>NC_089504.1:369330787-370580787 GCF_036850995.1 Saccopteryx leptura | reverse complement strand
AGAGTTCCTCTCACTTACAACAAAAGGCTGAGAGGCTGAGAGGAAAAAGTACCCATGTATAAGACACACCTTAATTTGGGGGCCTGAAATTTGAAAAAAAAAGTATTACATAAAATTATTCAAGTTTTATTCATTATAAAATTCATACAACTCCCCATCACTGTCAAAACTCCCATCCATTAGCTTGTCCTCATCTGTGTCTGATGACAAATCACTGTCTTCAACAATGAGTGCAAAAACAAGCACAAATAAGTGGGAAATGCAAGTAAAAAAATCTACAACCACTGTATAAGATGCACCCAGTTTTTAGACCCCAAATTTTTTGAAAAAGGTGCATCTTATACCTGGGGAAATATGGTACTTCATAATGAACTAGAGTGAGTAACACACACAATCCCATCTGTACAATGAGGCAGAGCAGCCAAGTGCCTAAAAATTCACTGAAGACTATTTGGGCTCTGCATTTCTTCTCTGTTTTGAGCTGATATAATCCAGAAAAAAAATGAGCAAAAGAAAAAAAGAAATGAATGCCAGTTTATAGGAGAGAAAGGATTCCTTATTCAAAGAGAGTTTTAATTAAATTTACTGGAGTTACACTGGTTAATAAATTATATAGGTTTCAGGTGTACAATTTCATAATACATCATTTGTGTATTGTATTGTATCCCCATTCAAAAGGAATTATTAATGTACCTTTCATATCCTGCCAAATCTTAAAAACATTCAATGCAATTTGTACAGGCACACCAACATACAGTAATTCCTTCCTCCTGTAAGCTTCACCCAGTGCTCTGTGTTAAGAGAGATTAGTCACATTCAACAGAGAGGGCTAATTTTGAAAGCTTTGGTTTAAAACACGTGGCCACGGAATGCTCTGAACTGTTTCTTTGGGTTTTTAATGAGGTGCCCTTACACATTTTCTATCTTGAAAAATCCTTAGGAGGTAAAATGCAAGCCCTTTTTATTTAATGTTTATAGGGCTCATCATAGAAAAGGGGGCTCAGCTCCTTTCAAGAGGGGTCACCTATAGAGAGATTTATGTCCTGGGAGGTCTAGGGCCAGGCTATAGTTGCAGAAAAAGAATCTAATCCTATGCTCACACCTCAGTCTAAGATTTGACACTTGACTGAAAAAGACCTGAAATAAAGTATTTCCCTTCACCTATATTAAGTAAAAAGAGAGACTTATTAATTGAATGCTACAAGGAAATAGACCAATATTTCAATTGTGTGTGGTAGAGCCATGAGTCATTTTTATTTTTTCTTTGGCTTATTCTTGTTTCTATGACAAAACTAAACTATTTTAAATAAGAAAACTGTACTCACAGACACACATATAATAGGCATATGTATATACATACATATATGTATACACTTATATTATTTATGCATATAAATGTACATATTTATATGTGTACATACATACAAAATACACACTACACACCTAACAAGGTTTTCATTAAATAAACCAAAACATTTTATTTTTCATAGAAAAGTTAAACTGTCAAGACATATCAGGCTTCATGCAATCTAAGACTGCATGTACTTATCTATCAAAGTGCCTTAGAACTGCAGTTGCAACAGGTTTATAGAAGGAAGGAAAGAAGGAAGGAAGGAAGAACCATAGTTTCTTATAATCTTTAAAAGAAGATTAGAAAACACTTTCATCCATAAGACAGAGTTTAGAAAACCTCTTAACTCTCTTGGGTGTTTTTGTTTGTTTCTTATTTTTTAATGTCTAATTTTCCTCAGGCCTCATCACTCTGGGGACACCATTGTGGTATGAACACTAAAGTGTGCTTTAAGATATTGGCACCTTGGCAGTTGGCAAGATATTTCAGCCATAGCTGTCATTTGAACAAAACTATAAAGCAAAACAAAGCAAAATAAACAAACAAAAGATTCTGTAAGGGGTAGAGGGTAGACATATTCCCAATACATTAATTTAACACTCTATATTATGAGATTGTCTGAGTGTTGTTGTTTTTTTCAGGCAGAGATGTCAGCTGTACTGCTTCCCTCCCTGGGATATCAGGCCTTGAAAGCCAGATCAAATGCAGGAGTCCAAAGACCCAAATGTGGAGCACTTGGACCCAATTCAAGTCCTTGAGAAAAATAACAAGGTCAGAAACCTTATCTCCCGGGACGGTGAACATGCCAAGGCCTAATGAAGAATAGGATCCGGACCTGAGGATGGACACGTAGCCACCTTCCTTCTCCATCCCTCACTAGCCCTGGCCACCCTATAACAGAGGCCTGCAAACTGAGGCTGTGAAGGCAAGCTTTGAGTCCAGAACCCTCTGCCTTCTCGGGTTTGCTGACAGTTCAATTAAAGACACGAAACATATGGTCACTTCAGTCCTTGGCTTTGTGTATTGGCCTCATAGCGATAAGCAGCATGGGCTCTGGGCTCTTCCGGTGTGAATTCGACTATCCTATCATCAGAATGCATATTTACTCAGAGTCAAATCTTACTCAACGCATACAGAAATCTCTATCAGACTGCTTACCAAGTAACTGCTCTGGGAAGAAAGCCAACACAGCAACACAATAGTTTTATGCTAAGTAACAGTCAAGCTTCTGTCTTCAGTGGCCTGGTATAGAATCTCTAGCCTTGCAGTTTTCATCTGGACACACCTATCTTTTTTGGGGGGAGGGGAGTGACATGATTTTCCAAACTATACATTTTTCAAGTGTGTAACTCAATATAACACCATCGCCATCACACTGCATCACATCCCCACCCACCCCAAGCAAAGTCTCTTTCCATCCCCATTTCCCCCCCTTTTGCCCTCCTCTCCCACCTCCACCCCTCTTTCCCCCTGGCTATTGCCACTCTGTTGTCTGTATCTATGTGTTATGTCCATGTTTTTTGGTTAATCCCTTCACCTTCTTTGACCCAGTCCCCTCTTCCCCCTTCCCTCTGAGAGCTGTCCCTCTGCTCCCTGTGTCCACGCCTCCTTTTCTATTTTGTTCATCAGTTTGTTGTGTTCATTACATTCCACATATAAGTGAGATCATATGATATTTGTCTTTCTCTGCCTGGCTTATTTCACTCAGCATAATAACCTCCGGGTCCATCCATGCTATTGCAAAAAGCAAGATTTGTCTTTTTTTCTATCATTAGATCAGGCTACTACTAAGGCAAGTAACAGTATAACTTCCATGCACATGACTGAAGTGGAAGTCTTTGCTCCCCTGCATTTTCAGAAAAGGCTAAAATAGGTCTGTGGAAGGTGGGGGAGATGGGGCACCTAGGGGGTGACGGGCAAAGAAAATTAGGAGGAAGGGGTTGGGGTGTTGAAGACTACCTGTCTTTATTAAGATATAAGGGAAGTATGGGGCTCATTCTCAGCTTCAGAAAACAATTAATAGCATGTTCAAGGGACTTACCCTTTACGGAGATTTTCAGAAAGATTTTTGAAGCACTTTGTTCTGTGTGTACATCTGAGTGAGAGGCAGAGGGTGGGGGTGGGGAACAAAAGCAAGATGCTCTTAAAACAAATGGATACCCACCATCTAATTTTTTTAAATCGCAAGCAGTGTCATTAGGGAGAAGTGGGATGCGTTGGCACTGCCCCCCAGAGGAACAATCTCCGCTCCAGCTCCTCCCCATCTGGCCTGGCACTGGGGGCACCACCTGCCAGCTCCCTCTTCTGCCTTTTCAAGCTTGTAGATAGATGGGGAGAGAAATCCCAAGAGATGGCAAGATCTTTCTTAAATGTTCAGGGAATTGGATTTGCCAACTTTCCAAATTGGGGGAGGGAAGGGAGGAGAAAGGGAAGAGGAAGAGGTAGAAAGTATTTTTACCACTAGGCCCTGATATCTACTGTATTTCCCATGTATAAGGTGCTCTCATGTATAAGACGTACCTTAATTTTGGGGCCCAAAATTTGAAAATAAAAATGTACTACATAAAGTTATTGAACTCAAGTTTTATTTATCATAAAATTCATACAACTCCTCATCACTGTCAAAACTCCCATCCATTAGCTTGTCCTCATCTGTGTCTGATGACGAATCACTGTCTTCAACAATGAGCACAAAAACAAGTGCGAAAAGTGGGCAATGCAAGTAAAAAAGTCTATAGCCACTGTATAAGATGCACCCAGTTTTTAGACCCTAAATTTTTCAGAAAAATGTTTCTCTTATACATGGGGAAATATGGTACCTCACATCACCTCTTACAACTAAGATCATGCATGGTTAAAAGTTTCAAGTAAGCAATTCACATTCCAAAATGGTTGATTTGGTGATGGTGATACCTTTGTAACATTCATTGTATTTGCAGTTGGGAAGCTTGCCTGAGATCCTTCTGGAATCTGCCCCTACCATTGAGCTCACTTGCCCACCCTAGTCAACTATTTCTGGGACTAAGGGGAGTACAAAGTGAAGCGTTTATATTACCTATTGTCAGTGTTCTGTCTGCTAATATTACCTAATGGTTCTTTGTTCTCCAAGTAGGGCAGAGCACAGTTTATACAGATTACTGAAGACGACTGTTTCATGCCTCATGGAGTCCTCCAGCGCCAGTTCTCCCTTCCATGTTATACTTGTGGCCCACTGCTGTGGTCCTTCGAGTATGGATTTCAACTGACTAAATGAGTTTGAGCAAATGCTTAGAACAAATAACTAGATCTTGCAATCTCTGGTTTGAAGCTGCAAATACACATCAAGGGTGCCCTTTGTTATTTGCTAATGAAGATGCTGGTCCCTGAACTTGCTGCAGAATCAATTCAATGTGAACACAAAGATTAGATTTAACCCAGGGCCCAGCCAAAAACTAGCAAAATATTATGAAAGCAATATCATATCTGTAACACATACACAGTTCTCAGATTTGGCTGAGCATATTATAACCTGAAGATATTTTAAAATATGTCTATACCCTCTCTTTACCCCTAAAGAATGATATGTAATTGATCTGAGATGGGACCAGAGAGTAAAGACAGCCAGTCTGAGAGTCTGCTAGTTACACTAGGTGAGCACTGGTGCAATGACAGTGGTTGCACACATTTTATGATGTATAAACTCCTGCAGTCGAGTTGAGCAGTTACGTCTTTTTTACAAATCATTCCCAATTATCCATGCAAATCAATGGGCCAGGAAACCAGATAAAATGAAAGTTGAAGAACAAGCAATAAAATCCAATTCTGACTTTAGTACTCAAATTCAGAATTTGGAAGAAACTAATAATCACAGCAAAAACTAAAAATACTGTTCAATGATACAAAGGAGGCAGATGAATGGTCATAGCTGCCATTTTAAAGGAGGTCAGATTCATCTATTCATGTTTGTATTAAGAATTTAGCTCTGCTGTTGTCATAAGATTAAAAGCAACAGACATATTTCTTGCTCTCATGAGGTTTGCATTCTATCAGAATAAGAATAAAGTAGATGTAATGTTGCATCACATTTATGATTCATCCATTCCTGAAATGACTGGACAAAGGGACATTGAAGAGCATAATTTCTTCATTTCTCAGGTTCTGAATGGTGGCACAAAGAAGTGGAGTGGCTAACACTGGGGCCATGTGTGGAGTCCAGATTAGGTTAGGTGAAACTTATGTCGTATCCTCTACCATGACTCTAACTAATCATTTTGTACACTGTGTAAGTATTTGCAAGCCATATATCCTTTTGGAGAAAACAAAATTTACAAGTCAACACAATGGCAGAAAGATAATCTTTTTACATATTAAAAGGCATTCCCATATTATCTAGTGTTCATCTGCTATCTCTCTCTCCAGAGTCACAAGTGTTAACTACACACATTTACATAGGAGAGGTAGTTTCCGTGGGGACAAATGCCCACAAATGGCTCATAGTTATAAGAAAAGGTTTATTTTGGCTTTTCTCTTCCTGCACCTGGCTAGCCATTCACCCCTTTCCCCACAGGTGTGGTGGAATGTCTGGGGATCCATGTTTTCCTCCCCTTTGCATTTACAATACAATGCCAAGGTCCATCCTGGTTATGCCAATCACACAGTACAGAGACTATTTTCACAATTTCTCTGCACACCTTAACCCAAATTAATAAAATGTTCTCCAAGCCTCTTAAAATATTAATATTAATTCTGTAGTTTTTGGTACCTTACAACACCTGCAGGTGAAGTGGCTCAGTGGCTCCTCAGCTAACGTCAGTCTATTTAATAAATGGTATTTAGAAAACTGGACAGATAACATGTAAATAAATAAATAAATTAATTAATTAATTAATTAAATAAAGAAACCAGACCACAGTCTTACACCTTACACAAGAATATATTTAAAATGGATTGAAGACTTAAGCATGAGACACAAAACCATAAAAATTCCTGAAGAAAATGTAGGCAGCAAAATCTTGGACATTTCCAGTATTAATTTTTTATATATATATATCTGCTCAGGCAGGGGAAATGAGAAAAAGGATAAACACATGAGACTACACCAAACTAATATGTTTCGGCACATCAATAAAATGATAAAACAACTCACTGAATGGGGGAACATTTTTGCTAATACATCTAAAAAGAGATTAATATCCAAACTTTATAAAGAACTTATAAAACTCAACACCAAAGAAAACCCCACAAAAATCCAATTTATAATGGACAAGAAATTTGAATAGACACTTTTCTATAAAGGACATACAGATGACTAATAGACATATGAAAAGATGTTCAACATAACTAATCACCAGAGAAATGCAAATTAAATCTACAATGAGATGTCACCTCATAACAGTCAGAATAGCTATCAATAAATCAGCAAACAACAAATGTTATGGAGAAAAGGGAACCCTCATGTACTGTTGGTAAGAATGTGGATTGATACAGCCACTGAGGAAAGCAGTATGGGGTTATCTCAAAACATTAAAAATGGAGCTGCCTTTTGACCCAGCAATCCCACTTCTGGGAATATATCCAAAGAAATCCAAAACATTAATTTAAAAGAATATATACACCCCATTGTTCATTGTAACCTCATTTACAATAGCCAAGATTTTGAAGCAGCCCAAGTGCCCATCAGTAGGTGAGTTGATATAAAACAAACAAAGAGACAAACAAACTAAAACACTGTAGTACATTCACATAATGAGATACTACATGGCCATAAAAAATAAGAAAATTTTACCTTTTGTGACAGCATGGATGGACTTAGAGATCATTATTTCAGGTAAAATAAGCAGTCAGAGAAAAAATATACCATGTGATTTAACTCATATGTGGAATCTAATAAACAAACTGAACTAACATATATATCAGGGGTTTCCAAACTGTGGCCCCCTGAGGCCATTTATTCCCCCCCCCCCCGCCACCGCACTTCCGGAAGGGGCACCTCTTTCATTGGTGGTCAGTGAGAGGAGCACATTGACCATCTCATTAGCCAAAAGCAGGCCCATAGTTCTCATTGAAATACTGGTCAGTTTGTTGATTTAAATTTACTTGTTCTTTATTTTAAATATTGTATTCGTTCTCGCTTTGTTTTTTACTTTAAAATAAGATATGTGCAATGTGCATAGCAATTTGTTCATAGTTTTTTTATAGTCTGGCCCTCCAACAGTCTGAGGGACAGTAAACTGTTCCCCCTGTGGAAAGAGTTTGGGGACCCCTGATATATATGTATATAGTAAATATACACACATATATATGTTCACATGCATACATATATACACATAGATCAATGAAACTCAATAGACAGTATTATTATAGATGCACACAAATACACACTGAATGACTTTTGGCCTTAGCAGAAAAGCAACTCAGTGGAGAAAGTGTAATTTCTTTAACAAATGGTGTTGAAATAACTGAACTTTATCTACCAAAATAAATAAATAAATAAAACTAAACAATAAAAGAACTTACTCTCAATATACATTTGCATATTTTGCAAAAATTAACTCAAAATGGATACTAGATCTCAATATTTTAACATAATAAAGCTTTAAGAAGAAAATGGTGGGAAGGGAATATCCCTGTAATCTAGGGTTAGGCAGAGACTGATACATTGGTAATTTCATCATACAAATTTAAAATGTTTAATATGGAAAAGGCACTGTTAGAGAAATAAAAAAGATAAGCCACTGTCTCAAAAATCATTTTCAAATTGCATATCAGACAAAACAATACTATCTAAAATACAAAATAATACTCTAAACTCGACAGTAAGAGAACAAACATCTAACTAAAATATGGGCAAACATCTTTAACAGACATTTAACAAAGAAATATGTATGGATGGCAAATAAACACATAAAATATGCTCAATATCATTAACTATTGGGGCAACAGAAGTTAAAGCTGTGATGAGATACAAGCACACATCTGTTAAAATGACTAAAATAAAAAATGCTGGCCAACCAAGGGCTGGAAAGGGCGCAGTCCAGTTGGAGCCTTACACATTGCTGATGCAGATGAAAAATGGAACTAGCACTCTAAATAACAGTTTGGCAATATCTGTACCCAGCAATCACTCTCTTAGGTATTTAACTTAAAAATTTTAAAAAGTAAAAATTATGTTCACATCAAAACTTATATGTGAATGTGCATAGCAACTGTGGTTTTAACAGACCCAAACTGGAAACCACTCAGAAGTCCCTTCAGCTGTTGAATAAACTATGATGCACGACCTGGAAATGCCGAGGTTGCCGGTTCAAAACCCTGGGCTTGCCCGGTCAAGGCACATATGGGAGTTGAAGCTTCTTGATCATCCCCCCCTTCTCTCTCTCTCTCTCTCAATCTCTCTCTCTCTCTCCTCTAAAATGAATAAATAAATAAATAAAAAATTAAAAAAAAAACTATGATGCATGCACACACGTGGGATATTGCTTAGCTAGACAAAGGAAGAAACTGTAGATAAATACAGCAACTTAGATGAATCTCAAGGGACATAATGCTGAGTGGGGGGGGGAATAGCCAATGTCTAAGGTTACATAATATTTGTTTCAATTGATAACAACATTTGTTAATTGAAAACGAATTATAGCAATAGAGAACAGAAGAGTGATTGCCAGGGGTTTAGAGGTGAGGACAAGTTGTAATTTCAAAACTAATGGAACACTTTTGTATCCTGATTTTGGTGTCAGTTACACGAATCTATGCATGTGATGACATTTCATAGAAACACATACACACAATTGCATGACAAATCTGATTAAATTACAATAAAGTCTGTAGTTTAGTAGCATAGCACTAATACCGTTTCCCTGAAAATAAGACAGTGTCATATATTAATTTTTGCTCCTAAAGATGTGCTAGGTCTTATTTCAGGAGAGGCCTTATATTTCTAACCTTGAAAAAAATTGTACTAGGTCTTATTTTCAGGGGATGTCTTATTTTCAGGGAAAGAGGGTATCACCTTCTTGGCTTTAATCATTGTACTGTGCATATGAGATATATGTTTGTGAATAATTTCTCCCATTTTGTAAGTTGTCTTTCCCTTTTGTTGGTAATGTCCTTTGATGCACAAAAGCTTTTAATTTTAATTAAATGCAATTATTTTTTTATTAATTATCTAAAAAAATCCACTGTCAAATTCAAAATCATGAAGATTTATCCTTATCTTTTTTTCTGAGTTTTAAGGCTTTCATTGTTATATTTAAGTTGTTTATCTGTTTTGTTATTTTTTATGACCATAAAATTAGTGACAAGACATCTTTAATTATAATAAAATAGGCCAGAAAAAAGTTCATTTTCTGAATCGGTTTTAGTAAAAGCTCACTTGTGCTCCTTATATAACAACAGCCAATAGGCAGTTCACTGTATTAAGCGGCATATTTTTCTTTGGAATTGGTCAATGAGAAATACTGGAAAGTAAACAAACCCAACACTTCATTGTCCACACATACTTATTTTTTTATAACTGATATATAACATCCATAATGTATATAATGTGTATATATGTGTGTATTATGTATAATTGTATATATGTGTATACATATGTGAACATATATGTCTGTGTGTATCTTCATTCTAGCGTGTGGAGCTATCCCGTTCCCCCAGCACTATTTTCTGTAGAGACTATTCTTTCCCTATTAAATGGTGTTGGCATCTTTGTTAAAAATCAATTGATGTGTGAGTATAATTCTGCACTATGAATTCTATACCATTGGTCTATATGTCTATCTCTAATCCAGTGCCACCCTGATTTAAATAATAAAACTTTGTAGTGAGTTCTTAAATTGGAAAATGTGAATTCTAAACTCTATTTTTTAAAGATTATTTAGAGCAATTGGAGTCTTGAAATTTCACATGAATTTGAGGATCAGCTTTTGCATTTCCATAAAAAATAAGGTTGTTGAAATTTGCATTGATTCCATGGATAATTTGGGGCAACTAGTTAACATTATAAGGCCGTTAAATTTTTTCAATCCTTGATTATGAGTTGTCTTTTCAATTATTTATGCCTTTATTTTATACATTATTTATAGTTTCCATTATACAAGTCTTTCATTTTTTTGGATAAACTTAAGTCTAGATATTTTGTACTTTTCAATGCTATTGTAAATAAAACTTTTCTTAATTTCCTTATCGAATTGTTCATTGTTAGTGTATAGAAACACAAGTAATACTTGTATCTTAATCTTGTGCCCTGTAATTTTACTTAATTTATTTATTAGCTTTAATAGCTTTCTTGTAAGTTCTAAGGAATTTTCTACACAGAATGTTATGTTATCTGAAAATAAAAAAGTTTTACTTCTTTCTTTCCAATTTGAATGCCTTTTATTTATTTTTTCTTTCCTTGTCATTCTGCCTAGAACTTCCAGTACAACATTAAACGCAGCAGTGACAGTTGGCATCTTTGTTCCTGATCTTCGGAGGAAAGCTTTTAGTCCTTCACAATTGAGTACAATGTTAGGAAGAAACTTTTTTACATTTATTATTTTTTATATATATATATATATAAGTGCTCTTCATCATGTTGGGGATGTACCTTTGTACTCCAAGATTTCTCAGTGTTTTTATCCAGTAGTGGGATTCAGCCAAGTCTCACTGGTTTGGTAGAACCGATACCTAACTTTGTCGCGTTCTGCGAACAGCTTGTTAAAATGGCACTTGTAATCAGGGTTCTCTCTAAGGTGGGTGCTTGGGCAGCCGCCCAATGTGAAAATCTCAAATTTACATTTCTCACTTTTTTATTAATGTTCATCTGCGCAACACCGTATTCTAAGCACCCATAGTAATGTTCATTCCACCCATAGGTGAAAAAAATTTGATGGAACTGTGCTTGTAATACATATTTATTCATCTCATAAAAGTCATTATACCTTTGATGAAATACTACATTTTAATTCCCTCGTGTTTGTTACTTCAGTAAACAAACATATAACATAAAGAGAAAAAGTGCCAAACAACCAGGGGGTGACAAGCTGTCACTGGAAATATCTTAAATAACAGTTTTATTGTTTTTTTTCAGGTATTATTTAATATTTTTCATTAATATTTTTTTGACAGAGACAAAGAGTGTCAGGGAGAGGGCCAGATAGGGACAGACAGACAGGAAAGGAAAGAGAGGAGAAGCATCAATTCTTCTTTGCACCACTCTAGTTGTTCATTGATTGCTTTCTCATATGTGACTTGATGGAGGGGGGGGGACTACAGCACAACAAGTGACTCCTTGCTCAAGCCAGCGACCTTGGGCTCAAGCTAGTAACCTTGGGCTTCAAGCCAGTGATCTTTGGGCTAAAGCTAGCAACCATGGGGTCATGTCTATGATCCAACACTCAAGCCGGCAACTCTACGCTCAAGCTGGGAAGCCTGCACTCAAGCCAGATGAGCCCGCACTCAAGTCAGCAACCTCAGGGCTTTGAACCTGGGTCCTCTGCATTCCAGTCCAACATTCTATCCACTGTGCTTCCGCCTGGTCAGGCTTTCATTAATATTTTAAAACTCTTATAACATAATCTATTGATAGTTTTGTGTTCCTCTTTTACTGTTCTTATTTAAGTATAAATGCATGAAATAATAACCTACCTATAGGTATATAGTTTTTAGTACTTAAAATGGTCATTAGGTTGAATCCATGGTAACACAATAAATTAAAAAACTTTAAAAAAAACAGTCATTAGGGTAGAGACCTGGTTGTTAAATTATTTGATTCCCACCACTATTTTTATCATAAAAGAGAGTTGGTTCTATCCAAGTATATTTTCTGTCAATTGAGATAACCAGTTTTTTCCTGTCATTCTATTAAAGTAGAGTGTTACATGAAGTAATTTTTTTTTAATGCTGAATTTTCCTAGCATTCCTGGGATATATCCCTCTCGGTTATGGTGTGTAATATTGTTAACATGATGTTATATTATATACTAATATTTTGTTGAGAAATTTTGCATTTTATTGAGATGGAGCATTTATCTATAGTTTTATTAATTAGTGATGTTTTTATCTGCCTTTCAAAGCAGGATAATGTTGGCCTCATCTAATGAGGGAAAATGTGTTATATTCTCTTTGTTTTTTAGAAAAAATTGAGAAGGTTTGGTGTTAATTCAACTTTATACGATTGATAAAATTTACCAATTAAGTCATCTGGTCCTGGACTTATATTTTTTGTATTTTTTTGGTTGCTAAGATTTTTATTACTAATTTACTCTTCTTATTTTTAAGTGATCCACTCATATTTCTTATTTATTCTTGAATCAGCTTTGGTAATTTGTGTGTTTCTATGAAATTATTCATTTCATCTAAAGTTATCCAATTTATTAGCATACATTTCTTCATAGTATACTCTTATAATCCTTTTTACCATTTCTGTAAAATTGATAATAATGTTTCCATTTTTATTTATAATTTTAGTTATTTCTGTTTTCTCTTTCTTTTTTGTCCAGTTGACTAAATGTTTGTCAATTTTGTTGCTCTTTTCATAAAACTAACTTTTAGTTTCACTGTATTTTTTCTATATTGTTTTTTTATTCTCTAATTCATTTATTTGCCTTTTCTCAAAACTTTACTATTTTCTTCTTATAGGTCTGGATTTATTTTTCTCTTCTTTTTTAGTTTCTCAAATACTAAGTTAGATTATTAGTTTGAGTTTTTTTCTTCTTCTTTAATGTAGATGCTTATAGCTACAAGTTTCCTACTGAGCACTGCTTTCTCTGTCTGAATCCTGTAAATTTTAGTATGTTTTATCATTTTAATTTTATTATAAATTGTTTAAGGTTATTGATTTTAGAAAGAGAGGGAAGAAGGGGAGAGAGAGAGAGAGATTTCTTAATCCTTTTATTTATGCATTCATCAGTTGATTCTTGTGTGCCCTGCTGGGGATGGAACTCTAGACCATGGTATATGGGAACAACACTCCAACTACTTTTGCTACATGGCCAGGGCCTTGTTTATACTTCATTAATCTCTAAGTAGTTTTTTAATTCTTATGATTTCTAGTTTTACTCGTTGGTTGTTTAAAAGTATACTGTTTAATTTTCACATATTTTATTTACTTTTCTTTTGTTGATTTATAGCTTAGTACATTATGTTCAGAAAAGATGCTTTCATATGAATTGTTTTGTAACCTAGCACATCACTTTCTTTAATTCTGTCAATGTCTGCTTCATACATGGTACACGGCTGCTTGTTGCATATACGTTTATATTTGTAACATCTTCCTGATGAACTTTCCTTTTTTATCAATATGTAATGTTCTTATTTGTCCCTTGTAAAAAAAAATATTGGGGGGGGAGAGATAGAGAGACAGAATGTCAGGCTATTCCTGCATGTGCCCTGACCAGGGAATCGAACTGGCAACCTCTGTATTCAGGGACAATGCTCCAACTGACAATCTAGCCAGGGCTTAATTTTTATTGATATTTTTAGGAAGACAGTGAGAAGAAGGGAGGCAGAGGAGTGGGGGAAGGGAAGCGTTCATTTTTGTTCCACTCAGTTGTGCACTGGCTGGTTACTTCCCGTGTGTGCCCTGATCCAAGGGATTGAACCCATAGCCTTTTCATTTCAGGACAACACTCTTAAGCAATTGAGCTAACTGGCCAGGGCCAGTAAAACTTTTTGATTAGTCTCTGTTTCTGATATTAGAATAGCCATAATAGCTATCTTTTGGTTTCTATTTGCATTGGCTATATTTTGTCACTCTTTCATTTTCGACTTATTTGAGTTTTTAGAGGTAAAAATGAATCTATCACCATCTGCATTGTAAGGTTATGAAAAATAATTTTTAAATTATCTTTATTTTTTTCCATGTTTCAAATATCCCATAATAAACCTATACTATTTTTATTATTATAAACTTTTCATATAAACCCTAACAAGAATACTAATGTAGATGTATGGAAGAGAAATAATTAATTCAAACAAATAAAATTTTGAAGTTAAAAAATAATAATTTCTCAAGGGCTAGTAATGACATCTTTATTATTTATATAGGGCAACCTACTAGCATTATAGAAATTTAGAAAATTAGAGCAGATTAGATTTATGTAAACAAAATTGTCATGGAGATATTTTGATTTCATCTGAGTCTGACAAAGGAAAATAAGATAGAGTTCTAAGTACAGAAAAATGACCTGAGCAAAGATAAACTTTTAAAATTAGAGGGCGCATTTTAAGGATGCATGCCAGCTTGTGTGGTTTGTTTTCTATTTTCTTTAAAATACCTCATTTTTTTAGCTGTAGAAGTGCAGATGGATGGTGTCTTTGGAATGTAGTCCCTGTGTTATTTATACTATGTTATAAAGATAGCTCAGAGAGCTATTGCCCTTTCATAAAAGATTTATTATTTTTAATTTAAACTTAAGCTTTATATAACATTAAATTTGCATACTTTAGTTGGGAATATGTAGTTAATATACAGTTGATTATCTTTGGAAGGCCAAGCCTGCTTGAATGACTCCTGGCTGGGAAGGAGTCAGGTCAGGGACACTTGCTAAGAGTCCTAGCATGTACTAAGTGGCATTGCTCTTTCATAGCTCATTAGTAGCTTTATTTTCAAGTGCAACCCTGGAAGGCACATGTGGGTACAGATGAAAAGTCATGACTAATGCTGGTGTCTCCAGCACTCCTGCCACTGTGGAGAGGTGGCTTCTACTAGATTGCATAATGTCTGGCTGAACACATTTTTTCTCATGAATGTTTATACTTGCAACTCTTAAAATTTGTTCCTTTGCAGGAATTCCTAAGCCATGTGATATTCTCTTCCTTTCACGAATATGACACATGCCCATTTCTTCCCTTCAAGAAACAGCATTCTCCTTTAGCCAAATTATTAAAATAATATTTTTATCCTGGCCTTTAGATTTCATCATGGCCTAGGCTACTTCATGTTTGAAAGAAACCCAGAGGCAGAATACTACCTAAATAATCTATTTAGGGAAGCCTCGGGAAATTCAGGTTAATCCCAAAGTGAACTTGTTTTCCTTCAATTCTGTTTCATTGTTTCTCAGTGGTAGCCCTGAGCTTTCCCATCATCTTCTCATTATTTGCAGGGTCACAGTGACAATAAAACTGTTAAGTCATGATACCAAAACACTGTCTTTTTCTGCACACAGAAGGCAACACTTGATGGGGGACTTGAAGAACAAGTAAAAATTCCAACAGCTCTATTTTATTGAGCCATTACTATATGCTACGAACTTGATTATCTCATTTAGTGGCCACAGCAACTTCTAAGTTAGTATTATTAGCATCCCATGTTATAGGTGACGCACTAGAACATAGACAGGTGAAGTACAATGCCCACGATCATTCAGCTAGGAAGTAGCCAAGCTGGGCTTTGCATTCAGTCAGCCATTCTAAAGAATTCAGATTCTAGGAAGAATAACGAAAGATTGTGAGAGAGACAATGAGTACCAACAAAAGAAATATGAAATACAAATATATCAGTATACAAGGTTTGTGTTGAGCAAAAATAAAGATTCTAGTGCAGCTCTATTGTAAGTGTTAAGAGAGTGACTGGAGGTAAGATAAGTTTTTTTTTATGGACAATAACTGGGAAAATAATAAGGATTAGAAATGGGCAGAAAATATTAACCTTTGAGTATTAAAATATAAAATAACTGGAGGCCCTGGCTGGATAGCTCAGTTGGTTAGAGTGTTGTCCTGACAAGCAGAGATTACAGGTTCAATCCTAGGTCAGAGCACAGATAGGAATCAAACACTGACAACAAGAATGGGCGGAATGCCAAATCAATGGTTCTCTCTTTCTTTCTGTCTTTCCTCCTTCCTCTCTCTAAAAAATTTATTTAAAAATTAAAATAACTGGATTATAGATAAGATGTAAGTTTATTTTAAATAGACTAATTCTTTCCAAGATTAAGACTTGACTGTAACCTGATTAAATGTTAACTTATAAGAAGTCAATTAAAATATTTTAAATATTCAATTACACAGAGGGAAGAATTACAGTCAAATAACTGCATTCTGTAATCAACACAGTTTAGTGGAGAGAGTTTGACCCTAAAGCATTTATTAGATTATCACAATATAATGAGACTTATGGTACTATAATCAACCCATTCATTTAGTTACATTTTTCATAAAAAATCTTTAAACCTAGTAAAATTTTACGTATAACTTCAATATACAATACAGAAAAAGAAGAGATGCTTAGATCAGGAAGGCTTGGAGGAGCTTGATCCCAAGGAATTCAATATCTTTTCACACCTATAGCAACAGTGTAATTAATTTTGCAACAAACTGTATATGTTTCCTGTAATTCTGAGTTCACTGTGAAAATTTTAAAATATAATTTTTCTTTCGTATAGATTCGATCACAGGGAGGAAATAACACTGTGCAGAAAACAGTTGAGTTCTGTTCTTGGAGCCTGGGGTGCACCTGTGCAGAAAAGTTTATCTAATTGATGTTTTCCTCATGTAAATTGATATATAAATATTCTGGTTTATTCACTGGCCTCTTTAAATTTAGTTAACTTCACCCAGTCTTATTCTGGTGTACTCATAACTGCACTTCTAATCCTTAAAACTGTGAAGATGAGAACTTTCTTAGTCACTCTTTACAGCTCATGGACATCTTTAAAACAGCACTCATGTGCCATGATAAGCTTATATTTAATTTGTTAGCAGAGAACTGATAGTTACTTCTTAAGAAAAGTATTTTCACATATAGTTTAGTAAATATTTAGAACTATCAAATTGTATGTAGAAAGAGTGTAGGAAACACTTCATCCTCTTTCAGTCCCACCTAGTATCACGTGACTGGAACAGCAATCGCACACATTGCTACGTGCCCACACTGCTTTAACGATTCAGGTTGCAGTAATGAGTAAAACAGACTAAAATGGCCACAGTCATAGTCCTTACATTCTAGAAGGGGATACAGACAATATACAAACAGATAAAGAAAAAAAGCAAGGTCTCATACACAGCAGGGGCCAGCCACACATAACAACCTGGCCTGCTCCCTGTTTTTGGAAATAGAGTTTGGTTGGAGCACAGTAACTACATTTGTTTCAATATTGTTTATGGCTGATTTTATGCTATAGTGGCAGACTTGGATAGTTGCAATACAGACTATCTGGCCTACAAGCCTCAAATATTTATTATCTGGCCCTTTACGGAAAAGTTTACTGACCTCTGGTATATAGTATTTCATATTTCAGCAAATGAAATGGAGTAAACAAAGCAGAGAAAGGAGAAGGATGTGGGGGGATTTGCTAACACTAACATAACAGTATAATCAATATAGTAATACATACCAACTGTAAGGCTAGTGGCATGGGCAGGCAGGTTCACACTGGATTCAGGCAGACGGTAGAGAAACTGTGGAGCTGAAGGATGGTGGGCCATTCTGTTTATTAGAGTCTCACAACAGCAGACAAGCAAGCAGGCAGGGAAAACCACTTCTCTGTCTCAGGACTCACAAGTAAAACAGGATGGGGAAAAAATAAAAACCTTCTCTGGCAAACAATAGCAAACAATGGCCCCTCCCAATGGTGGCAGGCAGTCTGCAATTTACAATCTGCTGCCCTGAGGGCAAGCACTTGCAGCCTTACATAGACTATACAAACCTGTTGCTGCCCTGTGCTCATGTACCAGTCAGGCAAAGCACAAGTGAGCAAGCCCAACACACTTGTTTGCCCAACACTGACTAAATGAAGGTGATGCTTGGAAAAAACCTCAATGAGATGAGGGTATCTGAGCACATACCACTTACCTTCAAATCAATCTGGTTGACATATTTTATGATTAATTTTTGTGTAGACATTCTCGCCAAACCAATCAATGATACATTTTCTATATCAGTGCCTTACTACTTTGTACTTATACTACTGCAATAGCACTGAGCACTGTGGCTTAGCTATTCAACATCCGTCTCTCTCTCTCTCCAGAGACCCATTCCCTCTTTTTATCCGAATGAAACTTTTTGAATTATTTCACTCCTTGTTCAAAAACTTCTGCAACAGGAGAAAGATCTAAGACTCCTCCTTGCCCAGGAATCTCTCTCACAGTAACAGCTCCAGCATCATCTGACTTCCCCTAAACTGCAGTGAAACTGTCCTCCTCTTTGGTTCTCTGCCATGTCTATGGTTTCAGGTTGACTTTGATGTCTGGCACGCCCTTTCTCCTGAGCTCTTCAAGATACAGTGAGAAGTATGAACTGAGCAGCAAACAGAAGGACAAGAGGAAGTGAGGCCTGGGAAAAGTGCAGCCCAGGCCGAGCGGAGGGCAGGTGCAAAGCCCAATGGGGGGAGTGTGTTTGAAGGGCACCCGGGAGGATGCAGTAGCTGGAGCCTGGTGGTGAAGGGAGATTGAAGGTCAAATGCGAGAGGTAAGGGAGGAGGCGGGGGAAAAGACTGTGAGCTCAGACTTGGACTCTAGGTGCAATGGCAGCCACTGAGAATGCTGACAAGCTTTGAGCCAACCTCGGATTTAAAGGCTCATGGGTTGTTGTGCTACAGTATCCCTGCGCCGGGACAGGGCTAAAGAAGGGGACAAGTTAGGAGAGTGTTCAATTGATGCATGTGAATACTGTTAGAAAAAGTGTTGGGATCCAGATAGTTTCGAAAGTAGAGCCTACAGGATTTTCTGGTGGATAGGATTTAGGGCACACAGGAAGAATGAACTCATGGGGGTCTGAAGTTTTGGCCTTAATCACTGAAACTACAGAGATGACATTTACTGAAATGAGGAAAGCGAGGGTAGATGGTGTACTTCACGTGTTTAAGTTTGGGATGCCTTTTAGACCTCTATGTAAACAATACTTGAGTGAGAATCTGGAAAAATGAGGACTGAGATGAGGGAGAAAGTCCAGGATGGCACAGACACACCTCATGCTAGATAAAACATTTCTTTTTTAAAATCTATTTGTCGGAGATGACGTCAGAGTAATGGCACGGTAGGAAGCAATATCGATAAATCTCCCCCAAAACTCAACAAGATCTTCAACCAGAAACAGAAAAACCTATCCTTGGAGCCTCCAGATGTTTCACAATATACCCGAAGGTATGGTCGAGCAAAAAATTGGCTAAATATATAATCAAACCCCGAAGGAAATAGGGACTAAGAAATGCTCCACCTTCCTCACTAACCTAAACAGGGCAGCTTTCACTGGGAACTGAGAATATAGAAACTGAGGTGGGCAAAGGGGGTGAATAGATCCAGGCCATGGCACAAACGGCCGAACCAGGCTGTGGCACAGAGTTCCAAGCCGAGGAAAAACTGTTACTGTGGCAACCCGGGCAATACAAGCTAACACTCGCACCAAACCCAGACAAAGAAAGACAAGCAGGGCAGCCATTTTCCCCGATCTCCTGATCAGCGCACACAGATAGTGGGCGAGAGATTTCTTCCAAAGCTCCGGGAGTGTGCGCCCGTGTTGTCCCACAGAGAGGCAGAGTCAGAGGCCTTTGTGTGGGCCAAAAGCGGAATCTCCGGGCCGCCCCAGCGCCCTGGGAAAGCCGCGCAAGGGGAGGAAGGAAGAGCCAATTCACATGCTGAAACTTTTCCGTGCGGGCGGGGGATTCACTCAGAGGGTGAGGTGGCCAGCCTGATATCCTGGTCTGCGTGTGCGGAGAGTGAACAAGAGATTCCTCCGAGCACCTCAGAAGTGGGCGCTCGTGTTACCCCACCGAGGGGCAGAGTCAGAGGCCTCTGTGTGGGCCAAAAGCGGAATCTCCAGACCACCCCAGCACCCTGAGGAAGCCGCGCACGGGGACAGAGTGAGAGCCAATTCCAACGCTGGAACTTTTCTGTGCGGGCGGGGGTTTCATTCGGAGTGAGAGGAGGCCGGCCTGATATCCTGGTCTGCGCACGTAGATAGTGAGTGAGAGATCCCTTCGAGCGCCTCGGCAGTGCGTGCCCGTGTTATCCCACAGAGTGGCAGAGCCAGAGGTCTTTGAGTGGGCGGAAGCCCCACCTGATTATGCTAGCAGCTCTGACTGACTGAGCCTTACCCAGAGCCCTGTGCTGAGTGGGAATAGAGAGGGGAGTTGCCAGCTCTTTGAGCCTCTTACTATCCAGGCAGAGGCAGCAGCAACCCCATAGCTGGATTATCAGGCTACTAATTGAGGAAGAAAAGACTAGGAGAGAGGCTCCAGGAACACGGACTCTCTCACTTTCGGAGCCTATAAATGCTAATGAGCCTCGACTGCCAACGAGACTAAAGCACAATACATGACATCGCCATAGAGACTTATCAACTGCAAAACTCTACCTGAGCGTGCCAAAGGGGCAGAACCTGAGGTACAGAGTCACCGACCAGGAAGAGGGAGAGAAAAGAAAAAGCAAGAAGATAACCTCTCAAAATCAAGAATAATACGCAGACTTTATAGCCTATCCCATTTTATTATATTTGTTCGTTTGTTTCTCTTATCTTCACTCTTAATATTTTTTTATTCCTCCTCCAATTTGGTCATTTAACTCTCTGCCAGTCTTACTCTTTCCTCTCCTTTAACTACACTACCCATAAGTGTTACATCTCCCATTATCTTTTCTTTCCTCTTCCTTTCTCTCTATGAGGGTTGCACTCCAAAACCCTTAACTCTCTCTCTCTCTCTCTCCTCTTTTTTTTTTCTTCTTTTAGTGGTTCCCTCTTTTGTCTCTCTCTCTCTCTTTCTTTTCTCCCTCTATATTAGTTTCTTCCTTTCTCCTTTACATCTCCTCTCATTCAAACCTCAATAATGAACAATATCTTATCTGGGACTCAAACTTATGTTTGTGGCATTTTGGGGGTTTTTACTTCACCTTCTTAACACACTAGCAGTGCTCCCATCCCTGGCTCTCCATTTTATCTAGTTCTTGTTCCACTAAATACAATAGTAATTTTTTAATTTGTCCCCCCATTTTCCTGTTTCCCTCTTATTCCTCTCATCATAACTATTAGTCAACCAACACCTAAAAGCAAATCATTTTATTCTTGACCCAACTTTTTTTCTTATTTGCTTTTAGTGGATCCATACGCATTTTTTTTTGCCCCTTTATTACTTCTCCCCAATTCAGGCCCTCCATTACAAGCATTGTTTGTTTTGTTTAGTACAATATAATTCACAGTTCACCACAACATTTTCTCAAGAAAGAGAGGAGAGGAGAGGAGAGAAAAAAAGGAGGGGGGGAATAATTGAATAATTTTCTTTTTTTTTAATTTTTATTTTATTTTATTTTTCTTTATTTTATTATTAATTTTTTTTAAAAAAAACAACTCTTCGATTTTTTATTTTTTTTAACTTTTTATTCTTTATTAAATCTCATTAAATGCTATCAACAAAACCACCTTCAGATGCCATTAAGGAAGAGAAAATCGAATATCATGGATACAAAAGAAAGAGAGGTAACACAGCTAGATGAGAAAAAAATCTATGGAGAAAAAATTTAATGTATTGGAAACCTTGGAGCTAAATGACAGAGAATTTAAGATAGAAATCCTAAAAATCCTCCGAGATATACAAGAAAACACAGAAAGGCAATTTAGGGAGCTCAGAAAACAACTCAATGAACACAAAGAATATATTTCCAAGGAAATTGAAACTATAAAAACAAATCAAACAGCGATGAAAAACTCAATTCATGAGCTGAAAAATGAGGTAACAAGCTTAGCTAATAGAACAGGCCAGATAGAAGGTAGGATTAGTGAAATAGAAGACAAGCAACTTGAGGCACAACAGAGAGAAAAAGAAAGAGACTCAAAAATTTAAAAAAATGAGATAGCCCTACAAGAATTATCTGACTTCATCAAAAAGAATAACATAAGAATAATAGGTATATCAGAGGGAGAAGAGAGAGAAAATGGAATGGAGAACATACTCAAACAAATAATAGATGAGAACTTCCCAAGCCTGTGGAAAGAACTAAAGCCTCAAGTTCAAGAAGCAAACAGAACTCCAAATTTTCTTAACCCCAACAAACCTACTGCAAGGCATATCATAATGAAATTGGCACAAACCAACGGCAAAGAAAAAATTCTCAAGGCAGCCAGGGAAAAGAAGAATACAACATATAAAGGAAGGCCCATTAGATTATCATCAGATTTCTCAACAGAAACTCTACAAGCTAGAAGAGAGTGGACCCCAATATTTAAAGTCCTGAAGAGAGGAACTTTCAGCCACGAATACTATACCCATCAAAACTATCCTTCAAATATGAAGGAGAAATAAAAACATTCACAGATACAGAAAAGATGAGGGAATTTATCATCAGAAAACCCCCACTCCAGAAATTACTAAAGGGGGTTCTCCAATCAGATACAAAGAACAACAACAACAAAAAAAAACAAAGCCACAAGTAAAAGCTCCAAGAAGAACACAATAAAACCAAATTTAAACTGTGACAACAACAAAAAGAAAGGGCAGGAGAGGATGGAGATTAACAGTAGGAAAGGATGATGTAGTGCAAAAGTACTCACAAAATAGTGCGCTACAATGAACAGGGTAGGAACCCTTTTCATTACTTAAAGGTAACCGCCATTGAAAAAACCACCACAGAAGCACATGAGATAAAAAAGATAGCAACAGAGGAAAGATGTATGGAATACAACCAAATAAAAACAAAAGATAGAAAAACGAAAGAGAAGGATCAAACAAGACACAAAACTAACAGAAAGCAATCTATAAAATGGCAATAGGAAACTCACAAGTGTCAATAATTACACTAAATGTAAACAGATTAAACTCACCAATAAAAAGGCACGGAGTAGCAGAATGGATTAAAAAAGAAAATCCGCCTGACCAGGTGGTGGCGCATGGATAGAGTGTTGGACTGGTATGCTGAGGACCCAAGTTCTAGACCCTGAGGTTGCCAGCTTGAGCATGGGCTCACCTGGTTTGAGCAAACCTCACCAGGTTGGACCCAAGGTCACTGGCTCGAGCAAGGGGTTCCTTGGTCTGCTGAAGGCTCGCGGTCAAGGCACATATGAGAAAGCAATCAATGAACAACTAAGTTGTTGCAACGAAAAACTGATGATTGATGCTTCTCATCTCTCTTGGTTCCTGTCTGTCTGTCCCTATCTATTCCTCTCTCTCACTCTCTCTCTGTCCCTGTAAAAAAAAAAAGAAAGAAAAAAAAAAAGAAAATCCAACTGTATGCTGCCTACAAGAAACTCATCTAAGTAACAAGGATAAAACAAATTCAAAGTGAAAGGCTGGAAAACAATACTCCAAGCAAATAACATCCAAAAAAAGCAGGCGTAGCAATACTCATATCTGATAATGCTGACTACAAGACAGCAAAAGTACTCAAGACAAAAATGACCATTTCATAATGGCTAAGGGGACACTGAATCAAGAAGACATAACAAGTTTTAATATATATGCACCAAACCAAGGAGCACCAAAATATATAAGACAGCTACTTATTGACCTTAAAACAAAAACTGACAAAAATACAATCATACTTGGAGACTTCAATACACCGCTGATGGCTCTAGATCGGTCACCCAAACAGAGAATCAACAAAGATATAGTGGCCTTAAACAAAACACTAGAGCACCTGGATATGATAGACATCTACAGGATATTTCATCCCAAAGTGACTGAGTATACATTTTTCTCCAGTGCACATGGATCATTCTCAAGAATTGACCATATGTTGGGCCACAAAAACAACATCAGCAAATTCAGAAAAATCGAAGTTGTACCAAGCCTATTTTCTGATCATAAAGCCTTGAAACTAGAATTCCCCTGCAAAAAAGAGAAAAAGAATCCCACAAAAATGTGGAAACTAAACAACATACTTTTAAAAAATGAATAGGTCAAAGAAGAAATAAGTGCAGAGATCAAAAGATATATACAGACTAATGAAAATGACAATACGACATATCAGAATCTATGGGATGCAGCAAAAGCAGTGATAAGAGGGAAGTTCATATCACTTCAGGCATATATGAACAAACAAGAGAGAGCCCAAGTGAACCACTTAACTTTACACCTTAAAGAACTAGAAAAAGAAGAAGAAAGACAACCCAAAACCAGCTGAAGAAAGGAAATAATAAAAATCAGATCAGAAATAAATGAAATAGAGAACAGAAAAACTATAGAAAAAATTAATAGAACAAGGAGCTGGTTCTTTGGAAAGATCAACAAAATTGACAAACCCTTGGCAAGACTTACCAAGGAAAAAGAGAAAGAACTCATATAAACAAAATTCAAAATGAAAGAGGAGAAATCACCACAGACACCATAGATATACAAAGAATTATTGTAGAATACTATGAAAAACTTTATGCCACTAAATTCAACAACCTAGAAGAAATGGATAAATTCCTAGAACAATACAACCTTCCTAGACTGAGTCAAGAAGAAGCAGAAAGCCTAAACAAGCCTATTAGTAGAGAAGAAATAGAAAAAACCATTAAAAACTCCCCAAAAATAAAAGTCCAGGCCCTGATGGCTATACCAGCGAATTTTATCAAACATTCAAAGAAGACTTGGTTCCTATTCTACTGAAAGTCTTCCAAAAAATTGAAGAAGAAGCAATACTTCCAAACACATTTTATGAGGCCAACATAACCCTCATACCAAAACCAGGCAAGGATGGCACAAAAAAAGAAAACTACAGACCAATATCTCTAATGAATACAAATGCTAAAATACTAAACAAAATACTAGCAAATTGAATACAACAACATATTAAAAAGATAATACATCATGATCAAGTGGGATTCATTCCAGAATCTCAAGGATGGTTAAACATACGTAAAACGGTTAACGTAATACACCATATCAACAAAACAAAGAACAAAAACCACATGATCTTATCAATAGACGCAGAAAAGGCTTTCGATAAAATACAACACAATTTTATGTTTAAGACTCTCAACAAAATGGGTATAGAAGGAAAATATCTCAACATGATAAAGGCCATATATGATAAACCATCAGCTAACATCATATTAAATGGCACTAAACTGAAAGCTTTCCCCCTTAAATCAGGAACAAGACAGGGTTGTCCACTCTCTCCACTCTTATTTAATGTGGTACTAGAGGTTCTAGCCAGAGCAATCAGACAAGACAAAGAAATAAAAAGCATCCATATCGGAAAAGAAGAAGTAAAGGTATCACTCTTTGCAGATGATATGATCCTATACATCGAAAACCCCAAAGAATCCACAAAAAGACTACTAGAAACAATAAGCTAATACAGTAAGGTCGCAGGATACAAAATTAACATACAGAAGTCAATAGCCTTTCTATATGCCAACAATGAAACATTTGAGAACGAACTCAAAAGAACAATCCCCTTCACGATTGCAACAAGAAAAATAAAATACTTAGGAATAAACATAACAAAGAATGTAAAGGACTTATATAATGAAAACTATAAACCATTGTTAAGGGAAATCGAAAAAGATATAATGAGATGGAAGAATATACCTTGTTCTTGGTTAGGAAGAATAAATATAATCAAGATGGCCATATTACCCAATGGAATATACAAATTTAATGCAATTCCCATCAAAATTCCAATGACATTTTTTAAAGAAATGGAGCAAAAAATCATCAGATTTATATGGAACTATAAAAAACCCTGGATAGCCAAAGCAATCCTAAAGAAAAAGAATGAAGCTGGGGGCATTACAATGCCTTACTTCAAACTATATTCTAGGGCCACGACAATCAAAACAGCATGGTATTGGCAGAAAAATAGACACTCAGACCAATGGAACAGACTAGAAAACCCAGAAATAAAACCACATATATAAAGTCAAATAATTTTTGATAAAGGGGCCAACAACACACAATGGAGAAAAGAAAGCCTCTTCAATAAATGGTGCTGGGAAAACTGGAAAGCCACATGCAAAAGAATGAAACTGTACTACAGTCTGTCCCCTTGTACTAAAATTAACTCAAAATGGATCAAAGATCTAAACATAAGACCTGAAACAATTAAGTACATAGAAGAAGACATAGGTACTCAACTCATGGACCTGGGTTTTAAAGAGCATTTTATGAATTTGACTCCACAGGCAAGAGAAGTGAAGGCAAAAATTAATGAATGGGACTACATCAGACTAAGAAGTTTTTGCTCAGCAAGAGGAACTGATAACAAAATAAACAGACAGCCAACTAAATGGGAAATGATATTTTCAAACAACAGCTCAGATAAGGGCCTAATATCTAAAATATACAAAGAACTCATAAAACTCAACAACAAACAAACAAACAATCCAATAAAAAATGGGAAGAGGACATGAACAGACACTTCTCCCAGGAAGAAATACAAGTGGCCAACAGATATATGAAAAGATGCTCATCTTCGTTAGTTATTAGAGAAATGCAAATCAAAACGGCAATGAGATACCATCTCACACTTGTTAGATTGGCTATTATTAACAAGACACGTAATAGCAAATGTTGGAGAGGCTGTGGAGAAAAAGGAACCCTCATCCACTGTTGGTGGGAATGTAAAGTAGTACAACCATTATGGAGGAAAGTATGGTGGTTCCTCAAAAAACTGCAAATAGAACTACCTTATGACCCAGCAATCCCTCTACTGGGTATATACCCCAAAACCTCAGAAACATTGATACGTGAAGACACATGTAGCCCCATGTTCATTGCAGCACTCTTCACAGTGGCCAAGACATGGAAACAACCAAAAAGCCCTTCAATAGAAGACTGGATAAAGAAGATGTGGCACATATACACTATGGAATACTACTCAGCCATAAGAAATGATGACATCGGATCATTTACAGCAAAATGGTGGGATCTTGATAACATGATACGAAGTGAAATAAGTAAATCAGAAAAAACCAGGAACTGCATTATTCCATACGTAGGTGGGACATAAAAGTGAAACTAAGAGACATTTATAAGAGTGTGGTGGTTACAGGGGGAGGGGGGAGAGGGAGAAGTAAAGGGGGAGGGGGAGGGGCACAAAGAAAACTAGATAGAAGGTGACATAGGACAATGTGACTTTGGGTGATGGGTATGTAACATAATTGAAAGACAAGATAACCTGGACTTGTTGATCTTTGAATATATGTAACCTGATTTATTGATGTCGCCCCATTAAAAAAATAAAATTATAATTAAAGAAAAAAAAGAGTGTGGTGGTTACAGGTGGAGGGGGGAGAGGGAGAGGGAAAGGGGGAGGGGGAGGGGCACAAAGAAAACTAGATATAAGGTGACAGAGGACAATCTGACTTTGGGTGATGGGAATGCAACATAAGTGAACGACAAGATAACCTGGATTTGTTATCTTTGAATATATGTATCCTGATTTATTGATGTCCCCCCATTAAAAATAAAATTATAAAAAAATAAAATAAAATCTATTTGTCGATTTTAGAGAGAGAGAAGAAAGGGGCAAGAAAGTGGGAGAGAAGCACCAAACCATTCCTGTATGTGCCCTGGCTGGGAATCAAACCCACAACCTTTGCATTAGGGGAGGATGCTAACCAACCAAGCTATCTGGCCAGAGGTAGATATTTTATTTCTATCATGGAGGTTTATAGTTATGGAGCATTGGAGGGAAACGTACTTATAATCATCTGAATTTAGACTCTAACTCAATTTTACATGAAAACAAAAAAACTATTCCTGCACAGTTTTAATATATACTGAATTTCTCTGGAACACAACAATTATGTAAATCAAACAAATATTGCCCTTACTTTTTGTTCAGAAGTTTTGAAAAGACTTATTCAGCATTTTGGAAAATGCCGTTGCTGAGAGCAATGCTAAATCACCTACAACACACCTGAACTCTTTTGTACCTGGAGCTATTTCTTGCAGACCAATATCAGCACCTCCTTTTAAGCTGTTAATGTTGTTATACCTGAACATTTGCATATTCCAATACTTATTACTTTATTATATTTTTGTTTTTTGACTTTGTATTATAGTTAGTACATTATTATATAGTAATGTCATTTTATTTCTGTTTTACATTATTTACCAGGCCTTCAAGGTATTGATGGTTTTTCCCCTGCCATGATCTCTTTCTGCAAAGTCCTTCCCCCCATCCCATCTATGCTGAAACTATGATAGAGCACGCATACGTGCACATGAATGGATGCATTTCGTCATAGTAAAGGAGTCTTACAAAACACCTGGGATGAAAAGGAGGAGTTGCGTTAACTGGGGTTAAAAGCCTCTGTCCTACGCTGTGCTCCCAGACGGAGTACCATGTTTCGGTCCCTCAGGACACAGCATAGGAAGCCTCCAGCCGGCTGCAGGGAAACTCTCTCAGGGGACAGGGACAGATGATGAATGAGACACACAGTTAACGAACCGAACAATGGGCATTACCCAAACCATAAGGCTGGGCTGGCCTTCTGGATTTTTGCTTTTGCTCCATTGATTTCAGCTTTAAGTAACTCTTAAAAATGGCAAAATTAGCATGTGAACTACCATTCCTCAAAGACAGAAATTAAACCAGCGGTCTGCCTCTCCCCTGTTCTCTGAAGTTGAGCACAATTTTTAACTCTTTTCTTCAACAGCCACCTCTCCTCTCATGTCACTCTTGCTTTAGAAACAGCACCTGGTGATATTTTTATTTTCCTTTGTCATCAATTATAATTCACTGGCTGATGTCACCGGCCTCCTTGCTTGTTTAAATGGGCGCCAATAATTTCATTACGGATCCTCCAGGTTTCACCTTTTTTTTTTTTTCAGTGTCACATTAAGGTGTTTTATTTCTCTTGTTTATGCACTAAAAGCTTAATACACTGCTCCTGACAAATTCATGGCTGCAGATCTGAAGTGTATTCATAATGTACTTTCTTATGCTAGGCTTGGAAAGCTCTCAAATCCTTTGTAGTCATTTGAAGTAACATTGCCTGTTTTGAAAACCTGGGGCTCAAGAAGGAAGGTTAATCCAGGGCTGGGAAGATCTGAAATGAAGGGAAACAAGCACAGAGA
The DNA here is from genome assembly GCF_036850995.1 of Saccopteryx leptura. Lineage (NCBI taxonomy): Eukaryota > Metazoa > Chordata > Mammalia > Chiroptera > Emballonuridae > Saccopteryx > Saccopteryx leptura. Next base: position 370,551,546 of record NC_089504.1, on the reverse strand, counting down.
CGGTCACATCAAGGCAACAGACAGACACGAAGGCTTAGCCACCAGGTGGCCACGGCATAAAACAGCGCAGTCAAAGGAATTGTCTTGGCAAACCCAGTTCACGCAGATCCAGAGCTCAGCATAGACGTTCTATCTCTAATTGGTTAAAGTTTTAAAAATATTTATTCTTGGGCCTGAAATCTAGATTTTGAAATCTGTCTCTCCAAATGCCCCAGCAAGAGAGAGCACTTAGAAGTCATAACAAAGCAAACCGAAGAATATGTGTGTGTGTGTGTTTACATATGTATTGTGTATTACAGCAGTTACAGAAATTTGGCTTCCAATAATGTCAAAATATTGTTTTAACTCTTTTCCTTCTCAAATCGTTGCTTCTGTGTAGGGGCTAAAACGCTATTTCTTGCTTTAGGACCTTTTCACACGTGGTTCCTTCAGTCTAGAAGGAAATGACACTCACCTTTGAATGGCTAACCCCATTTACTTTTCAGGTTGCAGAAAATCTACAAATTTTTCAAAGAAACCTTTTTTTAACTCCCAAATCCAAAATATAATGCCACGTACGTGTTCTCTTGTACTAATTTTTATTTTCCTTCGGCATTCTTTACCAATTTATAATGCCTTGTGTACTTAATTATTTGTTAAATGTCAAGTTTCTCTCCTAAACTGCAACTTCATTGAGGCACAAACATTTTCCTTTTTGTTTACCATTACCTCTGTATCACCTAGAAACATCTAAGAAAAAACACTTGTGAATCATAAATGAAAGAGTTCCAGAGAAGTCAGGAACAGAGAAAATGGGAATGAATTTAAAAAATAACATTTTAGAAATAATTATTTAGGTTCCACATTCTCTTTGTAAATATCATCCTGAAGACATTCAAGTTCAAATACAATAAGATAGTGATAATGTAATGTGACAGTTTGCTTTTTGTTTGTTTCATCTCCATATGGACATTAGTTTTTGGTTTCCTAACTCAGCCGCCCAATTGTATTTCCTATCTGCAACCTTTTAAACAACACTGAACACTGTCACTGGTGTTGCATAAGTAGAAATAGCAGATGCTTTTGATAAATTCTTGCAATTTAATTAAACATTGAAACAACAAATAAATTAGAACCACACTAAGTATGGAACAGCATTTGTCAAAGAGGCTTAAATTGATCATTGAAACAAAAAATTCTTTTCTGTGGCGTGGCTTTCAGTTTTCAAGTGAAGGAGAAGGTTTGTAAGAGAGAAAATATGGTCTCCAGAGCCACACTTCTGTGCATGGATCTTCACTACCATGATTCCAACTCTCATGTCCATTACTTCTTTGCCTGGGACTATGGATTAACTGTCCAATTCTTAATTCTTTTAACTGTAAAGTCAGAACAACTCTGGGTTAATCCAAACATCTATCTTCTCTACTTCATAATCAAAACTGCTAAATAGCCCAAGGGCTAGAGGGCTAGAGAAAATAATCACACAGACTGGGGTCATTGTCCTCAGAATAGTTCAATATATTAGCTCGTATTCTGGCTATCTCTTTAGATCTTCCAAATCACCTCCTTCTGTCATCCCAAAACTTTACTAAGTCTTCACCTATCTCTTTAATCACACAATATTGGCTTACGTTCTCAGTTAAAGGCAAATAAAAACACTGCCAAGTTGAAGTAGATAGGGCATGCTCAGACTAGAAACATTGCTGAATTGTTGTTAGGGCTGAAGAACAGATTCTAAGCTAAGGTTCAGTTATAACATCCAAACCACACTGCGGGTCCAACAAACCAAAGGAGCTGCTGGCTCTTCCATGATTGGTTGATTTCAAAACAGGAGTACATACACTCAGCTGAGCTCAGAACTGCACTGGTCCTGCTGTCGTCTGTGTGCGAACACTGACTGGCTGTGTCCTGCCTCTATCCTCACAGGCCTCTATTCCACACCAGTTTTTTTGCAATTCATCTGACTTCTAAAGCACACACCCAATCCCTAACAGCAAGGGAAGCTGGGACATACAGTTTTTAAGGGGAGTTCCACATTGCTAAATCAGGATTTACAGGGTAAGAGGCTCAGAAAATGTGGGAAGGTCCTTTCCAGAGGCATCTACAAAATACACATGTTCAAAATACACTTGCCATACTGATTGCCTTTTAGTCAACATGCCTTTTTTCACAATTATTTTCTGAAATAAAGCAGCAAACTGCATTTTTCAGAATCCATTTTCCTATATAATTCTGGCCACTCAGTATCTGCCAGTAAGAGACACTCACATGAGGTGAATGGAAAGGGAGAGAAAGCCTTTATTCCGTGAAGGCCACTGCCGGAGAGGTGTAGTAAGATGCAGAATTTGCAGCAATTTCTTAACCATTCACTTTAGTCATGTAGACCGAGACATTTGTTTAGATCTTTCTAAATGCTACTGAGACTGCTAGCAATTTTCATGCTAGCTCTTGCGAAACTGTTTTGTAACAGAAGGCTGAGATTTTTCATGTTGGCTACTTGAACTTCATTCTCTCAGCATTTCCAATATTTGTGTAAACCAGCAATTTTCAACTGAGGTGCTGCAGCAGGCATACCCGTGTGCCTCAAGAATTTTTAAAATATGCAATACCTGACTGTTTAGTCAGGGCCACTGGCCTCTTATCCCTTATATTGTCAAGTAAAAAAATGACAACAAGCAACACAACAATAGCCTTCTGGTATGAATGAATCAAAATTATATTTATTTATTTTTTTTAGATCAACAAAATATATAGTATGTATTTTAGTATGCCACAGAATTTTGATACTTAGTTTATGTGTGCCAGGAGGTGAAAAAGATTTAGTTATTTTCTAAAAATAAAATTCTTCATTCTCTTAGAATGAATAAAGTTACTCGTTTTTCCAACTGAATCTGATACATTATTATTCCACCATTTACAGCCCTCGATAATTTCAACAATGATGAGCAAACCAACTCGTTCCCCACTTATCAGAAAATAGGATATATGAAAAAGAAAATCTTGACTTCATATTGATTATAATACATTCATTCACATTCTGTCTTAGCTCATTTTCTTCCTATTGCAAAAAATGAGGTAGTTCTCTTCCTGCTGAAGATTGATTCTTTTTGTCTCTGATCTTTTAGCCACCCTTTCTTTCTTTTCTTCTTTTATTGTTTGTTTCCCTAACTCTGCCTCTTCAGTTGCTCTTTTATATCATACAACCATGTATAAGTATCATAAATATCTGCTATATTAAACACAGGTACACAGGCATTAAGCCACATTCATGAAGATGGCTGTTATGCTTTGAAAATAGCTCAAAAACACTACTGTATAAAAATAAACAAGATTTACTTCCTCCTCACTCATCAAGTCCATTGTTGATAGTCCAAAAGCTCTACTCATCATAGTCCTTCAGAGACATGATAACAAAAGGCACCCACATTTTAATACAAAGAATCAGAGTTTAATGCTGCTGACAAAGAGAATGTGGATATTTTTGCAACAATTTTAAATAATTCTGCCTAGAAGTAACATGTGTCACTTCCTTTTTGTTTTTATAGCCAAAGAAGTCATATGGCCATGTCTAAATTCAGAGGAATTAGCAAAGGCAATCTGTGGACCTAGAATGAGAAAGCTTCTCAAAATATTGTCAAGTACTACTAATCTCCCACAACATGAACGCTTCTGTCAACCCTGCATAAGTGTCTAGTGGTCTTAATTTTACCAGCTGGATTTCCTTCCCAGAAAACTAGTCTTCCATTTCTTCTGGAGAGAGAACTCTAGTGGACAATAATTTTCTTTGAGGATTATCAAAAAATTGTTCCATTATGTTCTAGAATTAAATGAAGCTGGAAGAGAGCTGATGCTATTCTGATTCTTGATCTGTTTTATACAATTTTCTTCTCTTCAGTTCTTAAAGTCATTGTCTTTATTAAAAGTGTCTTAATATTTTGTGATACAGGTTTTTCTTTTATAATTTTTTTTTCATGATGTGGTCTTTTAGTATTTATTGTTTTGGGTGTTTTGTACCTCTTTCAAGTGGATTTCTTTTTAACCAGGTAATTTTCTATGCTCTAGTTTTCTGGAATTACTGTTAATGTTAACCCTACCCTTTAATTCCTTTTCCTCTTCTATAAATTTAGCTTTGTGTTTTTTTTAATCATTTTCTGAAAACATTGCCTTTATTTTTTAATAATTCTGTGAAGATTTAATATCTTTCATATTCTCCATTTCCAAGATTATTCTGTTAATGTTCCTTTTTATAGCATTTGTTCTGATTTTATGACTACACTATCTTTTACATTTTGAAGTATCCTCATGGGTACATTAGTGATTCTGGTGAAGTATTCTTTTATTCTCGACACTCTCTTTCATCTAATTTCTTATTTTTTATAGTTTTTTTTTGCTTTTTGACCTTTACATTAATATTTTTTAAATCTTATCTTTATCTCAATTGTCAATGCATTACAGTGAAACATTAAAATAGTTTTAGAAGCTTTGTATGCAAAGGCAGCTCTTGCAAGTAGTAGACTCCATCTTGGAATGCTTGGGTAGGAATCTTAGAATTTTTTAGGCAACCCACTGAGTATAAGGAATGGGGGATTTTCTTTTCTCTCATTGTCATTGCTTCACCAGAGAAAAGTACTCAGATTTCCAGCCTTGTTGGTACAGCCTTGGCAGTCAGTGTTCTGAGAGTATGTTTTGGTTATTCATAAGAAAATTAGTGGCTTAAAATGATAAAAATTATTATCTCACAGTTTCTGCAGGCAACCTATCACTATGCTGTACACCTGAAACTAATACAAAATAATATTGAATGTAAGCTGTAATTGAAAAATAAAATTATAAAATAAAATCAGAAGAATTGGCTATGAAGTGAAAACAGATGTCTTATTTCAGTAAAGGTAGGCATCACACTGAGCCTCCATTTTTTTTTAGCTCTGAAACATCAGTGGGGATATTTTTTTCATGGATGTTGCTCTGGTCAAATTATGGAATAATGTATGTCATTGTACTTGGACAAATTCCAATGCCTAGTATATCATATATATATATGTATATGGGTGTGTGTGTGTTTGTGTGTGTGTGTGTTCTTACCTAGTGAGCAAAGATCACATTAAAGATTTGATACTATTATATTTCATACTTTGTTACTAAATAACTTCACATTATGGCTTTTTTTTAAATCAGGCAAAGACAACAAACCTTTTTTTCTCTCTCTAAGGATTGGATATGTGTGGATGGGGAGAGGAATGGTCACGTGTAAGGATTTGAATCCTAAGCCTGGCATGCCATGTAGCAGTGCAGGTTCCCTCATGCAGGTTGGAGAGTTGCAGAGAAATGTATCTTTCCCTGGAATAAACTCTGATTTTTCCTGTTATTTAGGCCAGTTGTCTCTTGTTACTCATTTAAGAGGTGTGGGGCTTCCCATGTCCATGACCCTGATGTGATTCCTCCACCCTCCCTAGATACCTACACACTGACCACTTGCTGACTTCAGCCTCCTAAGTCCAAGTCAGAGCTAGTAGAACCTGGAGAATACCTTCATTTTTAATTGAATCTCTAGATCTTTATTGACTTTTTTCCCCTTATCCCTCCTTCTTTCTTCTTTCTATCCCTCTTAATTTAGAAAAAAAGTTTTTCATTACTGAATACAACATATTTAGGTGCCTGTTATCTCCAGAGAGATGGTGATTGCATTGTGCATTAGCTTGAAAGTTCATTCCCAGCTTAATGGTCTTAAAGAGAAATGGATGCACTTTGGCTAAACCAGGAAAGCTGATCGCTACCTAAATTACAAATTCATCTTTATAGTGGATAGATGTTGAGGATATTCAAGAACAGACACACCCAAAGTCATGCCAATTAGTTGTGGAGAAAGGCTTGACTAGAAGGTGATTTGAGATATAAACAAACTTTATTTTTCAAACCTAGGCCCTTAATGAACATATTACATATATCACATAGATGAAAGACTTTGGAAAGATGTCCATACTCTCCCAGGGCATGTGGGAACCTGGAGATGAATTCTTCATAAAATGATGCATCTATTTGAAGAAATTACACATGAGAATTTTAAGTTTGACACTTTCTCCTTAATTCTTTGCCCCCTCCCTCCCTCTCTCCCTTCCCTCCCTCCCTCCCTCCTTTCCTTCCTTCCTTTTTTCCTTCCTTCCTCTCTTTCTTTCTTCCTTCCTTCCTTTTTTCCTTCCTTCCTCTCTTTCTTTCTTTCTTTCTTTCTTTCTTTCTTTCTTTCTTTCTTTCTTTCTTTCTTTCTTTCTTTCTTTCTTCTTTCTTTCTTCTCTTTCTTTCTTTCTTTCTTTCTTTCTTCTTTCTTTCTTCTTTCTTTCTTTCTTTCTTTCTTTCTTTCTTTCTTTCTTTCTTTCTTTCTTTCTTTCTTTATTTCTTTCTTTTTCTTTCTTTCTCTATCTACTTGCCTTCTTTATGCCAGTAGATAGGTGTTGATTCTTCATAATGCTGACAAAGAAAACTTTTGTTTACTCCTCTAATAAAAACAGGCTAATAACAACTGGTGATGCTACTCACTGGCTTTACTTTTGGTAAAGATTGGATGCAGCTCCAGTTTCTCAGTAGACAAATAGGAGCCTGATTAAAAAGCATTTTCTGGATCAGTCCTGAGGATCCTTGATTTCTCTGGAATCATCTCAGAACAAGTGGGTAAATTTTCCCAATGAAAGTAATACAACCAGAAAGACACAGAGTATCAAGTTTTGTGGAAGGCAATGTCAGCAAGAATCTTTGTCATTTCTACCTTTCATAGATAGTCATGGTTTCCTCCTGTGTTTACAGCCCAAGTTGTGTTTAGGTTTACCATTTTTTCTGTGAGCTGTTTTAAGCTAACTTAATATTTTGAAACTCCATCACCATTGTTCTTATTAAATCAGTAACTAATCAGTTCAGGGGTCTGTTGTGCCCTATTGTTGCTAGCTCAGCTAAAATAGACATTTGGTTAATTTTTTTTTTGTTTTTGAGCAATATATTCTCATAACTTCTAATATATTGACAAGAAGATTTTTTATTGTTATTCTGAGTCTAACGTTGTGACTTATGGCAGGTGTTCAGTTATGATGACAGTACATTCTCAAGATAAAAATGTCATTGGTCTAGAACATGCACGTAAAGACTCTGGGTAACCAGAGTGTAACTATTTAGAGCACCGGCATTGGAAATATTTTTTTCTGAATAAATACCTCAACAATAAAACATCTTATAGAATTTCAGGAGATTTTTCTGAAGGGAAACAATTTCAAAATATATTGACATTTCACTTCTGGTCATAATTGCTTCTCATCTTCTCCACAAAATTCTGTCAGTTTAGGGTCAGTTATCCATTGAATCTTTTTCCACTTTGAACATACACCACATACAGAGTGCTCTTACAATTCTGTTGTACTCCCATTTTTAGAATACCAAAAGTAATAGAAAAAATATATAATTGATTAATATGGATTTATAATCATATTGCAAGCAATAATCCATTTAATTTTGTAAGAGTTTTAGCTATGTTTCCTTTAAGCATCTAACCACACTAAGTTCTGTAAATGTATTTCATTTATGGAAATATATTATGCACTCAAACGTCCAAAACACCTGCATTGCATAAAATGAGGTTAACGTCTTTATATCATAGATTACAAATAATAACTATAATTTATAGTTAATAATAACAATGACAAATATCTATTTAATGCTTACCATGCAGAAGCCTGTCTTGAAGCATTTTTAAATGCTGGATGACTCATTGGTTTACTCAAAATACCCAGTTGTTATGTTGTTTATTGAGTGGCACTAAGTTTACCTTTAATAAGGTGAATGCACATGGTAATATATTACATTGCATAGAGAAACATGAATCTTTGTTTGAGTTGCCCTTTCCAAAAGAATGATTACTATCACTATCTCAGTCTCTCATCTTCAGGGTACTGAAATTGGGAGGATACATCTCTCAGGAGATGGGAGAGTGGGGGCCACCTTAGGCTTCAGAAGCATCTTCTGAAGATGGGGTAGCACCAACCTTCAAATCGTGCATTCTTGAGTATTTGTAAATCAATCATGAGCCCAAACAGAAGTGACATATACTTTTAGACTGAAATATACACATATACAATGGGGTAAATACTGAGGTATAAACAGATTTATACTGCAGATGTCACATGGCTCTTAAGGTACTACTGTGAATCTTTACAAACATGATGGATAATTAACTTTTATTTTAAATTTCTCTCTCTCTGTATCTCAGGCATCTGAATGACTAATTTTCTTTGGAATCTTAATCTGGGAAATGGTATTTTAGATCATTTAAGTATTATTCAGAACTAAACATACAATAGGACTTACTAAGCACCCGCTGATTTATTTATTTAGGATAATACCACATCTTGTTTAAAAATAGTCATCAAATAACTGAAAATGAATGACAGTATAAAAGAGATTCTTTCTATTGAACTAAGACATAGGGTCCAGAAAAATCAAGAAAACAACATAAGCTTTACCTGCATCTTGTTCATGGAAATAATGTCCAGTCTATCATCCTGGCAATCATTATGAAGTCTACACATGATGAGTTATAGAAGAGAGCTTTATCAATTTTAAACAGATATAAAAATATCTTTCTTGGAATGACAGTGTGGTATTAATGATTCTTGATGTGATTAGAGCAGAGATAAAATGTCAGCTAGCAATGATCATGCTGGTAATGTCAGAAAGATAGTATTACACAATACACAGGGCTTATGCACCAATGAAATGAGACGGTAGATGTGTGGATGCACTTGGCTAACCTTAAAGCATCATCTCAAGATTTCTCAAGCTGAGGTTCATGTACATACACACAAAGGCTCACTCTAAGTTTTGTTTTGGTTTGAGATTTATTTCAATAACAATTTTACAAAATTTACCTCTCATAGAAGTTAAAGAATTTATCCTACAAAGTGACTTTAAATAATGATGTTCTATCAAAAGGTATTTCTTACAAGGATAAACCCTTGTTTTCGGAAGTTTGGGTTTCTTAAACTGAGATCCATGGCTACCACCTTGAGGTTTGTGAGAAATAAAGTTTTTTAAAATGGCTCTTGGAAATCACAATTCTGCAAATCACTGCTCTATAATACATCTATTATATTGTCAACTGAATTTTTAAGAGCAACTAATGAGGATGCTTATAAATAAGAAAAAGTGACCCACTTCTTTCATATCTGTTAAAAATATTTACAAAGATGTTGCTTAGAAATTTCGCCCATCTCTGCCCCTCGGGGCTCTCCCAGCAGGTGCTGGGTAGCCCAGGAGAATGGCAGAATTCACAGATGTTCCACGTCAACACTTTGCACAGGGTGATTGCCCTGGAGATCAGACAATGACTTGCACAATTATCTAAAATTTTCAATAATTCTGGTATCAAAGGAGGGGTTATTATACTATTAATATTTAAAAGTGAAATTTTTGTCATCACTCTTGATTGACAACTTTGGATATTTTATAAATGCACTCTGTGATTCTGATGTGTGTGTATGTATATACATATTGTACATACATAAATATATATATTTTATACATATATATTAATTTTTTCTCTTTATTTTTAAGAGTACAAAGGATAGTTCGCTGAACTGCATAAGAACAAGTTATAAAGATTAATAGAGCCAAAGATTTCTAGTAAATGAGAAAGAACTCTTCTCTTTGAAAGCAAACTATATAGGGATGCAAGGGACAGCATGTACTCAGAGCAGGCGAAGCATTTGAATAAATACAAATATTAGTAAGATTTGGAAATTTCTCTTGTTGTCATATAATCATTATTATATTTTTTCTGTTATAATTTTAGTGAGTTTATTGAGTTTATTTTTTTGTGTGTGAAGGTGTACAGATTAAAGGACCTCAATATGGGAAAAACAGATGATATTACAACTAATTTTAGACTCTATTTTTAAAAACTATCACCTTAAAAAAGTATATTATTGCAGCCATAAAGCTAGTAAGTATGGCTAAACATTTACTGAACACAATACAAGGCAGATCTATGTCAACACTTGTCTGGGTCCAAGTGTTTTTTGAATTTTACTCATATAATGAATTCAATTTGCAGATAAGGAGATTACAGCACTACTCTGTAAGAAAGTGTCAAACTGGCATCCAGATTTGAGAAATTAGATATCCATTGTTTTTAGGCATCAATCGTCTACACACAGCAGGAGAGAGTGGGTTCTAAAACCAGCTGATTTTTGCATTTAGTTTAGTCCAGCACTTCACAAGGTAAAGAATGGAAGAATGAGCACTATACTGAGAAATAGAGAGAGGACATGGGTTTGAGTTTAATACTACCATTAATAACTATATGACTTAGAGTGGTCGTTTGGCCCTCTGGGCTCAGTTTTATTTATTTAAAAAATAAAAGGGTTGGGTTTAATCTGGGATGGCAAATACGTAGCAAACATGATGCTAATACCTTAGTCTGTATTGTGATAAATCGTTATCCACTCTATTCTACCAACTTCGAACATGGAATTAAAACCTGCTCAACTCAGCTTCCCACATAATCTCTTTGGATTGATTGAAACTGCTGTGTGAGATAAAACCTAGGTTTCATCCTTGGATAATATGATATATAAGCCCTCATCGAGTACAAATAATAAATGGTCTTCACACTTAATAATATACTTGAAATAGGGGGTTCTGAGTGTGCATTTGAAAGTGGGGAGGAGCAGAGAGAGCTGTAGATAGATGGGAAGAAGAGGACACTGAGCCAAACAACTATGAAGACATTTTCAAGGCTGACTCACGTCCATGTCTTACACAGTAGGAAGCTTTCCCCAGTGAGACAATTTACTTCTCCAACTAGCCCGTACTCAGTTTCTCAGCATGAAGTCAGAACACTGAATTTATTACCAGTACAATGAATTATTTCATTTAATCACAGGCTTGGATCTTGCTGTTGCATCTTCTAATTGTTCCATTTCCTGTATATGGTGATGGGTCCTTATCCACAATCTCACATTTGTTTTCAGACCTCATGATGCAAAGAGCAGGAATCTTTTCCTGTATATCTAAACAATCACATGTACTTGGATTCCTAATAAAGATTATCAATAACATAAAGGAGATAGAGAAGAAGCAGGAAAAAGGAGGAAAGGAACATTTATAGGTGTATTATTCCTGATACTTTTGAAATGAATCCATAGAAGAAGGCCTTTGATATAATGAAAAGCTTCATGGGTTTAAAATTCTAAAATCAATTGTGGGCTCCTATTGTTTTCTTTTTTTATTAAAATCCTTACACATCTGAATAGTCTCTAAATTTCGTGCAGCTGATTTTTAAAAGCAAGTGTGCGTCTACTCTGCATGAATTAATCCAAAGAATCAAGGGATAACCAGGATGAGGAATAAGGAAAGAAAATCTCAGACATTCCTTGGATCTTATGGAACCAGAGTTTTCAGGGGTTTGAAAATAGCTAATTTCTGAATGTATTGTCTTCCAGGTTCTGAGATAGTATTCAGCTGGATAAAGATTCAGAGATCCAAGGTCCTGGCCTAACTCATCAGACCAATCAAATAAAAAACAGACAATACTATGTTTTCTTTCTGAACAGCTGGGGTCAAATGACATTAACAGAAAGAATGACAGGTTTCTGCTTTGGAGAATGGCGGAGTAAGTAGCTTGTATCATGTAACCCCTTCATCTGAGAATAACTTTATAAAGCTGGATTAGAAGGACTGGAGAAAGCAGAACATGTTGAGCTGAGAAAACATCTGTTCACTGCGTCTTTGATTTGGGGTTTTCCAGTGCACAGTGTGAGACATAGTGGGAAAACAAGCACACAGCTTTTTGGAAATAGGATGAGACAGAGGAAACAATCTACTAGATCATGGCTGACATGGAACTGATAGGAACTGCATCATGGGGCAAGAAGATGAGGGAAAAGAGCACGACAAAGTTGTGAGATAAACATTCTGTGTGACTTGTTCTCAAACTTGCAGTATCTCGTTCCATAAGACCAAGAGGAAACAAGAAGACAGCGGTTTCCAAGACGACACAAAGCTAAGCAGAGCTTCTGGAAGAAACAAACGTTGTAATTCAGGGTCCTTCATGGAGGATGCTGTCCAGAAATAGTTTTAGCCTCTATTTTAGAAGTATGAGGTCTTAAATGAAAGGCAAACTAGAAATAGGTCCACCATCAAAAGTCCGAAATTCAGCATTTTTGAACTCAGTCCCGTAATCAACAGCCTTGGTACAAGCCCTTTCAGACTGCTAGTCAGAAAATAATTAAATATTTTCTGAAGAAAGAAACATCACTCCTCTATTCCTCTGACCCCTGAAAACCACAACAGAAGTCTCTTGTATAATAAAAATTAGTAGGGAATTTTTTTCTTTATTTTTTTGCCTAGGTTTATCGTACCATGGTTACTTTGAAAAGGTCACAAAACCTGAGGGCACCGGAGGTAACTGAGGACCCTTCTTTTTCCAACCTATGTTTCCTGTCAATAAAGAAGCAGAGACACAAGCCACAGAGAACAAAGGCTCTCTTTGAACCAGGGGTCAGACCCAAAAAAACCCTGAAACCGGAATCTCTTTCTGGCCTCTTTCGAATTGCTGGCCTTTCAGAATTTTCTCCTCCTCAACTGCGGAATCCATGTGGCTCTCTCCTAGAGAGCAAACTAATCATCTTCTTTTATTTATTGACTTTTTAAGTGCCTTAAGGTAACTGAAAACACACGCAAGTAGTTAAACTCCTACTGAGACTAAACTGCTATTTCCATAGTTTGTTAAGCATAACATCACACAGATTTTATTTTTAATTCATTTGAAAAGAGAGTTTTATTTCTCCATTCCCACACACACACATATCACACATATTTTTTTTCTATAGTACACAGATATCCCTACTGTTTATTTTTAAGGGGAATTAAATAGCATATATATATGTATATATATGTATGTATGTATATATGTATATACACACATATATATTTCATTGCTATGTTAGAAACTTAAAAATTGCAGAGATAATAAAATAATTATAAGAACAATTCTTTTTTAAGGGGATTGCCCATTCTCTTTTCTATATTTCACAGAATATAAGGCTTGTGCAAGTGAATTCAAGTGTGCTAAACATGAAAAGCTTATATAAAGTGTTAAACCAAGTTTATTAATTCCACATGATGCTGGTTTAAAGCTGATATTTCACTATGAATTGACTCAAATGAGAGTATGAACTGCCACTCAAACAAAACAAAGCCAGTTGATTCTGCCTCACCTTGTATAGAATAACCTTGGGAGATAGTCCCAACCCATGAACCACTTTTGTGCTTAGACATGGTGGCCATCTTCTAATGTGACTTGTCAGTAAGTTGATCAGATACCAATTTCAACTTGGCTTTCTGAAATATCACACCATTTTATTTGCTTGTTTTCATTGTTGTAGTTTTCCTTGTTGTTGAACTAGAATGCAAATGTTCACCAAATACGTACTATGCTGTGTGGACTGAAGCTATGTTTAAGGCAGGGGTTGGGAACCTATGGCTCGCGAGCCAGATATGGCTCTTTAGATGGCTGCATCTGGCTCGCAGACAAATCTTTAATAAAAAAATAATAACGTTAAAAATATAAAACATTCTATGTATTACAATTCATTCATTTTCTACCGCTCATGTTCATGGTTGTAGGTGGCTGGAGCCAATCACAGCTGTCCTCAGGGACAACACCAAATTTTTATTGGATAATGCATAATGTACATGGGTCATTGTGAGGTCAGGAAGTAAACTTTCCTCCTTTTAATCAAATAGTCAGCTAGCTAATTGCAGAAACCATTTTGACAAAGAAGAAGGCTAAAAGAAAAAAAGATGAGTAGTATACTTTTCAGCAGGAATGACAGAGGAATTCGCCTCTGTGGAGAGAGCAGGTTCTGCAGTGTGTCTAATATGCAATGATAAAACTGCATCGATGAAACAGTCAAATATAAAGCAGCACTTTGACACATGCCATACTATATTTGCATCAAAATATACAGCGGGGGACAGCAGGAAGAAAGCATGTCAAGAGCTACTGTGCAGAGTGCAAGCTAGTCAGCAGCAACTCCGTGTTTGGACCCAACAAGGTGACTGGAATTGGCTAGCTTTGCTGGTGCTTTAGCAATTGTGAGAAATGGAAAGCCATTCACAAATGGGGAGTATGCCAAAACATTCATGCTTGATGTTGCCAATGAACTTTTTGACGACTTTTCAGATAAAGACAAGATAATCAAATGAATAAAAGACATGCCTCTGTCAGCAAGAACTGTTCACGATTGTACCATCATGATGGCAAATCAAATTGAGGCAATACAAGTGAAGGACATAAATGCAGCACCATTCTTTTCTCTCACTTTGGATGAGTCAAAAGACATAAGCCATTTATCCCAGTTCAGCGTGATTGCAAGGTATGCTGTTGGTGACACACTATGTGAGGAAAGTCTTGCTGTTTTGCCTATGAAAAAGACAACAAGAGGGGAGAATTTATTCAAGTCTTTCACTGAGTTCGCTAAAGAAAAAAATCTACCAATGGATAAACTTATTTCAGTGTGTACTGATGGTGCTCCGCGCATGGTGGGGAAAAACAGAGGATTCATAGCGCTTCTTCGCGAACATGAAGAGAGACCCATCCTATGTTTTCACTGCATCCTACGTCAGGAGGCACTTTGTGCTCAGATGTGTGGCGAGCAGCTTGGTGAGGTGATGTCGATGGTCATTCGGGTGGTCAACTTTATTGTTGCCCAAGCTTTTTTTTTTTTTTTGTATTTTTCTGAAGCTGGAAACGGGGAGAGACAGTCAGACAGACTCCCGCATGCGCCCGACCGGGATCCACCCGGCACACCCACCAGGGGCAACGCTCTGCCCACCAGGAGGCAATGCTCTGCTCCTCCGGGGCGTCGCTCTGTTGCGACCAGAGCCACTCTAGTGCCTGGGGCAGAGGTCAAGGAGCCACCCCCAGCGCCCGGGCCCGGGCCATCTTTGCTCCAATGGAGCCTCGGCAGCGGGAGGGGAAGAGAGAGACAGAGAGGAAAGAGAGGGGGAGGGGTGGAGAAGCAGATGGGCGCTTCTCCTGTGTGCCCTGGCCAGGAATCGAACCCACGACCCCTGCACGCCAGGCCGACACTCTACCACTGAGCCAACCGGCCAGGGCCTTGTTGCCCAAGCTTTAAATGATCGCCAGTTTAAAACACTGCTGGATGAATTTGGGAATAATTATTCTGGTCTGCTTCTGCACAGCAATGTGCGTTGGTTGTCAAGACGGAAGGTGCCCAGCTGTTTCACAGCTTGTCTGAGCAAAATCCAGACTTTTCTTAAAATGAAAAACATCGAGCATCCTGAGTTAGCTAACACTGAATGGCTCCTAAAGTTCTACTATCTCGTGGACATGACTGAACATCTGAACCAGCTCAATGTGAAAATGCAAGGCGTTGGAAATACAGTCTTATCCCTTCAATAAACAGTGTTTGCATTTGAAAACAAGCTAGAACTCTCATTGTAGACATTGAAACAGGTTGTTTACTACACTTTAAAAAACTGGGAGAGTTTAAAGATGCATGCACAGCAAGTGACCCTGCTCAACATCTTGATCTCCAGCAGCTAGCGGGCTTCACATCTAATCTCCTGCAGTCATTCAAAGCGCACTATGGAGAATTTTGTGAGTGCACTCGTCTTTTAAAGTTCATCACCCATCCACATGAGTGTGCAGTGGACAGCGCCCACCTGAGTTACATCCCCAGTGTCTCCGTCAGAGGTTTTAAGCTATAAGCTGCTGACCTGAAGGCCTCAGACATGTGGGTGAATAAGTTCAAGTCACTGAATGAAGATTTGGGAAGACTTGCAGGACAGCAAGCAGAGTTGGTGAGCAAACACAAGTGAGGAGAAATGAAGAAACTTCAACCCGCGGACCAGTTGATTGTCAAAACTTGGAAGGCGCTTCCCTCACATACCACACACTGCAGCATGTGAGTATTGCCGTACTGACAATGTTTGGCTCTATGTATGCATGTGAGCAGTCTTTCTCACATCTAAAAAATGTTAAGACCAACCTATGATCATGTTTAACGGATGGCAGTCTCAACGCCTGCATGAAGCTTAACCTCACCACGTATCAACCAGACTACAAAGCCATCAGCACCAGAAGTCACATTAATGATAAGAAGTACCTTATTCATCAGTGGTTAGCAACAGCATAACAACATTATTAAAAAGAATTCAGAGACTTATTGTACTTTAAAAGTGTTGGTCTTACATAAAATGCACACATTTACTTGTATTTAGTGCTAAACATATTGTATGGCTCTCACGGAATTACATTTTAAAATATGTGGCATTCATGGCTCTCTCAGCCAAAAAGGTTTCCAACCCCTGGTTTAAAGTGACCTTTAGTTTTTCTAGGTGAAATAATCAAAGCAGCACTTCCTGAAGCTCAGCAATTCCAATATGATAACCTTTGTGGTTCATTTTTTCCCCATGATGAAAAGTGCCTATAGAACTTTTAAGGGTGGTCACTACATGACAGTGCTTATGGGAAGGTTATGTTTCCACATTTGGAATAGTTGATTTTTCTTCTTTCAGGTCCTCTTGGAAATGAAGATCATTTGTTGAAACTACTCAAGAAACTCACGTTATACAATGTTAGAAATCTATATTTTTGTGGAAGTAGCTTATGGGGGAGGAAGACAAGGAGCCATTCAACTGCTTAGGCCTTGGTAGTTTAGCTCAGTGTCAGATGGTATCTTTCCTATGGGTCCCTAAAGAAAGAAGCCCTTCCTTGTCTCTGGACCATTGGTTCTGGTGCTCCCTGACTCAGCTGTGCAGCTACAACAGATCATATGGAACACCAGGTGTTTTCCACTCAGGGGAATTTGGAAGTACAGGCAGAGCTCACAGAGGAAGTGTGCTCAAGATTGTTGCAACCGAGGGATACTATGCTTTAATGGAAACTCTGGGACAGTATGTCAAGCAAACTGAGCCAGTTCAGGAAGGCTTCACATCATGTGTTATAGATGTTCTCTAAAATAGAAATGAGGTTCTGGCCCTCTATGTTCTACCAGAGAAATCTGATTTCTAAAACAAAGAAATAAGGTACTGCTCTTAGGTCGGCATCTAGTAGCATAAAGTGTTCTGGGCTCTAAAATCAGAGGTAAGTAAATTCAAATTACTACTATGTTTATGTTGTGTTCTATCTCTGATGTTGAACAGCAAAACCAATCTCTCTGAGTCTTTTTTTTTTCTCCTCAGCAACATTGGTAGTTGAAATGAGCTATAGATAACGAGTCCCTTCTATCATCCCTGTCATTTGTAGTAGGTGGTCAATAAATGCTAACCCTCCATCTTCTTGAAGAAGTCATTTTCTTTTAAAAATTAAGGTTTCTACCTTAATTACAACTTACAGGCTTTCTGGATCTAAAATCAAGTAAGAGTAAATTTCTCTGTCATCAGCATCATTCCCAGAATGCCATGCTCTTCACAAAGTGTCTAACTATAGTAGAGGTCTGAAGTTAGGACACTCTCCCAAGGAGAGATTAAACGGGCATTCATTATGGCAGCTGGAAGGCTGCATTATTGTTCTTCCAAGAGGGAGAGATTTATGGCTTTACTTAATGAATGCTAATAGTTTTCTTATCAGTGGGTAGCAATACAAACATTTTTGTATATGGTAAGGTTAAAATAAACCTTCAGAGTAGATTTACAAAACTTGAAAGCTAGTGATTAGTTCTTGACAAGCCTGGCTAATAATAGGAGCTCCTGGAAGGCTACAGAGGTCTAACTTAGCCAGAATGCATTATTCTTCAGTGGTTTACGATTCTGCATCTGTCCTCTCAGAACTAGGCTGTCACATAAATGCATGCAGCTTTTGTGCTTTTCTTAAACTTCAAGGTGGTACTACTCACCAATGCAATCTGATTGCCAAGTAAAAAAAAAAAAAAGACAAAAAGCTTTCCTAATCAGTTATCAAAAATAATGTTCACATAACCTAATTTTGCTTTGAAAATAGATTCAGGGTGAACTAATATTTATTGGGTACCTGTTATTTATAAAAATGTTGTTAGAGTCTTTTCTGTATATATGCCATTCAATTTTTTTTTTTACAGAGACAGAGAGAGAGTCAGAGACAGTGACAGCTAGGGCCAGAGAGGAAGGGAAAGAGATGAGAAGCATCAATTCTTTATTGCAGCTGCTTAGTTCTTCAGTGATTGCTTTCTCATATGTGCCTTGACAGGGAGGGGGGGTTACAGCAGAGTGACTGACCCCTTGCTCAAGCCAGTGACCTTGGGTTCAAGCCAGTGACCTTGGGTTTCAAGCCAGCAACCTTTGGGCTCAAGCCGGTAACCATGGGGTTATGTCTATGATCCCATGCTTGAGCCAGTGACCCCTCACTCAAGCTGATGAACCATGCTCAAGCCGATGACTTGGGGTTTCAAACATGGGTCCTCTGCATCCTAGTCCAACACTCTATCCACTGCACCACCACCTGGTCAGGCTATGCCATTCAATTCTTACAATATCACTTTAAGGTTTATGTTCTGAGGAAACTGGAACATTGAGAGTGTCTGCGTTGTCCAAGGTCATGTTTTCAAACTTACATCTGACTCCAACTGCAATGTACTCAGCCTAGGTTGTTCACAAGGCATTTGAAAGTCAATCAGCCTGTTCCTTTAAGCTATCCATGAGCAGCCATGATAGAGTGAGGCTGGGGACCTCAGATTTGCACATTTCCAAATGGTGATGGTTTCTAAGAGCCCAGATTCTTCAGGTTTCTAATGATCAAAGAGCATATGTCTCAAACCTAATAAATGAGTGTTTTTATATTGATAAACAATGAAGTTACATCAACCAATTTTTACAAATTATATACTGAAATAGATTTTAAATATTGTTCTCTAACATGTAGTTTGAATAATAACAACTTGACAAAAATAATGACATCTAATAATTAACCTAAATCTTGTTCAGTCTTCCTGACACCTCCTACAGAGGTTATGATTTAACCGAGTACAAAGTTAGATGTTCCATGTCCAAAAGCCTGTTACTCAGTGGTCCCCAACCCCCCGGGCCACGGACCGGTACCAGTCTGTGGGCCATTTGGTACTGGTCCGCAGAGAAAAAATAAATAACTTATATTATTTCCGTTTTATTTATATTTAAGTCTGAACTATGTTTTATTTTTAAAAAACGACCAGATTCCCTCTGTTACATCCGTCTAAGACACTCTTGACGCTTGTCTTGGTCATGTGATACATTTATCTGTCCCACCCTAAAGGCCGGTCTGTGAAAATATTTTCTGACATTAAACCACTCCGTGGCCCAAAAAAAGGTTGGGGACCACTGCTGTTACTCCACAATTCACCCTGAGCCTAATTCATTCCAAATTTTTGTAGCTTTTTCTCTCTTCTTTCAAGAAAAAAATTAACAGGGGGGAAATATATACTAGCATTGAGAATCTCAGCTTTGGTTTCAAAGGTGTTTCAACCTCTAAAACTGGTCAAATATGAGGGCAGTTACTCAGTTTTTCTGAACACAGTTTCTTTATTATTTATTATTCGAATGATGGCATCTTCTTCCTAACCGTGTATTCTGGAATAACATTGGTCAAATCAGTTTATGGGCTGAAAAACCTCTGCCAACACCACACAATTAATGAGTTTTCCTTTCCTGTGAAAGGATAAGTGACATTAACAAATCATGACTGATTTCTATTATACTAAAGTAAGTCACATCAAGAACTCTGCGCAGCTTTCCCAGAAGATAAACTCACACTCTGAACAAATGGAACATGCAGTCCCTACTTAGTGCTTAATGTTGTTTCTCGGTCATTAAGGAGTCTGCTGACTGACTTCCCTCAGATAAAGAGGAAATAGTCACAAAGGAGCCTCAAGGCTGCTAATCATTTTTGTATCCAGGCAGATAATACTAGAGGTCGAACCTAATACTAGAGGTAATCTGCTGTGTGGACAAATCTCTGGTCTGCTCCTCGCTCCTGTCACTCTACCCCCAAATAGGGGGTAGTCTGAAACTTGGATGTTTGAAAAAAACAAACCCTACAAGCAGAGTGGTTGAAATCAACGTGGATGAAATCTAAATATTATTTAATCCTGTTTTGTGTAGATAAAGTTTCTCAAGAAAACCACTTGGGCTTGTCTTGGTTTTTAGAGTCCTAAGATGTTTGCTTTATTACTTATACTGCTCACAAAAATTAGGGGATATTTTATAGCTTCATATTTGTTTTGAAATATCCCTTCATTTTTGTGAGCAGTATATTTTAAACAAGCAAGTGTACAAGAGTCATCCTGAATCACAGCATAAACTGAAAATATGAGTAGAGTTTCCAGCCCAGTGAAGATCCCTTATTAGGCAGTAAAGGAAAGGTAGCTGCTTTCCATTTCTTGTTTGTTACTAATACGGGAGAGTGAACACTTAGCATAGCCAGGTACTGTCTAAGCAACCAACCCTTCTACTTGAAAGTAGGACTCGCTATGTAAGTCCTTAGCAGGAATGGGGTTAATTTCCTCTAACATATCCTAGAGGATGCATTACCAACTGTAACATGATCTGGTTAGATAAAAGAGCTGGATTTTGTGGGGTCATGACCAGCTGAAACTGCATTTATCCATGTGAACACAAAGGATCTCTGCCATAAACTCAGTAAGTTCTAGGTCAAAAGAGCATCCAATAGCAGAGGGCAACACTGGCCCGAAACCGTCTGACTTAACTAGTACATTCTTTTCTCTCTATTCTTTCTAACATATCCAAACATAGCAATGTATGGCTTTTCATGACCACATGCAAAGATCTCCAGTTTCTATTATGCAGCAGAACATATATCCACAGACAAAGCCATGCCCGTGGTTGTTAACAGCTGCCTCCAAGTAACTTTGTCACTTTAAATAGCTCCCTCGCCTTCTCTGTGCTGTTGTTAGAGGCAGATTGGTTATATTCATAAGACAGGTGAGGCTTCCAAGAATATAATCTCCCATGTAAACCAATGGATTTCAAAGAAAAGAAACTTCTCATGATATATGTCAGAGTCAAGGTGTCAACTTAATTCATGGGAAAAAAGTTTGTGTTTGGAAATATTCCTATTCTACTTAAAAGATATGAACTTGTCATATCTTGAACTAACTCTACTCAGTCTTTTCTCTCTTAATTAATCAACCATGGTGTTATTCTGGGAGGTGGAATCATTTTGAAAGAGGAAAAATATTATCCAAGTATGTGTCAAAGTTTGTCAAATATCTCAACATCTCTGGCAATGAGGATGGCAAACACATTAAATTCAAGACAAATATAGAAACTTGACAATAATGCCTCTTGAGCTGCAAATGTTTCACCTTCATAATCTGCCAAAACTCAAATTTCGGAAACCTGAGACATCGGGGACATGACAATGAAAATACATTTCACTTTTGCTGCAAGAGAAACTTCAGCTCCACCATCATCTCCTTTCTGTTCTTATCACCTCTTCTCCTGACCAACTTAAACTTTAAGAAGCCCCAGGGTCAGCGGAATATACTCGGGGTTAGATTGCCCAATTTGCGGCAGCCTCCACTGTAGAAATTGTGTTCAGATTAGAATCTCCACCCCTGATGCTGCATCTCATTGTCAAGGTGCTTCCTGTCTTTGTCCGTCCGGCAGCACTCATTGCACCCTGTTAAAGAGGGCAGCTTCTGGAGGCTGCTGAGAGCAGATAAGCCCTGTTGTTATACACTGGCTGGGCAGGGGAGCGGGTGTAAACCTCTCTGCACTGCACAAAGGCAGCCTGGTAATAACAAATTGTCTTGTCAACCACAAAAGATACTTAGTTATTAATGGAAATAATAATAGATTATATCAGCTTTGCACATTATAATCAAATGGAAGATCAAAGGGAACTAATATTACAAACAATTACCAGTGAAGACATGCTAATGAGATAAAAGCTACTTTCATCTCCCCCTTCCCAAATGCACCAGTGGAATAATCGTTGATAATAAATTACGTCATTTAAACATGGACAATATTTCTAACATCCAAAGTTCAACCACTAGCAGTGTGGCTTTTTCTTATTAGATAAAATTGCCTTGAATCTTCAAAAAAAAAAATAAATAAATGCTTAATTGCTTTCAGCTATTGTTATAAGACTATGAACCATTTAACTGATCTCAGCTGGTTCCGACTAAACTCATTTGGTTCAGTATTTGGTTGTGACTGCAAACATTTTATCACAGGGCCGTTTCAATTATTTAACCCTTTGAGTAATATGAGTATTCATGTACCTCCTCATGCCTTCTGACCATCCAGAGTACAATCGTACAAAAATTTTTATTTTAAAAATGTGTAAGGCAACAAAAAAAGGCAAATGTATGTTCTTCTTGTTTCCATAAATTGGTTATCAAACAAACATGATTTTAAGTTAATAAAACTGGAACTGGAACTTATTTCATTTTTTGAAAAACACTCACTCCCGGGGGTCAGCGAGCATGAATAAAACCTCACTACTCAAGAGTTAATTACTGAGCCAGATACAGAGCCTGATGAACCGCTCTCTGACTTGTCATTTAGGAGAATACTGTTGCCGAATTATTGAATTTGCACCCCAGCCCAATAGCTCAGTTTGTTAGAGCATCATCTCGATAGCCTAAGATTGCTGGTTCAATCCCTGGTCAGGGCACATCCAAGAATCAACCAAGGAATGCATAAATGAGTGGAACAACAAAGCAATGTTTCTCACTCTCACTTTCTCCCTTCCTCTAGCTTTGAAAATAATTTTTGAAAATTATTGAATATGCATCACTCTACAATAAGCACACATTATTTCAGTAATAATTTATGTGTTTCAGCAAGAATATTTTATAATCCAGACTTAATTTCAAAAAAATGAGGATAAGAATAACATAGGTGGAAAATAGCTGGCTAAGAACTCATTCAGTCATAAAATCTCAAACTAAAAACTATTCAGTGACCCTATATTTTAGCAAATAAAAGAACTAAAACCCAGAGAGGTCACAGTCAGAAGTCATGGATGGCTACACCATTTGCTTATTTTATGAACTTGTATGTACAATAAATATATTTCATTTCAAAAAAAAATTATTTTTTACTTTTAAGGATAATGGTTGTTATTACTTTCTTCATCAGAGTCCCTGTATAAGGACAGAGGAAAATATCTCCTCTTGAAAACTATAAAACACGCTATGTCAGTACGAAGTTATGATACAATTTTGTATGCCACTCCTAATAGTCACCCTTTTTCGAAAGTAGCTTATTTTTACTTTCAATAAAAAGTGGGGTAGAGGACATCTGCAGAAGAAAAACAGAAATGTGTCTCAAAACTAGAAAGCAAAAAGACTCAATGTGGGATGGAATGAGAGTGGGGGACAGGAACCTCAGCAGACAATAAGAATAGATAACTGCAGAGGTGAAAGGTATTCTTCCGGGCAGAGTTCCAGTGATGCTCCCAGATCTAAACCGACAGGTGTGGGCTCGGGGTCAGAAGAAGATTAATCACAAATATTCCACTAGATGAAATATTTGGGCCACATTTTTTACCTCCTCTCTTCCTCCCCCCTCAGTCTCTGTCTATACAATGAAACAAATAACAATCTCCTTTGCTTTATAGAATAAAGTAGACATATCAAAGGGATGTGGAAACCTGTTTGAAAACCTAATACAAAGCAACTTGAACATCAAAATAAATCATTATTAAAAAGATGATAATATATATATATATATTTTTTTATATTAAGTGAGAGGCAGGAAGGCGGAGAGACAGACTCCTGCATGCACCCTGTGAGGGATCCTCCCAGCAAGCCCACTAGGGGGAAATGCTCTGCCCTTCTGGGGTTGCGGCTCCATTGTTTGGAGCCATTTTAGCACCTGTGGCAAATTCATGGAGTCATCCTCAGCGCCCCAGCCAACTCACTTGAACCACTTGAGTTTTGACTGCAGGAGGGGAAGGGGGGGTGGGAGGCAGGGAAGAAGATGGTTGCTTCTTCTGTGTGCCCTGACTGGGAATTGAACCTTGAACTTCCACATGCTGGGCAGATGCTCTACCACTAAGTCAACCGGCCAGGGAACTCAAACAATGTCATGGTGTTTATTTCTCTTTCTCTCTCTTAGCTCAACTTCTCTTTCTATATATATTATATTTTAACATAGAAATGAAAAATATTCAATGAGTAGTATTAATATTTTTAAAATAAGAAAATCAGGCCCTGGCCAGTTGGTTCGGTGGTAGAGCGTCAGCCTGGTGTGCGGGGGTCCCGGGTTCGGTTCCCAGCCGGGGCAGGCACCCATCTGCTTCTCCACCCCTCCCCCTCTCCTTCCTCTCTGTCTCTCTCTTCCCCTCCCACAGCCAAGGCTCCATTGGAGCAAAGTTTGCCCGGCGCGCTGAGGATGGCTCTGTGACCTCCGCCTGAGGCGCTAGAGTGGCTCTGGTTGCAACAGAGTGACACCCCGGATGGGCAGAGCATCGCCCCCTGGTGGGCGTGCCGAGTGGATCCCGGTCGGGCGCATGCAGGAGTCTGTCTGCCTCCCCGTTTCCAACTTTGGAGAGGTGCAAAAAAAAAAAAAAAAAAAAAGTGTTAAAAAAAGAAAATCACAAAAATAAATAAATACATAAATAAGCAACATAAAAAGCAAGTCACAGGAACAATATGATCCAGTTTTGTGTTTGGATATAAAAATTATAATATTGTATAATTATGTTTATATATGTATATATGAATGATAAAAATACCTACATAGAAAATGTCTGATAAACACATAACACAGTGTGAAACAATAATTATTTCTATGCAATGGAGTTGATAAATGCGAGAGAAAAGCAGACATTTACTTTCTACCCAATATGATTTTGTAATTTCCAAAATATTTTTATGAAGAGAACGTGTGTAACCTAAAAATAATATTAATGATAGCATATTTTAAAGAAAAGTAATCCCTGTGTAGAAATTAGTAATACAGGATAAAATATTACTTTTACTGGTATTTGACATCAAGTCGGGACCCGAACAGCCTCCCTGCTCTCTGTCTACACTCTCCCGGGCCGGTCAGCATGGCCTGCCCACATTTCTGAAGCACTGGAGCACACAGCCTCATCTGTCGTGTGCATGTATTATTCATCTGAAGCAGGTGAGTAAGAAGCTAGGGAAACTCCTTGACAGTGGAATAAAGAAAACTGAGACAGATGGTTAGACAAACAGCTCAGCATTAAAAAACATGCTTTTCTACATTACCCTTTTTCTCTATAACACTTAACAGGTATTCTTAAAAATTCTGCAGCCTCCTGATAGCAGAAGCTGCCTCTCCTGCAAGTTAAGATTTTACATACCACATTATATTTAGAAAAGTGCAAGCCGGGCCTCACCAGCCGGGAAGGGTATAACATTTTCCTGACCCAGGGTAAAATGACTGTAAATTTCTCTGTCTCTTGGCCTCAGCATAATGCTTCCCACTACACTTTTCTTATCTGTCATCATCTCATGAAGCCATAAGTTTAGCCACTTTTCCGTTTTCCACCGCTCATCACACACTGTAGATATTACTTTAGCACTTCTCAGAGCAGCCTCATGTACAGATTTGTGAATTTCTTTCTCATTTTTTGGATGGACCATATTTTTGATTCATTAACATTGAACTCATGACCAACAGCGTTATATAAGTCGTGCCTGAACAAAGTTCATTGAGCACACATTTTTCCTTTATAAGGAACATCACAGCCTCTTGCACTTAGCAACACTAGACAGTATTCCACTGCTCTTGGAATCCATTTTACACAGCAAAATCATCCACAAAAAACAAAAGTGTGAAACATTTGGCATTAAATAGATATAAAAAATGTCTATTTACAATATAAGAGCTTAAACAAGAAGGCAGAGTGTTGCCTTGTTTGACCTTAACTGGAAGGTACACAAAATAACTCCAGTTTTATTGCTCTGTGCATGTCCATAAATGAACAGGAGAGTGTTCCAAGTGTTGGCTTGGGGATTACAAATAAATTTTAGCTAGCAGGTGAATTTGCAAATTTAAAATCTGTAAGTAATGAGGATAGGCTCTGTGTGGGTGTGAAAATAGAAATGCAAGAAATAGAACTGCAACATACCAGAACTCACACATACAGCAAAGGCCGTTTTAAGAGACAAGTTCATAGAGATAAATGCCTACATTAAAGAAAAAAACCTCAATATATCACCCACTTCAAAACTCAAGAACTAAAAAAAATAAGAACAAACTGAACCCAAAATTGATAGAAAAAAAGAGGAAATAGTAAAGTTCAGAGTGGAAAAAAATGAAACAGAGGCTAAAAGGCAATAGAAAAGATCAATATAACTAACAGCTGCTTTTTTAAAAATATAAACAGAATAGACAAAATATTAACTAAGCTTACCAAGAAAAAAAAAGTACAGAATCAAATAAAATTAGAAAAAAGAGGATATACTACAACTGATACCACAATACAAAGGATCATGAGAGGTTACTGTGAAGAATTATAGGTCAACAGATTGTACAACCTAGAAGAAATGAATTAATTTCTAGAATTTTTATTAAGACTGAATCATGACAAAAGTCTTCATTTGGGGGGCATGAACACACAATACGGTGTTCAGAGCTGTGTTGTAGAATGGGGCACATCTGGTTATATATCCATAGGAACTGAAAAAGGCTATGAAAGAAATATCTGCTTTCCCATGTTTATTGCAGCATCATTTACAATAACCAAGATGATATGAAAACAAACTAAATGTCCATCAGTAGATGAGTGGATAATGAAGTTCAGGTATACATGTAAAATAACATTTTATTGGGCCATGAGAAAGAAAGAATTCCTGCATTTTCAACAACATGATTGGACCTTGAGAGCATTATGCAGTGTGAAGTAAGTCAGAGACAGACATATACTGTGTGGTATCACTTATATGAGACATCTAAAAAAAATTTTAAACTTTTAGAAATGAAGAATAGAAAAGTGGTTGCCAAGGGCCGAGGGATAACAAAAATAAGAGGTTGGTGAAAAGTTGTAAGATTTCAGCTATAAGATGAATAAGGATTGAGAATTTAATGTAAAACATGAGCTGGGTATAGTTGATTACACTATAGTATATCATTTTAATTTGCTAAGAGAGTAGAACTTAAATGTTTACATAAAAAAATAAGAGAGATAAATAGGAGATGTGATGGATGTGTTAGTTAAGAACACGGTGGGAATCCTTTCACAATGTAGACATGTATTAAATCACCACGATGTACACTTCAAAGTATTTTTAATTTTATACTTCAATTATATCTCAATATAGCTGAAAAAATTGAATTAATAGAAAATATTCCAGGATTATAACAACATATAACCATCAAGGTGAATGTCAGAGACAAAAATTGAATAGCAAAAACAAGTTGTGGAGAAGCACATCTGGCATAAGTCTATGTATGTAAATATCAAAAGCTTGAAAAAGTAAACATATTATTTAGAGGTATAAATATTAGGTAGGAATAGAAAACAAAGAGAATGATAAACATATAATATAAAATAATAGGTACTTTATGCATTCATACATTTTTAGGTTTTATTCATTATTCAACAAAGAAGAAGACTTACTGAAAAATATTAATTGGTTATTGGGAAGAACGTAAGTAAAATTGGAAGAAAGAAAATATATTAGAGAGTAATACACACAAGCTAAAATTCTTATATGTTATACCAATGAATGGATTTGACAAATTAAAAAATTTAGGAATAAAGATTCTATTTATAGATGGCAAGTTCTAGAAGCAAAAGCAGAAAGAATTAAAAGTGTTTATCTCAGAGATATTAGACTGGGATGGAGAAATTTGGGCAAGAGAACTTTCTTTTCATTTATATCATTGTATATCTGTCTATTATTTCTTTCTACCTTGGATATAATAGTAAATCTTTAGCTTCTGGTAATTGAATCTTTATCTGAGTAAAGCCCCCTGGCAGATGGAGTTTCTTCCCTGTATTTAGTCTCAGCCTGCCGTACTGGGGTGTTTTTCTTTCTTGACATGCATCTGCTTCTTCCTGCCAGAAGACTCCCCATCACTGAACGACCAAAGCATACAGCCCTTTAAGGCACAAGTCAAATGTTACCTCATCCACATAGCTTTCCTTTCTATACCCCAGATCAAATAAACAGTCACTTCTTCAACAAACTCAAGTGCCCTTTCTACATCTTTTAAGAGATAATACCTTTTTTATCTCCAAAACAATAACAATAACAGCAGATCCCCATACCAAAACAAATGAGTTTTTTATGTAAATGTTTCACCTTGGATATGTGGATGAAAAAGGAGCCACGTGCTGAAGCTGAGAAGCTCAGGGGAAGCCTGGATGGTGGCCTTGCAGACTCAGAGACCTACAGTAACCACACAGGATAGTCTGCAATGAAAACTTTTTAACTAAAAGCAGTTCATGGTGGGTAGACATGTCCTAGGGAGGTATTTTCCTCTAACAAAGCACAATGCATACTATAAACGAGCCTGTCTGCTGTCTTTGGCACCTGTAATAGCGTACGAGGTGGTAACGTGGGTAAACTTTTTTTCTGCCCCCTTCAAGGCAAGCATCTCACCAGAGCAGTAAACAACAACCTCATTGTTATTATTATGTTATGTAACTATTAACCATCTTAGTATTGCAGATGTAAAAGAAGTTTCAGTATAAAAATTTTCACTTTTTTATCCAATCCCAGCGATTCCTCCCCAATTTGCTGTCTCCTGCTGCCCTAATCTATCACCAATCAATTTCATGTAACTCCCTTAACTCTTTCTCTTTGATTCTGATGTAGAAAATAAGTGGCGAAACTGTCATTTTCCAGAGCACATTTTCAATCCGTTGAGATTTTGCTTCCCGGCAATTGTCATCAGTTTGGCTCAGACAAACTCATTAAAAATTCTTACTGGTTTGGAAGTTTTTAATGTTGACAGTTAGTAGATGTTAAACAAACTGAAAACTGTGAAGGTTAATTTTATATATCAACTTCACTAGGTTATAGAGTGCTCAGATATTTGGCTAAACATTATTTCAAGGTTTGTATGTAAAGGTGTACTGGACAAATGAGTTTGTAAAATTTGTGTTTTTAGTTTGCTCAATTTTATTGTTAAAAATGGCTCTGGGCAGTGCCAGATATGTGACCTGTGAAATTGCAAATTACCTTCCTGCTTGGGAAGGGTCATTGTCTTGCTAATGTTGCTGGAGGGAGAAAGAAGCCAAGATGGCAGGGAAAGAGAGAGAAGCAGATTTGCAGAGTAAGAAGCCATGTTGGCAGATGGGGAACCAGAGGTGAGGGGCTTTGGGACTGGTGAGGCCTTTGATTCTAGGAGGAACCGGAGAAGATTCTCCTGCTTGAGGAACCAGAGAATGTGTCAGTGTCTTTGAGAGCCATGTGTGTCTGCTCGTCGGCCGGTGCGAGTCTTGAATAAAGGAATGGCCCACCATTTTTTGACTCCACTGTTTCTTTACCATCTGCCCGAATCCAATGGGAACCTGCAAGAGAATGGCAGTGAAGACCTTGACTACTGGCCATGCAGGGTGTTTCCAAATGAGATTAACATTTGAATTGATGAATTTTACTCACCTCTTCTTCCAGCCTTTGCCACTGCTCTCCTGTGCCAGGTGAAAGAATGCTCTTCTAAAGAACTATTTCTAAATACTCTGTTGGCGGTGGTGAGGAGCCACTGAGCCACTTCACCTGCAGGTGTTGTAAAGTACCAAAAGCTACTCATTGGACTCATCAGGGCCCTGCTTCAAGAGTGGAAAGAAAGGTCATTGAGCTAAGGCCTGCCAGGCTTCTCTGCCCTTACCAGGGACATACCTTTGCTGTGGAAAAGAAGGGACACTGGAAGGTAAGCTGCCCCTTCATTCCTCTAAGGGAGGGTTCAGTCTCTTCCAGCCCTGCTCCAGCCACCTGAGACCTAACCTTGCCCAGCCTTCTGGGACTTGCCACTGAAGGTTAAAGGTGCCCAGGGCCATTGGCCCCCTCTCACATCACTGTAGATGAGCCTAGGGTATTTCTTCCAAATAGCAGGTAAACTGATCTCATTTCTTATGGATATAAGGGCCACTTACTAAGCCTTTCCTGAATATTTAGGTCTTTATTTATCCCATGAAGATCTCTGTTGTAGGTGTTGATGGTCTTTGTTTTCTATGCTTTGTTTAATATATAGTGTTTTCTTTATTCCTCCTGCCTTAATGCCCTATGCATATTTTAGGCTGGGACATGCTCCTAATTTAGATGAATTTACCTCTGCCACCCAACATAGTTTATCCCAAGGTTCTCTTCACCATGCTACGGTTTCAGAGCTACAGGGAAAGGCACCCTGGGTTCATCTCTCCAGTTTAAAGAAAATGGAAGCTCCATCTTCATATGTGCTACAGATGGCTTTTCCAGTCTATCTGAATCATTGTCAGCTAGAAGCAGTGGTCATTGGGACTTGGACTCAAGCTGCAAAGTGTGGGAATGTTACCATAACTCCAGTGCCTTGTGGACTTTTCCTGAATGTGTGTGACTCCTGCTCCTTGGGACAGTTCTCAGACTGAAGTGGGGTTGGGTTACATTTACAAATAATATGAAGCGATGATGGTGTCAGCATGGACTTGGTAAAATTACATTAACATGCTAAGGAATTTTAGACTGTAAGAATTTTATTATAGATCCTGTTGTATTAGTTAAGACTTTGCTTGATAATCTAATCACTTAATTGTATTAGGACACTTGTTATAGTATCTATTAGCATTAGCTATTTCAATTTTGTTGTTTATTTTATAGTTTTCCAATCTGCCTCTAAATCGGAACATGGGAATTCAGATTAGTATGAATCACAGCACATGAATTGAAGTTTCAAAAAAAATAAAAAGGGGGATATGTTGGAGACTGAATAAATAAACAGGGTAGTTTTGCAATCTGGACAGAGGTGCTGAGCATAAACCTCACCTCATCTGCCTAGTTAACAAAGAGTTACACCTGATTCTCATTTGTCTCACCCATGTTCTCCAGAGGAGGCTGAAAGCTAGTTTCTTATTAGTGTAAAGTAGATTTGGATGGTATGGTGGAGTTGTCTTTGAGTTGCCTTGGAAACTTAATTGAATTGCTGATGGACCACATTTTTTCTATGAATAAAAGTGGATGTGTTTCTGAGAGTAGGCACGTTACAGCCAAGGAACAGCAGGGACTGTTTGCCATGGCACCCTCTTGAACCCATCTCTGTATATATATATCTTTAAGTCCCTGTCTATCATATATTTCCATTCCATACCTTTTCCCGTTTGGGACCCCGGTATATACTTGTCGTGGCTGGACCGTGACAATGGGGGTGCTGGAATTTGAAAAAATGATTTTAAAAAAGTTGCCTAACCTGGGAAAGAAATAGACATACAAATCTAGGAAGTACAAAGAGTCTCAAACAAGATGAACTTAAAAAGGCTTACATCAGGACACATTGTCATTAAAATACCAAAGGTTAAAAACAAAGAGAGAATCTTACAAGCAGTTAGTTATCTACAAGGGAGTTCCCATTAAGACTGTCAGCTTATTTCTCAACAGAAACTTTGCAGGTGTCCATGAAATATTTAAAGTGATAAAATGCAAGAGCCTACAACCTCCACCAGCAAGTGATCATTTAGAATCAAAGGAAAGATAAAGAGCTTATAAAAAAAGAAAACGCTAAAGGAGTTAATCACCACCAAACCAGCACTATAAAAATGTTGAGGAGTTTTCTTGAACAAAAAGAAGGAGGAGGAGAAGGAGGGGAAAAAAGAGGAGGAGAATGAGAAGAAGATGAAAAAAGGGAGGAAGAAGAAAGAAAAATGTGTGAATAGTAAAATAGCAATAAATACACATTTATCAACAATTACTTTAAATGCAAATAAATTAAATGCTCCAAAGAACAGTACAGTGACTGAATGGATAAACAAAACAAGACCCTTACATATGCTGTCTATAAGAGACCCACTTCAGATCAAAAGACACACACTGGAAGTAAAAAGATGGAAAACAAACACTTCATAAAAATGGTAACAAACTAACAAAAAGCTGTGGTACCAATACTTATGCCAGACAAAAAAGACTTCAATACAAAGGCTATGACAAGAGACAAAGAAAAACCTGGCATCTCTATTTCTAGGAATTTATCCAAAACAATCAAAAAAGACATATATATCCATATGTTCATTGCAGCATTATTTACAGTAGCCAAAATATGGAAGCAACTGTAATGTTCATCAATGGTTGAATGGATAAAGATGAATTGGGCATATGTACAGTGGAATATGAGTCAACCATAAGAATAAAATCTTACCATCTGCAACAACATGGATGGACCTAGAGGGTATAATACTAAGTGAAATAAGTCAGGCAGAAGAAGACAAATGCCACATGATCTCACTTATATTCGGAATCTAAAAAACAAAAAACAAACAAGCAGAACAGAAATAGACTCATATATACACAAACATTTCAATGGTTGCCAGCTAGGAGGACAGTTAGGGACCTGAGTAAAAAAGATGAAGGAATTTAGAAATATAAATTAGTAGTTACAAAATCATCACAGGGATGTAAAGAACAACATAAGGAATATAATCAAAATATTGTAATAGGCCCTGGCCGGTTGGCTCAGCAGTAGAGCGTCAGCCTGGCATGCGGGGGACCCGGGTTCGATTCCCGGCCAGGGCACATAGGAGAAGAGCCCATTTGCTTCTCCACCTCCCCCCCCTTCCTCTCTGTCTCTCTCTTCCCCTCCCGCAGCCAAGGCTCCATTGGAGCAAAGATGGCCCGGGCGCTGGGGATGGCTCCTTGGCCTCTGCCCCAGGCGCTAGAGTGGCTCTGGTCACTGTAGAGTGACGCCCCAGAGGGGCAGAGCATCGCCCCCTGGTGGGCAGAGCATCGCCCCTGGTGGGCGTGCCGGGTGGATCCCGGTCCGGCGCATGCGGGAATCTGTCTGACTGTCTCTCCTCATTTCCAGCTTCAGAAAAATACAAAAAATAAAAATAAAAATATTGTAATAACTATATATATGGTGTTACATGGTTATGAAATCTATTAGGGTGACCACTTTGTAAGTTATATAAATGTATAATCAGAGGGTTGTACACCTGAAACAATATATTATACATCAACTCTAATTTTAAAAAAATATTAAAAAGTATATCTTTATTTTGCTCTTATTTTTTTGTTTCAACACTTTGTAGATAATATTTCACTCTTTTGTGGTTTCTTCCATAGATATTGAGAGTCAGCCATCAGTATGTTTTTATCCTTTTGGAGAAAATGATTTTTTCTTACAAATACATTTCAGTTTTATAAGATTTATTTTTTTATTCTGTTCTTTTAAGTGAGGGACTCTGGTAGTGGATTTCTATACAACTTTTTGGAGTGTGATCCACTAGTCTTATTTATTTATTTATTTATTTATTCACTCAGTCATTCATTTTTAGAGAGAGAAAAGAGAGAAAGAGGAAGAGAGCAAAAGAGAGGGGAAGAGCAGGAAGCATCAACTCCCATATGTGTCCCAACCAGGCAAACCCAGGATTTCAAACTGGCGACCTCAGCATTCAAGGTCAAAGCTTTTATCCACTGCACCACCACAGGCCAAACTCCACTAGTCTTCTTAAATCTGAAGATCTATATCTTATTAACTATGGGGAATTTTTTTTTATTTTCTCTTTATATATTGCTGTTTTCCATTTTTTTTATTATTATTTTCTAACACTTAAGCATCTTATTATCCATGTCTCAGCTTCTCTTTCACACATTCCATTGTTTTTTTAATCTGTACTATATTTTGAATTGTTTATTTGTCTCCACATTACAGTTCAATAAGTGAACACATCTATCATTTAGCCAGGTCAGCAAATTTTTTATTTCAATAATCATATTTCTTCTTACTAGTTATTATACTTTGTTCTTTATCAAGAATGCTATTTTAATAGTCTATTCTTCTTTAGGATATATTAATAGCCTTTTTATCTCTGTGAATATATTCACTTTATTTTATAACTATTATACCAGTATTATGTGAAATGTTAAAAGGTCTTCTAGAAGAAGGAGAGAAGGAGGAGAGGAAGGAAAGAAAAAAGACCAACAATATGAACAATATAATGGCAATAAATATATATCAACAATTGTATTTAAAAAACAAAATGAATGAACAAGCAAAACAGAGAAGCCTCATAGATACAGAGAACATTTCAATGCTTGCTAGTTGGGAGGGGAATTGAAAGAATGAGTGAAAGAGGTGAAAGAATTAAAAAGTACAAACTGACAGAGAGGATCCAAGATGGCAGTGGAGTAGGTGGATGATACACCCACATCCTCTCAGGGCTAAACAAGAGTTACAACTAAATTTATAAATAATCATCCTGAAAAACCAACTCCACACTAAATGAAGAGGAGTCTTATAACCAAGAATTCACAGAAAAACCCACATCAAGACTGGCAGGAAGTGTGGAGACCCAAAAAGGGCTTACCCTGCTCTCACGAGCTGTGGCTGAGGTTCAGGAAGTATAGCTCAGCTTGAGGGGAATTCTTCCTAAGAAGAAAGGGGCCTAAACCCCAAGCCAGTCTGCCCAGCTCAGAGCACCAGAGCCAGAAAGAGATGCCCACAAAGCATTTGACTGTGAAAAGTAGCAAAGTTTCTGTCAGCTAGAAAGAGATGGGAGTCTACAGTGACTCAGAAACCCTCTTAAAGTACCAATGCAAAAAATCTTGTTCAGTCACTTACCCTGGGCTCTGGCAGAGGGAGGACTAAGCTAACGAGAGTCATGTGAGGGAAGGTCTGCAGTTAGTGGCTCTAGGGAAAGACACGGGGGAACAGCTACCAAAATCCCTATGCTGGTCATTCCCCCCTACTGTACTTCTTTTCCTGTCGCATCAGCCTAGAGCAGTGGTTCTCAAAGTGTGTGCCAGGGTATACTGATGCACCCTAGAAGATTTCCAGGTGTGCCCTACGGTATTCCAGAGAAATATGTGCCTGTTGGGGACCAAAAAAACAACAGGGTTTTTGGAATTTAGATTTTTGTGGGACAGGGGTTTGGGGAATTGGCTGTAAGCTGACAGTCTGCCCAACCCCCCACCTCACTTGCCTGATTAGGTTGCAAAAAGCTGTTAACCTGTGGTGCTGGATTGTTTACACTAACCCCCCCCATGTTCCCCAGAAAGACTGGAGGCAAGTTTCTTCTATCCTTTGTTTGGTGTAAACTTAAGATGATATGTATGGTGGGGGTTTTTTGCACTCAACACAATTAAGAGTAAAAAGAGAGAAATTCTTCAATGTATTGATGAGGAAATGAGAATTTGCCTTTCAAATATATGCCCAAACATTGAAGAAATTGCTAGGACACATTAGGCTCATGTATCTCATAAACACAAGAATGAAAAAACTTAACACATTCGTGCCGTGACCTGCTGAATTTACTAAATCTTACTAAGAATGTATCTATATATATAAAAAGATAACTTTTGCCATCTTTTTATTTTTTAACCCCTCTTTTTATGAATTCTAAAAAATGTAACATAAAAATGTTTTTAATGTCATAATAAATTTAATTTTGTCATATTTATTTTGTTTAATTACCATAAAAGCATGCTTGGACTTTATATTTTTTCTTTAATATTTGACTTAATTATTATAATGTATTTCTCAGAAATTTGTATATAGTACACCTACAATTATTTTTAGGATTTTAAATGTGCCCTGACTTCAAAAAGTTTTAAAATCACTGGCCTACAGGAAAGAAATTTGCCCCGCCCTGCAGAGATTGGATCCTGCTGAGGAGTCAGTTTTCTTGGCCAGCAAGTAGAGCTTGAACAGACTCAGGGAGTGACAATGACTCAGTTGTCTGGCTCTGAGTTACCTAAAGAAGTCTTCTCTGAATATTTTGTTCATTATATTGCAGGCAACAGAAATCAACTATTTGTTGAGAGTTTTTAAAACAGAAAGTGCAGTTTTAGTGTCACATCCAGATCAGGATTTTATGATTAATGATCTTTCTGCAATAAAAATAGTTTATATTTGAAAATGCATTTTTATGCTTTTCTGAGTCCTAGTAAAATAAAAACAGTGGTGGGTCTAGTGGTCATTCTGTTTTGGGGTTTGCTCTTGTTTTCCGTTTGGTTTGAATTTTTAAATCTATGAAATGAAAGAATAAAAATATGTTTTCCTAATCTAATCTCTCTGTTAAATGTGGTCAGTTTAGCCTGGATGGTGGAAAGAATCCCTCTCTAGAGCTACAGGGACTCAGAATTCACAGAAATACTTACTGCTGAGATATGAGATTGAATGGAACCAAGACAGAGCCAAATTCAAAAAGGCAAAACTCAGTGGTAAATGTCAGGATAAGAAAACAGATATCAGAAGTTTAGGAAAACAGAAAATGCTTCCATTTGAAATTAAGTTGGCCAAGTAAATCAAATTATGTTATCTGGGGCTGGTTTATAGATGTCAAACCTACTAGAATGTGTGGAAGGGTCATACAGATTCAGAAGGACAGAAGTAGGGGCAGGTACTAATGATTGTCAAGGTTTTAAACAACACATGGCTTCACTTTTATTCTTAAATTTTTAAAAAATAAAGAATTTTTTTGACTGCTCCATGCAAAAGAATAAATCTGGAGCATTATTTTAGAACATACACAAATATAACTCAAAATAGATTCAAGATTTGAATGTAAGGTCTGAAATTATAAAACTCCTAGAAGAACTCATTAGTGGTAAACCTCCTGACATTGGTCTTGGCAATGAGTTTTTGAATTTGACTCCAAAAGCAAAAATAACAAAAGCAAACATAAATAACTAGTACTATATAAAACAAAAAAGCTTCTGAAGAGCAAAGAAAATCATCAACAAAATCACCACCACCACCAACAACCTTCTAGATGAGATAAAATATTTGCAAACCATATTTCTGGTAAGGGGTTAATATCCAAAATATATTAAAAAATCTTACAACTCAATAGCAAAAACACAAATGATTTGAATAAAAAATGGGCAGAAGATCTGAGTTGACATTTTCCAAAGAAGACATACAAATGGACAACAGGTACATGGAAAGATGCCAAGAATCACTAATGATCAGGGAAATGCAAATTAAAACTACCATGAGCGCCTGACCTGTGGTGGCGCCGTGGATAAAGTGTTGACCTGGAAATGCTGAGGTCACCGGTTCGAAACCCTGGGCTTGCTTGGTCAAGGCACATATGGGAGTTGATGCTTCCAGCTCCTCCCCCCCTTCTGTCTCTCCTCTGTCTCTCCCTCTCCTCTCTAAAATGAATAAAAAAAAATAAAAAAATAAAAAAAACTACCATGAGCTATCACCTCACATCTGTTAGTGATGACTAGCATAAATATATCCATATATACATATATTTATATTTGAGCATGTAAAGAAAAGGGAAATTTTGTGCAGTTTTGGGGAATATAAGTAGTTTTCATCATTATATATAGAAAACAGTATGGATGTTTCTCAGAATGTTAAAAATAAAAGTACTATATAATCCAGCAGATTCTGGGTGTTTATCTGAATAAATAATTACACTAACTTGAGAGAAGATACCTGCTCTTCCATGTTCACTGCAGCATTATTTACCATGCAGACAGAAACATCATCGGTGTCCACTGATGTGTGAATAAAGAGAATGTGGTACATAGTATCAATATATACAATAGAAAATTACTCATGCATTAGGAATAATAAATATTGCCATTTGTGATAACATGAAAGGATTTTTTGGACATTGTACTAAGTGAAGTAAGTCAGAAGGACAGGTACCATATGATCTCACCTATATGTATAATCTAAAAAAAGAAAAGAAAAAGAAAATAAACTCATAGATACAGAAAACAGATTGGTGGTTGCCAGAGGGGTGGTGGTGGGAGGGTGTGAGTAATCAGTACAAAAGGTAGAGACCTCCTGCAATAAAATAAGTGTTATAGGGATAGAAAGTACAGCATAGTAAGTATAGTTAATAGCACTGTGCTGCATACTTAAAAATTGCTAAGAGAGTAGATATTAAAAGTCCTCATCCCAAGAAAAAAATATAACTATATTTAGTGATGGATGTTAATTAACTAGACTTATTGTGGTGATCATTTTGCAATATATACAAATATCAAATCATTATGTTGTACACCGGAAACTAATATAATGTTATATGTCAATTATACCTCAGTTAAAATGGTTTATGAAAAGAAAACTTTATCAAAAGGAGGCTAGCCTGACCAGGCGGTGGCACAGTGGATAGAGCATCGGACTGGGATGCAGAAGGACCCAGGTTCAAGACCCCGAGGTCGCCAGCTTGAGCACAGGCTCATCTGGCTTGAGCAAAAAAAAGCCCACCAGCTTGAGCCCAAGGTCACTGGCTCCAGCAGGGGGTTACTTCGTCTGCTGAAGGCCCACAGTCAAGGCACATATGAGAAAGCAATCAATGAATAACTAAGAAGTCGCAACGCACAATGAAAAACTGATGATTGATGCTTCTCATCTCTCTCCATTCCTGTCTGTCTGTCCCTGTCTATCTCTGCCTCTGTAAAAAAAAAAAAAAAAAGGAGGCTAAATTGAATAGTTATGTAATTCAAATGAAATGCTGTTGGAATGGTTACTCAGTATTGCAAAAGGTAGACAAAATCCTGGAGAGTCTCCTTCCTTCATGTCGACATCTCTGTTTTATAGAGTACTCAAGAGGTGAGCAAAATACTACATTAAAGTATTACAACTTCTAAAATACTAAAACTGTAGAAAATATTAAAACCTTTATTTTTATTTATTCATATGGCATTCTTTCTAAATAATTCCTATTTTGTGTAAGTTTTATAGTTCATATAATTTTTAACTCAGTGGTAAATATATTTATTCATTTATTCTTTCTTCTGCTCAACAATATTGAGTACCATCCAGTTGTCAAACAGCATTTTACTATTTTAGCCCTGAATGTGACTGATTCCATGGGTGCTGGATGGGTGAGAAAGAAAATAAACTAATGAACATGTAAATATTCAACGTGTAATGATAATTGATATACAGAACAAAAATTTACAGACACAATAAATCTTACAAACAACGCAGTGCAATGGGGCTGGAGCCTGACTGCAGGGGCGGGGGCTGCCTTGGGAATGAGGTCTGGTAAGGCCTTGAACGTGTGGCATTTGGACCTGGATGAGGGATGATGTGAAGGAGGGCCTCTGGCAGAGATCCAGGCAGAGAGCACGGGGAGTGCACAGGCTTGAGGCAGGACCAGCTTCGACATTTGTCTCAGTACAGTAAAGAGTGGTGAATGTCAGAAGAAAGGGTTAGGGTGGCAGACAGAAACCAGGCCCACTAAGCCTCAGTAAAGATTTGATTTTAATATGACTGAAGAGAGGCCGTTAGAAGGATATTAACCCATGATCTGGTTTACAATTTAAAAAGATTGTTCTGGCTCCTATATGAGCACGAGTCTGCAAAGAAAAAGAATAAAGAGATCAGGAAGCAGGTAGGCTATGGCAGAGTGTTGGCAAGAGATGGTGTTTGGCTTGCACCAAGAATAGTAATATTCTCCTCAACTCAGTATGTGTTCCAGACATGTCTTAGGAAGAAAGCAGGATCCAGGATCTGAAATACTGATGTTGGAAGCAGGGTTCTCTCCTTATTGATATCTGTGTCGCTGGAGAAGTCACTTTACTTCTTAGAGATTTACTTTCTAAAGTGAAAATAATATTTACCTAATAGGATTGAATATATTAAGACTGATTATGTCTATAAAAATACACATATGTAGCTATAACTATTTGCTGAATCAAATAATATTACTATTTTTATGGTCAGAATAGTTGAATATCAGCAGTTGCATACAGTTTAATCTAAATATATTTAAAATATAAACTATTATCCACATTAAAATTCAGGCAAAACAAATGAGGTATAAAAGTTCTGTTGTTATCATCAAATTATGCCTGTACTTCTCTGTTAATAATAAGTGTATTTAGTATTTTTGGTTGAGCATTTATTAAGTGCCAGACACTGAAACTCACAATTTCAGTCTCCTAAACTTATCAGAAGTAATCACCCATTTTACATTACAAAAGAGAAAACTGAAGAACCAAGTTGTAAAGCAACATACCAAAGATCATCATTTAAAAATGGTCAAGTCAGAATCTTAAACCTAAGTAATTTCACATCCATCCCACATTATTGCCCCCTCAGCAAGTTTAATTAGAAGGACAAAGAAGAATTGTTTTAAGTTGTCTACAGTCTGAGTTGGCAGTGAATCCTCCATCCAGTTTCCTGCTGCTTTTTTATGAATGGTGAGCCTGGAATAGAATTTAACCCCAGTCATCTCCCTTCTGCCTCTATTGCTATATAAAACGGCATCACTGACCATCTATCCCCACCCCTCCTGTCAGCACAGCAGAATAATTTTGGTATTCTTTACACAAATGTAAAAAGTAATTTTGGTTGCTTAACAACAAGTGAATGGCTGGTCCGTTTTAAAATTTTATTTGAAAATGTACCCTGAGTCTAGGCTGTGATGAACTCAAGTGATGCATACGTCCAGGGAGGCAGGAGGTGTTGGGACAAGAATGAGCATCACTTGCTCTAGAAATGTGAATAACAAGCTTAGTGAGAATGATGTGTATAAGAACACCATAAAGAGAGGCTCGGTGAAGGCCCAAAGCTCCCATTGCTTTAGGAGACTATAATTCACAAGTTCAATAACAAAGGCCACAAGACCATAGCTAAAAATAAAGGAGGAAAAGTAAAGTTCTCTAAGGAAAATTAACTCAAGTTCAATGATGTAGGGGTGTTGGGGAGGTGGAGAGTAAAGGAGGAGGAATTTACCTTTTCCTATTTCTTGGTAACCTGAAATCTTTAGTGTAACAGGAGACTGTGAATAGCAAACATTTGTATTTCACAGCACCCTTCCTGATTGGTACTGAATACAATTATACAGACTAAATTGAGACTAATTCTGCCATCTCTAGTCTAAACCAACTCAAAATCAATGGTCCATTGCAAATCCTCCCATGGGTAAAAGCGAAGGCATGAGAGACTAGGATTGCAAAGTAGGTCATGGATGGCTGTGCTCCCAAGCCTGCTCCTCCATCCATCAAGCTGATAGGCACAAATAAATAAATAGCAGAAGGAACAGCTCTGTGAATGGTCCCTGATTACAGCAGACAGCATTGCTGAGAAAGGAAATGAGGTCTGAATAGAGAAGAGATTACAGTTTGTCTACCAGATGCACTACAGGGATTTGCATGTTCTGTGTTCACTTTCTCAGGATTTCTTTACCTCAGCAAATAGAATAAGTCCATTGATGAGATCGCCACCCTCCTCTATCCTTTCCCACAGGTGATTTTCAAATGTATTGTATGTAAAAAAAAAACAACCCAGGGTTTTTGTCTAAATGCAGATTTCCGGCCTCAGGCTCAGAGGTTCTGACTGAGTCAATTGGGGATGAAGCCTAGAAATCGGTATTTATTTTTGTTTATTTTCCAGCTATTTTGGTGTAGGTGATTTGTACAGCACACTTTTAGAAACACCACTGAGGGTAATATGTGTATATGTGTGTACATATATAAAATTTGTCTGCTTTGTGTTCAGGAGGCAGTGACTGTTCCGTAGTTAACATAAAAATATCATCTAAAAAGCTTACCTCAGGTTTCCTACCCTCAACACTATCTCCAAGAT
This sequence comes from Saccopteryx leptura, assembly GCF_036850995.1. Taxonomy (NCBI): domain Eukaryota; kingdom Metazoa; phylum Chordata; class Mammalia; order Chiroptera; family Emballonuridae; genus Saccopteryx; species Saccopteryx leptura. The sequence goes on along the minus strand of NC_089504.1, from coordinate 370,509,912 downwards.
GGAGACAGGAATGACTATGTCAATCAAAAATGATAAAGTTACATTATCAAAGGTAATTTTTTTCTTGTTTAAGTATTTGGAATTTTTCCCAGTTTATTGAGAAATAATTGATATATATCACTGTATTAGGCATATAGCTCAAGTTATATATTGGGAAATGATTGTCCTAATGGGTTTAGTTAACAACCATTATCTCATGTAAGTACAATAAAAAGAAAATTTTAAAAATTCTCCATATGATGAGAATTCTTAGGATCTATGCTTTAAATAACTTTCCTATAATTCATACAGCAGTGTTAAGTATAATTATCATGTTGTACATAACATTTCTAGTACTTACTTATGACAGGAAATTTGGGAGTTTTTTGACCACGTTCCTCAAATTTTTCCTCCCCTGGATTTTTTAAATGTCATTCACAACTAAACATTCATAATTCCCTGTAAATAATTTCTGTTTAGCCAATTTCTGAATATTAATTGGTAATACAATTGTTAACAGTCATATTTAATATGATTTTATCATAATAATGCTCAAAAAATTAGGGGATCAAGGAACGTGCAGATAATCCAGTACTTTCAGCCTTTCATATAGTGTATTTTCACCAATGAAATAAGAGTTGGTTTTGCACCTCATTTGCATAATTAACAACTTTTTTTGACTTGTCATCTGCTTTTCTGATGTTCTTGTTTAATAAAAAAAATCAAATGCTTCTTTTTATATCACTTCATATTCATTTTGAAATATCCCCTAATTTTTGAGAGCATTATATTTTTATATAGTTTGTCAGCATGATAAAGTGAAAATCTGTGTTTAGTATTCATTCTCTGTTTATTTTTAAAAGTAATTAATCATCTACCACAAAAATACTTTTATTTTTTTATTTATTATATTTTCTTAAGTGAGAAGTAGGGAGGCAGAGAGACAGACACCTGCATATGCCTGATTGGGATCCACCCAGCAAGCCCTCTCAGGGGCAATGTTCTGCCCATCTTGGGCCATTTCTCTGTAGCAACCAGAGCCATTTTAGCACCTGAGACAAGGCCATAGTGCCATCCTCAGCATCAGGGACAACTTGCTCCAGTGGAGCCTTGACTTCGGGAGGAGAGGTAGAGAGAGGTAGAGAGAAGGGAAAGGGGGAAGAGTGGAGATGCAGATGGGCTCTTCTCCTGTGTGCCCAGACTAGAATCGAACCCAGGACTTCTACACACCAGGCCAACGCTCTACCAATGAGCCAACCAGCCAGAGCCTTTTATTTTTAACTTAGAAATACTTTTAATTAAAATGATTTCTCATTTGCAACTTTAAAAAATATGAACACAAAGAAAATTAAGAATGAAAACTGAAAGTTTTGACAACTCAAGTCAGGATCACTAATGTCCTGTGTTTTGATGTAAATCAACGCATGAAGGGAAAGCTAGGTGAGTGGTGGCCATAAAATAGGTTGGTAAACACAATAATCCCACTGTCTTCTTAGGAAATTCTGGTAAATTATTATTTTTTTGTTTGAAGATTTAGGAAAGACAATATTGTTTGAAATCACACAATATATATTATTTTTGAAAATTCACCAGTGCCCTTCAATATGATGCTGGCTTTCTTTTTCTCCTTTTTATGTACAGTTTCCATCACACAAACAGTGTCCATAAATATAATATGTATAGTTATTTTTTGAAATTCACTAATTATGCCTAAGTGGAGGAGATGCATTTTGAATCTAAAAAATAATTTTAAATATGATTATCTTACCTTCTATTATATTCTGGGTCATAAAATAGTAGATACCAAGTACTAGCTCTGCAGGACATGATTAATAATATAGTTAAAATGTTTTATATTTGTATATTTATGTTTATAGACTCTATATTTTGAGGGTTCTCAAACTGCTTGATATGGCCTGACTGGTATTGGAGCAATGGATAGAACATTGACCTGGGATGTTGAGGACCCAGGTTCAAAACCCTGATGTTGCTGGCTTGAGAAAGGCTCAATCCAGCTTGCCCACAAGTTCACAAGCTTAAGTGTGAGGTCCTCAGCTTGAGAGAGGGACCATAGACAATCCCATGGTTACTGGCTTGAGCCCAAAAGTTGCTGGTTTGAAGCCCAAGGACACTGGCTTGAGCCCAAGGTCACTGGCTTGAGCAAGGGGTCACTAGTTCAGCTGGAGCCCCTCGTCAAGGCACATATGAAAAGCAATTGATGAACAACTAAAAAAAAGGGATGCAACTACGAGTTGATGTTTCTCATCTATCTCTCCTCCTGTCTGTCTGTCTGTTTGTCTGTCTCTCTCTCTCTGTGTCTCTTTCACTAAAAAACAAAACAAAACAAAAAACCCAAAAAAACCTACCTGATATGAAATGACAAAATCATGTCCACCTCCATCTTTTATCTGTAGTCTTTGTTCAAGAACCAAAAATACATATGCAGAACTAGACATAAAACAGCATTGGGAAAACTGGGGAACAGTCAGGAATAAACCAGAGAGACAAGCCTCATGGGCATCTGCGGGGCTGGAGTCGGTGTGGCATTTTCAGCTTGATCAAATTAGATTTAGGAAAGCAAGATTTCCAAAGATCTTGGTTCTAGATATTGGGAATTTCTTACACTTCCTATTATTGTATTGGGTACAAGTGGTAGAATGATAAATGACTTAGCAGAATGGAGACAGATAAAAACCAAGTGACTACACAAATACATACTAACAATAGCAATTTGATTTGCCCTATAGAATCCTGTATATTATCAAGTATTAAAGGCACCATTACCAAGGAAAGTGGAGGTGAGACAAAGTACAGGTGAAAAAAAGACTTAAAAATCTATAAAAGTACTTCAAAGCTCCTGAGTCTCTATCTTCAAACAGCAAAAGAGTGACAACTCCTTCTTAATCAACCATATAAGAGTTAGGATGTATTTACTTCAGAGTAATTTAGCCAGAATAACTTTGGGTCTAAAGACCACAAACACTGAAGAAGGAATGTGTTTAAAATGCCATTAAATTAAAATTGTACTATAAGTAGAGATCATTTCAGTCCACTTCCTCAACCAGCTGGAGAATACTAACCAAAAGGTAGGTACATTCTCCCTCCTTTGGCAAGAGAATCTTCATGTTATTTTATGGAAAACTGAAATATCTAAGAAATGAGCTATGGATACTGATATGTGGGAGTCTATCATTTAAAAAAAAAAAGTTGGACACACAATTACCAGTCTATAGTAGTGATCACAAATCCACAACACATGCTCCTATATTTTTTGTTTCCAATTTAAATTTTAGTGTCTCAATATTAAATACCCATCCATCTATTCATCCATCCACCCACCCACCCACCCACCAAGAGTAACTATTGATATTTTACACATGAGGAAATCAAGACTCAGATAGGTTAAGTCTGAGGTTAACTTGCAAGGTTGTACAACTACCAAGTGGATTTGAACGATATTTGAACTTAGAAATTCAGGTGCTGGGTTTCAGACTCTAAACTATTAAGTTGTATTTTGTCAGTAAATAGTTGTTGAATAAATGTCTATAGTCTACAATATATGACATATAGATATATTTTATGTGTAATAATTCAGCATACTTGTATATATTTACATTATACATATAATATCTATATAATATACATGGTTTATTTTATATTAAAGATGCTAGCATATCATATAATATAGTTAGCTAACAAAAGTTTCTAATGAGAAAAAAAGAGCAGGATAAGCAAATAGGTAAGTAAAATACATTTGAAGATAATGGAGATGAAACATGGAGCAGAGGAAACTTACAAAAAGTGCTTCTGTAATAATTCTTAGAGAGATAAAAGAATAAAGTATTTTACTTTAAAAAAAAGATAGAAAAAGAGAGAACAAAAAGAAATACAGAAAAGAGCATAAGAGCCAGATGAGATAGTGTGAAAAAGTGTAACTCATGTAATTTGAGAATCAAAATGAAAGAGAGTAAAAGATATAGGATGCAACATTTTAAAGTATTTTAAGAGATTCGGAACAAACTTTTTTGAATCTGATTTTTTAATATGTAAAGGAACAGATTCCAGAAGATCTATAAAGCCCCATAATCACAAGTAAAAAGAATATCACCTGTAGGCATATCATAGCAAAACTTCTGAAAACCAAAGAAAAAGAGAAAATCTTAAAAACTGCCAGAGGAATAGAATATATTTCCTTCAAAAGAGAAAGTATGAGATTGACAGTTTCTTTTTCAACAGAAATAAATAATAATGTGAAGAAAATGTAATGATATTATAAATGCTTAAAAAAATGTAATTCTCAACCTGGAATTCCATACCAGTGAAAATAAATTAAAAAAATAAAGACAAAATAAAGACTTTGTAGAACATTAAACTTAGAGAGTTTATCACTGGCATATATACAGAAAAATAAATTCTAGAAAGAAGTTTTTATGCAGAAGAAAAACTATTTCACATAAATAGCATTAATAAAAAAGGAAAAATAGTGAATATTTGGGTAAAACTAAATGGCTATGAACTGCTGAAACTATAAAAAAAAATGTCCTGTGAGGTTTAGCATATGTAAGAATTCAAATATTTATAAAAAATACATGAGAACATAGCATAACAATAAAAAATAGAAAAGTATTTTGCAATATGAATAGTAGGTAATACATATTAGATAAATTAATATGTAAAGTATAGGTTGTAATCATTGGAACAAAAACTATAAAAAATAAAAATGAGGTGAATAGGTTAATAAAAATTGGTTGATAATTTTAAAAAAGGCAATCATAGAGGGAAAAAATTGAAAAATATAAAGCAAATTATTCTTTTTTTTTTCTTTCTTTTTTTTCTGAAATTGGAAACGGGGAGACAGTCAGACAGACTCCCACATGCACCCGACCGAGATCCACCTGGCATGCCCACCAGGGGGCAATGCTCTTCCCATCTTGGGGCGTCGCTCTGCCACAATCAGAGCAATTCTAGCACCTGAGGCAGAGGCCACAGAGCCATCCTCAGCGCCCAGGCCATCTTTGCTCCAATGGAGCCTTGGCTGCGGGAGGGGAAGAGAGAGACAGAGAGGAAGGAGAGGGGGTGGGGTGGAGAAGCAGATGGGCGCTTCTCCTGTGTGCCCTGGCTGGGAATTGAACCTGGGACTCCTGCACGCCAGGCTCATGCTCTACCACTGAGCCCACCGGCCAGGGCCAAAACAAATTATTCTAATCCATGTTGTCTTAAATGGTAATAGATCATCATTTCTTTCTTTTTTTCTTTTTTTTTTTTTAGTACGTGTGCACAAGAAAGACAGAGAGCAAGAGATGGAAGAACAGACAGACAGGAAAGGGAGAAAGATGAGAAGCATCAACTCGAAGTTGCAGCACCTTAGTTCATTGATTGCTTTCTCCTATGTGCCCTGACCCAGGGGCAGAGGGGAGCTCCAGGTGAGACAGTGATGCCTTGGGCTTCAAGACAGCGACCTGTGGGCTCAAGTGAGCAACTATGGGGTTGTGTCTATGATCCCACGCTCAAGCCAGTGACCCCACTCTTAAACTGGTAAGCCCATGCTCAAGCCGGATGAGCCCTGCTCAAGCCTCAGCATCCCAAGTCGATGCTCTATCCACTGTGCCACCACCTGGTCAGGCATGTCATTATTTCTTAGGGTTGAGTAGTATTCCATTGTAAATATGTACCACATCTTCTTTATCCAATTCTCTATTGAAAAACACTTTGGTTGTTTCTATGCCTTGGCCACTACGAATAATGTGAGGAACATGGAGGTACAAGTGTCTTTATGTACCAATGCTTTAGATTTTGGGGGTAGATACCCAGTAGAGGGATTGCTGGGTCATATAGTAGTTCTATTCTTAATTTTTGGAGGAACCACCATATTTTCTTCCATAAAGGCTGTACTATTGTATATAGTTTGTATTACCACCAGCAGGGAATGAGGGTTCCTTTTCCTCCACAGCCTCTCCAACACTTCTTATTACCTGTCTTGTTGATAATAGCCAATTTAACAGGTGTGAGGCACTATCTCACTATAGTTTTGATTTGCATTTCTCTAATAGCTAGTGAGGATGGGCATCTTTTCATATATCTGTTAGACATTTTTATGTCTTCTTGGGAGAATTATCTGTTCAGGACCTCTCTCCATTTTTTAATTGGATTACTGTATTTGCTTGTTTGTTGCTGAGCTTTGTGATTTCTTTATATATTTTGGATATTAACCCCTTACTGGAGCTGTTGTTTGCAAATATCATCTTTCATTTAGTCAGCTGCCTATTTGTTTTGTTGTTAGTTTCTTTTGCTGTGCAGAAGCTTTTTCGTTTAATATAGTCATACTCATTTATTTTTGTTTTTACTTCCCTTGCCTTTGGGATAAAATTCATAAATTGTTCTCTACTGCCAAGGTCCATGAGTTTAATACCTATGTTTTTCTTCTATGTAATTTATTGTTTTAGATCTCCTATTTAGGTCTTTGAACCATTTTGAATTCATTTTTGTGCAAGGGGACAAACTGTACTCAAGCTTCATTCTTTTGCAAATGGCATTCTAATTTTCCCGCAGTATTTATTAAAGAGGCTTTCTTTTCTCCATTGTGAGTTCTGGCTCCTTTGTCAAAGATTATTTGTGTGTGTGTGTGTGTGTGTGTGTGTGTGTGTGTGTGTGTGTGTGTGAATTTATTTCTGGGCTTTCAATTCTGTTCCATTGGTCTGTATATATGTTTTTCTGCTAAAACCATGGTGTTTTAATTATTGTGGCTCCATAGTGTAATTTGAAGTCAGGTAATGTGATACCTCTGGCTTCATTCTATTTTTCAGCATTGCTTTGGCTATTTGGGCTTTTTATGGTTACATACAAACCTGGTGATATTTTGTTTTATTTATTTTAAAAATGACATTGGGATTCTGATGGGGATTGCATTAAATCTGTATATTGCTTTGGATAATATGGTCATTTTAACTATGTTCTTTCTTCCAAACCATAAACATGAAATATTTATTCCATTTTATTGAGTCTTTTTCAATTTCTTTCAATAATGTTTTGAAGTTCTCAATATATCAGCCCATACATCCTTTGTTAAGTTTATTCTTAGCTTGTTGCGGTCCAGCCATGACGAGTCTATTATGGGGTCTTCGAACGGGAAAAGGTATGGAATTAAAATAAATAATAGACAGGGACTTAAAGATATATACATACAGATAGGTTCAGGAGGATGCCACGGCAAACATTCTCTACTGTTCCTTAGCCATAACGAACCTGCTCCCAAAAACACATACACTTTTATTCATAGAAAATTTGTGATCCATCAGCAATTCAATTAAGTTTCCAAGACAACTTAAAGACAACCTCTACCATACCATCCATATCTACTTTACACTAATAAGAAACTAGCTTCCAGCCTCCTCTGGAGAACATGGGTGAGACAAATGAGAATCAGGTGTAGCTCTTTGTTAACTAGGCAAATGAGGTGGGGTTCGTGCTCAGCACCTCTGTCTAGATTGCAAAAATACTCTATTTATTTGGTCCCCAACACTAGGTATTTTAATTTTTTTAGTGCAACTGTAAAAATAATTGTTTTTTGAGTTAATTTTTTGAAGATTTATCATTGGTGTATAGAAAAGCTGTAGATTTTGTGTAATGATTTTATATCCTTCAACTTGACTGTATTGGTTTATTGTTTCTAATAGTTTTTTTAGTAGAGTCTTGGGGTTTTCTAGATACAAGATCATATCCTCTGCAAAATGTGATACCTTTACTTCTTCTTTGCTTACATTGATACTTTTTATTTATTTCTCTTGCCTGATCACTCTGGCTAAAACTTCTGGAATTGTGTTTAATAAGAGTGGAATGGTCAGCCTTGTGTTGTTTCTGATTTTAAAGAAAAAGCCTGCATTCTTTTTTTACCATTTAGTATGAGATTAGCTAATGGTTTGTGATATATGCCCTTTATTATGTTGAGGTACTTCATTCCTTCTATACCCATTTTACTGAGTGTTTTAAATATAAAAGGATATTGTATCTTATCAAATGCCTCTTTTGCATCTATTGATAGGATCATATGATTTTTGTTCTTTGTTATGTTGATTGATTTACTTATGTTGAACTATCCTTGTGCTCATGGAATGTATCCCATTTGGTTGTGATGTATTATTTTTTTAATGTGTTGTTGTATTCAGTTTGCTAGTATTTTGTTTAGGATTTTTGCACCTGTATTCATTAGAGAAACTGGTCTGTAGTTTTCTTTTTTTTTGTAGTCTTTGCCAGGTTTTGGTATCAGAGTTATTTCGGCCTCATAAAATGTTTTAGCGGGTGTTGCTTCTTCTATTTTTTGGAAGACTTTGAAAAGGATAGGTACCAAATTTTTGAATGTTTGTAGAATTCACTAGGGTAGCCATCTGGTCCTGGAATTTTATTTTGGGGTAGGTTTTTGATAGCTGTTTCTATTTCTTACCTGCTTATGTGTCTATTTGGTTTTTCACTTCTTTTTGATTCAGTCTAAGAAGATTGTATAGTTCTAAGAATTTATTAATTTCTTCTAGGTTGTTGAAGTTGGTGGCATATAATCTTTTATAGTATTCTACTATGATTTTTTGTATATCTATGATGTCTGTGGTAATTTCTCCTCTTTTATTTTGGATATTGTTTATATGAGTCCTTTCTCTTTTTTCCCTAGTGAGTACAGACAAGGGTTTGTCAATTTTATTGATCTTTTTAAAGAACCAGCTCTTTGTTGTATTATTTTTTTCTATAGTTTTTTTGTTCTCTATTTCATTTAATTCTTCTCTAATTTTTACTATATCCTTTCTTCTGCGGACTTTAGGTTGCCTTTTTTTTTCTTTTACTAGTTCTTTAAGATGTGATGTTAAGTTTTTACTTGGGATCTCTCTTGTTTCTTGATATAAGCCTGTAATGATATAAAGTTCCTTCTTCTTACTGTTTCTACTGCATACCAGAAGTTTTGATATATTGTGTTGTTATTCTCATTTATCTGTATATATCTTTTGATCTCTGCTTTTATTTCTTTTTTGACCAAGTCATTTTTAGAAGTATGTATAATTTTCACATTTTGGTGGGTTTCTTTACATCTTTTCTGCAGTTTCATTCTAATTTTAAAGCCTTATGGTCAGAGAATATGCTTGGTATAATTTCAATGTTTCTGAATTTGTTGATGTCAATTTTGTGGCCCAACATATGGTCTATTTTTGAGAATGTTCCATGTACACTGAAGAAAAATGTATACTCTTAAGTTCTGGGATAAGATGTCTTGTAAATGTCTATTATGTCCATTTGCTATAGTGTGTCATTTAAGGCCAATATTTCTTTATTGATTTTCTGTTTGGATTATCTATCTACAGCCATCAATGGTGTCTTGAGATATACACATAGATTGTGTTTCTGTCTGTTTCTATTTTTAGATCACTTAGTAGACATCTTATATATTTTGGTACTCTCTGATTTGGTGCATATATATTAAGAAGTGTTATGTCTTTTTGATACAATGTCTTCTTTATCATTATGAAATGTCCATCTTTGTCTCTTATTACCGGTATTGTCTTCAGGTCATTATTGTCAGGTATGAATATGGTTATACTTGCTTTTGGGGGAGTATTATTTGCTTGGAAAATCATTTTCCAATCTTTCACTTGAGTCTACTTTTGTCCTTGCAGCTTAGATGCGTCTCTTAGAGGCAGCATATGACTGGGTATTACTTTTTTATCTAAGCTGCTAATCTAAGCTTCTCTATTGGTGAGTTCAGTCCATTTACATTTAGGGTATTTATTGACACTTGAGAATTTTCTGTAGCCATTTTATGTTTTGTTTTCTGTTAGCCCTGTGTCTCATTTAGTTCTTCGCTTTTGTGTTACTGTCATTTGTTTTTGTTCAGTGGTATTCCATACTTCTTTCCACTGTTTCTTCCTTTTTTAAGTTGTGTTTCAGTAATGGCTTCTTCATGGGTGGTAACCATTAGGTTATTAAGAGACTAATTGTCATATGTACAAGAGTTCTTTGTCTTATGGGTGCTTCTGCACTCCGTCCTCCTTTGCTACTGCAGATGTTTATCTTCTCCCCTTTTAATGTTATTGTTGTCACAGACTTTCTTTGAATTGTGACCTTGGTGGAGCTTTCACTTGTAGTTTTTTATTTTATTTTTTTATTATTTTGTGAGACACAGAGAGATAGAGAGACAGACATACAGGAAAGGAGAGAGATAAGCATCAATTTTTTAATGCAGCACCTTAGTTGTTCATTGATTGCTTTCTCAATTAGTTGAAGTTTTGATTTGTTTTGTTCTTTGTATATGGTCAAATAACGCCATTGAGTATTTCCTACAGTGGGGGTTTTATGGTGATAAATTCCTTCAGCTTCTATATGTTTGCAAATTTTTTTATTTCTCTTTCATATTTAAAGGATAGTTTTTATAGATATTTGTAGAGTTTCTGCTGAGAAGTCTGATGATAACCTAATGGGCCTTCCTTTACATGATATGTTCTTTTTCTTTTTTTTTTTTATAATTTTATTTTTTTAATGGGGCGACATCAATAAATCAGGATACATATATTCAAAGATAACATGTCCAGGTTATCTTGTCGTTCAATTATGTTGCATACCCATCACCCAAAGTCACATTGTCCTCTGTCACCTTCTATCTAGTTTTCTTTGTGCCCCTCCCCCTCCCCCTTTTCCTCTCCCTCTCCCCCCTCCCCCCGTAACCACCACACTCTTATCAATGTCTCTTAGACTCACTTTTATGTCCCACCTACGTATGGAATAATGCAGTTCCTGTTTTTTTCTGATTTACTTATTTCACTTCGTATAATGTTATCAAGATCCCACCATTTTGCTGTAAATGATCCGATGTCATCATTTCTTATGGCTGAGTAATATTCCATAGTGTATATGTGTCACATCTTCTTTATCCAGTCATCTATTGATGGGCTTTTGGGTTGTTTCCATGTCCTGGCCACTGTAAACAATGCTGCATTGAACATGGGGCTGCATGTGTCTTTACGTATCAATGTTTCTGAGTTTTGGGGGTATATGCCCAGTAGAGGGATTGCTGGGTCATAAGGTAGTTCTATTTTCAGTTTTTTGAGGAACCATCATACTTTCTTCCATAATGGTTGTAGTACTTTACATTCCCACCAACAGTGGATGAGGGTTCCTTTTTCTCCACAGCCTCTCCAAAATTTGCTATTACCTGTCTTGTTAATAATAGCTAATCTAACAGGTGTGAGGTGGTATCTCATTGCAGTTTTAATTTGCATTTCTCTAATAACTAAAGAAGATGAACATCTTTTCATATATCTGTTGGCCATTTGTACTTCCTCCTGGGAGAAGTGTCTGTTCATATCCTCTTCCCATTTTTTTATTGGATTGTTTGTTTGTTTGTTGTTGAGTTTTATGAGTTCTTTGTATATTTTGGATATTAGGCCCTTTTCTGAGCTGTTGTGTGAAAAGATCATTTCCCATTTAGTTGGCTGTCTGTTTATTTTGTGATCAGTTTCTCTTGCTGAGCAAAAACTTCTTAGTCTTATGTAGTCCTATTCATTAATTTTTGCCTTCACTTCTCTTGCCTTTGGAGTCAAATTCACAAAATGCTCTTTAAAACCCAGGTCCATGAGTTGAGTACCTATGTCTTCTTCTATGTACTTAATTGTTTCAGGTCTTATGTTTAGATCTTTGATCCATTTTGAGTTAATTTTAGTACAGGGGGACAAACTGTAGTCCAGTTTCATTCTTTTGTGTGTGGCTTTCCAGTTTTCCCAGCACCATTTATTGAAGAGGCTTTCTTTTCTCCATTGTGTGTTGTTGGCCCCTTTATCAAAAATTATTTGACTATATATATGTGGTTTTATTTCTGGGTTTTCTAGTCTGTTCCATTGGTCTGAGTGTCTATTTTTCTGCCAATACCATGCTCTTTTGATTATCGTGGCCCTATAATATAGTTTGAAGTCAGGTATTGTAATGCCCCCAGCTTCATTCTTTTTCTTTAGGATTGCTTTGGCTATTTGGGGTTTTTTATAGTTCCATATAAATCTGATGAGTTTTTGCTCCATTTCTTTAAAAAATGTCATTGGAATTTTGATGGGAATTGCATTAAATTTGTATATTGCTTTGGGTAATATGGCCATCTTGAGTATATTTATTCTTCCTAACCAAGAACAAGGAATATTCTTCCATCTCATTATATCTTTTTCGATTTCCCTTAACAATGGTTTATAGTTTTCATTATATAAGTCCTTTACCTTCTTTGTTATGTTTATTTCTAGGTATTTTATTTTTTTGTTGCAATTGTGAAGGGGATTATTCTTTTGAGTTCATTCTCAAATGTTTTATTGTTGACATATAGAAAGGCTATTGACTTCTGTACGTTAATTTTGTATCCTGCGACCGTACTGTATTAGCTTATTGTTTCTAGTAGTCTTTTTGTGGATTCTTTGGGGTTTTCGATGTATAGGATCATATCATCTGCAAAAAGTGATACCTTTACTTCTTCTTTTCCGATATGGATGCCTTTTATTTCTTTGTCTTGTCTGATTGCTCTGGCTAGAACCTCTAGTACCACATTAAATAAGAGTGGAGAGAGTGGACAACCCTGTCTTGTTCCTGATTTACGGGGGAAAGCCTTCAGTTTAGTGCCATTTAATATGATGTTAGCTGATGGTTTATCATATATGGCCTTTATCATGTTGAGATATTTTCCTTCTATACCCATTTTGTTGAGAGTCTTAAACATAAAATTGTGTTGTATTTTATTGAAAGCCTTTTCTGCATCTATTGATAAGATCATGTGGTTTTTGTCCTTTGTTTTGTTGATATGGTGTATTATGTTAACTGTTTTACATATGTTGAACCATCCTTGAGATTCTGGGATGAATCCCACTTTTTTTAAATATGTTGTTGTATTCGATTTGCTAGTATTTTGTTTAGTATTTTAGCATCTGTATTCATTAGAGATATTGGTCTGTAGTTTTCTTTTCTTGTGCCATCCTTGCCTGGTTTTGGTATGAGGGTTATGTTGGCCTCATAAAATGTGTTTGGAAGTATTGCTTCTTCTTCAATTTTTTGAAAGATTTTCAGTAGAATAGGAACCAAGTCTTCTTTGAATGTTTGATAAAATTTTCTGGTATAGCCGTCTGGGCCTGGACTTTTATTTTTGGGGAAGTTTTTAATGGTTTTTTCTATTTCTTCTCTACTAATAGGTCTGTTTAGGCTTTCTGCTTCTTCTTGACTCAGTCTAGTAAGGTTGTATTGTTCTAGAACTTTATCCATTTCTTCTAGGTTGTTGAATTTAGTGGCATAAGGTTTTTCATAGTATTCTACAATAATTCTTTGTATATCTACAGTGTCCGTGGTGATTTCTCATCCTTCATTTTGGATTTTGTTTATATGAGTTCTTTCTCTTTTTTCCTTGGTAAGTCTTGCCAAGGGATTATCAATTTTGTTGATCTTTTCAAAGAACCAGCTCCTTGTTCTATTAATTTTTTCTATAGTTTTTCTGTTCTGTATTTCATTTATTTCTGCTCTGATTTTTATTATCTCCTTTCTCCGGCTGGTTTTGAGTTGTCTTTGTTTTTATTTTTCTAGTTCCTTAAGGTGTGAAGTTAAGTGGTTCACTTGGGCTCTCTCTTGTTTGTTCATATATGCCTGAAGTGATATAAACTTCCCTCTTATCACTGCTTTTGCTGCATCCCATAGATTCTGATATGTCGTACTGTCATTTTCATTTGTCTGTATATATCTTTTGATCTCTGCACTTATTTCTTCTTTGACCCATTCATTTTTTAAAGTAGGTTGTTTAGTTTCCACATTTTTGTGGGATTTTTTTCTTCTTTTTTGCAGTTGAATTCTAGTTTCAGGGCTTTATGATCAGAAAATATGCTTGGTACAACTTCGATTTTTCTGAATTTGCTGATGTTGTTTTTGTGGCCCAACATATGGTCAATTCTTGAGAATGATCCATGTACACTGGAGAAAAAAGTGTACTCAGTCACTTTGGGATGAAATGTCCTGTGGATGTCTATCATATCCAGGTGCTCTAGTGTTTTGTTTAAGGCCACTATATCTTTGTTGATTCTCTGTTTGTATGACTGATCTAGAGCCATCAGCGGTGTATTGAGGTCTCCAAGTATGATTGTATTTTTGTCAGTTTTTGTTTTAAGGTCAATAAGTAGCTGTCTTATATATTTTGTTGCTCCTTGGTTTGGTGCATATATATTAAGAATTGTTATGTCTTCTTGATTCAGTGTCCCCTTAGCCATTATGAAATGGCCATTTTTGTCTCTGAGTACTTTTGCTGTCTTGTAGTCAGCATTATCAGATATGAGTATTGCTGCGCCTGCTTTTTTTGGATGTTATTTGCTTGGAGTATTGTTTTCTATATTTTCACTTTGAATTTGTTTTTATCCTTGTTACTTAGATGAGTTTCTTGTAGGCAGCATACAGTTGGATTTTCTTTTTTAATCCATTCTGCTACTCTGTGCCTTTTAATTGATGAGTTTAATCCGTTTATATTTAGTGTAATTATTGACACTTGTGAGTTCCCTATTGCCATTTTATAGATTGCTTTCTGTTAGTTTTGTGTCTTGTGTGATCCTTCTCTTTCATTTTTCTATCTTTTGTTTTTATTTGGTTGTATTCCATACATCTTTCCTCTGTTGCTATCTTTTTTAAATCATGTGCTTCTGTGGTGATTTTTTCAATGGTGGTTACCTTTAAGTAATGAAAAGAGTTCCTACCCTGTTCATTGTTGTGCACTATTTTGTGAGTACTTTTGCACTCCATCGTCCTTTGCTACTGTTAATCTCCATCCTCTTCCCCCCCTCCTTTCTTTTTGATGTTGTCACAGTTAAAATTTGGTTTTATTGTGTTCTTCTTAAAGCTTTTACTTGTGGCTTTGTTTTTTTTTTGTTCTTTGTATCTGATTGGAGAACCCCCTTTAGTAATTCCTGAAGTGGGGGTTTTCTGATGATAAATTCTCTCATCTTATCTGTATCTGTGAATGTTTTTCTTTCTCCTTCATATTTGAAGGATAGCTTTGATGGGTATAGTATTCATGGCTGAAAGTTTCTCTCTTTCAGGACTTTAAATATTGGGGTCCACTCTCTTCTAGCTTGTAGAGTTTCTGCTGAGAAATCTGATGATAATCTAATGGGCCTTCCTTTATATGTTGTATTCTTCTTTTCCCTGGCTGCCTTGAGAATTTTTTCTTTGCCGTTGGTTTGTGCCAATTTTATTATGATGTGCCTTGGAGTAGGTTTGTTGGGGTTAAGAAAACTCGGAGTTCTGTTTGCTTCTTGAATTTGAGGCTTTAGTTCTTTCCACAGGCTTGGGAAGTTCTCATCTATTATTTGTTTGAGTATGTTCTCCATTCCATTTTCTCTCTCTTCTCCCTCTGATATACCTATTATTCTTATGTTATTTTTTTTGATGGAGTCACATAATTCCTGTAGGGCTATCTCATTTTTTTTATTATTTTTGAGTCTCTTTCTTCTTCTCTCTGTTGTGCCTCAAGTTGCTTGTCTTCTATTTCACTAATCCTACCTTCTATCTGGCCTGTTCTTTTAGCTAAGCTTGTTACCTCGTTTTTCAGCTCATGAATTGAGCTTTTCATCTCTGTTTGATTTGTTTTCATAGTTTCAATTTCCTTGGAAATATATTCTTTGTGTTCATTGAGTTGTTTTCTGAGCTCCCTAAATTGCCTTTATGTGTTTTCTTGTATATCTCTGAGTATTTCTAGGAATTCTATTTTAAATTCTCTGTCGTTTAACTCCAAGGTTTCCAATATATTAAATTTTTTCTCCATAGATTTTTCCTCATCTATCTATGTTACCTCTTTTTCTTTCGTATCCATGATATTCGATTTTCTCTTCATTAATGGCATCTGAGGGTGGTTTTGTTGATAGTATTAATGTGATTTAATAAAGAATAAAAAGTTAAAAAAATAAAAATCAAAAATCAAAGAGTTGTTTTTTTAAAAAATTAATAATTAAATAAAGAAAAATAAAATAAAAGAAAAATTTAAAAAATGGAAATTACTTCCCCCCTCCTTTTTTCTTCTCCTCTCCTCTCCTCTCCTCTCCCCTCTTTTTTTTAGAAAATCTTGTGGTGAACTGTGAATTATATTGTACTAAATAGAACAAACAATGCCTGTAATGGAGGGCCTGAATTGGGGAGAAGTAATAAAGGGGCAAAAAAAAGGGGGGGTCAAGAATAAAATGATTTGCTTTTAGGTGTTGATTGACTAAGAGTTATGATGAGAGCAATAAGAGGGAAACAGGAAAATGGGGGGACAAATTAAAAAGTTTCTATTGTATTTAGTGGAACAAGAACTATATAAAATGGAGCACCAGGGATGGGAGCACTGCTAGTGAGTTAAAAACGTGAAGTAAAAACCCCCCAATATGCCACAAACATAAGTTTGAGTCCCAGATAAGATAATTTGTTCATTATTGAGGTTTGAATGAGAGGAGACGTAAAGGAGAAAGGAAGAAACTAATATGGAGGGAGAAAAGAAAGAGAGAGAGAGAAAAAAAAGAGGGAACCACTAAAAGAAGAAAAAAGAAAAAAGAGGAGAGAGAGAGAGTGTTAAGGGTTTTGGAATGCAACCCTCATAGAGAGAAAGGAAGAGGAAAGAAAAGATAATGAGAGATGTAACACTTATGGGTAGTGTAGTTCAAGGAGAGGAGAGAGTAAGACCGGCAGAGAGTTAATCGGCCAAATTGGAGGAGGAAAAAAAGTATCAAGAATGAAGATAAGAGAAACAAACGAACAAATATAATAAAATGGGATAGGCTATAAAGTCTGTGGATTATTCTTGATTTTGAGAGGTTATCTTCTTGCTTTTTCTTTTCTCTCCCTCTTCCTGGTCAGTGACTCTGTACCCCGGGTTCTGCCCCTTTGGCACGCTCAGGTAGAAGTTTGCAGTTGATAAGTCTCTATGGCGATGTCATGTATTGTGCTTCAGTCTCGTTGGCAGTCAAGGCTCATTAGCATTTATAGGCTCCGACAGTGAGATAGTCCGTGTTCCTGGAGCCTCTCTCCTAGTCTTTCCTTCCTCAATTAGTAGCCTGATAATCCAGCTATGGGGTTGCTGCTGCCTCTGCCTGGATAGTAAGAGTCTCAAAGTGCTGGCAACTCCCCACTCTATTCCCACTCAGCACAGGGCTCTGGGTAAGGCTCAGTCAGTCAGAGCTACTAGCATAATCAGGCAGGGCTTCCGCCCACTCAAAGACCTCTGGCTCTGCCACTCTGTCCAGTAACATGTGCGGGCACCCACTCCTGGGGTGCTTGGAGGAAACTCTCACTCACTATATACACGTGCAGACCAGGATATCAGGCCAGCAGTCTCACCCTCTGAGTGAAATCCAGGCCACATGGAAAAGTTCCAGCATTGGAATTGGCTCTCACTCCCTCCCCGTGCGCGGCTTTTTCAGGGCACTGGGGCAGCCCGGAGATTCCGCACACAATGGCCCCTGACTCTGCCTCTCTGTGGGCAACACGAACGCCCACTGCTGAGGCACTCGGAGGAATCTCTCGCCCACTATTTGCGTGCGCTGACCCGGAGATTGGGGAAAATGGCTGCCCCGCTTGACTTTCTTTGTCTGGGTTTGGCGCGAGTTTTAGCTTGTATTGACTGGGTTGCCCCAGGCACAGTTTTTCCTCGGCTTGGATCTCCATGCCACTGCCTGGTTCGGCAGTTTGTGCCGCAGCCTGGATCTATTCACCCCCTTTGCCCGCCTTAGTTTCTATATTCTCAGTTCCCAGTGAAAGCAGCCCTGTTTAGGTTAGTGAGGAAGGCGGAGCATTTCTTACTCCCTATTTTCTTCGTGGTTTGATTATATATTTAGCCAATTTTTCGCTCAACCATACCTTCGGATGTATTGCAAAACATCTGGAGGCTCCAAGGATAGGTTTTTCTGTTTCTGGTTGAAGATCTTGTTGAGTTTTGGGGGAGATTTATCGGTATCACTTCCTACCGCGCCATTACTCTCGATTTGTCAAATTTTATTCTTTTAACTATGTTCTTCTGGGTGTTTTTTTTTCCTTTTTCTTCTTTAAACAGGTCCTTTAACATTTCTTGTAATCAGTTTCGTGGCAACAAATTCCTTTAGATTTTCCTTGTCTGAGAATCTCTTTATTACTACTTCAATTTTAAACGACAGCCTTACTGGATAAATTAGTCTTGGTTGTAGGTCCTTGCTATTCAATCTAAATATTTTATGTAAATCTCTTCTGGCCAGAAATGTTTCTGTTCAGAAATAAGTTGATAGTCTTATGGGAGCTCCCTCATAAGTAACTAACTGCTGCTTTTAAATTTTTCTGTCTTTAACCTTTGCATTTTAATTATAGTGTCTTGGTGTGGGCCTTTTTAGGTCCATTTTGTTTGGAACTCTCTGTCTTTCCTGCAATTGTGTGTCTTTTTCCTTCACCAAGTTAGGAAAATTTTTGTTCATTGCTTTTTAAAAAAAAATTATTATTCATTTTAGAGAGAGGAGGGAGGGAGAAAGAGAGAGAGTGAGAGAGATAATAAAGGAGAAGAGCAGGAAACATCAACTCCCATATGTGCTTTGACCAGGCAAGCCTAGGGTTTCAAACAGATGACCTGAATGTTATAGGTTGACTCTTTATCCACTGTGCCACCACAAGTCAGACTGTTTATTGTTTCTGTTGTTGTTTTTAAATAAATTCTCAATCTCCTGCTCTCTCTTCTCTTTTTTGTTACCTCTAAGATATGGATATTGTTACATTTCATGTTCCTTAAACTATCCTCATTCTTTAGTGTGTGTGTGTGTGTGTGTGTGTGTGTGTGTGTGTGTGCTACTCTAATTGGGGGTGTTTTCTACCTTGTCTTCCTAACTGCTTATTTGACCCTCCACTTCATCTATTCTGCTCTTTATTTCTTTTAGTGTGTTCTTGATGTCAGATAGTATATTCTTCATTTCTGACTGGTTCCTTTTTTATGGTTTCTATGTCCTTTTTTATGCTTACTGTCTCTTTTGTGAAGTTCTAACTTTGTTTTGTAAACATCTGTTAACTATTACTTTGAGCTTTGTTAAATTGCTTATCTCATTTTATTTAGTTCTTTTTCTGGAGACTTTTCTTGTTCTGTCATTTTAGGGCTTGTTTTTCTTTCCATTTTGGCTGCCTCTTTGTGTTTGTTTCTTTGTATTAGACAGATACGCTTTGTTTCCAAGTCTTTTAGGAGTGGTCTTATGTAGTAAGTGTTCTGTTGGTTCCAGTGGTGCCATCTCCTTGATTACCTGAGCTGGGTAGTCTATTTATGACCCTTTGGTTTGTTATGTGGGTCCTCCTGTTGTAATTGAGCCTTGATTGCTATTGGCCCATAGTGTGTGAGATCAACCTTCAACCTGGCTGACTGTGAGGCTTTACCTCAATCAAAGTGTGCAAGCTGCTTTGCACTGCTGACCACCAGAAGTGAAATTTACCTCAGATGAATTTGGTGCCTGACAAGCTCTCCTTTAGATATGCTGTTTGTGTACCTAATTGGGGTCTTCTCTGATGTTTCCTGAAGCTGGCCACCAGTTGTGTTGATTCTGGGACGCTCAGGAAGAAACCTACTGCAAGCCAATGTTTGATTTTACCCTTGACCTACCCTCAGCAAACTGTTTGGACTTACAAGTGGTCCAAAGTTTTTTATTGCTTCTGCTGTGATTAGGTCTGCATTCAGAAAACCACGCTGCTCCCAACACTGTGCATTGGGTTATGTCAGGAAAATTCCCAAGGTACCCCGAGATCTACCTCTGACTCCCTCCACCTGTTTTCTGCCTGTTAGGCTCAGCCACTGAAAGACCCTCTGCTAGAACCAGAAGGATAGGGTTAGTAAATCTTCCCTGAAGGAGAAGTGCCTATCAGATTTCAGGCAAGGTGGTGGGTTTAGCACCCACCCTAGAACAACAGTCTCAATCAGTCTTGAACTTTGCCTTGACCTCGCCAGGACAGAGCCCTAGGAGTTGGGTAATTGGGGACTCTGGAGCCTGGAGGGTGGTTCTATTGAATTTCTTATGAGGGAAAAGTACCAGTCAGATTTACCTGAAATTGGAGGGGGAAGGTTCTGCCTAAAAGCCAGACAACTGAGTTTGTCCAGACCTCTACTCTTTGGCCAAGGTTGCTGACTCCTCTTCAGGGACTGATCTACATAGAATATGGCAAGATGGAGCCCAGAAGGTGGGGTAATTGCTTTTATCCAGGCTAATGCCATATAAAGAGGAGTGTTCCACCCAGGAAATATAGCAACTGCAGTATTGAAGAATGACTCAGCACAGGTATCCTGGTGGCTATCTCTCCCCCATTACCCATATCACTCCCCAGATTTGTGAACTTCTAACTCTCCTCACTTGACTTTAGTCAACCTAGCCCTCCTTCCATATGAGCCCAGGGTAAGTGTCTGTGAATTATATTTTGTGCATTGGGCCTTTAAGGGGATACCTGTGTCTCTGCAAACTCCCATCTCTTTCTGGCAGACAGAAACCTCACTGCTTTTCACATTCAAATGCTATGTGGGTGCCTCTTTCCAGATCTGGTTCTCTGGATAAGGGAACTCAGCTTAGGGTTTAGTCCTCACTTTCTCAGAGAGAATTCTCCACATAGCTCAGCAATTCTTCCTGAATCTCAGCCGTGGCCCATGGAAGGGAGGCCAACACTTTTCTCATCTTTGCCCTTCTTACCATTCTCCATATGTCTATTTCTGTGAATCCTTCTCTTCATTTATTTTTGAGTTGTTTTTTCAGGATGATTATTTTTAATTGGAGTTGTAACTCCAGTATGTTCCCGGGAGGAGGTGAATGTAACTTTTACCTACTTTACCACCATCTTGGGTCTCCTCTTCTTTCTAGTTTCTTTATATGACTAATGTTTTTGTGTGGGGGGTATGTGTTTTTTGTGACAGAGACAGAGAGAGGGACAGACAGGAACAGACAGACAGGAAGAGAGAGAGATGAGAAGCATCAATTCTTTGTTGTTGCACCTTAGTTGTTCATTGATTGCTTTCTCATATGCACCTTGACTAGGGGGCTACAGCAGACTGAGTGACCCCTTGCTCAAGCCAGGGACCTTGGGCTCAAGCTAGTGAGCTTTGCTCAAACCAGATGAGCCCATGCTCAAGCTGGCAACTTTGGGGTTTTTAACCCGGGTCCTTCACGTCTCAGTTTGATGCTCTATCCACTGAGCCACTACCTGGTCAGGCATGATTAATACGTTTTAAATACCTATAAAATACTTGACTTAAGAATTATTTTAAAAATATCTCCACTTGAGACTGGAAGATAGGATTTCTGCTATATCCAATTCTACATATCATTGTAATGATGATTCTAGTCAATGTAAGAAACAAAAGTAAAGAAATAAAAGTATTAATATTGCCCTGGCCAGTTGGCTCAGTGGTAGAGTGTGGGTTTGGCGTGCAGAGGTCCCGGGTTCAATTCCTGGCCAGGGCACACAGGAGAAGCGCCCATCCCACAGCGAGGCTCCATTGGAGCAAAGATGGCCCGGGCGCTGGGGATGGCTCCTTGGCCTCTACCCCAGGCGCTAGAGTGGCTCTGGTAGCAACAGAGCAACGCCCCGGAGGGGCAGAGCATCGCCCCCTGGTGGGCAGAGCGTCGCCCCTGGTGGGCGTGCCGGGTGGATCCTGGTTGGGCGCATGTGGGAGTCTGTCTGACTGTCTCTCCCCGTTTCCAGCTTCAGAATAATACAAAAAAAAAAGTGTTAATATTAGGAGAAAAGAACAACATTGTCATTATGGGTAGATAATGCTATAATGCATTGGACATTCAAAAATAATATGGAGATTCCTTTGGAATTAAAATGTGAATTAACAAACGCAATAAAATACAAGGTCAAAATACAAAATAACAATTGCATTTTTTTATATTAGCAAAAATCAATTAGAACATAAAATAGAAGCTATAGAAGAGCAGAAAGAAATATGAAACATCTAAACATTTAATAATAAATGTAATAGAATTATTAAAGACCTCTATAAATAAAACTGAAAACATTACAGAGAAAATTAAAGATGACCTAAGTGAATGTAGGAATAAAGTGCTTATAGATTGAAACAAACAGTATTGTAAAAATGTCAATTCTTCCCAAACTGACCTATATATTCAAAGCATTTCAATTAAAATTCCTGAAGCTTTTTTTTAATGGAAAGTGGTAAACTTTCTCTAAAATTTACATGTATGGTATATGGAATTTATATATAAAAACTTCTAAAAAATCAAAGTTGAAAAACCTGTACTAACAGATATCAAGATATTATTATTTTTAGTAAAGCTACAATATCGGCACAAACCTAAACAACTAGTCCAAAAAAAGAGAATAAAAGGCTGATAATAAACATGTATATGTTAACCAGATTTCTGGCAAAGAGCCACAGATGTTGTTAGAAAATGTAATCTAGTTAATAAATAATGCTAGACTAATTGGATTTTGTTATTGAAAGAAACATAAAACTTGCTCCTCTCTGATATCATACAAAAGTAAATTTCATATAGTATCTAGACCTAAATAGAAATGATAACACTGAAAAGTTTCAAGAAAATAACAGTGATTATCTTCAACATTGTGAATAAGCAGATTTCTTAAATAGACCTCAAAATGCTTTAACTATTTATGCAATTTAGACATAATAGACTCTATTAAATTTAGAACTTTTATTCATCAAAAACCACCAGGAGCCTGAAAATAAGCCATAAATGGAATATATGTAAAATGCATATATACATTAAGTACTTATATACAAAATATATTCTGAATTCTTTTTTTTTTTAATAATAATTTTATTTTTTTAATGGGGTGACATCAATAAATCAGGATACATATATTCAAAGATAACAAGTCCAGGTTATCTTGTCGTTCAATTATGTTGCATACCCATCACCCAAAGTCAGATTGTCCTCTGTCACCTTCTATCTTGTTTTCTTTGTGCCCCACCCCCTCCCCCTTTCCCTCTCCCATTCCCCCCTCCCCCCTGTAACCACCACACTCTTATCAATGAATTCTTAAGAATTAATAAGAAAACAACAGAAAAATCCAATAAACTGGGAAATATCTTGGACATCAATTCACAAAAGAGATAACTGCATGGCCAAGGAGCATTATAAAATGTTATTAGTCTTATTAGTTGTCAGGTAAAAATAAATTAAAGCCAGAATAGGTGAAAACACACACACACACACACACACACACACACACACACACACCCCAGAACAGCTAATATTGAAAACAAACACCCTCACTACATGAATTTGTGAGGTTTACCTATTGATATTCTGATTACTTATAGAAGTGTAAATTGGTTCAGTCACTTTGTAACTGTTGACAGTATTTACAAAATCTGAACACAAACTTATGCTATTACCCAGTAATTCCACTTTTAAGTTTATTCCAAACAGAAATGCATCCATTGACCAAAGGACATGTACAATAATGTGCACGGTGAAATTCTTCATGGCCATCCCGTACTGGAAACAACTCCCAGGATAATTGTTGAGGGAAGCCCTGGCACAGAAGTGTGCCGCTGCAGACTTCACAGCAACCAAGGCAGATGGAAGCCATAGATGGAGGGCTCCAGGGCAATATTTCAAAAAAAAAAAATAATGGTAAATAAACTAACAGGTTTAGCTATGTAAAAAATTGTATCAACTAACTTTAAAGTTATTAGTGGAGATGAAAAGGTTTAATGAAAAACTCAAAGAAACTCAGGAGCAAAGAAACTCAGGAGCAAAGAAACTCAACAAAACCACAAAACCCCCCACAATGCTAATGTTTTGGGGAATGGGAGGAAAGAAGGAAAGAGTTGTTGCATATGACAAAGATAATAACAATAGTATCTGACAAGACTCCACAGGGAGAATTCTCAGTCAGGATGCCAGAGTATACAAACCCTGTGCTTGCCTCCTTCCATGATAACATCAAGATTATAACTAATTATAGAACAACCACTTTTGAGGACCATATGACAAAGATAATAACAATAGTATCTGACAAGACTCCACAGGGAGAATTCTCAGTCAGGGTGCCAGAGGATACAAACCCTGTGCTCGCCTCCTTCCATGATAACATCAAAATTATAACTAATTCTAGAACAACCACTTTTGAGGACCATATGAAGACTAGCTGAACAAAAGTCCCACAGTTAAGGATATAAAGAAGAACCTACATTAAACTGGTAAGGGAGATAGAGACATGGATCATGCTGGTCCCACACCCATATGTGGCACTAAAAATTAAGAGGGCTATCTTGGCTGTTGGAGTCCTCCCTAACAAGCAAGGGGTTTTAGCCCCGCCCTGGGCTTCCTGGCCCACAGTGCCAGTGGTTGGAAAAGTCATAAAAATCCACAGCGGATTCCATCCAGGGTAAGAGGGAAAGCTGCTGGAGTCCCAGGCATTGTTCTTAAAGGTTCTGTGCAAGACTTATTGCTGATGCACCAGATCTGGGCTCCAGCACTGGGCAGCAGCTGGAAAAGCTCCAGGAACAAATGGGGAAGAACTGAACTGTCTGGCTTCAAGTAGAGCTGGTGAGGCAGTTTATTCCACCATTTTGTGCCTTTGCTGGGCCCTCCCTAACCCAGCTTGCAGGTACAGGCAGGCACCATATCTGAATCTCCATCAAACTCTCTCCCCCCCTGAGAACTCACCCCACCCAACTAGTACAGAGGCCAGACCTCTTTCGGTGGCTGTTACAAAGAAGTGGCTAGGTTTGGTCCACGTTGCGGATTCTTGTAAAACCTCTGAAAAATCCACAAGTCCCAGACAAGCAGCAGTGGGCTTTAGCATGCCCTGTACCTCTTCTAAGTGGCTCCAGGTCCAACAATAGTGACATCCAGCCTTGGTTTGCAGCATAGCCTTCGCAGCCACCCGTACATGTAATTGCTAACTTCAGATGACTTTGTAGCGCCTACCAGGTGACCAGCAGCTAAACACAGGCAATGGTTGACTTGGGCCTGCGCTGGAGCCCTTCCCAAAAAGTTACAGAACCAACACAGCCAGTGATCAGCTTCAGATAACAATAGAGCAGCACCCATTTAGTGCCACAAAGGACATACCCAAAGGGTGGACTCAACAGCACCAGAGCCCTGCTAAAGTGGACCAGCTCCATGAGGTCAGCCCCTGCTGGTCACCTATTACAGTTGGTCAGCTATAATCCCAGCCAATCCTCACAGCCAGTCAGCTACTGACTTGCCAAAAACAATCAAGACTCAAGTACAATAGGAGGGCACACTCAGTCCAGACAAGGAACGCCCTCAAGCACCTGGCTCAGATGACCAAAGAGTCTGCACCAATGAACCCAAAGAGGCCCATACCAAGCCACATCATAATTTAAATGTCACAGGTTAAAGACAAAGAGAGTATTAAAAGCAGTAAGAAAAATGCAGTTACTTCCACAGGAGATCCCATAAAACTGTCAGCTCATTTTTCTTTTTTGTTGTTGTTCTTTTTCCAAGTGGACGGGAAATAGAGAGACAGACTCCCACATGAGCCCCCATGGGGATCCACCCAGCAACCCCCATCTCGGGCCAATGTTCTGCCCATCTAGGGCCATGCTCGCAAGTGAGCTATTTTTACCACCTAAGGCAGAGGCTCCAGAGAGCCATCCTCAGCACCCAGGCTGATGTGCTCAAATCAATCAAGCCATGGCTGCAGGAGCCATGGTTGTAGGAGGAAAAGAGAGCGAGAGATCGGGGAGGGGAAACAGATGGTCACTTCTTCTGTGTGCCCTGACCATGAGTCAAACCTGGGACTTCCACATGCCAGGCCAATGCTCTACCACTGAGCCAACTGGCCTGCCTTGTCAGCTCATTTTTCAACTGAAACTTTGCACATCAGAAGGGATTTACACAAAATATTGAAAGTGATGAAAAGCGAGGGCCTATAACGATGATTATTCTACCCCAAAAGGCTATCTCTTAGAATTAAAGGAAAGATAAAGAGCTTTCCAGGTAAGAAAAAGGTAATGGAGTTCATCACCACTAGTATTATAGGAAATGTTAAAGGGACTTCTTTAAGAAGAACAAAAAAGATTTAAAATAATGAATAATAAAATAGAAATAACTACAAATCTATCAATAATTACTTTAAATGTAAGGGAATTAAATGCTCCAATCAAAAGAGATAGTGTGGCTAAATGCCTGAGTAAACAAGGCCCCAGTGTCTACCAAAGACAATGGCTAAAGAAGATGCAAAAATCAGTATACTCGACTCCCTGGTACTGAAGACTTTTGAGTACTGATGGAGTATACTTTCCCATCAGCGGCTGGAGAGGGAGAAGAAACCTCTTCTGCAGAATCATCAGGTGTGGGCAAAGTGGCTGAAGGCTGAGATCTTCTATGCCAGTTATGTCTGAGGGTCTGAGGCACACCCTGTGGAGGACCGAGAAAAAGATCAATGCTCACACAGCAGATATATGCTGGGATTATCTCATACTATTTAAGGAGATACACAGGAAGAAGGATTTAAATATTTTCCTCTGATGCTGTAAGTTACCCACAAGGAACAGCATGTTCCAAAAGCAATCAAAGGTCCTCATTCACAAAGAGTTAATCAACACTTCTAAAATCAAAGGCTACTAGAATCAAAAGAAAATTACATGGAACATTAATTTCAGGTAGTTTCCCCAAGTGACAGACTCTAGATTACTGTGTTAGTCGTCATTTTTCCTTTGGGACAATAGTCACTACATAGCCAAAGGTTAAATACGTATAAACTCATTTTGTTACATTTTAAATCTAGAAACACCAAGAGGGGGAAAAAAAGGTAGGAGTAGGTGACAAAAATCTGACATGCATTGTGGTTAGTGCTTTACTGACACAGTAAAACTAATGTAAACAATTTTATACTACCTGCATTCTCCCAAATGAATATTTATAAGCATGTTTCAGCCTCATCTATTAAAAACAATTGAGCTCAAACAACTTTAAGTACCTATTATGGGCAAATAATCAGGATTTCAGAAGAAAATGACACTGTTCTTGTGCTCATGTGTTTTGTTTTTTAATCACTAACTTGGTGAGTCATCTAAACTATAAGACAAAAGATTGAAAATTTGCCTTTTTTTAACCATTTGTTTTCTTCTTTCTGTATGCTATGTAAATGTTTGAATGTTTAGAATATGCAAGATTACATAAGGCTAATATATTAAAATTAACTTAGGAGTAGGAAACAATAGTGTTCTAAAGAGATCGATGTTTAAAAATAATTTTAAAAAATGAAATAAAAGACCCTGGCCGGTTTGCTCAGTGGTAGAGCATCCGCCTGGCGTGCAGGAGTCCCGGGTTCAATTTCCAGCCAGGGCACACAGGAGAAGCGCCCATCTGCTTCTCCACCCTTCCCTCTCTCCTTCCTCTCTGTCTCTCTTTTCCTCTCCCACAGCCGAGGCTCCATTGGAGCAAAGTTGGCCCAGGCACTGAGGATGGCTCTATGGCCTCTGCCTCAGGCGCTAGAATGGCTCTGGTCACAACAGAGCAACGACCCAGATGGGCAGAGCATTGCCCCCTGGTGGGCATGCCGGGTGGATCCCGGTCGGGTGCATGCGGGAGTCTGACTGCCTCCCTGTTTCCAACTTCAGAAAAATACAAAAAAAAAAAAAAAATGAAATAAAAAAGACACAGTAATAATTAAAAAAAATAAGAGAATAAAATAAATTGCTACAACACTGATTATACTACCAAAATACAAAACAATTTCAAAATAAAATATTTAATGTAGTGACATTGTTGTGACCACTGACATTATTTCATGATAAATGCTATAATGAGGAGTCATTTGAGTTTTTCTGTTCTCATCCTTTCTCCCCATTTATTAAAAGGAACAAAACCAAAACAAAATAGTAGCAGCACCTGATCAAAAATTTATAAATATGGCTTAGTATAAAATACGGCAACTGAATGGCAGAAGAGAATAACATATTTGATTGAAAAAATCTTCTCAATGCCAATATTTTAAATTATAAAAAATATACAAATAATTCATAAGAAAATGTATCATATTTATTTACTAATCAGGTTACTAATTTTGTTAAATAAATAGCAAAAGAAAAGTATCTTTTACCAAGTGACTCTTTTAATATTTCTCTGTCTTAGAATACTAAACTAATGTGAGAA
Organism: Saccopteryx leptura; assembly: GCF_036850995.1. Classification (NCBI taxonomy): domain Eukaryota; kingdom Metazoa; phylum Chordata; class Mammalia; order Chiroptera; family Emballonuridae; genus Saccopteryx; species Saccopteryx leptura. The sequence goes on along the minus strand of NC_089504.1, from coordinate 370,481,824 downwards.
ACACACAGTCAACACAAATCTTGTCTTATATTTAACCAAACTCTATTTGAAAGGCTATTTTTTAAAACGCTAAATTGACTCTTAAAAAATTAGTGGTATTCAAACAGTAACACCTTTTTAAATTGAATTTATTAGGGTGACACTAGTTAACTACAGCGTACAGTTTTCAGATGCCCAATACTCTATCCCAGGGGTCCCCAAACTACGGCCCGTGGGCCGCATGCGGCCCCCTGAGGCCATTTATCCAGCCCCTGCCGCACTTTCGGAAGGGGCACCTCTTTCATTGGTGGTCAGTGAGAGGAGCATAGTTCCCATTGAAATACTGGTCAGTTTGTTGATTTAAATTTACTTGTTCTTTATTTTAAATATTGTATTTGTTCCCGTTTTGTTTTTTTACTTTAAAATAAGATATGTGCAGTGTGCATAGGGATTTGTTCATAGCTTTTTTTATAGTCCGGCCCTCCAACGGTCTGAAGGACAGTGAACTGGCCCCCTGTGTAAAAAGCTTGGGGACCCCTGCTCTAACACATCATCTGTACACTGTATCATGTGAAAACAGTAAAATCTTTAAAAATAAGATGAAGGAAGCATTCTTATTTTTTCATTATTAAAAGCTACTGAAGTTTGCACCCTAAATTCTAGAATATGAATGAATAACTTGCATGGCAGAAAGGGATACAGCAAGTGGGAACAATCACTACATCTATTGATAATAGAAGTAGAGGAAAAATACCCACTGTGTGTTTTTAAATGTTTTCTCGCTTTTTTGTTTCTGTGTTTTGTGGGGTTTTTTGTTTGTTTGTTTATTTTATGTAGTGAATCAGGCCTCTCACTGTGTTTGGGTTATTGGTTGAGGAGAATCAAACTGCAGTGGAGTTTGCAGTATTTATATGTAAGGGTTATCAACCAGCAGTTCAGTCTCTGCACAACACATCAGTCAGAAAGGTATGTGGTTTTCCCCCTGAAATAGTTTCAAGCCTGACCTATTATAGCCACTTAAATTTGACTTTTTAAAAAGCAATTTCATAAAAACACAATATAACTGCAAACTGTTTGTCATGTATCGTGTAGGATATTAAAAAAAATCTGTGCTCACTGCTTTTGTTTATCACTGAAAAAGAAATTGAAATACAAGCATCAAATTTTTGACTTGTATTAATTCTGAGGGCAGGAGTGACTTGGGGGGTTTTACACACCCAAAGTAGCTCCAGATTCACGTCTGCATTTCTTGCTGCGAGCCTTCCCCAAAGACAAAGCAGTGCAGGTTTCCGAGTGTTGGCAGATCTGTCAATATCAGCTTCACTTTTTTTTTCTGTCTTTGAGGTTTAGGTGAAATTTCCTGAATAAAAAAAATTATACAATAAAAAAATGATATTAAAAAACAAACAAAAAGCCAAGATTCCATACTAAAGAACATTTGTGTGGCCATAACAAGTCAAATAATGAATATGGAATTAACCCAATGATGAAATAGTATTGTTTTCAGAATGAGGAAGTGGAAGGAAGTTTTAAAGAACTACCACAAATAGGTGGTTTATTGACAAATTTTATGAATAAAGAGATTGTGGTATAAACATAATGGATTCAAATATTAAGATAAAAACAAGAATACGTCTTATAAAGTTGAACTTATTTTTCTGTACGATAAAACAAGGGGTGAAGAGGGATGAGAACAGAGAAACAGAAGACGTCTTGTTTTATTGTTGCTATTGGTGTTACAAGCTTTAGCACCTTTTCATTTTTTTAAAAACTATTTTTATAGCTACTTAGACACAAGAAATTAATATTAAGGATAATGAAAAAGAGGAAGGGATTAAGATGTACGAATTGTTAGTTATAAAACTAGTCACAGGGATGGAAAGTACAGCATAGGGAATATAGTCAACAATACTGTAATAACTACATATGGTGTCAGATTGGTGTCAGACTTATCTGGCTGATTACTTTGTAAGTTATATAAATGTCTAATCTCTTTGCTGTACACCTGAAACTAACATAATATTGTATGTCAACTCTAATTGGATTTTTTTAATTGAAGCAAAGTAAAAAGATAGAAATAATATATTAAGGGATTTATTTACTTGTGAAGAGTTCATGCACCACAGATTTGTCTTAGCGTATTGGTTGAAAAAAGATGTAATTGTTTCGTATCTATTCACAGTAATTCAAAATGTTTCCTTAGGCTTCAGATGAACATAGTTTCATATGATCACGCCAACTAATGAGCTAGTCTACCTTTAGTAGTCATTTGAAAAAACATATTTGTTACCTTATAAATGGTGATACTGGCAGGTGATATGTAAATATTAAAATTTTTTGTACTTCTGAGAATTCACTTATCTAATCTGTTTATAAATTAATGAGCATTTCTAGAGAGTAATGGTAAACCCTTTTTGGAACATAATACTGTGCATGGAATTGTTTATGATGAACATTGGTCCTCTATGCCTGATTTGGAAAAACATTTGTTAGAATCTACTCATTCTCTCTGAAGTCTGTATTTAATTATGGAAACTCTATTTTGTTCTCAATAATTAGTTAATTGGACTCAATCAGTGGTATATCAGAGAACAAGATATCTAATTGTGTTTATAATGAAATATATAAGCTAATAGACAAATGTGAAAATAGTTTCTTACAATGATTTAAAAATTTTAGAATAGAGTATGCTATAGCAGGTACATAAAAATGCATTTGTGCACATAACTATCCTTATATGTCTTGTATTAAAGCCAATCTTTAGGACTGAAACCAATGATTAGATTAATGGCCTAGTAAAATATAAATGTTAAAATATATTAAGGGCAGAAAAGCCCAAAGATTGATTGATGCAAACTTTAAGATGGAGTACTTTCTTAACTCTGAGATTTCGACATTCATTCAGATCAGTCTTTCATGCACTGTGTTTTGATAATGCATAAGATACCGTGCATACTCAGAGACCCATTTGTGGCTCTTTTATGCTATCTGTTGGTAGACCTGCCTCATAGGAGAAGGGGTCAGGCCATAGCCAGGGTAGCCAGGGTAGCGTTATTTACTTATTTGTTTATTTATTTATTTATTTTTGAGAAAGAGAGAAGCAGGGAGAGAGACAGGAACACTGAGTTGTTCTTGCATGTGCCCTCACCTGGGAATCAAACCACCAATTTCTCCATCCGGGACAGTGCTCCAACCAACTGAGCTATCTGGCTAGGACTTAATTTTTATTGATTATTAGAAAAAAAGAGAGAAGGAGGGAGAGAGAAACAGAGAGAGAGAGAGAGAGAGAGAGAGAGAGAGGAGAGGGTGAAGGGAAGTATTCCTTTACTGTTCCACTCAGCCGTGCATTCTTTGGTTGTTTCCTGCATATACCCTGACCAGAGATTGAACTCACATCCTTGTTGTTTCAGGATGATGCTCTTAATTGACTGACTAATTGGCTAGGACCTAGAGAGTTTCTCTTTCCACATAATGGTTCAAGGAAGAACCATTACGCTCTCCAAGTGGTTGAATCTTATTTTAAGGTCATGCCATCTCTAATCCCAGATTTGGAGGCCTGGGGTTCAATGTGTTTGTACATAGCTAATGTGGTTTTATCATCTGGGCATGAAGTTATAAATTTACCTGGAAAATAACAAAGATGATTCTTTTTTTTTTATTTTATTTATTCATTTTAGAGAGGAGAGAGACAGAGAGAGACAGAGAGGGAAAGAGAGAGGAGAGAGAGACAGAGAGAGAAGGTGGGGAGGAGCTGGAAGCATCAACTCCCAAATGTGCCTTGACCAAGCAAGCCCAGGGTTTCGAACTGGCGACCTCAGCATTTCCAGGTCGACGCTTTATCCACTGCGCCACCACAGGTCAGGCAAGATGATTCTTAATGACACTAACTTCTTTTTGTATACCTAATATGTTTACACACATGTAAAAAAATATGAAGATTACTGTCAAAGGACTTGAGCTGAATCTCAATTTTACTATATGGTAGCTGTATAACAAATCACTTAAATCTCTAAGTAGATATAAGGATACTGGTTTACCTACAAAGCACAAGGCTTGAATGTTTCCAAAGACAGAATACATTTTAGAGCATATATAAACAATAGAGCACTGTTAAGTACAAGCTATCTTTTTTTTTTTATTTTCCAGTGATTTTGGGGGGAGGGGAGAAGCATCAACTTGTTGTTCACTTAATTGTTACATTTAGTTGTGCATTCATTGGTTGCCTGTCCTATGTATCTTGAATAGGATGGAACCCGCAACCTTGGTGCATGGGGAGGACAATTTATACACTGAGTCACTGGCCAGAGCTGATTTTAATCTTTCACTGGTAAGCTTGTTTTGAGCTGTAGGTTATCTTCCTTACTTCACAGGAGGAATTCCTATTTTTTAGAGTTGTCTCCTAAGTCTCATTGCTGTAGAAGGCCTTGTCAATGTACTTCTAGCTTTGGGACTTCCAACGATGTTTTCTATTTCCCATTTGTCTTCTCACATATTTTCTTGAGTCATGTATTTTCCTTTTCTCCTGATGGACTTATTTTAATCTATATCTTGTCTCCCATTTGCTGCTAAAATACTTACTATTCCACCTAGATCTTTGACATGTTTCTTATTTTACCCCTACATTTTCCCAGTAGTACAATGAACAGACAGTTTGAAAACCTAACTTGTAAAGAAATGACTTGTGTTCAGTTAAAGTTTTGCAGTATGGCACTTAAAAGGAGTTCTACATCTTTCCTGGGGACTCTAAAATATCTAACCTGCTCTACTCACGTATCATTGGCCCAGTGCTCACCCAGGAAGGTCACCCAAGACTTCCCTTTGCTTTAAAAGGGCTCACATTCTTTCTGAGTTATGTCTTATCATTCTAGTTTCTCCAATAGTCCTTGTACTGGATAGATCTCTTAACTATTTGTCTCAAATGTCAATGCTAAAGGTTCTGGAAGTCACTTTTTTGGCTCTTTCTGCTCCTGATCACCTTTCACAGATGATCTCGTTTTAGTTCATAATGCAACAGAATCCTAGACATTAGGCCTCTTTAATAGCTCTCCGTACACACACACACACACACACACACACACACACACACACACTGAATAAAATATAAAATTCAGGTGAAATGACTAAGATATTATCAGATTTAAGAAGTAAATAGCCTTAGGGACCTGAAAAGCTCTCTATTCTAGCCCCTAAATCACAGTGCAAATTGGTGAGGTCAGTAAGAATTCATCCATGCCTAATGGCGTCCTGAAGAGACTCTGCAGCCGCCTCTGTAATCTGTTCCAATGTTTAGCCACTTTCATTCCTTAGAAATATTTTTTAAGAAATAAAAAAGGCAACCTGCAGGGTATGTGAATGATTTATTTGATTTTGCATATACATACTGTCCCATTTGGTTGGATATTCATGGTTTTGAATTTTCAGCATTTTAGCTTTAGTTTTTCTTGACTAAAAAGAAAACTAGTTTCATTAGCTGAAATGAAGATGAGTGGAGATATATCAAGAAAAATAAAAACTTAGAAGTCTTACTCATAAATAGGATTTCAAATATGAGAATTTTAATCATTGAAATTTCTCTCATTACAAAGATAAAATATGCTGTTAAGACACTTATTAACTTAATATTGAGTTGACTAATAGCCACACAAGATAACTCATATTTTACTTCTTTTTCCACTCTATTTCACTTTTTTTTACCTACTTAGAATATACAATATTGTATGCAACACTGCATGAACCAAAAGAAAACAAAATCTTTAAAAATAGAAGTAAAAATGCCAATGGAGAACAGGAGAAACTGGACACCCAGTACTGTTTTGTCTTTGCCTTCTAATTAATTTATCTGTTTATTTATTTACTTATTTATTTTTGTGACAGAGACAGAGAGAGACAGAGAGGGACAGACAGGGACAGACAGACAGGGAGAGAGATGAGAAGCATCAATTCTTTGTTGCGGCACCTTAGTTGTTCATTAATTAATTTCTCATATGTGCCTTGACCGGGGGGCTACAGCAGACTGAGTGACCCCTTGTTCAAGCCTGCGACCTTGGGCTCAAGCTGGTGAGCCTTGCTCAAACCAGATGAGCCCATGCTCAAGCCAGTGACCTCGGGGTTTTGAACCTGGGTCCTTTGCATCCCAGTCTGATGCTCTAGCCACTGTACCACTGTCTGGTCAGTCTTTGCCTTCTAATTTAGACTAGACTCTTGTAACTAAAGGTTGGCATGTGGTAAGGGTCTTGGGTATTCTGCCATAACAATAGCAGAAAGCCCTTTTATAGGGTACCCCTCTTAAGGAAAGAAACAGACAATAATCCTACATGTTCAAGACATTCAATCTCCAAATATCTTCTGAGAAAATGTCTTCAGCTATTCTGTTTTTCTTGCATTGATTTAGGATTCCATGATTGAAAGAGACACAACCTCTATCCCAGAACATCAGACACTGACAACTACCACAGATTCTCCCTTTCAAAAGAACTGATTGTGTGAAATTATTAGTAAACCTTCATAGATAAAACACATTCTTCTATAAGCCAATCTACCAAGTAATTCTGCTCTTACTCCTGTGCCTATACTTTTGACATGATTCACGCAGAGTATCCAAAAGAAGATGTTTTGAGCAATAACCTAGGAAGAAAAGCTGCTGTTCCACCTCTAAAACATTTTTTTTATTAATTGATTTTAGAGAGAGAGAAGGGGGGAAGGAGCAGGAAGCATCAACTTACAGTAGTTTCTCATATGTGCCTTGACTGAGCAAGCCCACGGTTTTGAATTGGCAACCTCAGCATCCCAGGTCTATGCTTTATCCACTGTGCCACCACAGGTCAGGCTGTTATACTTTTTTTATTTCAGAAATATTCAGCTTATATTCAGCTTGACTGGTTAGTGGTACAATGGACAGAACATCAACCTGGAACATTGAGGGCCCAGGTTCAAAACCCTGAAATTGCCAGCTTAAGTGTGGGCTCATCCAGCTTGAGTGCAGGCTTGCTAGCTTGAATGTGAGATCATTAACATGATTTTCATGTTGCTGGCTTGAAGCCCAAGGTCTCTGGTTTAAGCTCAAGGTTGCTGGCTTGAGCAAGAGGTCACTGCTTGGCTGGAGCCCTCCTGTCAAGGCATATATGAGAATGAAGAACTGAAGTGATGCAACTATAGGATGATGTGCCTCATCTCTCCCCCTTCCTGTCTCTCTCTCTCTCTGCAATAAAAAAAGTAATTCAAACTTCTCAATTCCTTAGAGCAAGTCAATAATAGACGATATATGGGAAATATAGGACATTTTTAGTGACATATTCATGCTGAGGTGGCTCTAACTTTCCCTGTGATGATGACTCAACTGACAAATTACAATCCCAATTTTCACAGAAGGATGACAAGAATTTATTCTCCAAAAACAAATCAGTTTAGTCTTTCCAATTCTTCTGGTAGCTCTTCTACACTGTAGATTATCTATCACAAAATTTTAATACTGAACTGCAGATCTTATTGACACCCAATCAACATGGCTTCCTGAGCACACAAATTTATTTTAGTATTAGGCTAAATAAAATCACATGAAAAGGGGAAAAAAACTGAGAAGTTATCAGTATACTTCAAAGACAAACATAAATGACTTTGGAATCCTTCTACATCCCCACTTCCTTTTGGTAAGACAGATAATTAAATATTGGTAACAATTGCAGGGGAAGTTGGAAATAATATAAAAATGTGTTTGTGTTTCTAGAACTTCCTGGCCAATTCAGCAACAAAGAACTAGGAATGGTTATGGTATAAATTGCTCTGGATGAAAATGTCTGTTACTAAACTAGCAAGAGGCTTCCCACTCACCCTTGTAAAAGAACCCAGCATGATGAAGAAGACGTATTAGCGTGGGAAGATGTTTCTCTGTTTCAGGTGTCATTATAAATTGCACATTCTTTTCTATCATACTTTATATTATTACCACCTAAGAGACTTATTTAGAGATTGGGCCAATGACCAATGATGCAGTTTGATTTACAGCAGCATTGTTTTTTAGTGCTATGAAGATGTCTCTCTCTGTGTGTCTTGGTGTTTCAGTTTAATTTCATAAGTGTTTTGTTCTAATTCAGTCATTCTCATTGTAGTCTGGAGAATTACTGGTTTCTTTGTAGCCACATTTCAAATGTCAAAATACCCAGATATTTATCACTGACATCAAATGATAAGTAAGGCAATATTAATTTAAAAAATAGATGCTATTTTACTTCCAAAATGCCTACCCTAAAAGACTGCATCATTGTTATGATCAGTTATTGCTCTACGTCTCTTATTTATTCATTTAAAAAAGGAATTTTTATTTTATTATATTGGTCCTGCTTCACCTTTTTATGTTAGGAGTTATTTAGAGGATAGATATAAATACTTTGAAAGATAAGTTGCCAAACCAGAAAAGCCATATATTGTCCTAATAGAAACATCTTGGATTTTGAACAGGAAACAGAAATTGGGTTTAATTTTGGGTTGTCCCCTTCGTGGATCACATATTCTATGTGTGTGGAAAAATGTGCACAAGCATATTTGATGGCAGAGGGATGATTGTAGCAGAGACAGAAATTAACCAAAGATTTATGTTTGTTTGTTCTTAAATTTCTGATGAGTTATTTAACTACCCAGGGTATATATTCCCCAGGCTCTGTTGCTTAATTTGGGCCATGTAACTAGTGTTATTAACGCAATATGAGCAGAAATGAAGTATTCAAATTACAGGTTGAGGAGACCGAGCAGCTGTGACTTCTCCACTGTCTCTTCTCCTATTAGCCACCTGGATGGAGGAGACTCACCAAAGAATCCAAGACCTTAAGAGATGTCCAAAAGAAAGAGAGAAAGAGAGAAAGAAAGAAAGAAAGAAAGAAAGAAAGAAAGAAAGAAAGAAAGAAAGAAAGAAAGAAAGAAAGAAAGATAGAAATTTACATTAACAACAACAATGGGGAGACTTGCTCACCAATTAAATCACCTTTTTAGACTCAAAATTCTATGAGGCTAACAAACTTAAATTTGGGGAAGTGTGTTGGGTAAGGCAGCTAAGTGTATTGTAAATAATATACCATACCACTTACTTGCGAAAATTATTCTGAATATTTTAATGCCTTTAAAAGCCAAAATATACATCTAAAAATATTTTATAAATCTCATTTAATCAGCATATATTTATTGAGTGCTAAATATGTGCCAGATTATTAATATATGAGTTTTTCTTTTGAAAAAATGGATTCAAAATACCAGACCAGATCACAGCCCCAATAGCACATGTACTATATTTTGAGGAATCAAAGGAAATTTAATTTGATAAAATAACAAATATTTTTTTCTCTTTCAAAAATTTAACCCTTATCTCTCCTTTCCTCCTTTCCTCTTTCTACCCATTTACCACTAGAGTGACACTTTCGCACCTTCTTATATCAGAAACTAATTTTGTCAATTGATGAAACTGGGAGGGAGTACCATCTGTTCCTTGATACTTGCTGTTTCTAATCCGGACAAATCCTGCTAAATCCTTTCAATGCCAATGGGGTGGGATTGATCCTCCCTGTGGTTTTTCATTATTAGCAAATTAAGATGCCCTTTGGGATTTAATTTCATCACATAAGTCATTTAAATACTGTATGGAGAGCAGGTTTAACCTCGATACTAATCCCCTTGCGTCTGCTGCAAACCATCAGTGTGCACTCTCAATCTCCTGAAGTTCTCTGCAGTTTAGACTTCCAAATGCGAAATGTATGTTTCTTGATCAGAATCATATTTAAATCCAATTAGATAAACTCTCACAACCTCATGAGGATGATATCTTTCACTCTCCAATAAAAACTCAAGTCAATTTAAGAACCAGAAAATAAAAAACATTTTTTAAAGCTCCTTTCCCAATTTGGATAATTACTGACAGACTCACAGTGCCTCTTAAGTAAGTCTCTTAAAATGCCTAGTATAATAATTTATAAAGTTTCTATGATACCAACTTGAATAACTGAACTGTTACTAATTTTCTTGATTTTAAGAAGGTTGAAATTAATGCTATTACTAAGAGTTTACAATTAACATAGCTCTGTTTAAAACAGGTCTCTCACAAAACTGCAAAATAACTGATAGCTCTATAGAAGGAAAAGAATAGCTGTCTTTGGAATGTCTTTCATTCAGAGAATGGAAAAAAAGACACATAGCAAAATGAACCTCTCCCACTGTCCCCTGTCCCCTGCCAGCGCCTTGCGTCCTCCTTTAGCATTGCTCCCGGTGATTTGTGCCTCAGAGTGTATTTTGGAAGTTCTGGTCCAGTAGAATTGCAAAATAGGTTTTGCCAGTAGCACATTTTCTCATTCATTTGGAATGGAATTGCAACCACACATTTCTGACTCATTTACGCTTAAATCATCAACATTTTGGCTTCTGGGAGCTCTCTGATGTCCAGCTAGACAAAGTTACTTTTGAATGAGCTTTTAAAATATACTTTCCTTAAAAACCAGTAAAGCGGAGTGCTTACCATCTCCTTTATGATGCAAAGTAAGCATAGTTCAAATGTGTAGTAATAAGTTTAAATCGTATTCAATGTCTATTTTTTTTCTCATAAAAATCTATCCCCTCAATTTTATAAAGTATTTTCTGTTATGTGTTCCCTTATAATTTTCATCCATTTTCTCCTTCCTTTGGGCATTTCTCACAAATATGAATTTCATCTTTGTGGTTCCTGTCAGACATTTCAGTAGTTCCAATATCAGGTATACAATATCTTGGTTTCTTCAAACCTTGACTTCATATTTGAGTACGATTGTCAAGGACCTTTACATTTTTTAGGTCAAGTCACTGGGTTTCTTTCAGTTTCCTTCCTTTCATTTCTTAGTTCAGCCATGGTTCCACTCCTGGCCTTTGGCAAGATGCTGGCTCTTTCAGCATCACCGTGTCTGAGCCATGACATCCTTGAGGAGGCAGGTAAGGGATAAAAGAAACAAAATGACATGAATTAAAATTAAAATGGCCCAGCCTCATCACAGGCATTTATAGATGGTAGAATTTCCACTCAATGAACAGTTCCCTTCCCTAGATATCAAACAGGAACCATCTTGATAGATAACTACTCAACCCAATCAAAACCTTTTTTTTTCTTTTCTCATGAAAATACACATTTTCTCATCTATTTTAAATGTGTCTGATCTGAAAGTAAGAAGACCTGGACTCTAGTTCAATTCTTCTATTGACTGTCATTGTGACATAGATAACACTTAGTGTCTGCTACACTTTAGGTGCTGCATAGGCACTCATACAATTTTATGAAATAGATGCCATTGCTATATTCATTTTATAGATTAAAATGCTGAGGCTCAGAGATGAGGTAAGTGGTGAAGTCGCAATTTGAACCCAGGCGTTCTCACTGTAGAATGCTTGCTGTATTCTCCCATAATCTTTCTATGCTAGAGCATTGGCATTCTCATGGATAAAGTGAGCACATTAGGTTGGTTACTTTCATTCTTTCACTTAGCAAGTACTTTTTATGTACCTACTACATAAAGGTATAGTTCTGGAAAATGGGAATAAAATAGCAAACAATGCAGACAGGGCTTCCCTGATCATGGAGCTTACCTTTCAGAGAATCATTAGAAGTCTTTTCCACTTTAATATTATCTACTTAATAATTCTATGTAAATTCTACCTGTCCAAACACTTAAAACTCTAGTCCTATCTTCTTTATAATAACTTATTTTGACTATGTTCACTCTTTCTGATTTCTCTATTTTGAATTACCCACTGTTTTCCATTATACTACCATTTAACGGTTGTATTTAAATCAGGTCACTATATAACGTTTAAAAGTTATCAGAGACTGAGAACTTCAGGGCAAATAAAAATGCTTTCCACACAGCAAGTTCAATAACTACTGTTTTGGATTCATTGATGATAGAGTTTCTAAGATATTTAAACATGCTTTTTTTTCTCTTTCTTGGATCATCTCCTGTGTTTTATTTCTGTTTCAGCCTCTATGTAGTCATGTCCCTTGATGCCTTTCCAAAACTTTATGTATTTCACAATTTCTTAAATTTATTTATTCACTCATTCAGCATATCTTTATCAAGTCTCTCTTAAAGGCTGGATATCAGAAAAATAAAAAAATCCTGCAGACTTTGAGGAAATCACAGCTTAATGGGAAACAGAAATAAAAATAAAGTAAATAAATAAATTTCAGTAACTGTGTTATAATAAAACACAGGTAACATTCTAAGTTAGAATCTGATATTATCTGGCCTGACCAACTGGTGGTGCAGTGGATAGAGCATCGGCCTGGAATGTTGAGGACTCAGGTTCAAGACCCTGAGGTCACTGGCTTGAGTGTGAGATCATAGACATGACCCCCATGGTTGCTGGCTTGAGCAAGGTGCCATGGGCTCAGCTGGAGTCCCCTGGTCAAGGCACATATGAGAAAGCAATCAATGAACAACTAAGGTGCTGCAACTATGAGTAGATGCTTCTTACCTCTTTCCCTTCCTGTCTGTCCACCCCCCACTTGCTAAAAACAAAACAAACAAACAAAAAAACTAATATTATCTGGAAAGGGATGGATAACTTCACCTAAGAAATGCCATTAAAGTTGTCTTCTGAATGATAAATAGAAATTTTCTAAGTAAAGAAGTAAGAACAAGAGAACTTTAGGTAGTGAAAATAGAATGTCAAAGAGACTGATACGGCAAGAAAACTGTTTGGCAGAGATATAACATTTGTGGGTAGATGAAAATATAGTAAGACTGAAATTATATGTTGGGGCATAGTTAACAGGCTTAGCAAGATAAATTAAATGAAGTAAACAGTGGGATATGAACAAAGGTTATCAAACAGAAAAGTGCCATTGAAAAGGGCACCAGAATTTTCTAGTTTGGAGCATTATGTAAATGGTAATGCTGCTAATCCTCTAAATGAGTCACTGCATAAATTTTAGCATAGCATCCTGCTTTTGTACTTCAACACTAAATGTCCTAGCAACACAGTGTGCAGAAAGGCTGAAATATCAGAGATCAGGAGCTGGAAACAGTGGGACTTATTCTGGACTAGAGTTAAAGGATAAAACACTTGACAAAAATCTCATGCATTCTTACCAAATCGTTTACTCACACATACATGGAATATCAAAAGAGTAATATAAAAATTTTAAAGACAGGATTATTGAGATTCCCTTATTTTAATCAGGTGCGGAATCAAGGACCTCAAAAGATTCCTCTTTGATGAATCCAGATTCCAATTTATAAATATATGTAACAGAGAGCAAGACTTTGGTATAACAAAGGCTTTACATTTATCATCTCTGTCTGTCATTTCTGGGCAGATATTTAATCCAATTTTTATTCTGCAAAGTTAGTGTTTGTATAGGGATCAGAACTATCATCTGCTTTCCATATCTATATTAGATTACAGAGAAGGTAGCTTTTTCTGATCCACGTCATTCACTCCTCCTTTAAGAAGCCGTATTTAAAGATATTTATTTACTCAAGTTTACTCGTGGATGTATTTGGACTTATAAATAGCTTACATGGGGAAAAAGCTTCTCTTTGGGTTTATATAATATTGTGTGCTGAGTGTGCATTGAATTTGGTCTTTCTGTGAATCATAGTGCCAAGATCAGATCCTTATATTTGACAGTGAAAGGTAAGACAGAGGAAGGTAGTGTTTATGCAATTAACACAGGAAATATAATCTTCCCTTTAGTATAGTTCAGGTTGATTTGCATTTGGGGGATGAAATTAAAGCCAGTAAAACATTATTTGATTTCCATTAACCATTATGTCTTTATTTTGACATTTTCCCCATGTATTTTACTTGTTTTATATTAGTAAAACTCGGTATTTGTTTTTCATTTTTAAAGTTAAAAAAATTTCAACCAGAAGTAATTTAAACCAAACATTGGACGTATCATCTCATTACACAGAATTAGAGACCATTAGGCATGACTGAATACGGGAACTCAAACAATGTCATAGTGTTGATTTCTCTTTCTTTCTCTTAGCTCTACTTCTTCACACATTAATATATCAAATATCCTCAAATAAGGACTATGGTTGGACCTGCCTTGAATATCTCTCTACCCTTACATATCACTCATTTATGAAACAATGTGGCATACTCTTCACCCAATTACAATGGTTGCTCTAGCTAAGGCTTCATGCCTATGGTGAGGGTGAGGATTAGAGTTAAGCTAGACAGTCCTTCAGTGGGGGAACGGTTGTTTTCCCTAGGAATAGCACCTGGCAAATTGTCATATCATCTACATAAAACCTAATTCCAGCATAAACCACCACCACACAAAAGCATTTGCTCCCTTTCTTTCCCAAATAGAAATCAAAGACACATTTTTTTTTTATTCCATTCAAATTTCATATCCAGGATCTCTGAGAGTGTGCATTGCATTTGTGAAGCCTAGCTTTTTAGCACCCAGCTATGAATGGGGAAATAAAAACATTTACTTATGTCCACAGTCCATAATAGATAGTGATGGAAAGACATAAAACAAATCCAGTTAAGCTATCATATAAGAAAGTGGCAACAGTTCATAGAATTTATCACCTCTTACTAGATAGAGAAATCAAAGATCATCTTTCTTGGAAATAGAATGGATTCCTTGATAGTCTATCAGTCAGAAAGATTTCAACAGTAAGAAAAAGAAAGCCCTAATTGAAATTGGTTTAAATAGTAAGACTTTCATGATTCAATAAAACAAGAAACCCATTGGTAGTTATGGCATCTCAGAGATCCATATGCCATTGTCCCAGCTTTCCCCTCCTCGATGTGATGGCTTCATCCTCAGGTTAATAGAGAGATGGTTTCCATAATTTTGGTGTCACATGCAGGGATATGTTGAGATTTTATTTGCCTGGAAATCCACAGAAGCTATCTCTTTTTATGTCACTTTCTTAATAAAAAGAAATTTTCTCCAGCATTTACCCAACACAACTCTCACCTCACCCACTAAATTAAAAAAAAAAAAATCAGTTTCTGGGAATTGGACACATGCCCACACTTATGTTAATCACAACCAGTGCTATTAATTGCTATGGTTGTTGGTTCATACTGCTAAATTTGGAAGGTTGTTCAGCATCCTCTGAATCACATATTATGTGGAGAAGCAGGAATACCCAAACAAAGGTAAGAGCTTGTTAGAAAGAAGATGGGGCATGAAATTGATGTTGGGTATACAATCTAGATTGTCAACTAGTTAGTCTCTCAGGAATAAGAGGCTCTTGGGGTTTATTGTTCTCAGTAACAATACCTGGTGATGAGACGGTGATTCACTGGTTTTCAGTTGGCAGTCACACATCCTTGTTTACCAGACATGAGAAGAAATTTTGCAACATGCCTGCTTGAAAACTGTAAAAGTAAATCCTTCACCAGATGTCTGGTGAGGAGGTAATAACCTTATAGTTTCCGTCTTGTGGCACTATGCCTTTGGGCCTTGGCTTCCACCTAAACCTTCCATTAATTGTTTGCATCTTGGAATCACATCATGAAGGCAGACTTCATTTGTCCTCTGCCATCAGATGGATGACAGTGGAAGATATTTTTTTTTATTATTTTTTATTTTTTTTGTATTTTTCTGAAGCTGGAAACGGGGAGAGACAGTCAGACAGACTCCCTCATGCGCCTGACCGGGATCCACCCGGCACGCCCACCAGGGGCAACGCTCTGCCCACCAGGGGGCGATGCTCTGCCCCTCCGGGGCATCGCTCTGCTGCAACCAGAGCCACTGTAGCGCCTGGGGCAGAGGCCAAGGAGCCATCCCCAGCACCCGGGCCATCTTTGCTCAAATGGAGCCTTGGTTGCAGGAGGGGAAGAGAGAGACAGAGAGGAAGGGGGGGGTGGAGAAGCAAATGGGCGCTTCTCCTATGTGCCCTGGCCGAGAATCGAACCCGGGTCCCCTGCATGCCAGGCCGACGCTCTACCGCTGAGCCAACCGACCAGGGCCAGTGGAAGATATTTTGAAAAATAAAATATATATCATTTATCAGACTATAAATCCAAGCACACAGAGAGTTTGGGGAGGCTCCTGTTTATTTGACCTCTCCCATTTCTTCTGGTTCTATATCTTATATCCTGATCTGTTTTCCATTTCCCCACCTTCTCTCATATTGACTGCATGGAGCTACAGAGAATTTGGTGTTGACCAGTTATCATCTGGTCTTTAGCAGTAATGCATTAATAGCTACAAAGAGAAAGGACTATTCTGATACACACTATTCCTTTTCAAGCAGGTCAAGTGGGACCAATATCATCTTTCTTATTATTTTATTATTTATATTTTATTATTAACAGGTTTTGGTATCTCTCTTCCTATATATATAGATTATTTGTTTGTTTGTTTGTTTTGGTAACAAATATGTCTATTTCCAGTAGCACTTAGTATAGGCTGGAAAAAATAATGAGTTTAATCAATTGCTTCACTCTTACATGACAAAGACGATCTCAGACACAGCTTGTTTATTTTCCAGCTGAGAATGGGGACTACCTCTCCCTTACCTTCACCTCGTTCCTATTTAGGCTCTATCACTTCCAATACCAATTTCTACATAATGGGGATCCTTTTGGTTGTAATTTTTTAAAGCTTTATTAAAACTAGTTTTCCAAAAGTTTAAATTTATTATCCTGCTTGACTGGAATGTCTAAGGATTGTTCAGACTTTAGGCGAAGTTAGATCTAGGGATGCAACGGCTAGCACCAGGATGTGACTAATTTATCTCTCGGCTCTGTGTGTTGGACTCATTCTCAAACAAGGGCTTTCCCTGTGACAGGAAAGATGGTTTCTGGCAGCCTCAGTATACATTTTTTATAATTTATAATCCAAAAGGAAGAGAGACCATCTGTCCACAATATCCATATATCAACTCTATCCAAAAAACCATTCTAGTGATATTTCTAGGGTCACATGCTTCCACCTGCACAGCTCACACTGGTTAAGGGGAGGAATGCATATATATATTAGATGAGTTGAGTCATATGGTATTATTCTTGTGGACACCTTGAAAGACAATATCACATGGAGGTTGGAAGGTACAAGCAAGCGGACACCAAAAACAATGTTCTCAGCACAGGTAGAAAAAAGAAGGGTAGACTGGCCAAGGCCAGATCTGGCAACAGCATTGTTCCCTGCCCATGGTATCACTTAAGCCCGATGTCATTCTACTCTCTAACACTCAACAGTCAAACTTATGTTATGTGGGAAGATACGTTTACTCAGAAAGTGAAAGCAATCATATGGATGTATCTTAAAGAGCTTTTCAGATGAATTCTGCTTTCTGAGTGTGAAATGTTATGAGAAAATCTCTAAAACTTGAATTTAATTTATGCAAAAGGTAGATGGAAGTTAAAAGCAGCCACATACAGCCATTTCTCAAGCTGCCTGGTTCACAGCTTACACTAAAAGACTAACTCCAACCGAAGGAAAAATCATCCACCACAGAGTAAAGCTCATTACTGTTTTCTAGCCCAGGAATATTGCTTTCCTTCTTGATTTTACCAGGGAACAGATCATGTGAATGCATTAATGACTACACAATACATGGGGTTAGTAAGGTAAGTAGAGCTCATAATTACCTCATTTGCATTCTTTTTTCACTGAAACAGCCTTCTTAATTACTTTTATGTGCAATGTAGGGTAATCAACACAAATGAAGCTCTTTGGGGCAGGGTAGAGAAGTGATCCAAGTCACTGGCTCTCAGCAGAAAAAACAAAAAAGCTTGATAAATGGTCAAACAAAAGAGCCCAGCATGGAGGCCTGGTAAGTTATGTTTTGAAAGAACAAATAAGATCTATTTTAGGAGACTAGTACAACTAGGCTGAGATCTAAGGAGTAGGAGATAAAGACAGAGAGAACCAGTGTATTCTCACCACTTACCTGATGTCCTGTAGGAGAAATAACCACTGTCTTTGCTCCAAGCATTGTGGAATAAAGAAAACGTGTGTTCTAGTCCTGGCATGCGCACAAGCTAGTGGTGTCATTTCTCTGGACTGAAGATTATCCACTTGTAAAATAAAAGGTGTGCACTTCAGAATCACCCAGGGGAACTTTTTTAAGTCACATCTCACATTTTCTAGACCTAGGGAAAAGTTATAATTACATTTTAAACAAACTCTCCAGGTGATTCTTAAACAACCAGTATGCAAAATGAAAACCTTGGGGAGAAAATCATATGAGCAAAAAAGTTCCTTAGGTGAAACATTCTGACGCTCTACCACTGAGCCAATTGGCCAGGGCCCATTCTCAACATTCAGAAAAAAAAATATCTCAAAATATGAGAAGGGTAAAAAGAGTGACCAATCACCAACTATACTTACATTAATATTTAAAGGACAAAATGAAATATCTCAGATGTGTGGCAATCATAAAAAATTATATTGAGAATATGAGCCAGCTGGTGTGGAAGCAGAGGCCAGTTTTGTAGCACTGAGGAACCCTAATGCTGGAGGAACTCTCCATATGAAGCTGGTATATGGGTGGACCAAGGTGGGTAGTCATCTATATCCATACTTAAGCCCAATTTCTGTACCTCTCTTAAGGTGCTTAGAATAATATGCCTTGGATTTCAGGTTTTAACATTATTTGGTGCTTGGATCTCAACCTAACCATCTTCTTTCAATGTTATACATTGTATAAATTAATTAGTGATTTCTAGATCCAATATAACATTGCCATGTTGGACCTGAATGAAGTGCTCAAAGATATCCCAACTATTTTTGAGATATTCTAGATTCTTCATAAACATGAAGTTGACTTGTAAATCTAACAAGATCATTTTAGGACACCCAAATTTGTGGGACCCCCCCAGACATTCTGAGCCAAAAGTGTTGTTCTATGCATCATTTCATATTTCTATAGTAGTAGTATGCATTAAGAAAGCCTAGCCTGACATGTTTATAATCTCTAACAACTAGTTTGTCTGTATTTCTTTAAGAGCTCTGTGAGGTGAGATGTAACTAGTGTCTCTTCTTAACCCCTAACCTTCATGATTTGACTGAACAGTTTATGGACTAAATTATGAGTGTCTATTGTCACTGTGGCAAGTGAGATCATCTGTGTGCAGGAAAAAAAAATTTCCTGGATACACTGTAGTGACCCAAGCAGTTAATAGCTCTCTCTTTCTCTCACTAGGTCAGTGTCGGTATTCCATTTTGAATAACAAGGTTAGGATCACAATCACCACATGTTAGTTTAGTGGGTGCTATTCCCCACGATACTGTTGCAGAATTTCTATTTTATTATCAAGGCATGTGTTTGTGTGTGTGTGACTTTTCTATTTCTATTTTTCCCCCAATCAATATTTTCCCTGTTTTTTTATGTTTTTTTTTTTTATTTTTAAATTGAGTTTATAAAGGTGACTCTGGTTAACATAAGCATACAAGTTTCAGGTGCCCACACATCTCTGTACGCTGCATTGTGTGTTCACCCCTCCAAGTCAAGTTTCTGTCCATCACCATTTATCTACCATTTATCCCCTTTGTACTCTTTTCCACGTCTACCTCCCCAAGCAATCACCACTCTGTTGTCCATGAGTTTTTTTCTTTTTTGTCGTCTTTTTCTCTATCCCTCTCACTACCTCCCTCAGCCCGCCCTTTCCCCCTCCCCCAGCATAACTGTCAGCCTGCTCTCTATGTATAAGTCTGTCTCTATTTTGCTTTTTACTTCATTTGTGAAATCTAATCAACAAAATGAATTAATATTTTCTTCCTATTTTAAACACCTTACTATATCTGTAGAAGTATATAATTTACTAGGCATTATAGTTTGATACTCCTTAACTTCCTATTCTATCAGGACTACAGTCCAATAGCTTTGGTTCCCTGATGTGGGCAGACATGAGGTTTAGAAGCTGGGTTTAAAAGGGGGTAGGATGTGCTCAGGGGACCCACACAGGGACTCCATGCATCAGCATACCAAAAGCAAACAGACTCCATTCAGTCTTGCTATACATGGAGTCTCACCTGCAGCTTGCCTGTTTCCTGCAATTTGGTTATAGGAAAAAATTCTCTTTCATTTTTCAATGGCTGCAAAATGTTTCTGAGGGCCAACATGTGCAAACCCTCTGCACAGGAAGCCTGGTGGTTGGCATGTGGGGCAAATATGAGCAGGGCCTTTTTCTGTAGCAGGCAGCTCAGCAACAGCAAAGGTGCCACGTTCAGCTGTGGAAGCACCACATCCTCCCAGTTCTGGGACTTGCTACCGCGTGGGTTATGGAGCTATAGGCACATTGACTGTGTCTACACACAACCCAAATACACTGCATATGTCCTCGTTCCTAAAACATAACAGCTTCCTGGAGACCCTAGGCCACCAAAATATCAAGCTGGACTCTACACTTAAGTGGGAAGAATGTTCTTTTCCTTTTGAGGTGCAGACTTTTGAAAGGCCCTGAACTATTGTTTCAGCATCATTGGATTATAGAATTTATTGAAACCAATCTTCAAAATTGTAAAACCTTTTTTCCTCCTAGCACCTATGTGTACTTAACATAGTGAGCTGCTGGTAGGTTTAAGTAGCCACTGCTCTTTGCTTGTAAGAATCTCTGCTTTCCAACCTATGGGTTCAGGATTCCTGTGTCAAGTCCCTTATGCTTCTATCTGTATTCCCTTAGGCTTTTTTCCTCAAAGGATTCTCCCTCAGGCTTTACACAAACAGATGTCCTACTTGTCTTGTGCACATCCTTTTTTTAGTTAAGAGTACCAAGGCAGAACAGCAGAAAGGCTCAGGAACTGGAGACATTAGGCACCACTAAATATTTTAGAGCATAAAATATAGGTCTGACTAGAGAAGGATTTGTCTTAAGTTTTTAGAGGAAAGTGGTGGACTTCTCGGTGGTCTTTGTTTCCTAAGCTGACAGTTATTGCTCCTTCCTTGGGAGTAGACAAGAGATTAATCCTCAGAAGCTGAACAAGATGGTGGAAGACGTAGGCTCCACAGCAGAGAGAACAGAAGTCATGAGATTCCCCTTGCAACCTGTTACTGCTTGTCTCTTTCTTTTCATCCCTGGAAACCTCTACCAGGAACAATCCTGACCCCCACTCTCAGCAGGACTCGTAGGTTTTTTCCAATGAAACTTGCATGGACTTACTCAGAAATAAATATAACATGTAGTTATCATATATTTAAGAAAACTTCCAACAGGATAAACAGAATCCAAAATAACAGAGAAAAAATCTTGTAAGACATAGAGACACTGCATGGAGCCAAAGGAAAAAAAAATCAAAGAAAATATCGTTATCATTGGAGTAGTCAGTTCATTTATGACAACTATGAAAAAAGAATAGGTTAGTATGCAAAAAGCAACAATTTTGCAATGACAGCGAGAATGAAATATTTAACAGAATAGTTAGAAGGTAAGTGTAAGGCACTGTCAAAAAACAGAGAACAAAGAGACAAAAGAAAATAAATGGAAAGGACATAGAAAACAGTGATCAATAAAGCAGGCCATGCATACAATTTTAAAAAAGTTTCAAAATAAAGCAAACAAAATCGTAAAGAGGGAAGACATGAACAAAGCAATATTGTTAGAAATAGCAAGAGCTAAAGAACACGAACTGTGTCTGGAAATGACCCACCAAGTTTTTCACCTCCGCACTCTGAGTTCAAAATAAAGTTGTGCTTCAAGCCTCATCATCCAGAAATGTCAAAGGAAAGAGGAAACATTAACTTTCCAGAGAGAGTAAAAAGGTTATCACATATTAAAACATTTTTTCATATATCTAATCTAATTTACTTTAATTGAATTTATTGCACCTGACCTGTGGTGGTGCAGTGGGTAAGGTGTTACCCCAGAACGCTGAGGTAGCCAGTTTGAAACCCCCGGCTTGCCAGGTCAAAGTAAAAACAAGAAGCAACTACTAATTGATGCTTTCAGTTCCCTTCCCCCACTTTTCTCTCTTTCTCCTCTCTTTAAAATCAATAGATAAAACCTTAAGAAATTGAATTTATTGGCGGTGATATTCATTAGTAAAATTATATCGATTTGAGGCATACTATTCCATAATACATCATCTGTACACTGCACTGAACACTCATCACCTCAAGTCCAGTCTCCTTCCATTACGCGCGCGCACACACACGCACATGTACACACAATGTTAATGGCACTGGACTTCTCAATAGCAACAACGAACGTGAAAAGACAATGGATAATGCCTGTAAATTCAAAGGGCAATTCAATAGCACCCAAACTATCAGTACATGGAAAATAAAGACATTTTGAAAAACAAAATTTTAAAAATTTCTCTCCCAAATGCTTTTTACTAGAAACTTTCTAGTTTCTATACACAATGAAAACTAGAGAGTAAAGCAGGTAGGAGAAGAGATTGGACAGGAATGACTGGTGCAGGGTGACGCAGAAGGTGACCTTGACATCTGTGCAGCACCCGGCTGGAATATGGAGGGATAGTTGGAATAAAGGAGGGAAATTCCATACCATTTTCAAGTCTATGTTTATTATAAACTGGAAAATCTTAAGAAAGCCAACTAAAAAATTATTTGAAATCTTAAACTATAGAGGCTGCTGGCTACAGTTTTATTATTCAAAACATAAATATCTGTCTAAAGTTTAAACAAAAATTACTTAGGAAATAAATGCAAGATGAGATCATGAATGATGTCAATCAAACAAGATAAAAATGCTTAGTAAAATATCTAATAAATTTGCAGAATCTATCTGATTGAAACTTTAATAAAACTCTACTGAAGGTTATAAACCAAGGCTTGTGTAAACAGAAATTATATCCTGTTACTGCACAGGAAGAACCAACATTCAGAAGAGTTCAATTCTAAGTTAAAACATAATTTTAATAATCTATTAAAATATTAATTGGTTATATATTTGTGAAACTAGTCAATATGATTAAATTTAAATTAAAATAAAAAGAAACATGAAAATAATCAAGAAATTTCTTAAAAACAAGAACAATTATGAGATACTTTCTTTACAAGATAATAAAATAATCATAAAATTACAGCAAATAAACAGCTTGTTACTCAGTTATGTTTAGATCAGTGGGATAACATAGATCGACACAGACACAAACGCATAGGGGTTTAGAGGATTATAAAGGCCATATTTAAAAGCAAAGGAGAAAAGATGCAATATTGTTTTAGTGGAAGAAAATGAGTGTTCATGTACCCTACCACTAGTTTCCAATGTTAACATCTTATATTTGTTTGGTACATTTCTCATAATTAATGAACAAACAACATTATTATTAAAGCTCAAACTTGATTCTGAGTTCCTTAGTGTTTGCCTAATGACTTTTCTGTTTTGGCGTTCCACACTTAGTCATCAGGTTTCTATAGACTTTTCTTGGCTGTGACAGTTTTTCATTCTTTCACTGCTTGTAACGCTCTTGACAGTTTTGGGGACTGCTCATCAGACATTTCGTAGAACGTCCCTCAATTTAGATTTGTCTGATGAATTTCCCATGCAGGAATTATACATTTTGAGAGAGAAGATCATGGAAGTAAAACACCATTCTCATCACATAAAACAAAGCACATACTACCAACGTGATTTACACATTTGATGTTCCTTTTGACCACCTGCTTGGTAGTGCTTGCCACACTGTCCCTGTGGAGTCACTTGCCCAGCCCTTGTCACCCTGTACTCTGTAATTACAGAATGACAGAACGACTCTGTAAGCAACTCATTCTGTGCAGCCCACACTTACAGACTGGGGAGTTGTGCTCCACCTCTTTGAAGGTAGAGTATATGCACATATTACTTAAAATTCTTCTATGTGGAATATTTATCTCTTCTTCTCATGTATTTTTTTCATAATTATTTTTACATCAACTTAATTAAGATATAGTTGACATAAAATTGTGTAAGTTTGCCCTGGCCGGTTGGCTCAGCGGTAGAGCGTCGGCCTGGCGTGCAGGGGACCCGGGTTCGATTCTCGGCCAGGGCACATAGGAGAAGCGCCCATTTGCTTCTCCACCCCCAACCCCTCCTTCCTCTCTGTCTCTCTCTTCCCCTCCCGCAGCCAAGGCTCCATTGGAGCAAAGATGGCCCGGGCGCTGGGGATGGCTCCTTGGCCTCTGACCCAGGCACTAGAGTGGCTCTGGTCATGGCAGAGCGACGCCAAGCATCGCCCCCTGGTGGGCAGAGCGTCGCCCCTGGTGGGCGTGCCGGGTGGACCCTGGTCGGGTGCATGCAGGAGTCTGTCTGACTGTCTCTCCCCATTTCCAGCTTCAGAAAAATACAAAAAAAAAAATAATTGTGTAAGTTTAAGGTGTACAAATTGTGTACACCTTAAATTGTGTAAGTTTAAGGTGTACAAATTGTTGATTTGATTGCAATATGATTACCACAATAGCCTTAGCTAGCACCTCTATCATGTCCCATTATTACCATTTTTTTTTCTTGCAGTGGGAACAATTAAGATCTAGTCTCTCAGCCATTTTTGAAGTTTGTAATTCAGTATTATTGGTTGTCTAAATAACTATGCTGTACTTTAGGTCTCTAGGACTTACTTATATACTAGCTGCAAGTTTGTACCTTTAGACAACATTGCTCCAATTCCCCCATTCCTCCTGTCCCAGCCTTTAGTAACCATCATTCTACTCTGTTTTTATGAGTTAGGGTTCCTTTTCTTTATTTTACAGATAAATGATATCACACACTATTTGTTTTTCTCTTTCTGACTTACCTTACTGAGCATAATGCCTTTTAGGTCCATTTATGTCATCATAAATGGCTAAATTTTCTTCTTTCTCATGGATAAATAATATTACATTTTATAAATGTGTACCGCTTATTCTTTATCCATTTGTTTATTGATGGGCACTTAAGTTGTTTCCATATCTTGGCTATTGTCAAAATGCTGCAATAGCATGGATGTGCATACCTCTTTGGTATCCCGTTTTCATCTCCTTTGGGTATATACCAAGCAATTGAATTACTAAATCATACGGTAGTTTTATTTTTAAATTTTGAGGAACCTCCATACTGTTTTCATAGTGACAACCAATTTGCATTCTCACCAACAGTGTAAAGACTTCTCTTTATTGACATCCTTACCAAGACTTGTTATCACTTATCTTCTCAATTATAGCCATTTTAGCAGGCGTGAGGTGTTCTCTTCTTGTGGTTTAGATTTGCAGTTCCCTGATGATTACTGATGTAGACCTTTTCATGTTGGTCTTTGGAGGTGTTTCTGGAGAAACATCTGTTTTGTTCCAGTGCCCGTTTTTAAATCAGATTTGTTATTTTGTTATTGACTTGTATGAATTAATTATATATTTTAGGTATTAACCTTTTGCCAGATATGTGATTTGCAAATATTTTCTGACATTCTATTGGTCTCCTTTATATTTTGTTGATTGTTTCTCTTGCTGCACAACTTTGTAGTATGACCTACTCCCACTAGTTTATTTTTGCTTTTGTTTCTTGTGCTTTTGGTGTCATATATAAGAAATAATTGCCAGGATCAATATTAAAGAATTCTCTATGTTTTCTTCTAAGAGTTCCATGGCATCAGGTTTTATTTAAAGTATTTCATCGACTTCAATTAATTTTTTTGAGTGGTGTAACATAGGGGTCCAATTTTATTTTCCTATATGTGGCTATTGTTTTTCCAGCATCATTTGTTGAAAAGATTATCTTTTTCTCCATGTAGTGTTCTTGGTTCTCTTGCCAAATATTAGTTAACTGTCTACTCATGGATTTATCCCTGGGCTTCTATTCTATTCCATTGGTCAATATGTTTATTTTTGTTTCAATATCAAATTGTTTTAATTACTATACTTTCGTAGTATAGTTTGAAATCAGGAAATATGATGACTGGCTTTGTTCTTCTTTCTCATTTTTTGCTTTGGTTATTTGAAGGTCTTTTCTGGTTTCATAAATTTTAGTACTGTTCTTTACATTTCTGTGAAAAAGAATGCCATTGAAATTTTGATAGGGATTGTGTTAATTCAATCAGTGGCTTTAAGTAAAATAAACATTTTAACAATATTAATTATTTTGACTTAGAACATGGAATATATTTTCATTTGTGTCTTTCTCAATTTCTTATATTCAGATCTTGTAGTTTTTGTGATACTGAAATTTTTACTTCCTTGATTAAATTTATTCTTAAGTATTTCTTTGTTTTTGATGCTGTTGTGAATGGGATAGCTTTCTTTTACTGGTTTTTAAGTTTTATTTAGAAAATTTAATTTAACAGGGTGACATTGATCTATAAGGATACATAAGTTTTAGGCAAACATTTCTATAGCATTTGAACTGTTGATTAGGTTGTATACCCATCACCCAAAGTCAAATAATTTTCCGTCACCTTATATTTGTCCCTCTTTACACCCTTCCCTCTTCCCCTCCCCCACATCTCCCTCCCACACATTCCCTCTCCCCGGTAACCACTTCACTTTTATCTATGTCCATGACTCTCAGTATAGTTTTCATTATTTCTTCAGATGTTTTATTGTTAGTGTATAAAAATCTAACTAATATTTATATGCTGATCTTATGTCCTGCAACATTACTGAATTTGTTGATTACTGCCAAGAATTCTTTCTATTGTATCTTTTGGGTTTTCATATACGGAATTATACCATCTGAAAATAATGACAGTTTTTCTTTTTTCTGTACAATTTGTATGACTTGTATTTCTTTGTCTTACATAATTGTTCTAGCTAGAGATTCCAATATACTATGTTGAGTAAGACAGTGATGTTGAGCACACTTGCCTTGTTCATAATCTTAGAGAAAAAGTTTTCCATTTTCCATCGAGTGTGTTAGCTCTGTGTTTGCTATATATGACCTTAATTATGTTTAGCTCTATTCTTTCCATACCAATTTGTTGAAGTCTTTTTATGATTCAAGAATGCTTTATTTTGCCTGACCAGGAGGTGGTACAGTGAATAGAGCATTGTCCTGGGATGCAGAAGACCCAGGTTGGAAACCCTGAGGCCACTGGCTTGAGTGCGGACTCATCTGGCTTGAACATAAGCTCACCAGCTTGAGTGCAGGGTCGCTGGCTTGAACAAGGGATTACAGACATGACCCCATGGTTGCTTGCTTGAACCCAAAGGTCGCTGGATTGAGAAAGGGGTTACTTGGTCTGCTGTAGCCCCCAGGTCAAGGCACATATGAGAAAGCAATCAATGAACAATTCAAGTGCAGCAATGAAGAATTGGTGCTTCTTATCTCTCTCCATTCCTGTCTGCCTGTCCCTGTCTGCCTCTCTCTCTCTCTCTCTCTCTCTCTCTCTCAAAGAAAGTAAAAATAATGTATTTTGTCAAATGCTGGTTTTTATCTATTTTGGTGATTATATTTTTATTTTCCATCTATTAATGTGGTGTATTATGTTTATGAGTTTGCATATGTTGAATCATCCTTGCACCCCAAGAATAAACCTCAATTTCTCATAGTGCATATTGCTTTTAATGTTTTGTTCAATAGTTTGTTATTATTTTGCTGAAAATATTTGCATTTATGTTTATCTGGGATATTGGTTTATAGTTTTTGTTTGTTTGTTTTTTATTGTAGTGTACTTATCTGTCTTTGATGTCAGTATAATACTGGTTCGTAAAATGAATTTGGATCTGTTCCCCCCTCTTCAATTTATTAGAAAAATTTGTATTAATTTCTCTTTAAATGTTTGGTAGAGTTCACCAGTGAAGCCATCTGGATACTGGCTTTTCTGTGGTGTGTGTGTGTGTGTGTGTGTGTGTGTGTGTGTGTGTGATTATTGATAAGTTTCCTACCTGTATGACATCACACATAGTTATTACAATATTATTGACTATATTTCCTATGCTGTTCTTTACATCCTTGTGACTATTCTGTAACATTACAATTGCTCTTAAAATTCCAGTTCTTGCCTGACCAGGAGGTGGCACAGTGGATAGAGCGTCGGACTGGGATGCGGAGGACCCTGGTTCGAGACCCCGAGGTTGCCAGCTTGAGTGCGGGTTTATCTGGTTTGAGCAAAAGCTCACCAGCTTGGACCCAAGGTTGCTGGCTCGAGCAAGGGGTTACTCAGTCAGCTGAAGGCCCGTGGTCAAAGCACATATGAGAAAGCAATCAATGAACAACTAAGGTGTCGCAACGCGCAACGTAAAAGCTAATGATTGATGCTTCTCATCTCTCCATTCCTGTCTGTCCCTGTCTATTTCTCTCTCTGACTATCTCTGTCTCTGAAAAAAAAATTCTAGTTCTTCAGGTTTCTTATCTGAATAACATCAAATGTAGTGATTGGTCCCTGATTAAATTTTGGTTTAAGCAAACCTACTTTAAATAACATTTTGGATTATATCAGGAAAATTTGAGTATGAAGTGAGTACAAAATGATATTAAGAAACTTGTTAAATTTATCAGAATTGTAATGATATTATAGTTATGTAAAAAGCTATTATTTTAGATATAAAATTGAATTAATAAAAGTAAAATATTATTATTTTGTAAAATATTTATTCTTTTTGCTTTAAGAGAGAGAGGAGAGACTAGAGAGAGAGAGAAAGGGAGGAGCAGGAAGCATCAACTTCCATATGTGCCTTGACTGGGCAAGCCCAGGGTTTTGAACTGGCGACCTCAGCTTTACAGGTCAATGCTTTATTCACTGCAACACCACAGGTCAGGCAAGGTGAAATATTATAATGGCTATAGCTTAAAAGTGAATGAAGAAAACATGGCAAAATGGTAACATTTGGGAGTAGGAATATAGATGTTTTTAGATTTTTCTTTCTACCTTTCTGTGTATTTGAACACATTTCTAATCAGAAGAAAAAACAAGAATTTAAAACATTTTTAACTGTGAAAGCAAAACATGTTAATCAAAGAAAATTTGGGGGAAAAGAAAAGTAACGGTAAAAAGCAACAATTTTCCTATCATGCAAAGATAATCACAATCATTGTTTATGTTATGATGCATTTTCTTCTATGCATTTACAAATATAGTTATATTATTTTACAAAATTGAGTACTCTGAACATACAGTTTTGTATTGATATCAGAGTTTATTTCATTTTTTAACTGAGATAGAACTGATGTTACCAAATTAAGTTAAAACAGACCTCTTTAAACTGATAACAACTTAACTAATCACCTACAAAAGCTTCACCCCTTCTGTCTTCCTCTTTTACATTGATTTAATTCATATGTGGTCTGAGAACATACTTTCTGCTATTTTAATTAATTTATTTATTATATCTATACACATATATATTTCTATTCTGTTTTCTACTTATTTGAAGTTGTTAAGTTGTGGGTTATGGCCTATAGTATGTTCTTAGTGAATGTCTGATATGAACTTACAAAGAATAAGATGTTCTACACATATGTATTAGGTCAAGTGGATTGATACTGTTATTTAGATCATTTATATTTCTACTGATATTCTGCCTGATTGATCAGCTAATATAGTGGGATATTAAAGTCTCTAACTATCAATAGAATAGTAGTGAACCTGTTTTTTTCTTTATTGCTGTCAGATTTTACTTTGTATATTTTGATGCTCTGTTATTAGGTACATTCATATTTAGGATATTATATTTTTTTGGAAAACTGACCTCTTTATTATTATTTTTAAAATTTTATTTAGAAACAAATGATGACATAGTGCTATTTACAACAATATGGATGGGCCTTGAGGACATTATACTGAATGAAATAAGTAAACCAGAAAAAGCTAAGAACTGCATGATTTCATACATAGTGAGATATAAAACTGAGACTCATGGACAGAAAAAAGTAAAGTGGTTACCAGGGGGAGGGGACTGTAGAGGAAGGGGGTTGAGGGAAGTTAGTAAAGAGGGACAAACATACAGTGACAGAAAATGATTTGAACTCTTTATTACTGTCATTTTCCTGTTTTCTCCTGATGATCTTTTTTGTTCTGAAGTCTGAATTTTCTGAAATTAATTGAGATACTCATGTTTCTTTTGATTAGTGCTAGCAGGGTAAGCATTTCTTTGTCTTTTCACTTTTTTTTTTTTTAGTTTTATTTTTTTAGTGAAAAAGAGATAGAGACAAGAAGGGAGAAATATGAGAAGCATCACCTTGTTGCTGCACTTTAGTCGTTCATTGATTTATTTTCTCATATGTGCCTTGACTGGGGGGCTCCAGCTGAGCCAGCAACCTTGTGCTTCAAGCCAATGACCTTTAGGCTCAAGCTAGCAACCCCAGGCCATGTCTATGATTCCATGCTCAAGCCAGCAATCCCACACTCAAGCCAGTGACCTCAGGGTTTCAAACTGGGCCTCAGCACCCTAGGTCAATGCTCTGTCCACTGCACCAGTGCCTGGTCAGGCTTCACTCTTAATTTATTTGAGTTTTTATAGTTATGGTAAGTTTCTTAAAGACAACACAGAGTTGTATCTTGTATTTTTATCCACCCTTGAAATTTCTGTCTTTAACTGATGTATTTAGACAATCTACATCTAAAGTGGCAATTGGTATGTTTTGATTAATAGGTATCATTTTTATGACTTCACTATTTGTTGCATTTGATCTCTTTATTTTGTACCTCCCTCTTTTTCTGCTTTCTTTGGTTTTAATTTAGCATTTTTATATAATTCTATTTTGTAATCTCTCTCAGCATATCAATTTACTGCTTTTTAAACAAAAATTTAAGATTCTTTAAATTTTACAATATATATTTTTAACTAATCTAAGTTAACCTTTAAGTAATACTGAAGTGTACTGCAAGTTCATTATTACAGAGTATCCCCAATTTCTTCCTCTCATCTTGAGTGACATCAACCTCATTTATTTAAACTATTCATATGCTATAACCAACCAATATGTTGTTCTTGTTATTACTTTAAGCTACCGGTTTCTCTAATGTAAGATACACATAATATAAAATTCACTATCTTAACCATTTTTAAGTTTAAGTTTATTGTTCAGTATCATTAAATACATTCACATTGCTGAGCAAGAATCCCATAAATATATTCATCTTGTAAAATGGAAAGTCCATACCCATTAAACAATAACTCCCTATCCTCTTCTCCCTCAGTCCCTGGAAACAACCATTATACTTTATGTCTTTAATTTTGACTACTCTATGTACCTCATAAAAGTGCAATCATACAGTATTTATCTTTTTGTGACTGGTTTATTTCACTTAGCAACAATGTCCTTAAAGTTCACCCATGTAGTCACATGTTGCAGAATTTTCTTCTAGTTTAAGGCTAAAGAATATTCATTTTGTTGTATCCACAGACAGCATTTTGCTTATTCATTTTTATGTTGGTGAACATTTGGATTGCTTTCACATTTTAGCTATTGTGAATAATGCTTCTATGATTATGGGTGTAAAAAATTTCTCTTTGAGACCCTACTTCCATTCTTTGTACATATAGACCCATAAGTGGAACCACTGGATCTTAAGATAATTCTATTTTAACCCTCTGAGTAGTATGAATGTTTATGTACATCCTCGTGCCTCCTGACCATGCAGAGTAAAAAAAAATTATTTTAAAAATGTGTAAGGCAACATTAAAAAAAGACAAATGTATGTTCTTCTTGTTTTCATAAATTGGGTATCAAGTAAACATGATTTTAAGTTAATAAAACTAGAACTGGAACTAATTTCATTTTTTGAAAAACAAAACAACTCACTCCTGGGGATCAGCAAGCATGAAAAAAGCTCACTACTGAAAGGGTTAATTTTCTGGGCAGTTGCCAAACTCTTTTCCACAGCAGCCATACCATTCTACATTCTCACAAATAAAGCGCAAGGAATCCAGTTTCCCCACTTCCTCATGAACACTTGTTTTCCATTTTTGTTTGTTTGTTTATTTGTTTAATAGTAGCCATCCAAATGGATGTGAGGTAGTATATCATTATAGGTTTAATTGGAATTTTCCTAATGATTAGTGATGCCAAATAACTTTTCATGTACTTTCTAGCCATTTATATATATTCTTTTTAAAATATTTATTCAAATCTTCTCCATTTTTTAATCAGCTCATTTGTTTTGCTGTTGTTCTTGACTTTTAGGCATTCTCTTGTCAAATATATAACTTGCAAATGTTTTCTCCCATTTTATAGGTTGCCCTTTTACTCTATTGGTATAGTCTTTTGATGTACTTTTTCAAAATTTTTTCATGAAGTTAAATTTGTCTTTTTGTTGTTGTTGTTACTTGTTCTTTGGTATCATATCTAAAAAAATTATTGCCGAAGCCAATATTGTAACTTCTTTTATATTTTCTTTTAAAAGTTTTGTTGTTGGCCCTGGCTGGTTGGCTCAGCGGTAGAGCGTCGGCCTGGCGTGCGGGGGACTCGGGTTCGATTCCCAGCCAGGGCACATAGGAGAAGCGCCTATTTGCTTCTCCACCCCCACCCTTCCTCTCTGTCTCTCTCTTCCCCTCCTGCAGCCAAGGCTCCATTGGTGCAAAGATGGCCGGGGCGCTGGGGATGGCTCCTTGACCGCTGCCCCAGGTGCTAGAGTGGCTCTGGTCGCGGCACAGTGACGCCCCGGAGAGGCAGAGCATCGCCCCCTGGTGGGCAGAGCGTCGCCCCTGGTGGGCGTGCCGGGTGGATCCCGGTCAGGCGCATGCGGGAGTCTGTCTGACTGTCTCTCCCCGTTTCCAGCTTCAGAAAATACAAAAAAAAAAAAAAAGTTTTGTTGTTGTGGACTTACATTTAGGCCCTTGATTCACTTTGAGTTACTTTTGTATATAGTATTAAGTAAGGTTTCCACTTTATTATTTTTCATATGGGGATCTAGTTTTCCCAGTATCATTTGTTGAAAAAACTGTCCTTTCTTTCACTGACTGGCATTGGCAACCTTATCAGAAATCATCTGACCATATATGCAAGAATTTGTTAATGGGCTCTCTATTCTATTTCATTGGTTTATGTTTCTATCTTGATACCAATAGCACACATTTTGATTAATGTAGATTTGTAGTAAATTTAAAAGTGCAATCATACAGATATTTGAAACTGTAAGTTTTCAGGTTTGTTCTACTTTTTCAAAATTGTTTTGGTTACTCAGGATTCCTTGAGATTTTATATAAATTTTAGGATGGTTTTTTCTATTTCTGCAAAACATATCATCGGGATTTTGATAGGAATTGAACTGAATCTGCTTTGGATAGTTTTGGCATTTTAACAGTATTATTATTATTATTACTTTATTATTTTTTTCTTTTTTCCAAGTGAGAGGAGGGAGATAGAAAGACAGACTCTTGCATGTGCCCTGACCAAGATTCATCTGGCAACCTCTGTCTGGGGCCAATGCTCTGCCCACCTGGGGCTATGCTCACAACTGAGCTATATTTAGCGCCTGAGGTGGAGCCTCCATGGAGCTATCCTCAGTGTCCAGGCTAATGCGCTCCGACCAATTGAGCCATGGAAGAGGGAGGAGAAGAGAGAGAGAAATATTGTAGAAAGAAGGGGGAGGGGGAGAGGTGGAGTAGCAGATGGTCACTTCTTCTGTGTGCCCTGACCAGGAATCAAACTCAGGACATCTACACACCAGGCCAGTCCTCTACCACTGAGCCAACCAGCTAGCACTATTATTATTTTTTCAATCCATGAACATAGGATAGCTTTTCATTTATTTGTATCTTCTTTTTTTAAAGTCTTGTAGTTTGCATTATATATGTTTTTTATCTTCTTGGTTAATACCTATGTATTTTATTCTATTTGATGTCATTGTAAATGCAATTGTTTTTGAAATTTCTTTTTCAGATTGATTGTTGTACATAGAAAAGCAATTAATTTTGCATGTTGATTTTGTATCCTGCTACTTTGCTGAACTTATTTATTAAGTTTTAAAGTATATTTCTAATTGTTTTTTTATAAACAATACTGAAATGAACATGCTTGTACACATCTCCATGTGCACATGTATAGCAGTCTCTTTTATATATGTTAGTTCACCTCAGCCTTATATCAATCCCTTAAACTGCCTACTCCACACCATCAACACAATTACCAAACATTCCCTTAAATGTAATCTGTGTCTCTGGTCTAATGAAAAAATTCAAACATGTTTCAAAGTTGTTACCATAACCTCCCTATACTCTTTGCCATCTGGGGGTGAGGTTGAAATTAGATAATGTTATTTATTTATTTGTCTATTTTAATCTTTGCTTATTTTATATCAATTAAATATAAGTGCAATGTCTTTTGGAGTTATTTTTAAATAATGTTTTGTTATTGTTCTATCTATAGAACTTAGAATAGTGTTTGGCATATAATAAGTGCTCAAGAAACATTTGTTGACTGAAGAAAGAATAATGTTTCTTCCACAGTATCCAGCATGGTACTTATTAGTTAAATACTTGCTGGAGGAAATTTTGCAAATAAGGACTACTTCATAAAATTCTATCTTATCCTTTGTCTGTGCTTGAGTGTCACCTGAGAAATGAATGAATCCAAGCTGAAGTGTTTAGTGGCTGGTTCAGCTTTAAATTTGTAAGACTGAAGTGGGGTGAAAACATCACAGGGCAAGTGTGAAGAAAAAAACACTTAAGTTCTGCATAGCTTGCTTCACTTCCCTAGGGTCTTAATTCCAGAAATGCTTCTAAATCCAGATTTATAGGAACAGATGAGGTTGATTGACCTGAGGCTCTTTAGAAAAGAAGGTTAGTCTTATTAGACCTTATCCTTTAACAAAAAGAAACATAGTTGGGATTATATCCATTTTTGACCTAATATCTCAGGTATTTGGGCCACAACAATATTCCCAACATTTAGGACTGTTAAATAATAACTATTATAAACATTTAGATGATTTAGTGAAAGTTCCCTATAGAAATTAATCCACCAACCTGACAATTGAACAGTTTCAATATCTCATGAAGAAGAAAAAGGAATTGGAATTATTTTGTTCTTTTTCTAGGATTTTTCAGAAAGACAAAATATACATAATAGAAAGCATAATATATAAAAAAGGTATTCTTTTATTCCCAAATAAAGAAAGAATTTAGTTTCTACATTAAGTGTGTGCAGCAAATGTATATAATTGTGTATAAATATGCAGTATGTGTGTGTGCATAAAAATTCATTCATTTATATATTCAATAAATAACTGCCTATTATCTGCCTAACATCTTTTCAGGTGTGAACATGGAGTAGAGTATGTGTGGTCATGGTGTTTCTTGTTCACATAAATTGGTACTATTGTCATTATAATAAATTATAATTACTCTTATTTTCCTATAAACATTTTAAAGATAACAAAAATAAACCTTTCTTGACACACACCAAAATGTTGCATAAAATAAAATTATAGAAAAGCACTTAGAATGTAATCTAAAGTTCTAAGTTTCAAGTTTGGTTTCTCATGGCTTAGGGAAAGCCTGACTTCTTTGCAGCCTCCATATGAGCCATGGCTATTGGGAGAAGAAAATGCTAGGTCACTGAAAGAAACAAAACCTATGCAATGTGAGCTCCGGGGCACTGGGAAAAGATTGACATTTAAAGGTATTTCAACTCATAAGCTTTTTCTTCATGCTAAGAATTCTTCTGCCAGAGTTTCATTTTTAAGTTAATCACTGCCCCTATTAAACATATGTAGCCCAGAGAGAGTAAGATTCTAAGCAGCTGTAAATTAATGTTTTAATGTGATGTGCTTATTAAAATCTTTCCAACATCCTGGCAGGGTAGCTCAATTGGTTACAGTCTAATCCTGACATGCCAAGATTGAGAATTCATCTCCTGGTCAGGGCACATAAAAGAATTAACCAATGATGACATGAATAAGTAAAACAACAAATCAATATTTCTCTCTCTTTTTCTCTCTCCTCCTTCCTCTCTCTCTAAAAATCAATCTTTTTTTTTTTACAGAGATAGAGAGAGAGTCAGAGAGAGGGACAGACAGACGGGAATGGAGAGATGAGAAGCATCAATCATTAGTTTTTCGTTGCACATTGTGACACCTTAGTTGTTCATTGATTGCTTTCTCATATGTGCCTTGACCGCGGGCCTTCAGCAGACCGAGTAACCCCTTGCTCGAGACAGTGACCTTGGGTCCAAGCTGGTGAGCTTTTGCTCAAACCAGATGAGCCCGTGGTCAAGCTGGCGACCTCGGGGTCTCGAACCTGGGTCCTCGGCATCCCAGTCCGACGCTCTATCCACTGTGCCACCGCCTGGTCAGGCTCTCTCTAAAAATCAATGAAAATAAATTAAAATAAAACCTTTCCAAGAGACAATTCACTGAATACAGGGTTTGATGGAGAAGATGGCACTGCTCTGCATAAAATCCATTTGACCGAAAGGCTGACCTAGGAAGGGGAGTGGAGGAGGCAATGGAAGAGAAGAGGGAATGGGATGAAGAAAGGGAAGGGTTTGCTCTGATGTAAAATAAGGCTTATTAGCTATGTGAGGATTTTATTTGTTTTTTACAATCATGAGCCCATGAACAGCATGGTAAACATTATAATTAAATTATGTGCATTTGTAATTATCATATTTTACTAACAGAATCAGATGGTACCATATGTTAGGCAGTAAATGAAAAAAATTCATTGTCCTTTAAGTCCTCGTGTTTAAGTGTCTACAAATTGCTAGGTAAAAATTTACATTTTTTAGAGTGTTTTAAGATTATTGGATATGTATTAGAGCCAGTATTAAAGCCCTTATTTGTATGTCAAATAAAAAAAATTCTGGAGGAGAGAACTGGGCTAATTAGAAATTAAATTTCATTTTAAAATTAGAATGCCAGTCTGTTGATTTACGAGGATAAATGTGACTTCTAAGACAAATGGAAACCAGAGCGTGTGCTCACTGTGAGGAAGCCCCATGGGAAGCAGAGTTATCTGGGCATGGAAGAGTGAACCTTCATGTCCCAGAGCATGGGTGTGACCTATGATTCAGCCCAGGTCACAGGTCTAGCCTGTGACCTGGCCATGTTTTCTTGCCCCTCTGCACCTCAGTTAGTGTATTTGCTTTACATTCCTGTAAAATAAAGGGAATAACCCTTACCCACAGCAGGGGTCGAGAACTTTTTTGAGAGAGCCATGAATGCCACATATTTTAAAATGTAATTCCATGAGAGCTATACAATGACCCATGTACCTTACGCATTATCCAATAAAAATTTGGTGTTGTCCCGGAGGACAGCTGTGATTGGCTCCAGCCACCCGCAACCATGAACATGAGCGGTAGGAAATGAATGGATTGTAATACATGGGAATGTTTTATATTTTTAATGTTATTATTTTTTTATTAAAGATTTGTCTGCAAGCCAGATGCAGCCATCAAAAGAGCCACATCTGGCTCGCGAGATGAGCCATAGGTTCCCGACCCCTGCCCTATAGGGTTATTATGATATTATAAAGAGAATAGCACAATATTGATAATTTAGACACTCCATAAATGGCGGTCTTTATCATTACTTTTGTAATTCACATAGATGCTGGCATTATTCTACGACAACTTGATGTGCCCTTCAGGCTGACAAAATCCTTCTTTGAAACAGTGTTTGGATAGAAAGTTAATGATGTTTAATGATTTCAAAAGTAGTGAAATTTCACCTTTAAATATTGGCACTCTTCTGACTCATGCACTTGTTTTAATATATGATGTTGAAGTTTAAAGAACTGTGGAAAGTTTACAGCAACAGCCAGAGAAAAATTAGGTTTTGCTTTGCTACAAAGCCTCATATGCCAGTATATTGGTATGCTGCCCAGATTCCAAGGTCTATTCTCAGCTTCCTCTTTCAGAAAATGCAGCTTCTTTTTTGCCATTGCCCCAATTTGATTAGAATCATAGAGACATTTTAATGCTAACCAAACTTATAAGAGATTTAGAGATTTATAAATGAATGTGAATGCCAGTATATACATATATTTGTACATATGAAAGATGGGTATGAAAATCTTTCCAGGAACTAGAGTGTTAAAGTATGTTATTAAAAACATTTTCCTAATGAAATCTATGTATGATACTTTGTGGGTTATGAGTCTGTTAGAGAGAATGGTATTTGAGCAATGGGAAGCTGATTGTCAAGAGAAATGTTTCATAGTGTCCTTTCAAGAGCTAAATATCCTTTCACACACACAAAATAAAGAGAGAGAGAGAGATTTTGTTGTGATCTTTCTAATCAACTGTTATTATACCCCTTTGAATCAAATCTATTGTCACAATAATACTGTTTAGCAAACTGTCCCCCGACTCAATGGATTACAATAATAAGCATTTAATTAGCTTGCACACTCATGGCTTAGCAATTTAGCCTGGACTATCTGGACAGTTCTAATGTTAGCCTTCATGTCTGGCAGTCCACTGATGGAAAACTGAGGTAACAAAGGTGACCGAGTCACAAATATCTCATCTCCAGCAGGATGGATGGTATTTTGGCGAAAACTAGTCCCAAAGTACTTGCCCATTTCAATGCCTGCTTAATATTTACAAAGGCCGCCTGACCAGGTGGTGACGCAGTGGATAGAATGTCGGAATGGGTTGCGGAGGACCCAGGTTCGAGGCCCTGAGGTCATCAGCTTGAGCACGGGCTCCTCTGGTTTGAGCAA
The DNA here is from genome assembly GCF_036850995.1 of Saccopteryx leptura. Lineage (NCBI taxonomy): Eukaryota > Metazoa > Chordata > Mammalia > Chiroptera > Emballonuridae > Saccopteryx > Saccopteryx leptura. The sequence continues at coordinate 370,443,401 of NC_089504.1, read as the reverse complement.
GGCTCACCAGCTTGGACCCAAGGTCGCTGGCTTGAGCAAGGGGTCACTTGGTTGCTGTAGCCCCCCGATCAAGGCACATATGAGAAAGCAATCAATGAACGACTAAGGTGTCGCAACAAAGAATTGGTGCTCCTCATTTTTCTCCTGTCCTGTCTGTCTGCCCCTATCTGCCCCCCCCCCCCCCCGGTCTTTGTCTCTGTCACATACATAAAAAAAAAAATTTACAAAGGCCACTGGACAAGGCAAATAATCTGAAAAAGTATGAACTATGTGTGGGAGGGCACTAAAAGTTGCCAAGCAAAGCAAGGGACAGGACAGAAGGAGTATAAAGAATTCAGACATCACAGCAATCCATTGATCACTCTGATCAGCATCTCACCACTATACACTTATCGCTAATCTTGATTCTATTACATTCATTTTTTCAAGTTTTACTGCTAACTTCTTCATGCTATTGACTGATGATTTGTTTCTTTTCAATATAATATTAGGCTTATTGTTGGAAATTTTAAAAATTAAAATATCATTACCTAGTTATAATGATTATTAACTGCTCATGTGAATCTTTTCAGATTATATTGTGTGTGTGTATGTGTGTGTGTGTGTTTTAATTAAGTATGGCACATGCTTTATGTGAAAGCCGAAAAATACAGAACTGTACCCTCAAGAAAATGACAATTATCCATAATTCTAACTCTAGCAAATAACCAGTGTTAACATCTTATCACATTTCTGTCTGGAATCTGGCTCTTAAAATATATATGTATCTGCATGTATTATCACAGTGCATGTATAATTTGTATTCTGTTTTCTTAAAAATATTACATCAATAGTATTTTTAATTTAAAATTCTTCAAATTGCTGATTTTAAAGATTATATTTAAACATTTGGATATACTGTAATGTATTAAACTATTTCTCATCTATTATATATTAGGTTGTAGCCCATCATTATTTTCAGCATTCAGCAAATTGTTTGAAGCATCTAACTAGTGCAAAGTCTTATTCCTGGAGGTGGGAATAAAATAATGACTATGACAGTCAAGATTTCTGCTCTAACTTTAAATTAGGTTGTGATTGATACTTTATGTATACATCTTTGTTCACATTTCTAATTTCTTTTGGGATAACTTCCCAAAAGGAGCATAACTAGGTTAAAGAATATAAACATGTTTGCTATTCTTTACACATACTGCTTAACTGTATTCTTAAAAGGCTATATCAATTTGTATATATCTATTAAAAGGAGTGTTGATTTATCTCATTAGACCTATACATACTTTATAGACCTACCATAATTTTGAAAAGTAATATCTTGCTTTGATTTCATATTTTTAATAGTTTTATACATATTTACATATTTATATTCCCCCTTTATTTTTTCTTATTATATGTTTTAATTACTTTCTCATTGATTGATGTAAGTTTTTCTTTTTTTTTTTAATTTTTCTTTTTTTTTTTTAAACTTATTTTTTTAATTTTTATTTATTTATTCATTTTTAGAGAGGAGAGGAGAGAAAGAGAGAGAGAGAGAGAGAGAGAGAGAGAGAGAGAGAGAGATGAGAGGGGGAGGAGCTGGAAGCATCAACTCCCATATGTGCCTTGACCAGGCAAGCCCAGGGTTTCGAACCGGCGACCTCAGCATTTCCAGGTCGACGCTTTATCCACTGTGCCACCACAGGCCAGGCCAATTTTTCTTAAGTGAGAAGCAGGGAGGCAGAGAAACAGGCTCCCACATGCACCCTGACTGGGATCTACCCAGCAAGCCCTCTATGAGGTGATGCTCAGTCTATCTGGAGCTGCTGTTCCATTGCTTGGCAACTGAGCGATTTTAGCACCTGAGGTAAGGCTGTGGAGTTATCCTTTGCACCCAGGGCCAACTTGTTCCAACCAAGCCATGGCTGTGGGAGGGAAAAAGAGATAGATATAGAGAGAAATTAGAGGAGGAGAGGTGGAGAAGCAGATAGGTGCTTCTCCTGTGTGAACTGACTGGAATCGAACCTGGATCCTCCACATGTCAGCTGATGCTCTATTGGTAAGCCAACCGGCCAGGGCCAATATGAGATTTTCATATATTAAAGGTTTTTATACCTTTTATGCCATATATATTGCAAATGTTTTCTCCCTTTATTCTTTGTTGTTTATGGTGTTGCTATGAAGAAATTTAAATTTTTATTCAGTCAAGTATATTGATTGCTCCTTTTGCAATATCTCTCATTAGTTTTAAGCATAGAAACTTTGCCTTATCAAGGTTTGGCCAATTATTCATTTATATATTTTTTAATTTATTTTATTCCTAATGAAAGTCTTTAATTCATCTAGATTTTATTTTGATGTTTACTTTTATAGGATGATCTAAATTGATTTCTTATTTCTCATAAACCTAGTTTACTTTTCCAGTCCCAATTATGGCATAATTGACCACTCCATTATTGATTCGTGATGCTTACTCTTATCATTAGACCAAATAAGCACAGAATTTCCAGGGTCTGCTTGGGGGTTCTTTTAATTGGTACATTTTACTACTTGTTGGATATTTAGTATTTTACAGAATTGCTACATACAGTCTACTTTCAGAAGAATACAGAGTCATATAGAAATTTTAAAATGGTTTTTGTGATTTAAAAATCTGGGCTCAGCTCCTGACTCTACAACCTAAGCAGGTGATTCAACTTTTGTGAACCTCAGCTTTCTCATCCACAGTGTTTTGATAATAATACCTTTCTCATGTGTTGTTGTGTGAAAAGCAATGAGACAATGCATGTGCAAGAACACTGTAAAGTGTAAAAAGCATTACCAATGTTAATTCTTACAATCGGTATAGATATAACCCGAGCTCTGAGTTTATTTTGAACTCCTGTTAGACATGGGTGGTTTTACACTTTCAGATATATCTATATAAAGAATGATGAAAAAAGAAAGTAAAAGGCAGCCAGAACCCTCTCCATTGTGCTGTAAAGAGGAGTGCTAAGCCATCTACTGAAGCGTGTTTCTCAGTTTTGTTCTGTGTAACTGAAAATCAATGTTGTAATAATAAGCAGGAGGGATATTAATTAACGAGGTTAAGTATAAATAATATTAATACAGAAGAGAGTCAGTAAAGCAATTAATGGGAACTCTATAGAACGTAGCTTAAATAGTAGTAAAGAAAGACTATAAACACACAAACCTAGCCTTGAGAAAATATCTCACTATGAAGAAAGAAGGGAGTTGGCAAGGTGACTTCCCCTTCAAACCTGTGAACTCAGCATTAACTAGGTACACAAGACTATGCAGCAAAATACTGCTTTTCAACCAGAACAATTACCCAAACACTTGAACTAGGGTTAATAAGTTTGGAGAATCAAGGAGAAACAAGGTTTGCTTACATTTCCCTGCAGATAGAGCTTGAGAAAGAAAGAAATGTCATCAAGTGTCCAGAATGCTCTCTAAGGTGCAATCTTCAAACAAACAAACAAACAATCAAACCTCAGTCTGCCTGATGGAGATACCACTGCTACCATGCTTTCCGAGAATCTGTCCAGTTTCCTGAAGATTCAGCCCATGGATAAAGTCAAAAGGAACAATCTTACCCACGTTCTCAAATTGAATCTATTTAATGATTAATAAAAAAACTAATATTCACTAACCGCAGCAGGCCTATGGTAATTATTCAACCCATAAATGTTGAATTGAACAAAAGATATCACACCATATCTAGCTTCATTTACATTACTACTTATCGAGGGTTGACTGTGGGATAACACTTCTAGGCATGATAAGGAAATGGAAGTAAAGCAGACTTAGATTTTGTTCCGAGGATCTAAAGCTTAGTCAAGGAGATGATATATACATTCATGGATATAATGTAAAATGAAAAGTTACAGATGGTATAAACATGATGTACACAGGGCATTTGGATTCAGTAAAAGGATAAATATACAAGTAGGAAATAGTGTGAAAGACTTTATGGTAGAACATACTTGTCATAAAACGAGAAAGAGAGAGAGAAGCATCTGTGATAGAAAATACAACATAAACAATATGGTGGTGTTACAAAGGTGAAGAGGGTGTGAAGAGGAAACTGAAAAGATAAAAATAAAATGTTTGTTTGTGACAGACCAATAAGTATCATGAATATCAAGTAATGGAGAACAGCCAGGAATTTAACCCACTGTAGGAGAAATTAAAACAGTCTGGAAACAGTAGGCATCACTAGATTCTGATCCATCTCTCCCTTAGATTGTAAACTGTGTGAGTGTAGCTACTGTGTCTTATATCCTGTGACTTACTCAGACAGTGTTTGCTATAGTGTAGATTTCAATAACTGAGTTTTGGGTTGAATTTAACTACCAAACCAGAGAAAGTAATCGCTAATGCACAACTTGTATTCAACTATGTGTATGCAGCTATGAGCAAGAAAGAGAGGGTAGAATAGTGTTTAGGCTACTAGACTGAGGTCACAGATTTGCTGCTATCTAACTGAGTGACTTTTGGTAAGTCAACCTCTTTACCCTTTAATAGTTTAACCCAGCGGTTCTCAAACTTTTTGAAGTCAGGGTGCATTTAAATCCTACAAATTATTGTAGGCACACTATATACAAATTTATGAGAAATATGTTATAATAATTAAGTCAAATAGTAAAGAAAAAATATAAAGTCCAAGCATGTTTTTATGGTAATTAAATGAAATAAATATGACAAAATTAAATGTATTCTGACATTAAAAAATATTTTTGTTACATTTTTTGAGGTATGCTTTTTAGAATTTGTTAAAAAGAGGGGTTAAAAAATTTAAAAATGACAAAAAGTTATATTTTTATATATATAGATACATTCTTAGTAAGATTTAGTAAATTTGGCAGGTCCTGGCACGAATGTGTTAAGTTTTTTCATTCTTGTGTTTATGAGAAACATGAGCCTGATGTGTACTAGCAAGTTCTTCAATGTTTGGGCATATATTTGAAAGGCAAACTCTCATTTCCTTGTCAATACATTGAAGAATTCCTCTCTTTTTCACTCAATTGTGTTGAGTGCAGAAAAGCCCCACCATACATATCATCTTAAGTTTACACCAAACAAAGGATAGAAGAAACTTGCCTCCAGACTTTCTGGGGAACATGGGGGTAGTGTAAACAATCCAGCACCAAAGTTTAACAGCTTTTGCAACCTAATCAGGCAAGTGAGGTGGGGGTTGGGCAGACTGTCAGCTTACAGCCAATTCCCTACACCTCTGTCCCCCAAAAATCTAAACTCCAAAAACCTTGTTGGTTTTTTGGTCCCCAATAGGCACATATTTCTCTGGAATACCATAGGACACACCTGGAAATCTTCTATGGTGCACTGGTGTGCCCTGGTGCACACTTTGAGAACCACTGGTTTAATCTATGAAATAAGGAGGTTGAATAAACAAACCCCCTTCTTGCTGGTAGTTGATTTATGTCAGTACTTATTGCCATAGAATTGCAAGTTCATCTATGCACAATAATCTTTGTGTTTCCAGATGAGGTGTATTGTCACTAGAAGTCTTTAAATGTATAGGGACGTATCAGAAGAGAGAACAGTGTCCTATTCCCCTACAAGAACGATACCGTTTGTGGATCACATCAGTGCCTGAGTGCCAGCTGCGGATGCTGCTTTGGCAAAGGTGGAACTGATTCCATGGACGCCTGTGCCTCACCAACCAGTGAATATTAAGGACCCTTTAAATAGCATCGGCTAGCCATCTGGTCTTTCAGTGTTTTTCTTCTATTAGAAGGCCAAAGATAACTGGTTGAAAAATAGGTAGCAATACTCCTCCTTGTTTCTTTCTTTCCCCTTTCTTTTAGGCTCAAATTATGCTTTTAGCCAGGTTGTCAAGTGATTTGTGATTGTACTATAGTATTATATGTTAAAATTGAGTATTAATTACAGCAGAAGCTAATATTTATAAAATGTTGCCTTGCAGTTTATTACCTTTCACTGTCTTATCTATTTTGTGTGGCCAGCTGCAGATACATGTATCATCTTGTCTAGTGACCTATGCTAGAGCTCACTAGTGACCTGTACTAAAATAGAGAATTTGAAGGATTCCAAATGTATATTGATGAGATTCCAAAATATAAATGAATTAAAAATACCATTTAGCCAGCAGGTCATTATAATGTAATAGAAGGCTGAATATTGCATTCATAAGCTTGCATTTCAGCCCTGATCTTACTCTTAAACTTCTATGTGATTTTGGGCAAATCAGGTAGCCATTCTGAACCTCAGTTTCCTCATCTGCAGCAAAGGAGAATAACAATATCCATCCATTAGTCATGTCATTAATAGGCTTAAAAAATAATGTGACAAAAGTGTTTCATAATCTGTAAAGCATCAGGAATATACAAGTGATCACAAATGGCAAAATGCAAACAGTGTATTGAAATACACTATTTCTCTGCTTCCATTCAATTATCTTTTTTCCCATTTTTATTGAGATATAATTGACATATAACAGGATATCATGTTATAGTTTATAGTGAAAGGTGTATAGTTTAAGGTGTACAAGATAAAGATTTCACGTATGTATATATTGCAAAATGATTACCACAATAAATTCAGTTAGCATCCATCACCCCACATAGCTACAATTTTTTCTTGTAATGAAAACTTTTAAGATCTATTCCTACCCTGGCCAGTTAGTTCAGTGGTAGAGCATTGCCTGGTATGTGAATGTCCCAGGTTTGATTCCTGGTCAGGGCACATAGGAGGAGCAACCATCTGCTTCTCCACCCCTCCCTGTCTTGCTTTTCTCTTTCTCTCTCTCCCTCTCTTCCCTTCCTGCAGTCATGGTTTGATTGGAGCAAGTTGGCCTCAGGTGCTGAGGATGGCTTCATGGCCTCTGCCTCAGGCATTAACAATAGGCTCAGTTGCTAAAAAACAAAGCAATGCCCTAGACAGGCAGAGTATCGCCCTAAAGGGACTTGTTAGATGGATCCTGGTTGGGGAGCATGTGGGTATCTGTCTCTGCCTTCCCTCCTCTCACATAATTTTTTAAAAAAATTATTCTCTTAGCTACTATAATCAAACAATTCCACTTCCGGATATATATCTGAAGAAAATAAAATCCCTATCCAGAAGAGTTATCTGCATGCCCATGGTCATTTTCTACAATGGCATGGAAAGAATTTCTACAAGACTTGGAAACAATTTAAAGTCCCATCAACAAATAAATGGATTAAGAAATGTGATATATATATATATACACACACACACACACACACACACACACACACACACACACACACACAATAAAAATTATTAGTCATAAAGAATAAGGAAATACTGCCATTTGCAGCAACATAAATGAGCCGTAAGGGCATTATACTAGGTGAAATAACTCAGGCAAAGAAAGACAAATGTCATATTATCTCATAAATATATGGAATCTAAAAAATCAAAACTCATAAGAAGAGAGGCTGGGGATGGGGGAAGTTGGATGATGGTGACCAGTTATAAGATAAAATATCTCTGGGGACATAATAATGTACAGCCTGAAGATGATGTACATTGTATACTGCACTGCACTACATATTTGACAGTTCCTTCAACAATTCTGCTATCTAGGCTATCTTCTATCCATTTTTCTGTTCTGAGATAAGCCTACATCTTGAAAGTTCATTTTGGAATCTGAAAATATAATTGTAATTTTACATGGGATCAGAAAACATCCCTTCTGGCTGAACCGGCTTCTTCACAGCAGTCCTGCCAGTTTAGCGATATGCTTGTTGTCCCCCTTTTCCCCGCGTGCCAGCCTTGACCACACACTCGACCCCGGGGCTCAAGTGCCGGCATGTTCTGGAGCCTTTGTAGGTCTGAATCAGTGGACAATGGTTTTTCTGTTCCTCCTGGTGCTCACACGTGTCCATTTACACTCAGTTTTCCATAAGCACCTCTGTTTTCTCTAAGCTGGCTGCCTAGTCAATGGCTTGCTCCCTGAGGCCTGATGATCATTTCTTATCAGGGTAGCACCATACAGGGCATGATAATATTAGTATCAGTAATTATAATTAGCATGGGTTAAGCATACTCTATAAGGCTGGGTTTTGTAAATGATTATAGTAGCTAATTTTTTTAGCAGATATTTACTGGGAGCTGACTATGTATTAATTAGCTGTGATTGGCCTTGTTTCATTTACTATTAATAAAAACTTTGAAAATTAGGTATTATTTGTACCACTTGGTAGATGAAAAATTTGAAACAAAGTGAAGTGGTATAACTTGTTCAATATCACAGAATACTGCATGAAAAAGCTGGAATTTGAAATCCCACTAAACTCCAAAGCTCAATCCCTTTGTATGGCATTGTAATTAGTGTGTTAGGAAAATGTTCTATGGATTTGATAAGAGCCTTAATTTCCTGCCCACCACATACGGACATATTGGCTGGATCACTCACCCTTACACTTGAAATTTCTTCTTCCTCCCCCTCCTCCTCTTTCTTTTTCCTATTCTTCTTTTTAGGTGAGAGGAAGGGAGATAATGAGGCAGACTTCCACATGCAATCTGACCAGGATCAACCCAGCAACCCCAACTGGAGCTGATGCTCCAGTATGAACTATTTTTAACACCTGAGGCTGATACGCTCTAATGGAGCCATCCTCGGTGCTTGGGGCCATGCTTGAACCAATCAAGTCATTGGCTGTGGGAGCGGAAGAGGGAGATTGGGGAGGAGAAGTAGATGGTCACTTCTCCTGTATGCACAGACTGGGAATCAACCTGGGACATCATACGCCTGGCCATGTTCTATCCTCTGAGCCACCAGCCAGGACCATAATTACTTCTGAGGGGCCTTTACTGTGCCAGTTGTGGCCAAAGGGAGAAAGAAGTGGAAGTGAGCAGTTAATCATCTTCTGCAAGGGACAGAGAGAAGAAAGTCAGAAGCTCAGGGGAAAGCAATCCTGAACTGGAATGCAGTCTAAGCCCATTGGGCTTCTCCATACAACTGTCACCAGCTCTGCTGTCACTTTCTAGGGCCCGTGGCTTCTGGATGGAGGGCTTTCTTACCTGGCTCCACACTTCAGAGTCAGGTGTTGGGTGGTGCTCAGGAACTGGCCAGCTGTGGCATCAAGGGTGCACCGCCGTCAGGACCTGTTAGGCTGATTAGTGCCCCAATGTGCGTAGCTGTTTCTCTGACAAGTCAGGCAGGACTCTGTTGAGGTCACACCACAAGAGCTATCACTGCCCACCAGCCAGGAAAACCTCACTTTTGCACCCACAAGGAACACAGGCTTTGACTGGAGCACCTAGGGACCCTGCTTCTTGCAGCAGATGAAGTGACTCACTTTTTCGGCTTTCTGCACTCTTCAGGCCGCCAATGCCTGTCCACATGCTAAGGCAGGTTGGGATCCTCAGACTGCCCAGTAAAGAGAAATGTGATTAGGAAGGTTGGCCAGAACAGTAAATGGGACAGATTCAATTTGCAATAAGAGCTATAAAACAAGTGTTACCAAGAGCGAGGGCAAAACTCTGAGCATCTGAATTTGCTGGGCATGTAGGGCAGCTCATCTTGGCCGTAAACATATGGCGGCTGTGGGGTACCACCTTACTGCCATCTAGGTAACTTCAGGCTGCCATTTCTTTGGGGTTAAATGAAGGAGCCCTGAGATCAGCAGCTCTCGGGAGATTCCCTTGCAGGTCTAGGTCAGTCAGGGCATTGATGCTCATCACAGGGTTCTTATCTGTATTTCCTTCTCTCATCCTACAAAAAATACTGCCGTCAAAGTAATAAGGAGACTTATGACAGCAAAAGATGGTGCCTGGCTTTTCCTCCCATATTATGCACCATTAATCTCTTCTAATTAGAGTAGACTTTAGCAGAAGCCTTTGTTATCCAAATGTCTATGGATATATATATATATATATATGATGTAAATAATGTATTTTTGTATATGACAAGCAGAGCTAAAATGCATAGTTTTTTTTTTAGCAAACTAATGAAATTTAAATATAACATTATGCTAACATGTATGATTGTAAGGAAAACAGCTCTGGTTAAGCTTGCTCGCTTGTTTTTGGCTGCAAGCACTTTGCATGATTAGTACATGAGCACGTGGCAGAAAGCCGTGTGTGTGTAACCTATAGAAAGCTACAGGTACTTTCCCTCCAGGCAGATTGGTTGCCTGCCACCATAAGGGGCAGTTTCCCGTTTACTCACCTGCTGCCCACTGCTGTGAGAAGCAGTTTTCTTTTGCCTGTTTGCTCGCTCACCATTCTGAGAATCCAAAACACGGGAATGACCCGATGCCTTTCCGCTCCACGGTTCTTCTGCGGTCTGACTGAATCCAGTGTGAACATGTCTGGCCCCAACCAGCAGCATTACACCTGGCAGTGTGAGCAGGATTCAGTTCAGATCAGTATGGAACCAGCATTACAACGATCAATGACTCCAAAGTGCACTTATTTGCAAAAAGAATCAGCTATAAAAGCCTTGTTTGAAAAAAAAAAAAAAGAAATTATATACACAGAGAGAATTGAAACCTTCGGTATCTTAACTTCTGTAGAATTAGTATGTTTTTACTTCTGTAGAATCAATATGTTGATTTTGACTTATTCCAAAAAGAAATTCATTAGAAAAAAAATAGCCACTTAGTTTCAATAGTCACATGTCGTATGTTCTGCATGTGTTAGAGGGAACGAAAGGTAGAACATGATACCGTGGGACAGCTAAAGTGCCTCCTAAAATGTTTATAAAATGATATTAATTTTAATGTAGACAAAAAATATTGCAATAACTGTTATAAGGTACCAGGTGGGTATTGAAAATATCACAGGGAACACTTTTTAAAGTATATGATTGTCTAACCAGTATACATACATCTGACACCAACACAAAATAATATTGAAAGAAAACTGTAATTGAAAAATAAAAAATAAAAATGAAAACAGCAGAACAAAAGTAGACTTGGAGACTGCAATTATAAATACAGTGAGATTGTTACGCATGAGTAAAACACACAACAGTTAAGAGAGCTACTGTCAAATGATGTGCTAGGGGGACTATGAGAATCTCTTAATAGTACCTTTGATGATGTTTTATGCTCTTCATTTAATAAAAATAAAGCACAAAAATTTTTCACAGTCATTTTTTCTGGTCTCTCTGTTCAACTCATGCTGCGATTGCAAAGCCTGTTTCCAACAGCACTCTCTGTGGCCTCCCAAACCCCCTGTCCCCCCACCCCCTGCTTCTGCTCGGATTGGAGGTGCTGCATAACAGCGGAAGGCACAGGTCATGCCTGAGGCTGGGTGCAGGGAGCATGGCATTAATGAAGAATAATGGTGGCTGGGTATGGGAGTTGTGACCCCTCTCTAATTCTGTGGAATTCTAGCTGTAAGATTTGGACATTTTTTAATCGTTGACGCGTCTCATCTCATTTTGGGAGTAGGACTTTTTACCTCAGAGCTAGGGATTAAAGGACATCACACAGTGTTCAAAGAGATATCACATGCTGAGATGCAGTACTCAACATGGCGCTAAGCACATGGTAAACCCTTGATTTTAGCTCCTTTCCCCTCCTCTCATTAGCTTCTACCTAAGTCTCCATCTCACTGTGAAGGGACAACCATACATCAATCACAGAACTGTAAAGTTTTCGCTGGAAGGAACCTTAGATGCCACCATGGAGTCCTGCTCTCATAAGACCGGAAACAGAGAACCAGAATATCAAGGGCAGGCAAAGAGGGCGTGGCATACCCCAGGAGCCTGGAATTACAGGAAAATCACCCTCGGGCTCTTTCTTGAGAATTCAGGCTAGTGATAATTTTTACCAGTATGACAATAGCCTCTGTAAACAACTCACATGTAGTAGGCATCAAAAAAGGGGCAGGTCTCACTCTTCTATATATCTAGACCTCTCTCTTCCCAAGAGGCACATGCCAAGAGAACATTCCAATATGGCAAAAGAAGAGAAAAATGGTAGAAAGTGTGTCTTGTTTGTACCCCTTGAACTGGTGAGGAACTTGCGTAAATATACACGAATGCACATGTGGAAGGCAGATGTTTCTGCTCTGATGCTGGGGCAGGCAGCAGTGCCCGTTTGATAAGGACAGTATTTCTGAAGCAACATGGCTCAGATGGCTGCAGAGAATGAAAAGACCTTTTTTAAGGTCAAGACAAAGACAGTGTCTGATTAAAGCCAGGATGCAGAGGGCCCTTCCACAAAAGCCTTTATCTATGCATAGCAAAATTTGCATATTTCCTCCCATCCAGTGTGACTGGCATATCCCTTCTTTCCCTGGCCAAGACAGTGGGCATTCTATTGGAAATATATACACCCACATAGCTAACCACCTTTGCCACATATTCTTAAGAAAAAGAACACATTCCTCCAGACCACACAATTCTTAACATCTTTCTTTCTCACAATTGAAGGGTCTCCAATTTCTTAAATTGCTTTCAGTAATTTGTGTGGTTTTCACCCAGCCTCTCCAGAGACGTCTTGTCAGACAACAGGACTTGGCAACTCTGTTGTCTCCTTCCCTCACAGGGCTGTATAACTTCTTATTTCTAGCTCCACTTCCTCCTAAAAGCTGTCATTGGAGACTGACAGAGCCTGAAATGATTAGCCAGGTTTCCTGAGGCAGTGAATGCCTCTTCAGACTGCTGCAGAGTGAGACCGGAGTCATTGCTTCCCCAATCCGAGTTTTTAAAAATGCTTGAAATACAATACTGAGAGAGAAAGCAGATTGTGAAGTAGTGTGAAAAGTACAATCGATAAGCTGTGTATGCATGTACACAGATAGGAAAAATTACAGGCACGAACAGAAACAGTTGTTTCAGGGTGGTGGGATTAAGGATGTTTTCCCCCCTGTTATTATTAATGAATATTCTCATTAAAAAAATTCTAAAACATTATCTAGGTTTGGCGGTCCTCAGGTTAACTCATATTTAATAGTATAAATAGTAGTTTAGTCTTATTACCAAATGACTACCTCCAGAATTGTAAACATGTGAGTTTTTTCCCTAATAAATTAAATTTCCACTCAGTGTCAATGGAGGAAGAAGAACAGAGAAAGAGGGAACTAACTACTAAAGTGTATAAATCTAGCTAAATATGCCACTAGTTATGAGTCATGAAAAATTAGGAGTTGCTCCCGGGCTTAATTCAAAGTTTGGAAGCTATGCTAATTACCATTGCCTACCTTGGAATGGAGGCTTGAAACAGCCCAGACAATTTACAAACGTATCAAACTTTGAAAAGTATGGAAACGGGATCATTAAACATTTGTCACAAACTAAGTACAGAATCAGGACAACAATTGCATATAGTCCAATTGTATTCAGAAAATAAAATAAAAGCAACAACCTAAAAAGAAACTATTTTTTATTCTTTCATGTTCCTTTCTTTTCTGGATCAGCTATTTTTTTATTAAAAGTTTTAAGGAACCACCCAAAGGCCTATTTGTTTTGCTGAAGAAAAATAGATTCTCCTTGCTCAATACACTCGATCTTCCCAGATCCTGATCATTACTTCTGATCATCTTGTGAACTCTAGAGAACAATCCATGCTTAAAACATTTTTTAACTGGCTGATTGCATGATAGATGTCTGCTGAATAATTTAAAGCTGTGCTATCACTCGAATTTTCTCCTTATCACTTTACACTAAATATTTACTTCCCTTAGCTATAAAAACTAAATGTTTTCCTACCATTAATAATATTGTTTTCCAACCAAAGTGGCAGGGTCTAGTGAACTTCATTTGTAGAAGAAACAATATAGCCTGGCACTCTAAGCAATATTTGTACCTGCTACCACTTCTCACACTCCATTCAAAAATCCAGGCAAGTGGTTAGTTTTTCAAATTAAAATTCTAAACATCTACTTCCCTTCTCCATGATGAGGCTACAAGATGGAGGCTTGATCCAAACAAGACCTTTCTTTTCTTCTCTACCTTTCCATTCTGTCTACTTAGAGTTCCCTTTGGTCAAAATTTGTTGTTAGTTTTAATTGAAAATTTAATTAATTAATGTAAGGATAAAGAAAAGCAATTTCCTGATACATTGTTTTTTCATCTGAATAAAAATAAACTTTAAAATTAATTTAATTCATATAAAATTAATTTGATTCATATTTGGGTTTTTTTAGATGAAAAAATACTGGAATTTTATATATACGATAAAGAACAGATATGAAACTAATGTCTTAATAATTTATTTATTATTTTCAGCAAGCATCTATTGAGCATTGCTAACACTGGGGAACATATGTGACATCAAGCAGTTCAAAACCAAACAGGAAGATACTTAAACATTCCAAACCTTTTAACTGGCATGATCCAATAGAACTTTCTGCAGCGTTGAAAAGTTTTTACATTCTGATGTCAAGTATATAACATTTGAAATGTGGCTAGTGCAGCTAAGAAACTAAAATTATATTTAACTTTAATTTCTGGAATTTTTCCAGCTCTATTGAGATATAATTGATAAAGCTGAAAGATATTTAAAAGACAATGTGATTTGATATCTGTATATGTGTGAAAGGATTACCACATTGAGTTAATTAACACATCCATTCCCTCACATATTTATTTATTTTTATTTTTTATTTTTGGGTGGCAACATTTATGTTCTACTCTCTTAGCAAACTTTAATTATACAATACAGCGTTATCAACTATAGTCACCATGTTCTCCATTAGGTCCTCTGACATACTTTATCTCAAAGTTAAAAGTCTGTATGCTTTACAAAGTTCACCCCATTTCCTCCAGTCCCTAGCCATCACTCTTCTCTACAACCTTTTTGTGAATTTGACTTTTTTTTTAAACTTTCTGCATAGAACTGATGCCATGTTGTATTTGTTTGACTTATTTTATTAAGCTTGTTGCCCTCCAGTTTCATCCAAGTGAAGAAAGGACAGCATTCCCTTCCTTTATTAAGCTGAATAGTATCCCATTTATGACATTACATTTTTTATCCATTGATTGATTGACTGATACTTTGGTTGTTTCCAAGCCTTGGCTATTATAAATAATGCAGCAGTGAACATGGGAATACAGATATCTCTGGGCGAAAATGATTTCATTTTTTTGGGATATATATCCAGAAGTGGGATTGCTGGATCACATGGTAGTTTGGTTTTTAATATTTTGAGGAACCTTCATATTGTTTTTCCTAGTGGCTGTACTAGTCTATATTGTAAAATTAAATGTGAACATGCAGCTAGTGGTGATCAAACTGATGCTGTGTGTTAAGTCTATGAGAGATTAATGAGCCAGGTACAATGAGAATGCAGAGGACTGACATCTCACTTGCATGGAGACAATAAGAGCTGGTTTCCTAAAGAAGATCAAGCCTGACTTAAGTATCTGAGAGTAAGCAAGAGTAAATAAGATAGAGATTGAAGGGCAAGAAAAGTACTTCAGGTAGCTGACCCAGTACAGGTGAGGCCCTGGAGTGAGGGAGAGCATGGCATGCTCCAGCAGATGCTAACTCTTCACAGTAGCTGCAGCCCTGGGGATTTCTGAATTTACTGCAAGGATGAGGCAACGGGGGAAAGGCTGATCATGAAGAGCCCTGTGTTATGGTTTAGTATCATCAGGTTTGCTTATTAGAAAGCTCAGCACAGTAGAATGAAAAATAGCTCCAACAGGAAAGAGATCAGAGCCAGGGAGACCAACTGGAGGCTAGTGATCCATTCCTAGAGGGAAGTTTCAGTGCCCTGAATGAGATAAACTCAGTGGTTACAGAAACAATAATTTTTCATCATTTTTCTGAACCCAGTGCTCCCAAAATGACATTAACTGAAAACTTCACAGTCTACTTCAAAGAGGAGGTGGGTGACATTCACATGTGCTCCTCAGTGGGAGTGGACAGAGCCAGAGATGGGGAAAACAGCGAAGTGTGCCTTCCACTATAACAGTGATCCCCAACCTTTTTTGGGCCATGGACCAGTTTAATGTCAGAAAATATTTTCACGGACCAGCCTTTAGGGTGGGACGGATAAATGTATCACGTGACCGAGACAAGCGTCAAGAGTGAGTCTTAGACAGATGTAATTAAGGGAATCTGGTCATTTTTTAAAAATAAAACATCATTCAGATTTAAATATAAATAAAACGGAAGTAATGTAAGTTATTTATTCTTTCTCTGCGGACTGGTACCAAATGGTCCACGGTCTGGGGGTTGGGGATCACTGCACTATAATACATTGGGATGCTTATTTTGATTCTAATAATTATTATCCTCATTTGAAGTCAAAATCATATAGCATCCAGCTTCACTATTACAAATATTTATTTTGAGGGAAAGAAAAAGAAAAGTCTTTGGATACAGGGAATACCCTTACTTTTATCAACATATGATAAAGAACAACTCCATGCAACTCTCTAAGCGTCAGTGTAAATAAATACCTCTATCAGACACTCTGAGGTCCTTCTATTAAACACTATCACAGCCACCTGGACTTCTGAATGTTCCACACAACTGAAATGAAGTCCTGACTGTGTAAGTCTGTGTAATACCTGTGTGCCCTGTAGTTATAGAAGCTATGGGAGGCCAGGGTCTACTCGGTCTTACATACCACTACAGTTCCAACACACAGCCCATTTGCACATGCTTAGTAAGCAGGCTTGCCTAATGAATGCAGCATGGTAAAATGCAGAAAAATAGCTTCAACACTAATTAGACTCTGCCTAGTTTCCTCTCTAGGCAGGAGAAGTAATCATCATACATTCAAAGTGTTTTTGTAATTCCCTTGTTTTTATACCACATTCAGTTTCATTCTTTTTGTCACAGGGGCTGAAACTTGACTCCACAATTTTCCAAAGACACCCGGGCTTCAAAGTCTGGAGAGCCCAACTTCTTCCTTCAATGCATCTGGAATAGAGGTAAATTAAAACAGGTATTTTTTCCCTGGCCAGTTGGCTCAGTGGTAGAGTGTCAGCCTGGCATGTGCAAGTCCTGAATTCAATTCCCGGTCAGGGCACACAGGAGAAGCACCCATCTGCTTCTCCCCTCCCGCCCCCCCTCCTTTCTCTATCTCTCTCTTCCCCTCCCCCAGCCAAGGCTCCATTGGAGCAAAGTTGGCCCAGGCGCTGAGGATGGCTCCATGGCTTCTGCCTCAGGTGCTAGAATGGCTCTGATTGCGGCAGAGCAACGCCCCAGATGGGCAGAGCATCACTCCCTGGTGGATATGCCAGGTGGATCCCGGTCCAGCACATACGGGAGTCTGTCTGACCACCTCCCCACTTCTAACTTTGGAAAAATACAAAAACAAAACAAAAACAATTTTTTAAAGAACTGTACACACCCCATATCACTGTGACTACCTGCATCACAGGCATAGACTTGTTTTGTTAAAGACCACAGCAGTAACATAGTTACAGCTTCCTATGTTGTGCTACACTAAGTAGACTGCAAAAATATGAGTTGATACATTTACTGTTCCAGTAAAGGGTAGAGATGAATCAGAACTTCTAAAGATAAAACCCAACTCTATCTCCCCCATTTGCTTTTCAGGCTTTAAAGGACTTGAGTCCAGGAAAAGAATGTATTTTGTGGAAATTATTTTTTCTTTGAAGGAATGATAACAAATGTTGATATTTTCAGCAAGGATTCCCAGAGGACTTCTTCCTTTTCAAGAAAACCTCACCTGTTGGTAAGACCAAAAAACATGACAGAGAATCTGGGACTAGGACTGTGGGGTCAGTATTATCAGGGCACCTGGTATAGAGACAGTCACTTTTCTCTGTGTAGTTAAAGAGATGATTTGGTTAAAGAGATGGAAATGATCTGATCCAGGGTCTGAATAAATACCTACACTATTCTAAGCCTCTGCATTCAGGTATGTGAATTTAAAATGTTCAATAGCCCAATTCCCAGGACTCCACAGAGCGAGCCAAGCTTTCTCCTACAATAAAGACACTGGCTCATTTTAATTTACATGGATCATTCCTCTTCAACTCTACAAAAATGAAATATACATTTACTGAGATTTGTTTTGTCTCCGATGATGTATTGAGTATTAACTTAGAATGAAAATATATGAGGTCAAGTGCAGATTCTATATTTTTCATCAATGCCAGACAGCCAAAGATTTGAGTTTTAAATTTATTTAAAGCTGATACTGAGAGAGAGTTAGAGGTCATGGTGGTAATAAGCCAAACAGAAGGCAATATTATAGTACTATCTGTTCAGTTCAGATTTGTGGGCACTGAAAACATAAAACTAACAATAAGGAAAGTTCCTAACTGACCACAGCATGACCAAATGTACGGAGAGATGGTTGGGATTCAGCCAGTGACAAGTAAAACAATTTATAGCATCTGAATATAAAATCTATGTATCCCTACTGAACGGGAGAAGAAATTCCCAAATGATACATTCAGTAAGGGGATAATATCAAAATTTTATAAATAACTCAAAGAATTCAACACACACACACACACAAACCAATCCAATTAAAATGTGGTCAGATGACCCGAATAAACATATCTCCAATGAGTAAAAACAGTCAATAGACATCTGAAAAAATGCTCAACATTACTACTCATCAGAAAATGAAAATTGAAACCACAATGACATGTCACCTCACACCTGTCAGAATGGCTATCATCAATAAATCAACAAACAGTAAGTGTTAGCAAAGATGTGAGAAAAGGGAACCCTCTTGACTGTTGGTGGGAATGCACATTGCCATAGCCACTATGCAAAACAGTATGTAACTTTCTCAAAAAATTAAAAATGAAACTGCCTTACGACTCAGCTAGTCCACTTCTGGGTATGTATCCCAAGAAACCTAAAACACTAATTCAAAAGGATGTATGTACCCTAAGTTCATGCAATATCATTTACAATAAGCCAGAATTTGGAAGCAATCCAACCGCTCATTAACAGAGAAGTGGATAAAAAAGTTGTGGTACATATATATATGTGATAGAATGTTAATCAGACATAAAACAAACACAAAGAAGAACCATAAAATCTTAATTAACCTTTACAACAGCAAGGATGAACCTCAAAGGTTTTAATGTTAAGTGAAATAGACAGCAAAAGACAAATACCATGTCGTTTAACTTATACGTGGAATCTAAAGAGCAAACTGAACAAACAAAATAGAAACAGACTTATTGATACAGAAAATAGACTGAGGGTGGCCAGAGGGGAGACTGGTAGGGTCCAGGTGAGAAGGTGAAGGAACTGAGGTGGGTAGTTACAAAACAGTCACAGGGATGTCAAGTAGAATCAGGAATATAGTCAATAATATTGTAATAACTGTGTACAGTGCTAGGTAGGTCCTTAAAATATTGGGGAGGAATACTTTGTAAAGTATATGTGTCTGATCAGTTTGCTATGCACCTGAAACTAATACAAAATAATACTAACTGTAACCTGCAATTAAAAAATAAAAATTTTTAAATAAATAAAGTAGACTTTAGAAGTAAGGGGAAAAAAGGAAACCGTTTTGCTTGTTAATCTTGTTTACTTTGTTAATGGAGAATCTAGCAGCTCCATTAACAGCCTTGAGTGAAAGTTTTCACTTTAAATACAATTTTCTGAAATCAAAGTGATAATTTAAGCATAAAAATAAAATAAGGCCTTGGCCAGTTGGTTCAGTGGTAGAGTGTTGGCTCGGCATCTAAGTGTTCTGGATTTGATTTCCGGTCAGGGCACACAGAAGAAGGGGCCATCTGCTTCTCCACCCTTCCCCCCTCGCTTCTGTCTGTCTGTCTGTCGGTCTCTCTCTCTATCCCTCGCCCCTCTCCCCCTCCTGCAGCCATGGCTCAATTGGAGCAAGTTGGCCTATGGTGCTGAGGGTGGCTCCATGACCTTCACTTCAGGTGCTAAAAAGAGCTCAGTTGCTCAGCTCAAGACCTCAGATTGGTAGAGCATCGCCCCCTAGTGGGCTTGCTGGGTGGATCCCGGTCAGGGCGCATGTGGGAGTCTGTCCCTCTGCCTCTCCTCCTCTCACTTGGAAAAGAGAAAAAAAATAAAACAAAAAAATAAAATAAAATGTATATATGTTGCTGAAAAATTATGCAATCCAGAAATTTGTATTTACTGGACTATTACTAGTTATTATCCCAAACTTAGCCAAGGAATTGTTAACAATCCATAACTAATGCTCCATGAATAAAAGCTCCATGAGAGCTATTTACTTTTGTTTTGTTCAACAACTTACTTGTGGTTCTTAGAACAAGGCCTGAAACATAGTACACCATCAAAATATTTATTGCATAAATGAACAAATAAATGAATAAGAACATGGCTTACAATTTATTTGTACAATCATTTGTCACTCTTGTATTTTAACATCTATTTTTTTATCTTCTTTAAAGTAATCTACCAATCATTCATTCACTCATTCATTCACTCATTCATTCCTAGAACTACCTGCCTTGTAACAAGATTATAGTGAAAAGCTTAAAACCAATAAGATGAATGCAATTAATCATGTATTTTATTCACATGCCTTATCTGGCACCTTTGTTTTCTTTGAATAGAAGATTAATGTTTTTCCCCCTGGCTGGATAGCTTGGTTGGTTAGAGCATTGTCTGAATACACAGAGGTTGTGGGTTCGATCCCCAGTCAGCGCATGTACAGGAACAGACTCATATTTCTGTCTCTCTCTCCCTCTGCCTCTCTCTCTAAATAAAACCTAAAATAAAAGTACAAATTAAAAAAAAGTAATGTTTTTCACCCCTGCAGGGTGGGTCCATGTTAATCAATCTGTAAATATTTATATTTAAACACACACGCACACAGGCATAACAGTTCAGAAATGACATTAGTAATTGCAGACCTGATTAATTCTTGCTTGCAGCACCACTGTTAGGGAAAGTTTAGTACACCAATCCAGACATGCCTATTGATTTGTTCCCAGCAGACAGTGTGTGCCACCTCTCCTTCCCGTGAGTGGTGCTCACTTTGTTGGATTATAGATGGCAACGCGAGGCATCCAAGGTTTCCAAGCATCCTAAGATGCAATGCTTCTATGAGACCTCTCTTTAGAGCTATTAGAGCATAGTGTATAATCATAAAGGCTGCATTACAAGAATGGGTACTAAGAAGGATGAAAACTTGTGAGTAGTGTCTTAGTTAAGGCAGTTTATTTATTTTCCTTAGAAAATGTCCCAATATACAATCCCTGTATAGTTACGAGTCATTTAATAGAAATAAATTCTGAGAAATGCACTGTTAGACAATTTTGTTGTTGTGTGATCATTACAGTGTGCACTTACACAATCCTGGATAGTTTATAGCTTACCACACACCTAGGCTATATAGTAAGCCTATTGCTCCTGGGCTACAAACCTGTACATCACATTACTGGACTGAATAGTGCAGGTACTTGAAACGCAATTATAAGTATTTGTATATCTAAACATATCTAAATGTAGAAAAGGTACAGTAAAAATATGGTAGAAAAGATGTTTTAAAAGCTACACCTGTACAGGGCACTGACCATGAATGGAGTTTACATACCTGGAAGTTGCTGTGGGTGAGTCAGTAAGTGAGTAGTGAGTGAGACATTACTGTACACTACTGTAGACCTTATGTACACTTAGGCTACACTCAATTTATTTTTAAAAATTACTTCTTCAATAATAAATTAACCTTAGCTTATTGTAATGTTTTTTACTTTAAAAACTTTTAGCCTGACAAGGTGGTGGCACAATGGATAGAGCATTGGATTGGGATGCGGAGGACACAGGTTCGAAACTCCGAGGTTGCAGCTTGAGCACAAGCTTATCTGGTTTGAGCAAAGCTCACCAGCTTGAGCCGAAGGCCGCTGGCTCGAGCAAGGGGTCACTCAGTCTGCTGAAGGCCCCCAGTCAAGGCACAAATGAGAAAGCAATCAATGAACAACTAAGGTGCTGCAATGAGGAACTGATGCTTCTCATCTCTCTTTCTTCCTGTCTGTCTGCCCCATCTGTCCCTCTCTCTGTCTCTGTCACACACACACACACACACACACCTTTTAATTTTTCTTTAACTTTCTCACTCCTGTAAAAACACTTAGCTTTAAGCACAAAGACATTATACACAGGTGGCTTCCAGTCAAGATGGAGGTTCAGGTAAATGCTATACCGGCATTCTCCCATGACCACATCACAATTACAGGTAAACTACAGAAAAACTATTGAGAACCACCTGAAGTCTAGCTAAACATAAGTCTTACAACTAAGCATATACAGAAAAAGTTATGTTGAGACTAGTAGCAAGAGCAGAGACACAATCCCACACCCTAGTGTAGTAGTTAGAAATCAGGAGGAATTTTCAGCTGCAGAAACAACCCCTGAAGAGCCAGGCTTCTGAACTCCACACCAGGCATCCAGACCAAAGTTCTAGTGTTGGGAAGAGAAATCTCCTTAACCCTGGCTGTGGAAAACAGCAGAAATTGTGTTTGAGTGAGACAAAGGGCTGCTGAAGTTCCAGGCATTTCTCTTAAAGGACTGGCACATGAACTTACTTGGATTCATTTGCTCCGAGTACCAGTGCTGAGGCAGTAACTCCAAAGGCACCAAGGACAGAGAAGGAACTTAAATGTCCGGCTTTGAGGCATGGCTGGAGGGGCAGATTTCTCTCATACAGAAATGCTGGCAGAAGACATTGTTCTGTTGCTGAGCCCTCCCACTGATGGTGTAGTCTTGCACCACAGCTGAGTATCATTAACCTGCCTAACAAACACTGTTTATCTTGCCCTAGAGATTCCCTGAGACCCTGCGCATCTGAAATTGCTAACTCACCCAGGCCAATTCCAGTGGCTTTTCTATGTAAATTATGTGGACAAGGCCCACCGGGGGTGAAGATGACAGAGATGCAGAGACCCGACTCTGGAGACCAGGTTCAGTGACACAGATCCGATTTATTCAGGAAGTAAGCTAGCTTATATACACAGGTTCAGCCTATAGGGTGTTACAGCATGTCCTTCACAGCCAGTGGCTGAAAAGGTCAGGGAGCTGCCTGGTTAGCACTGAGTTACTTCCTTACAGTGGGCAAGCTCCCTCCTGGGTGTGCCTAGGAGGGTTTCAGGTGCTGGAGTGTTCTCACAGCATTGCATCAGCCACAGCTGCTAGGAATGTGCTCTGCGCTCCACCCACATTTCCCCCTTCTCTTTTAATTAGGACCAGTTGGACTTGATGAATGACAGTTTGCTGTTGTTGTCTCTACGGGCAGGATAATGCCAGGGTGGGGAAAAGCAGCCCAGATGTGGGGATCCGCCTGCATCTGGGAGTTAGTGGTTACTATAGCACAAATAAGCAGGAACAGAGTACCAGGGCCTGGGGGCCCGTCAGGGGCAATTTGCTGGTCTTGCTCTGCTAAAGCCTTCATATCCCCCCAGGTGATGGGGTGCGCATGTTGGCCATGAGGTCTTCTTCTGGAGACTCACCATCTCCTGGGTAGAGGGGTTTGTCAGAAGGGTCATCTTGGGACACCAGGACTGGCCTTATGTTTCATTCTGGGATCCAAATTGGCTGAGGGCTCTTTTCTGGAAAGACACAATCATAACCTCTCCCTTGCATTAGAAGGGGGTGTGGACCTCGCCACTGTGCCATGGCTGGGTCCTTCCAGCGTACCAATGGTAAAGGGGTTCAGGAGTGGCAACTTCGGATTCTTCGGCTGGCGGAGCTGATGGTGCAGTTAGCAATTCAGTTGGTTTTGCTTTTGCTCGCTCAGCCATGAGTGTGTTAAACTCAGAGGCTAAGCCACTTTCCTCCTCAATGGAGGAGGGTGAATAGGTAGGTAGGGGCTTCTCAGAGAGAGGAGTAGAGGGTCCTCAGTGGGAGATGGCTGGTAGGGCAGGAGTGAGACCGAGGGGAAAGGTTTGCCCTTTGTGTACTTCCACTGAATGGACGCGCAGGAGAGCTCAGTCCCAAGTATCAGGGTCCCAAAGAGGCGTGTCCCAAAGCCAAGGGTTGAAACCTGAGAGGATTTACTAGTAGGTACAAAGATCCTTTTCACTAGAGGAAGAGTTTGCTCTCTTGGTTCCTGGGATGATTAGAGGAGAGAGCAGAGCAGAGAGCAGAAAGAGGCCATGTGGCCAGGAGAAGCAGCCAAGATGGCGGAGTGCTGAGTGAGATGCCAGTTTGTGCAGAGTTTGTATCTGGGATAAGGAAGGAGATGGGGAACTGAGGAGAATAAGGCTGGTGAGCTAGAAACCTTTGATTCTAGGAAACTCGGATAAGTCAGTGGCTTTGTGAGCACTGAATGTGAGTGGGTTTTGGAGCCCAGTGTGTATTTTTACTTGCCTGCCAGGTGCAAGCTAGAATTAAAGAAAATGGCCTATCAGTTTTTGGCTCCGCTGTTTCTTTACCGACTGTCCGAATCCAATGCGAACCTGTATGGACCAGGCTGCTCTGATGGTGGCCCTGGCCGTGGCTTCTGGCTTTACATAGATGATAGTGATAGAGACTATTGAGGTTCAGGATAAGCCACCCCAAGATGTGCCTCAGTCAATGCAGATTACTCTGAGCTAAAAGCAATTTTAGCTTCAGGATCAGGAGAGAATTTTGTGACTCTCTTTAACTACTGGAAGAACCTGAATCAGGGGCTTTGATAGTAACAACAGATTATCAGAGATAAATTTGTTTGACCTATCTATAAGGCAGTGGTTCTCAAACTTTTTGAAGTTGGGATGCATTTAAAATCCTACAAATAATTGTAGGCATACTATATACAAATTTCTGAGAAATATGTTATAATAATTAAGTCAAATATTAAAGAAAAAAATAGAAGGTCCAAGCATGCTTTATGGTAATTAAACAAAATTGCCCCCAGTCTTTCCAAAGATCCTTTTCACTAACTTTAACTTGCTTACTCTGCAATAGGGTATGGAGGGCTTGAGCTTGCGGGCCTCGAGAGTGAGGGAGAAGGTTTCCTACTGCAGAGGGTCACTCACCCGTCCCTTGGATGCCAGTTGGGTCCCTGCTTGGGTGCCAGTTGTGGACAAGGCCCACTGGGGGTGAGGATGATAAGAGATGCAGAGACCCGACTCAGGAGACCAGGTTCAGTGACGCAGATTCGATTTATTCAGGAAGTAAGCTAGCTTATATACACAGGTGCAGCCTATAGGGTGTTACAGCATGTCCTTCACAGCCAATGGCCAAAAAGGTCAGGGAGCTGCCTGGTTGGCACTGAGTTACTTCCTTACAGTGGGCAAGCTCCCTCCTGGATGTGCCTAGGAGGGTTTCAGGTGCTGAAGTGTTCTCACAGCATTGCATCAGCCACAGATGCTAGGAATGTGCTCTGCACTCTACCTATAAATTATCTGTCTTGGCTCATGATGAAGACTTTCCAAAATTTTCTCAAAGGTTAACAAACCCTAAAGAAGCAAAATCTGGGTTCTGCATACCCTGTACCTCTTGCTGAGTTGCCTCAGGCTCAGTACCAGTGAATGCTGGTTCACAGCTTGACCTCTCATGGGCACCTCCAAGCCCAGCACAAGTAACAGCCATCTGAAGATCACTTTGTAGCCAATGCTGGGGCATAGGTGGCGCTTGACCTTGGACTGAATCTCACAGGAGGCCACAGAAGCAGCATACCTGGTGGACAGCTTCAGACCACCCTTAAGCACCACCCAACCACCTTCATGACTGACACATTCAAGGGGTGAACTCAGCAGGCTCTGAGCTCCACTGAAGTGAGTTCTACTCACTGGGGTCCACTACTATAGAGCAGTTCCTCCACTGTAGTCAACATTGGTCTTTATAGCCAATTGGTATGGGGCTCAATCACTCCCACGGACTTGCCAACAACAATCAAGTGTCAACTACAGCAGAAGGGTGCATACAGCTTACAAAGAGCTTGGTGACTGAGGAGGCTGTGCCACTGAGCTTCACAACATAGCTACTACATATGGCTACCCTACCAAGATGGACATACTTAGCAGACCTGCCAAATACATCAAAGCAAGCAAGAGAGGTGGCCAAAATGGGGAGACAATAAAACATATTCCAAATTAAAGAATAATAGAAATCTCCAGAATAAAGACTAAATGAAGGGAAAACAAGAAATCTATGAAATACAGAGTTCAAATCTATGGTTATAAGGATGATCAAGTGAGATCTTCAATAGCATAAAAAAGTACCTAGAAACCATACAGAAGAACCAGTTAGAAATGAAGACTACAATAACTGAATACACTAAAAGGAATCAACAGCAGCTTAGATGAAGCAGAGGACTGAATCAGTAATTTGGAAAACAAGGTAGTAGAAAACGCCCAATCAGAACAGCAAATAGAAAACAAATTTAAAAATTGAGGATAGTTTAAAGGACATTTGGAACAACTTGAAGCTTAACAGATTCCAAAAGGGGTACTAGAAAGAGAAAAGAGAGAGCAAGGAATTAAGAACCTATTTGAAGAAATAATGACAAAATTTCCCTAAGTAGGTAAAGGAAAAAAACAAAAAACACAGAAATACAGGAAAGTCAAAGAGTCCTAAAAAAGATGAACCCAAAGAGGTCCACACCAAGACACATCATGATTGAAATGGCAAAAGTTTAAGACGAAAACAAAACAAAACAAAACAAAAAAACCTTAAAAGCAACGAGAAAAACAGTTATCTACTTACCAGAGCTCCCAAAATACTGTCAGATAATTTCTTAACAGAAAGTTTGCAGGTGAAAAAGGATTACAACAAAATGTTCAAAGTGATGACAAACAACAACCTACAACCAAGATTACTCAACCCAGCAAATCTATCATTTAGAGTTGAAGGACAAATAATGAGCTTCTCAGACAAGAAAAAGCTGAAGGAGTTTATAATCACTAAACCAAACTTACAAAAAAATGTTAAAGTGTCTTCTTTAAGAAGAAGAAGGAAAAAAATTAAGAAATATGAATACTAAAATGGCAATAAATACATATCCATCAATAATTGCTTTAAATGCAAATGGATTAAATGCTCTAATTTAAAGATCTATGGTAATTGAATGGATAACAAAATAAAACCCTTATATATGCTGTTTAAAAGAGACTAACTTCAAACTGAAAGACACACAGACTGAAAGTAGAGGGATGGAAAATGATATTTTTTTTAAATAGAAGCAGACAAACAAAAAGCTGGGATAGCAATACTTACACCAGACAAAACATACTTTTTGTTGTTGTTTACAGGGACAGAGAGAGAGCCAGAGAAAGGGATAGTTAGAGACAGACAGACAGGAACGAGAGAGATGAGAAGCATCAATCATCAGTTTTTTATTGTGACAGCTTAGTAGTTCATTGATTGCTTTTTCATATGTACCTTGACCGCGGGCCTTCAGCAAACTGAGTAACCCCTTGCTTGAGCCAGCAACCTTGGGACCAAGATGGTGAGCTTTTGCTCAAACCAAATGAGTCGGCGCTCAAGCTGGCGACCTCAGGGTCTCGAACCTGGGTCTTCTGCATCCAAGTCTGATGCTTTATCCACTGCACCACCGCCTGGTCAGGCCAAAACATACTTTTAAGTGGAGGCTAAAGCAAGAGTCAAAGAAGGACTCAGCAATTCCATTTCTATGTACTTACCAGAAGAAACTCAAAACACTAAACTGAAAAGACATATACATCCATGTTTACTGCAGCATTATTTACAATAGCCAAGATACATAAGCAACTTGAGTGTCCATCAATAGGTAAATGGATAAAGAAGAAATGGTCCATAAAGATAATGGAATATGACTCAGCGATAAAAGAAAGAAAAAAGAACATCCTTCCATCTGTAACAACATGGATATACTTAGGGGATACTGTACTGAAATAAGTCAGACAGAGAAGGACAAATGCAATGATCTCACTTACATATAAATTCTAAGACACAAACAAACAAGCAAAACAGAAACAGATTCATAGATACTGAGGATATTTTGATGGCTGTCAGAGGAGGGGGTGTTTGGGGGATGAGTGAAAAAGATGAAGGGACCCCTGGCTGTGTAGCTCAGTTGGTTAGAACGTTATCTCAAGATGACAAAGTTGTAGATTCCCTGGTCAGGGCACATACAAGAAACAACCAATGAATGCATAAATAACTGGAAAAACAAATTGGTATTTTATTCTCTCTCCCTTCCTCTCTCTTTTTAAAATCAATTTTAAAAATTTAAATAAAAAGTGGGAAAGGATTAAGTGCAAATTGGGAGTTACAGAATAGTCTTGGGAAGTAAAGTATAGCATAGGAAATATTATCAATAGTATTGTAATAACTACTGGTGGTGTCAGATGGGTACTAGCTTTTTTGTTTTTTTGTTTTTTGTACTTTCCTAAAGTGAGAAGGTGGTGGGGGTGGGGGGAGAGTGGTGGAGGCAGACAGACAGACTCCCTCATGTGCCTGACTGGGATCCACCTGGCATGCCCACCAGGGGCAATGCTCAGCCCCTCTGGGGCGTTGCTCTGCTACAATAGGAGCCACTTTGCTCCAATGGAGCCTTGGCTGTGGGAGAGAAAGAGAGAGATAAAGAGAAAGGACCAGGGGGGAGGGGGGAGAGGCAGATGGGTGCTTCCCCTGTGCGCCCTGGCCAGGAATCGAACCTGGGACTTTCACACGCCTGGCCGATGCTCTACCACTGAGCCAACTGGCCACGGCCCAGATGGGTACTAGTTTTATTGGGATAATCACTTTATAAATTATATTAGTGTGTAAACTATGGGTTGTACACCTGAAAATAATATGATATCATATGTCAACTGTAATTGAAAATTTTAAAAAACACAAACATTGTACCGCTGCACTAAAATATTTTCATTCTATATATACTTAATCTATAAGCTTATATATGCATATATATTTTTTACTCTTTAAGCATATATATATCTTTTTGTTGAAAACTTAGACACAAACACACACATCATTAGTCTAGGCCAACATAGGGTCAGCAGTATCAGTCTCCTTGACTTCCACCCCCACATCTTGTTCCACTGAAGATCTTCAGGGGTGATAGCACACATGAACCTGTCATCTATGATAACATGCCTTCTTCTGCAATACCTTCTAAAGGAGCAGCCTCGAGTTCTTTTTGAGGAGGTGTCACTCTCTTTAGAAATGTACTGATGCTTATTTGCTTGTTATTGTTGTTTTCAAATAGATGTTTGCATTTAAGCCAATAAAGCATGACAAACATTTCTCTTGAGAGTTAATTTCTTACAGCTTCTTAGGGATCTTGTTGAGGTCTGCAAAAGCTTCTGTTAAATACTTCACTTTGAATTTCCTTGGGGTTTCTTTTGTTTTCTTTCTACAATTTCCTTTTTTCTTGAATCTTCCTTATCTGTGCATTCCTATTCCAGTTCCAACAACTCCTTATTAGTCAATTCCTTAAGTACAACCTCTAGGAGCTCCTAAACGTCATCCTCATCCACACACAGGTTCAAGTTGTTTGCCATCTTTACTATAGCCTTGATTTTTGCAACCTCCTCATTCTTAACAAATAATTTCAAGTCATGGACAATCCTCTTTTGTGTTTTTTCCAGGTGCCATTTATGTATTTCTTGGTGATATCACCCCATGCCAAGCAAGATTCTCAATGTAATCATAGCTGTTATACCATAATAGTGCCACTGCCTTCCTCATTTGCAGCAATAGTCTGGGCAAAGGTCCTGCTTAGTCAATAGGACTTAAAAACTTCTATAACTCCTTTACCTGTTGGTTGGATCAAAGAAATAATGCTTGGTGCAAGAAACATCTCTTTGATATTCGAATGATGATCATCAATAAAAAAAAAGGATGCCCAGGAGCATTATAAACAATAAGCAAAATCTGAAAGGTATGTTATTCTCCAAACAGTACTTCACTTCACTGGCATAACAATTCAGGAGGCATCTGGGAGAGGAGCTGGGTGACCATGACTTCTCTCTGCTCCTGCAGGACACTGACTGCGTGTGCTTATTGATATACTTGAAGGCCCTGGGTCCTCCCTGTGCCAGACCCCACAGGGTTTCAACTTGTAGCTTGTGGTATTGCTCTCAAGCAAGACTGTTATTCTGTTTTTAAAAGCCTTGCAATATACCATTGACTTAGCCTTTTTACAAAAGTTCTTTTAGACATCTGTCTCCAAAATAGGGAGGTTTTACCCATTTTGAGAATTTGTTCTGGTAAGTAATTTTCCTTCACAATCAGCTTATCTAGAGTTTCCAAAATTCTTTTTTAGCTGCCTTTATATCCGCACTCAGATACACCACTCACTTTCACATTATGTCATTAAAGAGGTTCAGCCTTTTCTTTCAACATTGTAAACATACTTTTTTTGCTTTGGTTGCGATGTCAAGATGCTTAGAAGAATATGCTTCTCTGTCTAGTCTCCATCCTAAAGTTCCCACGTGTTTAATATTGACCCTTCTCAAAGTTTTGTTAGTCTCACTGCCTTCAATAAAACACATCCTTTGACAGTTTCTGTCACTGTGTTCTTATTCTTCAAAGTCACAGCTATGGTGGCATGGGACATGCCTGCCTGGTGAGCAACAACTGTCACTGATTTTCCACCTTGATGTTCTCAACCAAATTATAATTTTGTTTTCAAGTTTATCACTTGATGTGACTTCTTAATGGCAACACAAACAATGGATCTTGTGTGCTTAGGAGCCATGAGAAACAGAATACCACAAATTAAATCAAGCACAAGAGAAATGATACCGTCAATAGATGTGGCAAACACTAGATATGTGAGGGTGTTGAGGATGTAATGTGCCATACTGTTTTATAGCAAACTATTTTTTATAAATAAAAAAATAAACATTAAAATAATAATTTAAAGTACCTATATAGTATAGTAAATTCATGTACCTGTAACTGTGGCTTATTATCTGTTATTATGAAGTATTTATAATTGGTATGTGCTATACTTTTTCTTCTTCTTCTTTTTCACCTGAGAGAAGAGGAGGCAGAGACAGACTCCTGCATGCTCCCCTACCGGGATCTACCTGGCATCCCCCATCTGGGGTTGATGCTCTGCCCATCTATGGCCATGCGGGCAACCAAGCTATTTTTAGCACCTGAAGCAGAGGCTCCACGGAGCCATCCTCAACATCTGGCCTATTCACTCAAACCAATAGAGCCCTGGCTGTAGTAGGGGAAGAGAGAGCGAGAGAAGGGGGAGTAGGAGGGGTGGAGAAGCAGATGTTCACTTCTCCTGTGTGCCCTGACTGAGAATCAAACCCATGACATCCATATGCTGGGCCAACGCTCTACCACTGAACCAACCAGCCAGGGATGCCATAATTTTTATATGACTGGAAGTATAATACGTTTGTTTACCCCAGCATCACTGGAACATGTGAATGATTTATTGTGATGACAGCTATGATATCAAGAGGCAATAGGAAATTTTCAGCTCCATTATAATCATATGACCATGTCATATTTTGAGGTTCTTTTTTGACCAAAACCTCATGTGACACATGACTGTAATAAGTTTACACGGATTTGGAGGAGTTGTGAATAATAGCAGATATAATCTATCATAGTTTCACCTCAATCCTTATTATTCTTGATATTAATAGTAGCCCTTTACAGGTTAATGTATTACAGGAAAAAGTGAAAGATAACTTCTTTCTAATCATTTCCATTTGTTTGCATGACTAAGATACAAAAGTAGTCAAATATCAGGTTCAATTGAATCTTGCAAGACTTCTCCTGAGGGAGAATGTGAAAAGAGGTTTAGAAAAAGAAGAAGCAAGTCAAAGAAAGAATTCCTTAATGAAATTCTGCAGTGATCATCAATAACGTGCACCATCACCGCCTTCACCTGCTCATTTCAGTGAGGTATTAACTTCACACCTACAGAGGTCATCTAAATGAGAATGTGATTAAGTAGTTGGAATGATTTTACTTTTTTAAATGAATATTAAACCCTAGAAATTTATTTTAAAACAGATCTACATTGACAAATTAAAACACACAGAATTTAGTAAATGTGAAAAGGTCTGTTCAATATTCAGGGTTATAAATAAGTCTATTAAACTCACAGGGTTTAGAATCTTAAATTTTGCATGATTTGACATAATATATTCTGATTTGTAACTCATCATAACAATAAGGGAGGTTGTTTTGCATTTGAGATGTAGAAAAACAAATATACACTGAAACAAAATATTACAATGTACCAAGGACATGAATAATGTAATTTCCAAAGACCTCAATACAATAGCATATGCTAAATTTTTTTTCAATATGATAAATGCAAGTAGCTGAGGCTCCTTAAATATATGTATGTATATAATTATATCAATGATGTTAATTAAAGCACATCTCAGGGTAGCCTAAGAAAATGTTACTGTGATCCCCAACACTTTAAGTTTCCCATTTTTAGTATAAAATGTCTTTAAAATCTATGATTACCCTTTTTTTTATTAGGTTTGTATTAATCATTTTCCATTCCAAATACAAAACTACCTCAAGCTATTTGGTTGAGGAAATGTAACTGCTATTATTCTGATTGTTATTGATAACAAAGAAGACTAATTATGAAACTGCTCCCTTGAGAGTTGGGATACTTGGTTTCTAAGAACAGCTTTGCCACCAGCTAGAATTGTTACCTTGGGGAAGTAATTTAACCTCTGTAAATGTCTTCATTTGAAAAACAAAGGAGTCATTTTAGCCAATCCCTAAGGTCCTTGCCAGACTGAATATTCCTAATATCTATGATCTATGACTCTCACTAGTTAATCTAATTTAAAAAGCAATGCCAATTTTTTATCTGTTTTCTTCTCTACTGTTGTAATTATTATTGATCTCTCAGAAATATTCTCTGTCCAAAGCCTCTGGGAGTATTTGTAAAATGGAGATACAAGTTCTATGGGCAAACAAAATAGAAGTTTCTGTGATAATAAATATTTCATTCCATTCTCTGGGTACAGCATTGCAACACACTTCCCTTGGACTCAGGAGAGTTGAGGGTAGGGCCTTACCCATAGACTCGGGGCGCTTGAACCCACAAGATTCAGGAGTCAGTCTGCACATGCTAGCACTCCAAACTTTGAGCTACTTCTCACCCCCTCATTCTCACCCCTGTTAGGGAGAAGAAAGCTCAGATCTATGAAGAATTTACCTGGGAAGAGGAAATGCTGCAATTTTAAAAAATATTCATAAAAGTTTAATGGGTATTAATATTTTCCAAAATAAAAATATAATTAGTGAGGGAAGTGGTATTGCTTTACATTTTTGTTAATTTCTTTAATATCTGACTTAACAGAAGACAGCTGCCTTCCTATATCTGCTCTGTGTTCAGTTGTTGCAATAGGCTGTTTTGGTTGAAGTACATGAAGAAAATCTGGTTGCACACGTCAGATAGTTTGAAAAGGAAAGAGTATTTTAATAAGCTTGTCAAATAAAAAGAAAAATATCCACATTTATTTGAAATGCTGCATTTTTGAACAGACCCCAAACTCACCTTGTACTGACCTCCTTTTCTGTCTGCTGAACAAGTCTCCGTCCGTTTTCCCTGGCTCCAGAGTGAGTCCCACTTGAACTGACCATGGGAAGAGGGAGGATTTGGCTCGGAGAAAGTTTGGCTCTTACTGCTTTACAGCTCTTCTCAGCTTGATTGGCAAAGCTCTGCATAACAACACCACCTACTTCTTTCTCTCTTTGCCTCCTGTTCCTACCAAGCCTCTTTCAGTTTCCCTGGCTGAGATATATAGAAGTCAACTTCATGGCCAGCAATTCTGGACACAGATGCTAACACGAGATTCAGGTGTGCCTGGTTTATTCTAGGCAGTGTAGTTTTCACAATAATCAGAGGCCCCTCTCTAACAAGGAATGATACATGCCTTCCACCTCCACAAAGTGATTCTCTACCTGTTCTAAATGTTTATGCAAAGAACCCACAAGGGGATATAGTTGAATGTTTAACTGACCATTATAGAATGATTAAGGTTGACATTTCCAAGAATTCGACCCTACTAGACTTTGGTAGGGTCAAAACACTAGTCACCTTTGTAAATTTCAATACCAAAACACTCATCTGTTTAGTGGAATGAAGCATATTCAAAAATATTTCCAAATATTAAAAAAGATTTTATGCTAATGGACTATTAAACATTTAATGCCCTGTTAACAAATGGTTATTTCTCCATTAAGCACCATCATGACCAGTGCATAGTTTATGAATATTCCTATTGTCCTTGAAAGAAATTACATGCTATTATTATGGCTAAAAATAGCAGCCCAGTGAGGAGCAGAGTGTAATTTGCATCTAGGGTTCAGCCCACATCATCTACAGCAGGAGCTTATTTTCAGGGATCAGATTCAGGAAAAGGCTTCAAAGACATTTCACCAGTCTCAACATTCTGGGAATGACTAAATTCCATTCCTCAGGGGGAGTGGTTTAGAATGATGTTAACTTCTTCTTTAATGATGAAATGCATAGAATGACTTTCTTTTAGATTCAGCCCTATTGTCATGGCTCTGTGGCCTCTGCCTCAGGCGCTAGAGTGGCTCTGGTCGCAATATGGCGACGCCCAGGATGGGCAGAGCATCGCCCCCTGGGGGGCAGAGCACAGCCCCTGGTGGGCGTGCCGGGTGGATCCCGGTCGGGCGCACGCGGGAGTCTGTCTGACTGTCTCGCCCTGTTTCCAGCTTCAGAAAAAAGAAAAAGAAAAAAAAAAAAAAAAAAAAAAAAAAAAAAATAGATTCAGCCCTATTGCCCTTCTCTACACATCACTAGCCCCATGACATATACTGCTCACAAAAATTAGGAGATTTCAAAATGAATGTGAAGTGATGAAAAAAAGAAGCATTTGATTTTTTTTTTATTAAACAAGAACATCAGAAAAGCAAATGACAAGTCAAAGAAAGTTGTTCGATTGTACAAATGAGGTGCAAAACCAACTTTTATTTCCTTGGTGAAAATGGACTGTACAAAAGGCTGAAAGTGCCCTGGTCGGTTGGCTCAGCGGTAGAGCGTCGGCCTGGCGTGCAGAGGACCCGGGTTCAATTCCCGGCCAGGGCACACAGGAGAAGCGCCCATTTGCTTCTCCACCCCTCCGCAGTGCTTTCCTCTCTGTCTCTCTCTTCCCCTCCTGCAGCCGAGGCTCCGTTGGAGCAAAGATGGCCCGGGCGCTGGGGATGGCTCCTTGGCCTCTGCCTCAGGCGCTAGAGTGGCTCTGGTCGCAACATGGTGACGCCCAGGATGGGGCAGAGCATCGCCCCCTGGTGGGCAGAGCAGCGCCCCTGGTGGGCGTGCCGGGTGGATCCCGGTCGGGCGCATGCGGGAGTCTGTCTGACTGTCTCTCCCTGTTTCCAGCTTCAGAAAAATGAAAACAAAACAAAACAAAACAAAAGGCTGAAAGTACTGGAGTGTCTGCACATTCCCTGATCCCCTAATTTTTGTGAGGAGTGTATTTTCCTCTCTATCCAGCAAGAACCACCCTCCCCATACTCCTTCCAACTTAGAGAAGCATGTTGACCAGCCACAGTGGGAACCATTTTAACAATGATCTAACTTAACTCTGTTAGAACAATATAAAAACCGACTCTGAGAGGGTGAAGTGACCTGGCATTCAGCCACAGGTACTTACAAAAGAGCACAGATATAACAGTGCTAAATCAGTGTTCCTTCTTATTGCTCTTTCCATCTATGTAAACTGCGTGACTTCTTCAACAGTTACTTGCCTCTTCCCTAAAGCCTGCAATGATTGCTCAAGCTTAGTATATTTCCCCCAGTTCAGAATAGTTCACAACTGTGGGCAAAACAGCTGTGTTAGGCTTGCTTGCTGGTTTACTGGCTGCAAGCACCTTGCTTGATTAGTGCATGAGCTCATGGCAGTGCCACGTGTGTATAGTCTATGCAAGGCTACAGGTACTTGTACTGGGGGTGGCAGATGGTGGATTGTGGATTGCCTGCCTGCCACTGTGAGGGGTCATTTTGCTGTTTGTTCCCTTGCAAGAAGAGGTTTCCCCTGCTTGCAGTTGGGAAGAATCTATTAAATGGTTTGCTCATCGGCAGTTGGGAGAATCTATTAAATGGTAACGGCCCAATGCTTTCTGGCTCTAAATAGCCTTCATTTTATTTATTTATTTTTATTATCTTTTTTTTTCTTTTTTTTGTATTTTCCCGAAGTTAGAATTGGGAAGGCGGTCAAACAGATTCCGTCATGCACCCGACCGGGACCCACCCAACATACCCACTGGGGGTGATGCTCTGCCCATCTGGGGCATTGCTTCGTTGCAACCGGAGCCATTCTAGTGCCTGAGGCAGAGGCCATGGATCCATCCTCAGCGCCCCCCCCCCAACTTTGCTCCAATGGAGCCTTGGCTGCTGGAGGGGAAGAGAGAGATAGAGAGGAAGGAGTAGGGGAAGTGTGGAGAAGCAGATGGGCACATCTCCTGTGTTCCCTGATGGAAAATTAAAGCCAGACTTCCACACGCTAGACCGATGCTCTACCATTGAACCAACTGGCCAGGGCCATAAATAGCCTTCATTTTAAAAGATAGAAGTAGAATAGATAGCTGAGGAAAATGAAACAAGGAAATAAATAAGGATAAGGAAGGAGCTTAGCTTCCCCCCCACACACACAAAAAAAGTAACTTCATTTTGGTTAGTCTCCCTTATCCAGGCCTGCTCCTCTTCATATTTTTTTACTTCCACTTAGTCCATTTAAATCACCTTAAATCACAAATTGACTAATTTCTTCCATGAATTAATACTATTCAGTTTAATCCTAATGGCTGCAAGATGAAATCAAAATTCTTGCATAGCAAACCAAGCCCTATTCTGTGGCCCTTACTGTGTCCTTATGATTGTTTTCTGACAGTGCCTGCCTTGCATGGGCTTTTCCAGTGGTATTGAAGATTTGCATACCTCTACCACACCATGCCGTCTCTAGTCTCATTCTCTTCATCCCAGGCCCTCGTTCTCATTGGACCCTTCCTCTTTCTTTGCCAGGCTATGCTTAGGTATCCTCAGACTCTGCCAAGAGGGATCTTGCTCTGGAATCTGTCCTTTAATCTCTAGGTTGAGCTGCCTCATGGTGCTTTTCGAATGCTGACTAAACGCCTTCCTCATTGAACACACAGTACACCGGATCAGGAGCTCCTCAAACGCAAAGGCAACAGCAGCTTCCTCACCTCTTAACACAGTGCTAAATGTACATCTGCCATTCTGTGAAGGTGGCGGGGTGGGGCCGGCATGCTTGGTGAACTGATTTTTTCCGTGTGTCAACTGTGTAAGAAGAACTGGTTCAGTAGATGGGATAGTATGAAATTTGTCTCAAAATCCTTCTGGTTATGTTGCCCACAGTGAACCAGAGGAGGAAGAAATATTCCCTCTAGGTTTTCTATTCAATTCTTAGACAATTGGGATTTCATAATAATCCCAAATTCATATATTTTATAAACTATAGATTGTTATACAGTTTACAACACATTTACATTCATTATCATGTCACAAATTTGCATCTAGAATTTAAAGCTAAAGTTTAAGTGATAATCAACCATATGACCATACTTAATGTTATATTAGAACAGAGAATGGAAATAAGACTCATTCTTTCTCAAGTTCCAGTGTGGGCAGTTACCCAAGGCACAGCGCTTTCACTAAATTGATCAAGCCGCTCTGTGTCAGGCTCCATTTTGGAGAGTGGAGAAGTGTCATTTGCTTTGGAGATGGGAGGCTTTGGGGATCGTTCAGTAAGTGCTGACTTTTCTCTACAGCCTGTGAACGATCTCAGTCCTTTCCTCCCTCCGGACCCGAACTACTCCTCCCCAGTGGCACTGTCCCTTACCTTGACACCTGTAACCACTCCAGCTGAACTTTAAGCACAGCAAGACTCAGTCTTTTTGGGTTCTTTGTCCATTTCCTGGAAACAATTCCAAACACTTACCCCCTTCTTGATTTTTTTTTCTGAGAGAAACACACATGTATTTATCAAAGACTCCATCAGACACTATACCAAGTACTTTACTAAGTCATCTGCACTGTCACCTCATTCTGCACAATTCCATACTGTTTATCACATTCAGAAGTGCATACGAAGCACAGTCAATTCTCTTCATCTTTTGTAACGCAAATGAGCTCACAGATATAAAGAATGTCATCAATCAAATACAGAAATCTTATTGGTCAGTAAAAGAACTTTCCCCAGCCCACACATTAAATTTTATGCCACCTGAACAGACAGTATACTAAGCCAAAAGAAGCAATCTGCAAAAAATGTAATATACTACACACTGCCCATTTCTCCCACAATCCTTCTTAGGCTCGAGCTCACCAACAGCGTGCTGTGCTTTGGAAACGCTTAGAGGTGGCTGTCCCAGCCTTTATGCATTGTCACCTCGCTGCCATGCACAGTACTTCCAGCCCTCCTTCTACTCCCTAGGGTCAAGCTACTTTCCTGTTTTTCTTTTAAAAGTTGTATATTTACTTTTATTTACTAGGACTTTTACCTTTTTGTTGCTATGTTGTTTGTTCACTTATTTGTTTTTACATCTTTTTAGTGTTTTTGGTTACCAAATTATATACAATGTGTCCATGAAGTCATGGTGCACTTTTGACCGGTCACAGGAAAGCAACAAAAGATGATAGAAATGTGAAATCTGCACCAAATAAAAGGAAAACTCTCCCAGTTTCATACCTATTCAGTGCAGTTCGATGTGGGCTCATGCACAGATTTTTTAGGGCTCCTTAGGTAACTATCCCGTACAGCCTCTACAGACTCGTCACTGACTGATGGCCTACCAGAACGGGGTTTCTCCACCAAACTGCCAGTTACCTTCAACTGCTTATCCCACCCAGTAATGTTTTTCCTATGTGGTGGCGCTTCATTATAAATGTGCTGATATTCACGTTGCACTTTGGTCATGGATTCGAATTTAGCAAGCAACAGAACACACTGAACTTTCCTCTGTACTGTCCACATCTCAACTGGCATGGCTGTGGGCTGCTCTGCTGTATACAATGTGTTACGTCATCATCTGCGCATGTGCACATGCTGCCACACCATCCTATAGAAACTGGGTTTCCCTTTTATTTGGTGCAGATTTCACATTTCTATCGTCTTTTGTTGCTTTCCTGTGACCAGTCAAAAGTGCACCATGACTTTATGGACACACTGTAGATTTTGAATAGTCTGTACCCAACTATATTTTTCTTTTACTAGTTATATTTAAATTGTGTTTTTTCAGAAGATCAAAGAGACATATAAAAAAACATTAAAGCAGAAATACCTGTACACACTAAGTCCAGAAAGAAAGATAAGTATTATTTTCACAAAATAAATATATACAATAACATGATTATTAGTAGATTAAAAAAAAACAACTGTGTGAATAACTAGTCACAAGGCTAAGTTTAGGTATGAACACTGGTCACTTGATTAAAGAGTGGCATACCTGAGACATGAACCCAGTTCTGTTTCAGGTTAAGTCCCTTGCTCTTTCCATTTGATCATGCTGCCTCCTAACTCTCCTTTCTTCCTTTCTGTCACCTCCTGATTTCTAAAGATAGCAATAGCGCTTGGAGAAGAGCACACACATAGTGTGTGTGTGTGTGTGTGTGTGTGTGTGTGTGTGTGTATGCACATCTGTGTGTGGGAGTGCGTGTGCACATGTATACTCACTACGTGTGTATTCCAATACTCCTAAACCCCACCTCCAGTCAGCACTTCTGGGAATGTAAACACCAGGCCTTATGGGAGAGGAACACCTGGTTGGAATCACAATGTTTCTTTTTTGGTTCTCAGAACAGCTGCCTAAGCAGTTACAGGAATTACCTACCCTGTGTAGATGACTCCAGATTCACCAGTGTGACTGGACTAATGGAAGACAGAATGCAGAAGGGATTAAAATGTCTCCACCATAAACTGAAACATTTTGCTGTTTGAACTGTTGCCAGTTTTTGTAACAATTTCCATCTTAAGCTGGCTCAATACATATTTAATGAATTCTATAAAACCTTTAAAAGCCCTCAATTTATTTCAAATGGCAAATGACTCAGCAGCTTGAATTGATGAGATGGATGCTGCCCCTACACTGTATACCTAAGAAGAAAAAGTAATTTAAAAAAAAAACAAAACTCTTTCCTCCTTGTGCTCACATTCTTATGATGGGGCCTTATGCCTGCCAACCTTCTTTTTGCTCAAAGATATAAATTTGTAAGAGGCATACTGTAAGTTATTCACACCAAAGAGTTGTGATACATACAAGAATTATACATTATGTAATATTTGTATTGTTTTATACCATCAAGACCTAATGATCTCTTAATACATTTTTACTTACTTATTCATTCAACAGGTATTAATACTAGTGGGGGAATCTCTTTAGGTGTTATGGAAAATACAAAAGTA
Organism: Saccopteryx leptura; assembly: GCF_036850995.1. NCBI lineage: Eukaryota > Metazoa > Chordata > Mammalia > Chiroptera > Emballonuridae > Saccopteryx > Saccopteryx leptura. The sequence goes on along the minus strand of NC_089504.1, from coordinate 370,403,209 downwards.
AATCAGGCAGGGACACTGGCATCAGGATGCTTTGGTGTATAAACAGTACCACAGAGTATTAAACAAATGCCTCTAACAAGAGAAAAGACTTTCAACTTATGCTTGATGCCAAATGCATTATGCTGTACCAGATAAGCCTTTGCAAACTTCAACCCTTAAAAGTGCTGGGATATATACTGATTATGGTGGGAACCCTCTTTGATCTAGAGGCCCCATTTCTACTGAAAATATCTTATATCAGCAATGTAAATGAGTCGTGAGACAGTGCCCTCACCACCCCACCACACCCTTACACGCACAGCTCCACTGCCTTTAGAAAACCACACACTAACGCTCAGCCCAGAGCCCTTTGCTACTCACCCATTCTCATTTTCTACTTCTCTGTTTCTTTGCTTGGCTCCTGCCACCTGGCCTGGAACACTGCTGCCTTGGGATCCTGGTGCTTGCTGCTCCCTCTGCCGGGACTGTGCCTTTTACATAGCTCTATGGCTCAGGCTTCCTCAACTTTTAGATTCAAAAGTTACCTTATCAATAACCACTTTTTAAAAAAATTGGCATTCCAACATTTCCTTTCCTTTTTCTTTGTTCTATTTTTCTCTCTGGAACTTACATTTGTTTGATTACATATTTTACCTGTTATTTTCTACATCTGGCCTTCTCTATACAATTGATACCAAAAAATCTGTAAAGCAGAATTTGCAGCTGTATTTCTAGTGCTTGAGAATAGTCATTTCCACATAACAAGCTCTCTCTAACCGTTTGCTATATGATTGGATAAATTAATAAACCATATACACATGCAGTTCGCTTATTATATAAAACCACACTGTAAGCCCTGGCTGGCTAGCTCAGCAGTAGAGCATTGGCCTGGCGTGTAGAAGTCCCAGGTTCGATTCCTGGCCAAGGCACACAGAGGAAGCGTCCATCTGCTTATCCACCCCTCCCCCTCTCCTTCCTCTCTGTCTCTCTCTTCCCCTCCCACAGCCAAGGCTCCATTGGAACAAAGTTGGCCCGGGTGCTGAGGATGGCTCCATGGCCTCCACTTCAGGTGCTAGAATGGCTCCAGTGGCAACGAAGCGTTGCCCCAGATGGGCAGAGCATCGTGCCCTAGTGGGCTTGCTGGGTGGATCCCAGTCAGATGCATGCGGGAGTCTTACTCTCTGCCTCCCCGCTTCCCACTTCAGAAAAATACAAAAAAAAGACAAACAAAAAAACACTGTACCCCAAGGTTCCTACCACTTTTGCAAAGAAGAGGGAATTCTCAGTGTGGGAATAACAGTTTAACTATCATAAAACCAAGTGAGCTCTGATCTACCCTATGTTTCACTTTAGAAATCAGGGTAATCTTTGGAAAATAGCCTCTCCAATCTGCTTGAGTTTACGTTAAGTCATTTTTTTTCTATGAAATGCAGGCAACATTTTACAGTATAGTTTATGAACATGGTTTCTAGTTTGCATATATTTGCCTATTACTGTACTCTCTCATGTATAAGACACTCCCATGTATAAGTAGCACCTTAATTTTGGGGCCTGAAATTTGAAAAAAAATGTATTACATAAAATTATTGAACTCAAGTTTTATTCATCATAAAATTCATACAACTCCTCATCACTGTCAAAACTCCCATCCATTAGCTTGCCTTCATCTGTGTTTGTTGACAAATCACTGTCTTCATATATTCCCTCATCCTCAGTTCCATCTACAGCATTTGAAATGCCACAACCACTGTATTAGATGCCTCTAGTTTTTAAACCCCAAATTTTTCGAAAAAGGGTGCACCAAATATGACAATGAATGGCAAATGTATATTCTAATTAAGATTTCTTGAAGTCAGAGCATCTTCCTGAGGGGCTGAGGAATTATACCTGCAGCTCTTCCTCCAAGCTCACGCACTACTTGTTTTGGGAAATGATTCAGAGACACCATGCCTTGGCCGCACAGGTCGCCATAAAACTAACACTGACAGTAGCCTTGTCTACTTACTGCCACCATGTCCTCTATATCATATATAGTCTTTAGTTTCATAGATTGAGAAAACAAGGTATTCCTGTTAACCAAAAGCAGGTTACAAAAGAGAACTAAAAAATCTGAATCCTAATCTAGTGGGCAGCAGCCTCCCTTCTACATTGTGTTGACTATGTTGTCGCTGTTTTTACTGGTGGGCAAAAGATCCTACCCAATGATGGCAAGAAGAACTCAGTACTCTTTGAGGAGCTCTGCTCTGGACTATCCCCTTAATACAGTAAGACCCCTTCAGAAGGTAATTTTCTGAAATTATTTTCTTAGCATTCGAGAATCATACATCTGTTTGTTAATGGCTCACCCAACAAGAGGGACTTGGTACCCAGTAAATTATATTCAATCTATGTCATTGCCTCCTAAGGTAATGCCTGATAAGAAATGAGATATTCGTGTGGGTGCCTGCTTCCTGTGGAGGCAAAGCTATCGGAATTTTTTTTATTATTAACTTTACCTCCATGGCAATGGTCAAGGTGTCCAGTATCCCTGCACGCCTGCTGGATTACTATCTTCATTCAACAAAAGCAAACTTTGTATTGTAATGAATTATCAGTCCATTTAATGGAATAAGAACTTAGAGCACACAGTTATGATATGCCTCTTCATAAACTTCACAAGGTTTGCAAAGTGTTTCAGCTTCAAGGCTCACAGAAATGCCTGGCCACATGCCAGAGATGAAGCAGAAATTTCTGAGCACAGTTGGTTTGGTGAGGAAGTGAGAGCACAATATTCAAACGTGGACCAACTGCCGAGGGTGTTTATTTGAGACTTTTTTCAGAATCACACCCACTGATCTCTCCTGCTTAATCAGAATGACATAAGTCAGGGGCTGTTGCCTTGTTTGTGACTGAAAGCAAGTGAAAAGTGGGAAGGTTGAAAGGGGTTTGGGTCCTATTTAGGGTGCTGTCATTGCCACTGACCTCATAACCCATTCTGCAGCTGCTCAATAGATAAATGAGCAGCCCCACCGACTCCCCCTTCTCTTCTGGGCGGGTACTAGTTATATGACCTCCAGGCCACTGAAAGGAAGAATAGACCTCTGCTGATTCACTACTCTCTTACTTTCCTTCCACAGCATGCCTGTGTTTAATCTTGCTGCCTCTCTGCCTCCTGTGCTCCCTCGGCCTTGATGCCAGAACTTTCTCATCCCTCAGGTCCCAGCCTAAATCCTCTTTTCTCTGTTAAACCTTTCCTGCTGCCCTCCCCAAAGAAATGTTTGTTTCATTTCCTGTGCTTCCACTATAAATTCATACAGACCTCAATGTAGAGGCAGACTTATTTTCCTTTTGGTATCTCCTTTCCTACGTGATAAGCTTCTTAAGAAAATTATGCTTCTTGGTTTCCTAACGTTCACAGAAGTGACAGAGTACACATCCTCAAAAAAACTTCACTGAATGAAAGAATAAATATTTCTTTTGAATCTTCTGGAACTCAGGAATAAGTATTGTTTTCTTAACATCTAACCATCATTTATCCCTCCACAACCCAAGGAGTGACAGATAAGGATTTGAAATTAGAATGAGTATCAGTACTAACATTTAAGACCATGGCAGCAAAGCAGCAAGTGGTGGAGTAGAGAGACCCATTTGTTGGAAGCACAGTGTCTAGTCTCTTCAAGCGTAGAAGCCCTGGTCCTTGGCTCCAGGGATGAGTAAGATTTAAGTTGTAGCTCTCTGTGGGGTTTCAATCCCTAGTAAGTCTCACTCCTCCTTATGCCATCCACTTATAAGTGAGTTAAAGAACAAACTAATGGCTGAGTTTTCTATTTGTAGACTAGAATTATAGGGGGAAAATCCTTGTAACCAGTTCCTAAACTTAGAGAAAATGCCTTTATTTGCTCATAGATCAGACCATGAGAGAGAACTAAAGTTAGTAGCAGTCAACCTTGAAGAGCAGGTGAGCTAATTTTCTCCTGAGGTAGAATGAGCGATGACTCATGTATGGCTCTCTGACATGGTTTAGCAATATTTGTAGAACTGTGTCCATCAGTAGGCTTTGGTGTGGCAAAGGGAACCATGTTTGTGATAACATGAACATTAATAATGGAGATACCACCACCTGCCGAATACATAGAATTATTTTGAGAAGTGTGCAGACTATGCAGGTCACACCAGTCTCATAAAGATTTTGTGTAGTCATGTTATTAAAGCCTTGGGAATATAAGTAAATCAGAAAAGCTAAGAGCTATATGATTTCACACATAGGTGGGAAATAAAAGTAAGACTTATGGACCTAGACTAAAGTGAAGGAGTTAACAGAGGGAGGGGTGGGCAGAGGGGTAAAAAGGGCCAGATATTCACTGATGGAGTTTTGACTTTGGGTGATGGGCACAGACACAATAAAGAGTTCACAAACTATGGAGATATATACCTGGAACCTATGTGTTTCCATGGACCAATGATAACTTATTACATTTAATTTCTAAATAAAAAAATTTAAGTAAAAATTTTAAAAAAGCATTTTGCTATTTAAGGATGATTCTGTTTTAGAATCTACTTTGGGGTGCATAAGTAGTCCTTCCAAATAACTTTTTTTTTAATTTTCAAAATTTATGTGGTTTTATGGTGATTTTGAAAGTATTTCATAGAGTTATTGTTTCATTTGTTTTTAAAATTTTTATTGAATTTATTGGTGTGACTGATTAATAAAATCATACACTGTGAACTACCATTCTTAGTCTTCCAGGTTATACATATTTAATTAGTCCAATATGGGTTACTTCTACAAAGCAAGATACAAGTAAGTCATTCATAAAAAAATAAGCCATTTAAGTTTATAGGCATCACAGACATTTTCTCCTTTGATAGCAGATCATATTTTATTGATTTGGAACACAGACTTGATGTAAGTGAGACTGAATAAAGTCACAGACAATCCTAATGAGGAAGGAGCTCACACTATATTTTCAGGCAATACCTTTAAAACAATTCAAAGTGAGAAGTGAGAGAATTTTCTTAAAAACCTCCTTTGGGTCTCCAGGAACTGAACTGAATATAGATGAGTTGTTAAGAGAATTGCATTTTCAGCTCATTGAAACCACAGCTTTATAAAGACAAGCTAGGTCTCTTATAAATCTTAATTTTTCACCAAACAAGTGCAGTTGAAATCAGTTGACTTCCAAAGGTTTGCATTTATTTTTCACAGGTAATGGGGCCAAGCCACTCAGAAATTCCCCATGTTGAATTGGGCCATGTCACATTCAAGAGGCTCTGGGAAATCCTAAACACATTTGGCCGAAAAAACACCATACTAGTTGTCATACTGTATGCTTTTATAGGAGGTTGCATGGCACTTAAAGGACTGATGCATGACCAGAAGCAATGTAAAAGAAAAGTTCATTACAACTCGTTAAAAATGAATACAATTCTAAATCAATTCCCATTAGTTAAAGTGTAGATTTTGCACATGTCTTGGAGAATTTTATTATAAATTTATGCTAACCCTGTAAGTAATGGGGGTTAGTCCATAACTCCTTCCCTAATAAAAAAAGAACAGGGGACTTCATCCAGTACTTTCTTATTAAATGAAATATTTAAGAGATGCCATCTTGTTTCTCTTGGCCATGTCCTGATTATGTCAAGTCAAATTAGTTAAGTATATAAATTGCAGTAAACAAAGGTGACAGATAAATTAAATGCATGGAGACACTCCCATAAAAACCATCTATGGACTCCATTCTAGGTGACAATTTCACATGCCACCATCTAGGTATCTGAAAGGGTAAGACTCCAATCTTCAAATGATGTTATGTCAGTACCAGCTTTGTGCTTTTTTTCTCTTTGTTTCTGCCATGTGTTTGATTTCTTTTTTTTTCACCTAAAGATCTATGACTTGCTCCATGAAGATAAACAGAAAACTGAGAGAGATCTATGATCTTCTTCCATCTGTGTTTTTTTTTTAACATTAATCATTGATTTTAATCCTATCTCTCTCTCTCTCTTTTTTTTTTTTTTTTTTTTTGTATTTTTATGAAGCTGGAAACAGGGAGGCAGTCAGACAGACTCCCGCATGCGCCCGACCGGGATCCACCCGGCACGCCCACCAGGGGGCGATGCTCTGCCCATCCGGGCGTCGCTCTGCCGCGACCAGAGCCACTCTAGCACCTGGGGCAGAGGCCAAGGAGCCATCCCCAGCGCCTGGGCCATCTTTTGCTCCAATGGAGCCTCGGCTGCGGGAGGGGAAGAGAGAGACAGAGAGGAAGGAGAGGGGGAGGGGTGGAGAAGCAGATGGGCGCCTCTCTTGTGTGCCCTGGCCGGGAATCGAACCCGGGACTTCCGCACGCCAGGCCGACGCTCTACCACTGATTTTTTTTTTTTTTAAACTAAAGCCACTTCATAGAATGCATGGCATACTATCTTGATATCTGCTAATAAATATTCTCAGATTTTGGTCTGTAGATTGCTTTGCCCCTACATATAAACACCTAGCAAAATGCAAGCAACTGTCAACTCTTCAGAGCCTGATGAGAGTTTCTGGGAGTTTACAATGACCTCAGTAAAACTATGATCAGTACCAAGGAGGACCCTGATCTAAATAACTTATGTAAAATTATAACATAGTATGATAAATTTCATGATAAGGGAGTTCAAGGTGCTATGGAAACATTAAAAGAAAAAGATTCTTAAACTGATTTAGGGAACCAGAGAAGGTTCCCAGGGAAGGAATCGATCAAGAATTAAATGATAGCTGGAAGGTACCTAGACAAAGGGGTGTGATATCGGGCTTGTTTTATTCAGGGCAGGGGGTAGCATCAATAAAAGCAAAGAGGCATGAGGCCATGGAATATTTAAAAACATTTTTTTAAACCAAAAGTTTAAAATATGCAAAAAGTAATATGACTGTAGAATTGGCAAGAAATTGTCTCTGATGATTCTAAGAAGGCAAAGGTGAAGTTAGGTGAAGAAAGACCTTATTAGCAAGGTCGAGGTTGCATATATTGCCTGAAGCAAGGGGAGTGACACTGTACATTTGCTTATTAGAAATATTACCCTTGTTGCAGTGTGGAGAATAAACTTACTATGAGCTTATTATGTATCAGACTCTATTTTAACATGTGTGTTAACTCCTTTAATTCTAACCACAGCCAGATGAGGTCATATTTCTATTATTTCTACTTTATGACTAAGGAGGTTGGGACACAGAAAGAGTAATTTGCCAAAGTTTACATAGCTAGTAAAAGACTTATCCAAAGTTTTAACCCAGCCGGTCTCAGCCCAGAACCCACACCCTTAATTATCACTGTCCTATCACACTTGGAACAGGGTGATATTAATGAAAACAAAAGACAGATTCTAAGGACTCAGAGACAAGCCAGTTCCAGGTCAGAGCCAAGTTTCTGATGGTTGAGGTCAGGGGTAGTCCACCTTTTGATACCTACCGCCCACTTCTGTATCTCTGTTAGTAGTAAAATTTTCTAACCGCCCACCAGTTCCACAGTAATGGTGATTTATAAAGTAGGAAAATAACTTTACTTTATAAAATTTATAAAGCAGAGTTACAGCAAGTTAAAGCATATAATAATAATTACTTACCAAGTACTTTATGTCAGATTTTCGCTAAGTTTGGCAGAATAAATCTTTATAAAACAACTTACTATAGTTAAATCTATCTTTTTATTTATACTTTGGTTGCTCTGCTACAGCCCATCATGAAAGCTGGAACACCCCCTAGTGGGCGGTAGGGACCAGGTTGATTACCACTGCTCTATTCACTGCGCGATGGCCTGGTCAGACAGAAGGAGTAGCCATTAACATGAGGTTAGTCCTGAGAAGAACACAAATACCTGTTATAAATAAATAGTTTCCTCTACCTCGTAGAAACTCAATAAAAATTTGTTACACGAATAAATGAATAAGTGAAGTATCCATTTCTGTATTAAGTTATCAATGGCTAAAATAAAGGGGGAGGAGGTTTGTATATCTAAATTATCTTTCCTAATATTGAATGTAGTGGCATTCTTATCAATAATAAAGCCTCTGACAAGGGTAAACCCCAGATTCCTGAGTTTGTTAAGTAGTCAGGTAGGTAGATATTGATGGGGAAAGAGAGAAGAAGGAGTTGGACATTATATTTTATAAAATCTTGGAAAGCCTGCTTCAGTAAGAAGCTGCAACATTCCCTTTACCAGGGGATTGTCAAACGAGAGATTAACACTCCTTTCCTCCCCTGTGTAGGGAAGGAGGAGGGGTTTTCCCATTCCCCCAGAGTAAAACCAATTCATACTCAGACTACAGGGGAAGTTGCTTCTGTGCTCCCACTTTGAGGGAAGTGCAGTGGAAGCCAGAATGGTGGCCAGAGAAGCCTGTTAGTCTAGCCTGAAAGAAAGACCTGATTGGTTAGTGAGAGGAACCAATGTAAGCCCGCATAATTTTAAAGAAACTGATTCATTAGCTTAAAGGAGAGCTAGTCCTTCCCAGTCCAAAAATATTAACATGGGCTTAACAGAGATCTGCTCCTTTTTTCCCTTTTTCTCCTCCTTTTTGCTTCCTGCTTGGAGACACGCACTAGCCCCGTTTGCTTCCATGCTGCGTGGGCTGACAGCCAGACCATCTCCTCAGTACAGGCTTTGAGCAGCGCCTGGACTGGACTGAGCTTTGATACGGGCTAAACTATGATGCAGAATATCTGGACTTTAATCTTTACACTGGGCATACTGAAGACAAGACTAGACTTGTTCCTTGGCAAGACAGAGGGAGATGAGACTTTGGGAACCTGTTAACAACTTTCAATTCTGAATTAAGCTTATTGCAATAGCCTAAGCTTTTCCGAATGTAGGTCTTTTTATTTTTATTTATTTTTTTTAGATTTTTATTTATTCATTTGTAGAGATAGAGATGAAAGAGAGAGAGAGAGGGAGCCAGAGAGCAAGAGGGAGAAGGGGGAGCAGGGGGGAGGAGCAGGAAGCATCAACTCCCATATGGCCTTGACCGGGCAAGCCCGGGTCAAGCGTTCCAGGTCTACACTTTATCCGCTGTGCCACCACAGGTCCGGCCACGATGTAGGTCTTATAAAATGCTTTTTATGCCACACCACACAATAACCCCACTTCCGCCGGCATTATAACTGACATCAACACCACATGGTTGTATGGTTTCCTCATGTGACATGTCACCCAAAGCAAATTTAAAGAGATAAGCTGTGGATCAGTGGTTGTCAGGGGATAAGGAATGTGAGTGCCTTACAATTAGCTGTAAATGGAGACTAGAAAGACCTCACTGAGGGAAATGGAAGTGTTTTAAAATGAATTTATTGAGATAATTGTACCACTTGGTAAAGGTAGTAAAAATTATTACATTTCAGACAAAATATGGGTAAATTTTATGACATGTAAAACATACTTCAATAAAGTCGCTTTTAAAAAGCCAATTGTAAGGAAGGAAGCTAATTGTTCAAGAACTGTCCATTACTTTCTCTTCCACCTCAGTATATTTCACCAACAATGTCAGAGGAAATAAATCACCATGCCTCCTCTTCTTTTTCACTCCCCCCCGCCTTTTAATTAAAAAAATAAAGACAAATCTAAATGATCAGTCAGTTTTTACTGTTAGAAAACTCTCGTTTTGCTACATATTCAAGACAGAGGGCTCTCAATAAGCATATCTGAACAATAACTGCAGTCTGAACAGCCTGTCTCCCCACCTTCCCTCTCAGGGCTTGTGACAGCACAGATGCCCACCCAGCACAGGGCCCGGCTGGGGACTCCAACGTCCCTGGCTTTGCTGAGTGCCTGAGTGAGGACGCTGGCCTCAGCATGTTAGCAAGCCTTATTTGCTGGCTTTAATAGATACATTTGCCTCCAGCAAAAAGTCTGTGAATAGTTAATAAGAATAACGAGCAGTAGCAGAGAATTAATGGCCTCTTTATTATGAGAGATGGAGTTCAGTGTTCACTGTTCTTGACGAGGAAAATTGTTCTATAGGCAAAATTAACTGGAGAGACCTTATTTAGCCAATTTTAAGAGAGTGGGTTTTGGCTCCTAAATGTCAGCGAATGCAGAAGGGGAGAGTGTAGGTAAAGTCTGAGCCTCTCCCATGGTGCTTCTTCAGTTATAAAAGGGAAGATAAGGCTTGTCTCTTCTGCAGGAGGTATTTGCATCCCCTGCAAAAGGGGAAAGAAATTAAAAACAGAGATAGAGAGCAATCTTCCTAGGTGCATGTGAGCTTTACCTTTGCTTACACTGTGTCTGTTTTTTTAGGGACATTGAAACCATCAGGACATCCATGTTATTACTGTCAGTGGTTGCACTATACTCATTTTGGTGACAAGTCCTTACCTACCTCACCATTGATGACTTGTGTTCAGCATACTATATCCTGAGAATGCTGGGCCCGGCTCCAGCTGACCAGGTCCTACCTAGGTGATTCGATCTGAGACTCCTTGCTTATGGAACACTGTACAGCTGGGTTTGAGCAAAATTTCAATAGGAATATAATGATCTAATTGACAGGTATATTGGGTAACGCTATAAGAATGCAGCCTTTTGCCTGTCATATATTTAAGCTGTTCAAAAACAAATATACAAACAGCAAGAACACAATGAGAATAGCTAAAGCAAAAGCTGTTGAAATGGTACTAAGCAGTTTCAAAGTGCTGGAGTCAGATTGTTAAAGCTCATCCAACAAAGATGGGGCCAACATACTTGAAACAAGGGCCCATTGAGAGAAAAGAGCCCATGATATACCATACTCACTCTCTCTCAAAATTGTCATTTTCCAGAGTGCTCCTGTAAGACAAGTCTTAACAACTACATTTACTTAAAAATCCTTTTTTATTTAAGTTTATACCATCAATTAACTTTTTTTCCTTCTTCAAAAATAATGTGCCAATGTGCCCTGCACTGTGCTGAGTTAGGCAGGGAAGAAAAGATGCCGTCACAGCCCTCAGAGGTCTCCCTGAGCAGCCGGGGTGAGCAGGAGGACCGCGGGGAGCTCAGGGGAAAGCGTGCAGAGGGCCTCGAGCGGCTTACACAGTAAGGACCGTCAGGCAAACGGGACAGCATACTTCATAAAGTAGGTCCCAGAAGAATGCAAAGAGGAGGTACTGAGACCTGCTTTAAATGATGGTCAGAAGAATGAAAGCAAGGAATTTTCAGGGACAATTTCAGAGGAAAGAAACAGCACATGCAAGCCTAAAAGACAAGAAAGCCAGAGGGCTTTAAGGACTGAGCAGAAGTCCAGTTAGGGACAACCAGGGGCGGAGCCCTGTAGTGAGTCTGTGAAGGTAGACAAAATGCTTAAAAAATCACATTCCTTTGAGTAGAGACCGTAGTGTGGAGAAACTTGGAGACAATGGTGCAATGGTATGGTTCATCTGGTGGTCGTGTGTGCAATGGGCTTAAATGAGGAGAGCTGGGAGGCAGAGGGTCAGTTGGGAACTTATTTGGTCCCACAGTGCTCTTGCTGGAGGGACAACTGAATTCAAGGTATTTTGAGAGAGCCTGGAATCAAGAAAGATCACTTAAGAAGCCACGGTAGTAATCGCAGCAAAGATAAAACTTGTCCTTGAGTCTGACCAGGCAGTGGCACAGCAGATAGAGCATTGGACTGGGACTCCGAAGACCCAGGATCAAAACCCTGTGGTTGCTGGTTTGAGTTCAGGTTCATCTGGTTTGAACACAGCTCACCAGCTTGAACCCAAGGTCGCTGGCTTGAGCAAGGGGTCACTTGCTCTGCTGTAGCCCCACGGTCAAGGCACATATAAGAAAGCAATCAATGAACAACTAAGGTGCTGCAACAAAGAATTGATGCTTCTCATCTCTCTCCCTTCTTGTCTGTCTGTCCCTATCTGTCCCTCTCTCTGTTTCTGTCATACACACACACAACAACAACAACAGAAACAAAACAAACAAAAACTTTACTTGACTTATGTTGGCTATGTTGGCAAAGAGAGAACGTGAATGGACAATCTGGGAGATAGGATATACCTCACACTAAAGATGGAGAGACTGTCAATGCCGTTAACAGACACTATTTGTGGCACAGGTCAGGTGCCTTTCTACACTTCTTCATAGCAGTCCATTTTCCTCATCTTTTCCCTTAAATGCCTCCCACCTTTTAATTTACTCTTTTCTGAAAAAAGAAATTGAGAGCAAACTTCCAGTCTCAACTTTGGTTCTCCTCACCAAAGATGAGAAAGGCAAAGGAAGATCCTTTGAAATAGGCCTTAGGCAAACTTCTTATAACCTGAGGGTTATAAAGAGGGTTAACCATCTTTATAACCTAAGGGTTATAAAGAGGGTTAACCATCTTTAGCATTCTCAGAACTCAGCACATGGCCTGAGATGAGACCCAGTAAAATTTTAATAAGCATTTGATGAATGAATGAATGAATAAATGAATGAAGACATTTTTCTATACTTTAGTTCAAATTAAGGTGAATTAATTCTAGTGGCTTTATCTCTTTTAAAGGGTTCCAACAGAATCGAAGTATCTTCTGCCTCCCAATCCTTCTCTTCCTCAGAACACCACAACTAACATTGGATGGGCATTTTCTGTGCTCAGGTCAGAGCAATTAGGAGATGTGCTGATCCCAATGAACTCTGTTGTCCTCTACGTTCTTCCAGAGCTGCCTCTCATATGGCAGTGACCCCCAGCCAGACCAGGCAACTCACCTGGACATCTGAGAGAACATTTCAAGAAAGAAGGAAATTAATTGGATTGAGCTCCCTCTAGTAAAGCTCTCATTTCCCCCCCAAAAACTTGACAATTAACCACACTTACTTCACCCTCAAGACAGCTCTTACTGCATTCTTTGAATTGCTTTTTTTTGGAGGGGAGGGGATGGTAACAACAATGGAACAGAGTGGCTAAGAATTCTGTGATACAAACTACATGCTGGCACCAAGCCTCAGGGTTATATAGAACCAAGTGGAAGTTGCTACAGAGGTTACTGGCTTTGAAGAAAACTCAAAGAGATAATCAATTCAATCACACAGGCAGACAGTGAGATATTTGTCAAAATGTCAAGGTTATGGATAGTGCCAATATATTTGCTTTTCAATGTATTAGTCTTTTTAAAAGCCTGTATCTTATGCGACATTGGACACAGTTCTGGGTTTTTTTCACCCATCAAAGTCTTCTGCTATCTGCTAGTTATCTTTTAGGAATAAATTTTACACATAGAGACTTCCTGCCATATAGAAAAAGAAGAAAAAGTTATTTATTTGTTTGTGCATTTGTTGTTTATTCTAGGGAGTGAGTGACTATTAGCCCATTCTTTTTCTGTGCTAAACCTAAAAGCTAGCTGAGCGGGCTCTCAGAGAGAATAGAAGACTCGCACACAGCAGAGCCTTGGACCACCTCGTGAAGGAAGTGACAGCCCGTGCCGTGGGTTGATGTTAACCAGACATCCTCTTGCTACTCACAGAAAACTCTGAGGTCCAGATTAGCCCACTGGCCCCTGTGAGATGCTTGGCTACCCAACAGAAGATCTTGACCTTGTGTCACCATGGGTGATTGATTCAGTCCTAAAAGACCTTCATGGATGATCTCCCTAACTTAGACATGCTGTAGCAAAACGGAAATGTAAAAATAATCAACTTTTATTGAAATGACATAGTATGCATATACTACTGTAACATTCAAATGATTTTTTTTTTTCAGGTAAGAAATACTAAAGAGAAGCAATCTGTTGCTACTCAAATGAATTATTGGGACAGTTAGAGGAAATGTTTTAAAAAATATTGTGTTAGATGATTCTTGAAACAGAGACTGGTCAACTATAAAAATGTTATGTGAAAGACTTTCATACATTATCTTGGTTTCTATAGATTTCAAGGACAATCTCTTGTTTTCCTCCAAGGAAGAGTGGTACTAAAAGAGGTAGTGAGCTTTCTGCTCTTTCGTGGGTATCCTTTTTTTTCTGGCCAATAAAGAATTATTTCCCAAATGTCCCCTCTTCTGTGCCCACATGTAGCTAGTACCTGCCTATTCTGCCCTGGAATATTTACTTTGTGGAATAATTGAAGGTCTTTCCAGCTAATAACAACATACAAATATTTCAGATATGTCATTGTGGTTCATTCAAAATATCTCAGACTTGGATTTGGACCTGAGTTTTTTGTTCTAGTTTTTATTAGCTGAAATATTGGCCAAATAGTTAAGATTCTCTGTCTCATTTTTTTATATGTAGATACTCATAACAATTGTAATTGTAACAGCAAATAATTAATAAGTGCTAGGGACTTCTTGACGTGCTTAATGCAGTGATAGGATTCAGCCAATTCGCACCAATTCAGTAGAATAAATACCTAATTTTTTTGTTGAGTTTGGCAAACCAGCTGTTAAAATGGCACTTGTAATCAGGGTTCTTTCTAAGGTGGGTGCCTGGACAGCCATCCAATGTAGAAATCACAAACTGACATTTCTTACTCTTTGTTAATGTTCATCTGTGCAGCAGCATATTCTAAGCACCTATAGTAATGTTCATTCCATCTACAGGTAAAAGAAAAATTGCAAGAGAGGATGCCAATCAGAAAGCAATATGAAAATATCTTAAATAACAGTTTTATTGTTTTTTTGTCAGGCATTATTTAATATTTTTTCATTAATATTTTAAAACTCATAACTTTTTGTGTACCTCTTTTATTCTTCTTATTGAAGTACTAAATGCATGAAATAATAAATTACCTTTGGTATATATATTTTTATACTTAAAATGGTAACTAGGGCAGAGAATTGGTTGTTAAATTATTTGAATGACACCACTGGCTTACTGTGCATGAATATTTCATACACTCTAACTTTAAAGTAAGTATCAGAGCTCTACTTTACAGATGAGGAAATTGAGGCTCAGTGAGGTCAAGTGATCTATCCAACGTGAAGGTGAACTGAAATAAATGGAAAAGATTTCCAGTCTGATCTGGGAAATGGTGCTCAGTAAATGTCCATCCTATCTCCTGCCTTCCTCCTCCTCTTCTTCCCTAACCTCTACATCCTTACAGATACTTCTCTACAAGCCTTCAAAACCACCATGAATGTAAGAAATGGAGCACAGTGCACTATTTTCAGAATTCTGTCACTTTGCTAAAGACCCAGAGTATGAAGTTAGAGTTGAGAACTGATCATTTTACAGCTCAGCAGTGACAGTTTTCTCTCGCTGTCAGAGTCTAGCCTGGTGTCCTATCCACACTGCAAAATATAATCTGTGTGTTTGGGATATCACACATGTGCTGACATAGAGCATCTGAAGCTCAGATTTTGACACACAGATAGATCCCTACTTGTTTCTTGGATACAGTGCAGTTGTTTGGGCTCCGTTTACCTATCTATATAATGGGATTTGTAATAACTGCTTTCACCTGACTCATGGTAAGGATGCCATGAATCCTGGCACAATGGATGTGAAAGTAATTTGTAACTAGAAGCACCTTTTATCTTGAAAGTAACTGACCTCACATTCCTGAAGAAGGATGAGCTCTCAAGGGGCACAGCGGCATCTACCGCTGCTGGGGAAGGGAAAGGGCAGCAGCGAAACTCTGTCTCCATTAGCAACTTTGTTCTGAGCGCCAGCCAGTTAAAGTGACCAAGGCAATTGCCATTTCAGGCCATGCTTCAAGGGCCATTTATATAGCTCAGCTCAGTTTGCAGTCTCTACTGAGTCCACTGGATAAACTGTCTTAGAGAGGCTTTGGTTATTACTGGATTTAGCCCAAAAGGTACATGAAAACAAATCTGCGTTCAGAAGACCTGTAAAAGCACAAACTGTACCATCTTTATTTCCCGTGCAATGAAGAGGCAGGAGACTTCCTGGGATTTCTCCAAACAAGACTCTTGCGGAGTAGTTTTGCTACAAGGCTTGCAGAAGATCAGTGATAGCTGTACAGCATCCAGCTTAAACCACGGGCTCTCTCTCTCTTTCTCTCTGTCTCTCTGTCTTTAGATGGTGAGAAAGACCATCTAAACGCACAAACCATAGTCCATGCTGAAGAGCCAAGAAAATTTCCTTAGCACACTCAGCACAAGAATATTCAGCCAGCTGAGGTAGGAAACTAGATGAGATTTCAGTCTCAAGTTTTGATGGCAGAAAGTAAGAAGATAAAAGTAACAATTAGTCTTCCAGAAGAGCAAGTGCAGAGATTCATTCTCCTGCAAAGGATACACATAATATTAACCACCCCTCCCTCCCTCCCTTTGATACACATTGAGCAAAATGCTAATACACGAAACAGCCTTCTACTGCAGGTACTTCCAAATGTAGTCTCGTTGAGATCACATAAACCCAGCTTCATTCTGATCACTGTGCTGTTTTTGATAGTGAGAAAATGGAATCGCATCAATCCACTCAAACCCCTAGCGCAGACCTCCCACAAAATTCTGTGCCCTAGTTTGCAGGACAACCAGCTGACAGGTTTTACCACCAACTGGGACCAGTGAAGAGAACAAAGTATCCTCTCCACATCAGCAGTCCTCTCTAAGCAGCTCCCTGTTATAGCCTTAAGGTACTTGTGCAAATTAGCAAGGGAGTGAAAGAAACCATTGCATTGGCCAGCAGAATTTTTTAAGGCAATACATATCACTCAGTCATCGTTCTGGCTGTTGTTGTAAGTGCCACAAAAGATACGTCTACCACAAGCCTGGAGTTCATGAATCGAATTCTGAGCAGTTGCTTCACCTGCTCTGCACCCCCTGTCACTTTCACTCTCTTTTTCACTCTATTTGCCCTGACACTTGACTACCAGCCTTCTTGTCTATCTGGGATTTACTTTCCATGAGGCTCAGACTTCACGCAGTCATTCCTGGTCCTTCCACCTGTTCCACCCGTTCTCCTTGGGTCTCACGCACTTTCGATAATCAGGACAAATCCTTACTGTCTGGCCATACCCTCCAGATGACCTTGCCAAGATGAAGCTCTTCTGGGTCACACTCAGACCCACGCCAGCCCCATTTAACTGGGCTGGATTATGCGACAAGGGATCTGGACAAAGGTTATTATCAAGTAACATGACTGTCACATGCCTCTCATGTCCAGCATGCTCTCTCAGCAAGCGAAGGGAGATTAAAAGTCACAAAATTAGATCACTGGCATTTAAAAAGACTTGCCTAAATTATTCTTGCAAAGTAAATGTCATCTTCAAAACTTTTTCCATTAAAGTTTGCCTTTTTAACACATATAACATAGGATTCCCATCCCTTAATTTATCATCTAGATTTTGAGAGAAGGCATGAATAAAGCTAAACGACTGAATGCTATACAACAACAAAGACCAGGAGCTAATATGTCATGGGGTCGGGTGTGATTAATTGCTGAATGAGAGGCTCAGCAGAGACTGTGAGTTTAGAGGCGGGAGGGGAGGGCCACAGCTTTTGTAGCAGAATAGCACTAGGACTCAAGGTTGATGACATATCATGAATGTATCAGGAAGAGAGCAAAACCCCAACTGGGCTGGTTCAGGTGACACTCAGAAAGGTTTCACTCTATGTACCAGTTCTTCTTTGTAGTAGAAATTGAAGGTATTATTTAATAATAAAGTTCCACTACATTGACTTATTTCTTTGCTGTGTTCATGAAAAATAAAATAAAAGCAAAACAAACAAATAGAACTCAAATTACTTATGACCCCAGGATATTACATCTCATTTTAAGCTTTTGTAATCAGGACACAGAAATCACTTGTTTTGCAAATGTGGGCTTTGGAATGTCCTAATATTTGGTTTCATTTGACTAAATAACACTTCCCAGATGAACAGCAGCCAAGTGTCATCCCGGGAAACGTGGAAACTTTGCTCAAGCATCCCTAGACGGTGGCCAGATTGATGGCTGGTGTATGAAGACTTCCTCTTTTCCACAGCCCCGAAACCCCAGCTTACTGACTGGATGCTTCTGAAGCTTAACTTGGCCTTTGACCCTTTCTGACTCATGATTAGCTAAAGTTATTTGATTGCTGATAGGTCGTAAATATTTCGATGTTAACACTTCAGAAAGAGTCACTTAGCTAATGTGAGCATGGAGGAGGTTTCCTGGGAGAGCCCTTTACCTGGGACTCTGAGACCCATCATTTACTGGCTCCTTTGATAAGGCCTTGTTAAGATGACCTCAGACCTTTCCTCTGCTGGTGATCATAAAATGGCAGTCAGTGTAGGCTGGAGGCGAAGGGACTTTTAGTAATTGAGCCTGGTTAAGTTCTGCTCTCCTGATCTAAGGGCAGACTTTTGGGTTGCTGACTTAACTAGAAGACACTCTTCCTACCATCCCACAGGTTCAAAGCGGCAGGTTTGAACAATGGAGCAGGTACAAGACATAAAGCAAATGAGATTAAGCACTGCAGTGATGAATGTCGTCTCCAGTGTGATATCGGCAACGGGATCTGCACTCACACATCCCACTGTTGGGCGGGGTGGGGAGGCACATAAATCTGCAGGGTGTCCTATCAGCAGCAAAGGCTAGGGGAAACTGAGGGGAAGAGCTTGCCTTAAATTGTGGCAGAACTAAATAAATATCTTCAGAATCTAGATGATCATCCTTTCAGACGTTGGCCCATGGGGACAGATTTATTCACCCTGCATTGAAAGCCACCACAACTAGAGAAAATTCCAATTTGCAACCATTTTTCACAAAGGCAGGCCAAGGATAGAGTCATGCTTTGCCTCAGATTTCTGAGAGAATGCCATTTTATTTTATTTTATTTTATTCCTTCATATAGAGTTGAAACATTACAAGTGTATCTTAAAACATTGTGATTATTATAGATTTTCATAAAAATGAAGTCATAAATCAGTGGGAGAAAGCTTTTTGTCAGATCACGTGTCTCAGTTTGGGGTGTAGGAAATGTATGGTTGCCACAAGCAGAAAGCTCAGGCTGGACCAGGGTGGCCTTCTCTGCTTTCTGGCAAGAAACAAGGGGTAAAAGAAAAATACCATGGAATTGTTATGTTTAGTCACCAGCTCTTCTTCTTGTTGTCACACACCATAACAAAAGTTATAATAACGCTACTTTAATTTTATATTCTACTTCCTCACAAGTTATTAGCATGACATACATAATCAGATCATGGTAACTATTATCTCTATTTCACAGGTAAGGAAATTATGGATAGAGAATACAAGAATTGTACAAGGTTGCAGGGTGTGGCAATAACTGAACTGAGCTAACTTCTAGGTCATATGTGTTCCCAGGAGATGCTCTGCTCTGTTCATTCTCCAGCATCATTACAGGTGCCATGATCTTCCTCTGGTCTCTGGTGACCACTAGAGAAATAATGGGACAACAAAGAAAATCTATAGCTAGTGTACAAACTTCCAAAGACCCAAGAACCAATTTGTTTTAAATAGTAAAAATAGTTACAAGACTTATTTATTTATTTATTTTTAATAAAGAGGCTTCAAACTTGGCCAAAGGGAAATCACCCTTCCCAGATTAGGACACTGTGTACTCTTTGGATGCACTTTTCACAGTTGAGAATTTAGATTTAATTGTGTGTGATCATTTAATTAACTCTGCCTCTCTCACTAGGCTGAAGCTTCCATTAAAATAGGGATTTTACATGCTCTTTTGCACACCATTTTATCCCATGTCTAGTGTGGTGTCTGGCACTCAATAAAGTATTAATTGAATGGTTCGATGAATGGTATAATAAAAAGACCAAAACCCTAAAGAGGGCAGACGAAAGAAAATAAAACATGGCTTTCTATTTGAAATAAAGAGTCTTATATTAAATATGAACATTAGCTGGGTCAGGTCAGTCTGATCAACACAGCCCACTTTTTTGATTCTGTGTATTGAAATAAAATCATGTCAGTGTAGCCTGATTTTAACTTTTGTATTTTACCGTGAGAGAGCAAAAAAGGATTCAACCCTATTGAGGGTGAAAAGAAAGAAAAAAACAAAATAAATAAATAGTTGCCTGACTAAACAACAATAAAATTATTGGCATATTGAGGTTGCCACAGTTATGGAGGGTGTTCCTTCCCAAAATGTGCAGTTAAAAATAGCCACAGTTATGATTGCTTCCAAAAGAGATCAACCTAATTCAGTATGGCCTTAGCAGGTCATGATTCTCTTGGGGTGGGAGTTCCCTTGCTTCCTGACTGTATCCCTGAAAGATGAACATCCAGGTTTGTTGGAAGAACTATTATCTATTACAGAATCTATAGAGGTAAGTAGAGCTGAGTAATTGGAGTCGGGTTTAAAGCTGATCCTGGCCTCATTAAGAGTAAATTTAACTAAATTGAGTCAAGTGGCTTTGGTTCTAAGCTCAGCTTCTATATTCTTGTCTTCCTTGTTTCTTCTGTTTTAACTGCAATCTCGGAAAGGTCATCGTGAGGTCAACTTGACATACACTGCATCTGAAAATGGTCAATGGTCTGTAATGAGGGTAATGATGGTCATGCACTCGACATCACTGATTTCTTATAAATGAACATTGGTTGTAACAGCAATACCACATTCCTGGAAGTCTTAAGTTTTGTTTCTACTGAACACCAAATGTCTCATTTGCTGCTTGTAAATCAGGTAGACTTTTTATGTCTGTAAGAAGTA
Organism: Saccopteryx leptura; assembly: GCF_036850995.1. Taxonomy (NCBI): domain Eukaryota; kingdom Metazoa; phylum Chordata; class Mammalia; order Chiroptera; family Emballonuridae; genus Saccopteryx; species Saccopteryx leptura. The sequence goes on along the minus strand of NC_089504.1, from coordinate 370,382,714 downwards.
AGCAGTTTATATAAAAATTCACAACTATTAATATATCTTTTTGCTTTTAGCTTTCAACATGTTGAAATGAAGGATTAATTTTCCAAACGTAATTAGTACTTCAAGAAGTGTCTTGTTGCCTGACCAGGCAGTAGCGCAGTGGATAGAATGTCGGATTGGGATGCGGAGGACCTAGGTTTGAGACCCTGAGGTTGCCAGCTTGAGTGCAGGCTCATCTGGCTTGAGCAAAAAGAAGCTCACCAGCTTGGACCCAAGGTCGCTGGCTCGAGCAAGGGTTACTCGGTCTGCTGAAGGCCCACAGTCATGGCATATATGGGAAAGCAATCAATGAACAACTAAGGTGTTGCAACAAAAAACTAATGATTGATGCTTCTTATCTCTCTCCGTTCCTGTCTGTCCCTATTTATCCCTCTCTCAGACCCTCTCTCTGTCTCTGTAAAACAAACAAACAAACAAACAAACAAAAAAAGAAGTGTCTTGTTGCCACCTGTCTCCAACTTTCTGTGTGCGGATTCGGAAAGTTGGCAGTATATTAGTTAAATATTAAGTTGGTTCTTAAAAACCAGGTTCTCTTCATAGACAATGGCCTATTTTTCCATACTGTGGCTCACTGTCCTGTTCCTTTTTTTCTGTGCCATCTTCTTTTTCTCCCCTATCACGTGACTCAGGTCCCTATTTCAAGTCCTCCAAATGTTTAATACAGGCTGAATACGAGGTAGGTGCCCCTCCCCAAATCTGTTGAATAATCAAGTTCAATTAAGAGTGGGTGCAAACCTTCAAAGCCATTCAGAGCTATGCTTCTCCTCTGGGAGATTTGCTGACATGAAAAAATATACCATGAATTAAGACAATAGAGGCAAGTTTACCGCTAGAATTTAACAGAATTCAAATCAGAGCATCATTACTAGATTGTTCTTAACAGGTGCCCCATCCATATCTAGAATGCCAAATTCTGCTTATTTGAGTCTTCTTCAAAGGCCAGTTCTAAGGCTCCACCGTTGTTATAAAACATTTGAGCTCTTCCTGAATGTCACTAAGGAATGAAATACTAGTTACAGTGCTAGCCCAGCTGGGAGTCAAGTTCATCAAACATCACCAGAAAGAATAATCCAGCTAATTGTAATTTGCTTCTTTTCAGACACATGTCACAATTTTTTCACACCCATAGGTCCTTAACTACATTATAATTTCTGAGATTTGGTTTGATCTTTCTTTTCAGAAGTTCCCAGAATATATCCCTTGCATCAGCTTGTTCATGCCTTAAGCATCCCCATGCAAGCTGATGGGTGGGAAGAGAAAGAGGATCTGGAGGGACCATTTTGAAATGCAGCCCTTTGAGGAAAGGTTGTTTTGTTTCTTCATGTAATGAGTTGAGGTAAAGATTGAACTAGAAACCAGGTCTGCTGTTCACTAAGTGATGAGAGGAAATTTCTTGGGTGATGTTATTATTTCCATTTAGCGGCAATGATATTCAAAGGGCAACATGAAGGCATCTGTACATTGTCATGGTGAAAATTGTGCTCAGTCTGATAAGCAACTAAAAAATAAAAAAAACTAATTTTGCATGTTCAAACTCCAGCTGATCTCTAGCCCCGTGAATAACTAGAGCAAATTTCCTCAGATCACCTGTTGGTCACCCCTTTCCTCATTAAACGACTGTAGATCAATGAGCATGCAGAATCAGGAGACAGTTCTATCCTAGGGAAGGCAAATTACACTCCGACTACAAAGCAACACGCCTGACCTCATACGAAAGTGTTCTGGTTTATTACTCGGCACGATGGTTTGTTTCAATTTATTAACTTATGACTTACCTTGTACTACTCTGTGTTCAATTATATATTTCCTGTTCTCATTACAGACCTTCAAACAACCACAAAAATATATTCATTTAATGCTTTTTCTGTTCCTTTAAAATTTTTATCACTCAGAAGCAAAAAAGAAAATGGTTTAAGGAGTAGCACTGAGTACAGACTCAGACTGATTCCATGTACTATACTGAAATTTCTGTGATAATTGGAACAAAGAAACTCATTCACCTGAAACAACTTAGTGGAGCTAGAAAAATATATCTGGGGTCTTAACTATTTAGATATTTTGCTAAGATGAATACATCCAACATGTAGCTCAATACAAAGAAAGCAGTGTCATATAAAACTTTGGGGGTCAAAAGTGACCAAGTGCACCAGAATGAGATTTTGGGAAAAGATGGAGCAATAATTTGAGAGGCTTAGTTTTAGTTGAGAGTCTTCCACTTACCAAATTTGTGATTTGGGGAAATGAAAATCTTATTTGTAGAAAAAGGTGATCAGTGTAATTGTTCTCCATTCTTAAATTATGTTTTTTTTTAAATGTTAAAGCCAAGATTAATCCATACTAAAACTTAATATGTATAATAAATGATGAATGAGTCAGTGTTCTTACTCCATAGAGAAAGGACAATGAGGATGCTCTAGGCATTTTCTTCTATTAAAATAGATTCTGTCAGTAGGTTATGGCTCAAGGAGCAAAGGCTATTTAGCACTTGTATCATCACTATAACTCTTTTCTGATGTTTGAAATATATTTATTGATAGTATCAGTGAGATAAGGCTTAAATGCAAATGTCTCTGCCGGAGGTTACCCAGTAACGTGCATTTATCTTAAGGGATAAATGAATGATTCCAATGTCTATCCTGAAGAATAATAAAAAGGAGCGAACAAGGGGCAATGAATTCTGAAGTAAGAGGCAGTATAATAAGTGTCAAAAAGGAGACAAAGAAAACAGCACATCCCAAATGAGAGACCTTGATAGGCAGAAAGAATATTTCTCTGGATTTGAATTTGGATTAGGCCTGATGACTACTAGAAGAATCAAAGAAGCTTATCTTATTTTTATTGTCAAAAAAAATGTACAGGATCTATTTGAAGTTTAGATTCCTTGCTTAGAATTCAAGCAGCTATTTTGTGAGGAACAAGTTAATTTTGAACAGTTAAATCCTTCAGTTGCTGGGACAGTGTCAGGTGAGAAAATGAAAAAGGAGCAAATACCATGTGACAGTACAATTGGTACCCAGCTGATCCAAAACACTGTCTCATTAGCCATTCTACTTTCCTTTCCCCATTGATGAGCAAATGGAGACTATATGTGAAATTGAAGCACTCTGTGTTCTGAGGTTTAGAGACATTAATTGAATCCATAGGGAAACTAAATATTAAAAGTAGTTCCTCCTTTGTGAAACCCTGCCATTCCTCTGCCCATAATGATTATCTGCTGTTGCCAAGGCCTGATACTGCTTGCCCCTAGACAAAGTTAGACATCTTTTCTTGGGCTTTGAATTAATAGTTTTAGTCTCACCACACTTCAATTATAACCATTTGTCTTTTAGAATGTTGTTAAATTCTCCCTCCAAACCTGGTAATAAAATTGTTGTTATCCTTATTAATCAAACAACATGTCATTCAGCGTTTTTAACTTGGAAACAAATGAAATTGTCACTATGAGAATATCACCACATCACAAATCATTACTTGAAACATTAATTCAAAGCAACAGGTTGAAGATGAAAAATTTGGGGCAACTATTTATTTAGGTTACACAACAGAAGGTCATCTATTTGTTCTTTGGACTCATTTTGTTCACCAGTTTAATTCAATTTGAAAGTAGTAAATCTCATGGATGATATGGCAGCTTACTGTATGCCGACATCTTTGTGTTGCCGTTTCCTTCATTCACTGCATGCACTTGGCAAACTTTATGAATTCCTAACACACTACTATGTACCATACTAGCTGCTAGGAATATGAGGATTAAAGTGTTGGGCTTCTGGAGATTGTAATCCTCCCTGTCCAGCTCTTCCTAGGACAGGGGTTGGAAACATTTTTGCCTGAGAGAGCCATGAATACCACATATTTTAAAATATAATTCTGTGAGAGCCATACAATGACCCGTGTACTTTATGCATTATTCAATAAAAATTTGGTGTTGTCCCAGAGGACAGCTGTGATTGGCTCCAGCCACCCGCAACTGTGAACATGAGCGGTAGGAAATGAGTGGATTGTAATACATGAGAATGTTTTATGTTTTTCATGTTATTATTTTTTTATTAAAGATTTGTCTGCAAGCCAGATGTAGCCATCAAAAGAGCCACATCATCTTCATTGCAGCATTGTTCACAGTGGCCAGGACATGGAAACAACCAAAAAGCCCGTCAATAGATGACTGGATAAAGAAGATGTGGCACATATACACTATGGAATACTACTCAGCCATAAGAAATGATGACATCGGATCATTTACAGCAAAATGGTGGGATCTTGATAACATTATACGAAGTGAAATAAGTAAATCAGAAAAAACCAGGAACTGCATTATTCCATACGTAGGTGGGACATAAAAGTGAAACTAAGAGACATTGATAAGAGTGTGGTGGTTACAGGGGAAGGGGGGAAAGGGAGAGGGAAAGGGGGAGGGGGAGGGCACAAAGAAAACTAGATAGAAGATGACAGAGGACAATCTGACTTTGGGTGATGGGTATGCAACATAATTGAACGACAAGATAACCTGGACTTGTTATCTTTGAATATATGTATCCTGATTTATCGATGTCGCCCCATTAAAAAAATAAAATTATTTAAAAAAAAAAAAAAGAGCCACATCTGCCTTGCGAGCGATAGGTTCCCGACCCCTGTCCTAGGACATCATGAGGACAAAGACTTAAGTTTCCGGATCACCCAGTTTTCCAGGGTCAATGAAACAAATGTGCAGCATTTCTATTGCCCAGTAGGTCTGATATCTGGAACCAAATTCAACTTCTAGTTCCCCGACTTCCCCTAACTATTTTTGATTTAAGTCATTCTTATTATGATCTCTTTTCTTAACAACCCGAAATTGTACTTCAGCATCACGGTTGTGCCTCTTCCTTGCCACCTTCTTGAGGTGAAACCCGTTCAGTGGTGTGTGGAAAGGAAACCTCCTCGGGAGGCAGAGGCGCGATCAGGAAGCTGGCTCTGCTGAGAAACTCTCATTACAAAGGCATCAGATAACCTATTCTGAAATACGCAACCAGCCTTTCAGGCTGTAGTTGAAAAAACACAGTCTTTTAAAATTTGTCTGGAATGTTTCCTTTCAAAGGCTGCTTAATGAATTCCTGCATTTAGAGGGAGTTCAGAGAAGAAATGTATTCTCCTGCTTTTTCTTTGTTCTTTAAGAAATTAATGCATGCTATGATGTATGGAGGTGATTCCGAAGCACGATATATCTGAGATCACATTGGTTAGGCACATTTTGCAGTGATTCACTCCTAGGCCTATCTTCAGCAATGAATAGTGCACCAGGCATCTCCCGCAAGGAACAAATTGAACAGCCAAATTAGGTTAATACAAAGAGAATGCATTGATGAAAAGACTAAACAGGCACCCTGGGCTAGCCTCATCCTTAAAAGGACAAGGGAGGAAATGGTTGCGAGAACCTGGAAAGAGAAACAGCATAAGCAAACTGTCCTGACGGTAGAGTGACCCTCTCCGCGGGGAAACAGCTAGTATGATGCCACCTTTAGGGAAAGAGCCAGAGAAGTGCTCCCTCCTTTTACCTCCAGCTGGGCTTCTCCTTTGTTTAAACTCACGTTGAAGTCACAAGGCATAAGAGCCCATCAAAGATTTCTTTATAGGTCAGGCTCCTGGGGCAGAGAATGAGATGGAGAGAGGTAGAGAGTAGATCCAGAGGGCAGCTGGAAAAATTTGGCAAAAGCAAGAAACAAGCCAGTTCCCCATCATATCTCCAGTAGCCTCCAACTGGTCTCCTGGTAACATAGGGTAAACATAGATCCCAGTTTGCCCAAAATGTCTATTATGTCTATCTTGCATAACAATGAATAGCGTCAATGCTCACTCTCAAAAAGTACCCTAGTTTAAATTTTAATTATATGGTCATTTTACCTTCCTTTAACTCTTCACTCCATCGGGTCTCCTCCAACAACCGTTAGAGTGAGTCTTTAAAGCTGGGAATCCATTATATAAATCATAAGCTGAAAACTCTGCCATGGCTTCCCACATCATTCACACAAGTATCAAAAATCCACAACCCCGCCTGCAAGGTCCAGTGCTTTGTCTTCCATCCATCTCTCCACCTCATCTCCTTCACCCTCCCCTTGCTCCTCTGCTCCAGCCACACCAACCTCCTCGCTCTCCTTCAAGAAGCAACTGCACTCCAACCCGGGCACTGTGCCCTTGTTACTTTCTTTTATTTATTTATTTATTTTTTATTAATTTTAATTTTATTTTTTTAATGGGGCGACATCAATAAATCAGGTTACATATATTCAAAGATCAACAAGTCCAGGTTATCTTGTCTTTCAATTATGTTGCATACCCATCACCCAAAGTCAGATTGTCCTCTGTCACCTTCTATCTAGTTTTCTTTGTGCCTCTCCCCCCCCCCTTTCCCTCTCCCTTTCCCCCCTCCCCCGTAACCACCACACTCTTATCAATGTCTCTTAGTTTCACTTTTATGTCCCACCTACGTATGGAATAATGCAGTTCCTGGTTTTTTCTGATTTACTTATTTCACTTCGTATAATGTTATCAAGATCCCACCATTTTGCTGTAAATGATCCGATGTCATCATTTCTTATGGCTGAGTAGTATTCCATAGTGTATATGTGCCACATCTTCTTTATCCAGTCGTCTATTGACGGGCTTTTTGGTTGTTTCCATGTCCTGGCCACTGTGAACAATGCTGCAATGAACATGGGGCTGCATGTGTCTTTACGTATCAATGTTTCTGAGTTTTTGGGGTATATACCCAGTAGTGGGATTGCTGGGTCATAAGGTAGTTCTATTTTTAGTTTTTTGAGGAACCACCATACTTTCTTCCATAATGGTTGTACTACTTTACATTCCCACCAACAGTGGATGAGGGTTCCTTTTTCTCCACAGCCTCTCCAACATTTGCTATTACCTGTCTTGTTAATAATAGCTAATCTAACAGGTGTGAGGTGGTATCTCATTGCAGTTTTGATTTGCATTTCTCTAATAACTAAAGAAGATGAGCATCTTTTCATATATCTGTTGGCCATTTGTACTTCCTCCTGGGAGAAGTGTCTGTTCATGTCCTCTTCCCATTTTTTTATTGGATTGTTTGTTTGTTTGTTGTTGAGTTTTATGAGTTCTTTGTATATTTTGGATATTAGGCCCTTATCTGAGCTGTTGTTTGAAAATATCATTTCCCATTTAGTTGGCTTTCTGTTTATTTTGTTATCAGTTTCTCTTGCTGAGCAAAAACTTCTTAGTCTGATGTAGTCCCATTCATTAATTTTTGCCTTCACTTCTCTTGCCTGTGGAGTCAAATTCATAAAATGCTCTTTAAAACCCAGGTCCCTGAGTTGAGTACCTATGTCTTCTTCTATGTACTTAATTGTTTCAGGTCTTATGTTTAGATCTTTGATCCATTTTGAGTTAATTTTTGTACAGGGGGAGAGACTGTAGTCCAGTTTCATTCTTTTGCATGTGGCTTTCCAGTTTTCCCAGCACCATTTATTGAAGAGGCTTTCTTTTCTCCATTGTGTGTTGTTGGCCCCTTTATCAAAAATTATTTGACTATATATATGTGGTTTTATTTCTGGACTTTCTATTCTGTTCCATTGGTCTGAGTGTCTATTTTTCTGCCAATACCATGCTGTTTTGATTGTCGTGGCCCTAGAATAGAGTTTGAAGTCAGGTATTGTAATGCCCCCAGCTTCATTCTTTTTCTTTAGGATTGCTTTGGCTATTCGGGGTTTGTTATAGTTCCATATAAATCTGATGATTTCTTACTCCATTTCTTTAAAAAATGTCATTGGAATTTTGATGGGAATTGCATTAAATTTGTATATTGCTTTGGGTAATATAGCCATCTTGATTATATTTATTCTTCCTAACCAAGAACAAGGAATATTCTTCCATATCATTATATCTTTCTCAATTTCTCTTGACAATGGTTTATAGTTTTCATTATATAAGTCCTTTACATTCTTTGTTATGTTTATTCCTAAGTATTTTATTTTTCTTGTTGCAATTGTGAAGGGGATTATTCTTTTGAGTTCATTCTCAATTGTTTCATTGTTGGCATATGGAAAGGCTATTGACTTCTGTATGTTAATTTTGTATCCTGCGACCTTACTGTATTGGCTTATTGTTTCTAGTAGTCTTTTTGTGGATTCTTTGGGGTTTTCCATGTATAGGATCATATCATCTGCAAAAAGTGATACCTTTACTTCTTCTTTTCCGATATGGATGCCTTTTATTTCTTTGTCTTGTCTGATTGCTCTGGCTAGAACCTCTAGTACCACATTAAATAAGAGTGGAGAGAGTGGACAACCCTGTCTTGTTCCTGATTTAAGGGGGAAAGCCTTCAGTTTTGTTCTATTTAATATGATGTTAGCTGATGGTTTATCATATATGGCCTTTATCATGTTGAGATATTTTCCTTCTATACCCATTTTGTTGAGAGTCTTAAACATAAAATTGTGTTGTATTTTATTGAAAGCCTTTTCTGCGTCTATTGATAAGATCATGTGGTTTTTGTTCTTTGTTTTGTTGATATGGTGTATTATGTTAACCGTTTTACGTATGTTGAACCATCCTTGAGATTCTGGGATGAATCCCACTTGATCATGATGTATTATTTTTTTAATATGTTGTTGTACTCGATTTGCTAGTATTTTATTTAGTATTTTAGCATCTGTATTCATTAGAGATATTGGTCTGTAGTTTTCTTTTTTTGTGCCATCCTTGCCTGGTTTTGGTATGAGAGTTATGTTGGCCTCATAGAATGTGTTTGGAAGTATTGCTTCTTCTTCAATTTTTTGGAAGACTTTCAGTAGAATAGGAACCAAGTCTTCTTTGAATGTTTGATAAAATTTGCTGGTATAGCCGTCAGGTCCTGGACTTTTATTTTTGGGGAGGTTTTTAATGGTTTTTTCTATTTCTTCTCTACTAATAGGTCTGTTTAGGCTTTCTGCTTCTTCTTGACTCAATCTAGGAAGGTTGTATTGTTCTAGGAATTTATCCATTTCTTCTAGATTGTTTAATTTAGTGGCATAAAGTTTTTCATAGTATTCTACAATAATTCTTTGTATATCTACGGTGTCCATGGTGATTTCTCCTCTTTCATTTTGGATTTTGTTTATATGGATTCTTTCTCTTTTTTCTTTGGTAAGTCTTGCCAAGGGTTTGTCAATTTTATTGATCTTTTCAAAGAACCAGCTCTTTGTTGTATTAATTTTTTCTATAGTTTTACTGTTCTCTATTTCATTTATTTCTGCTCTGATTTTTATTATCTCCTTTCTTCGGCTAGTTTTGGGTTGTTTTTGTTCTTCTTTTTCTAGTTCCTTAAGGTGTGAAGTTAAGTGGTTCACTTGGGCTGTCTCTTTTTTGTTCATATATGCCTGAAGTGATATGAACTTCCCTCTTATCACTGCTTTTGCTGCATCCCATAGATTCTGATATGTCGTATTGTCATTTTCATTAGTCTGTATATATCTTTTGATCTCTGCACTTATTTCTTCTTTGACCCATTCATTTTTTAAAAGTATGTTGTTTAGTTTCCACATTTTTGTGGGATTTTTTTCCTCCTTTTTGCAGTTGAATTCTAGTTTCAAGGCTTTATGATCAGAAAATATGCTTGGTACAACTTCGATTTTTCTAAATTTGCTGATGTTGTTTTTGTGGCCCAACATATGGTCAATTCTTGAGAATGATCCATGTGCACTGGAGAAAAATGTATACTCAGTCACTTTGGGATGAAATATCCTGTAGATGTCTATTATATCCAGGTGCTCTAGTGTTTTATTTAAGGCCACTATATCTTTGTTGATTCTCTGTTTGGATGACCGATCTAGAGCCGTCAGCGGTGTATTGAGGTCTCCAAGTATGATTGTATTTTTGTCAGTTTTTGTTTTAAGGTCAATAAGTAGCTGTCTTATATATTTTGGTGCTCCTTGGTTTGGTGCATATATATTAAGAATTGTTATGTCTTCTTGATTCAGTGTCCCCATAGCCATTATGAAATGTCCATTTTTGTCTCTGAGTACTTTTGTTGTCTTGTAGTCAGCATTATCAGATATGAGTATTGCTACACCTGCTTTTTTTTGGATGTCATTTGCTTGGAGTATTGTTTTCCAGCCTTTTACTTTGAGTTTGTTTTTATCCTTGTTACTTAGATGAGTTTCCTGTAGGCAGCATACAGTTGGATTTTCTTTTTTAATCCATTCTGCTACTCTGTGTCTTTTTATTGGTGAGTTTAATCCGTTTACATTTAGTGTAATTATTGACACTTGTGAGTTCCCTATTGCCACTTTATAGATTGCTTTCTGTTAGTTTTGTGTCTTGTTTGATCCTTCTCTTTCATTTTTTTATCTTTTGTTTTTATTTGGTTGTATTCCATACATCTTTCCACTGTTGCTATCTTTTTTATCTCATGTGCTTCTGTGGTGGTTTTTTCAATGGTGGTTACCTTTAGGTAATGAAAAGGGTTCCTACCCTGTTCATTGTAGTGAACTATTTTGTGAGTACTTTTGCACTCCATCGTCCTTTGCTACTGTTAATCTCCATCTTCTCCCCCCTTTCTTTTTGTTGTTGTCACAGTTTAAATTTGGTTTTATTGTGTTCTTCTTGGAGCTTTTACTTGTGGCTTTATTTTTTTTTGTTCTTTGTATCTGATTGGAGAACCCCCTTTAGTAATTCCTGGAGTGGGGGTTTTCTGATGATAAATTCCCTCATCTTTTCTGTATCTGTGAATGTTTTTATTTCTCCTTCATATTTGAAGGATAGCTTTGATGGGTATAGTATTCATGGCTGAAAGTTCCTCTCTTTCAGGACTTTAAATATTGGTGTCCACTCTCTTCTAGCTTGTAGAGTTTCTGCTGAGAAATCTGATGATAATCTAATGGGCCTTCCTTTATATGTTGTATTCTTCTTTTCCCTGGCTGCCTTGAGAATTTTTTCTTTGCCATTGGTTTGTGCCAATTTCATTATGATGTGCCTTGGAGTAGGTTTGTTGGGGTTAAGAAAACTCGGAGTTCTGTTTGCTTCATGAACTTGAGGCTTTATTTCTTTCCACAGGCTTGGGAAGTTCTCATCTATTATTTGTTTGAGTATGTTCTCCATTCCATTTTCTCTCTCTTCTCCCTCTGATATACCTCTTATTCTTATGTTATTCTTTCTGATGGAGTCAGATAATTCTTGTAGGGCTATCTCATTTTTTTTAATTTTTGAGTCTCTTTCTTCCTCTCTCTGTTGTGCCTCAAGTTGCTTGTCTTCTATTTCACTAATCCTCTCTTCTATCTGGCCTGTTCTATTAGCCAAGCTTGTTACCTCGTTTTTCAGCTCGTGAATTGAGTTTTTCATCTCTGTTTGATTTGTTTTTATAGTTTCAATTTCCTTGGACATATATTTGTGTTCATTGAGTTGTTTTCTGAGCTCCCTAAATTGCCTTTCTGTGTTTTCTTGTATATCTCTGAGTATTTTTAGGATTTCTATCTTGAATTCTCTGTCATTTAACTCCAAGGTTTCCAATATATTAAATTTTTTCTCCATAGATTTTTCCTCTTCTATCTGTTACCTCTCTTTCTTTTGTATCCATGATATTCGATTTTCTCTTCCTTAATGGCAGCTGAGGGTGGTTTTGTTGATATTATTAATGAGATTTAATAAAAAATAAAAAGTTAAAAAATAAAAAAATGAAAAAAGTTGTTTTGTTTAAAAAAAAATTAATAATAAAATAAAGAAAAATAAAATAAAATAAAAATTTAAAAAAAGGAAATTATTCCCCCCCCCCTCCTTTTTTTCTCTCCTCTCCTCTCCCTTCTTTTTTGAGAAAATCTTGTGGTGAACTGTGAATTATATTGTATTTAATAGAACAAACAATGCCTGTAATGGAGGGCCTGAATTGGGGAAAAGTAATAAAGGGGCAAAAAAAAAAAAGGGGGTGGGGGTATGGACCCACAAAAAGCAAATAATGAAAAAATTTGGATCAAGAATAAAATGATTTGCGTTTAGGTGTTGGTTGACTAAGAGTTATGATGAGAGGAGTAAGAGGGAAACAGGAAAATGGGGGGACAAATTAAAAAATTACTATTGTATTTAGTGGAACAAGAGCTTGATAAAATGGAGAGCCAGGGATGGGAGCACTGCTAGTGAGTTAAAAAGGTGAAGTAAAAACCCCCCAAAATGCCACAAACATAAGTTTGAGTCCCAGATAAAATAATTTGTTTGTTATTGAGGTTTGAATGAGAGGAGATGTAAAGGAAAAAGGAGGAAACTAATATAGAGGGAGAAAAGAAGAGAGAGAGAGAGAAAAAAAGAGGGAACCACTAAAAGAAGAAAAAAGAAAAAAGAGAGAGAGAGAGAGAGAGAGAGTTAAGGGTTTTGGAGTGCAACCCTCATAGAGAGAAAGGAAGAGGAAAGAAAAGATAATGGAACATGTAACACTTATGGGTAGTGTAGTTCAAGGAGAGGAGAGAGTAAGACCGGTAGGGAGTTAAACGACCAAATTGGAGGAGGAAAAAAAAAGAAAAAAGAAAAAAAAAATCAAGGATGAAGATAAGAGAAACAAACGAACAAATATAATAAAATGGGATAGGTTATAAAGTCTGCGGATTATTCTGATTTTGAGAGGTTATCTTCTTGCTTTTTCTTTTCTCTCCCTCTTCCTGGTCGGCGACTCTGTACCCCGGGTTCTGCCCCTTTGGCACGCTCAGGTAGAGGTTTGCAGTTGATAAGTCTCTATGGCGATGTCATGTATTGTGCTTCAGTCTCGTTGGCAGTCGAGGCTCATTAGCGTTTATAGGCTCCGACAGTGAGAGAGTCCATGTTCCAGGAGCCTCTCTCCTAGTCTTTCCTTCCTCAACCAGCAGCCTGAGAATCCAGCTATGGGGTTGCTGCTGCCTCTGCCTGGATAGTAAGAGGCTCAAAGAGCGGGCAACTCCCCACTCTTATTTCCACTCAGCACAGGGCTCTGGGTAAGGCTCAGTCAGTCAGAGCTGCTAGCATAATCAGCCGAAGCTTTCGCCTACTCTGAAAGACCTCTGGCTCTGTCACTCTGTCCGGTAACATGGGCGGGTCTGCGCGCGCAGACCAGGATGTTAGACCGGAAGTCTCGCCCTCTGAGTGAAACCCCCCGCCCGCACTGAAAAGTTCCAATGTTGGAATTGGCTCTCGCTCGTCCCCGTGTGCCGCTCTTTCAAGGCGCTGGGGCGGCCCGTGACTCCGCCCTCGGCCCACACAAAGGCCCCCAACTCTGCCCCTCCATGGGACAACACGGGCTCCCACTCCGGAGGTGCTGGGAGGAGTCTCCTTCCCACTCTCCGTGCACGCAGACCAGGATGTGAGGCCAGAGTCTCTCCCTCTGAGTGAAACCCCCCGCCCGCACTGAAAAGTTCCAGTGTTGGAATTAGCTCTCGCTTCCTCCCCGTGTGCGGCTCTCCCCGGGTGCTGGGGCAGCCTGGAGGCTTTCGGCCCACACAAAGGCCTCTGACTCTGCCTCTCTGTGGAGTAACACGGGCGCACCCTCCGGGGGTTTTGGAAGGAATCTCTCGCTCACTATGCGCCTACAAGGGGATCAGGTAAAATGGCTGTGCCGCTTGTCTTTCTTTTCTGGGTGTGGCGCGAGTGTTAGCTGTATTGCCCAGGTTGTCACAGGAACAGTTTTTCCTTGGCTTAGATCTCCGTGTCACAGCCTGGTTCGGCCGTTTGTGCCGCGGCCTGGATCTATTCACCCCCTTTGCCCGCCTTAGTTTCTATATTCTCAGTTTCCAGTGAAAATCGCCCTGTTTAGGTTAGTGAGGAAGGCGGAGCATTTCTTACTCCCTATTTCCTTCAGGGTTTGGTTATATATTTAGCCAATTTTTCGCTCGATCATACCTTTGGGTGTGTTGCGAAACATCTGGAGGCTCCAAGGATAGGTTTTTCTGTTTCTGGTTGAAGATCTTGTTGAGGTTTGGGGGAGATTTATCAGTATCGCTTCCTACTCCGCCATTACTCTGATGTCATCCTTGTTATTTTCTCCATGGAGAAAGCTCTTCTCTAAGATCTTCCAACTTGCTCTCTCCATTATCATTATAAAAGGCGTTAATGAAAAATAAATCACCTATCAAAGAACTTTTCCATAATAAGCAGTGTGAAATATATTCCCTCCCACAGTCAGACTTTCTTTTATCCTGCTTTATTTATTTATTTATTTATTTTGGGGGAAGCTTCAAAACATCTGCATATTTATTTGTTTATTTGTTTATTGTCTGTCTTACTCTACTACAGAAGTTGTTCCGAAGAACAGAGACTTTTCTGTTTTGGCAATTACTGTATTCCTAGAGTTTAGTAGTGTGTCTGGCATATATTATATGCTCAATAAATATTCCTCAGATAAAGAAAAAATAAATGAAGATTATAGGTATAGAAGATAAAATTGAACTTCAATCTAAATAACAAGATGATTTAGGTACTTTTAATTCAAAATAGGAAATACTATTAATATTGTTCTTACAATTATCATCAGAGCAAAGGTAGTGAATAGACAAAATTTTATCCCAAAGTTAATTCATTTATATATAACTTCGGTTAAAGTCATTATTTTTTGCCCTTATTTTTCTTAAATTTATTACCATTTCTGACAAGGTATTCTTTTACTGTGTAAAAAAATCCTTTCATTCATTAAAATATTCATGAGTCATGTTGAGGACACCGGGTTCTGTGTTTGGTTAATTCTAGTTCAAAAAGGTTAAGTGACTCAAGCACACCCTAAACCAATGATGAATGTAGTATTAAAATGTAAAGAATAAAAGACCATATTCCACCGAATAAAACTGTGAAAGGCTGAAATAACAGAAAGATTTGCTTTAAGAAAATTCACATGGGAGTTTGTCCCGCTGGAATGACTGCCACATCGGTATTGTCTCATGAACCCTATCAACCGGGAAGACATTTTTTCCTTTTTATCTGGCCAACCAAAATGAGGCAGATGACACAATACAACTTTTCAGCTGCCCTAACACAGAGAATAATGTAGCATTAATTTTATATTGTTTGCATTTTCTTTGACAAAATTAGACATTTCTTATATTCAGAAGAAATTTTAAAACTGTAGCTATGGTTTAGCTTATAACAAGTTAAGAATCTATTTTCTTATCATTATTATCACCCTGAGTTTTTGGTTGCCCCACATCTTAGTCCTTAGTCTTAAGGGAAGTCATAACCTGAAGGGACTAAAAAAAGGAAGGACATCTGAGCAGTGCCAACTTTAGGTGCCATTTAAGTCTCACAAGTATGGTTTTCACCATTCTCATGGATAAATATCCTGAAACTCAACAGAGTTACATAACTCACCACAATCACTTAATAATTCTGGCATTTGATAGGGCCAGGAGGGTTTTAACCTGTATCTGTCCATCTCTAAAAGCCATGACCTTTTACTGAGACCATGTGGCCTTTTGATTTCAAGACTTATGGAACTAAAAGGACATTTTATTGCTACGATTTAAGCCAAATTCATGCCCAGTGCCTATCAGCTCAAGGATCTAAAGCAGTTTGAAAGACTCAGGGTTAACTCATTTGAATTTAGAACCATTTCCCTCCATTCTCTTGAGGGAAAAAGGTGTCAGCTATTTCCATTCCTGTCTTTTTTCAGTTCCAAGGGCCACACTAGCTCTGTCCTCACTGAATTCTGAAATATAAGACTAAAATGGGGACTCAAGGTTTTGCTGTGAAAGCACATAGTTAGGAATATTCTCTTTATATAAAAACATCTAAATTATGTTTACCTTCCTAAAGCGAGCTTATGGGAGGAGGACATTAATTAATGAACATATCACTTTACTAAATATATTGAATATTATTCATACTTTAAAAGAATTCTTGAGCATAACGTTTGGAGAAAAATTTCAACTTGTGAGCTTTGTATTTCTTTACCAGCACCAAAAAATGTGATTTACCTTTAACAACAACAAAAAAAAGGGCCAGTATTCTGATATTTTTCAGAAACATACCAAATTTAATAAGTATTTATTAGTACCAAGTACTATGTGCTCACTGGAGTGCAGCAGAAAGATTATGATATAATCTGTGACCTTTAGGGAATTTTAATGTCATGTGGGAGCCAGAAAACACACACACATATGATAAATTTCTATTTTTAAAAAAGTCTGCTTGAATTCCCAAAGAGCTCATGACACAGTAAGCTCTTTAAAGGTCCACATGGAGATCTCTGGACAAGTATAGGGAGAACAACAGACAAAACATGGCTAGAAATGAAGGAGAGGTGGAGTTTGTCTTTTTTCTGGGACCTCAGAAATGTCTCAGAGGTATCCCCTCATTTCTATGCTTACTACCATGGCTTTAGTGTAGAATCTCTTTATCTGTCTCCTAGCCCCTTGTTACTTAACACTTGAGTGCTGTTAGAAACGCAAAATATCGGGTTCCATCTGGATGTCTTAAATAAGAAGCTGCATTTTAGTGATATCCCAGGTTCTTTATGCACACATTAAAATTTGAGGAGCACTGATCTCGACTATTACAATAACCTCTCCAGGATTTATCTGTGTTGGGCCTTGTCTATTCTACCAAGTCAGTAGAGCAATCTCTCTGAAATGTATGTCTGGTCCCATTATTCTCCATCTTCAAACCCTGCAAAAGCTCTCTTGCCTAAAGTGTTTCACCCAAACTCCATGACATGATGTGTGCAGCACTTATGATCACCCTACTCTTCGAATATCTCTCCTGCTATTCACCGTCTACCTCCCATTCCAACGCCCTGAACATTGCCAAATCCTCAAATGGTTTAATGTATTCATACCTTTTTGCTTTTAGGTCAAATCATTCCATACCATTGGGAAAATCTCTTTTTAGCCTTCCAGATTTCTATTGATCTTCCAAGGTCCTGGTCAAGAACCAGGGTCTCTCTCAGTGAAAATTTTTGAGGTACTTTCACACAGAACTTATAGTTCCCCCTTTTTGTGGGCCAGAACTCTCTGTTCATAACTCACTTGTTCCACTTGCCTCAAGTATATAGGTTTAAACCTGACTGATGATTTTAACTTAGGCAGCTAGATATATTGATATTTTAACTTAGAAGTAGATATGTGTCATTATGCATTTGTTTATTAGCTGAATTCTAATATAATAGGTGGGCCTGCATGAGCAAAGTGAGTTTGGATTTTAAAACAATTGCCCAAGATATTTTAATCTTCTTTTCTCTTTTTTTTTCAGCATGATAAAATGAAAAAACTGAGGATTTTTAATTATGACTTCCTCACTCTGTTCCTTTCTAGTTTATGGCACTAATTAATTTCTCTGAATGTCATCACTTTTAAAATATAAATAATAATTTGAGTTGTTTCCTAAGATAATTGTGAGAATTAAAAAAGACAATCAATGTGAAAGCATTTAGGTAGCTAAAAAGGTCTGTATACATCATACCAGTATTTTTCATGGATTTATCACTTTAACATATTTTGAGCATTTATAATTTCCTGAACACTGTGCTGGATATAAGAGTTATCAAGATTTTTCAGAAGTGGTATCAGTCAAAATAACAGAGTGGATTCAGGGCACGTATACACAACGGAAAACCTTGGAGAAAATGGGTAGGTTCATACTCTGGCTGTACATGGAACTTTGGAAGACTTCATAGAGGGAGGTCAGTCAACCCCTCCCCATCAAAAAACACCCTGATTGAAGATAAAATTACAAAAGCCCTACACTAGAAAGATTTATAATTATTAGCTCTTTGTTTAGACAGATAGAGATGCAAATTTTAGATAATTCTAGAGCCTTAAAGTTTCTCGATGCTTCAAAGAGAGAACTTTTGTTTCTCTTCACCCAGACACTGCTGTGGCCCATGCCTGGGCTCCTCCCTGCCCTGGTAGCAGTGCTTTCTCCACTCCTCCCAGGACCTGACACAGTACTTCCTAACTAGGCTCTGCTTGCACCAATTCCAAGTTTGTGCCAGTGTTTCCTGTGTCTATAATGCCTGGGATTTTATCACGGGTGATGTAAAAGTTATTCTCATGCCAAGCCACTTGCAGTCCTCGCATCCTCACAAGGTATCGCATGCTTGTCCCAGCCCTCAGGGTCCTCTGCAGTTCTTCATGGTATCAACAAGCAAGTCACTGAATCATAGGCATGGTACCGCCTCATCACTATTTCCTATCTGTTTAGATCGGCCCCATTGCTGTAGCAGCGCTGGAAACTCCTTGAGGGATGGAGTCTTGGTGTTGCTCCCTCCTAAGTTCTTCTCTTACTCTGAGATGTTAAACAAAACACCCCACCCCACCCCACTTCAGTACTCTATGCCCCAGTTTCCTCATCAGTAAAATAAAGGTGTCCTACTATAAGATTAACACAGGTGATTTTCAAGTTTGCCTATAGCTGAAACAAGCTATGACTCTTTCCATGAGAGAGCTCTCCCTTCATCTTTATAAGGCTTCTTCTAGTGCAAAACTGACCACATTTTGAATAAAGATCCATACCTACGCCAGCCCCACCTATGTCCTAATACTTTGAGAGGATAATTCATTCTGTTTTGCAGCCCCTATCACTATTCTACCACATATCATCCAATTATTCTTCTGAAATGGAAGATTAAGTTTTCCAGGGTGTCTGACTGAAGACCCAATATCATCAAATATATAACCATTTGCCAGAAATTCCCCCAGGGAAAATTATTAACAACTTAGTCCCTGATAAATGACTATGTTTCTAAGGTAGTGGGTTATATCAAAGTTTCTAAACACAAATCATTTAAATTTACCCAGACAGCCATGTGTCAAATAAACAGCCATCGATTATTAAAAACACACTCATTCTTAGGCTAGACATTGCTGGACAACTCTGGATGTGCTGAATCATTTATTTTCCTTAAACATACAAATGTATTTAAAAATCAATACCCGCTCTCCGTTACCTTATTAAAGAACGCTTAAAGTTTTGCTGAGAAGGCAGAGTGTCTCATTGGTTGTCACCTGCAATCCAGGAACATACCTGGTGATACGGGTTCAGTATTGAAAGGGCTCATAAAAGGTTAAGGCTAGAAAGAACCTGAAGGCCTTCTAGTAAAAGTCCCCATTCGAGCCTGACCAGGCGGTGGTGCAGTGGATAGAGCGTCGGACTGGGATGCGGAGGACCCAGGTTCGAGACCCTGAGGTTGCCAGCTTGAGCATGGGCTCATCTGGTTTGAGCAAAGCTCACCAGCTTGGACCCAAGGTCGCTGGCTTGAGCAAGGGGTTACTCGGTCTGCTAAAGGCCCACGGTCAAGGCACATATGAGAGGGCAATCAATGAACAACTAAGATGTCACAACAAAAAACTGATGATTGATGCTTCTCATCTCTCTCCGTTCCTGTCTGACTGTTTCTATCTATCCCTCTCTCTGAGTCTCTCTCTGCCCCTGTAAAAAAATAATAAATTTTAAAAAAAAGTCCCCATTCGATGAACAAGTGCCTTCCACGAGCATCCTCAAAAAATAACGATACGGCTGCTTACACGAGCCTCTCCAACCAGGGGGACAGAAGCATTTTAGGAGGGAGCTCCACCAAGGTGGTTTTCTGTGAGCTTCATAACCATGTTCCTAGTCCTTCCCCCATTCAAAAAAAAAGGCCAACTTGTGATGTTAATTTGATGTGTCAACTTGACTGGGTCATAGGGTGCCTGGATTAAATATTATGTCTGGGTGTGTCCATGAGAGTGTTTTCAGATAAGACTGGCATTTGAATCAGTGCAAAAGATAGCCCATCCCAAGTTGGACAGCCATCATCCAATCTGCTGAGGGCCGACTAGAACAAAAGGCAGAGGAAGAAGGGATTCGCCCCCTTCTTTTCTGCCTCAGTACTGAGCTGTGGCATCTCATCTTCTGCGCTCGGACTGAGATTCACCCCATCAGCTTCTCTTGTTCTCAGGCATTTTGACCCAGGTTAGATTCCACCCCTGGCTTTCTTAAGTCTCAGCTTCTCGACAGCAGATCATAGGACCCTGTGTCTATAACTGTGAAATATTACTGCTCACAAAACTTAGGGGACATTTCAAAATGAATATGAAGCAATAAAATATCCCCTAATTTTTGTGATCAGTATATATATCTTATTGGTTGTGTTTCTCTGGAGAATACTGACAAATACACACATTTACCTGAAAAGAAAGTAAGGAGAACTAAAAGGTTTATTATAGATAATCTTTTTTTCTCATTATATACTTTATCTTAATAATTTGTGAGTCACTATATCAGCATGGCTAAGAGCACATCATAGAAATTCACACAAGACTGATGTTTTAATTCTGGCTTTCCACCTTTTCCATAATTTGTGACCCTTGATAGTTATATCCTTCCCTAAGCCTCAGTTTTTTCACCTGTAAAATGAATTTTGTTTAGCTCACCAGATTACTGTAAAAATTACTTAACATTATGTATATAAGTATTCAGGGCTCAATGCAAAGAAAATACTCAAAACTTGGCTATTAGTAATAATAGCAGTATCAATGAACCACACAAAAAAGCATAAAATAGTTACAGTTCTTTGCAAAGACAGCTAGCCTCAAGGTCAGGCGTTTTAGGGGTTTATTTGCCCTGCATGCTTAGGCTGCTGCACCTGATTTGAGAAAGTAAACTGTCTTCCTATTTCATTATTTGCTTCCTATTCTCCATTTCATCAAACCCCATTCTTATATTCCTCCTCTTTTTTTCTCTGACGAGTCCTCCTTTATTCATGGGAAGGATAAACATTCCATTATCAGGCTTTCTACAGCCCCTACTCTTTTAAAGAAAATGATTGAATTTATTAAGGTGACATTGGTTAATAAAACTATATAGGTTCAGATGTGCAATTCTATAATACAGCATCTGTATATTGTATTGTGTGCTCACCACCCCAAGTCAAATCTCCTTTCATCACCATTTATCTCCCCTTTAACCTCTTCTACCTCCCTCCACACCTTTTTCTGTCTGGTAATCACCATACTGGTGTCTGTGTCTATGAGGGTTTTTTGTTGTTGTTGTTGTTTGTTTTTTGTGACAGAGACAGAAAGAGGGACAGACAGGAAGGGAGAGAGATGAGAAGCATCAATTTCTTGTTGCAGCACCTTAGTTGTTCATTCATCGTCACTTCCTCTGTGCTTTGATCAGGGGGCTAGAGCAGAGTGAGTGACCCCTTGCTGAAGCCAGAGACCTCAGGCTCAAGCTGGTGAGCCTTGCACAAACCAGTTGAGCCTGTGCTCAAGCCAACAACCTTGGGGTTTCAAACCTGGGTCCTCTGCTTCCCATTCCAACACTCCATCCACTGTGCCACTGCCTAGTCAGGCTGTCTGAGGTGTTGTTTTTTTTTCTTGGCTTAATCCCTTCAGCTTTTTCACTTAGATTCTCAATCCCTTCCCCTCTGTCAGTTGGTTCTCTGTATCTATGAATCTGTTTCTATTTTGTTAGTTTAATTTTCATTCTGTTTCTATTTTGTTTATTAGTTTAGTTTTTTCATTAGATTACACATTATAAATGAAATCATATAGTACTTGTCTTTCTTTGACTGGCTTATTTAATTTAGCATAATACTTTCCTGGTCCATCCATGCTGTCACAAAGGATAAGATCTTTCTTTTTTAGAGTTGGATAATATTCCACTGTGTAAATCTACCACAGCTTTTTCATCCACATATATTGATGGGCACTTGGGCTGCTTTCAAATCTTAGCTATTGTAAATAACTTTTCAATGAACATAGGGGTGCATATATTCATTCAAATTAGTGTTTTGGGTTTCTTTGGATATATTCCCAGAAGTAGAATTGCTGAGTCATAAAGCAGTTCCATTTTTAATTTTTTGAGATAACTCCACACTGCTTTTCACAGCTGGCTGCACCAGTCTGCATCTCCACCAATAGTGCAGGAGGGTTCCCTTTTCTCCTGGTCCTTGCCTGCATTTCTTGTCTGTTGTTTTATTGATGATAGTCATTCTGAGAGGTATATGGTAATATCTCATAATTTGCATTTATTTAATTATTAGTGACATTGAGCATCTTTTCATACATCTATTGGCCATCTGGATGTTGTCTTTGAGAAGTTATCTATTCAGCTCATTTCTTAATTGGAGTGCTTTTTGTTTTTTGGGGGGGTTTGAAGTTGAGTTTTATAAATTCATTATAAATTTGGATATTAATCCCTTATCAGATATATTGGCAAATATGTTCTTCCATTCAATGGGTTTCTTATCATTTTGATAAGAAATGATGCTTTCTTTTGCTGTGCAAATATATTTTAATTTGATGTTTTCCCATGTGTTAATTTTGTCTTTTGTTTCTTATGCCTGAGATGATGTGTCAGAAAAAATATTGCTCTAAGAAATGTCCAAAATTTTGTTACCTATATTTTCTTTTAGAATTTTTATGGTTTTGACTCTAACATTTAAGTTTTAAATTCATTTTGACTTTATTCTTATGCATGGCATAAGGCGGTAGTCTAGTTCCTTTTTTTGCACATATTTGTCCAATTTCCTAATACATTTATAGAATAGACTGTCTTTACCCACTGTACCTTCTTGCCTCCTTTGTCAAAATATTCACAGCCCTTACTCTTATCACCTTCTATCTAAAGGCTGTGTTGCAGTCCAAAACTTCACAAGGCCTTGATATTACTATTGATTTGAACATACTTCTAGGATAAAAAAAAAGTTTTCTAGCTTTCTTAGAAATTAGACATATTTTTTTAAGACTCAAAAAGAAAATGTAAATGATTTTGTTAACCAGATCACTTTTATTCAAATAATTATAGGATGTCAGTCTGACTTGGTCATAACACATTCGCTGTGTAGCCCTCCCCTCTCTGCTCCCTATTCTAGTTAGAATAAATTTGGCATTTGTTCTGCAGATCTCTTGGAAAGCTCTGTGCTATAGGGAGGCTGGGTGGCAGGAGGAGGTCCCAGAAGAATCAGCTTCTCTTGGTAGCTGTCTGTGTTGGGAGCTGATTTATTCGTGATTGTAAATAGATCGTTATAAACTCAAAACAATGAAAAAGTAATTACCTAAGTGGTGATGGATTTGAGAAGTTTTTGTGGACTAAATAATTTTCAATGTGTAGTATTGTAGCACCTAAGTTAAAGTGATCACAGAAATGTTACACTTGACTGGTCCTGGTTTTCCCTTCCTTCCTTCCTCCTTCCTGCCTTCCATCCTTCCTTCTTGTCTTCCTTCCTTCTTTTCTTACTTTCTCCTTTCTTGATGTCCTGTCTCCCTTGCTTCATTTTCCTCTGTTTCCATCCTAAGTTGCATATGATGGAGACTTCAATTTTTTGGCTTTTTCCCCCCCATATTTTTCTGAAGTAAGAAGCGGGGAGGCAGAGAGACAGACTAGTTCATGTACCTGACCGGAATCCACTGGTATGCCCACTAGGGGGCGATGCTCTGCCCATCTGGGGTGTTGCTTGGTTATAACCGAAGCCATTCTAGCACCTGAGGTGGAGGCCATGGAGCCATCCTCAGAGCCCAGGCCAACTTTGCTCCAATGGAGCCTTAGCTGTGAGAGGGAAAGAAAGCAATAGAAAGAAAGAAGAAAAGAAAGGGTGGAGAAGCAGACGGGAGCTTCTCCTGTGTGCCCTGGCTCAGAATCGAACCCAGGACTTCCACATGCAGGGCCAATGCTCTACCGCTGAACCCACCAGCCAGGGCCTGTTTGGCATTTTGAATTCATTAGTAAGGACTCTGAAACTTAGGGCATGTCTTTAGCACTGGATAAAACACAGAGAACCACACACACACAGCTCACAATTGTACTTGGACTTTAAAGTATGCACATTCTAAGAGAAGCTTGTTAGCTTTGCATCCTCCCATTGCACTTCTGAAATATTAATGAGAAGAACACTCAGTGGTATTATTCAGGTAGAGGAAGCAGGGTTCACAGCTATCAAGAGCCTCTATGGGTTACACAGTACAGTCTAGATTCTCTCTGTTCAGCCCAATCTATAAAATGTGGTTTATTCTTCAACATCAGAGACAGAGCAATTAGGACAGATCATTTGACCCAGAAACCACTCCTTGGATTTAATCTTTCATTAGGAGAATGGAAAACTCAAACAACTGGAGAACAACTATAAATCTGTCAGGTGGCATTGAGCACCAGGGGGCAGTTTGGAATATGCATTTGATTCCTTATATCAAACATTTTCTTGAAGACATTTTGTTCTGGCAAGAGATTCTTTATATCATTGAGAGAAACAGGGACACAAGATGGAGTGAAAGAAGCAAACCCAGTAGTATGAAAGCTTGATTGTAAATGGAGCTTTGTCCTGAACCCCTGGTTGCATTCTACCATTCAGGCCTTCTCTCCTATTACTCTTCTGTCTTTACTCTCAGCTTCGACCAAGAGAGTTCTCTCTTGCCTCATACACAGCTTCCCCCATAGCCTGTCCTCTCAGTTGAGATGGGTTCCTTATGTATTTTCTAAATGCTTTCAGTTCCTCACAAACCTTCCTTCAAGGTCATGCTGCCATTCACTCCAACTCAGTCAAACCAATACACCCTGGATAGCACAACTACCTTCTTCCACAATAAGTAAATCGACGGGTAGGTAGGAAACTAGCTAGACAGAAAACATGTGCTTTTACATTAAAATGCATGTAGGAGAGAGAGGCATGAAATCCAGGACACTTTTGGTTGCAAGTGATAGAAACAAATTCAGAGCAGCTTAGATCAAAAGAAGACATTGGCTCTCACAACCGCGGGAAGGCAGCATCACAGACAGGAATCTAGAGAAACTGGATGTAGGAACTCAAATACTGAAGGGATGCTCTCTATCTCTATTCTTCTTCCTACATTCAACCTCATCCTTCTAGGATTGTTTTTTCTCCACATGGCAGGATACAGTCAGTTTTTTAATTTATTTTTTTAACAATATGCCAGGAATTGAAGTAGGCACTGGGAATACATTAGTAAATTAAACAAAGATCTCTGCTCTGTGAAGCTTATATTCTAGTGGTCATCAATAGCTGCAAGGTCTACCCTTTCAGAGTCAATGCATTCACATGCACACACACACACACACACACACCACTCACGGCCAAGAGACACACTTTTTTGGCCTTATGTTCAAAACCCTAGAGAATGGCTTTATTTGGTCAAGTGTGTATCACATATCAGGCAAATTACACAGCTCTAAAATAATCGCTGAGCCAGGCAGTGGCCAGTGGCTATGGCAGTTCCCATTTAAACTTCTAGTTAAAGTAGGAAAAAATCATATTTCTTAGAAACAGAGGAAAATTCTGGAGCTACCAGCCTATGCATATGTCTGCCCAGATACCCTTTAGAAATAATTTCCCAAAAGGCAGACTGTAACTACTCTACCTTTTGAAAAAATAATCTTGTAATTTCCACTACCTTGTTCTGCATTGAGGAATGAAACGCTACACCCTGTGCTGCTGCTATCCTCACCTGTAGCAGAGTGTTAGCCAGAGAAAAGAAGAAGAATCCCTGTGCTCTGCCTGTCCTCTTCATGTAGATTCCTGAGCAGAGCTTCACTGTAAACATGATGTCACATTCTGTTCACCCTAGGAAAACGGCTATTTTGGAAGGTGATGTTAACTTCAATTGTGCAAAAAAAAAAAAAAAAAAGAAAGAAAGAAAGAAAGAAAAATAGCTAGAGATGCTGAATGATAAAACACAGAGTTGAAAGTGGAAGTCACTGATCAAGAAAACAAGGCAAGGCCCTGGCCGGTTGGCTCAGTAGTAGAGCATCAGCCTGGCGTGCGGAAGTCCCAGATTCGATTCCCGGCCAGGGCACACAGGAGAGGCTCCCATCTGCTTCTCCAATCCTCCCCCTCTCCTTCCTCTCTGTCTCTCTCTTCCCCTCCCGCAGCCAAGGCTCCATTGGAGCAAAAGATGGCGTGGGCACTGGGGATGGCTCCTTGGCCTCTGCCCCAGGCGCTAGAGTGGCTCTGGTCGCAACAGAGCAACGCCCCGGAGGGGCAGAGCGTCGCCCCTGGTGGGTGTGCCGGGTGGTTCCCGGTCAGGCGCATGCGAGAGTCTGTTTGACTGCCTCCCCGTTTCCAGCTTCAGAAAAATACAAAAAAAAAAAAAAAAAAGAAAGAAAAGAAAACAAGGCAAATTAACTGGGAGGCAAGGAGACTCCCGCAGGTGAAAGTACCTGAGGGCCAGGCAAGCTGCACAGGGCAGAGAATATTGGGCATCAGTCACAGCTGCTCTAGCTCACTGGCTGAGAATCTGAAGCAGTCTCTGTATTGAGCAGAGTTAAAGGGAAGGATTTCTGCAAAGGCCTGGACTCCTGCAATTCCAGAAAAACAACGAGGAATTACAAATTTTGCATGTGCTATGAAGCAATGTACTAAATCAGAAAGAGAATAGGATTCAAAGTCAGGCAACCTGAGGTTCAGTTTTGGCCCTGTTACTTATTCCCTGAAAAAGACAGATGGACCTCTCTGTCCTGTACCCAGAACTGTAGAATAAAGATAATAATGTACCTGTTCTCTCTATCTCATAAGACACACGTGCCTTTCTAAGAAAAAAAAAAAAAGCCTTTCACACAAAGCTGACCACATCTTCATATTGCTTCTACCTTTTGTCTGTCATGAAGCCCTACAAAATAAGAAGATTTTGAAGAGGTGAGTAAAAGTTGGGGAAAAACCTAGATTCCCAAGTTAAAAAACAAACAAACTGAATTTACTATGAGCATCAGAATAAATTATTTTAAAGACACATCTAACATGTAGAACATGAAAACAAAACCTTGGATCAATAGCTATTCCAGGAACATTTTCCCATGACATGTCACCTTGGAGACATTACATTAATTCTGCTGGGCTCTACCTGTCTCCTTCCATATACTTTTCTAGACATGGCTGCATGTCATGGCCAGGCAAAGTGATTCCCCACATGCTGTACTTAGCTTATAAAATACTTTGGGATTCTGCTATGGGAGAAGCACTAAAAAAAGATATTATTACTCCACATAGATTTTAAAAATTCTTCTTGACAAGGTAATGATATTTGATCCATTTTCAATTTCTTGGCAGCCTCAATACCCCCAGGGTTTCCAGTTTTCCCATTATACTCTGTAGTAGACAGTTTAGCTCGCACATAAGAGAAAGCAATGGAGCCTCCCTCTGGTATAGACTGAGGAGTGATGTAACCATCA
The DNA here is from genome assembly GCF_036850995.1 of Saccopteryx leptura. NCBI lineage: Eukaryota > Metazoa > Chordata > Mammalia > Chiroptera > Emballonuridae > Saccopteryx > Saccopteryx leptura. Next base: position 370,355,591 of record NC_089504.1, on the reverse strand, counting down.
GTGGTGTGGAGGAAGACTGCTGTTTGAGCCAAACCTTTTAGTATGCTGTGTCAATTCTCAGGGTTAAAAATAGTCCACTCTGATGTCTTTTAATGGAAAGCTTCACCAGAGCAATAATGGAACAAAAATTGTACAGGACTCTAATACAATTGAGTGGTTGCAATCTGCATCTGTACTTTCATGGAGAGTTATTGAATGGTATTTGATAAATATCAGAAGAAAAATGTCAAATGTGGGCTCCTATGGCTGATATGATTGACAGCTGTCAAATACAGTGACAAATCAGGCTGTTTTTCAGAAGTAACATGATTCATAGATTTTATTACAGGTGGATGCATAGTGCATACAGACTGGCATTGGGTCTCTGGGCATTTGTTCTTTGAAATGCCAGTAGGGAGTAGACATTTGTATAAATGACCAAGTCAATCCCTTTACCTACTGTTTTCAATTACCTCTTTTCTACCAACTCTCTAGGTAACAGCCGGACCTCCATGTCCAACCAACTTTAAGCAACTGTTTACATAGAGAGATTTCACATCAGTGGACTTATTTATTGCATGTCTCCCTCCTTATTTGTGCTATTCATCTCCCAGCTCACTACATCTGCTTATTGATTTTTATTGTTGTTATTGTTCTCTGGCTGTTGCAATGAGTCAGAATTTAGAAATGACATACAATTAGATATCTCTTGCCCCAAAGGATTTCTGGGTGTCTTGGGTTCTGCCTCAATTTATGTTATTCTCTTTCCCTCTAGGTCAGGTATATGACCAATTGCTCAAGGGCGTTTTATCATCGATCATAGATGAAACCTCAGTGTAAATGAAAAAAAGGTAAGAAGAAGATGGGAAGGAGTTAAAGAGCAGAATAAAATGTGTATGTTCACTGTCTTTGGTTTGGAGATTTTGCAATGACATATGACTGATTAGAAAAAATTTTAAGCATAAACATGTAAATCACCTTTTAAAATTTCTAAATTTCCTAGTTCTGTAAGCTACTTGGTACTAGCAGCAGACTGCTTGCTAAACTCACTGGGAGGAAGTGGCTCTTTGGGTGATGGTCAAGCAATATCAAGAGATCAGAGCTATTTATTAAAGCTCCCATATCTCTCAACCTCCAGCAGCAATTTAATATTAAAAATTATGAAAAAATAATAGTTTGTAAAGCAATATGGTAAATCTCTGCTTTGGCATTTTCTGTTAGAATATTTCTAAAAGACATTTATGTCTTGAAAAGACCTATACAATTTTTTTAATATGCTAAGAATTTGATTCTTTGGAACTCTGATGAATGTACTTTTAGGAACACCATGAAGGACATATACGTTTTATAATTCATGGTTAAAATAAGTCAATCAGATCCCATTTCATCTTTTTCATATTACTTGAAAGCTCACTGGTTTTATTAATTGAAATGAGGGTCAGTCTCATTATATTACCCTAACATATTTTCTGTGGCTCTTTTAGAAAAAATTCGCCTGACCTGTGGTGGCACAGTGGGATAAAGCATCGACCTGGCACGCTGAGGTTGCCAGTTCAAAACCTTGGGCTTGCTCGGTCAAGGCACATATGGGAGTTGATGCTTCCTGCTCCTACCCTTTCTCTCTCTCTCTCTCTCTCTCTCTCCCCCCCCTCTAAAAATCAATCAATAAAAATAAATAAATAAAAAATTAAAAAAATTAAAAAAAAAAGAAAAAATTCCAACTGGGCTGCCCTCTTTTTAAACAAACTACTTTGTAATACTATCATAAACTATTTCTTATTTTATTATTATTGGGATGGCTAATAATAATATACATATTTAGTACTTTTATTCCTCAATATATTCTCTTATACTTTATCTCAGTTTAATCACTAACAACTCTAGGAGATGGAGAATTTATTATTACTCCATTTCCAGAGAAAAGGAAACTGAAAACAAAGCTATGATTATGTAACACCTAATAACAACTAGTTAATGGCAAAGTTGAGACTTAAATCCTCATTTCTTGATTCTGAATACACATTTTTTTTTCATTATATCAGGAGTACCCATAAAATACTGGCATAATGACTGAAAGAAGAGTATCTCAATACCATAAAAGTGCATGCATAATTTTGTGTATATGCATAATGTATTTTATGTTTCCTATGGGAAGAGAAGGATAAGCACCAATTAACTAGATATTGTTGCTACTCCTCTTCCAATCATCAGGGAAAAATGTATTCCTAGAGACAAGAAGACTGGTTACCAGAAAGTAGCTGTCAGTCTTTATTCAGTTCACCAGCAACCCCTTTTTCATACTGGGAAGACAAATGGAGACATTTTTTTTTTTTCCAGAAAACCAAGATCTAAACTAAGAAAGTATACATGTGCAAACGATTACTTAATAAATAATTTGGAGCAATTACTTCAAGCCTCCAAACTTAATGACCCTATGAGACCTTGAAAAAAATTAGGACTTTTCAATCTAAAACATGGACCAAAATACAAATAAATTAGAAAAAATTAAAGAGGGTTCTGGTCAAGATGGTGGCCTAGGCAAATGTGGTACTCAATTATTCCAACAACATCAAAATTACAGTTAAAATAAAAGAATAATCATCATTTAGAACTGCCTTAAATATAGCTGAATGGAAGTAGGGATTTAAAGAAGAAGCCACATCAAGACTGGTAGACGAGGCAGAGACTTGGACTGGGTTGGACCCAAACCCACAGGTGGTAAATAAATATTGGGAGGAATATCCTGGCTGTGGAAGTCCCTCCTACAGAACAAGTGGTACCAGCCCCACAAAAGGTGCCCCAACTCCTGACTGTAAAAAGCAGCAGGGATTGTAGCTGAGTGAGACAAAGGCTGCTGAAGTCCCTTGATTTCCTTTTAAAGGACCCATGCACTGATTTACTTGGGCTTACTCACTCTGAATTCCAGCATTGAGGCAGCAGCTCAAAAGGCACCAGGGACATACAAGGGAGGCATTGAATTGTCTGGCATCAGAATGAGAGCTAGAGGGACAGCTTTCTCTCAAACAGAACTACTGACAGAATCCATTACTATTTTTTTGAGCTGTCTCCACACAGAGCTAGCAGGTTGGTAATAGATGTGCTTCTCCATCAACCTATCACTGTTGGCCTTACCTTGGTGATTCCCTGAGACCCCACCCCACCCACCTTGTTGGTTCAATTGAGAAGTTTCAGTGGCTTTTCTATACAAGTGATCTCTTTGGGCATATGCTTTGAACTTTTCTAAAATCTCTCAAACAAGCAGCATCTGGCCTAGGCATGCTAAGTGGCCCCAGGACTGGCAGTAGTAGCAGCCAGCCTTGGTTTGTAGTTTGGCTTCTGCTTGGCACCTCTAAGTCCAATGGAAGTGGCAGCCATCTGCAGATTGCTTTGAAGTTTAAGCTTCCACAAAGAAATAAAAATTGAAATAGAAAATACTTTTAAAAGAACCAGTCAGAAATGAAGAATATAAAACAGGGAATCAACAGTGGAGTAAATGAAAGAAAGGATGAAATCAGTGATTTGGAAGATAAGGAAGCAGAAAACACTGAATCAAAACAGGAAAAACAACAAAAACAAACAAATATTGTAAACAAAAAAATCAAAATGAGAATAATATAAGGAGCCTCTGGGACAACTTCAGGCATAACAACATTTGCATCATGGTGGTACCAGAAGGAAAAGAGAGAAAGCAATTTATATTTCTGAACACCTGTATGAAAAAATGATGACAGAAAAATGTCCTAACCTAGTGAAAAAACTATGCATACAAGTCCAGGAAGTTCAGTGAGTCCCAAACAAGATGTTCCCAAAGGCTCACACCAAGACATCATAATTAAAATGCCAAAGATTAAAGTCAAAGAGATAACCTTAAAAGCAGCAAGAGAAAAGCAGTTAGTTGTCTTCAAGGAAGGTCCCATAAGACTGTCAGTTGATTTCTACACAGAAACTTTGCAGGACAGAAGGGACTGGCAAGAAATATCCAAATGGATGAAAAGCAAGGACCAACACCCAAGATTATTCTACCCAACAAGTTTCATTTAAAATAAAAAAATAGAAAAAATGCTTCACAGACAAGAAAAAGCTAAAGGAGTTAATCACCACCAAACCAGTATTATAAGAAATGTTAAAGGGCCCCCTCTAAGAAGAAGAAAAAGTTTAAAACCAATATGAATAATAAAATGGCAATAAATACACATTTATCAACAATTACTCTAAATGCAAATGAATTAAACACTCCAATCAAAAGACATATGGAGGCTGAATGGATCACAAAACAAGACCCTTACATATGTTGTTTATAAAAGACTCATTTCAGATGTAAAGACACACATAGACTGAAAGTATAGGGATAGAAAAAGATATTTCATAAAAATGAGGAAAAAGACAACAGTGAAAAGCTAAGGTAGCAATACTTATATCAGACAAAACAAATTTTAAAACAAAGGCTATATTAAGACACAAAAAAGGACCCAGCAATTTCTCTTCTGAGTATTTAGCTGAAGAAACCCAAAACACTAACTTAAAAAGGCACATATATCCATATGTTTTTGCAACATTATTTACAATAGGCAAGATATAAAAGCAACTTAAGCATCTATCAGTAAATGAATGAATAAAAAAGTAGAGCATATATACTATGGAATATGACTCGTAAATAAAATGAAAGAAAATCTTGCCATCATCGACAACATGGATGGATATAGAAGGTATTGTGCTGAGAGAAATAAGTCAGAAAGAAGAAAACAAATGCCATATGATTTCACTTATATATGGAATCTACAAAACAAATGAACAAGTAGAAGTAAAACAGACTAACAGATACAGAGAATATTTTGAAGGTTGCCATATTGGAGAGGTGTTTGGGGGGTAAGTAAAACAGGTGAAGGGATTAAGAAGTACAAATTGGTAGTTACAGAATATTCATGGAGATATAAAGTACAGCATAGGGAACATAATTAATAATATTGTAATAACTATGTATGGTGTCAGATGGTTACTAGATTTATCTAGGTGATGACCTAGTAAGTTTTATAATGTCTAATCACTGGCTTGCATACCTGAAAGTTATATAATAGTGTATATCAACTGTAATTGAAAACAAAAACAAAACAAAACAAGAAATCCATGTAAAAAAGAAGAATTAAAGAGTTAATCACTTTTATTTCTTTAGCTGTAAAATAGAAATAATAAAAGCAGCAGAAACAAGCCAATATATTTCAAAAAATGTGCAGCTGGTCAATCATATTGATGTAGGGTTTCTCAGAAGGTTTGGGCAATTTGAAGAAGCCCCTCTTGGCACTAATTTCATTCTCCACTACAGCGTTAGGAGCAATCACACCCTCTCTTAAAAGTCAACATAAAAAATAATATTCCTAGCATAGTATTTGAATCTCCCAATTGGTATTATTAGCTTTCTTTTTCTCTTCTTTATATGCTATAATTTCTTTGTTAGCAGGAATCATACCTTGTACATGGTAGGTAAACAATAAAACTTTGTTGAATGAATGAATCTCTGTGTCATCTATATTCAATATAGGCCTTCAGTGTATTTTTGTGAATGAATGAATATCCCAGACCTTAAGAAAAAATATAAATATAAATTAGTTTTAAAAATTTTTAAGGGAAAAAAAATTATCTGCCAAGAAAAAGGACATCCACAGACGATAAACAAGAAAACTGTCAATTTCCTGCATGTGGATATCTTTATTTTCTCTCTTTTTGCATTAGCTGTGTGATCTCTCAGAACCAAAGTAGATAATATCCAAAATGCTTTGTTATGCAGGTGACATAATGTTTTAAGGGAAGAAAAGTTAAATTTCCATGGCTATCATCTAGTAGTTAGTCTCAAATTGAATTATTAATAAAATTATAATTTTATAATATTTTGGTTGTTGTGAATTTCAGAATAGAAGCAATTTCCTAAACTATTCAGAAAATAAAGCTGCAAGCAGCAAATTGACTGAAAATAATTGGATTCTATATCATCCAATGAACTATCTACCAGTGTTGAGTTATTTTGGTAATAGTTTAGACTTTTACATTAGTCTATCTATATAGACACTGCTCACATCATTATTCCGAATTATCTCAGCACAACCTGTCAAGGCTGACTCCTGTAAACAACTGCTTCAAATGACTCTTAAAGCTCCTTATTTCAAAACAGCCAAATCCCTAAAGTACAAGAATAAAGTCAATAACCCTGCTGTAATTTTTTTCATTCTTTTTAAAAGAAGTTAACAATGAGCTTTCTCTCTTTTCAGGATCCACTCTAATTTTGTAGCCAATAGTCAGCTACTTTTACCTATCTAATAATAATTTAAGATACAACTAGGAGAGACATTGATAAGTGAAAGAACTTTATTTGTTAAATAAAATACAGTGTGTCCATAAAGTCATGGTGCACTTTTGACCGGTCAGAGGAAAGCAACAAAAGATGATAGAAATGTGAAATCTGCACCAAATAAAAGGAAAACCCACCCAGTTTCTATAGGATGATGTGGCAGCATGTGCACATGCACAGATGATGATGTAACACTGTGTATACAGCGGAGCAGCCCATGGCCATGCCAGTTGAGATGTGGATGGTACAGAGGAAAGTTCAGTGTGTTCTGTGGCTCGCTAAATTCAAATCCATGACCAAAATGCAATGTGAATATCAGCGCGTTTATAATGAAGTGCCACCACATAGAAATAACATTACTCAGTGGGATAAGCAGTTGAAGGAAACCGGCAGTTTGGTGGAGAAACCCCGTTCTGGTAGGCCATCAGTCAGTGAGGAGTCTGTAGAGGCTATACGGGATAGCTACCTAAGGAGCCCTAAAAAATCTGTGTGTGAGCCCACATTGAACTGCACTGAATAGGTATGAAACTGGGAGAGTTTTCCTTTTATCTGGTGCAGATTTCACATTTCTATCATCTTTTGTTGCTTTCCTGTGACCGGTCAAAAGTGCTCCATGACTTTACAGACACACTGTATGTCTAAGAATCATGATAAAGAAGCTAGAACAGGACTCTGGTGCCATCTGAAGAGAGGGGTTTTGCCAATTGGGTAGGGAAGAGATTTTGGGTGGGTTGGGGATGGGGCATGATGTAGTATGTAGATGGTATTATATTGAGATGTACAGTTGAAACCTGTATAGTTTGGTAAACCATGTCCACTTAATAAATTAAAAAATAAATTAAAAAAATAATAAAAATAACAATAATGCATTTACATTAGCAAAATGAAGAGAGAAAGAAAGAAAGAAAGAAAGAAAGAAAGAAAGAAAGAAAGAAAGAAAGAAAGAAAGAAAAAAAGAGAAAGATGGCGACCCTGGCCGGTTGGCTCAGCGGTAGAGCGTCGGCCTAGCGTGCGGAGGACCTGGGTTCGATTCCCGGCCAGGGCACACAGGAGAAGTGCCCATTTGCTTCTCCACCCCTCCGCCGCGCTTTCCTCTCTGTCTCTCTTTTCCCCTCCCGCAGCCAAGGCTCCATTGGAGCAAAGATGGCCCGGGCGCTGGGGATGGCTCTGTGGCCTCTGCCTCAGGCGCTAGAGTGGCTCTGGTCCCAACATGGTGATGCCCAGGATGGGCAGAGCGTTGCCCCTGGTGGGTGTGCCGGGTGGATCCCGGTCGGGCGCATGCGGGAGTCTGTCTGACTGTCTCTCCCTGTTTCCAGCTTCAGAAAACAAAACAAAACAAAACAAAACAAAAAAAAAAAAGAAAGATGGCAAAGCATGCTGCTTCAATAATAGTGTTAAGGTACCCCAAACTATCAGCCTTTCATCAAGCTTTCCTGAGTTGTAATTTAGGTTTAATTTGGAGCCAAGAGAAACCCTTAATGAGTCAAGCTAACCTTAGACTTCAAAACCACATTCACACAACTGCATGTTGTTACCATAGAGTTTGAGGGGGTTGTGCAGAAACAATCTCCTATACCACCAGGGGTCCAAAAGAACCTCTTTCACTCTCTTGTTCCTTATATTTGCTAGCCTAGTAAAAGAATTTTTGAAACTAAGACATTGGAGAACCTCCCTTTTCAGAAAGTGATATAGTGTAGAGCAGGGTTTGACAAACTATTTGTCTATGAGTCAAATTCAAGCTGCTGTCTGTTTTTGTATGGCCTGTGAGTTAAGAATGCATTTTAAACTGTTATGGTTGAAAAAAATCAAAAGAATATTTTGTGACATGTGAAAAATATATGAAATTCAGATCTCAATGTCCTTAAAGTTTCATGGGAACACAACAGCCACAATAACAGAAACTTATTCAAAGATTATGCAGAGTATAAGGCCCTTCTATATAGTGCATACTCTTCCAGAAATAACCTTCTATCACCTCTGTCTGCTGAATTCCTTTCTTCTCAGAGACCAGCCATAGCATACCTTCTCTAAAGCCCTTCTCGATGATCTCAATCAGTGGTAACCACTCTTTCCACTGCACTTTGTGTCACTCATGTGTTCAACAGACTACTTTGAGAATCTACTATATGTGTAGCACTATGTTAAACCCTAGACACACAAAGATAAGTAAGACAGGTTCATCTTCTCAAGTATGTTAGTGCCACTGTCTAATCTTACTTCCACTCACAGACCAGCATTTACGACACAGGATGCTGAGGACTACTGCAAGGATATGCACAAGGTACTCCTCTCATCCAATTTAGGCCGTTGAATACTGGGTAAGTACTGTTGGAGCTGAGCTTAAAGGGTAATTTGTACATCAAATGAAAAAGAAAAGCAAGAAAAGTGATCTAGGCCAGGGAAATAGCTTGTCTAAAGGTATGAAGTGAGAAAGGATAAGTAATTCAGTGTGGTTACAGTGTAGAAGTAACTGAGAAAAAGGAAAAGATTTGTAGCTGATAGGTAGGCAGGAGCCAAATCAGAAAAGACCTGGCAAACCATTCAAAGGAGTTCAGGTTTTATCCAACAGGCACAGAGGAACCATTGAAGAGCTCTAAGCATGGAGACAACAGGACTATGTTTGCATATTTTGTAAGGACAAATATTCTATAGCTATGTGGAAGGTGGTTTAGAGTCAGACTAGAAGCAAGCAGATGAGTTTGGGGATGCCCAGTTAAGAGAAGAAAAGTATATCAACAAAATAGGGCAATGATGATGACAATGGAAAAGAGGAAGTTGATTGTAGAAATGTATTTACACTACTGTCATGGTCTGGCACTTATCATGTTTGGCTTGCCATTATGATCATTTGAATGCATGTTATCTATGTCTTCCTTGCAACTTAAGGGTTCTTGAAAGTAATGGTTAATCTGTTTATCATTCTGTTACCAAAAGGCTTAACGTATCTGTAGAATATAGTTGAAACTCACCATATTGTATGTTGAAATCTATCAGATGGCACTGCATTGTACATTAGTCAGTCTTAGACTTTGAGAATTGTACTATGGTTTGATGTCAGTCAGTGAACATAGATAAGTCTGTCAATAAAAGAGGCATGCTAAGTAAAATAAGCCAGTCAAAAAGACAAGGACTATATGATTTCACAAGGACTATATGTGGAATCAAATGAACAAAGTAAACTAACAAACAAAATATATAGAAACAGTCTCATAGATATAGAGAACAGACTGACAGTTGTCCAAGGGGATTATGGTTGCGGGGCTGGGTGAAAAAAGCAAAAGAAAAATACTTAAAGACAGACAACAACAGTGTGGAAAATGCATGAGGAAAAGAAAGTAAGTGGAAGTGGTGGAGGGTAGAATAGGGGTAGATGGTGATGGTGGAAGACTTGACTTCAGGTGGTGAACACACAAGATAAATCTACAGATGATGTATTGTGGAATTATACAACTGAAACCTTTATAATTTTATTAACCAATGTCACTCCAATAAATTCAATTTAAAAAAAGGGGCATGTGCTCTAAAATCTCTCAGAGATGGACTAGAATCAGTTTTGAACTCAAAAAACAATAATTTGAATTCTTCTGGTAAGAAATACTTTTTTATAATAGACACAGATACAGAGTAGCTAACTATAACTTAACTCTCCATATTAGTACCATTTTCTCATCCGACTCTAGATTGGAGCATGTATTCTCAGGAGAATGATGTACAAGAGCTTCAGAATTGGGTCACTTCCCATCAACATCATTAGGCAGGAATGAGTGAAGCCTCACTGGGAATTCAATAAAAAGTATAGTCTTAAAATTGAAATAAGATTGTATGCAGTTTGTCCTAGGGGAGACAACATCCTAAATTAGACATGTTGTGTCTCTGAGGCTGCTTGAGGGACATGCAAACAGTGTTATTTTTATGAAAATGCAATGTAATTAATCCATTTTAAGAGCTGGTGATAGGCAACCATAGACTATTAGTGAATGTGCATATTTATATGAAATATAGACATGCACAAAATAATATATGTGTAAAGATATGGGTATTTCCACTAGACATATGATTCAGTGGTATCAAGAGTCCTAGTCTGTTGGATTTCTCATTGAACAGAAATGCAACACTCTTAGAAATAAGACACAATTTCCTGGGTAAACAGATCACTAATAAATCTTAGAACATCTTGACAAACTTTTGAACTTACATACTCAAATGAGTGTTAATCTCCAAGGCCATCAAGTTTTGAAGTTATATATTTATTCAGAGGCTTTGATATTGCTCAAACAATTCTTGGCCCTCTTCACTAGTCTCTACCTTGAAAACAAAACAAAGGATATTTGAAAAAAGTATATCAGCCTTATTATTGTTAGGTTAGTTACATCTCATAGGAGTCCACATCCTAGTTTTACTTCCTAGGCCAGAAATTTGATGTTAAGTCAAGCAGGTAAGAGCCACTTATACACTGCATACAAATATAAATATAGACCACAAGCTGTTGTTGAATGTATAACAGCAAGAGATCAAAATTTCTTATAAATAATACGGCAATGTCCAAGCCTTGGCCACAGATGCATCTAATGCCATAAGGCTGGCATTATGTCTGTGGTGTTCACCAATCTATCTGCAGCACCCAACAGAATCTTACCCATTGTTGGCATGTAGTTCATAATTATTGAATTTTATTTTTCCCAGGTATTGCTTTATTTTTGTTATGTATGACTTTCTAGGGCAAAAATAATTCTAATTACTTTCTGTCCCTAATTATCCCCACTGCCTTCTATCCACTATGGTGAGAGGCACTTCTAAACTTGAATGTGCCTTAAATAGACATATGGGAAGTGATGCATTTACTTACATCTAGTGAAATTCTGTAAGACATAATGTAGTGTGAAATGTACAATTGCCTAGCTAGAAATATAATAGGGGTATAAATGGAATTCCATAACAATATACTCATCAATAATCTATGAAATGGATTTTGAAATGGAAATATTCTGCTGATTTACATGTTCTTTATAAATATATAAAATATTATGATTCAAAAACTTTGAATGAGGTTTCAGTAATGTGTCTTATTTAGCTTCATCTACTCATTCAAATTAGTTATCAAGTCTCTACTGACTGCTTTCTCAAGCAATACAAACTAAATTGGATGCTTGGGGATTTCTTCCTGCCTGGATGAATACATTGTTTAGTTAGGCCAATATAGTTGATCTTTATGCAGCTTGTCCTGACATACTATTACTTGCAAATGACCAAGATACAAGACCATTGTCCAATTAATCAACCACAGATATTTAAATAGAAGCCAGGTATGAAATCTCATTATTGCTTTTGGGGGCAAGAGAGAAAGAATAAATGCAGGAGTAAACATGTCAATAGGCATAACCATTTCAGCGGTGTTCATTGATGTAATTTTATTGGAAATGAAGCCTAAGACAATTTATCCCATGAGTTCAGTTTCAGTGATGTAATTAAAAAAAATAGACAAAAATGAGTGGATTGAGATAGGTGTAAGTAGGTTAACTTCCCAAAGGAAACAACTCCAGGCTTCCAACTCTAGCTGACGGTAATTATTTCTATTTAAAATAATGCTCCAAATCCCAAAATAATTGAAGTTTAGAACTTCTTGAGAACTTAGGAAAGGCTCAGTCCACCCTTTTTAGTTCTTTAGTAAGGACTGTTGGTCTAAAGAATTTAGTTGTTTGCCTGCAATTCAAAGTTCTTGAGTAATAATAATGATTAGCTAATATGTATTGACTTATTGTAATATACTGACTAACATCTAGATGCAGTATTACATTTAATTCTCGAAAAAATCCTGTAACGTCTGTAAAACTATAGTCTGTTTTACTAATGAGGAAACTGAAGCTCAGAAGAGTAATCACTCAAAGCCATTATAACAAGAAGCAGAGCTGAGACTTCAAATCTAGGTCCTCTTGATGACAAAGAATGTTCTTTACCCTGTGGATATGTCTCAAGACACATCCTTCTTATGATAAAGCCATATAGCCATCAAGGTATTAGAGAAGAAAAACCTATAAAGAATTATATTGTTATTTTCTTGTATGCTGCTGTGATGTAACAGAAGATAGCTTGGTAAATTTGTTAACACCTGCTTTTTTTCTCCTATTAGCCGCCATAGAGACACAGTGTGTATGAAAAATATCCACTTTGGAAATTTCTGCTTGTCTTTTACTAAAACAATTATATAATATTTCTTATTGGCATGAAAACTACATTTCTTCGCTTCTCCTAACGTCAGTTGGTGTTCTTGGAGTATGTGAAAAATTTCAGTTTGCAACTATCAACAGAATTTCAATGATTATCAAGAACCTCACTGAACACCATTAAGCCATGCTAGAGGTGACTGTTTCCATACAGGGAAGAATTGTGGAAAGAAAATTTATGTAATTCCACAAGCCCAATATTTTTTAGACATTTTAGATTTTGGTTTCTTGGTCACCAATTTAAATTGTACTTAAAAAAAAAAAAAAAGAAGTTTCATAGTTACCACATACAATAAGCTCTATGACATTTTGGCCATATTCTGTTTGGGTAGAACTTTCAAATCTTAGGCTACTGGTGTGGCATTCCTGTTGGCATCTCTTTTATAATCTTACAGACTTTAAAATGTTGACTATACCTCAGGACATGCTCACTCACCTGTTGCTGCAGATGCTACATTATAGATAAAATGGCTACTTACCCATCATCTTTTTAAAGAACAATGCAGGCCTGGCCTTGGCAGGTTGGCTCAGTGGTAGAGCAATGGCCCAGTGTGTGGATGTCCCGGGGTATGATTCCCGGTCAGGGAACACAGGAAAAGCAAGCATCTGCCTCTCCACCCTTCCCCTTCTTTCTTCTCTCTTTTTATCTCTGTATCCCTCTCTTCTTCTCCTCTCTTGCAGCCAGGGCTCCATTATAGCTTGTTGGCCCTGGGCACTGAGGATAGCTCCATGACCTTTGCTTCAGGTGCTAAAAAAATGGCTCCAGTTGCAATGGGCCAAGAGCCCCAGATGGGCAGAGCATTGCCCCCTAGTGAGATTCCTGGGTGGATCCTGGTCAGGGTATATGAGGGAGTCTGTCTCTGCCTCCCCTCCTTTCACAAAACAAACAAATAAAAAACAACAATGTAGACCTAAAGGAGGAAGAAGGATTTGCGTACTCAGTTATCTGGCTCAGACCTCCCTTATAGCTGGATGCTGATAAGGGACGATTGGATTAGGGTCAAATAGTTTTGAGGAACTGTGGTGCCACTCCCAACCACAAACAGAAGTAGTGATCTTGCAGCCACCTTTCCCCAAGGCCTTTTGACAAATCCATATAACTCCTGTCTCATCCCTCCCTCAGGGCTGACACCATTTGCTGGTCTCAGCCCACCTGCACCCAGGCATTTTAAAAATAAACTTTTCTTTTGGCCTTGGCTGTTTGGCTCAGTGGTAGAGCATTGGCCACAGCATGTGGAAATCCCAAGTTCAATTCGCAGCCAGGGCACACAGGAGAAGCATCCATCTGCTTCTTCATCTTTCCCCCTCCCCTTCCTCTCTGTCTCTCTCTTCCACTCTGTAAAGCCAGTAGCCAGGGCTACCATCAAGGCAGCCCGGCCCATGCAGGTTCACATTGGATTCAGATAGTCTGTAAAGAAACAACGGAGCCAAAAACTGGTGGGCCATCATCTTTAATTCTAGCTTGCACTAGGCGGGCAAGTAAAAACACTGGGCTCCAAAACCCATTCACATTCAGTGCTTGCAAAGCTACTGACTTATCTGAGTTTCCTAGAATCAAAGGTTTCTAGCTCACCAGACTTATTCACCTCTGTTCCCCATCTTCTTCCTTCTCCCTGCACAAACCCTGCACAAACTGGCTTCTCACTCAGCACTCTACCATCTTGGCTGCTTCTCCTAGCCTACTCCACGTGGCCTCTTTCTGCTCTCCTCTCTGCTCTCTCCTCTAATGCTAATCTCAGGAATCAAGAGAGCAAGCTCCTGGTCTGCCTCCATTTTATACTGTAGATTCATAACCTTTAATCCAATATACAAAATAGGGGAAGTCTCTAATACAAAGTCACTTCTCTGAGGCATGATGGGATTGCACCACCCCACATCAAAAAGGGTGGGAAAGGCTTAGTTCTAAAACCAAGCCCCAGGCTACAAGGATCCCACAGCCTGCCCCCAACACACATTAATATCACCTGGGCGACGGGCTTCCATGTGGGCAGCACCATCTTTAACAAAGTGAGCATAATATATTTTATCTGCCCAACACCCTCCCACAACCAAGGCTCCATTGGAGCAAAGTTGGCCCGGGTGCTGAGGATGGCTCCAAGGCCTCTGCCTCATAGGGTAGAATGGCTCCGGTTGCAACGGAGCAAGGCCCCAGATGGGCAGAGCATCGCACCTTAGTGGGCATGCTGGGTGGATCCCAGTCGGGCGCCTGTGTGAGTCTGTCTCTCTGTCTCCCTGTTTCTCACTTCAGAATAATACAAAAAATAAAAATAAATAAATAAGTAAAATAAAATAAATAAAATAAACTTTCCTTTTGAAACACACTAAGCTCATGTTTTTAGTTCAGCTCGCAGTTTCTACCTTTCACTATGATGAGCCTCCCAGACCCTCTGGCAGGAATATTTCCCCCTACCATCTAAGAATGTGTTGACAAGGGCCTTACCTGTCAGGCCTCTTTGTCATAACCTCAGCTTGACTAAAGAAATCCTGTGTCCAAAGTCTCTTCCCAGTAATCTTAAGCCTAATGATTAATTAATTAACAGAAAGTCTACCCTCCCTTGTCCCAAGTAAGCATCCAAGATCCAAGAGTTACTGATGGGGTCAGCTGAGAAAGACACAGGGACTACATAACAACTCAGCTTTTCTCTCCACGCAATTCCTCATTCTTGCCTACCTTTCACAGGTGTTGATCTCAAGAGTACTCCCTAATTGAAGTCCCGCATGCTAAAAATATCTGCCTTACATGCTGCTTCACAGAAAATTCAACCTATTAGACCTGTACTAATAGAATTTCTTAACAGTCTTTTCTCTTTAAGATTCACATCCATTAATAGAGTGCGGAGAACTGTAGAAAAGGAATATAGAAATAAAGCCACAGGGAAATGTAAAGACAAACCACCCATTAATTAGCAAAGAAAAACTTTCACCTTCTTGGGTTACCCAAATGCATTACCATTCAAAAAAAAATTAATGTAATAGGTATACTTGAGATTTTAATTTAGAGCTAAACTATCTGTGACATCTCTTGGTCTATACCAAGTAAGGAAATCTATAACGGAGAGTCATTACTTGTGGGAGCAGAGGAAACAGAGAAGGTAAATCTGCTGTCAGCATTATTCCTGATGCATGACTTGAAGCAGAGATATCTGAGTGGAGAAGGCAGCTTTCCTTCCCCCCACTGCCCAGTTATCTGAGTTGGAATCCAGTTTTCAGTCTCCAAAGATAGCCAGCAAAAAAGAGGATTGGCTGGACAGTTTGATAGTGTGAACAGATCCCATCAAGCATTCCATCATCTTCTCACTCTATGGATGTACTTGATTCTTCCTTGAGCGGAGAGCTGAGAAATAGAAATAATAGTGCATCAGGTAGTAGGCAAATAAAAAGCCAGAAATGTGAACATCTTCAGTGTAGGTAACATCTGTATTGCTGAATAAAATGTATTACTTTTCTTTACCTTGCTCTGTTTTTCTTATTCTAGTTGTGAAAAAACATAATTTTCATTAATAATTTGAAAAACCATATAATATGACTTCTTACAAATAAAAGTCTTCTCCCAAAAGGTAGGATAGTTAAATTCCAACTAATGCATTATGATGCATTTATTGAACATTTTAATTTTTTTAATTGTTAATTGAATTTATTGAGGTGACACTGGTTAACATAAGTATACAGGTTTTAGGTGCCCAATTCTACAACACACCTCTGTTTACCATTGTGTATTTACAGCCCACCCAGTCAAGTCTTTGTCCATCACCACTTGTTCCTTCCTCTTGTCCCCACCCACAGCAGTCACCATACTGCTGTCCATAACCATGAGTCTTTCTCTCTTTGTCTTTTTTCCTCTATCCCTCCACCTCTCTCACTCAGCCTTTCTCATACTGACAACTGTCAGCTTGCTCTCTACGTATGAGTCTTTCTATTTTCCTTGTTAGTACATTTTGTTCATTAGATTCTACAAATGAGTGAAATCATGTGGTACTTGTCTTCCTTTGATTGGTTTATTTCACTTAGCATAATGCTGTCCAGGTCCATCCATGCTGTCACAAAGGGTAAGAGTTCCTCCTGTTTTAAGGCCAAGTAGTACTTATTCCATTGTGTAAATGTGCCACAGCTTTCTTATCCACTCATCTAGTGGCGGGCACTTGGGCTGCTTCCAAATGTTGGCTATTGTAAATAATGCTGCAATGACCATAGGGTGTATATATTCTTTCAAATTAGTGTTTTGGGTTTCTTCAGATAAATTCCCAGAAGTGGGCTTGCTGGGTCAAAAGGCAGATCCATTTTTAATTTTTTTTTTTTTTTGTATTTTTCTGAAGCTGGAAACGGGGAGGCAATCAGACAGACTCCCGCATGAGCCTGACCGGGATCCACCCAGCATGCCCACCAGGGGGGCAATGCTCTGCCCATCTGGGGCGTCGCTCTGACGCAATCAGAGCCATTCTAGCACTTGAGGCAGAGGCCATAGAGCCATCCTCAGCACTGGGGCAAACTTTGCTCCAATGGAGCCTTGGCTGCGGGAGGGGAAGAGAGAGACAGAGAGGAAGGAGAAGGGGAGGGGTGGAGAAGCAGATGGGCACTTCTCCTGTGTGCCCTGGCCAGGAATCGAACCCAGGACTCCCACACGCCAGGCCGACGCTCTACCACTGAGCCAACTGGCCAGGGCCCCATTTTTAATTTTTAAAAATTTAAGCTTCATACTGCTTTCCACAGTGGAAATCTGCATTCTCACCAACAGTGCACAGGGTTCTCTTTTCTCCACACTCTTGCCAACACTTGTTGACTGTTGATTTCTTGATAACAGACATTCTGAAAGGTAAAAGATGATACCTCATTGTGGTTTTAATTTGCATTTCTCTGATTATTAGTGATGTTGAACATCTTTTCATATGTCTATTGGCCATCTATATGTACTCTTTAGAAAAATTTTAATATAGGTCTTTGCCCATTTTATGATTAAAACTGTTTGTTAGTTCATTATAAATTTTAGATATTAATCTCTTATCAGATATATCAGCAAATATGTTCCCCTATTCAGTGGATCGTCTTTTCATTATGTTAATGGTTTCCTTTTCTGTGAAAAAACATTTTAGGTTGATGTAGTTTTATATATTTATTTATTTTCTATTTTTTCCCCTTGCCCAAGGAGATATATTAGAAAAAAATATTGCTATGAAAAATGTTCAAGATTTTCCTGCCTATACCTCCCTCTAGGGTTTTTAAAATTTTGTGTGTTATATTCAGGTCTTTAATCTATTTTGCGTTTATTCTTGTGTATGGTGGATGAAGGTGGTTTAGTATCATTTTTTGCATATATCTGTCCAATTTTCCCAACACCATTATTGATAAGATAGCCTTTACCCCACTGTATGCTTTTGCCCCTTTTGTCAAATATTAGTTGACCACATAGGCATAGGTTGATTTCTGGGCAATCTATTATGTATCATTGATCTATGTATCCTTTTTTTATGCCAGTATCATGCCATTTTGATTACTGTGGTCTTGTAGTATAGTTTGATATCTGGTAGTGTCACTCCTCTAACTTTGTTTTTCTTTCTCAAGATTGCTGTGGTTATGTGGTTAATTTATTTATATATTTGTTTCATATAAATTTTTAGAATATTTTATTCAGTTTTGTGAAATACATCATAGGTATCTTAATAGAAATTGCATTGAGTCTATGAATTGCTTTAGGTAGTATGGACATTTTCATGATGCACGTTGTTAATTATTTTTATCCATGAACATGGTATATGCTTTCACTTATTTGTATTTTTTTCACCTGACAATCCCTGTCTGGGGCTGATGCTCAAATCAACTGAGCTATCCTCAGTATCTGGGGTCAACGCTTGAACCAATTGAGTGTTGGCTACAAGAGGGGAAGAGAGAAAGAGAAGGGGAGAAGGAGGGGAATAAAAGCAGATGGTTGCTTCTTATGTGTGCCCTGACTAGGGATTGAACCCAGGATGTCCACATGCCAGGCCAATGCTCTATCCAATGAGCCAACTGGCCAGGGCCTATTTGTATCTTTCTCAATTTCTTTCTTCAGTTGTAATACTCCAGCCCGCTGGGAACTACCAGTGTCATGTGGAAGAAACCTACTCAAGACACAAACTTATGCTATGAGGAAGAGAGAAGAAGGCCAGCCAAGGGAGGCAAAGAAGACCTCCTAGATCTCCTTCTCCCTTAGCTTTTATTATCAGAAGCAGAACAGAGATAACAGGATTACAGGGGAGGGAGATCAGGTGATAAAGGGAAAGAATAATCAATGGCTATTTTGCTGACATGGAGAAAGGGCTAATTTGGTCAGAACATTCTTTTCTTTTGCTAAATAACAAGCACAAAGGAAGGGGCATCTGGAACCTCTCGGCTAATTTTATAAAGCCCGTTCACATACATTCTTTGTGTCTGCACAAAGGACACTCACTCACTCAGCTTCTTGGGTTTGCATCCAAGAGACATTTACTCAGAGCTTTAACTAAAGTTCCCCAATCCAAGGCATAGAGGGCTTAAGGTTAGATGGGTGATTTCCTACATTCAGCCTTATAATTTTCTGAGTAAAGTTATTTTACATTTTTGGTTAAATTTATTTCTAGGTATTTTATTCTTTTTGAAGCAATAGTCAATGGCATTCTATTTTTAGGTTTTGTTTCTAATAGATCATTATTGGTGTATAAAATTACAACTCATCTTTGGATATTTTGTATCCTGTTACTTTACTGAATTCACTCATCAGTTATAGTAGTTTTTTAGTGAAACCTTTAGGGTTCTTTAAATACAATATCATGTAATTTGCAAATAATGAGAGTCTTGTTTCTTCCTTTCCAATTTGGATGCCTTTTATTTCTTCTTCTTATCTGATTGCTGCAGCTAAAACTTTCAGTATTATATTGAATAAGAGTGGTGATAGATGACATCTGTGTCTTGTTCTTGATCTTAAGGGAAGTACTTGTAGGTTTTGCCCATTGAGTATAGGCTATGGGTTTGTCATATATGGTCTTATTATGTTGAAATATGTTCCCTCTATTTCCATATTGCTGAGAGCTTTTAACATAAATGGATGCTGGATTTTACCAAATCCTTTTTCTGCTTTTTATTAATATGATAATGTAATATTTTTAATTTTCTTTTCAAGAGAGAGACAGAGACAGACAGAAAGGGAGAGAGATGATGTTGGGCAGATAAAATGTATTATGCTCACTTTGTTAAAGATAACACGAGGAGGCCATCGCCCAGGTGATATTAATGTGTGTTGGGGGTGGGCTAAAGGCAGGCAGAATCATTGTAGCCTGGGGCTTGGTTTTGGGATTAAGCCTTTCCTACCCTTTTTGATGTAGGGCAGTACAATCCAACCATGCCTCAGAGAAGTGACTTTGTATTGGAGACTTCCCTATTTTGTATATTGGATTAAAGGTTGTGAAGCTACACTATAAAATGGGGGCAGAACGGGACTTGGCTCTGGGTTCCTGAGGTTAGCATGAGAGAGCAGAGAAAGTAGAGCCAGCAGCGGAAGGAGGCCACGTGGAGTAGGCCAGGAGAAGCAGCCAAGATGGCGGAGTACTGAGTGAGATGCCAGTCTGTGGAGAGTTTGTATCTGGGATAAGGAAGGAGATGGGGAACTGAGGAGAATAAGGTTGGTGAGCTAGAAACCTTTGATTCTAGGAAACTCGGATAAGTCAGTGGCTTTGTGAGCACTGAGTGTGACTGGGTTTTGGAGCCCAGTGTGTATTTTTACTTGCCCGCCGGGTGCAAGGTAGGATTAAAGGTTATGGCCCACCAGTTTTTGGCTCCGCTGTTTCTTTGCCGACTGTCCGAATCCAATGCGAACCTGCATGGGCCAGAAGGCTGCTGTGATAGTGGCCCTGGCTTTGGCTTCTGGCTTTACAGATGAGAAGCATTAACTTATAGTTGTGGTACTTTAGTTGTTCATTGATTGCTTCTCATACATGTCTTGACTGGGGGGCTCTGGATGAGCCAGTGACCCCTTGCTCAAGCCAATGACCTTTGGGTTCAAACCAGAGACTGTGGAGTCATGTCTATGACCCCCCACTCAAGCTGGCTCGAGGTTTTAAGCCTCAGTCCTCAGTGTTCCAGGTCAGCCCTCTATCTGCTTTGCCTCCAACTGATCAGGCATGATTATGTGATTTTAATTTTTCATTTTGTTTATGTGCTGATCATGTTTATTGAACTGCAGATCAGTAAACATGTACCAATCTTGCATTCCCAGAATAAATCCCACTTGATCTTGGTGTATGACCTTTTTATTAAATTGCTGGAACAAGTTTGCTAATATTTTGTTAAAGATTTTATCATTTGTGTTCATCAGGGAACTTGGTCTCTACTCTTCTTTCTTTCTAGAGTGTTTATCTGGTTTTAGAATTAGGATAATCCTGGACTCTCTTCTCTTGATCTTTTAGAAATAGTTTAAGAAAAAGGGGTATTAATTCTTCTTTAAATGTTTGATAAAATTCACTGCTGAAGGTATCCAGTCCAGGATATTGTTTGTTGGGAGTTATTTTTTACAATTGAAGCAATTACTACTTCAATTTCACTAGCTATATTCTGTCTATTTAGATTTTCTGATTCTTCCTGATTTAATTTTGAAGGATGATATGTTTCTAGGAATTTCACCATTTCTTCCAGATTATACAATTTGTTGGCATATACTCTTTTGTAATATTTTCTTATAGTCTTTTGTATTTCTTTGATGTCTGTTGTTTTTTTCTTATTTTGTTAAAGATTTGTCAATCTTATTAATCTTTCCAAAGAATCAGCTCTTGGTTTTATTAATCTTCTGTATTGTTTTTGTTTTGTGTTTTTAAGTGAGAAGAGAGAGACAGACTCCCACATGCATCCTGACCAGGATCCACTCAGCAAGCTTCCTATGGGGCAATGCTCTGCCTATCTGGGGCTGGTGCTTTTGGTGTGTCCCATACATTTTGGGTTATTGTTTTCTCTTTTATTGGTTTTAAGGTATCTTTTGATTTCTTCCTTGATCTCACTGTTAGGACATTCATTCTTTAGTTACTTGTTATCTAGCTTCCATGTTTTTGTGCAGTTTTTTTTTCTTGTGATTGATTTCTCGTTTCATACCATTAAGCTCTGAGAAGAGGCTTCATATGACTTTAGTTAAATTTGTTGATACTTTCTTTGTGTCCTAACATGTGGTCTATTCTAGAAAATATTCTATGTGCACTTGAAAAGAATGTATATTCTATGCTTTGGGGTAAAATTCTCTGAAGATATTAATTAAATCCAGCCGAACAAATGTGTCATTTAAAGCCACCATTTTCTTGTTGATTTTCTGTCTGCAAGAGCTATTCGTTGATGTTAATGGGGTGTTAAAATCCTCTACGTCTTTATTGCTGGCTCTCTCTCCCTTTATACAATCAAAAAAATTTTTTTTACATAGTTAGATGGTACTATCTTAAGCATAAATATTTGCAAGGGTTATATCCTTCTGCTTGATTATTCCCTTTATCATTCTGTAGTGTCTTTTTTTGTCATTTACTGTTGCCATTCTTTTAAAGTATACTTTGCCAGGTATAAGTATTGCTACTTCAACTTTATTTTTATTTTTATTTGAATGAAATGAATTTTTTCATCCTTTTACTTTTATTCTGTGTGTATCTTTTTGTTCTGAGTTGGGTCTCTTGAAGACAGCATATATAGGAGTTTTGCTTTCTTATTTATTCCGCTACACTATGTATTTTGATTGGAGCATTTAAGCCATTTACATTTAAAGTGATTATTGATAGGTATGTATTTATTGACATTTTATTCTTTTAATTCTGTTACTCTGTTTTCTTTTTCTTCCTCTTCTTCATCTTCTCTTCTTCTTTCTTCTTCTTCTTCTCCTCCTTCTTTCTTCTTCTTCTTCTTCTTCTTCTTCTTCTCCTCCTCCTCCTCCTCCTCCTCCTTCTTCTTCTCCTCCTCCTCCTTCTTCTTCTTCTTTCTTCTTCTTCTTCTTCTTCTTCTTCTTCTTCTTCTTCCAGGACCTCTAACATTTTTTGTAATAGTGGTTTGGTGATAATAGTCATTTTTACCTTTTTCTTATCTGGGAAACTCTTTATTTCTCCTTCAATTTTGCTGGATAAAATAATCTTGATTGTAAGTGTTTGCTTTTCATCACTTTGAATATTTTATGCCAATCCTTTCTGGAT
Organism: Saccopteryx leptura; assembly: GCF_036850995.1. NCBI lineage: Eukaryota > Metazoa > Chordata > Mammalia > Chiroptera > Emballonuridae > Saccopteryx > Saccopteryx leptura. The sequence goes on along the minus strand of NC_089504.1, from coordinate 370,332,894 downwards.
GGAAAAGCTTCTGTTGAAAAACCAGCTGACAGTCTTATGGGAGCACCCATATAGGTAACTATATGCTTTTTTCTTTCTGCTTTTAAGATTCTCCATTTGTCTCTAACTTTTGCCATTTTCATTTTGATGTTTCTGAGTGTAGGCCTCTTTGAATCCATCTTATTTGGTACTCTCTGCACTTCCTGGACTCGTGAGTCCTTTTTCTTCTTCAGGTTAAAAATATTTTCAGTCATTATTTCTTCAAATAAGTTCCCAATTCCTTGATCTCTTTCTTCTCCTTCTGGTATCCTATGATACAGATGTTATAATGCTTCATATTATCTCAAAGTTTCCTTAACCTACCCTCATTTTTAAAACTCTTTTTTCTTTTTGCTGTTCTGAATGTTTTTTTTTCTACCTTGTCTTCCAAATCACTCCTTCCATCCTCTGCCTCATCCAACCTACTGTTTATCTCTTCCAGTGTATTTCTTATTGTCAGATATTGTATTCTTCATTTTTGACTGGTTCCATTTTATGGTTTCTATATCCCTTTTTATGTATTCTATCTCTTTGTTAATGTTCTCACTTTGTTCCTTGAGCATCCATATAAACAGTACTCTAAAATTTAAATCTGATAAATTGATTAACTCATTTTATTTAGCCCTTTTTCTGGAGATTTTTTCATGTTCATGTTTTTTCATATTTTGGGGCCTGTTTATTTTTCTCCCCATTTTGGCTGCCTCTTTGTGTTTATTTTTATGTATTAAATAAATCTGCTATGATTCCTAGTCTTTGTGGGGTGGCCTTATGTAGTAGGTGTTCTGTTGAGTCTAGTGGTGTGGTGGCCTTGTTCACCTGAGCTGTGTGTTCCAGGAGTTTTACTTGTGTGGGTTATGTGAGGCCCTCCTCTTATAATTGAGTCTTGATTCTTATTGGCTCACTGTGTGTCATATCTATCCTCAGGCTGGTTGACTATGAGGCTCTACCCTGACCAATTCATATAAGCTCATGTTCAGGTGCTGACCACAGAAAGTGGAATTCTCCTCTGCTGGCCTTGGTGTCTAGTGAGCTTTCCTTTGGATATGCCGCTTGTGGAGCTCTTTGGATCCTGCTCTGTTTTTATCTAAAGCTGGTCACTGACTGTATTGTTTCTGTGCCTCTTGGGAAGAAAACTAGTGCAGGGCAATGTAAGACATTACCTGTGACTGGCCTTCAGCAAACTGTTAGAAGCTACAAGCACCTCACAGTACGTGGATGCCTCTGCTGGGCTTAGATGTACACTCAAAGGACCAAGCTGCACACCAAGGCCAGTTTTTACCAGTACCAGTTCTGGGACCAGGTCATCAAAAGTCCCAAATCACCCCACGTTCTGCCTCCAGCTGCTTCTGTCTGCTGGCTGCCTATTAGCCTCAGTCACTGATATAGCCTCTACTGGACTAGGAAAGATGAGGCTATTGGATCTCCCCTGAGGATTAGGTGCTGGTCAGGCTTAAGGGAAGGTGGTAGGTGTGGCCGTCAACCCAGAGTCACAGGTCTCAGTCTGTTTTAGGTTTTTTTGCTTTGACCTTATCAAGGCAGAACTACTAGGCATTGGGCAGTGAGGCCTCAGGAGCTTGGAAAGTGGGTCTGTAGCAGTCAGGAAGGTGTTTCTATTGAATCTTCTGTGAGGAGGAAGAGACCGTCACACTCTCAGGAATGTGGAAAGAATGGCCCCCAGGTTAAAGCCAAACAACTGAATCATTGCCTTAATATAAGTAAATAAATCTAAATAAAACCACTTTATTCTTTCTTCTATGCTTCCCTTTGTAACCATTTTCCAAACTTATAAGATCTGGTTAATTTTAATTCTATACTAAAACGTTAACATGACTGAAGCTGGGGTAGGTGGCTTGTCATTCATCCTGTAGAGCAACTGTTTCTAATGCAAGCAGGCAGAAGAATCAGAGGTTGCCAGACCCACATGTGGAGTTTTATTTCAATAAGTTTAAGATGAGGCCTGAAAATGTACATTTCTAAGAAGCTTCCAGTAGTTGCTGATGATCCTACTCTGCAAATCAAACTAAAACACACCATGCAAAAATAAAGAATGTGTCTAAGTTTCTTCCAGACAGGCCAGTCCTTCCAGAACAGGTAAAGAGATGGCAGCACATGGTCCAAGGCTTAGGAGATGACTCATCTTCTTCAGTAAAAGTTCATGATGGGGAAAACAGCCTGACAGTGCACCATTCCACAGGTGAAGGACTCTTTAAATGAAGTAGTATAGAATGCCGAGTTAGTGGCTAATAATAAACAGGTTTTCAATAAATGAGCATGGGGACATGAAGAAATAGCCAGAAAGTTGATTCTTGTTGATTTTTCTTAAAAGAATTATTGTATATTTTGTTTAGATTTTTTAATAAAAAGAACATTTTTAAAAACTTGATATTTCTATAAGAGAATGTGTGGGTGTTGATGCAAATGCGCAGGGGTAGAAAACAAATGAAGAAACATGTAAACAACAAAAAAAATAAAAATAAAATAAAACAATCCTGACCCTGGTCAGGTCTCTGGTCTCCTGTTACAAATTGAAATGGAGAAAGTGAGATCTCAGAATAAACGGTATGAGGTAATTTGGTTGCTTTGCAAAGTTTTTTAAGTTTCAATAGCAGCAGAACTATCCTTCTTTAAAATATGAATTTCATCTCGCCTATGTGCCTTTAAGGAAGCATAACTTATTTATACTTTGTCCTTTCTTCTAATTTACTGACTCTCTCCATCTCTGGCGCTCTGCCTTTCAACTAGAACAATAGGGTTTTGAAGATGGATATGTAGTAACAGCAGCATCCTCAGCTCTCTCTATGACTCCTCATTATAAGGTTATTTTCTTGTGTTTTGAAATAGAAATGCTGTCTTTGATGCTACCGTTTAAATTTTCTTTTCTTTCTTTCTTTTTCGAAAAAAGCGTCCCCTACTTAGCACCTAGCCTTGTCACCTTGGCACAATGTGGTAAATAGCATTCTAAATAAATATTTTCTAATATGCCTTCAAGTACAACTTTACTTTTGAGTGCAAATAAGATAGATAATTGGGCAGAGGAGGAGAAAGCAGCGTTGACTGCAGTGTCTGATGGGGGAAGTGTACGACTTTTGTTTGGTTGCTCTGATGTGGGCTCATCAACAGTTTCCAAGAGAGCCTGAGGAATTCACAAACAACATTTTAGCCACTGGGATGTCTGCATTCGAATCTCAGCAGGGCAAAGATATGAGGCACTCTCCTGACTAGAAAGGTAGTTATTCTCTTTTGTACACCTTCTCCTGCCTGGGCATTTTTTTTTAATCGTTTTTTACTCCTCCTGACTTATTTACATTGGCCTCATTCACCCTGTGCTGTGTACTTCCTAGAGTTTCTTTCATTCTCTCCCTGTTACTCCCAGTCTTTTCTTTTTCATGCCTTCTCCCCTCTGTTTTTCTCTGTGTTTCTTCCTGTCTGTCTCTCTTATGTTTCTGCTGATGGGTCTGCTCCACTTGCTGTGAGCTGCTTTGACCTCTGGACAATACAAGGTGTTGCCACCCTGACAAGAAACAAAAGGCAAGCGAGAGGCAGGTTTATTAAGGGAGGCGTATAGGCAAGAGATAAGCGTTTGCCAGTTTCAGGCACAAGTTACTTAATTAAAAGGAAAAAACTCTTAGCTCTGCTTGTCACTTTCATGCTTTGAGAGCACAGTCATCCCTTTGGTGTCTCCACTTTTGAGAAGCATCTGCCTGGGTTCGGCTAGCTCTGTGAAGTTTAGTTTATTCTCTCCACCTGACAGGTAACAGGCAACGAGGACAAATGAAAGAGGAGCCCGCCAGCTGGAAACAATGGAACACCCATTTGCACATCATTGAACCAGAAACCAGAAATCAAATTACTGGGTTTACTCCGTCCCATCCCCAGATGTCTACTGCGTGCTTGCTAAGTGCCAGGCACTGTCCCTGGTGCTGACAAATATCAGAGTACTAACACCCTGCTGAAGTTCAAATGGTGACTGCGTCATGATTGAGCCAGATATGTAAACACTCAGAGGATTTTCTGTTGCCTGTCGCGTAGAAGCCTGAGCCCTCGCTCGCTCGGCAGCTCAGCTCATCCTAGCTCATCCCAGCCTTCATCACTGTTCTTTTATTCCCTTAAACTACCTCTGCCTCTTAGCGTAAGGTGAGAGTATGTGCAATTGTCTTCCCACTTCATCCACTAATTTCCTTCCTGTCTTTCAAATCTTAATTAAAGCATTCCTCCCATGAGTCAGAGTGACAAACACATTCCTGTTTGCCTGGATTGCCTTAGTTTTAGTTCTGCAAGTCCTGGGAATACGATTCTATGCAAATCAGGATGGTTGCTCATCTCAGTCAAATCTCTTGATGATAAACACTTTTTAAAATGACAGCTTTATTGAGATATAACTCATGGACCATAAAATTTATTCTTTTAAAATGTACAAGTCAGTGTTTAGTAAATATGCAGCACTGTCCAACTACCATCACTATCTCATTTTAGAATATTTTCGTCCATACCAGAAGCAACACCACACCCATTAACAACTCCCCACTGCCTCCTCCCATCAGCCCTTGGCAACCAACCACTAATCAACTATTTGCATCTATGGATTTCACTATTCTAAACGTTCCTAATAAATGGAATCCTGCAACATTTGGCTTTTTTTGACTGGCTTTTTTTCACTTAACATAATATTTTCAAGATTCATCCCTGTTACCTGACCAGGCAGTGGCACAGTGGATGGAGCATCGGACTGGGATGTGGAGGACCCAGGTTCGAGACCCCGAGGTCGCCAGCTTGAGTGCAGACTCATCTGGTTTGAGCAAAGCTCACCAGCTTGGACCCAAGGTCGCTGGCTCGAGCAAGGGGTCACTCAGTCTCCTATAGCCCCATGGTCAAGGCACATATGAGAAAGCAATCAGTGAACAACTAAGGCAGGGGTCAGGAACCTATGGCTTGCGAGCCAGATGTGGCTCTTTTGATGGCTGCATCTGGCTCGCAGACAAATCTTTAATAAAAAATAATAATAATGTTAAAAATATAAAACATTCTTATGTATTACAATTTATTCATTTCCTATTGCTCATGTTCATGGTTGCAGGTGGCTGGAGCCAATCACAGCTGTCCTCCAGGACAACACCAAATTTTTATTGAATAATGTATAACGTACACGGATCGTTGTATGGCACTTATGGAATTACATTTTAAAATATGTGGCGTTCATGGCTCTCTCAGCCAAAAAGGTTCCCGACCCCTGAACTAAGATGTCGCAACAAAAAACTGATGATCGATTCTTCTCATCACTCTATGTTCCTGACTGTCTGTCCCTATCTATCCTTCTCTCTGACTCTGTCTTTGTAAAATATAAAAAAATAAAAATAAATAAAAATAAAAAAATAAAGATTCATCCCTGTTGCAGCATGTACTCCATTTTTTTTTATGGCCAAATAATATTCCATTGTATGGATAAACACATATTTTGCTTTTCTAATCACAGGAATGTGAATATCCATTCATAGATATTGAGTTGTTTTTACTTTTTGGATACTACGAATAATACTGGTACAGAAATTTATGTACAAGTTCTTGATGGGTATATGTTGTCATTTCTCTTGGGAATATATTTAGAAGTGGAATTCTTGTGCCATGTGAAAATGCTATGCTTAACCTTTAAAGAACTACCAAAATGTATTCTCACATGGCTGTATTATTCTACAATTCTGCTAGCAATGTATGAGGGTTCTAATTTCTCTCTGTTCTCTGCAGCACTGATTTTCCAGTCTTGTTTTGTTATGATTTTAGCCATCCTAGTGGATGTGAAGAGGCATTTCATTGTGCTTTTGAGTTACGTTTCCCTAATAATGGTTGACGTTGAGTATCTTTTTGATGTGATTAGTAAACAGTCATATATATGTATATATATATATACACATATATATATCTTTAAGTTCTTTGCCCATTTTTGAATTGTTTACTTATTGTTGAGCTATAAAACTTATATATATATATACATATATACATGTATATATTCTTAAAACAACCCTTTATCAAATAGTATATAATTTGAAAATATTTTATCTCATTCCCTGTGTTGTCTCTTCACTTTTTTGAGAGTAGTCTTTAAATCATACAGAAAAAGCTTTTTAATGTGAGAGGAGAGGAGATATTAAGGCAGACTCCCACATGTGCCCTGACTGGGATCCACACGGCAATCTGTCTGGGGCCTGTGCTTCAATCAACTGAGCTATCAAGCCACTGACTGTGGAAGGGAAGAAGGAGAGAAGGGGGAGAGGGAGGGGAAAGAAGCAGATGTGTTCTCCTGTGTGCCCTGACTAGGAATAGAACCTGAGACGCCCATATGCCAGGCCAACACTCTATCCACTGAGCCACCAGCCAGGGCCCCAAAATTTTAATTTTGATAAAATCTAATTTATTTATTTATTTATTGGTTGCTGGTGCTTTTGGTGAGATATCTAAGAATACCTAAACCATTAGTTACAAAGGCTTATTTTACAATCTATTCTAACAGTTTCATAGCTTTAGCTCTTATACTTAGCTCTATGATATATTTTGAGTTGATTTTTATACCTGGTGTGGTAGTGGTTCAATTTTTTTTTTTTTTTCATGTAATATCCAGTTGTCACAGCATCATTTGTTGAAAAGACTATTCATTCTTCACTAGGTAGTCCTGGCACCCTTGTCAAAACTAAGTTGACCATAAATGTAAGGTTTTAGTTTTGGGTTCTCAAATACATTTCATTAATTTGTTTGTTTATCCTCATACCTGTTCCACACTGTTTTAATTACTTTAACTTTGTAGTAACTTTTAAATCTGTAAGTGTTAGTCCTTAGCTTTTTCCTTTTTAAGATGGTTTTGACTTCTCTGGGTCATTGTATTTTCACCGATATTTTAGGATCATCTTGTCAACTTCTGGAAAAAATACAGCTGGAATTTTATTGGATTGTTTCTCTTTCTGGTGTTGAGTTTTACAAGTTCTTTATAAATTTTGGTTTTTAACCCCTTATAAGACGTATTGTCGAATATGTTCTCCCATTGTGCGGTTTGTCTTCTTATTCTGGTCATATTGTCTTTAGTTGTGCAAAAGCTTTTTAGTTTGATATAGTCTCATTTGTTTATCCTGTCTTTTATTTCACTTGCCCGTAGAGATAAATCAGCAAATATATTGCTGCGAGAGAGGTCGGTGAGCTTACTGCCTATGTTTTCTTCGAAGATGCTTATAGTTTCACGGCTTACATTTAAGTCTTTTATCCATTTTGAGTTTATTTTTGTGAATGGTTTAAGTTGGTATTCTAGTTTCACTTTTTTGCAGGTAGCTGTCCAATTTTCCCAACACCATTTGTTGAAGAGACTGTCTTTACTCCATTGTATGCCCTTATCCCCTTTGTCAAATATCAATTGTCTATAAAGGTGTGGGTTTATTTCTGGATTTTCTGATCTATTCCATTAATCCAGTGGTCCCCAACCCCCGGGCCATGGACCGGTACCGGTCCGTGGGCCACTTGGTACTGGTCCACAGAGAAAGAATAAATAACTTACATTATTTTTGTTTTATTTATATTTAAGTCTGAATGATGTTTTATTTTTTGAAAAAGATCAGATTCCTTCTGTTATGTCCATCTAAGACTCACTCTTGACGCTTGTCTCAGTCACGTGATACATTTATTCGTCCCACCCTAAAGGCTGGTCCGTGAAAATATTTTCTGACATTAAACCGGTCTATGGCCCAAAAAAGGTTGGGGACCACTGCATTGATCTGTTCTTATGCCAGTACCAAGCTGTTTTGAGTACAATGGTCTTGTAGTATAACTTCATATCTGGAAGTGTAATACCACCCACTTTATTCCTCTTTTTCAAGATTGCTGAGGCTATTCATGTTCTTTTTTGGTCCCATATAAATTTTTGGAATATGTGTTCTATATCTTTGAAGTATGTCATTGGTATTTTAATAGGAATTGCATTAAATTTATAGATTGCTTTTGGTAATATAGACATTTTAATGATGTTTATTCTTCCTAACCATGAACACGGTATATGATTCCACATGTTTGTACCTTCCTTGATTTCTTTTATTCATGTTTTCTAAATTTCCGAGTACAGTTCTTTAACCTCCTTAGTTAAATTTACTCCTAGGTACTTTATTTTTTTTGTTGCAATAGTGGAGGGGATTGTTCCCTTAATTTCTCTTTCTGACAGTTCATTGTTGGTGTATAAAAATGCCTTTGACTTCTGTGTATTAATTTTATACTCTGCCACTTTGCTGAATTCATTTATCGGTTTGAGTACTTTTTTGACCGAGACTTTAGGATTTTCTATATACAGTATCATATCATCTGCAAATAATGATAGTTTTACTTCTTTTCCAATTTGGATGCCTTTTATTTCTTCTTCTTGTCCGATGTTGAATACTATCCAGTACTATGTTGAATAAGAGTGGTGAAAGGGGGCACCCTTGCCTTGTTCCATTTTTTTTTTTTTTTAAATATTTTATTTATTGATTTTTTAGGAGAGAGGAGTGAGAGAGAGAGAGAGAAGGGGGAGGAGCAGGAAGCATCAACTCCCATATGTGCCTTGACCATGCAAGCCCAAGGTTTTGAACCGGCGACCTCAGTGTTCCAGATTGACGCTTTATCCCACTGCGCCACCACAAGTCAGGCCCCTTGCCTTGTTCCTAATCTTAAGGGGATTGCTTTTAAATTTTGCCCATTGAGTATGATGTTGGCAGTAGGTTTGTCATAGATGGCCTTTATCATGTTGAGGTATGTTCCCTATATTCCCATTTTGCTGAGAGTTTTGATCATAAATGGGTGCTGGATTTTATCAAATGCTTTTTCTGCATCTATAGAAATTATCATGTTGTTTTTCTTCTTTCTTTTGTTTATGTGATGAATCACATTGATTGATTTACAAATATTGTACCATCCTTGCCTCCCCAGAATGAATCCCACTTGATCATGATGTATAATTTTTTTCATGTATTGCTGGATCTGGTTTGCTAATATTTTGTTGAGGATTTTAACATCTAAGTTTATCAGGGATATTGGCCTATAATTTTCTTACTTTGTGTTTTCTTTGCCTGGTTTTGGAATCAGAATTATGCTTGCCTCATAAAAGGAGATTGGAAGCCTTCCTTCCTCTTGAATTTTTTGAAATAGCTTGAGAAGAATAGGAGTTAGTTCTTCTTTGAATATTTGGTAGAATTCCCCTGTGAAGCCATCTAGCCCAGGGCTTTTTTTGGGAGTTTTTTGATAAGTGTTTTGATCTCATTTGTTGTAATTGGTCTGTTTAGGTTTTCTGATTCTTCTAGATTGATTTTTTGAAAGATTATATGTTTTAAGGAATTTGTCCATTTCACCTAGGTTGTCTAATTTTTTGGCATACAGTTCTTCACAGTATTTTCTTACAATATTTTATATTTCTGTTGTGTCGGTTGTTATTTCTCCACTCTCATTTCTAATTTTATATATTTGAGTCTTCTCTCTTTTTTTCTTGGTGATTTTGGTTAAGGGTTCAAGGATCTTGTTTACCTTTCAAAGAACCAGCTGTTGGTTCCATTGATCCTCTGTATTTTTTTTTTAGCCTGTATGTCATTTATTTCCACTCTGATCTTTATTATTTCCTTCCTTCTACTACCTCTGGGCTTTACTTGCTGTTCTTTTTCTAGTTTTTTTTTTAGATGGAGGGTTAAGTTGTTTATTTGAGCTTTTTATAACTTCTTAAAATATGCCTGTCGTGCTATGAACTTCCCTCTCAGTATTGCTTTTGATGTGTCTCATAAATTTTTATTTCTTGTGTGCTCATTATTATTCATTTCTAGAAATTTTTTTTATTTATTCCTGATATCATTGTCATTCCATTCATTATTTAATAATGTGCTATTTAGTTTCCATGTGTTTGAGAATTTTTGAGTTTTTCTGTTGTGGTTGATTTTTAGTTTCATGCCATTGTGATCAGAGAAAATGCTTGATATGATTTCAATCTTCTTAAATTTGTTGAGACCACTTTTGTGCCCTAATGTGTGGTCTATCTTACAGAATGTACCATGAGCAATTGAAAAAATGTATATTCTACTGTTTTCGGGTGAAAGGTTCTGAAGATATCTATTAAATCCAATTGATCTCATGTGTCCTTTTAGTCTGATGTTTCTTTGTTAATTTTCATTTTTGAGGAGCTATCTAGTGATATTAGTAGGGTATTGAAATCCCCTACTATTATAGTATTGCTTTTGATCTCGCCCTTTATATCCATCAAAGTCTGTTTTATATATTTAGGTGCTCCTATATTAGGTGCATAGATATTTATAATGGTTATATCTTCCTGTTGGATTGCTCCCTTTATCATTATGTAGTGACCTTCTTTTTATTTTATTTTATTTATTTATTTATTTATTTACAGAGTCAGAGAGAAGAATAAATAGGGACAGACAGATAGGAACAGAGAGAGATGAGAAGCATCAATCATCAGTTTTTTGTTGTGACAACTTAATTGTTCACTGATTGCTTTCTCATATGTGCCTTCACTGTGGGCCTTCAGCAGACCGAGTAACCCCTTGCTCAAGGTAGCAACCTTAGGTCCAAGCTGGTGAGCTTTGCTCAAACCAGGTGAGCCCGCACTGAAGCTGGCGACCTCAGCATCTTGAACCTGGGTCCTCTGCATCCCAGTTTGATGCTCTATCCATTGCGCCACTGCCTGGTCAGGCTGTAGTGACTTTCTTCATCTCTTACTATAGCCTTTGTTTTAAAGTTCATTTTGTCTGATATAAGTATTGCTACCCCAGCTTTTTTTTATTTTCATTTTCATGAAATATTTTTTTCTATCCTTTTACCTTCAGTCTATTTGTATATTTTGTTTTGAGATGTGTCTCTTGTAGACAACATATGTCTGGGTCGTTTTCTTATTCATGCAGCAACCCTATGTCTTTTGATTGGATCATTTCATCCATTCACATTTAAGATTATTATTGATATGCAGTTGTTTATTGCCATTTTATTCTTTAAAGCTTTACTCCTCTTTTACTATATTCTTTTCCTTTTTTGTTCTATTTACAACAGGCCCCTTAACATTTTTTGCAGCTTTGGTTTGGTTGTAATAAATTTCTTGAGGTTTTTTTTTTTTTCTGAGAAGCTTCTTATTTCTCTTTCTACTTTAAATGATAGCCTTGCTAGATAAAGAAGTCTCAGTTGTAGGCTCTTGTTCTGCACTACTTTGAATATTTCTTGTCATTCCCTTCTGGCCTAAAGTGTTTCTTATGAGAAGTCAGATGTCATTCTTATGGGGCTACTTTGTAGGTGATAACCTTTTTTTTCTCTAGCAGCTTTTAATATTTTCTCTTTATCTCTTAGCTTTTGTATTTTAATTATGATGTGTCTTGGTGTAGATTTCTTTGGGTTTCTCTTTAATGGAGTTCTCTGCTTCTTGAACTTGTGTGACTTTTTCATGCTTCAATTTAGGGAAGTTTTCAGCTATGATTTGATTGAACAAGGTCTCTATCCCTTGTTTTTTCTCTTCTTCTTCAGGAACTCCTGTGATGCAGATGTTGTTTTTCTTTAGGTTGTCACTGAGCTCTCAGAGTTTCCTCAGATTTTTTTTCAGCCTCTTTTCTTTTTGCTGCTCTGCTTCTGTGTTTTTGTTTATCTTGTCTTCTAAATTGCTGATTTGATCTCTGCTTCATCCAGCCTGCTATTATTTGCTTCTAGTGTAGTCTTTATTTCTGGTATTGTATTTGTCATTTCCAACTGGTTCTTTTTTATTATTTCAATGTCCTTTTTTATGCTTATAATCTCTTTATGTGCTCATTTTATCCATCCATTGTTGTTCTAAGATCTTTCAGCATTCTAATAACCCTTATTTTAAACTCTGCATTCAGTAGTTGTGTTATTTCCATATTACTCAGTTCATTTTATGGAGGTTTCTCTTGTTGATTCATTTGGATTGCACTTCTCTGTCTTCCCATTATGTCTGTGTGTTTGTGTGTGTTGTTTGTAAAGCTGCTTGAGTATAGGGTTGGTGCTGTCTGCCTCTAATTTTCAGTTGTGTTATTTCTAGGTCTTCTTGAGTTGGCACCAGCTGTTGTTTGTAATCCACTGTCGGATTTGGCTTTTCTAGTAAAGCTGCTTTGAAGTCTTGATTTGTTTTTTTTCTTCTCAGTTTTCTTAACTAGGTGGTAGTCTTGTATATTGATCTCAGCAGGGAGCTTATTTGAAATGGTATCCAGAATGCAGTGGGTGTAATCTGAGACTCTGAAGGCCTGATTTGCCAGCTACTCTTTGGGGGTGGGGTGATTTCTTCACTTTAGTGAGGGAGGTGTATCTCAGACCTCCATGGAGACGTGAGGCTGCCCCTCCTTCCCACTTCCTGTTTTCAGCTGTGTCTTGTACTAATTGGAGCTGAAGAGATTTCTGGAGATGGGTCAACTCGAACCACTTTAGGCTTGTGCTGTGTGGAAGGATCAACCCCTCCCCCAGGTATGGCCACCTACAATGGATGAGTCAGCTTCTCAGGTTATCCCATGCATTCCTCTGCCCATCACCATCTGTCTGTCTCTCCCCACTTTCCTTTTGGAAGACAAGCCAGCCCTCTCAGCACACCTTGTTCCCAGGTCCCCAGGCAAGTGGCTGTGAGTGATATTTTCTGCTCTTCTCCTTGGAATGAGAGCCCTTCTGGGCTCTCAGCTTCACACACACCCCTTCGTTCCTGAAAGCAGGGGAGATCCACTATGCCTCAGCACTCCCTACCAGGCTTGGAGTGTCTTCTTCTTTGCTCCTTGGTTTTTGAGAGTTGTTCTTGTAGTCCAGAGTTGGTTTTTCACTCTGATTATTCCTAAATTATTTTGTAATCCAGTTTGGTGGTGTGAGCTGGAAGTCTGTGTGTCTGCCTACTCCACTGCCATCTTGGTATATGTTTTGTTTTTTAGTTTTATTTTGAAATTGTTTATTTCTATTGTGCTAAGGAGAGGAGACCAGTCTGCTTGATAAAAGCAACATGACATTGTGTCAGTTGTAAAAGTGTAGATTGAATAATGACACTGTAACTAGGAAAAAAATGTTACTATTTTAAGTGACTAGAATTGTGCACTGGTTAGTGCCTTGGTTTGGATTAACAAGGAAATGCTGTCATTTAGGGAAACTTGAGCCTGTATTGGTCCATACTCAGCCTATCTGGAAAGAAAGGAGAGGCCCTGGCCACAGGAAGACATGATGTCATAACTTTAATTGCAGGGAAAGTCCTTTCATCACATGTATAAAAATTCTACTCATTTTGCAACTCCTCAAACAATTTTGTGTTGAACAGTAATTTTATTCTAGTAACTTTTTTATATTTTAACTGCATATAGTAATAGTGTATATTCAGTTTTTCAAAGAGTAAGTCACATTATTTGTCATGGTACAGCTCTAAATGGATAGGAAGTAAAAAGACTGCAGAAATAAAGGAGATAATTCACATGTTCTTAAGATACTTGCTTAGACCACGCCTTCCATGAGCAAAGATTTTAGGCAGCATCAGAATTACCTCATCCAGGCAGATTTCTCCTAAAAAGGAAAGAAGAAAGTTTGCTTACACAGTAGGGTCCCCCCCATGTATAAGTTCTAGTAAATGGTTCAAGATTATTAAATATAATTCTGTAGCCCACTGATGTGAAATAAGTGGCATATAAAGTTACAAGTAGGGCCTGGCTGGTTAGCTCAGTCAATTAGGAGTGTCCTCCCAAAATGACAAAATTGAGGGTTTGATACCAGCTCAGAGCACACATGGGAAATAACCAAAGAATGCACAACTGAGTGGGACAACAAATGAATGCCTCCCTTTCCCCTCCCCTTTCTCTCCCTTTCTCTGTCTCTCTAAAAATCAATCAGTAAAAAAGGACCATCCTCCTGGAGTGCAGAGGATGCCAGTTTGATTCCCTGATGGATGTTCTTGTCTCTCTCTTCCTACCTCTCTCCCTCTGGAAGAAAAAGAGGTTACAAGAAATATTCTGCATTCTTAGATATTACTAAAGCTCTATATGTTGCAATTAATTTATTTTTAATATGAATTAGATATTATTCAAGAATACCCCTATGATAATGTCATTCTTGCCATGTTTCTATACTTGGATTTAATCATTTCTCTTTTTCAAACTGGTATGTGTACTATTTACTTACATTTTAATTATATGTACTTAACTCTAACTTATGAATCCCTGATATTCTTCTTGATTCAATCATTTGGCCTTCATTATATCTAAAGCCAGACTGAGATTATATTTGATGAATCTAATAGGCTGGAATAAAAGCTAAAAGCAGAAGTCTTTGAGGGCTTTAAGTTACCATATTAAAGGGCATCAGTAATTCTTATGTAAATTGGTTTTTAAATTACTCATACTATTTCTCAAAATGTTTTGAATGGATAAGTGCATTTCCTTTACATAAGAATCATATCAATGTTCAATTTGTAGTGAGACAAAGTAGATAATTTGTTAGAGTCATCTTGAGTTGGTCTCTTTAAAATCATTTTTATTTACAGAGCCTTTTGGGAAGGAGGATGCATGATATGGTTGCCAAGGGAAACCCTATCCTGATTGGAAGAGAGGTCACCACAGGTTTTCACAAAGAAAAGAGTAAGGATGGCTTTATTTCCTAAGATTTTTTTTTCTATTCTTACAATGGAAAGAAATAAAAAAAAAACCAACAGAAACAAAAATTGCCTTGTCTGCTTCTTATTCACTCTGTAAAGTCACAAAACATCTCATAGTAATGAGCCTCCAGAATGTCCAGGCCTCATGACAACTTTTCTTAGCAATGTTTAATTTATTACCTGAATGCAATATCGTTACCTCTGTGTTTATGGGTTTTTTTCTGCCCAACTAGAATGCATATTAGTTACGAGCTACATTTTATAATTGCTTCCCAAGTGCTTTGTGTATAGTTAAGCACTTGAAAAATTAATAAATATTAATGTTTACTGTATCTTAATCCACTGTAATTTAACATAAAAAGAATAATAATTTTGAATGTAATATGGCACAATTATATGTATCTCTATTTAGGGGTTTAAAATGATTACTATGAGATAAATCCATACACTCATAGGTTGTTGCCACGATAACACAAGCTTTTGGAAGAAAGGACCTACATTGTTTTTATTCACCTCTGCCTGTGACCACAGCTCTGGGAATAGTATCTGGCAGATATAAATGCTTAATAAATAACTGCTAAATGGATGGACTCCTCTGTTCCTGATTATAACCGATGGAAATGCAAATGTAGAGTCAAGATGAAAATGAGCTTCTCTACTCAGGCAGTTTGAAAAATAAAAATAAAAAAATAAAAATCAAAGTTTAAGTACCAAAGCTTCTAAAAGTATAATAAAAAATTGAAAGGACTCTATAAGATAAAGATGTCAAAAATTGAAACAAAATATGTAGGTGGAAATAATTAATTTATAACCATATACCACCTAAATACTTAATATGAGGCTATTAGGGTATTCTCTCTTTAGAACAAGATACTTCTCTTAAAAGATTCAAAGTGGTAGGTTTACCTGAAAACATGTGTTCATGTTGTGGTAACAGTTTTGTTTCTCTCAACTGTCTTCTTTTGGGAACATTTCATATCAAGTTGCTCTTTAGCCGTGAAGATAATGTCTTGGCTGAAAGAACACCTTGCTGAATTCTATTGTTTCAGTAGTCATACACTGTCATTGAGTGGTCCATGAGGTAACTCATTTAATTCATTTCACCCAAAATATGAAAGTTCCAATTCCTCCTCCAAACCCCAGCAAAGAGGATATAGCATCACTTAGTGAGCATATCAACTAAAGATAAGCAATTGCTAGGATAACAATATTAGTACCATTTTTGGAAACCCATTGGGTTGCCCACTGATTGTGGAAATGTTTTACATAAGTTATCACTAACTTGTATAATAAAATTATGAGATAGACA
Source organism: Saccopteryx leptura (assembly GCF_036850995.1). Classification (NCBI taxonomy): domain Eukaryota; kingdom Metazoa; phylum Chordata; class Mammalia; order Chiroptera; family Emballonuridae; genus Saccopteryx; species Saccopteryx leptura. Next base: position 370,316,962 of record NC_089504.1, on the reverse strand, counting down.
TTAGTGCCATCTTTTTAGAGATAGAGAAATTGAAGGGATATAAAAAATCTGAGATATGAAGTGCTTTAGCTAATGAAGCTTTGTGGTGAGTAAGTTGAGATTTAAATTCAAGTCTATCTCTCTATAAAGCCAAATCTCAAGCTTTCCCTATTATACTACCCAACCTCACAAATTCCTGAAACATCACCTCATCTAGCCAGACCTTTGGTCATCTGTGTTCTAGTACACACTTTTATTCTACCCTTGACTTTGGCCACTGCTGAGCATTGGCCACTGCCCATTTAGCTTCAGATTGCCTCAGTCCCACTGGTCTCGTCATTCAGCTCCTAACCACCACCAGGAGAATAATATATGAAAAAGATTAGCTAACACTTAGTACTAATTCTTAGTGGGTGCTTTTTCAGAGGGAGACTGGAAAGTATAATTGGAAAAATACTTAGGGTTTTGATTTCCTAAGTAAACAGAACTGCATTTAAAGCCCAACTCTGTTACTTCACAGCATCTTTAGTTAAGTGACTTTACATTTTTGAGCCTGATTTTCCTGTATATTAAATGATACTGGAAGACCCACTGTCTTTGCTTGTTGAAACCAAACTGAAACATTGCAGAAGACACAGATTTTAGAGCTCCTGCTGGCCTTCTTGCAGCCGAGATGGGAACTGAGTCTGGTGCTTGAAAAGGGGGTGGCTGTGGATTACTATTCCTGGTGACACCCATTCATTTCTTTTAGGAGATCAATATCTATAACTCAGAGTGACTCTTACCAATGACTCATTGGTGAGCCCAATAACGTGATTAAAATTTTTCCGTGATTAAAATATCTGGTGAAGACAGTGGTTGTAAGGAAACCATGGGATTGCTCACTGCTATCACAGAGCGGTATAGACACTAGACATTTAAGATTCACAAGGGTATAAGATTTAAGGGACCAATTTACTTCTGTCTCTTGTCAATATATGCATTTTATTTATTTATTTATTTATTTATTTATTTATTTATTTATCTCCCAAATTAAAAGGCCAGTGTCATTTTTCTGATATAATGACCAGGTGTATGTACGATTCCATGCATTTAAAACAGTTTGTGCTAAGATTGTTTATGTGAGAGAGGGAGTTTTAAAAAGTAGTCCCTGATATTCTGGATGACCACACCATCTTTTATAAGAAAGAGTAGATTAGACATAATATAAAAAAAGATGGTTGGTTTTTTTAAACGGTGGAGGGAGGGCAATTTATTATTGCTTTTAAAGAAAAAAAATGAAGCAAGTTGGATTTCTCAAGAATCCATGATGAAGCTATTGAAATTGGAGGTCACACATGGTGAACTGAGACAAGAAGAGAAGCTCAGGGTGGGGCCAGAGGGAACTATGTTTCCCTTTCATTTTAAAACAATTCTTTTCACTAGAAAAGAAAAGGTAAAATCTCCTGCTGAATGCTTTGCACGTTTGAAATTATCTCATAACCTTATATATACAAACAAATTAATTTTCATAACAACCTAATAAAATAGCTATTTCAAAGGTCAGTTTACTATAGCACATGGATTTAAAAAACTACCTATTTTATTATTGCCTTATTGTTTTTACAGTTTTAAATGGTTACATTTTGAATGGTTATATAAGTGCCTGTATAATATCTCCCATTCACCTCTTGGCCTGAAAAGCCTAAAACATTGATTAGTTAGGCCTTTAAGATAAAGTTTGCCAACTACTGTGTCACGTGTTCATCCCTCTCTTGCAAATAAAAAAATTGAGGCAGTCAATTCTTTCCTTCTGTTTCCAAATAATGGGACAAAGATCTGAACTTAAGCAGTTTCATTCTAGGTGTGCTCTTAACGACTCTTGCACTGCATCTGAGAAATGAGGAGAACTTACTTTGAACTATGGCAATGAGGGGAAAGTCCAGTTAAAAATCATGCTCACTATTGAAATACTCATATTCAGTAAAGAACTTAATTCCAGATACTGACTTAGAACTGTAGTTGAAAAAAATCTTAGCTTTGTCACAGAGAACAACCAGCTATAACAAAAATCTTTAAATAAGCCCTAGAGAAATTTGAACAAGAATGGTGGGCCTAGAGCCTAGGCAGAACTCCCATATATACTGCTGAACAGGAACGAAAAAAAAAAAGAAATGAAATATGGTCAACATCGTACCTCCTGGGTTTTACCAAGTCGCAGGGTCTCAGAGAAAAATTCTTTATTTCGTCCAGGAGGCGAAGATTAGAACACTAATGAAGATGATCAGATGAGGCCACCTGAAGATAAGGCCCAAGACTTGTGCTCTGTGTCCCCTACCGCCACTCAGACCAGCACCAGCGGTTCCCTCAAGCAAGCATGGAGTATCTACGTCTGGCTTTTAGACCAGTTCTGAAACCAACATCTAGCGACATTTGCCTCCTTTGTATGCCTAGCCTTCCTGTGTAAGTATGTCCTACTCCTGTGCTGTGTCTTAGCCCTTAGTTAAGGGGCTATTAAAATTCTTTAAAAAGTCCTGGATTTGTGCAATGAAAGAAATCAGTACCTCTTCTAAGCAGAGAGAGAGAGAGAAGCTCTGAAGATTTGCTATTCAAGAGGCTGCAACTCTGGTGATCAGTAAGCAGCCACAGTGGGGAAGGCAGTGAGCACAGCGAGGGGAAGGAGAATCAGCATGGAGCAGGGCTGCCCACCAACTGGGCAGGGTGCCTCCCAGTGCTGCCAGCACAAATGTGGTTCTAGGGGCTCCAGTTTTACTCCCGGCCTGCCAACTCCTGAAGCTCATCCCAGGGTATGTCTGTGTGACAGCTGAAACTGAAGGCCAGGAGGTAGATGTGGGGAAAGGAAGACGGGGTTACACAAAGGAGAATCTGCAGCACTGGTAGCCTAGCTTTTCTTAAACCGTGATCCTCAGTTACGTCACTGGTAACATGGGCACGGCGTGCTCTCCCTCACTAGGATTTTGTTACCTTTTGAAAAAATGAAATATTTTTGGTTCCTTTTTTTGTGTGTATGTATAAAAGTTTGACACCAAAATTCTTTCAGCAATTCCATTCTACTATTAAACATCTTCAAGGAAGATGACATAATCCTCCTTAATAAGGCATTAACTTCATCCTAACCTCTTCAAGGAGCTTGGTTGTATGTTTGAGCATTCAATAGCACAGAAAATACTGTAGGATGTAGTCCAAGTTGACGTTTCCTCTGTCTGCCTGTGTTCTGAAGTTAGCAAAGGCTGTCTCCTCCGCGCTGGAAGCCCGCTCTGGACCAGCAGCCAGACGCCTGCTCTCACCAGCCAGCCGGGCCACCAGACACTTTGATTTGCGCTATCCCTAGCTGCTTTGGCAGGGACGTTTTTGTTTGAACTACACTTTAGAAAGAAAGAAAGAAAAAAAAAGATCAATAAAGGAAAATCATGACTTCCCCTTTTTAACTTATTTCCTATGTTATTTTATTCCTTTGGACAAATAAAAAGTAAAAAAGAGAAGAAAAGGAGATCAATAAAATGCTGTAAGCTCAAAACTATTGATTCTTCTCTAACACTGTACTTGACATCAAAAGAAATTTATGACAGAGAGTGAAATATTTAAAAAATAAAACAAGAGGGGAAATTTCTCAATAAGAGGAAAATTAAGTTCTCTGTATTTTCTTACATAGAAAACTCAATATTCCTGTTGGAGAAACTTAAGATGATGTGTTTTTTTGGTTTGTTTGTTTTTTGTTTGTTTGTTTGTTTTTTATCTAACCTTGCTCCACTTTAGCCTTTAATTACCAAGAAGCACCTGAAGCTTTTGGACACCGTGGATTTGCCCATCTTTTTAGTGTAATTGAAAGGATTAGCTCTGGCTCAACACAAAACAAACAAATTTATGCTCTAAACATGGTGAGTCTTAAATAAGCTAAATTATTTCCGACTTCAAAGGCCAGGTTTCTGCATATTTGTCTTTCCCCCCTGCCTCTTAGATAATTGCGACAATTTGCAGGAGAAGAAGAGCATGACGCTAGCGTAAGGACAGTCCACGGAGGCGGAGGCGCAGCATGCCTGGTTCTGAGAGACCGACAGATGCAGACTCCCTCCACTCCCACACACAGTTCTCACTCTTCCTCACCTGCTTCTCGATGCCATCTCCGAGGATTGTGGGAGAGGCACAGCTTATCCACTTCTCTTGGAGCACTTAGATCGGCTTCTTGTCTTCTGAGGTGAGGAAGCAAGCCCCTTATTGGACTCTATTTTGGTTGTATGCATACAGCTGACCTACTTTTAAGGAATTTGAAGTTTCTGCTACTTTGCTGTCACAATAATGGTTGTTGCTTTCAGTGCTATTCCCTGTGCTTCCATTTGACTGAGCTCTACAAGCTCAGCAACCCTATTTCCTAAAATGTCCTGCCCTGGTGACTGGCAGGGAAAGAGACAGAGCTTGGGCTACTGGCCAAGGAGCAGGGACTTTAGTCCGGGTGGCGGAAGGCATGATTGCAGATTATATACAGGAGTCTGCTGCAATGTCCATATTCACCTTTAAAAAAACAAACACATTATTAAGATATAGCTGACATGTAAAAAGCTGTACATATTTAATGTGTACAACTTAATGAGTTTGAGGTAAGTATTTATCCATAAAACCATCCCTGCCATTAAGGCTGTAAATATATCCATCATCTCCCTAATTCCTCCCATCCCCTTTATTATTGTGTGTGTGTGTATGAGTGTGTGTGTGTTTATGTTAAGAACACTTAACATCTTAACATAAGATCTACCTTCAGTATTTTTTAACAGCTCACCAATGAAAAGTTCAGAGATCATTTTTGTCAGTTTGTTCTTTTTTTTTTGTCCAAAAATCCCAAAGACGTTCGAAAGAGAGAAGGTACTAGAATTTGAGACTCTGTCCAGGTCTTTTCCCATGACAACGCCTCAACTCTACCTTTCCCACAAAACCTCTAAGGCACAGAGGTTTGAGTGCTTGACCTGCGTGTGATATACACACTTGCTGAGAACCGCATCATGCCTTACACAGACTTAGAAAGTCTGCTATTCGGTTTGTCACCTCAGAGCCTGGTGGCAGCTGGTGAATCAGCCTCTGGTTCGAGGATAGCCTTTACTTAAGAAGGCGTCCCTGGTGTTCCTCCACCTCCCTCTCTGGAGCATGGCTGCCAGGCAGGTCCCATCTGCTCCACTGTTTCCCAGGAACTGTGTGTCCAGACTCCACGTAGGGCTGCTGTGTGCTGTGAGCACATTTCCTGACTGCACAGCCTATGCTCATTTTCTTCCTTGGCTCTCTCTAGAGCAAATGTTTCAGTATCTCTCTAAATTAAACATAAAATAATAAGAAAAAGGACTTATTGTTTTGATCATCCTATCCACCACCTACCATCAATCTGCACCCATCATTTGCCTTCCCTCCTGTTACCATAACAGCACTCTCTGTGTTACTAGCAAAAGCTAAGTCCACTTGAACATTGCACCCCATCTCCTTGAGACTTCTCCAGGACCTCGTCCCTGCAGTCATCCCCTCTCTCGTACTTTCATCCAGTTTACCCTCCCAGTGCACCGTGGTCACTCCCAACAGCACAGCAGTACACTATTCCACGCCGTGACAGAGTCCGCCTGAAAGAGCACACCCACCCCTCCAGTTCCCACTCAATGCTTTCACTTCTCTAACAGCGCAGCTCTCAAAAGCACGGTTTATACCGCAATTTTCACTTCTTCACACCAAATACTTCATTTAGATCTACTCTATTTTATTCCCTGCTGCTTTGTCAACATTACTCTAACTCTTGTCAAGGCCACCAACTACATCTACATTATAAAATCCAATGGTCAAGTGCCAGCACTCCTCTTCCCGGGCTACTCAGCATCACTGACCAGGTCAGAACTTCCTTCTCATAATGCTTTCTTCACTTGGCTCCTGGGCATCTCCGTTCTCAGTTGTTGTCTTACCTTGGTCACTCTTTCTCTGTGATCTTTACTGGTCTCTCCCTCTCTTACCAACTTTAAAGATGTTGGCATTTCTCAAGTTTCTTCTTTGAGACATTTTCTCCTGCTAAACTCTCTCCCTGCGTAAGCTTATGCAGTCCCAAATAGATGATTCTATCTCCAGCTTCTCCCTAGAGCTCCATGTATATAGTCATCACTTTACCTAAAACCTAATTTTCAACCCCAACCTCTTAAATATCCTATTATGGATTCCACTTCTGTCTTTCTTTATTTCAGGAAATACTTCAACCCTTCTCCTAGCTGCTCAAGCCACGTGGAATATTTTTCATGCCCCGTGTTGCAACCCCTGAGCAAGTCCTTGTGGTTCAACGCTCAAGACGTTTTTGGAATACAACTGGAGTGATTTTCTCATCCTTTACCACCTTTCCCTGTTGTGAGCCAGCATCTTCTCTTACCTGGACCATGATAAGGGGCTTCTAACCTCTTCTACATTTGTCCCACTGCAGTTTATCCTCCATATGGCAACTAGAATGGTCTTAGCAACAGATCCTCCAGTAACTTTCCTTACGCTCAGACTATAATCCAATCTTCTGAATTCAGACCTTATGAGACCCTGTATGATCTTTGCATTTGCCAGCCCCTCTGCATGAAATTTCCACTCGGTCCTCTAAACCTTGACATGGTTTCCTCCCTCGTTTCAGTGAGAGTCTCCCACAAGTCATACTTATTCAGAGAACTCTCCTCACTCTTCCTATTCAAAGTAGTTCTATATACACCTTTATTCTACTAATTCTTTTTACAATTCTCACTGTCTGAAATTATAATTTGTTTTTATCAATTTTTAATTTAAAAAAGAAAAACATCCTTCTCCCCCCCCCACACACACACACTGAGTTCCTAGAGCCCAAAATGGTACTTAACACACAGCAAGTGGTCAGTAAGAACTTGTTGGGAAAATGAATAAATAAATTAATTTAACTATTTTATGAACTATGTGATTATTTAATGTGAAGTGTCTGTGTTGAGGATGAGCCTGTCAATCAGGCTGATGTTAAGGACAAAACAATGACTGTTGTGACAACCCAGAGAGTGTGTTCGCTCCAAGTTCTCCTTCTACTTGAGCCAGAGAAGTTTGTTTTCTCCACATTACCCTGTGTTAATTTCTTTAAAAAAAGCAATATATTTGATAGTATTTGTATTTGCTTTCATAGCATACAGTTCACATTTTTTCAGCCTGCCAAGCCAATACTACTACCAAACAAACATAACTTTTTCTGTATCTGTAATTATTTTCCCCCATTAGTAATCACATTTAAGATGCCTGAGCTTTCATACGGGTGCATGTTTGCTAGAACTGTGCCCTAAAGTACAGTATATTCTTCTGCCTCCTGAGAACCTGGCAGCACATTGCCTTCTCACCCTTTGTTCTAATACCACATCTTCTACAAGACTTTCTTCAGACCTTCCATAACAATTTCACTCTTCTACTTGTAAGTTAATTAACATTTTCTTCTTCATAACATACAGGAGTATCCGGTTTTCCATTCAAGATGATACATTTTTTAAATCAGGGACTATATAATTGTATACATATCAACTAGTAGCCTTTTTAGCAAATAATAGATGGTCAGTGAGTCATTATTAAATAAATAAGTGAATCAACACATAGATGAAGAAATATTGAGTAAAATAAAACAGTGTTATGGATAGGTAAGTAGGGTCAAAGAACAAAAACTAGGTTAGCATTTGGCCCTCAGAAAGGAGAGATCTGCAGCACTGGTAGCCTAGCCATCACATGCATGATGCTAAAAAATGCTAAGTACGTCACTATGAAATGCTATCCTCAGGAGAGTGGGTTGTCTGTGTGTGTGCACACACATACATGTATGTGTGTGTGGGGGTAGTGGTGACGAAAGCAAAGAGAGTCATGGTCTAATGAATATTCCTCCTCATTCTGATCCAAGGATAAATTCTATGTCTGCTTTCCTCCCAAAAACAAAAACAAAACAAAACAAAAAAACTCACGATTCTGTTCTCTGACACATTTATGAGGACACAATATATTTTTTAAATTCTATTTAGACAATTAATTTTAACAGAGTGACATTGATCAATTAGAGTATATAGAGTCAGAGAAAACATCTCCAGATCATTTTGACATTTGATTATGTTGTATACCCATCACCCAGAGTCAAACTGTCCTCTGTCACCTTTTATTTGGTTTTCTTTATGCCCCTCCCTTCCTCCCTCCCCCTCCCCCTGGTAACCACCACACTCTTGTCCATGTCCATCAGTCTCAATTTTGTATCCCACTTACATATGGAATCATACAGTTCTTAGTTTTTTCTGATTTACTTATTTTACTCAGTATGTTATCAAGGGAGGACACAATATTTTTCAGAGAAAACCATCCATTCCCTACCCGGATGAGTAAACATTATTAGGAGATGGCTGGCCAACTCCACCATTGATGGGGTCTGCATCTGATGGTATTGTTGCTCCACACTGGTCAAGGTGTCCCCTGCCTTGCATGTCACAAACAGAAGACAACCTCTCTGGTATCTGTGGATTAGCTTTTCTTCCAGCCCCTAGAGGCTGCTGTGAGGACAGTATTATGCTTGGTTTGCTAGCCAAGTGTCTGAAGTCCCAACAAGGATCCCAGGGGAATGGACCTTAAAGGACAAAAACATGAACCAGTGGCAGGTCTACGCCCTAGCCCTCAGAAACACTGAAGGGAGAACAGCCATTGAGGAACAGTCACAACTACAAGTATTGCAAATTATACTTCTTGGGACGTTTTATGGATTTATTTTATATATTCATGATAATTTTCACGATAGGAGCCATTTTGGATGCTACTAGCCATCATAGCTACAGATGAGTTAGATATTTAATTTAAAATGTGTGCACCCACTAAGCAAAACACAGGACTCAAAAGCAGGGGAGGGACACATCCTCAGCGCCTTTTAGAATTTTTTCACACACTGTGTGTGACTGTAATGTTTCACTCCTTACTGCTACTGCCACATAGATTCTTTGAAAACAGGTACTAAATGGAAGCCATTAAGCTATTATTTTTACTTAGAAATTGAAGGTGAAAACCCTGAACTGAAATTGAAGCACCAATTTATGAAATAAAATGACCCTTAACAGAAAAGTCAGCTAAGTAGTCTCTCTGGAAATGGTTGACCTTGAAATGTAACACTCAGAGCTGGCCTGAGCTCCCCACTGGTAGATAAAGGAGGTACTCCTGCCCCACCCCTAAGGACTTCATCATTTCCATTATCACAGCCTCTAGAATCAGGAGGGAAAAAAACCACAGTCTGACTACAGACAGCAAAATCCCTACATTTCTTAGGGATTAATAGCAAGGCTTTAACAAAATGTTTCAGATGCTAAATTAATCTTGAAACCTAGGTGTGCTTCCCACATGGCAAACCTAGACATTTTCTGGCTGAGCTGCATTTAATCTGTACGTGGGCAGATATTTTGGTATTGACAGAAGCATGCCCTGCCAGCAACTCCGTTCTGCCTTGGACAAGCCAACCAAAGAATGTTCTTCCAGGTACAAAAAATAGCAAATGTTCATGACTCACTCGGGTTTCTAGCAAGGACTCTGAATGGAGGAAAACCATTTGTCCTAATTAGCTTATTTTGAAATACTTCTGTTTTTCCTTTTGAGAATCTGCAGGGCTATCTCTTCTCTGTATGGGATTTACATAATGGACTCTGCTTAGGCAGCAGGGAAATCTGTCATTGCTGAACATATTTGAAAATGCAAGGCTGACCTGAAAGTGCCTACCAAAGGCCTCCTGGCCTGTTTGTGTGCATTTCTGGCAGGTGTCACCATGTGATCTCTGAGCTTTGTGTAAAGTGTGTGGCTGAGCACAGATGACAGAGGGGGGAGCTTGCACAACCCAGGCTGATCTGGAGAAATACAATAGCTTTGCTAAAGTCCATTTAATGATTCTGGTACATGCATGCATCTATGTGTACATTTAATCTAGCAGGTCATTTTTGTCCTCTGTCCTAATCTGTTATGCAATTGGTGACATATTTTAAAATCAATTGTATCTTGAAATAAAAGAAATATAGTTTTACCTTTCATTTAAAAATCAAAGTATTAATTAACATATATAATAAAATAAATATAAAGAACACTGTGTTTTTTAAAAATCTCTTTACAAACTGGCTTGCTAAACTTAAACATTATAATTCATCTTAAGATTTTTTTAAATTTTTTTTTAGGTAAGAGGAAGGGAGACAGTGAGGCAGACTCCTGTATATGCCCCAACCAGGACCCACCTGGCAACCCCTGTCCAGGATTGATGCTCAAGTCTTGAGTTATTTTTAGTGCCTGAGGCTGATGCATTGGACCAACCGAGCTATCCTAAGTGCCCAGGGCCACACTCAAACCAATTGAGCCACTAGCCGCAGGAGGGGGAGAGGGAGAGAATGGGGAGGGGTTGGGGGGAGAAGCAGATTGTCACTTCTCATGTGTGCCCTGACCGGGGATCAAACCTGGGACGTCCATACACTGGCCAATGCTCTCTCCACTGAGCCACTGGCCAGGACCTTAATTTAAGTTTTGAAACTACTTCCACATACATATGAATTCACCTGCTCTCTCTCCCTCTGGTCCAGAATTAGAGAACTTCTACTTGCTTGGGTGCCACTCTCATTTTCAAATAACATATTGCTTGGGAAGTTCATTTCTGGCTTGTTCTTGCATTTCAAAGCTTGAAGTCTTTCATTATCTTGTTTATTTTGCCTTAAAAAGGGTCATATCCCCTCCAGCATCTTGAGCATTTGTGGTTACAGGGCTCTTCTAGCTTTCATTTGTGCTATCACAGAAAATACACTTTGTATCATGGTTCCTGTCATGGCTCAACCACAAAGCAATGACTCCTCCTGCCTCTCTGCAGTAGCTCCTCTCCTCTGCTGCCTTCAGGGAGATTGTGAAGCATGTTCATCTTCAGTCTGCCCTTGGGCTGACCTAACCCGCCCTTCAGGGATAGAGCCCCCTGTCGTGTAAGCTCCTGTGTACAGGACAGACTCTATTTTGCATCACATGTACATTGAATAACTTGAGAGTATTAATCTCCTTCTTAGGCATTTTTTTTTATAAATAAATTTTTATTTTATTGGGGTGACATCAATAAATCAGGGTACATATATTCAAAGAAAACATGTCCAGGTTATTTTGTCATTCCATTCTGTTGCATACCCATCACCCAAAGTCAGATTGTCCTCCATCACCTTCTATCCAGTTTTCTTTTTGCCCCTCCCCCACCCTTCCCCCTCTCCTTCCTTCCCTCCCCCCACCCCCCGTAACCACCACACTCTTGTCCATGTCTCTTAGTCTCATTTTTATGTCCCACCAATGTATGGAATCCTGCAGTTCTTGTTTTTTTCTGATTTACTTATTTCACTCCGTATAATGTTATCAGGATCCCACCATTTTGTTGTAAGTGATCCGATGTCATCATTTCTTATGGCTGAATACTATACCATGGTGTATATGTGCCACATCGTCTTTATCCAGTCTTCTTAGGCATTTGCTCTTGGAAATTTTTTACCTTAATTATAGAAATTGGAAATAGAGTTTAAAACTATTTTCTTCTTAATGGAACTCTATGAATCAATAGGCCATGAAGGCCTAGAGGATATCAATTTTAACCCTAAAATAATAAACCAATATTTTGCATATGCAAAGAAAGTCTAGCCGTAACTTTCCAAAAGTGTTTTTGTTCATGTGGGTGAGAATGTGTGGGAAAACAAAAAATGGCTAGTGATCACTCCTTTTCAGATGTCTAAAGGCCTTTCTGCCAAAACCCAACAAAGCTGACTATCTATGGCTGTTTATGGACTAACTATCCTTGGGAGCTTCTAAAGGCGGAATAGTGCAGGCTGAGCTAGTAGTTGCTTCCTCTCATCGACCTGCATGCTGAGCCTGCCTACCACGAACCCTGCCTTAGACAGCTGAGTGGCCAGCCTTCTCTACTTGTCTCTTGATCAACTATACCTTAAAGACATTAATATCTGGCCTAGAATGACGAGGGCCACTTTCAAGAGGCATATTCCCTGTGATGAAGCTCAGGAATCCATTATTTTACTAAGATACTTGGTGATTGTTATGCACATTAAATTTTGAGAACCTTTATTCTATACTCTGTACTAAATTCTCTCTTACATTTCTTCCCTGCCTATTTCTTTCCACTCTTAACTTGACTGTGATTTATTCTTTCTTTTACTCTGCTACAAAATTTACAAATATCAATCACACAAAGCTCTTTCTAATATTGTGTGCTCCTGGCCCTGTTCCTTCTTCTGACCTATCTGTGGATGACGATCACCCTCACCTCCAGCACAAATGACGTCAGCTTTGGAAACTCGGTGCCAAAGAACCCGAGATACTATAAACATGATAAAGAGAGGCAGCTGAATGTGTTCCTCAAGGTCATCTCAGTCAAATAGAAGTGCACCAAATAAATCCAAGGTTTTTTGCTACCGCCCATGGGGTTTAGGAAGGTAGCCACAAAAGACTCATGTAGGTCTGAGATCCAAGCTCTTCATTTCATATGGATGAGGTATCTATGTACGTGCATATGAGTATAATGAGAGAATTATTCCATATGTGGGTAACACCTAAAAATCAGTAAATATTTATGCTGATTTATATAGTATTTAAAAAGTCTTTTAAACTTATAAAATGTATATTTATGTAAGAGCAATGCTAATTACTGTCATTGATTTCTACTGTGTATAGTTTTCACCTAATTGCTATGTAGAATGATATTTACTATGCATATTATAATTATATATTATTTCCATTTTCATTAGTTTCTACATTTCTTTAGGGCAAGAATAAAAATTTTCCATGTTTATGTACACCTACAACCCACTATGACAGTAGCTTATATATTGTACATTTTCAGTAAAACACTTAATGAATTAATTAATGTTTATGTTTTACTCCTGTTACATTTGTGTCTATGCATATTTATCTAAATGGCCCCAAATCACTGGACCCCTCCACAACACAAACACATATATACCTTTCCTAGTATTCCTATTAATGTCAGAAATAGAGGATGGAGGTTTTTATCATATAGCTAACAAGAAGAGGAAGAAAAGAGACAGAGAAGGAACACAGAGATGAAGAAAATGGAAGGATGTGGGGAGGAAGAAAATAAATTATATTATCTTGGACTGGTAATTGTTAGAAAATATTTTTTAATACATGTAACAGTTATTAAGCATACAATTCCCCAAGTCCAATTCAAAGTTTTGGGTGCCTACAGCTGCGAGTGTTCCTCACACAGAGCTCTGGTCCTTCCTCAGCTCGAATGGGAGTCATTGTGGTGTGATTGCTCTGCTGTTTTGACCACACTATCCCTTCACTTCCCATGCAGTTACTGCATGTGCCACTCTTCTGCTGCAAGACTCATGCTGGACACGCCTTTAAGGTGTGCTCCATCCTCCCCTAAAACTTGCCTTCACAGGCTTTAAGTATCAAACCTTAGAAGAAGAAGAAAAAAATTAAAATGAAAAAAAAAAAAGAAGAAGAAACAACATACACACATACATGAAAAATAAAAAATAAAAAATGTCTAAACATATTCTGATCCATTCTAGAATGCAAGACCTAGGAGTCAAGGATTCTCTGAACTGCTTCTCCCATACCTTTCAGAAATTCAAATGATGTAATTGTTGGTTAACCAGTGCCTCTAATTCATGCGGAAATTAAACTATGAATTTTCTTTTACAGAAAATTATCATTGTCATCTTTTCTTTTATCCCACACTACCATCCACCCCTAATTTGTTTCTAATTTTACAACTAAGAAACATTGCATTGAACCCACTCTCAAATCCATCCATTTCCCAACAACTCTCTATTTCTTTATTTTTGCATCTCCCATAACACATAATCCTGAGTTTTATGTTCACATGGTAAGATGACCGATTCTATTTATGGATGTTCAGGCTTCAGAGATGCTGCTATATAAAATAGGTTTCTGCTTATAACTTTAAAAACATGAATAAATAAAATATTGTTCATGACTCTCTTTCCTAATCAGAAGTTACCTTAGAAACCAGAATATCAATCATTTTCTCCCTGTGTAAATCCTTTTAGATTTCACATAGAGCAACATTTTAAAAAATAGAAATATTTCACATTCTATTTAACTCTAGAATTTGTTTTTTAAAAAACTTTCTACTTATTTGCATCTTTTCTTTATAAAGCCAATTCATTTTTTTCTCTTTTTAAAATTTTATTTTTCAATTAAAGTTTACATTCAAAATGATTTTGTATTGGTTTCAGGTGTACAGCATAGTGGTCAGACAGTCATATTTCACAAAATGGTCCCTTCAATATTGCCAGTACCTATCTTGCACTGTACATAATTATTGCAGTATTATTGTTTGTATTTCTTATGCTGTACATCACATCTCTTAAACTATTCTGTAACTGGCAATTTATACTTCCTAGTCCCTTACCTTTTTCACCTAGCCCCCCAAATTTCTCCCCTCTGGCAACCATCAATCTGTTTTCTGAATCTATGAGTCTGTTTCTGTCTTGTTTGTTCATTTATTTTGCTTTTTAGATTCCACATATAAGTAAAATCATGGTATTTGTCTTTCTCTGACTTACATCATTTATCATAATACCATCTAGGTTCATTCATGCTGTCTCAGATGGTAAGATTTTATTCTTTTTTTATGGCAGAGTAATATTTGATTGTATATATGTACTATATATATATTGTACAATATATATATTGCTTTTTAGAGAGAGAGAAACATCAATTTGTTGTTCAACTCATTTATGCATTCATTGCTTATTTATTTTCTTTTTATTTTTGTGTGTGTGTGAGAGAGAGAAAGGGAAAGACAGGAACAGATAGACAGGAAGGGAGAGAGATGAGAAGCATCAACTCAGAGTTGCAGCGCTTTAGTTGTTCATTGATTGCTTTCTCACAGGTACCTTGACTGGGGGCTCCAGCCACACCAATGACCCCTTGCTCAAGCCAGTGACCTTTGGGTTCATAGCCATGTCTATGATCCCATGTTCAGGCCAGTGACCCAACGCTCAAGCTGGTGAGTCCATGCTTAAGCCTCAACATTGGGGTTTTGAACCTGGGTCTTCAGTGTCCCACGTAGATGCTCTATTCACTGTGCCGCCACCTGGTTAGGCTGCTTGTTTCTTGTATTTCCTCCGATGGGGGCTCAAACCCATAACGTTGGTGCATATTAGGAGGATGCTCTAATTAACTGAGCTACTTCTCCAGGACTGTACCACAGCTTAACTAATCCCCTATTGATGAGCACTTGGGTTTCTTCCATATCTTGGCCATTGTAAATAATACTGCAATGAACACAGGGGTGTTGTATATGCTTTCAAATTAGTGTTTTAAGTTTCTTCAAATATATACCCAGAAGTGGATTTGCTGGGACATAACATAGTTTCATTTTTAATTTGTTGAAGAATCTTTATACTTTTTTCCATAGTGATTGCAACAATTTGCATTCCCACCAACAGTGCACTAGGGTTCCCTTTTCTCCACGTGCTTATCAATATTTGTTGTTGATTTATTGCTGATAGTCATTCTAATAGGTGTGAGGTGATATCTGATTATAGTTTTAATTTGCATTTCTCTGTCTATTGGCTATCTCCATGTCCTCTTTGGACAAAAGCCAATTAGGGTCCTCTGCCAATTTTTTAATTGGATTGTTCGGTTGGGTGTTAAGTTGTATGAGTGTTTTATAAATTTTGGATATTAACCCCTTATCAAAATATATTATTAGTGAATATCTTCTTTCATTCAGTAGGTTGTCTTTTCATTTTGTTAATGGTTTCCTTTGTTGTGCAAAAACTTTTCATTTGATGTAGCCTCATTTTATTTTTTTATTGCTTTGTTTCTCTTATCTGAAGAGATATATAAAATAATATTGCTCTCAGATGTCAGAGATTTTACTTCCTATGTTTTCTTCTAGAAGTTATGTGGTTTCAAATCTTACTTTTAAGGCTTTAATCTATTTTGTGTTTGTTCTTATATGTGGGGTAAGAAGGCAATCTACAATAGTTTCATTTTAAAATATATATATTTATTTATTTTGTGACAGAGACACAGAGAGAGTCAGAAAGAGGGACAGACAGGAAGGAAGAGAGATGAGAAGCATCAATTCTTTGTTGTGGCACCTTAGTTATTTGTTAATGGCTTTCTCATATGTGCCTTGATGGGGGAGGGGTGGCTACAGCAGATTGAGTGACCCCTTGCTCGAGCCAACAACCTTGGGCTCAAGCTGGTGAGCTTTGCTCAACCAGATGAGCCCGCACTCAAGCTGGTGACCTTGGGGTCTTGAACCTGGGTCCTCCACATCCCAGTCCGACACTCTATCCACTGTGCCACTGCCGGGTCAGGCAATAGTTTTGTTTTTTGAATGAATAGTTTCAATTTTCCCAACACTTTATTGAATAGATTGTCCTGACCCCATTTTATGTTCTTGCCTTCATTGTCATAGGTTAACTGACTATGTAGGTGTGGGTTTATTTCTGGATTCTCAAGTCTGTTTCATTTATCTGTATATCTGATATTTTTTGCCAGTATCATGCTGTTTTGTTTACTATGGCCTTGTGTTATAGTTTGAACTTTGTTCTTTCTCAATATTGCTGTGGCTTATTTGGGGTCTTTTGTGGTTTTATATGAAATTTTAGATGATTTGTTCCAGTTCCATGACAATCCTCATTGGTAATTCTAAATATTATATTTTATATTTTAACTTACTATTATAAGTAAAAAGAATTTTCCTTTTTTATAATTTTAACTAGTTTTATATACTTTTATTGACCATTTAAGATTTTTCTTTTGTGATTTGCTTGCACATATGCTTTATGTTTTTTTTGTGTGCGATTGATTATTATGTATTCTTATTATGAATTCTTAATTGGTTATATACATTACCAATGTATTATAGTCAGTGACTTGGCTTTTCTGTTCTTTATAGTACCTTCTGTACAGAAATTTTAAAGTTTTATATATATATATATATATATATATACACACACACACACATATGTGTCATATATATATATATGACATGCAGCATGTTTTATTAATCTATGATTTTTATGGATACTGTTAAGAAATCCTCCACTATATAAAAGGCTGAAAGTTATTATGCTATATTTCCTTCTAAATGTTTTAAGGTTTCCTCCTGACAGTATGTCCTTAAGCGACATGAAATTTATTTTTTTAGTAGTTCTGAAGTAGGAATTTAATTTTTTTTTCAGACAGATGATTAATTGATCCAGCCTTACTTATATGCTCTCTCCCCACTGATTAATAATGTTACCTCTTTACCTACCAGAGTTTTTTGCATGTTTAAACATATTTAGGCTTGTTCTACTGTGACGGCTTTTCTATATTTTAATCTCTGAATTAACAACACAGTCTTAATTAATACAAATATAGATACATTTTTTTCTCTTATGAAATTGCTTCACAATATAAAGATTCTATCAACATTTTTTCTTTTTCTTGTAAAACTCCTGTCTATGGACTTTGTCCATGTCCCTATCCAGTTGTTAGTAGTATAGTTTTCTTCTTAAATATATGTATTTCTTACACATTAAATAAATTAGCTCTTGTTTTTCATTGAATGTGCATATTTTACTTCATTGCTTTTGATCTCTGCCTTTACCTTTTTTTTTTTTTACAGAGACAGAGAGAGAGTCAGAGAGAGAGAGATAGACAGGGACAGACAGACAGGAATGAAGAGAGATGAAAAGCATCAATCATCAGTTTTTTGTTGTGACACCTTAGTTATTCATTGATTGCTTTCTCATATGTGCCTTGACCATGGGCCTTCAGCAGACCGAGTAACCCCTTGCTCAAGCCAGTGACCTTGGGTTCAAGCTGGTGACATTTTGCTCAAACCAGATGAGCCCGTGCTCAAGCTGGCGACCTCGGGATCTCGAACCTTGGTCCTCCACATCCCAATCTGACGCTTTATCCCAGGGGTCCCCAAACTACGGCCCACGGGCTGCATGCGGCCCCCTGAGGCCATTTATCTGGCCCCTACCGCACTTCCGGAAGGGGCACCTCTTTCATTGGTGGTCAGTGAGAGGAGCGTAGTTCCCATTGAAATACTGGTCAGTTTGTTTATTTAAATTTACTTGTTCTTTATTTTAAATATTATATGTATTCCCATTTTGTTTTCTTACTTTAAAATAAGATATGTGCAGTGTGCATAGGGATTTTTTCATAGTTTTTTTTATAGTCCGGCCCTCCAATGGTCTGAGGGACAGTGAACCTGCCCCCTGTGTAGAAAGTTTGGGGACCCCTGCTCTATCCACTGCACCACTGCCTGGTCAGGCTCTGCCTTTACTTTTTGAAATTTTTTTCTAACCATAAGATATTTGAGTATTGTTTGTTTAAAGTATTATAAAAAGAAATTGTATTATTTCCTTTAAAACTTCTGGGATAAATTAAAACTTATCTCAATAATATTTCTCAACAATCAGCAATAAAAGTCTTGAAAAATAATAGCTTTTCCCACAATTATGACAAATAAATGAATGACTTTATATTCTTTGCCAATCTATCCCTGCTTTTCACTCATTCAAATTTATATAATATATAAATTAAATTCTGAGTTATTGACTAAATTTAACATATTTTACTATATATTTTGTATTCAAGAACAGGCCTTAAATGTATACTTAGTTTTGTAATTATTTATTATTCAGTAATTATTTATACCTTAAATTTTATATTAAATAAATTATTCTCATTCAGAGGGAATAAGTATTTATGAAAGATTTTAAGAAAATGTGCACATGTTGGCCTATTGCCTGTGCACACAATGGAAACTTTGACTGGGTACACAATTACCTGGGTAACAACCCCTTAATCTTGAAAATTATTAGAGATTAATGTGCATCTTATAGTATCTCAGTATTAAGAAATGCGTGAAGTTTTTAAAAATGTTTCTTAGTGGTACTCCATGTAAGCTTCCCAATTTTTTTTTTTTGTATTTTTCCGAAGCTGGAAATGAGGAGAGACAGTCAGACAGACTCCCGCATGCGCCCGACCAGGATCCACCCGGCACGCCCACCAGGGGGCGACGCTCTGCCCACCAGGGGGCAATGCTCTGCCCCTCTGGGGCGTCGCTCTGTTGCGACCAGAGCCACTCTAGCGCCTGGGGCAGAGGCCAAGGAGCCAACCCCAGCGCCCGGGCCATCTTTGCTCCAATGGAGCCTTGCTGCGGGAGGGGAAGAGAGACAGAGAGGAAGGAGAGGGGGAGGGGTGGAGAAGCAGATGGGTGCTTCTCTTGTGTGCCCTGGCCGGGAATCGAACCCGGGACCCCTGCACGCCAGGCCGACGCTCTACCACTGAGCCAACCGGCCAGGGCCTAAGCTTCCCAATTTTTTAATCATTAAGATGAAAATAGAAAAGCCAAGAAGAATCTTGGTGGGGGCTTCTTTTATTAGAACAAACTGAACAATTCTTTTTTTAGTTGTAGCTTGGGCATTGTCTTATAATCTGGGACTTCCTTCTCTCTCTTCTTTGATTATTGCCTCTCTTCCAATTTTTCTGTGTATTTTTCCCATAATTATCTAATCTCTAAATTGCATCCCCTCTCTCTTGCCACTATATTTGTTATAATCTTCTGCTATTGTCTTCATCTCTTTGTCCTTTTACTTTGCATTTTAGGAGGGAATCACCAGTTTGTCTTTTGTGTATCTGATCTAATTTCATATGTTTTTTAAAAATTCTCTTTATAGTCTTTTCTTTCATTAATCAGTTTATTTAAATCTCTGATTTTATTTTAACATATTCACATATTCTTTATATATTTTTTTATTTTTAGTTTTTCCATTGATTTGAGAGAGAGAGAGAGAGAGAGAGAGAGATGAAGGGAAAGGGAGAGAAAAGCATCAACTCGTTCCACTTAGTTGTTCCATTTAGTTATACACTCATTGATTGCTCCTTGTATTTGCCCTGACCAGGGACTGAACTCATGACCTCGGCACACAAGGACAATGCTCCAACCAACTGAGCCATCCAGACAGGGCCTTAACATATTTTTTCACTGTTCTTCTCATTCATATTTCATGAAGGTCAAAATCTGTTTTGTTAAAGACTTCAAATAGGGATCTTATTTTTGTTTCATTGATATTATTCTGCTTAGAAACAACTTTTCTGAGACATATTTTTCTTTGAGGTTTTCCAAACCATACATTGAATCCCCTAATGCTGTAATATGTTTTCAAAAGTCCCAGTCTGCTTTTAGTCTGTTATATTTATTCATTCTACATAGGTGAAATATCTATCCAGATTTTGCCTTTTCAGAATATTTGGGCAGGGAGTCAATTAGTGTTCTTAGCTCCTTTCTATATCTTTTAAATGCCAGTGTCAAACTACTATCAGCTATAGATGAGAAAGGCAAGTATAACTCCTCCATAAGTTATGCTGCTCAGCACAGTTTTTCTGGTGTGTCTACCACTGTTTCAGTTACTGCTATCATGTCTTCTAAGTATGAGAATCAGATGCTTATCGTGCTCTGTGTGTCAAGCAAAATATAAAAAGCCACTTTTCCCAGTATGCCCTGCTTTTAGGGCTATTTCTCTTTCTGCCTTTGCTTTTCACAGTTTACTTGAAATGATGAAGGATTCCAATATACAAATAGCACTGCCTACCCATACTCACAGCCCCGTTCCTTGGTTTTATTTATATTGAGAGTTCTGGTCTCTGAATATATGCAAAAAGAAATATACCGATGAGAGCACAAACGTTGGATGTTTGCTGTCTTTCTCACAGCATGTATCTATGGCATTTGGTCACTTGTTTGCCCAGTAGTGCAATTCTGGCATCCTGGACTTAGGAACTTAAAGATAAGTAAGTTACCCGATTTCTCAACCTACTCAGCATTGTCTGAGCTGTGCTAGATCAGAATGTTTCAGTTGGTTTCTAGTGCAAAGACACATGCTTAGGTCAATCCCCATCAATAAGGCAGCTAATAAAAAATGTGTCTAGTCTGACCTGTGGTGGCGCAGTGGATAAAGCATCGACCTGGAAATGCTGAGGTCGCCGGTTCGAAACACTGGGCTTACCTGGTCAAGGCACATATGGGAGTTGATGCTTCCTGCTCCTCCCCCCCCCCCTTCTCTCTCTGTCTCTCTCTCCTCTCTCTATCTCTCTCCCTCTCTCTGTCCTTTCTAAAATGAATAAATAAATAAATAAAATAAAAAAAATGTGTCTAAACATTGGCAATCAGTTCTTAACTTTTATTTATAGTTTTATTGTTAATAAAAATAATTTGGTAAATTTCCATGAGATATTTTTTCATAATAAATGATCAAGAGTTGTATTAGGCATGGCATGTTAATATAGAAAATAAACAAATTATTAATAGAAAATTTAAAAATATGTCATTGCTATTTTATAATGAATATTGAGTTTATAAAATCTGAAACTCCCGCCTGACCTGTGGTGGCGCAGTGTATAAAGCGTCGACCTGGAACGCTGAGGTCGCTGGTTCAAAACCCTGGGCTTGCCTGGTCAAGGCACATATGGGAGTTGATGCTTCCTGCTCCTCCCTCCCCCTTCTCTCTCTCTCTCTCTCTCTCTTCTCTAAAAATTAATAAAAGAAAAATTAAAAAAAAATCTGAAACTCCCAACATTCCCTATTAATAACATGTCAGATAATAAAAGCCATTGCAATGTGTGAGTCTTCTGTAAAACACTATGTTAAATTTCAAGTTCATTGAAAATAAAATTTTTCAAAGTGTGACATGGATTCTGTTGACAGGCTTTGAGTATCATCTAGGAGGTGTGTTTATCCATGTCTGTACTGATTGTGTGAATTAATGCGTGTGTTATTGAAAGTAGTATTATAATCCACATTAATTCTGATGACACTTTTTTGAAGTAACAAGGAAATGGAGTAAGTGTTCCATGGACTACAAATTGGAAATCACTATGTAAAGGGTATAATGGAATATGTGAATTGTGCGTCAAATGATGGGGTATGTCATTAAAAGAAGATATTTCTTATAAACGTAAAGTCAAGCAGTGTTAGAGAAATAACAGAGTCAGAAACATTGCTATTCAGCCCATTCTTGTCCCCTTGACTCTAGTAATGCAGAGATAAACTATTATACATATTAGTATTTTCTCCCTTTAAGAAGCTTATCTTCTAAGTATGGCCATTATTTATATTATGACAAATGTTCTAACAGTGCTCAAATCAGGGTCCTATTGAGCTCCTAGCCAGGATGACCAGATTCAATAACCTTTGATCTGAACACAAAGGAATTCTCAAGGCAGAACAGCAGCACAAAGTTCTTCATGGGGCAAAGGGGATTGCATTTTCAGAAACCAGAAGCTGAAACCGTCTTTGGCACAGGGAAGCAAAGTGGTTGGTAAGCCGAGGAAATGTCCCTAGAGGGATGAATGAGGGTAGCTGGTGAGGAGCTTTACATCCCATGCAAAAATCTGTGAATAACCCAAATGCCAATAAACAAAAGAATAGATAATAAATTGTGGATATTTATTCAGTGGAATGCTAAAAAGTAAGAAAAAATGAATGAGCTCTAACTCTGTAAAATCAACACAGATAAATTATAGCTAGGTAAAGTTGAATTTAAAAAAAATCACTAAAGAGTCATTAAAAAGTCTTCATTTATTTATGTCATTTAAAAACCTCTGTTTATGTATACATATGTATCTGATGACCACAGAAGAAATACACTGTAATGTAGACATCAACATTAAAACAATAAAATTAGTAAAGATTTTGCTTTTTGGGGGGAGAGACAGAGAAACAAGAACATTTAGCTGTTCCTGTATGTGACCTGACCAGGGATTGAACTGTTAACCTCTACTGGTTGAATGCTCCATCCAGCCTGGGTGATTTTGCTAATATTGTCTTAGTAATCAAGAGAAACTATAGCCAAAAAATCAAGAGAAGGCTCAGGGTCAGACTCAGAAGGCAGCAATGGAGGAATCGGGATAAATTACCAAGGGCAAAGATGTGTCGTTCGAGACTACAGCTATGATCATCCATAACCTCATATTCCCAGTTACCATATATTAATATAAAACTTGGATAGTGAAGAAGGCTGATAGGAAAAAAAATGATTCATTTGAAATATGGTGATGAAGAAAAGCTCTGCAGATATCCTGGACTGCTAGAAAGACTAACAAGTAGATCCTAGAGCAAATTAGGCCAGAAACATTTCTGGAGACAAAAATGAGAAAATTGAAGCTGTCCTACCTCTAGCATATCATGACAAAAGAAAAAAGACAATAATAAGCCAGCAGTCAGAGCTGACTTAAATATATATATACATATATATATAATATATAAAAATATATAACATATAAGGTATAACATAGAATATAATATATAATTACAGGCATAACACACTTACATATATTATATATAATATGTATATTAAGTATTTTAATATAGTGTATATATAATATGACTATTATATGTATAGTATATACTTACATATACATATATGCATAGAGAATATATACATATATTTTAAAAAGAAGGCAATAATAAATCCAAATTTCAGGTACATTGTTATCTCTAGGTTTTCCTCTAAAAGGGAGGGGGTTGGGAACCAGGCAGGGAGCAGGGGGATTTCAAAGGTATTAGTATTATTCTATATTTTAGAAAAGTGGCATACTCCTTAATGTTATTTTTGTTTATTTTTTATTCTGTACTTATTTATTAGAATATATTTTCTACCTATTGAAATTTTAAAAGAAACAATGAGATTATTTTTTGTCCTAAAGTGAATTACTCTATTCTAATTAGCCTTACTATTCCAAAAAAATAAAAGGACTTACTGTGATTTTCTCATTTTAATAGTAATGAAAATCTCAATTGTTAAAACGTTTTTGATGCCCAGAAAGAAAGAAGTGAAAGAAAAACCCTCAGGCCTCAAAGACAGCAAAGGGTGACGACTGAGAGCTCTAAAGCCCTCGATTGTGCTGTGGGTTCATTGCCCCAGCCAAGGTGGAGACTGAACCTTTCCATTTAACGGACAAAGCGAATGTAAATTTGTTCTATCACAATACACCCCGTATTAAATTTAGTAAAAGAAAATTGCACTAAGAGCTGAATTTTAGGCTTAACTCTGTGACACCCTTTTTTTGTATGGAATTGATCAGCTCAAACTGAGAGCTCATGACTGGGAAAATAACACAGTCTGCTGTGGCCTTGTTCTAAATGTTAATGGTGCCAGGGCCCACTCTGACACTAATTTCACAGTCACCGTTCCCTCTGATTGTCTAGCAGGAACCAGCATCCTTCCTTGGCTTCCCTGTGAGCAAGGCAGCTAGCTGCAGGACCGAGTCCATTTAGTATTAGTCATTGCAGTTTCCAGCTAGCCTGCGAAAATGAAATAGACCATGCACAGAATGAAGAAAAAAAATTATTTGAAGAAAATGTGAAACTTCATCCTGACTTACCAACTTTGCAAATGTCTTTCCTGATGTTGGATCATCTTCCTTTGATATTCTTTTCTTTTCTCTTCTTTTTTTAGCATCACTATAAAAATTAGATGATAGATACAAATATTTCTTTTTATTTCCCCCAAAGAACTGTCCCTCACCTCATTTTTGGTTAAAGGATGTTTATAAAATAGTCTCAAATAGTGCAAGTGATTGTGATGTGTTGAATATGAAATTGACTCCCGTACTGAAATCAAGGACCAAGTGAGAGATCAGCAAAGGAATGGGCTTTCATTCCACAAATGCCTGGGTGTCCATTTAGGAGAAAGCCATGCTTATGGAAATTGGCTAATAGCATTTTTGTTGTATTCTTACTTTCATTCCCCTATTGTTAACCAGTTTCACCCCCAATAAATTAATTAAAAAGAAAAAAATTTAACCCCCATGCAACATCTATAATGCTACCAACCTCCACACAAAAATTCTAGAATGTAAAAACCCTTATTAGAAGCTTTAAAATTTATCTTGTCAAGTGTATTTCACAAAGATTATTTAAAAAGAGATGTAAATTAAGTCTCTTGGCAGTCATTTCTGTAATAGTGCTTTACATTTGTATGATAAAATGTACTTATAACATGCTCATGCACATAATTTCACTGGGTCCTTCAATATCCCTTTGAAATAGGAAGGGAATTCTTATTTTATTTTTCTTACATTAAATGAGACAATCGAGGTTCAGCATCGTTAAATAACTTATTCCATTCTCTCCCCAAATTTTTTTTTTTGCATTTTTCTGAAGCTGGAAACAGGGAGAGACAGTCAGACTCCTGCATGCGCCCGACCGGGATCCACCCGGCACGCCCACCAGGGGGCAACGCTCTGCCCACCAGGGGGGGATGCTCTGCCCATCCTGGGCGTCGCCATGTTGCGACCAGAGCCACTCTAGCACCTGGGGCAGAGGCCACAGAGCCATCCCCAGCACCCAGGCCATCTTTGCTCCAATGGAGCCTTGGCTGCGGGAGGGGAAGAGAGAGACAGAGAGGAAGGCGCGGCGGAGTGGTGGAGAAGCAAATGGGTGCTTCTCCTATGTGCCCTGGCCGGGAATCGAACCCGGGTCCTCTGCACGCTAGGCCGATGCTCTACCACTGAGCCAACCGGCCAGGGCTCTCTCCCAAATATTTATTGAGCATACACTATAGGAAAAGCATGTGGTGTGCCTTCTGAGTTGAATATAGTGCAGAGTGCAAGAGCTTACCACTACCTAGTGAGGTACAATTATGCAAATAACTCTACTAGATAGCAGGGTGGGAAGTAACTTTTATGAGAAGTGTAAGTGTCTCATAACATACATGTGTAGGGTGGGGCAAAGCAGGTTTACAGTTGCTCATATGGAACATAATACAAGAATTAGTAAATAATAAAACAAAAATAAACATGCTTTGCATGACTCACAACTGTAAACCTGCTTTTGCCCCACCCTGGATACCAGGAAGGGAGAATTTGATCATGAAATTTGGATTCAGAGAAGTACTTTGGACAAGAATTTCCTTCTCTGAGCCTCAGATTCTTTATCTGTAAAATGGAGCTTCAAAGAGCTGTGGATAAGACAGGCCTTAGAGTCTGAATATATTTGTTCACAGTTAGCCATTAACACTTGCCAGATCTATAAAGTTTGCAATGTTACTGAACATTTCTATACTTCGGTATATTTTTCTCATTCAGTAGGAATAACAGTACCACCACATTGGTATTTGTGAATATTGAGAAAGACTTTATAACATGTACTGCCTAATAAATACTCAGAGTATGTCAGTTGCCATCATTATAGTACTAATAATAGTATGTTTGAAAGCCTCAAAAAAGATTAGATTAACAATATGATAATGAATAGGCTTTGAATAGTGAGTTGGATTATGATTGGCACAGGATTAAAAAAAAGTACAATTTCTTGAAATGAAGGATATTCTTGAAGAATACCAAGTTATCATCTTTATTGATACATATGCTATTGGTAAGTTCTTAAAGTATTATTCAATAGAAATAATTCTGAAGGCTTTTTGAATGGTAATTTAGAAATCTGTGGCTAATTTAGTAGGCACCTGGGGACCTCTGAAACATTCTCATCAACAATTAATATTGCCAGACTTTTAAACATTTGTTAATCTAGTTGTTGTAAAATGGTATCTGATTGTGGTTTTGTTTTGGCTTTCTTGATTATCAAGGAGATTAGGAATCCTTTTTATACACGGGTCCTCAGGTTACTACAATCTCAACATGCGACATTTCAAGTTTACGATGCTCACTCCCATAAAAACTTTAAAAAATTGAGATATGTTTCAGCTCATGCTGTTAGCATTCTACTTATGTACTATGTGGGTGAACTAGCTTGGTTGCACATGGTGGAAGAATATGTAGTAAAGCCACATATGAGAGATTTGGGGTCCCCTAGCACCCTTACCTGTGCCATTTTGAACTGTTAAAATTGCACATGTTCTGTTTGTGTTAGGCTAGGGTGTGTTCCAACTTATACCGAAATTTGGGTTACATCACTGCCCTAGGAACGGAACTGTGTTGTAACCTGAGGACTCCCTGTATATGAACTGCTACTATCTCTAAAAGTTATCATGGTTTCTGCTACCCAATAAAGGCTTAATAAATTTTTATTGAATAAATTAGTAAATGAATGAGTGCTTAAAATGAGTACAAGGTCTTTTTTTCTCAGACATCAAGGACTTTGTAACAGGCTTGTATAGAGACAATTCTCTTCTTGCCTGAGGCAAAGTTGTAACTTCAGTTAAAATGATATGGGCTGAGGGAGATATGTCCTGAAATGGACATCCTTGGCCATTGTTTTAGTTGCAAAAGTGACTTTTCACTGGCCCTATGCAGGTAACTGTCTCTTTCAGATGTGTGAAGTCTTGGGCCTTTCCAGATATGGGCATTATCATGCAGAGAGCAAGCATCATGTGCTTGGGAGAGGAGATAGTTACTATCCAGCTGTTTCAGGATGAGCTGATCCTAGACCAATAATGCCAATTTGAGAATCTTGACTGAGAAGGTTTGGCCTGGCAAATAGATTCCTCAACTATTCCTTTCTTTAGTGTCTATAGTCAGGAGACGACAGTTAAGACCTAACTACAATCCTGGCTGGTTAGCTCAGTCAGTTGGTTAGAGTGTCCTTCTGAAACACCAAGGTTGTGGGTTTGATCCATAGTCAGGGCACATACAGGAAGCAATTAATGAACACACAACTAAGTGGAACAAAAAATAAATTCGTTTCTCTCTCTCCCTTCTTCTCTCTCTCTCTCTTAAACTCAATCATAAAAAAATAAAAAAATTAAAATCTTGACTTTAAGCACCCAGCTGATGGAACTTATCTTAAAATGCAGTCATCCCTCACCATATCGCGGTTCACTTTTCACAGTCTCACTGTATTGCAAATTTTTAAATTGTACATATCTAATTTTGTATCGCAGATTTTTCGCTATATCACAGAATTTTGTGGTATACAAGTATTTTTATATGTTTATTATTTTAATTGTTTTGTGGTGAAATAAGCATTTTCTAGCCTAAAAAAATTGAAAACAATATAAAAAATACAAAAAACATTAATTAAAACATATTAAAAGAATATTAAGACTGACCTGGTGGTGGCGCAGTGGATAGAGCGTCGGACTGGGATGCAGAAGGACCCAGGTTCGAGACCCCGAGGTCGCCAGCTTGAGTGCGGGCTCATCTGGTTTGAGCGAGGCTCACCAGCTTGGACCCAAGGTCGCTGGCTCCAGCAAGGGGTTGCTCGGTCTGCTGAAGGCCCGTGGTCAAGGCACATGTGAGAAAGCAATCAATGAACAACTAAGGTGTTGCAACGCGTAATGAAAAACTAATGATTGATGCTTCTCATCTCTCTCCGTTCCTGTCTGTCTGTCCCTGTCTATCCCTCTCTCTGACTCACTCTCTGTCTCTGTAAAAAAAAATATATATATATATTAAATTGAAATAAAGCCTTAAAATATACATAAATAATAAAATAAACATAAGGTCGCTACTTTGTGGATTTTCACTTATTGCAGGGGGGTCAGGAACCTAACCCCCACAATAGAGGAGGGACCACTGTATAGGTTCTATTATGATGTAGGTATGGTGAGGCCAACAAAGCAGGAGGCACTACCACTGAAAAGATGGTTTGTCATACTTGCAGATCTCAAGAGAAGGGGGCACACCATGCCACTGAAGGCCGTATGCAAAAGTACTAGGGTCAGTTGGGAGGCAGAGGAATGGGGTAAAAGTGGGAGGACTCTTTCTTGTGGTTTTTGTAGGCATGAACAGGCAAGCCCAGGTGAATTCTAAGAAAATTGACTAAGCTAACATTTTTACTTTATATTGCATTATTAGCTTTAAAGAATTTGAGTTGGCAGGTTTGGACAATTTCAGTGGGCTCTGAGGCAGAGAGGCTGTCTCTAGTAGTCTGGTACCAGGCCCTGGATGATTATTTGTTCATAGGCTAGTTGTTTATGATTTCTAGAAACTGGCTAACACTGGGTGGGGCAGACACTCCAGACTCAGCTAATCCCCAAAAGTGAAAGCATTAGAATACAGCAAATAAAAACCTGGGTTAATACACATACAAAGATAGTTTTCCATTTCCTCTTATATCTTAAAAGAAGCCTATGGAATAGAAATAACTATTATTTGTTGAAATGTCGTATACACTAAATTTTGAATTAGTTGTGTGACATATTTTTTTTTTCAATAACCTGGATGTTAGTGTCATAAACAAAAGGCCTATATTGTCTCAAACATATTTAGTAGTGAGAGGATAGATATAGTCTCTAAGATCCAAAGGACAGAACACGGAAAAAAAGGTAAAAATCATAGACAGTGTTGGTAAAACAAATGTGTTAGGCTTGCTCGCTTGTACTTTGCCTGTTCGGTGCAGGAGCACGGAGCAGCGCCATATGTGTATAGTCTATGTAAGGCTGCAGGTGTTTGCCCTCAGGGCAGCAGATTGTAAATTGTGGATTGCTTGCTGCCATTGGGAGGGGCCATTTACTGCTATTCTTTGCTAGAGAAGGGGTTTTTCCCAAGGTCTGTTTGGCTTGTGAGTCCTGAGAGAGAGAGGAAGAAGCAGTTTTCCCGCCTGCTTCCTCGTCCTCTGTTGTGAGACTCTAATAAACAGAATAGCTCTCCACTGCAAAAAGCAGGTTTTCCTTTCCCTCTGTTTTTGTTTTTGTTTTCTTTTCTTTCCTTATTCAGTTGCTTGTCTTTGCGAGCCTCCAATAAATTGGAATGGCTGCTTTCTGGCTCTATAGTTCCTTTACTGTCTGCCCGAATTCAATGCAAATCTGCATGGCCACAACCACCAGCTTTACAGACAGACATGGTCCTACAGATGGAATTCATCATAACAAGAATTTTCCAAAATGCAACAGTCATGTGACATAAAGAAGTCTCCTTCAGAGGATACACTATTTCTCCTGCCTGTCTTCAGTCCAGAGAATTTCTACATTGGCTGGAGTTTTAAACCTAGTGACCCTTATGGTCCCATTAGATCCAAGACTTGAAGCTTCCCAACCAACTAACTAACTTTATGTTCGTAAAGCCCTTACAATATAGAGGCAACATGAAAATAAAATTTGGCTGAGTGCTGAATGTTCGAGGGTTAAAATCAATTTTGAGTATAAGTTATATTAATGAACTTCTGAGATATAGAAAAACTCGGAAATTTTATCCCCTTCTCCCCTCTAGATTGACTAAGCACAGGAGGATAGCCTGAGATTCCATACAACAAAGCAATCTGTTGAAATGGAGAAGCCAGTTCCTTTTAACATTCCCAGCAAAAGGAAGTTACAGAGTTAAAATTATATGCAAGATTTAAGTTATAATTAGTTAATACCTCTGTAAGCATTTACTTAATGATACACTCATCTCTCCCTCCTCCCCATGATATTTTTTTTATCCACAAGTTTGATTCACTGACTTAAAGTATGTATATAATAAATTTTAGAATGACCAAGTATATACAGGAATACTCTTACTTATATAAAACACAGATTAAAGAAATTTTTTAAAATTTTTTATTTATTCATTTTAGAGAGGAGAGGGAGAGACAGAGAGAGAAGGTGGGAGGAGCTGGAAGCATCAACTCCCATATGTGCCTTGAGCAGACAAGCCCAGGGTTTCGAACCGGCGACCTCAGCATTTCCAGGTCGACGCTTTACCCACTGCGCCACCACAGATCAGGCAGATTAAAGAAATTTTAAACTGCGACATTTTAAAGATTCCAAAGAAGTTTGTTAAGCTAACATTTCTACTTTAGATTGTATTATTATTTTTTAAAATTAATCTCATTAAAACAGAAATTTATCTTGCTCTTTAAATGACCATAACTTACTGAGTAAAAGTATGTAATTTCACACCAATTCATCTCACACTCAGTAAAATAATTGCCTGGTGGTATAATGTACTGAAATAGTTTCACCTTACACAGCAATTTCCTAGATTAACCCCAGAGGGAAAAGATCTATCCTTAATCATCATCACTTTGCCTCAAAATCAACAATGTGTATATATTATATATGGTAGTGCATTACCTCCACCTGTCACCTTAATGCTCTGTATTGCCTAGCAAAATGCCTGATCCATAATAGGTGCTCAATAAATATTTAATATTTCAAACTAAAATGTAGTTGACATACAATATTATATTAACTTCCAGTGTACAATATAGTGATTCTACATTTATATACCTTACAATGCGATCACCACAATCTAATAACCATCTGTCACTATACAAAGTTGTTACAATGTTATTGGCTATATTTCCTGTGTTGTACATTAAACCCCTATGAATTATTTATTTTATAACTTGAATCTTGTGCAGTGGTCCCTGGTCTGTCACAGGGGTTAGGTTCCAGAACCCCCGGGAAAGGTGAAGATCTGCAAAGCAGCGACCTTATATTTATTTTATTATTTATATATATTGTAAGGCTTTATGAACCCTCCCCACACTCTTATAAACCTTTATCACACTGTTATTAACCTTTCTCACACTCTTATAAACACTTCCTATACTCTTAAACACTTTCTACGTATTTTATTTTGATTTAATATTCTTTTAATATGTTCTAATTAATATTTTTATAGTTTTATATATTGTTTTCAGTTTTTTAGGCTAGACAATGCTTATTTTACTGCAAAAATAATTAAAATAATAAATATATAGAAATACCTATATACCGCAAAATACTATGATATAGCAAAAAATCCACAATACAAAATTAGGTATATACAATTTAAAAATCCATGACACACTGAGACTATAAAAAGTGAACCATGAAATGTCAAGGGACAACTGTATCTCTCATTCCCCTCCACTTTTTTTTTTACCCATCCCCAACCCCTTAATAAATATTTAATATTGAAAAGCTAAAATCTCTTATTCAGAAGATACCAAAGGTCAAAAGAAGAGCGTAAACTCAAAAGATGAGATATGCTAAGTTTGCTTCATTTCTTTACTTTACTCTTTGTGATCATCACTTGGCTCCCTGGCAACGACATCTTCACATCACTAGAGCAGATTAGCCAAGATTAAAGGCAGTGGGCAGAATCAAGGGACATGTCCAGTTCCTGAGCTGAAGGCAAAGCTCAGAGTGTAGACCACAGTGCCTGAGAAGCTGAAGTCCATTTGCAATTGCTGACCCTCTGTGTGAGCTCTTTCCTGCAGCACAGCCCTCTTTTCCTCTTTGGGGACTGGATTAACCTAAAGGAGAAAGAGATCAGTCTGACAATAATAAGTGATTTCTTCTTATTATTTAATTGTGTCCCTGAACATCATGAAAGTTAGGTCAATAGTGTTGTTCTGAACATGACATGCAAGATTAGAGTAACTATTTCCACCATAATATTTCACAATTCCCTGTTAGTTTTTTTTAATCTCCTATCAATATCACAATAGCCATGTCACATGATGATGTAAGAAGAACATAATCAACAAAAATGAGAAGCTTCATTTTGAACTCAGAGATATTTATCCTCAAATTTCTCGGTCTATCATCAATCACCCTATAGGCTCTTAGAAGATTGTGACATTACACCACAAGTACTGACATAGCAAGGTTTACAAGATATTTTATTAATAGTGTAGTTTGGGCCCTCCACTTGGTGACTATTATCCATAGATCATACACATATTTAAATTACACAGACTATAAATATTCAAAAATAATATGGGAGGGAAATATTCCAGTAATTAAAAAATGCTAAGTTATCAAGGGATTGGTTTTATTTACTTAATAAAGCAATATGAGAGTCTTGGATAATATCTGTAAATAAATAGTTACAAGAGTGATTTTGACACCAAACTCCTGTCTTATAATTCAGAATCTTGTAATAGATACTAAATGATGAACTACAGCATCACCAGACAAAAGTAAGAAGGGGAGAAAAGGATGAACAAAAGGGCCCTTAGTAGCCCAAGCCAAATGTTTACAGTAAGAGCACAGTATAAGGATATATTATATATAAGCTACATAGGATGAGAAACCATATATCAAAGTACCTTCCCATAAAAGATAAGACTTAAATATTAAAAGAGCACATAATATTCCCAAATTAATCTTTGCTGTTTACAGTACCTTTCTTTTCCATTTCTTTACATTCAGAAATTTCTTAAGAAACCTCTGACATTGACAGGTAATTATTTGATGATGAAGTGAATAATGATGATAAAGATTGTAATGATTATGACAATTATCACATTGTATGTTAAATACTGTAATGAACTATAACTTCTCTTAGTTCCAAGGTTTCTCACCTGGAGAACTAGTCATAATCAGCTGAAATTATAAACAAGTACATGAAGATTTCCAAATTATCTCAGATATACCTGCTATCTGTGAAAAGAGTATGGAGCTTCAAATAGGGTCAGCCTCTCTTCAGATATATATTTATGTATATACAAATGCATATTTATACATACTGAGTATGCATATATATGTGTTGTATATAAAAAAATAAAAATAGCTTTTCTACATACATTATAATCTCATTGAAGCTTCAGAGAAACCTCATTAGACAGATAATTTAATCATAATTTCATATACAAAGAAATAAACATTCAAGGAGTATTGAATGTTTTCCAAAGGATACAGATGTAGTTGTTAAAAATAAATTTTTTTTCAAACCCAGGCATTTGGTTGCAAGTTTTGTTATGCCTAAAGGGAGAAGAGTGGATAAGTCTTGTCGTTTGAGTAAAGGTCAAATATTGTCGCTATCAGTTTGTTCTATTGAGTAGCCAAGCTATAACTCCAAGGATAGCACTAATTGGTTAAGAAATTATTTTCATAGCCTGACCAAGCAGTGGCTCAGTGGATAGAGCGTTGGACTGGGATGCGGAGGACCTAGGTTGAAGACTTCGAGGTTGCCAGCTTGAGCGCGGACTCATTTGGTTTGAGCAAAGCTCACCAGCTTGGACTCAAGGTTGCTGGCTTGAGCAAGGGGTTACTCAGTCTGCTGTAGTCCCCTGGTCAAGGCACATATGAGAAAGCAATCAATGAACAACTAAGGTGTCGCAAGAAAAAACTGATGATTGATGCTTCTCATCTCTCTCCGTTCCTGTCTGTCTGTCCCTATCTATCCCTCTCTCTGACTCTCTCTCTCTGTAAAGAAAAAAGAAGAAAGGAATTATTTTCATACAGAGTTGATGCAAGTCCTCACATCAGACCTAAGAATTGTCTATTATTAAAAAGCAAACATTTATTAAATGTATGACCAAGGCTAGAAGTCACTTACCCTTGGTAAGCCTCAGTTTTATCTTCTGTAAAAATAATAATACCCATTTAATAACCTCATTTAATAATTTAATAGTGAAAGTAATATATACAATGACTGATGCAAAGATGGAGGATGTAGAGAGCCTGGTATAGTGCCTAGCATTTAGTAAGCAATCATTAAAATTCAACTGCAATTAATTTAGTTTTGTTCATTGGGTACATTTTATGCCAGCATCGCACAGAATTGGAGAAATATTCCAGAATGAAAGCAAGATCTTTTCATAACTTCTTACTTATAATATAGACCATGTGGGAAAAAAGTGGCTGTTAATTTTCCTTAACTTATTATCAGTTGCTATATAGCCAAAAAGAAAAGACACTGACCTGGGTTTTGTAAGAATAGGCACAGTACCAGATAGAAAAGTGACACTGACTGAAAAAATAGGGTCTGATTAAAAAATAAAAATAAATAGAAACAATGTAAAAGAGCTAGAAGAAGAGAGAAAGCAACACATTTTTGGATGCTCTGTGACACAGACTCTGTTTAGCCCCTCTGCTGCCTTGTGTCAGTTGATTAAGACTGGGACACTTTCCCAAGTTGTGTGAGAGAAGCACAGCTGTCGTGTTCAGGATCTTGAGCAAGAAACGTATGCTTCCTGCCAAGCTTTCACTGAGTACAGGCTCAAAGCTTCACAGAAACAGAATGGTTTCTAAAACGATCGGAAAGAATCATCCCCTTGACAGATGGAAAGTATCAGAGCCTAGGGAAGTGTGCTTGTGTGAGCACGCACATATGCGCATGTATGTGTGCACACCCACGCTTGCACACATGCATTTGGTGAATAGGCTGTCAATAGGACTTGAAAACTTATATTAAGAGTTCAGGGTTTCTCTGTTACTGCATTGTTTTTCTGTTACTGCACCATGGTTTCTCATAATCCTATTTTTTTAAGTGAATGATAATCACAATCATTTTTCGATGGACCTGAACAGTTAAGGAATAAGGGTTTACTCCAGCATAATAGTTTGTAGAACCTGTTTTAAAAGCTTAACACACCCACATACACATACACAAACACAAACATATAATTTATCATCCTCCCATTATAAACTCATAAATTAGCATACTTGCTCAGCTTTTATAACAAGAAAAATGAATCTGGGTTTTTATTCAAAAAGATATTAGGGAATTTCCAAGCAAAAGGAAAGAAAAAACCAGACATGCTATTTCTCCCCTAGGTCCTTCTATTCTTTGGCTATTTTAATCTCACCTCCCATGTGGGATGACTAGACCACTCAAGGTAACTATGGCAACACTCAATCCCAGAGTTGATGTGCTGCCTGAAGTTTAGCCAACAGTTTACTGCATCATTGCCTTTTTGCTTAATAATTTTAATAGCAGTTGATAAAGGTTTCATGCAAATGTGATTAAGAGCCATTTTAAGGGACGCTTTTCCATTATTCCGAAACCTTAAGCTAACTTAGAGAACAAAATATTGATATTGCTGGAGTTGACACTGTAAGTATACATTTAATCTCATCCTCAGAGGATCCTCCTTAGAATATATGCATTCCTCAGTGATGTTGCAGGTTTGGTTCCAGACCACCACAATAAAGGGAACATTGCGATAAAGCAAATCACATGAATTTTTTGGTTTTCTAGTGCAGCAGGCTGATAGCTGTTTGGGGGGCTGGGGACTAGATGAAGTATGTGGAGGAAGTGAGCAAAAAAAGGGAAAAGAAAAACCCTTGTGGACACTAACAACAGTGTGTTGTTTGCCAGGGGTGAGGGGAGGTGAAGGAGAGTATAGGGGGGATAAATGGAAATGGATAAAGATTTGACTTGGGGGAACTGGACACACAATAAAATGTACAGAAATTTGTTGCAGAATTGGGTACCTGAAACTTGTGTAATTATATTAACTAGCATACCCCAATAAATTTAATTTTAAAAAAGGAAAAAAAAAATTATGTTTACATTGTACTATAGTCTTTTAAGTATACAAATAACATTATGTCTAAAATATGTATATACCTTAGTTTCAAAATATTTTATTGTTGAAATATGCTAATCTACACCTGAACTACCAGTGAGTTGTAATCTTTCTGCTGGTGGAAGGTCTGTCCTAAGTGTCAATGGTTGCTAAAGGTCAGCGGAGGGGAAACTGTGGCAATTTCTTAAAGTATGACAACAGTTTGCTGTATCGATTGCCTCTTCTTTTCATGAATAATTTTTCTGTAGCATGTGATGCTTTCTGTTAGGATTTTACCCACAGTAAAACTCCTGTCAAAACTGAAATCAATTCTCTCAAACCCTGCTGCTGCTTTATCAACTAACATCATGAAATATTCTAAATCTTTTGTTGTCATCTCAACAATCTTCACAGCATCTTCACCAGGCAGAGATTCCATCTCAAGAAACTGCTTTCTTTGCTCATCCATAAAGAGCAAGTCCTCATTTGCTAAAGTTTTATCATGAAATTGCAGCAATTCAGTCCCATCTTCAGGCTCCACTTGGAACCCTAGTTTCTTGCTATTTCCACCATATCTTTGGTTACGTTCTTCACTAAAGTCTTGATCCCCTCAAAGTCATGCTTGAGGGTTAGAATCAACTTCATTCAAACTCCTGATAATGTTGATGTTTTGATCTCTTCCTGTGAGTCATGAATATGCTTCGTGGCACAAAGAATGGTAAATACTTTCCAGAGGTTTTTAATTTACTTTCATCAGATCCATCAGAGGAATCACTATCTATGGCAGCTATATAGCCTTAGAACATGTATTTCTTAAATAGTAAGACTTAAAAATTTAAATTACTTCTTGATCTGTGGGCTACAGAATAGATGTTGTGTTAGAAGGCTTGAAAACAATATTAATTCCATGTACACTTTCATCAGACTTCCTCGGTGACCAGGCACATTGTCAAGGAGGCACATACTTTAAAAGGAATGTTTTACTCTGAGTGGTAGGTCTTCTCAACAGTAAACTTAAAATACTCAGTAAATAAGCCATGTTGTAAACAGATGTGCTGTCATTCAGTTTTTGTGGTTTCATTTGTAGAGCACAAGAAGAGTAGATTTGGCATCATTCTTTAGGGCCCTAGGATTTGGGAAAAGTTAAATGAGCACTGACTTCAACCTAATGTCACCAACTGCATTAGCTCCTCATAGGAGAACCAGCATGTATTTTGAAGCTTTGAAGCCAGGCATTCAATTCTCCTCTCCACCTAACAGTTCTAGGTGCCATATTCTTCCCATATGAGGCTATTTCATCTACACTGAGAAATCTGTTGTTGCCCTGGCTATTGGCTGAGTAGTAGACCATTGACCTGACGTGTGGATGTCCCGGGTTGGATTCCCAGTCAGGGCACATAGGGGAAGTGCCCATATGTTTCTCCAACCCCCTTCCTCTTGCTTCTTTCTCTCTCTTTCTCTCTCTCTCTTCCCCTCCTATAGCCATGGCTCAATTGGAGTGAGTTGGTCTGGGGGGCTGAGGATGGCTCCATGGCCTCACCTCAGGTGCTAAGGAGAGCTCTTTTGTTGAGCAACAGAGCAATGCCCCAGATGGGAAGAGCATAACCCACTAGTCGGCTTGCTGGGTGGATTCTAGGCAGGGTGCATGCAGCAGTCTGTCTCTGCCTCCCCTCCCCTCACTGAATAATAAAAAAGGAAGGAAGGAAGGAAGGAAGGAAGGAAGGAAGGAAGGAAGGAAGGAAGGAAGGAAGGAAGAAAGGAAGGAAGGAAAAAAAAAGAAAAGAAAGAAAAAGAAAGTCTGTTGTTTAGTGTAGACCCCTTCATTAATTATATTGGCTAGATCTTCTGGATGACTTGCTGCATCAACACCTGCTGCTTCACCTTGCACTTTTATGTCATGGAGGTGGTTTCTTTCCCTAAACCTTATGAACTATCTTCCAACCTCTAACTTTTTTCTAAAGCTTCTTCACCTCTCTAAGCCTTCATAGAATTGAAGAAAGTTAGGGTCTTACTCTGAAGTAGGCTTTTGCATAAGGGGATGCTGTGGTTGGTTTGATTTATCCAGACTACTAAAATCTTCTCCATATCAGCAAGAAGGCTGGTTTTTTGTTTGTTTGTTTGTTTACAGAGACAGAGAGAGAGTCAGAGAGAGAGATAGATAGGGACAGACAGACAGGAACGGAGAGAAATGAGAAGCATCAATCATTAGTTTTTTGTTGCGACACCTTAGTTGTTCATTGATTGCTTTCTCATATGTGCCTTGACCGTGGGGCTGCAGCAGACCGAGTAACCCCTTGCTCAAGCCAGCAACCTTGAGTCCGAGCTGGTGAGTTTTGCTCAAACCAGATGAGCCCACACTCAAGCTGGTGACCTTGGGGTCTCGAACCTGGGTTCTCCGCATCCCAGTCCGATGCTCTATCCACTGCGCCACCACCTGGTCAGGCAAGAAGGCTGTTTTGCTTTCTTATCATTTGTGTGTTCACTGACATAAGCTTTTAATTACCTTCAAGAACTTTTTCTTTGCATTCATAACCTGGCTGCTTGGCATAGGCATAGCTTTTATACTGTCTTAGCTTCGACAATGCCTTCCTTATTAAACTTAATCTAGATTTTTATTTAAAGTGAGAGATGTGTAGCTCTTTTTTCCGTTGAGCACATCCTGTGGTTATTAATTGGCCTCATCTCAATATAATGTCTGAGGGAATATTGAGGTCCAAGGAGAAGGGGGTGATGGTAAGTCGGTTGGAGGAGCAGTCAGAACACACGTTTATTGACTAAATTCACTTTTGTGGATATGATTTGTGGCATCCCAAAACAATTACAATAGCAACATCAAAGACCACTTACCAAAAATTATCATTACAAATATATTAATGATGAAAGTTTGACATATTGCTAACATTACCAGAATGTGACACAGAGACATGAAGTGAGCAAATGCTATTGAAAAAATGGTACCAACAAATGAAAAATAAACAAACAAATTAACAAAACATCCACTACCTTTGAAGTGTAATAAACAGAGAACAAAGTCTGCCTGTACCTACCTGTTGGACAGCAGAACACCAGTGACTGCACTGCACTGGTAAGCCAGCAGCACTTCCCAGTCTAATAAAACCACAAAAAGCTGGGGCCCAGGTTAGTTGATTCTTATAAGCATTTCTCCTCGACAATCATTCCTTTGCACATAAAGTAATAAATTGCACTAGTTTAAATAGAATTTGAAATGTCACTTTGGCTTTCAGAAAAACTAATAAAAGAATGGGTAAATTTATATGACCTAGAGAAGGAAATATTTCAGATTCTAAGATTTGGACCTAATCTCTTAACAAAGATAGAGGTAAGAAGTCATTCTTTATAAGCAACTTCTTTTTCTTTTTCAAATGGGAGGAGGAGAGATAGAGAGACAGACTCCCACATGTATCCTGACCTGGATCCCCCCGGAAACCCCCATGTGGGGCCAGTGCTCTGCTTGTCTGGGGCCATGCTTGCAACCAAGCTATTTTTAGTGCCTGAGCTGGAGGCTCCATGGAGACATCTTAAGTGCCCAGGGACAATGAGCTCAATATAATCAACCCATGGCTATGGGAGGGGAGAGAGAGAGAGAGGGAGAAAGAGAGAGAGAGAGAGAGAGAGAGAGATGTGGGAGGGGGAGGGGTGGAGAAGCAGATGATCATTTCTCCTATGTGCCCTGACTGGGAATCGAATCCAAATATCTACACACCAGGCCGATGTTCTACCACTGAGTCAGCTGACCAGGGCCTATAAGTAACTTATTATTATCAATGGTAGAAATATTCCTTAATCTAAAGTGGGAAATACAAAGACTAGCCAAACTTGCAATTAAAAGCTGTGGAGAGCTTAGAAACCCAGACAAACCAGAAGTTGAATTAGCACTGCTAAAGCTTCATCCCTGATTAAATTAAGATGATCGTCTGCATCCTCTGTATGATCAGTGGAAGAAAGGGTAAACTACTTATTCATAAAAACACCTTCTAGAGACTCTATAACACTTTTTTGTGTCAGAGACAGAGAGAGACACAGATAGGGACAGACAGACAGAAAGGGAGAGAGATGAGAAGCATCAATTCTTGTTGCAGCACCTTAGTTGCTCATTGATTGCTTCTTATATGTGCCTTGACCGTGGAGTTACAACAGACCGAGTGACCCCTTGCTCATGCCAGTGACCTTGGGTTCAAGCTGGTGAGACTTGCTCAAAGCCAGATGATCCTGTGCTTAAGCTGGGCACCTGGGGTTTCAAACCTGGGTCCTCTGCATCCCAGTCTGACGCTCTATCCACTGCGCCACTACCAGATAAGCCTCTATAATTTTTAAAACATAATATTGAACAGTTAAAATAAAATTACTAGACATGTGAGTAGACAGGACCAATTAATTGATAAATGTGTATATGAGAGAGAAAAATGATAAAATAGAAGCAAGTTCACAAGTTAGCCACATCTTGAAGTTAGCAGAAAAGACTTTCAAGTAACTATAAATAGTCTAAATCAATAGAGAATAGCTAAATTAGTATAAAAATGTAGAATTTAAATAGAGTATTGCAGTCTATAAAAATTAAATCCTATTTAAAATAATTAATACAGTTAGAAGTCAAGAGAGTAGATATAACATTTGATTAAGTTTAAGTTAAAAAACCATGTGCCAGAAGACATGACTTCAGAATGGCAGAGTAAGGAGCTTGGTCAACCCCCACACCCCCCAGCAAATAAAGAAACAGATAAATAAATAAATAAATAAATAAAAATTACAAATAAAACAACTGCAGTTGTTGGTATTTGTGGGTTATTGGTTTTAGGATCCTGTGGATATCCAAATCCACAGATGCTTAACTCCTTTATGTAAAATGGTGTAGAAGAATGCATTACAATCTGCCATCCACCTCCATGGCGTCCTGACTGTGGTTCAGAGTAATACATTTGTTTGTTTGTTTTTATAGGATACATTTTTAAGTCCCTTTTTTAAAAATTTTATTTTATTTTATTGGTGACAGAGACAGAGAGAGTCAGAGAGAGGGACAGATAGAAACAGACAGACAGAAAGGGAGAAAGATAAGAAGCATCAATTCTTCATTGCGGCACTTTAGTTTCTTATTGATTGCTTTCTCATATGTGCCTTGAGGCGGGGGGGGGGGGGGCTAAAGCAGACCGAGTAATCCCTTGCTCAAGCCAGGGACCTTGGGCTCAAGCTGGTGAGCCTTGCTCAAACCAGATGAGCCTGCACTCAAGCTGGAGCACTGGACCCTCAGGGTTTCGAACCTGGGTCCTCCAGGTCCCAATCTGACACTTTATACACTGCACCACCGCCTGGTCAGGTAGAGTAATACATTTTCTTTTAATCTATTGTTCTCTGACTCTATGGAAGTAAAACCCACAGATATGGATCGCTCATTGTAATTTTTTTTAACTGAGGAGGGGAGATAGAAAGACTCTTGCATGTGCCCCAACCAAGATCCACCTGGCAACCCCCATCTGGGGCTGATGCTTAAATCAATTGAACTATTCTTAGCACCTGGGGCTGATGCTCGAACCAATCAAGCCACTGACTACAATAGAGGAAGAGAGAGAAAAGGGGAAGAAGGTGGGGAAGAAAAGCAGATGGTCACTTTTTTTGGGTGCTCTGACCAGGGATTGAGCCTGGGATATTCACATGCTGGGCCTGGCAAAAGCTATATCCACTGAGCCAGCTGGCCAGGGACTCATTGTATTTTAGATCTCTAGAATGCACTAAAAGCAGCATGCAGCAAATAAAAAATATATCCATTTGAAAAAGTACTAACTCTCAGTAAGAATAGTAATGAAGTCATTTGAGTCCTGGCCATTTCCTTATTCCCATGTCCAGCTCTGTATTATGGTAGCTCTATCCTGGGTTCCTACTTCAGGCAAGTATGGCCAAGAAGATAAGAGCTCTGTCTACTCCCAGATTCCAGTCTGGACCTATAGTTTTACACCAGAAAGAGTAGACCCCAGACTTTGTCATCCCCTCTTCCCAGCTCCATGTTGAAGAAGCTCTACTGTACATGGTCATAACAGAGAGGCTCAGTCCTCTTCCCCCACCAGTCCCCTACTCATAGAGAGGAAGCTTTAAGGTAACGTTTGCAGACCAAGAATACTGGGGCCTAAATCACCCTCACCACATACCACTGACAGGGTGAAAGTTCCATATAAAGAGGGGCAAGTTGAGAAGACCAGGGGCTG
Source organism: Saccopteryx leptura (assembly GCF_036850995.1). Lineage (NCBI taxonomy): Eukaryota > Metazoa > Chordata > Mammalia > Chiroptera > Emballonuridae > Saccopteryx > Saccopteryx leptura. The sequence goes on along the minus strand of NC_089504.1, from coordinate 370,274,617 downwards.
CAACAATCCCCATTCAATGCCAAATTTATAGAATAGGGATGCCATTCTAAGGATAGCAGGTTCATACCCCACCTCTGGTGCAGTGTTTCTGGGGTTCTGCCTATAAGAAAAGGCATCTAAAAAGATGAAGAACTTGGCATTTCTGCCTAAGGAGACTCATTATATTAGAAACAGACTATGGAGAACTCAATGTTTAAGGGTATTCTACAACAATAAAGAACTTGGTGGAGAACATTTAAGAGAAGTCTGATAGCTCTGTGATACAAGCAAAATGGCAAAGCAATCAGAAGTCTAATATAAAGCAGTAATTTTTACCCTTTTTGATCTCTGATCAAATATATATATATTGCTAACCTGACAAAAAAAAATAAGTATAATTTTGATTCATTCACATCAGGCAGTTATTGTGTGATGGTTGTTGTCATTCTTAAATTTGAATATCTAAGGGAAAAGATGTCAGTGCCCCTGACTAAATAGTCAGGAATTTTATGTTTTAAATTTTTTTTTTGTGGCACACCAGTTGAGAATTGCTGATATAGATAATCATAGAAAGACAGTCAAGAAGAACCGTTCTTAGATCTTAGTCTAACTCTAGGATTTGGGAAGGGTGCACCCACTAAGGAACAATCAGAGCAGAATATGAGGAAGATTAAAATATCTCTCAAGACACAAATAGACCCAACAATACAGGGTCAATGCTTCATTAACACAAGAAGTTAAACACAAGCTCAGACCAAATATTGACTTGACAATAAGCTGCTCTGATGCTGGAGAGACTTCTAGAAAAAGAGGCATAAAAATAAAATGACACGCATTTCTGTCAGTCTGAAAGACTGGGTAAATGTGAAAAGTTGTATCCCTTCAAAGTAATTATAGGGAAACTTACAACAATGAATCCCTGGTTGGACATATGGCAGCATAATGTGAATGACAGCAACTTCTAAGCCACAAACACATTTAATAGTAAAGAGTAAAACTCTAACAGCCTAAAAGAGCTTAAGCATAACCGTTGAGCAATAAGTTAACTACAAGCAATCCCTTTGTACACAAGCTGAAAGATAAAACAAAGAACAAAAAAATCTGTCTAAAGATATCAGAGGCTACATATTATAAAAAAAATAGCATGAATGAAAATAGCCCTACCACATCAGCAAACAAGTTAATGGCCAAACAACTAAAATAACAATAATTTACCAAAGGAGGGTATGAGAATCAGTATATATATTTAGCACAATATATTATTTAAAAATCCAGTTTTCAACAAAAATATGAAACATGCCAAAGACACAGGAAAATGTGATACATACACAAGAGGAAGAGGCAATTACAACTTCCTTTGAAGACACTTAGATAATGGACATAGCAGACAAAGACTTTAAAACACCACTTAGCCTGACCAGGCGGTGGTGCAATGGATAGAACGTTGGACTTGGATGTGGAGGACCCAGGTTTGAGACCCTGAGGTCGCCAGCTTGAGTGCGGGCTCATTTGGTTTGAGCAAAGCTCACCAGCTTGGACCCAAGGTCACTGGCTTGAGCAAGGGGTTACTTGGTCTGCTGTAGCCCTACGGTCAAGGCACATATGAGAAAGCAATCAATGAACAACTAAGGTGTCACAACAAAAAACTGATCTCTCTGTTCCTGTCTGTCCCTATCTATCTCTCTCTCTGTCTCTGAAAAAAAAATTATAAATATGTTAAAAGAATTTAAGAAAACCACACATACAGAATTAAAGGAAAGTATAAGGAATAGTGAAAATGACTCCTCAAATCAAGAATATAAATAAGGAAATATAAATTATTTTAAAATAACCAAATGAAAGTTACGGAATTTAAAAGGTAACAACAAAATAAAACAATTCACTAGAGAGATTCAAGCATAGATTGGATAACAGAAAAAGAATCATTGAAATAAAAGGTAGATCATAGAGATTACGCATTATATAATCTATAAAACAGACAAAAAATAATTCAAAAAGTAAAAGAAACTCTAAATAAAATATTAAATAATTTACTCATTTGGGAGATATTACATGTTCATCAATAAAAATAATCAAGATTGTTAAGATAGCCCTGGCCAATTGGCTCAGTGATAGAGTGTCAGCCCAGCATGCGGATGTGTGGATGTCCTGGGTTTGATTCCCAGTCAGGTCACACAGGAGAAATGACCATCTGCTTCTCCACCCATTCCCCTCTCACTTCTCTCTTTCTCTCTCTTCCCCTCCTGCAGCTATGGCTCGTTTTGAGCAAGTTGGCCCTGGGTGCTGAGAATGGCTCCATGGCCTCCACCTCAGGGACTAAGAGAGCTTGGTTGCTAAGCAACAGAGCAATGCCTCAGATGGGTAGAGCATTGCCCCCTAATGGGCTTGCCATGTGGATCCTGGTTGGGGCACATGTAGGGGTCTGTCTCTGCCTCCTCACCCCTCACTGAAGTAAAAAAATAAAGATTATTAACATACTAATTTTTCCAAATAATTTATAGACCTAAAACAATCCCAGTGAAAGTCCTATCATGTAATTTTGTAGATACTGACAAACTGATTTTAGAGTTTGTATTGAGAAGTAAAAGACACAATCATCAACACAGTAAAGAAAAAATGAAATAAAACCACAAATTTAAAAGACTGACACTATTGGACTTTTGGACTTAGTTAAACTAAGGTAACCAAGGCAGTATGATTAAAAAAAAAAAAAGAAGAAGAAGAAGAAGAAGAAGAGAAAAGGCTTGGGGAGCTGAATACACAACACAGTATACAGATGATGTGTCAGGAATTCAGCACTGAAACCTGTATAATTTTGTTAACCAGCATCACCCCAATATATTCAATAACAATAAAAATAAATTAGTGAATTAGAATAAAAACAAAAACAAGAATAGACCCACACAAATAGACTTAACTAATTTTTGACAATAAAACAAAAAATGGTATTACTGGCTATTCAGATGCAAAATAACAAATAAATGTAAACAAAGACCTTATATTTTTTATTAATATTAACCCAAGGATCATAGGTCTAAATGTGAAATTCATAACTATAAAACACCTATAAGAGAACAATAATAAAAGATAACTAGGTGACCTTGAGTTTGGCAATAACCTTTTAGATACAGCAGAAAAAGGGATGGCCTTGCCTGACCTGTGGTGCTGCAGTGGATAAAATGTCGACCTGGAGTGCTGAGGGAGCCAGTTCAAAACCCTGGGCTTGCCTGGTCAAGGCACATATGGGAGTTGGTGCTTACTGCTCCTCCCCCTTCTATCTCTCTTTCTCTCTCTCCTCTATAAAATGAATAAATAAACTCTAAGAAAATAAAAAAGTCATGGCCTCTAAAAGAAATGCTTGATAAATTGGGCTTCATTAAAAGTAGAAAGTTTTGTTCTATGAAAAAACATGTCAAGAGGATGAGAAGACAAGTCACAGACTGGGAGAACATATTTGCAAAATATGTATTTGAAAAAGGGCTATTACCTAAAATATATAGAGAAATCTTAAAACTTAAGAATGAGAGAATGATCAACCCTATTAAAATTTGGCAAAGAAAATAAACAGCTGCCTCACTAAAGAAGATACATAGATGGCAAACAAGCATGTAAAATTGCTCAACATCATCTATCCATAGGGAATTGTAAATTAAAACAATGAGATACCACTATATACCTATTAGAATAACTAAAATTCAAACACTGACAGCACCAAATGCTGACAAGAATGTGGAAGAACAGGAAATCTCAGTCATTACTGGTTAGATTGCAAAATGGGATAGACACTTTAGAAGACAGTTTTGCAGATTTTACAAACTAAGTATACTCCTATCATATAATCCAGCAATCACAAAATCTTGCATATGGATATTTATAGTAGCTTTCTTCATAATTACCAAAACTTGGAATAAATGGACATATCCTTCAATAAATAGATAAATAAATTTTGGTACATCCATTATACAGTACTAAAAAGAACTAAACTATTAAGACACAAAAAGACATGAAAAATCTTAAATGTACATTACTTAATAAAAAAAGCAAAGCTGGAAAAGCTACATATTGTGTGATTTCTACAAAATAACATTCTAGAATATGCAAAACTATACAAACAGTAGTTGCCAGTGTTTGCAGGAAAATAAAGTTGAATAAATTAAACAGAATTTTTAGGGCAAATGATATTGTTTATGTATGATGCTCTAATGGTAGACACATGTCAGTACATATTTATCAAAATCCATAGAACATACAAAATCAACAGTGAACCTTAATGTAAACTATAGATTTGGGCTGATAAAGAGATGTCAATGCTGATTATAAATTGTAACAAATGTACCCGGATGTACTACCAGTATTTCGGTGTTGGAAAAGCCTGGAAAAGGATGGGGGGAAACATAGAATCATTTGTACTTTCTGTTCAATTTTTCTGTGAATCTAGAAACATTATTAAAAATAATGTCAATATTTTTTAAAATAAACAAGCATTATTAAAATGTGGGACACAATTAAATGCAGTAACACACACAGAAAAATGGACAGAAAAGAATGTTTTCTTTTCTTTTTTTTTTTTCATGGCTAAGAACATCTCATATTCGATGAAAAGAGTTAAACTATATATCCAAGGAATTCAACAATCTTTAAGTAGAATAAGTGCAAAGAGATTCAAACCCATACATGAACATTATAGTCAAAATGTTGAAAACTAAAGATAAATAGAACTTGAAATCTGTAAAAGAAAAATGACTCATTACCATATTTCCCCATGTTTAAGACATACCCTTTTTTGAAAAATTAGAGGTAAAAAAACTGGGTGTGTCTTATACAGTGGTTATAGATTTTTTTACTTGCATTTCTCACTTTTTCATGCCTGTTGCTGTGCTCATTGTTGTAGATTTTTTTACTTTCATTTCCCACTTTTTCGTGCTTGTTGTCTTTGCACTCATTGTTTTGCACTTGTTACTGGTATATTATGGTAGGTTACATTTTGCCACGTTCTGCCCAGAAATGGTTCAGAAAAGATTTTCATACAGTGCTGAATTCAAGTTAAAAGTAATCCAGTTTGCAAAAGTGAATGGAAATCATGCTGCTGGATGTAAATTTTGTCCTCCTCAAACTGAGAAATCAATCCAAGACTGGCTATGGGAAAGAGAAACCCTACTGAAAACACCACCGCAGAATAAGGCCATAAGAGGCAAGTAGCAAAATGGTCTGATTAAGAGAGGGAATTGAAGATAAGGATTGAAGAGCAAAGGACAATGGGAATTACTGTGTCCACAAAGATGGTTCAGCATGAGGCAAGAAGAATTGCAGATGAAAAAGAAGTTACTCATTTCAAAAGAGGACACAATTAGTGCTTCAGGTTCAAGAAACAAAATGGACTAAGCATGCGTACATGCATCAGACTTGCCCAAAAGATGCCTGAAAGCTATGAGCAGAAGGTCCTTGAATTTCATTGTTTTGTCATTCAATGTCAGATGACACATCAGTTTGAGTTGGGACAGATTGAAAATATGGACAAAGTCCTCCTTCAATTTGATATCCCAAGTAACAGAATTGTTGATAAGAAGGGGGTGAAAACTGTAACTGTAAAAACAAGTGGACATGAAAAGAGCCATTATATAGTTGTTTTAGCTTGTTGTGCTGACAGAACCAAGCTGCCTCCTATGCTAATTTCCAAATGCAAAACAATGCAAAAAGAAGATATTTCTCAAGGAGACATTGTCCATGTTCATGACAAGGGTTGGATAAATCAGGATGGGATGAAGATCTGGTTTGAGAAAGTGTGGAGAAGGAGACCAGCTGAGCTCTTATGCAAACCTGCCCTATTGGTGCTTGATCAGTTCAGAGCACACATAACAAAAAACACAAAGAAGATTGCTGCAGAGCAGAAAACAAACCATGCCGGCACACCTGGAGGCTTGATATTCCAGCTCCAACCACTTGATGTCAGCATTAACAAACCCTTCCAAGCTGCCATGAAAGATGAATGGAAAAATGGATGAAGTCTTTTGGGGAAAATTTGACACCAAATGGAAGGGTGAAAAAACCAACTATAGGAGAAGTTTGTACCTGGTTGAAAAGATCCTGGGGTAATATCAAGATTGAGACTGTTATCAAGTCATTTAAGAAGTGTGGCATTTCAAATGCCATAGATGGAACTGAGGACAAGGCAATATATGAAGACAGTGATTTGTCATCAGACACAGATGAGGACAAGCTAATGGATGGAAGTTTTAACAGTGATGAGGAGTTGTATGAATTTTATGATGAATAAAACTTGAGTTCAATAACTTTATGTAATATATTTTTTTCTCAAATATTGGGCCCCCAAATTAAGGTGTGTCTTATACATGGGAACATCTTATACGTGGGGAAATATGATATATACAAGATTAACAGTATATTTCTCATCATAAAAAATGAGGACAGAGACTCCACCAAAAACTGTTAGAAGCAATAAAACAATACAGTAAAGTCACAGTATACAAAATCAATATACAAAAGTTTTTTGCTTTCCTATATGCCAATGATGAAACTTTGAAAAATGAACTCAAAAAAAGAATTCCATTTATAATTGTAATAACAACAAAAAATACCTAGGAATAAACTTAACAAAGGATGTGAAGGACCTATATACTGAAAACTACAAAGCATTATAGAAAGAAATTGAAAAGGACACAATGAAATGGAAAAATATTCTATGTTTATAGATTGGAAGAATCAACATACTTAAATTGGCCATATTACCCAAAGCAACATACAAATTTAATGCAATCCTCATCAAAACTTCAATGTCGTTTTTTAAAGAAATAAAACAAAAAATCATCAAGTTTGTATGGAACCATAAAAAACCTCAAATAGCAAAAGCAATTCTGAGGAAAAAGAACAAAGCTGGAGGTATCACACTACCTGACTTTAAATTATATTCTAGAGTCAAGATAATCAAAACAGCATGTTATTGGCAGAAAAATAGACATACAGAACAATGAACAGAATGAAGAGCCCAGAAATAAAACCACTTATATAAGGACAAGTAATCTGCAACAAAGGAGCCAAAAATACACAATAGAAAAAAGTAAACCTTTTTAATAAATTGTGCTGGGAAAATTGGAAAGCCACATGCAAAAGAATGAAACTTGAGTACAGTTTGTCCCCCTGCACAAAAATTAATTCAAAATGGATCAAAGACCTAAATATAAGATCCAAACAATAAATTACAAAGAAGAAAACATAGGTTCTAAACTAATGAACTTTGGCCATAGAGAAGAATTTTTGAATTTTACTTTAAATGCAGAAGAAGTAAAGGCAAAAATGAATGGGACTATATCAACTAAAAAGCTTTTACATAGCAATAGAAACTGACAACAAAACAAATAGGCAGCCAATTAAATGAGAGGTGATATTTGCAAACCACAACTCTGTTAATATCCAATATATATATATAAAGAACTCAACAAAACTTAGCAAAAAACAAGCAAAAAATCCAATTAAAAAATGAGGAGAAGACCTGAGTAGACACTTCTCCCAAGAGGACATACAGATATCCAACAGATATATGAAAAGATGCTCATCTTTGCTAGCTATTTGGGAAATGCAAATCAAAATTACATTGAGAGAGTCATATCCTGGAACTCCTACGGGTCTACCATATCATGCTTTTTACTTAAAAAAATTTAAATTTGTTTTGAATGCTGATGAACAGAAGACGCCAAATCTTCTCCTGCAAACTTCTACCTTCTTTCATTTGATCCAGCTAATAACACTGTTTTGTCTTTTTCCAAATAGCTCCAGATATACGGAAAAGGTTTACATAGGCAGATGGGGATCCTCAAACCCCTCAGTGAGATCTTCTGAGCATGGCCTTTAAGGTACCAAGAGGCAGAAAAAGCCCAATAGAGATCAGGTGAACAACCAGCTTTTAGGATATGCCCTTAAAAGCTCCAATACCCAAAAGGGGTCTCACAGGAATCCATCTGGGCCCTGCTTCAATAGTGAAAAGGAAGGTCATTGAGCTAAAGCCTGCCAGGCTTACATGCCTCTGCTGTGAGGAAACAGGGACACTGGAAAGTAGGCTTCCCCCTCACTCCTCTAAAGGAGGGTTCAGTCTCTTCCAGCCCTGCTCCAGCCACCTATGACCTAACCTTGCCCAGAATGCTGGGGTTTGCCACTGAAGGCTGAAAGTGCCCAGGGCCGTCGGCCCCATCTACGACACTGTGGATGAGCCTAGGGTATTTATTCCAAGAAGCAGGTAAACTGATCTCATTTGCACAAGGGCCACTTAACTATGTCTTGCCTGAATAATCAGGTTTTTTATTCTTCCCTCAAAGATCTCTGTTGTGGGTGTTGATAGTCCTATTTTCTGCTGCTTTGTTTGTTGGTGCCAAATTGGACTTGGTGAACATGTTAAGGACACTACTCTTTTATGGATTCTTGTTGTATTGACCAAGAGTTTGTTTAAAGGCTTTAATAACAGTAAAATATATATATATATTAATATAAAATATATATAATATATATAATATATAATATATAATATATAAAATATATATGTATAATATATAAAATATATACAATATATAAATATATATATATATGACTGGATAAAGAAGATGTGGCACATATACACTATGGCATACTACTCAGCTATAAGAAATGATGACGCCTGACCTGTGGTGGCGCAGTGGATAAAGCATCGACCTGGAAATGCTGAGGTCGCTTGTTCGAAACCCTGTGCTTGCCTGGTCAAGGCACATAGGGGAGTTGATGCTTCCGGCTCCTCCCCCCTTCTCTCTCTCTGTCTTTCTCTCCTCTCTCTCGGTCTCTCTCTCTCCTCTCTAAAAATGAATAAATAAAAAATTAAAAAAATTAAAAAAAAATTAAAAAAAAAAAAAAAAGAAATGATGACATCGGATCATCTACAACAAAATAGTGGGATCTTAATAACATTATACGGAGTGAAATAAGTAAATTAGAAAAACCAAGAACTGCATGATTCCATACATTGGTGGGACATAAAAATGAGACTAAGAGATATGGACAAGAGTATGGTGGTTATGGGGGGGGGGGGGGGAGAGAAGGAGGGAGAGGGGGAGGGGCAGGGGGAGGGGCACAAAGAAAACTAGATGGAAGGTGACAGAGGACAATCTGACTTTGGGTGATGGGTGTGCAACATAATTGAATGACAAGATAACCTGGACATGTTTTCTTTAAATATATGTACCCTGATTTATTGATGTCATCCCATTAAAATTAATAAAACTTTATGTATAAAAAAAGTGGGCAAAGGACCTAAATAAACACTTTTCTAAGCAGGACATACACATGGCCAATAGACATATGAAAAGATGCCCAATGTCACCAATCATCAGAGAAATGCAAATTAAAACTATGAGATATCACCTTACACCTGTCAGAATGGCTATCATCAATAAATGAACAAAAAACAAGTGTGTGTTGGCTATGATGTGGAGAAAAGGGAACCCTCATGCACTATTGGTGGAAATCCAGATTGGTACAGACACTGAGAAAAGTAGTATGGTTGTTACCACCATATATATCATGCCAACAACAATCATTATACAGAGAGGCCATACAATAATATCAGACAAAATAAACAAAAACAAAAAATGTTGGACATAAAGTAAAGCATTTAATATGGTTGAAATGGTCAATCCATTGAGTATTAACAATTAGAAACATATATTTAACAACACTTAACAACAATCTTAAAATAAATAAAAATTAAATTGAGAAAGAGATATACAATAATAATAATAATGATAATATAATATTAGGAGACTTCAAGACCCAAAATTCAATAAAAGATGAGCAACTACACATAAGACAAAAAAGGAAACAGAAAAACTGAACAATGCCATAAACAAACTAGACTGAGCAAACATCTGTGTAGCAGTCTACCAATCAGTAGAATACACATTCTTCTCAAGCACAGAAAGAACATTATCTAGTAAAGAATATATGTTAGGCCAAGAAGAAAAAGAAGTGTCAATAAATAGAAAATGTGTTCTCTGATAACAATAGTTCTTTGATAACAATAGATAACGGATTAAATCAGAAATGAATAATAAAGGATATCTGGAAAGTTCACAAATATGTAGAAGTTCTATAACCCACTACTAGAGAGCGAATGGGTGTTAAACATTTCATAATAAAATAGGAAAATATTTTTAGATGAGAGTAAAAAAATCACAACATATCAAAAATGTATGAAATGCTTCTAAAACAGTGATCACAGCAAAATATATAGCTCTGAATACTTATATTAAAAAAGAACAAACATTTTAAATCAATACTCAAATCTTCTACCATAGCAAGGAGAAAAAGAAGAACAAATAAAACCTGAAGGAACAAATAGTAAGGAAATAATAAAGAATAAAGACTAATGTGGAACTAAGTGAAATAGGGAATAGAAAAACAATTTAAAAACTCAATAAAGCTAAACGCGAATCTTTGGAAATGATCAACTAAACTGATAATTTTTATCCAGATTGACCAAGAAAAAAATACAATTTAATTACTAAAATCAAAAATGCAAACACACACATATGCAAATACTTTGATTAACTGTATGCCACAAATTACATAGATAGCTTAAATAAAATAGATATATTTTAGGAACAATAATTACTAAACCTGACTCAAGGAAATTCAGAAAACCAACAAAATTGGCCGATAACAAGTATAGAAACTTCAAAACTTCTAATAAAGAAAAATCAAGAGCCAAAGGAATTTGTTAGTGAATTCTATCAACCATTCAAAAATTATTACTAATTCTTCCAAACAAATTTCAAAAATAATAGACAAGAAAGAGCCTGACCAGGAGGTGGCACAGTGAATAGAGTGTTGGACTGGGAAGCAGAGGACCCAGGTTCATGTAGACCCAGGTTCAAAACCCTGAGGTCTCAGGCTTGAGTGCAGGCTCATCTGGTTTGAGCAAGGCTCACCAGCTTGAGCCCAAGGTCGCTGGCTCAAGCAAGAGGTCACTTAGTCTGCTGTAGCCCCCGGATCAAGGCACATATGAGAAAGCAATCAACAAACAACTAAGGTGACACAACAAAGAATTGATGCTTCTCATCTCTCTCCCTTCCTGTCTGTCTGTCCTTATCTGTCCCTCTCTCTGTCCCTGTCACAAAAAAAAAAAAAAAAGGAAGAAAAACATCTCAATTCATTCTATGAGACCTGTATTATCCTCATGCTACAATCAAGCAAAGACAACACAGGAAAACTGCAGCTTAATGTCCCTAATATACATGACCAAAAAATAATAATAATACTTGATAAAATACTAGTGTACGGAACCCAGATAAAGGATTACACAATTTAACTGCGTGAGATTTATCTCAGGAATGCAATATTGTTCTAACATCCCAAAATTAATAAACATGTATCATAGTAATGAAATAATGAACTAGTCATGAGATCATCTCAATAGAGGCAGAAAAGCATTTGAAAAACTCAACATTCATGATTAAAATGTTCAATAAATTATAAATAGAAAGAAGCTTTCTCTAATATATGAAAAACCTAAAGTTAATATCATACTTAATATTAAAAGATTGAATGGTTCTCATTGAAAATATTATATTAATTGAAATAACCAAGTCACAAAAGCTTTATATTTAAAGATTGCCATTTCTATTCAGCATTGTACTGGACATTCTAACTAAGGTAAATATGCAAGACAAAGAAATAAAATGTATCCAAATTGGGAGAAATGAAGTTAACTATCTCTATTTACAAATAACATAATCTTACATATGGAAAATGTTAAAAATTTCACACAAAAAAATGTTAGAAATAAACATTCTAAATATAAAATCAACAAAATGACCCAGTAAATAAGTAAATACTTTCAAACAGAGTAAAATACTTAAGTATAAATTTAACAAAATAAGTACAAGACTCATACACTGAAAACTATACAACATTTTTGAAAATACTTAAGGAAATTCTAAATACATAGAGATATATCTCTTGTTCACGGATTAGAAGATTTAATCTTAAAATGGCAATAATCCCCAAATTGATTTATAAATTTAGTGTAATTCCTATCAAATCATGTCTAACATCTTTACAGAAGCTGACAAACTGACTTTAAAATTTATATAGAAATGCAAGGAACTCTGAATATCCAAAACGATCTTGGAAAATAACAAAGTGGTGAACTCAGTTTTCAATTTCAGAATTTACTATAAAGCTACCATAATCAGACAGTGTGACATTGGCATAAGAATAGGCATAGAGATGAATGAAACATACTTGAGAATTCAGAAATAAAATATTACATGTATGATCAATTAATTTTCGATACTTTTGCAAAGATAATTCAGTGAAAAAAGAATAGCCCCGTCAGCTAATGGTAATGGGAAAACTAGGTACTACATGCAAACAATGCAAATGACCCCTTATTTACAACATACTTAAATACTAATTAAAAATAGATTTAAAAAGCTAAGTTTAAAAGCTAAAACTATAAAACTCTTTGAAAAAAAACATAAATCTATCAGACCCTGCATTAGGTTACAGTTTCTTAGATAAGAAATCAAAAGCACAACAACCACAAAAAATATATAGATAAGTTAAGCTACATAAAATTTAAACCTCTTGTGCTGCAAATAATATCAATGAAGTAAAAAGAAAATGCAAAGAATTGGAGAAAATATTTGTAAATCATATTCTCAATATGGGATTTGTGTCCAGAGTATATAAATAATACAATTTTAAAAAGACTCAATTTTACAATGGAGAAAATATTTGCATGACATTTCTCCAAAGACATCATGGTCAGTAGCACATGTAACTTCATATTCGCTAGGATGGCTATTATTAAAAAGACATGGAAAAACCAGTGTTTGTAATGATGTAAAGAAATTTCTATTGGGAATGTAAAGTTGAACAGCCACTTTGAAAACTAATTTAGCAGTTTTTTCAAAATATTAAGCATAGAGTTACCACATTGGTCAGATATTTCAATCCTAAGTATATAACTAAGATAAATAAAAATATATATTTACCAGTTCTAAATAACATATTGGTCAAAAAGGAAAGCTCAAGAGAAAATTTAAAATATTAGAAAAAATATTTTGACCTACATAAAGACAATTTATGAATATTTGTGGGATGTAGTTAAACTAGTGCTTAAAAATTTATAGCATTGCATGCATATATAAAAAAAACATAAGTTTATTTTATTTTTATTTTTTAATACAGTAAGAGGAGGGGAAGCAAAGAGACAGACTCCCACATGTGCCATGACTGGGATCCACTCAGAAAGCCCACAAGGGGGCAATGCTATGCCTATCTGGGGTGTTGCTCCATTGCTCAGCAACTGAGCTCTTCCTAGAGCCTGAGGTGGACGCCATGGACTCAGAACCTGGAGCCAACTCTCTCCAATCGAGCCATGGCTGTAGGAGGAAAAGAGAGAGAAAGGGAAAAGAGAGAGGGATGGGTGGAGAAGCAGATGGGCACTTCACCTGTGTGCCTTGACTGGGAATGGAACCTAGGATATCCACACACCGGGCTGATGCTCTACCACTGAGCAAACTGGCCAGGGCCTAGTTTAAAATTAACCTAAATATCCACATTAGAAAACTAGAAACAAAAGAGGAAATTAAATTTAAAGTAAGTAGAGAAAAATACATAATTAGAATTAGAGCAGAAATCATTGAAATTGGAAATGGTAAATCAATAGAGAAAAATCAATGAAGCCAAAAGCTGGTTGTTGAAATAATAAATAAAACTGATAAACTCTTGAGCCAGACTAACGAAGAAAAAAAATACACACAAAAAATATAGGTTACAAGTTACTAATATCAGAAATGAAGGGGGAACATCACTACACATTCTTTGGGCATTAAAAGGATAATAAAAGATACTTTGAACAACTCTATGCCCATAAATTTGATAAAGTGAACAAATTCTTGACAAAATTTGCCAAAACTCACACAAGAAGAAATAGGCAATCTAAATAGCCCTATAGCTATTAATAAAAACTGAATCGGCCCTGGCCGGTTGGCTCAGTGGTAGAGCATCGGCCTGGCGTGCAGAAGTCCTGGGTTCGATTCCCGGCCAGGGCACACAGGAGAAGCGCCCATCTGCTTCTCCACCCCTCCCCCTCTCCTTCCTCTCTGTCTCTCTCTTCCCCTCCCACAGTGAGGCTCCATTGGAGCAAAGATGGCCCGGGCGCTGGGGATGGCTCCTTGGCCTCTGCCCCAGGCGCTAGAGTGGCTCTGGTTGCAACAGAGCAATGCCCCAGAGGGGCAGAGCATCACCCCCTGGTGGGCAGAGCGTCGCCCCCTGGTGGGTGTGCTGGGTGGATCTCGGTCGGGCGCATGTGGGAGTCTGTCTGACTGTCTCTCCCCGTTTCCAGCTTCAGAAAAATACAAAAAAAAAAATAAAAATAAAAATAAAAATAAATAAATAAATAAAAACTGAATCAATAACTGACAACTTTCCTAAACAGAAAGCACCAGGCCTAAATAGGTTCACTGCTGAATTACACCAAAAATTTAAGAAAAGAAATTATACCTGGCCTCTACAATCTCATAAAAACAGGTGGACTATTTCCTAACTCATTTTAAGAGGCTAGCATTACCTTAATACAAAAGCAGACACAATATTGCAAAAACAACAACAACAACAAAACCCCCAAACACTACAGACCAATATCTCTCGAACATAAGATGGAAAAATCATCAATGGAATATTAACAAATTAAATTCACTAATGTATAGAAATAATTATACACCACTACCAACTGGGATTTATTCCAGGTATGCAAGTCTGGCTCAACATTCCAAAATCAATTATTGTAATTTATCACAACAACAGACTAAAAAAGAAAAATTACATGATCATATTAATGTATGCAGAAAAAACATTTGATAAACTTTAATACTCATTTATGATAAAAACTGTTGATAAACTAAAAATAGAGAGGAATTTCTCCAACTTGGTAAAAATATCTACAAAATAGTCTACAATTAATAACATATTTAACAGTGAAAAACTCAAAGAATTTTCTTTAAGACCAGGTACAAGGCAAGAATGCTCCTGCTCACCACTTCTTTTCAACATTGCACTGCATGTTCCAGGTAACACAGTGATGCAAGAAAAATGAAGTAAAAGGTGTACAGGTTGGGAAGAAAGAAATAAAACTGCCTTTGATCATGGATGACACGATTATCTGTGTAGACAATCTGAAAGAACTGACAAAGCCTGACCTGTGGTGGCACAGTGGATAAAGCATCAGCCTGCAAAGCTGAGGTCGCTGGTCCAAAACCCTGGGCTTGCCCGGTCCAGGCACATATAGGAGTTGATGCTTCCTGCTCCTCCCCCTTTCTCTCTCTCTCTCTCTCTCTCTCTCCTCTCTATAATGAATGAATTTTTAAAAAAGGGAAAAAATTGACCAAAAAACCCACACAAAACTGTTGGAGCTAATAAACAATTATAGCAAGTTGCAGAAATCAAGGTAAATTAACAAAAGCTGATTGCTATCCTATATACCAGCAATGAACAGGTAGAATTTAAAATTTAAAACACAACATCACTTACATTCTCTCCCCATATTTGAAATACTTATGTATAAATCTAACACCATATAAATAATAACAATATAAAAAAACTGTTAAACTGATGAATAAAATGAAATAATAGATATTGTATATTTATGAATAGAAAAACAACATATGCAATATGTCAGTTGTTACCAACCATCAGTTAATTCAATGCAGTCCCAATCAAAATCCTAGCAAGTTGTATTATAAATATCAGATAACTGATTCTAAAATTTTTATGAAGAAGCAAAAGATTCTGAATAGCCAGCACAGTATTGAAAGAGAACAAATTTGGAGGTCTGACACTACCTGACTTCAAGATTTACTATGAAGATACAATAATCAAGACTGTGGTATTGGTAAAAGAATAGACAAATAAACCAATGAACAGGATAGAAAAGATCAGAACTATACCCACATAAATATAATCAACTGATATTTGACAAAGGAGCAAAGGAAATAAAATGGAACAAAGGTAGTCTCTTAAATGATGCTGAAAAAATTGGACATGTACTTGCAAAAAAATACATCTAAACACAGACCTTACACACTTCACAAAAACCAACTCAAAATCGATCACAGACCCAAATGTAAAACACAAAATATAAAACTCTTAGAAGATAACATAGGAGAAAACCCAGATGACCTTGCATATGGCAATAGCTTTTCATCAAATTTGCATATTCTACTGGTCAGAGCAGGTCACTAGGTCCAGTCCAAACTCAAGGGGTAGTAGATTACACAAAGGTAATTTACTATGGAAAGCTTTACCCTTAATATAAAAAAAAAAGTTAATGATCATTATTACTACTTCTATCAACATGACACTAGAGGGGTTACCAATCACAATATCTCACCAATAAAATGATACAGAATGAATCAAGGAAAAAAATTTTCCCATTATTTGCAAATGAAACAAATGTACATGAAGAAAATGCATAGATACCTACAGATAATGTACTATGGTAAGGAAACAAAATAAAATAGCTAAATACAATATTAGCATGAAAAATTCAGTTTGTTCCTACATAAAAATGAGTTTGAAGATAAAATTTAAAATATGATTCAGAGGATCAGCAAACTATATGTAGGACTTAGGAATAAATCTATAAGGGGAATATTCTATGGCTAAAATTACATAAATTTATTAAGATATTTTACAGTAAATCTAAATAAATTATACTTTGTTCATAAATCAATAGTTGAAAGAAGCCAATTTTTCCTGCCTTTGTCAACAATTCTTTATCTGTCTTTTCCCAACATAAAACAAATGTACTAGAGGCCTGACCTGTGGTGGCGCAGTGGGATAAAGCGTCGACCTGGAACACTGAGGTCGCCGGTTCCAAACCTTGGGCTTGCCTGGTCAAGGCACATATGGGAGTTGATGCTTCCTGCTCCTCCCCCTTCTCTCTCTCTCTCTCTGTCTCTCTCTCTCTCTCACTCCTCTCTCTCTAAAAAAATCAATAAATAAAATATTTAAAAAAAAAACAAAAACACAAATGTACTAGATACCAAGGTTTATTGTAAAGCTATACTATTAAGATAGTGTAGTGTTGGTTCAAAAGTAGATAAATAGATAGAAGAAACAGAATAGCAAGAAGCCTGGAAATTGACCTAGGTAGATAAAGACAGCTTCTTTCTAATAGAGTTAGCATTTTAGATCATTAGAAAGAATACACTTTTAATTAATAGTTCTGAAACAATTGGGTATCTTTATGAAAGAAAGAAAGAAAGAAAGAAAGAAAGAAAGAAAGAAAGAAAGAAAGAAAGAAAGAAAGAGAGAGAGAGAGAGAGAGAGAGAGAGAGAGAAGGAAGGAAGGAAGGAAGGAAGGAAGGAAGGAAGGAAGGAAGGAAGGAAGGAAGGAAGGAAGGAAGGAAAAAGGAGGAGGGACGGAGGGAGGGAGGGAAGAAAGGAAGGAAGAAAAGAAGGAAGAAAGGAAGGAAGGAAGGAAGGAAAAAAGGAAGGAGGAAGGAAGGAAGGAAGGAAGGAAGGAAGGAAGGAAGGAAGGAAGGAAGGGAAAATGAAGCCCTAACTTACACATACCCCCCCCCAAACACAAATCATTTCCAGGTGGATTAAAAAGTAAAAAAAAAAATAATTATAACTATTTTAAATAATAATAGAGGAGAATATCTTGATTACAGATATTGATCGACTTACGACCTATGCAATTTACGACCATTTGACTTTACGACCAGAATCGCTAGCCACGACTGCTCCGCATCTGGCAGCGCAAGCGTTGCCCAGCTGGGTGTACGACAGTTCGGACGAGCTTCCAGCAGTACTACAATCTCCATCTCCGTATGCACCATTTCAACTGTTACCCCAGACTCAGTACAGCAATTTGTGTTTTGTGTCTTGGATATTTTTCATCAAACCCCTCCCAAGATGTCTACAGAGAGGAAATTGTCTTTGTCTAAGCCTCAGCCTGCCAAGAAGGAAAGAAAGGCCATTGATCTCAACACGAAAATGAGCGCGGGCTCATCTGACTTGAGCATGGATCCACCAGCTTGAGTGCATGGGCGCTGGCTTGAGCATAGGATCATAGACATGACCCCATGTTCGCTGGTTTTAGCCCAAGGTCACTGGCTTGAGCAAGGGACCACTCACTCTGCTGTAACCCCTTGGTCAAAACACATATGAGAAAGCAATCAATGAACAAGTATGAAGGAGGAAAGAAAGTGAATGTGATCGCACATGTTTATGAAAAAACCAACTCCGGTAACCCCAACTGCTGCCTCAGATGACAACATCAACGATCTGCAGCCAAGCACCAGCAGCCAATAAAATGTTTTGTACATGTTTCTATATTTTGATATGTTTTGCAATTGGGAAAATGTTTCCTATGGTATTTTTTACACCTTTATTTTGTATTTTTGTATGTACCTGTATTTTGTAATTTTGTATGTTTTACAAATATTAAACCAGTTATCCTGGTAATGCAGTGTTTTACTTAAACCTGATGAATGTAAAAATAAGAAAAAAAATGGTGT
Source organism: Saccopteryx leptura (assembly GCF_036850995.1). Classification (NCBI taxonomy): domain Eukaryota; kingdom Metazoa; phylum Chordata; class Mammalia; order Chiroptera; family Emballonuridae; genus Saccopteryx; species Saccopteryx leptura. The sequence goes on along the minus strand of NC_089504.1, from coordinate 370,256,069 downwards.
AGAGATGATACAAATGGCATAAAATGAACAAAAAAATTATGATATATAACAATAATCAAAGAAAATTATGATAAAATATAACTTAAAGATTTTTATAACATCATTTCACAGTACTGTACATATAGCCTACTCAACTTACGACCAAATCGTGTTACGACTGGTCTGTCAGATACAATCGTGGTTGTAAGTCGAGCACTAGCTGTATTTTTTATGATAAAAACTTTATTTGTATTGATTATAAAACAAATAGAAAAAGTGAAGACTTACATTATGTTGAACCTTCTGTTCATCCAAAAAGAGAATTGAAAAATCAACGTTAAAAAGTAGAAGAATATCTTTGTAATTTATATAATAAAGAGCATGTATTCAAAATAAAGAAAACACCGCAGAAAATACAAAGTAAAATAAGGAAGGGATATGTAATCTCATTAGTGAAGAAATGCACACTAAAACCAAATTGAGATACAACCAAATTACCAACAACTAAACATCTTTGGATTCCACTGACCTTATGATAGAAGCCAGACTCAAAATAATACATGTAGTATAATTTCAATCATATAGCATACAAAAGCAAGTCAATAGATAGATAGATAGATAGATAGATAGATAGATAGATAGATAGATAGATAGAAGATAGATTTTTTTTAAGGGATATATAGACAGATGAAGTAAACTTGAAAAAAAGAAGCAGAAAATGGTTACCACTATATCAGGAAGAGTATAGCAATGAGGTTGTGTTTATAGAGGAGCATAATAAGGAATGTGCTAGAGATGTTCTATTTTTATTTCTCTGTTCAATAAATAAAGATAGGAATTCACTTTATAATTATATGTTAAATTACACATATGCTTTATTTTTTCTGTACTTGGGTTTTGGTTTTTATTTTTGTATTTTTCTAAAGTGAGAAGGGGGCAGGCAGACAGACAGACTCCCACATGTGCCCTACTGAGATCCCCCCCACCGGGATCCTCCCCCCACCCCCACCCCCACACATGCCCACCAGGGGGTGATGCTCAGCCCCTCTGAGACAGTTGCTCCACTGCAATTGGAACCATTCTAGTGCCTGAGGCGAAAGCCATGGAGCCATCCTCAGTGCCTGGGTCAGCTTTTGCTCCAGTGGAGCCTTGGCTGCAGGAGGGGAAGAGAGAGACAGAGAAGAAGGAGAGGGGGAGGGGTGGAGAAGCAGATGGGAGCTTTTTCTGTGTACCCTGGCCAGGAATCAAACCCAGGACTTCCACACGCTGGGCTGACACTCTACTGCTGAGCCGCCCAGCCAGGGCACTGTACTTGTGTTTTCTTATTCCAAAAAAGAAGAAAACACACTTAAAGACACAAAATCTACATCTTGTTAGAAATAAAGAGGGTATAGCATGGTAGAGTAGAAGACCAGTGACTTCAAAGGTATCAGTAGTATATATGTTTTAAGCTGGTGTTGGTTATGTATTTGTTCATTTTAATATTATTAGTTACAGCATATACACACGCACACGCGCACACACACACACACACACACACACACTATTATATGAAAATCATTTTAAAATGTAAAAAGAGATGCAAACCTAAAATTATATACCAGGCCCTGGCACATACTAGTCATCAGAAATTATTAGCTGTTATTATAAATTATAAATTAAAAATAGTGTGAATCTCTAAAGCAGGGGTGAGCATATTGAATCCTGGAGGGCAAACCTGGCCTACCACTTGCTTAGAATGACTATAAACTGTGAATGGATTTTACATTTAAAATGGCTAAGGAAAAAAATCAAAAGAATAACATGTGTGACATGAAAAAAATTTAAATTTCAATGTCTATAAATAAAGTTTTATTGTAGCATAGGCACATCCATTTGTTTACATATCATCTATGTTTGCTTTCTCTAAAACAGTAGACTTGAGCAGTTGAAATAGAGACCATATGGTTCACAATGCCTAAAGTATTTCCTACCTGGCCTTTTACAGAAAGTCTGCTAACTCTGCTCTACCCTTCCCTTCTTAAAGGCAAGTTGCCTCCTGCATTCAGAAGCCCGCTATGCTGAGTGGCTTTGCCCCGTGGCTCAGCTTCCCAAGAAGGGTCCCACCTGAGTTGGGGCAGTTTCTATGGAGATGAACCATCATACTCTGCAATAGGGGCTGTTTCTGAGAGTAGCCAGCCCCACCATCCATCTCTCTGCTCCAGCCCACCTGCAGCTGTCACAAGAGCAGTTTGGGAGTCAGGGGAACCTCTCTGAGAGTTCAGTCAACTCTGCTTCTCCTGGGGATGCACTTTATGAAGACGTGGGCCAACTTGAGAAGACAAAGCTAGGGATTTTAGGTCTGAATTTCAACTCTTTGGCTCATCAGATACAGAATCATAGCAAATGTGTATCCATTTTAGGGTTTGGGTTTCCCTTTTACAAAATGGGACTAATCACATCTACTTGAAAGGACTTTCATGAAATTTAGGGATGATATACACCAAAATTCCTGCAAATAAGACATTCAATTAATAGAAGCTATTAATACTCATAATTATCAATTCAGAAGGCAACAGGGCAAAGAAAGAAAAATTTAAACTAGCCTCTGTAATATTACTAGATTTCAACTCTTCAAACTAGCCTCTGTGGTATTACTAGACATGAACTCTTAAGTCCTTAAAGACCTCAGGTGCCAGGAAATGACAGAGTGTAGTTCATTAGTTCAAGAAGATGAACCCTGAAGTCCCCGAGTCAGCTCTTCATCACCCGGAGTGAATGACCAGCTCCCGTCCACTCTGATCTGAACTCAGCTTCGTGGGGACCCTCCGAAAGCACCGTGCACCTCTTCCACACATAGCTCAATCCAATTTACAGGTGATCTTCATTTCACCCAGGATACTGTGGAGCCACGGTTTTAGCAAGTTATCAAGAAAATCAAAAGGTCTTAGCAAAGACATCCTTGCTGCAAATGGATTCCTTAGACAGTGTGGATCTTTTTAGGGACACTCAAAAGAAAGGCAGTTTCCACCGGAAAGATGATGGAAGAGAACAACCCAGGGAATTAACTATTTATTCACATTAGAATACTTGATAATTAGGATAAAACACGGACATCTGAGAGTTGGGATGATGGTAATTAAAATGAGACTGAATTGAGTTTGCTTTCAATTTAACTAGGTATAAAATTATATTATTAATGTATTAAAACATGACATAATAAATTATCCCTTGTCGCTAACTCTTTGAATCCCACATTAAAAGCCATTTTTAAAAGGATTAGAAGTGAGAAAATTATTTCAAAATTACTTCAAACAAAAGACATCATGCTCAATTCTGGGAGTTGGTGATGAGTAAGGAGATAAATTTGCATGTCTGGACAGCTAGACAGCCCCACCCCTTGTACAAGAGTAAGAGCCTCCCATAGAAGCACAGTAGGTTGTGGCTGGAGTATGTCTACAGGAGGCAACTGGAAATGGAGAGAGAGTTCTTCTTACTTAATGCCTAAGAACTGAGTCTAGGCATAAAGTCAATGGGATGCTTCAATATCTGTTTTGCCTTAGAGAAGACTAGAAGTGAAGGCTTCCTTCAAACTTTCTGCTCCTCATGGATCGAGAAAGGGCTGGTGGCCTTTCCAGAGCTCTCGCAAGTCTGTGCTAAGAAATACTGGTGGTTGTAATAATAACATTACTCATAGTTAGGTCCCGGGGGATCACGTGGTGCTAGAACTTGTGCTAGGTATTTCACATGCACTATTTAATTTAATCTTTAAAACAGTGTCATGAGGTCCTAAAAACATTCCCATTTATGGATAAGGAAACTGAGGCTTAGTAAGGTGAAGTTCCCCAAGGCCATACCACCAATGATAGTATCAAAATTTGTCTCCAAAGTCCATGCTGTTTGGCATTAGTCTCTTTCCTTATTCATCTCCTTTATTCCCAGTCACCCTCACACTATGATAGTTTTATGTCATAAATGCATCTTCCTGTAACACATAAATTTATCCAATTCATGGTTTCATGGTTTATTTTATTTCTTTGCATGCTCTTCACCCACAGATATCTGTGACACTGGCTATTTGTTTCTGAGTTCTTGTAGAGAACAGGCTACATGCCTTGTATACCACAGTGTCACACAGTAAGCGACAAAGAACACGAGTTTTCTGGTCAGAAAGATGTGCCTTCATTCTGTTCGCAGCTTGATTCTATTTCTCGGGGGGGGGGGGGAAGGAGCATAAAGATCCTGCTCAATTTCCAAGTGACACAGAACGCTTGCATTGTCACTGCAACTTCCCTCTGAACAAGTCAAAGAAGTTGATGTGTGATAGACAAATAGATGCCTTTAACTCAGTGAGTGGTTCCCCAAAGATCTAAACAAAGCTCCAAAGCAGTTTAGGACTAGGATCAAGTTCTGGCTTTAACATACCACCTGTGTAATCCTGAGCGAGTTACCTCATCTACCCTAGCCTTGGCATTGGCATTTGTGAACAGTCAGGGCTGGTGATTTCAGGGCTTGATCTCTTGGTTCTATCAGAACCTGCTAGCCCGCTCTGGCTGGCCAGGCCCATCTCATCTCCTCCTGGTACTGAAGAACCCTTAGGGCCTTAGCCACACACTTCTCAGCCAGGGGTTAGGCTCACCCCTGCAGCAGAGAGGTGATGGGGTATCTTCCTCTGCTAGATGTGGCATCTCCATGGAAAGCCCCGAGGCTCTAAAGTTGGCCACCTCTGCTCTATTTGAAGACCATTCAGAGACCCCTGGATTCCTGACAGAGGCCCAGAAAAGCTAATTCATGTCCTCTGTTTGTTCGAATGGGCTGCACTTTTATTTTACTGACGCACACTGTCAGAATGAGATGACCCTGTCTGGCCTCCTCCTGGACTCTGCATAAAGAAAGGGCATCCACTCCCTCATCATCAGCCCTCCCCTCAATACTCCTAATCTTACCCCTCCCAGATTTTCCCGAGAGTAAAGACATGAATATTGAACTCATGTTTCCCACATATTGGCATATTGTGCCTCCTATATGCTCCCTTGAAATCGGAAGGGCTTTCTTTTCTCCCTTTACTTGATGGAGCAACTGTCCCTATAATATATCATCCTCCTTCTCAAGTGGTGGACTTCACCTCTCCATTCTCAAGGATCCTAATGGTGAAATGACTGTAGGGAGGGTAAAGAGGATAACATTATTACAAACTAATTTTTTTTTTTTTAACAAGAGAAACAGAGAGTGGGACAGACAGACAGGAAGAAGAGAGATGAGAAGCATCAGTTCTTTGTTGGGGCACCTTAGTTGTTCATTGACTGCTTTCTCATATGTGCCTTGACCAAGGGGCTTTAGCTGAGCCAGAGACCCCTTGCTCAAGCCAGCAACCTTTGGGCTCAAGACAGTGACTATGGGGTCATGTCTATGATCCCATGCTCAAGCTGGGAAGCCCGTGCTCTAGCCAGATGAGCCCGCATTCAAGCTGGCGACCTTGAGGTTTTGAACCTGCAGCCTCTGCATCCCAGTCCGATGCTCTATCCACTGCAACACCACCTGGTCAGGCTATAAACTAAATATTTTAAAAATACTATTCTCATTGTATTCTTTTCATTTCATAGTCATAAGCCAGTGAGATAAGCATTAGTATTTCTATTTCACAAAGAAACTAGGGAGACTTAAATCCTTGACTAAGTCACTCGATAATTGATCTCTGTTTTGTCTAACTACAAAGACTTTGCTCTTCCACTGTGCAATCCAGCTCATGCCACCAAAGATATTCAAACAGAGGCCAACATCTTTTTCACATGTTTTAGCCAAGTGATTAATCCATTAAGATAGGAATTTAAACTATGACTTGGGGTCTTTTCTAAGGCTGAAATTTCAGTAATTGTGTATTTCTGCTTCTCTATCTGCTATGTGGGTTTGCAGATTGCAATAATTGTTTTTCCTTTTTCATCTCTCCAAAGAATGCCTGCCTCAAAAGCCAAAAATAAGTAAATGGGTACCCTTTAAAAGTCTCTGAAGGGCCCTGCCATAACCTCATACCAGCCACATAATAATCCTAAGAGGGTTTTCTCCATAATTTACTCAGTGCACCGGAGCTAGAGCTGGACAAGAGATACATAATTTATACAGGCAATTACACATCAATTGCTTATTAAAAGTGCCCTCATTGAGATGTACTATATTGAGGACACAGAGATAAATCTGGTTCCCCAGGTAACCAGCTCCAGCTTGCAGACAGAAGGCAATATTTCTGATTTTGGATTGGCATAACTTCTCCTGACCCTGCTCTGCTTTTGCCTGCAGTGCTGTGCTCCACCCATGCGTGGGTGAGTAAAGACAGGAGCAGTGGTGAGAAAGCCACAGCATGAGTAACAGACCGGTGCCTTTCTTAGAGCCCTCTCCTCCTGGGAAAATTAATTATTATTATAATTAATTAAGCATTCATCTATGAATTCATTCATTCATCAGTGCACCTATTTAATAAGTATCGGGACCAACCTAACTACTGTGCTAGATGATGGCAGAGTAATAAGCATAAAAGTGACGTCTTCCCTCCCTTTGAAGAGATGACTATTAAATCATGTGTTTTAGTGAAACACATGATTTTAAATATTTTGTTACATGTGGAAACGGAGAGAAATACAAATGAAAGTGTGGTCGGGGGAGCCATTGTTCTTGCCAGGGCAGCTGGGAAAGGCATCAAATAGGTTAGAGATGAGTGGGGCTTTGTGACAGTAAATGAGGGTTTATAGATGAGATAAAGGAATTCTGTCTGGAGAATTCACCCTATAGAGAGTGGAAAGGCAGTCTAGAAAAATGGACACAGATGTGCGAAGTCACACAGTTTTCCATCTAATTCAGGATGTAGGAAACATCTAGAGGAGACAGCCATACAGAATACTCCATGTACCTGACCAGGCAGTGATGCAGTGGATAGAGCATTGAACTGGGACACAGTGGACCCAAGTTCGAAACCCCGAGGTCGCTGGCTTGAGCATGGGCTCACCAGCTTGAGCGCAAGGTCGTTAGCTTGAGCGTGGGATCATAGATGTGACCCCATGGTTACTAACTTGAGCCCAAAGGTCACTGGCTTGAAGCTCAAGGTTGCTGGCTTGAGCCCAAGGTCACTGGCTTGAGCAAGGGGTCATTCGCTCTGCTGTAGCTCCCCAGTCAAGGCACATATGAGAAAGCAATCAGTGAACAACTAAGGTGCTTCAACAAAGAATTGATGCTTCTCATCTCTCTCCCTTCCTGTCTGTTTGTCCCTATCTGTCCCTCTCTCTGACTCTCTGTCTCTGTCAAAAAAACAAACAAACAAACAAAAAAAGAATATTCTTTGCATTTACACTGTGGTGGAATTCAAATAATTTAACAACTGCTTCTCTGCCCTAATGACTGTTTGACGTATAAAAAAATCAATATACTGAAAGGTAGTTTATTATTTCATGCATTTAATAATATAAATAGGAACAATAAAAGAGGTACACAAAACTAGATTCTGTTATAAGAAAGAGTTTTAAAATATTAATTAAAAAATGGTGAATAATACCTGACAAAAAACAATACAAGTTGTCATCCTCTGGTTGTCTGGTACTTTTTCTCTTTACATGATATGTTTGTTTATTAAAGTAACAAATGTGAGAGAATGAAAATGTAGTATTTCATCAAAGGTATAATAAATTTTATAAAATAAATAAATATTACAGACATAGTTCTGTCAAATTTTTTTCACGTATGGACAGAATGAACATTATTATAGGTGCTTAGAATACACTATTGCACAGATGAATTTTTAAAAAGAGTAAGAAATGTAAATTTGTGATTTCCACATTGAGAGGCTACCTAGGCACCCACCTTAGCGCGAACCCTGATGACAAGTGCCATTTTAATAACCAGTTCACCAAACTCAACAAAAAATTAGGTATCAGTTCTGCTGAACTGGTGTGAACTGGCTGAATCCCACCATTGCATTTGCACCTTTGGCCAACAGTAAGTGGGAAACAATTAATGAGTCTAATGGGTGGAATTAGCTACACCAAAATCCTCTAGGAGTTTTGTTGTTGTTGTCATTTTTATTTAGTTTAAACATAGAAATTTTTATTCAGAAAGTCTAGAGCAGGATCTCTGATTCTGTATTTTAAAAGCTTTCTAAGTGATTCTTTTGAAAATAGGTCTTAGACCACATGAGAAAAATTGGTTTAGTGTCTGAGCTGTTACCTTCTTGAATTCTGCTTTTTATGCCTGGGCTAAAACCTTGAAGTCCTGTTTAGTTATCAACTCTCAAGCACTTTGCTTAATGTCATCTAGTCAATTGTATCAATTGCATCCCCAGAGAGCCTCATGTTTCTCCAGTTGCGCTTCAGATTTGGGAGGATGCCCAGACACACTGACAGTCATTTGGCAGCAGTTCTCAGTTAGCATCCTCAGAAACATGACAGCCGCGTATCCAGAGATGCAGACATTTTGGAGGCTCAGAAGAGCAAGAGACCTCTTTCTGCACTGGGCACACTGGGTCGGGAATTCCCATATAAGGCTAATGGGTTGAATGGATAAAGATAAAAAAAAAGAGTTTTTCTTAAAGCGAAGCATGGAACATTTAGCATAATGGTGGAGTGGCTTCATTAAACAACTTATGGACAAAATTATTAAAAACTTCTACACAAAACTTATAATAGGGGACACAGGTAGCTCTGATCATCTAGCTGAAAAAGGAGGTACCATACACACATATAAAAAATAGCTGTAGTAATTCAATAATCAAATGATATTTTTTAGTTGCCCCAATAAGATAGGTTAATAGCCTGAAAAGCAGTTTTTGTTGATGATATATATTCTTTAAGCACTTGGAAGTAAGAAGCTGTCAAGAATTCATAAAAGAAATAATGCCTTCCCCCTGGGATCTGCTGCTGTGAAAATGCATTACAGCATCGCTGGTTCTCTCCTTGGTTTTATTGCCAATCAAAGTAAGAAAAGAGGGGTTAACATTTGTTGAGTGCTTCTTATATGACAGACAACACATAAGCTGCTTGTTGCTTGTATTATTCTAGTCTCTCAAAGACCCAGGGGAATTGGTGTGATTATTATTCCTTAGAGATGCAGAAACTGAGTTTTAGGATATATACACATCTTACCTAGGGTTAGTACCTCAGTGGTCAATGAAAGAACTGGGACCACCCAGCTCATGCTCCTTAGATGCCTTCATTAATAGCTTTCCTGCATAGTATCACCCAGTATACTTAATCTCGGTAGGTGGGTGAACTTGAAGAACTCCTGATATTATGTGTACCCATTTTGTGCTAGAACAAGATATAGAAGACATTAGGAACAAATTATTGACTTGAATTGAAACTTTCTGAAAATAGTAATTTATTCATTTGTTTTGTACAAAAAAATTATGGACTTACTGTACCTTTCTAGACGCTTGGATTATAACAGTGGATAAAATATGAAAAATTCTCTGTCCTCATGGAACTTACATTCTAAAACAGAGAGACTGGAAAAAAAAACCACAAGAAACACCATAAATAAGTAAACACGATATATTAGAAGATACAGTGAAGAAAAATATAAAGAAGAGTAGCATCAAAGACAATCATGGCTACTGATTAGCGTCAGATAACCAGAATTGCCAAATGGGCTGAATTAATTACAAGCAAAAATGAACTATTCAAAGCATTTTAGTTAACCCAATATACCCTTTTCCAAATAAAAATATATTTCTCATAATTAATTAAGCAAAAATATCTCATGGAATTTCTAATTATTTTTGTGAACTAATAGGTTGGGAATCATTTATCTGTTTCCCTCTTTCTTTCATGATCCCAATTAAACATCAAAACTCAGCTGTAAGAGAATCAGAAATGAAAACACGGAGAACCAAAAATAGAACCAGAAAAACAAAATAAGATGTAAAAATTCAAGAGTGGGTGTGGCTCAGACGCACAACTAAGGCAAGCTCACCCCTTCACTCACACTCTGTCCTCTATGCTCTTGACCAAAAATGAAAGATGAATAAGATCTTACCTTTGCATCAAAGATGGAGGGAAACTGCTGTGTGGCGACACAGGGTCAAAATGGGGGACTCATCCCAGAAATGTAGGGCATTTACCTTCCAGAAGCAGATAACTCTGAACCCTCTGGAATTATAAAATCTCCAACTTTGAAAATAGAGGTACTTCTAGTCCCTAAATTACCACCCAGATTTCGGGGTAAGCCTGAAATTCCCACTCACCCCCACAGACAAGTTTTGTGTGGAGTATCTTCATAAAAGGCCAGATGTAAAGCCGGAAGCCGTGGCCACCATCACAGCAGCCTGGAGAGTGCAGGTTCGTATTAGATTAGTACAGGCAGTAATGAAACAACGGAGCCAAGAACTGGTGGGCCATTAGCTTTAATCCTAGCTTGCAGGCAAGTAAAAGCACACACTGGGCTCCAAAACTCACTCATTCAGTGCTCCCAAAGCTACTGACTTATCCAAGTTTCCTAGAATCAAAGGTTTCTAGCTCACTAGGCTTATTCACCTCTGTTCCCCATCTCCTTCTCTCTGTACAAACTGGCTTCTCCTTCAGCATTCTGCCATCTTGGCTGCCTCTCCTCTCCTCCACATGGCCTTTCTCTGCTCTCCTCTCTAATGCTAATCTCAGGAACCGAGAGAGAGCAAGGTCCCAGTCTGTCCCCATTTTACAGTGTAGAAATCAAAATATTTAATCCAATATACAAATAAGGAAGTCTCTGATACAAAGTCACTTATCTGAAGCATAATGGGATTCCTTAAGAGAGTGCAACACCCCACATCTTGCAAACAGTTAAGGGTGTGGGGAAAAGCTTAGTCTTAAAACTAAGCCTTGGCCCTGGCCGGTTGGCTCAGTGGTAGAGCGTCGGCCTGGCGTGCAGGAGTCCCAGGTTCGATTCCCCGGCCAGGGCACACAGGAGGGGTGCCCATCTGCTTCTCCACCCCTCCCCCTCTCCTTTCTCTCTGTCTCTCTCTTCCCCTCCCCCAGCGAGGCTCCATTGGAGCAAAGATGGCCCGGGCGCTGGGGATGGCTCCTTGGCCTCTGCCCCAGGCACTAGGGTGGCTCTGGTCGCAACAGAGAGACGCCCCAGAGGGGCAGAGCATCGCCCCCTAGTGGGCAGAGCGTCGCCCCCTGGTGGGCGTGCCGGGTGGATCCCGGTCGGGCGCATGCGGGAGTCTGTCTGACTGTCTCTCCCCATTTCCAGCTTCAGAAAAATACCAAAAAATAAAATAAAATAAAACAAAAATTAAAAAAAACTAAGCCTTAGTCTATAACGACCTGACCTGCTTACAGCCTGTCCCCCACCCCCAATGCAAACTATAAGCGAGCAAACATATATATCATATTTAAAAACGTATTTGACCAACACCAGATCAGCAGTACCCTTCTTATCAAAAATAGACTGAGACCAGAAAGACTCAAATCAAAAAGAGAAGAAAAAGGCCCTGGCCGGTTGGCTCAGTGGTAGAGTGTTGGCCTGGCGTGCAGGAGTCCTGGGTTTGATTTCCGGCCAGGGCACACAGGAGAAGTGCCCATCTGCTTCTCCACCCCTCCCCCTCTCCTTTCTCTCTGTCTCTCTCTTCTCCTCCCGCAGCCAAGGTTCCATTGGAGCAAAGTTGGCCCGGGCGCTGACGATGGCTCCATGGCCTCTGCCTCAGGCACTAGAATGGCTCTGGTCACAACAGAGCATCGCCCCCTGGTGGGCATGCCGGGTGGATCCTGGTCGGGTACATGCGGGAGTCTGTCTGACTGCCTCCCCGTTTCCAACTTCAGATAAATACCAAAAAAAAAAAAAAAAAAGAGAAGAAAAGTTGACAAGCTTTCTGGACTTGAGAACTTCTCAGAAGAACCAGAAAAGAAGTACAATAGGAGGCATTTCCTCTCTCAGGTCCTCAGGGAAAAATTTCTCCTCCCTCTAACCCAGTGATTGACGGACTCAGAGCTCCACCCCTTCCAGAAACTGGCCTTATCTCAAGGGTATTTCTTTAAAGAGACATAGGGAATATTGAATGAGATCTCAAAAAAAAAAAAAAAATTACATTCCATATGAAAGGAGAAAAATAAGATGATTTTTTCCCCCTTGAAAATCTCCTGTAGTGCAAAGAGATCCGATTAGCTGGAAAGGTAAATCAGAATAATTCAGTTTCCTCTACCGTTTCCCTGTGGCCATCCTCCTAGGACTGTTTGGCCTTAGGGGTTTTTGAAGCGCAGGCTTCCATCAGACTTCAGTCCCTTTCATTCCCCCCCCCCCCCTGCTAGGCTGGGTGTGCTAACGGGGCGGGAGAGCAGGTGCACACCTCTGGTTCCACTAATGCAAGGAGTGCAAGGCACACATAGGTCTATGTAATGCCTTTCACCTGGCCTCCATATCTGAGAGCTCCTATCTCTTTTTCTCTGATGCCTTTTTACTTTGGCAACATCAATGGGGCTGAATGTAGCCATACTTTAAAAAAAAATGTTTCTCCTGATCTGGAATTACTATTTCTTTTCTTGTACTTCAAGGCCCCCCCCCCCAAACATCCTCTTAATAGACCTACCTGCCCACCCTACCTTGGTCCTCCTTTTACTCTGCTCTCTGTTTCTTTTTCCATCACACTTTTGATTTTCTAACATACTCACCAGTGCCCTCCAAATGACTACACTAATAATCAAGTATTATAAGTGTACTGTCGGTCAAATAAGTTTGTAAATATGATATATATGTTTGCTCGCTTATAGGTAGTTTGCATTGGGTGTGGGGGACAGGCTGTACGCAGGCAGGGTCGTTATAACCTAAGGCTTAGTTTTAAGACTAAGCCTTTCCGGCCCTTTTAATTCTAAGATCTTTTCAAAACTAAGCTTTTCCCCACACCCTTGACTGTTGCATGATGTGAGGTGGTGCACTCTTATGAGGAATCTTATTTATGCTTCAGATAAGTGACTTTGTATCAGAGACTTCCTTATTTGTATATTAGCTTAAAGGTTTTGATTTCTACACTATAAAATGGGGCAGACCCAGGGGCTCGCACTCTCTCGGTTCCTGAAATTAGCATTGCAGAGGAGAAGCATCCAAGATGGCGGAGTGCTGAAGGAGAAGCCAGTTTGTGCAGAGTTTGTGCAAAGAGAAGGAGATGGGGAACAGAGGTGAATAAGGCTGGGGAGATAGAAACCTTTGATTCTAGAAATATTCAGGTGAGTCAGTGGCTTTGGGAGCCCTGAATGGAAAGGGAAGTGTTTTCTCACTGTGTGTGTTTCTCGTCTGCCAGGTGCGAGCTAGGATTAAAGATAATGGCTCACCAGTTCTTGGCTCCGTTGTTTCATTACCGTCTGTCCGAATCAAATGCAAACCTGCACAGGCCAGGCAGCTGTGATGGTGGCCGTGGCTACTGGCTTTACATGTACTAATTCAGGGATCACAAACAAAATCCAAAGCACTGACTTTTTTCTACATATGAAAGATATCCTGTGGTGGGATTCAGCTGACTCACTACAGTTTGGCAGAACTGATACCTCATTTTTTAATGAGTTCAGTGAAGTGGTTGTTAAAATGGCACTTTTAATCAGGGTTCTCTCTAAGGTGGGTGCCTGAGCAGCCACCCAATGTAGAATCACACATTTACATTCCTTACTCTCTTTTAATGTTCATCTGTGCAACAGTGTATTCTAAGTGCCCGTAGTAATATTCATTCTGTCCTAGATGAAAAAAACTGCAAGTGAGGACGCCAATCAAGAATCAATATGGAAATACCTTAAATAACAGCTTTTTGGGGGGTTTTTTTGGTCAGGTATTATTTAATATTTTTCATTAATATTTTAAAACTTTTTTTCTTATAACATAATCTGATTTTGTGTACCTCTTTTGTTATTTAAGTATTAAATGAATAAAATAATTAACTACCTTTCGGTATATCATTTTTTAACTTAAAATGGTCATTAGGGTAAAGAACCGATTGTTAAATTATTTGAATCCCATTACTGAATATATCCATAATGGTTACTGTGTTGGGGGGGGAGTAATCATAAATTTATTAATGGGTCTGTTGGTTAAATAAGTTTGCAAATATGATGTATATATTTGTTCCCTTATAGTTTGTATTGGGTGTGGGGGACAAGCTGTAAGCAGGCAGAATCCTTATAGATTAAGGCAGCGGTTGGGTTGTGACCCCGGCGGGGGTCGAATGACCAAAACACAGGGGTCGCCTAAAGCCATCAGAAATACATATTTTATTTAAAAATGTATTGTATAATAAATATGTATTTTCCGATGGCTTCAGGCGACCCCTGTGTTTTGGTTGTTCGACCCACAGGTTGAGAACCGCTGGACTAAGGCTTAGTTTTAAGACTAAGCCTTTTCCACCCTTTTAATACTAAGATCTTTTCAAAACTAAGCTTTTCTCCACACCCTTGACTGTTGCATGATGTGGGGTGGTGCACTCTTATGCGGAATCCCATTTATGCCTCAGATAAATGGCTTTGTATCAGAGACTTCCTTATTTTATATTGGCTTAAAGGTTTTGATTTCTACACTATAAAATGGGGTAGACCAGGGGCTCACTCTCTCTCAATTCCTGAAATTATCATTTCAAGGAAAGTCAGCCAAGATGGCGGAGTGCTGAAAGAGAAGCCAGTCTATGCAGAGTTTGTGCAGAGAGAAGGAAATGGGAAACAGAAGTGAATAGGGCTGGTGAGGTAGAAACCTTTGATTCTAGGAATACTCGGATAAGTCAGTGGCTTTGGGAGCTCTGAATGGAAAAGGAAGTGTTTTCCCACTGTGTGTGTTTCTCACCCTCTGTGTGCGAACTAGGATTAAAGGTAATGGCCCACCAGTTCTTGGCTCCATTGTTTCATTACCGTCTGTCTGAATCAAGGCGAACTTGCACGGGCCAGGTGGCTGTGATGATGGCCACTCCTACTGCTACAGGGTCTCACAATGACCTCAGTTAGCATGCACTTTTTCAAACAAATCTTATAATGTTCCTCTTGTTTTATTGTTACAGGTGTTAAGCAAATATTAAATGGTGTAGCCCTGGCCGGTTGGCTCAGTGGTGGAGCGTCGGCCTGGCATGCAGAAGTCCCGGGTTCGATTCCCGGCCAGGGCACACAGGAGAAGCACCCATCTGCTTCTCCACCCCTCCCCCCTCTCCTTCCTCTCTGTCTCTCTCTTCCCCTCCCGCAGCGAGGCTCCATTGGAGCAAAGATGGCCCGGGCGCTGGGGGTGGCTCCTTGGCCTCTACCCCAGGCGCTAGAGTGGCTCTGGTCGCAACAGAGCAACGCCCCGGAGGGGGCAGAGCATCGCCCCCTGGTGGGCGTGCCGGGTGGACCCTGGTCGGGCGCATGCAGGAGTCTGTCTGACTGTCTCTCCCCGTTTCCAGCTTCAGAAAAAAAATAAAATTAAATAAAATTAAATGGTGTAAATGTGAAGATCTAATTGGCTTTAGTGAGCAATTCATGAGTGAGGCACCATCACAACTAGAAGAGAATACCTAAGCATTGTACAAAATGGAAGCCTTTTATAAACAGAAGGACAGTGGGACAGGAGGTGAAATGAGTGGGTACTTCAGGCAAGGTCACCTTTCACAGGAGAAGTGAGGGGAATTTATCAAACAGATTACCTCACTAGTGTTGATCAGATAGTTTCAGACTGATTGGTTTAAAATTCCACTCCTGGGAGAGACAAACTACAGTTAGATTAGGTATTAAGTCTTGGTGGGGCTTAGCAAAAGTGACTCTATTTTAGGTTTTTTGTTTCTTTTTAACACAGGTCTAACATCTATAGCCAGCATTGAATGTAACAGATTTTTTTGGATGCAATCAATGTTCAGTGAAGTCTTTACTTTATGCTTACTGGCCTGCTGGCACAGAAAAATATTAACACATGAGAGCCCTCTCTGTCTTTCTAAAACTTCTATCAGTCATACCCTCTTTTCCTCCAAAGTGCTCCTCACACCTGCCTATGATAATCCCGGAGGTCACAGTGCCAAGAGGCTGGCCTATAGTCTCCTGTATAACTCACATTCTCCAGGGTTTCCCACCCCGAGCACCACTCTGCTCTCTCTCACCACTGAGGTGGGAAAAGGAAAAAGGAAGAGGCCAGAGGCAGTCAACTAAAGCATAGTCACCTATGTTGGGCAGATAAAATGTATTATGCTCACTTTGTTAAAGAGGCCATCGCCCAGGTGATATTAATGTGTGTTGGAGGTCGTTGTAACCTGGGGCTTGGTTTTGGGATTAAGCCTTTCCCACCCTTTTTGCTGTAGGGCGGTACAATCCAATCATGCCTCAGAGAAGTGACTTTGTATTAGAGACTACCCTATTTTGTATATTGGATTAAAGGTTGTGAAGCTACACTATAAAATGGGGGCAGAACGGGACTTGGCTCTTGGTTCCTGAGATTATCATTAGAAGAGAGAGCAGAGGAGAGCAGAAAAAGGCCACGTGGAGGAGGCCAGGAGAAGCAGCCAAGATGGTGGAGTGCTGAGTGAGATGCCAGTTTGTGTAGTTTGTATTTGGGATAAGGAAGGAGATGGGGAACTGAGGAGAATAAGTCTGGTGAGCTAGAAACCTTTGATTCTAGGAAACTCGGATAAGTCAGTGACTTTGTGAGCACTGAGTGTGACTGGGTTTTGGAGCCCAGAGTGTATTTTTACTTGCCCGCCAGGTGCAAGCTAGATTAAAGGCTATGGCCCACCAGTTTTTGGATCCATGGTTTCTTTGCCGACTGTCCGAATCCAATGCGAACCTGCATGGGCCAGGCGGCTGTGATAGTGGCCCTGGCCTTGCCTGCTGGCTTTACAACCTACATCCCATTTTATGAAAGGCTACCCTCTCACTCTCCAAATATGCTTGGGTAACTAAAAACTCTAGCCAAAAGTTTTGCTTTTTTGACTTTCATGCTTGAGTACCTGGTGGAAAAACTGCTATTAACTGTTACCCTTAAATCATTCTCTCTGTGGCCTTCGTCTGAAGTCTTCACCCCAAACTGTAATTATTTTTTGAATCTTAAATGTTCCCCTGACCATTACTGTGCCCTCTTCCTCTTTTCCCCTTGAAAGCTATGCCTCAAGAGAAAGAGAACTCTGAATTTGAGGGTGGAGAGGTTCTATATGAGACATCATGAAGTTAAATCACTTGAGCAAAAAAATAAAAGCAGCCCATAAATTTCCAGGAAAAACACGTGAAAAATATTGCTATGCAAGACCTGCTGTAGCTCAGGAAAGCTCACGTCTGCCCTGCTTTTGCATAGCACTTTATCATTTACTGTCTTCCCTCCTAATTACCCCACTAAAGTAGTCCATCCAATACAGGCTTGATTAAAATCCCTTTACAGATAAGAAAAATAAGAGTTTGAGAGGCTGAGTGGTGTGTTTGAGATTCTATATGCTGGATGGGCTGGCTACTTAATCCGCTGGGTCTACGCAAAATGTAAATGCAAGGCTTCTTGATAAAAAAATAAAAAAAATAAAACTACTACACGTTTCAGGGTGGCAAAAGCAGAACATGAAACCAAATGTGGAGCCCTTCTATGTGTGGGGCTGTGTGACCAGATAAGTCACACACTCAGGAAACTGGCCCTGCTTCTCGGTGGAGATGGAGCCCCAGGATTCAAATTCAGATCTTTGAAGTCCAAGTCCATCTTGCTCATTCCCTTTTGGCTGCATCAGAATTCCCTTCCCTGGCCTGCCTCCAACCATCTCTGTGATATGGCACACACCCTGCCTAACTGACACACGTCCCAGTGTTCTCTACTAACCCAGGGCTTAGAGGAGATAATGCAGTCTCTGCCTCTCCAAAGTTCTGTGATCTTTCCCTGCCTACATCCTTAGCACAAGTGAACAACCATCTCTACGATGGTTCTGAAAATGAAGGAGAAAGAGTTCTCAAGGATGGAGAGATTTCGCAGTATTTTAAATCACTCGCGTTGTCTTCCATTCTTTCGATTCCGCCTCTCATATTCACTTCCCCTGCCTAGCCTGATTGAACTTATTATTCAGGTCTGATCGTATGGAAAGGTGAAATGAAAAAGAAGAAGCAGCAGGGGGAGGAGGAAAAGGAGGAGGAGGAAAAAGAGAAAGGGAAGGCAGGAGGAAGGAGGGAAGGAGCTCGAAGCGGCTCACACCATGCAGATGACTCCAGATTCCCACTTCTACCCTGTTATCAGCTGACTTCACTCCCGGGACTATACACTCTGCAGTTTGTATGGCAAAGACACGATTTTGAGACCAAAGTGGTTATTACTGCAGAGGATCCTCCCTCAAGCAACAGTTTGAATGTTTTTCTCCCTGAAATCTGAACATATTCATCAAACTGTGTTGCGCTCCTGGACTCGCAATTAATCACGGCTGGTTTCAAGCTTTGTTAATTAATACCAAGGCCAGGGACCCAGTGGAGGCCCTAAATTTAATCTGTGGCACTTTAAAATTATTATAATCTGCTAGAGGAAAAGCTGTTGGGTTCTAAGTAGCCTTTAAGAAAAATTCCAACACTGCATTGCCAAGAAATTAAAAGAAATAGTCTGATGGTTTGGATGCAGGAGCTACCCTGAAGCAGCCTCACCGTGCTGCTGTGAGGCGACATCTGGCCAGCAGGGGGAGCACGACTGAACTACAGGCACAATGCTGTCAGAGCAGCAGTTCCTGATTTAAACAAAGATGAAGAAAACCAAGAAGGAAATCTTACTTTTATTGACAGCATGAATGGACCTGGAGAGCATTATGCTGAGTGAAATAAGCCAGTCTGAGAAAGTACCACATGATTTCACTTATAGGTAGAATCTAATGAACAAACCAGCAAAATAGAAACAGACCCATACGTAGAAAGCTAGCTGACAGCTTTTTGGGAGGGTTGGGGGTAGGGGGTGGGGAGTGGGGAGTGGGGGGCAAGGGGTTGGAAGAGGGGGTTGCGTGAGGGAAGTGGAGGATTAGAGCAAAAAAGGACCAAAAAAAACAAACAAACAACAAAACACCCTCATTGACATGGACAACAGTGCAGTGATTGTCAGGGGTGGGGTGAAGGGGGTTTGGGGTATAAATGGTGATGGATGAAGACTTGACTTGGGGGATGAACACACAATATAGAATACAGAAATGTGTTGTAACATTGGGCACCAGAAACCTGTATAATTATGTTAACCAGCATCACCCCAATAAATTTAATTTTTAAAAAAAGAGAGAGAAAAAAAAAGAAAACCAAACAGAGGCAACCAGGCAGCTTCTGGCAGTAGCAGAAGCAACACATGGGAGGCCCCAGTGGAATCTGATCATGTAAAACTGAAAGGAAACATTTTCTGTGTCTTTTTTCAGCTTTGAGCTACCGAGTGAAAAGATTCCCTGAGTATGATTTCACCCAGTAGAGAGAGAGCACTGTTAAAACAATAAAAAATAATAAGGGACTGGTTGACCTGGAATTATACTCAAGTGGTTTCCGGTTAACCTCATGAGATTGTGACTCCAACAGCCCCACATGTTGCTTCCTCAAAGGAACAACTTTCCAAATCACTAAACATGACGTGCACAACTGTGAAAACCCTGCTCTGAGGGCATCCTCAGCCCCGTTTCTCCTACTTCCTGTCCCACTTCAGCCGCTGCAAGGCTCCCATAACCCAGATACTTTGACTTACGCCTCCGGGGCTTCACACACGATGCCCCCGTGGCCTTGAGTCCCTGAAGGATTCTGTTTATACTTCAACACATACCCAAACTCACCTTTAAAATAAAATTTTTTGTTGTAGCTGACAGACAACATTACCTTCTACTCTGAAGTCACCCCTGTCTGCTGCAGGGCTCCTACTCAACAACTGCACACACTTTTGTGCCCATTTATTCTTTCCCTTACCACACAGCTTTTTAAAGAATATGGATATATTTTTATATTTTACATGTATAGATCTTTATAATAAACTATAATAGATAGTAAATAGGTAAATAGATATAAAGATTCAGGTCTTCACTCTAAAGCTTTAGACGCCCAGAAGTGATGACATTATCTTATTCATCTATTATATATACTCAGCCCCTGGGACAGTGTCTGTGATATAGTAAGTATTTGATGCATATCACTTGCATGAATCATTTGAGTGAATAAGTAGAGGTCAGTCTAGGTCTAGTCTTATTTTATAAAGGGAAAGGGAAGCCCTTGCAGGCAAGTTACTTGTCTAAAGTCACACAATTAATTGTCAAACACATTAGGCACAATTCCAAGCCACAGACGGTTGGTAGATGGCCTCAGACAAATTTGTCCTTTAGAGTTGCATAATCTGCAAAAAAATCACAGAGCTGCATGCATGAGGCAGGAAGGATTAAAGAATGCTTAAGTCAGCTATGAATGTATAATGTGCAGAGCCACCAATGCAGCCCACAGTGAATCTACCTGGGAGGCACAGCACAGTTTAAGAGTGAACATAAATGCGGAAATCTCTAAGAGGTTAAAAACTCCATGTTCTAGGGCCAATGAGTCTTGTCTCTGCCCGCCCCTCAATAGCAATTTTGAAACCAAGAAAGAACAATTTGGAGATTTAAATGAAAAAAAAAAAAAAAAGGTACACAATTAGAGCTATTTCCACATGCAAATTCTCACAAATATTTCTCAGATGAAGAGATGACCAGCCCATGGGGCTCATAATAAGCACTCAAGTTCAAATCCAAACACTTGCTAAAAGCCAAGAGCACAGGCCCTTGCTCTGAGATGAAAGTACACTGTCCTCAGGGATGTCAATGGTAACAGGAGAGAGAGGAGCTGGTTGGGTGTGAGAAGAACAAAGCATGATTCCCATGGCAGCTGCCACCCAGCCTTGCCTCAATGTCAAAGATGCAGTCACAGCTGGAGGAGGCTAGTGAGCCTGAGAGCTGACAGAATTCAGAGGCAGCGCGTGATAATGTGGTTCAGTGATGCCAGATCTTCCTCTTATTCGTAAGATGCAAAACCTGGGTATTTGCATGTCCTCTCTTGATTGTTTAATAGTGAACAATTGTTTGTGTGCTCCGCAACCCAGGAGGAAGCATGCCTGCTGGCCGAATGTGTGCTGTGAACCACAGCTATCTGGCCCCTGCCTCAGATCTACATGTACTAGAAAAATGAGCTTGCTGTTAGCGTCTGGAGAAGAAAATTCTATCTCCAAGCAACGTTTCTATAGCTAGCAGATGTTAGTGGGAGGAGAATATATGTATATTTTCGCTTGAGCAATTTAGGAATTCATAGAATTTCTTTTACATCTTGTCTGAAAATAACCTCTGTTTCAGGACAATAGGCCAAACCATAAATGCTGGATTTCTGAGACAGTCCGAATTTAAAATTTCCTTATCGTAGGCCAGCAATTTCTAACCTGTGTGCTGCAAGAATTTTTAAAATATGCAATTGCTGACTATTTAGGGGCAATGACTTCTTTTCCTTCAGATTGTCAAGTAAAGAAAATAATAACAGCCAACACAACAATAGCCAACCAGTGTGAATGAATCAAAATTATGCCTACTTTTTGTCAGATTGGCAAAAAATATAATAATATATTTTGGGAGAGCCACAGAAGTTTAGTAATTAGTTTATGTGTGTCATGAGACTAAAATAAAAGGTTGATAATTGCTCTTATAGGCAAATCCTGTAACAAATATTGTGTCTAGGTTTGAGAGTTGGGACATGTAGTGACAGCAGCCTTCGCTGTACTGGAAAGTTATTCTGGAGTTATTAGTGAGCAGATTTCTGCAGCAGGACACTGCCCCCTCAAGGACAGATGCTTTCCTTCACAGTTCTGCAAGGAGACTTAGGCCATCCTCCTCCTCTTGGGGCGTCCAAGTACCTTGGAGCATTGCATGGTGGGCGTTTTCTATGTAGGGTAAATTGGCAGGGGTAGAGCCAAGTCACACAATGTAGGTGGCTTCCAGGCAGTCACTGTGTATGGTGCTGCTTATTGTTGGAGAGAAGTCATCCTTACCTGGGCTGGAGCGAAGAGATGGTGGTGGCCAGAAATGGTGTTCAGGCAGAGCAGTGATCTCTCCATGTCTTCACCACCGCCTGCCTGCCTATAGGGCTGTCTACAGACAAGAACTTAACTCCCACACAGCATCTGGGCACTTAGCCAGTGATGCTTCCCACTGGGTCCTCTCCCCTGGGCTCTACTGAACCCCATTTTCTCCTGTGTCTCTCTTTCCACCCTAAACCAGGAGACTCTTTGTCATTGCTCAGTGATTCCAGAAGTTTTCCTCAGAGACACTCACTCAGAGGTGATGTGATATTTCCCAGACACTTGCATATTCTGCTTCCTGGTTTGGCCATCTGGAAACCAAAGTACAGAACTACATAAACTATTTCATCCCTGTTTTCTGCTCTGTCACACCCTTCCCTGAGGCAAATCTAAAACTGAGGGTCTGCCTAAAATTAAAGTTCTATGGGTAAAATTCTGTGTACCCCTGATCCCCAAGAGCTGTCTGGGCATTCTCAATTCTCTCTGCTGTCAGGCGGGACCAAGCACAGAGGCCTCCAGAATTCACCTCACAAGCCTCCCCACAAAGCTTCCTTTGGGTTTGTCTGAAATGTCCAAATCAAAGTCTTGTTGAAAACAAGTGGGATGAGGGGGGTGAGAAAGAGGTGGGAGTGGGGAAGAAAGGCCATTGAGCCCCAGCCGAGGCAAAGGTTTCTGCAGGTGCTCCAAGAGAGCACCTGTTCTCTAACCCTACCTGGCTGCCTCCTGATGGAAAGGCCTTGTACAAATTCCACCTTCTTTTTGAGCTCCTTTATTCCTGGAGCCTCTGGCAGTGCAGGCAGAAAAAGCAGCCGCTGCACACAGGAGCAGCGAGTCAGAGGGAGGAGAGCTGAGAACAGCTCGCTTCAGAGGACATGCTGAGGGTCTCCCTGCACACAGGCAATGCCAGGCATCCCCGCTCAGCCCTTCTCAATGCCTCCACCCTCCACCCCAGCCAAAGAGAAAGACCTTCATTCAATGAAGGTGATGGAGGCTAAGTGTGTAAATTTCAACCTGTTATTTTAGGGATAAATGAAGGGTCCTCTAACACTTGAAAGAATTCTACTGTCTACCAGACAGCGTGACCTTCAGAAGGGCATCACTTTGGGATGAGGTGTCTGTCTCCATGGCTCCCTGTTCAAGGGCAGTTTGCTGCTGCATAACACAAAAGGAGAACAGACATCACAACAGAAGTCTGCAGGCAAAGAAAGCGCCCACTCTAAAAGCAGGTGCCTTGTCATTAGTAGCGTGTGAAAGTAGCATGTGTGTTAGGCACATGCATTGCACTTCCAGGTTTTGTTTGTAGTATGATGAGAAGAGGTCCTGCTTTACGATCAAGATGAGTCTGAATTTCAGCTCTTTCACTTCCTGACAGCCGTGCAAACTTGGACAACTCAGCTACTTTCCTGAACTTCTTAGAAGGGTCTCTGGCAAAGAATAAATACGCAATAAATGTTAGCTATTTTTATTGTTTACTACTATAGTTGTTATCACTACTAGTATTATTGTCACCATCATTATCAAATGGAGGCAATGCTGCTCACTGTGCAGCCGTGTAGCTCCAACAACATCCTACCGCCACTAACATGTCCCAGTATTCACGATTTACATGCTCATCGCATGTAATAACATCCTAAGAGAAACCAGGGATTTTAATGTCTTCTAATCTGTGCTGTGTACTGTTTCCAGAGTTATCTTCCTGAAATAGAAATCTATTTGCCATGTCCACCTACTCCCTGAAAACCTCCAAACACTCCTTTATGCTTATAGAATAAATTCTAACCTCAATGTGGGGCAGGAGAAAAGGAATAGAGAGAAGACAGGGCCGGCCGTACCTAAATTTAGGTTTTTACTTTTATAACTTTGAAAACCTTTTATTAGTAGTACTCTGGGATAACAGGAGACAATGGCTTACATATTCACAAGAATATTTTCCTCTATTCATCCAGTGGTAATTTATTGAGTACCCGACAATGCACTCCGTACACTGGAGGTACAGCAGTGGAAAAAAACGAAGAGGTCCTGTCGTCATGGAGCTAACATTCTATTGGGAAAGAAAGGCATAAACAGACAAATAAATAAATGAGGTGATATAGCACGTGATTGCAACACACTCTAAGTGTAGGGCTCAGAATCATTCTGAAAGGCAAGATTCAGCCACTACCATTGTATTCAGGCTTTGATCCGAGTGGATACAAATGATGAAATGCATTTGTCATATTTCACTCTGGTTTGTACTACTTTTCTTCTTCAAAAGCAGTTCTCAGGTGCTTGATCCAATTCAGAATTTCTGAAGCATAGTTGTATGTGAAGTGTGTGTATGCATGTGTGCCTGTCTCTGTGTGTGTGCACATGTGTGTGTGTGTGTGTGTATGTGTGTTGAATGTAGTCTTGAAAACAGGAACATTAGTAATTCAGTGCTGCATGGCACCTTGGAGAAGGGTCTGTGTGGAGCTAACTTACTCCTAACCTAGAATTATTGCACTTCCCTTCTCTTCAAATGTCTCGAAGTCTCTCCTTCTGCCCAGTTTCATCAAGCTGCCCTCCATCCAACTGTTCTGCTCTCTCTTTTCAGGCCTCAGCAACACTCTTCACAACATCGCAAGCTTCTACCCCTTACTGCCTGGAAGGAGAGTACGCAGTGCACTAGCTGAAGGAGTCTGGAATTAATTTTTCCAACAGGAATGCCGTATCTATTACGACTTGTGCTAACCTCGAGTATCCACGTGCTTGCATATTTCCAAGTCTTGCTCCTGGCCCTCCTCTGTTCCTCCATGAATCTACAAAACTGAACTTTTATAGAAAGAGTCCTGTGACTGAAGCCTTCCTTGAACTTGCAGCCAAGTAAACTGAACTTCCCTGAACAGCCTCCTTCCTTAAGAATCCGGACACAGCCCTGCCTCCTTCCCCTCAGTGCCTGTTACAGGGCTGTGATGAATGAACCAATCGGTTAGAGTCTCTTTGCCAGGATTTGGGTATTGCTTACCACCTGGAACTGCAAAGCTGTTCTTCATCTGACTGACTGAAATATGTATTTATCTTGCCAATCATTTTACACATTATCAATTTGAATTTTCAAAATAGCCTTACAAAATAATTATTAACTATTCTTTTTTTATACACAGGGTATAGCAACAGTAGGCTTACAGTTGTGAGTACGCAAAACAGAGTTTATTCTTATATTATTATTTACTAGTTAATGTATTATTTCCCATAGGAACAATTGTAAACCTACGTTTGTATGGAGATGCTGAGGCTTAGAATAGCTTAATATTTCTGCCAAGCATCACAGCTGGTCAGGCTGAAAGAAGTGGTATTAATACCATGTGGGTATGGCAGAACCATGATGCCCTGCTTTGGCTATTGAAGGCTGTGCCACATAGGGGTAGGGAACAGGTTTTTCTCTCAGTGTACCTGGTTTGGGTCACTGCTCTACCACTCGCCAGATGTATGAACTTGGGTTAAGTCACAACAGTTTAATAGCCACTTAAGAGTCTTGGCTCTCCCATCTAAAGCAGAGAAAACAACACCTGATTCATAAACCTGGGTTAAAGAGTATTTGAGATACTGCGGGTCCATCACTTAGCACAGTGGCAGTGGCCTGCTCTAGGGCAGGCAGGCTAGGTCTGAGCTACTAGCAACACCATTGTTATTGTTATTGTTATTGCCACCCTGAGTCCCTAACAAATCAAATTAATTTTACTTAACAAATTAAACCTGTTTGATTTTAGGGTCTCCTGAGCCAGCCTGTGCTGCTGAGGTCCCTGAATGTCTCACTCAAAACTAATGGCAGCACCACCAGACTGGGTGTCTTTTCCACATTAGCAGCAACCTCTGGCCCAGACCAGACACACAAATCACTTCCCTAGACTTTATGCAAGACTCTGAACTACTAAACCCCGGCCTTTGTCTCGGGCCTTCCCTCAACATTATTTAATGCTACCTATTGCTGTTATCTCCCTGAAACCAACCCTATTTATTTGTCCCCTACTTTAAAAATTAATATATCCCCATTGCAAAAAATAAATCAATGCAAAATTCCATATCCTGTCATTTAAATTTTTAACAACTATTTCCAATCTAACTTAGTAATTTTCACCTCACTGCTCTATGCCTCCACTATGTCCATCATTAGCTGTTTTGTTGGGGACCTCCCCGCCCAGCTCTCTGCTGAAGCTGGATCTTATAAATGCCTTTGCTTCTCTCCTTCCCGTACCTACCTGTCTAAGTCCATATCATCATCCTTTAAGGCTCACCATAAATTTAAATTCTTCCAAAAGCTTAGCTAGTTCTTCCTACCAGGCTGTGACACATACAGAGGGCACAACATGTGAGTACAGGATCTGGGTCCAGCACAGCACAGCACAGCACAGATAGTAACTTGATGCAATATGGTTACCTTGGGATACAGACTATTGCAAACTAACAAATACTTAATCTGCTTTCCCAGCTCCTCCATGGTATTTTCAGAGATGTAAACTGTGAAATGAGTCAACCTTGTATTCGATCCAAAACTTGGAGGAAGTTACACTTGACTTAAAAAGAATATTTGATAAAACGTGTTTCATTTTATAGAAAGATGTAAGTCAAGCCAGGGGAGAAAAAGCGAACATTGGACTAATTATTTTCGATATGACATGACATCCATCCATAACATGCTTCATTATCGTTGCAACTGACATCTCTTAAGTCCAGGTTCCAAAATACAATTTTGTCCCACATAATTCTGAGAAAGACGTTTTAGGTGACATACCTAGATTTCTCCCCTAAAAGAATGATCACTGGTTTGGCATCTGTTGTCTGCGTCACTCATGTGGCACTAAGCACAATCTTCTTATATTGCAGACATTTTTGCTCATGCCTAAACTTTTGTACTTAATTTCAGGGAATTTGGGGCCCACATCTTACTTGTCTGTCAAATGTAACAGAACTCATTAAAGAGCCCTACGTATATTAGCAACGCAGGTGATGTTTTCTGAATAACTGTTGCAAATCCAAAGACTGTATCATACATTTTGAAGTCAGCCTGTCTTGGGTTTAGTTTGACTGTTATCTCTTCTAGTAAAACACACTTTTATAAAATTGTGGTGAAGGTAAGTAAGATGAAGTTTATAAAATAAAATTTTCATGACTACCGCATATCTGGAGGACCATTATAATAAATGTTATTTTTATTATATGTGACGGGACAAAATAATTTAACATTGACCTTTCCTTCCACCGTCTTCTAAAACAAATTTCTTCTCAATTCCTTTATTTCCCAGTCTTTGCAAGAGTCACATTTTGTCATGCTAATCAAGTTGGGCTTCTCAGGGTACAGAATTGGGAGAGAAGGAGAAGCAGAAGAGGAATGAGGAGCTCTCAGGCTAAGACTGCGGAGAGATCTGCATGCGGTAGAGGTTGTCATGGAAGTACCTGAGGAGAGAAAGGGTGTGGAAAGTATTACTGTGATCTGTGTATTTTCTAGGGTTTACAAGTATGATCATAGTCTACATACGTTCTTCTAAAGATTTTGAATTATTTTGAAATATTTTTTTCCTTGTTTAAGTTTAAAACCTATAGTTCACAAATCTAAACACTAATATAATATGACTAAATGATAAATTGTATTAACTACCATAGTTTCCATAATGTGATCCAGATACACAAAGTCAGAGACACAAACTAATGTTTATTCTCTGAAGTAATGCTTCACCATGGACATCACACTGACCAGTGTATCATAAGCCCAGCCATCATTGGGAGTGGACCTGAGGCTTGATGACTAGCACATTGGAAACAAAACGAGAAACAGCCTCGAGGTCCCAGAGTATTATAAGAGTTCTTCATCGGTCACTTTTGCTCTACATTTTTGGCTCCCACATTTTTAATCTTTAAAAGCTAAGCCTGTCGATTCCTGGACCATTCAGTGAAGCCTTCGGGGAATGTGTGTGTGTGTGTGTGTGTGTGTGTGTGTGTGTGTGTAAAAATTAGGAAAAGGTAGACAGAAAGTCAAAAGAAGTCTATTTTAATTCCCTTGGATTTCAGGAGTTTTTATTTCAGACAATCAAAGCTCAACAGAAGTCCCAGGACCCTATAAGATTTTATTCCTGTTCATTTGTTCAACAAATATTTGTGGAGATCATGTTCTTGACAGTGGCTAAGGTAAGTGCTATAGGAATATTGTTACATTTAACCCCCCAAAGTGATGTGATAGATCATATTATCATCCCCATTCTAAAGACTGAGAAACTGAGGCTCCACATAACTACTAACTCACCTTAAATGAAACAGCTAATAAGTGATATAGTGTGCTTCCAGATCACAGCTATCAACTAGAAAATGATAATACAGTAGGACCAGATGTCCTGAAGCATATCCACATGGCTTTCTGCAGGACTAGAAACTTAATTTGTAAGTCCTAGTGTCAAATAAAATATCATAACTTATTTAGAATTTTAAGGTGACTCATAAATTATTTAGAATTTTAAGATGGCAAAAACAGAGCATTAAATGAAGCAAGGCCTTTCTAAGAGGGGGGCCTTGTGTGACTAAACAGGTGCCTGTCCATGAAGCCAACTCTGAATTTCTGATTCAGTCATCCAAAATTTATCCTACGAATTAACTTCCCCAGGGATAAGGTTTTTAATTAAGAAATTTTATATTACAGAGGGTCCTCAGGTTACGACAGTCTCGACATATGACATTTCAAGTTTACAATGCTCACTCCCATAAAAACTTTAAAAATTTGAGATGTGAGTGTTTTGGCTTACGCCATTAGCATAGCACTTATCCATTATATGAACAAACTAGTTCCAGACTAGCCTGGAACAATTCTTTAACAAGGTAGAGAGGCCTGCAACAGATCCTGTACCCTCTACATCAGCTGCTTCTCGAGATGAAACACCTGTTGTACAGGTAAACTCATCTCCAGTGTCTCCTGCATGTTCCTTAGGCAATCCTGATTCCCCTGACCCAGTATCTCCAGCACCTACTGCAGGTTCTCCTGCCTCTCCAGCTTCCTCCTCCCAATAGGGCACTCTCTCCCACCTTGCAATGCCCCTTCTAGTGTGCAAGCCAACCACAGGAATAAAGGTAAGAAATTTTTTTACACTCATTTTTGTCATTTTTTTTCTGTTACTACAGTACAGTGTACAGTACAGTATATTTATGTTGTTTTCCTTTTTATGTGACTTAGTTGTATTTTTATGTTCTAGATTATGATTTTACAATTGTGTTAGGATAGATAAGTACTTAGGCTAGGATGTGTTTTGATTTATGCCAATATTCGGGTTATGTCACTGTCGTAGAAACGAACTATGTTGTAACTCAAGGACTCCTTGTATTCAGTCTTATTGTTATTGTTATCATTATTGCTATTATAGTGATTTTTTTTTTATTTAGTGAGAGATGGAGAGGCAGAGACAGATTCCTTCATGCTCCTCAACCGGGATCCACCTGGCAAGCCCCCCATCCTCAGCGCCCAGAGCCAACTCACTCTAATTGAGCCATGGCTGCATAAGGGGAGGAGAAGAGAGAGAAAGAGAGAAGCAAGTGGGAAAAGGTGAAGAAGAAGATGAGCACTTCCTGTGTGTCCTGACCAGGGATCAAACCCAGGACAACCACATGCCAGGCCGACGCTCCACCACTGAGCCTACCGGCCAGGGCCTATTATAGTAATTTTATTTGCATCCTTAAGTTGGAGGGAATAGGAGTTGCACTAATGTTAAGCTGAGAAAAATTGAAACCTGCTCCTATTGGCCAAAGAAAGCCATGCTTTCAAAGTAATAACATTGACTTCAGCTTCAGTGTAACAGTCCCTTGAACCAGATTTTTCTTAGACGAACAGGGGACTAAAAGAACAAAAACAAAACAAAAAACACTAAGGAAAAGAAAACTATAACTCCTTTCTGGCAAGAAAGATGAGCCATTCTGGCTCTGCAGAATAAAAATGATCCTCGTGACTCCTAAGCTGCCCTGCGCACCAGACCCGCGCAGCTATGTCGCATTTGCTAAGGTTTGGGCTTTGAGGACGCTGTGTGTTATTACATAAGTAATATACTTAAGGCACCGCATTGCAATATTTCGAGTGGCGCTATTGAGGCTGAGTGAATATCTGCCAATACACATGTTTTTTTCTGTTGTATTTATTCATTTACTTCAGATAATACGCCCTTGAGTATGGCATGCTGTGGCAGCTAGAAGCTCTCAAAAAATTTAAGGGACACATATATTATCTACAGCTGCTCACAGTGAGGACATTAAAGCTCTAGTTATTGCCACACCACAGGACTTTCTCCTACTGGACTTATCAGAAGTCAGGAAGTCCCTGAGTCATTTTCTCCTGGCCCCCATATTCCCAGAGCGTTCCAGACGGTGAAGGTCTAGCCAGCCCAAGAAGTCCAAAGGAGCCGTTAAGGAATAAATCTTAATACAGAAAGCATCAGTAAAATCAATAAGATTTGATAGGTCCCATCATATATCAAAGAGCGCAGAAAATAGAAAACAAGTAACAGTCACCCCTGTGACTTTATACCATAGTTCATTCACCTGTCATTCAAGCTGCTCTTAGAGTCCAGAAATATTCTTGCCTTATTCCTAAAGTGACCATATATTATGGTTTTTCTGGGACTATATCAGTTTTAAAAACTCTGTCCAGGTGTCCTCGTAAGTGTACTTGGATTTGTCATGCCTTGTGTCCTGCTGTTTTGGTTGAGAAAAATATGTTCTCTGTGCTTGTTTTTCATCGTATCCATAGTGAAATTGAGCTGTGGAAACTTGCATGGTTTCTTAAGCCTCGCCGGGCTTCAGCTTTCCTTATCTGAAAATACTGAAAAAATGAAGGGGAGACTATGTCCATTATACCCTCCATAAGCAATAGAACATGTTGTTAGGTAGTATCTTATAAAAATCACAGTGTGTAATACCAATGAAAGCAGAGCTGTTCTGGTGGAAGTGGATGACCCACTCACTCACACGCCTAAGAAAGGCATTTCCTCCAAAAACTCGGCCTCTGAAACATGCAGTTAGAAACTTTTGGACTGATGACCTCTCTGTCTCTTTACAACTCTAATGAATGCCGTAGACCCTGTCACATGCGCCGAGTTTGAAGGAGTGGGTGGTCAGGCGTGGGGAAAGCTGGAGGAAGGCAGGAGGTCAGGAGAAGAAGCTCCTCTGAGCAGCCCTTGTACACATTTATTAATGATCACAAAGTGGAACTAAGTCTCACTGGTCTGACTTCCAGTGCATTGGGTCACTGCAAAAGTGACTTGTGATTTACTTGAAGGCAAAAAGGTTTTTAAGGTTAGGCCTTGGCCAGTTGGCTCAGTAGTAGAGCATCAGCCTGGCATGTGGATGTCTTGGGTTTGATTCCTGGTCAGGGCACACAGAAGGGCCCAGCTGCTTCTCCACTCTTCCCCCTCTTGCTTCTCTGTCTGTCTCTCTCTCTCTTCCCCTCCCACAGCCATGGCTCAATTGGAATGAGTCAGTCCCAGGCCCTGAGGATGGCTCCATGGCCCCCGTGGTCTCTGCCTCAGGCACTAAGTTGCCGAGCAATGAAGCAATGCCCCAGATGGGCAGAGCATTGCCCCCTACTGGGCTTGCCGGTGGATCCCAGTCCGGCACATGCAGAAGTCCGTCTCTCTGCTTCTCCTCCTTTTACTGGATAAACAAACAAATAAACAGACAAAGGCAGTGAAAGTTAATGGATAGAGTTTAGTGTGGGGTTGAGATTTGAGCTCTAGACTTGGTTCTGTCACAGACGAGCTTGGCAAATCATTTGACCTGCCTAGATGTCTACATCTAAAACTATTGAGTTATTCATTTGTAATATGTGATCAGAAAGATCTCTTTCAACTTTGACAAATTTAATAATTGCACTGAGATGTAAAAAATTTATGAAAAATTCAACCCCATTTCTAAGCCTAAGGAGGGGGAAAATAGTACACATTTATTTTCCTCATTTTCATCCCAACCCAACTCTTAGCCCTGTTCCATTATGTTGTAGACTCTGAGTGCCCTTGCCTGAGGTTCAAGAAATATAAACAGCAGTTTCACAAGAAAAAAGAAGTAATTTTCTCATACTTGATAGAAAGGCAAAGAGAAAAGAGCACAAGTCAGATAAATGTGGGCTCACATATCCATCTGCCACTTATAGAACTTTGGAATAGAGTGGATGAGCTCTAAGAAATCATTCTCTTTAAAGTGTTCACATCTAAAGAGAGAGATAATCTAGTAATATAAGGGCAATCCTTCAAACAGATTTAAAGCATTACCTTGTTCACAATCAGTGGGAAAGCTAGAGACCTCCCAGTTTTAGTTACTTGTTATAGTGATGGCAGGTGACTCTGGATTGTCCAGGGTATCCAAAACCCATGCAGAATTCACACTAGTACTGCAGCCTTGGGTTGACTCAACTGAATGGACACATACTCTTGTATTTATTAAGTAAATACACAATTGTCAAATATTATTAAATAGTAGAAACTGGTATTATCAACAAACCCAGTTATTAGGTGATTCTGTTCTTGCTAATGAATAACAGAGTCATAAAAACAAATGTAGAAGCTCAGAAACTTAGTGTATGACTAAAGGTTATTTTCCCCAAGGCCATCTGCTAACATGTTCTTTAGAATCATTCATGAAATCATTAACCTCATGGTTAAGTATGAAATTGAATACATAGAAAAGAGTGTTCATGTATGTGTGGCAGGGTTTTTTTTTTTTAATTTTTCTGAATATCCTAGGTGCTTGTGACTTCTTAGAGTGTTTATGAGGTTACACAACTACAGAAGACCTAAAAAAGTGATTATCACATACTACCATGCATATGAATCACTTGGTAAGTAGGAGATCTGATTCAGCAGGCCTGCAGAAGGACCAAGATGCTGCATTTCTAACAAGGTCTTCTTGGGTGATACTGATGTTATTGCCCTATAAACTATATTCTGAAGAGCAAGGTCCCAAGAGTCCACCAGGTTTAAGCTTCAGAGAAGATATAATGAAGTAGCATGATTGCAAGTTATTTTGATATGTAGCCTCTATCACTAGACTGCTTGGGTTCAACTATAAGATCTTTCAGTTACCGCCAATATGACCTTGGACTAGTTTGAACTGCTCTGCATCTTAGTTTCCTCATGTTGTAATGAAGAACACTGAGTTTATATATATATACGATGCACAGAGTGCTGCTGGACGCAGAGGGGCACCAGATAGAAGGAGGCTCAGTCCATGTTAGTTGTATTACTCCATTGAAACAGTGGGAAATATTATGAGCTTTCTAAAAACCAGGGTTAAGGAATACATGTTTATTTATGCTTCTTTACAAAAGAAATTATTATTATTTTTTTTCCTTAAGTGAGAAGCAGAGAGGCAGAGAAACAGACTCTCACAAGCACCCCAACCAGTATCCATCCAGCAAACCCCCTATGGGGTGATGCTCTGTCCATCTGGGGCTGTTGCTCCATTGCTCGACAACCAAGCTATTTTAGTGCCTGAGGCGAAGCCATGGAACCATCCTCAGCACCTGGGGTCAACTTGCTCTAACTGAGCCATGGCCATGGGAGGGGAAGAGAGTGATAGAGGGAGAGAAAGGAGAAGCAGATGGTCACTTCTCCTGTGTGCGCTAACCAGGAATCAAACCTGGGACTTCCACACACCAGGCTAAGGCTCTACCACTAAGCCAAATGGCCAGGGCCTGAAAGAAGTTATTTAAGGCAGCTGGTTGTTAACTGCTTTTATCAAATATCTATACCCATAACAACTGGCATGAATATCATTATATAAATATAGACTGAAAAATAACTAGGAATGTGTGGGTGACCAGAGATGGCTCTACCACAGATGAGAATTACACTGTTAATATTGTTAACTGGCTAATCTTAAAGTCATTGACTTGAGAATAGCATTAACTTATTGTATTTACCTTATTTCCTGAAATTTTGTACTTTTTGGATGCCAGTTAGGGTCAAGATTGGAGACTGAGCTCGGTTTCAGGCTAAATTAAGGAAGAGACCTTGTATGTATATATGTTTTCTGTTAGAGCCACTCAATTTTCTTACAATTAAAAAAATAAATAGTAAAGAAAAAAATCACATGTGAATTGTTGGCAAGATTTATTTACATACTTAATTACAAAGAACTCTGAGGTAAAGTTCTGAGCAGAAGAGCCAAAGGACTCTGAAAAATATGACATGTGAGGAGCGAGTGTGTGGGTGGCAAAATCTAGGCTAAGAGAGGTTTTGAGTAGGGACAGGATTTCTGTGTGAGCAAAATGTTGTGAATGCAGTTTCCCTGAACAAGTACATAATTTATTTGAGGCAGCAGGACCTGGAGGCTAAAGCGTAAGTCTAGAAAGCACTAAATCCTTTCCCCAACCCTCAATGCTGATCTAAGACATAGATACTTTTAAATCTTTTCATCTCTCCAGGAACCTATGTGCACGGGGAGGATTAAGCATGACCATCTCACCTTAGTAAAATAAAGCTCTGGCACAAACTAATTACTGTTTATAAAAGGTTGCAAAGGACTATCACTTAGAAATGTGTATGACAAAGGGGTGTTTACATTCACCCGTGGCCCAGTTGGAACGTAAGTAAATACCAGAGACAACTGATGACAAATAGCAAAGGCAAAGTGTTTACTGTAGGAGTGAGAGACAGAAGATGGGGACATCCAGCACAGAGGCAGAATGAATGTGTTATTTAAACAGAAGTGGCATGTGGGGTCCAGGAGGTGGAGGAGGGGGCTATTTCCTAGGGTCTGTTGATCTAAAGTGAGAGAGTCAACACCACCGGCAAACATTTGTTCATTCATTTACTTCCCCGGCAGAACTTCACTGAGAAGCAGCAATGGATCAATCATGCGCTATGTGCCAGAGACACCAAATCAAATGAGACATTTCTTGTCCTTCATTCCCTGAAGCCCACAATCCAGGGGTGATGCACATGTACAACAGTGATCTCATTAGGGAATCACAAGTGTTACGACAGAATCATACACAAAGGTGCTACAAGAGCAAAGAGATGCCCCTGTTTAAAACAGACTCCAGGTCGGGAGCAAAATTTCTAAAGATGATGTTTGAATTGACTTTGAAGGATAAATCAGAGTTTGCCTCATTGAGTGAGTTCAGGTTATGAATCAACTCTCAGTCAGCCAAGCTCAGTAACTGATAAGCTGAAGTTACATCTCGCTATGCTTATATGTTGATGTGAGTTCTGTCTTTAGTAAGGGAGGTTAAAATGTTAACAGAACCCTTTCCGAATGACACAGGGAAGGAAGTAAACAGGGCCTTACAAGGTGTCAGAGGCTTTTTGTCTGAGTTCTGCAAAGGCCCCTTTGGGCTCCTGTGCCTACTACTTGTTCCCCAATCAGAGGAGCTCTAATTTTTCTTGGTTTGCAGGTTGGTCATTCCTGTAAGAGTCCAATTCAGAAAGAATTATGTGGCCAAGGAAGTCTAAGAACCACTGCACCATGCTCAGGAAAACCTTGTCTTAATAAAGAAATCAACCATCCTCCTCAAATGTTTTCCAGCCCTTGTGCTCTGACCAGGTCAGCGCCCTCGTGATTCACCTTGACCTGCCAGGACCTCTCTGAACCCCATCCTTCAATGGTCGATGAACCCATCCTTCAATGGTCGATGAACCCATCCTTCAATGGTCGAGACAGCTAGTCACAATCTTACTGCATCCAAAAACAACACTATGCACCCAAGTGTTTTCTTCTGAAGATGCACAGCTCTGCTTTTTGTTCCAAATTAATACTAAATTCTTGTGTTAGGAACGATGACAACCTCATGTTTTACCTTTTCAGTGAGCACGTGGGCTCTCTTTTGCTGATTGCCAAAATTTTACCTCCAAGAAGTGAAAACGTGGTACTGGGAGCACGGGGTGGTTCTGTGGGGAAGGTGGTATAAATGGCATGTTGAAAGCAGCGCCTCCTCCTGGGCCCAGTGAGCCTGGCTGCGCTCCCAGGGCAGAGCTGGGCTGAGGTTGCAGGCTACGGTGGGTGCAGGAAGGACTCAGGAAGCGGAGCCCCTGGACCCTGCAGCTGCCAGTGGGCCTGGAAGTCTCACACTATAGATCCCGACGGCCCAAACTGTTATCAGCACAGGAAGGAGAAAGCTCATCATTTCTGGTCTGGTCACTTTCCCAGCATCGCACACTGTGTGAGATACTTCCTGGTGTTAACTCATTTAATACCTACACTAACTGTGCTCAAATAAGATGGCACCCGTCACTCTCCCTAGCAGAGACCCAGCCTTTTCTTACTTCTTCCACTTTAATATAGCAAAGATCATCTGGCCGCTTTTCAAATGTCTAAATAAGGATGGAGCTCTGGAAGGGTCTACGCCCAGCTCTGTAGCCTCAATCTGCCCAGTCAGGAACTCACATGCAGCTCAGAAGCAGGAAAAAGAAGGTCTGGAAGGAGAGAGGAGGAAGGTGGAAGCAAAGCATGAAAGGGCTCAGCTGGAGAGGACTGGTGAAGAGACACTTCGGGAGGTTAAGCGTGATCTCAATGACTAGAGAGGAACACTGCCAAAAATGTGAGTTTACATTCTTGTTTGTAAATGTTCTAACACTAATCTCTCTGGAATAAAAAGTGTTAGAGAAAGGGGGAGAGAGAGAGAGAGAGAGAGAGAGAGAGAGAAACTTCCCCACCAAATTGCTTTTACTGAACAGTTTAGGTCAGTTTCAAGTAGGTCACAAGGATGTGTGTATCTTCAGAATAAAGTCTTTAATCGGCTGATGGATATGAAAAAATAAATTACTGTGGCAAAATGTAATAAACGTTAAAGGGAAAATGATGAGGGTAATATAACTACATTGATTTAACTAGGATGATATAGAGGAATTGTCTGTTTTATAGGTTTCTGGATGTCTATTAGTGGCTCTGTATTAAGGAATAGGGCTGTTCTCTTGATATACTTAAGAGCTGTCAGTAATTCCTATTTCACAGTCCACTGCTTCAATTCAAAAAGTGTGTTCCAGCCCTTGGTGACCCCATCCTGGAGGCACTGGAGGATGACCAGCTGCCAAAGGTTTGCGTTCAGACAGCCATGGGGTAAGCAGTAGTATTATTCAAAATTGGGCTGCATTAAGAGGAGCTGATCACTTTCGCCACCTCCCCCCTGCCCTGCCACCTTGTGAGACCGCAGTGTCATTTGTTTTAATCACTCCTGGCATTGGCTGATTATGTCCTGATCCCCTCTGGAGAGAGCAACCTCTTGGGTGGGTGGAAATGGTAATGGAGGACACTTAGGGAGCAGGCATCATGTCAATCCCTGCGGGCATGTGCCCCCAGCGATAGGGCACCTTCCCATGATAAAGCAAGAGTCATGACCTTTAGGTAGACTGTCAATTTTCCTCTATGATAATGTCACTGACCTGTAAAAAGTACCCTATCATTCCCAATGGCCCAAACTGTTATCAGCGCAGGAAGGAGAAAGAAAGCTCATCATTTCTGGTCACTTTCCCGACATCGCACACTGTGTGAGACTCTTTCCATTGTTAACTCATTTAATACCTACACTAATAGTGCTCAAATAAAATGTTACCTGTCACTCTCCCTAGCAGAGACCCAGCCTTTTTTTTTTTACTTTTTCTGATTAAAATGAAAAGACCATCTGGCTACTTTTCAAGTGTCTAAATAAGAATGGAGCTCTGGAAGGGTCTACACCCGCCCTGCAGCCTCTGTCCTTGGCCCCGGGCACACATCTTTTCTGGGCTCCCGTGACATTCTTAGCAAAGGTGAGAATGCTGGACTACAGCCAATGTTCTTCATCATGAAAGAGTTTCTCCAGACATTCTGCAATGTCCAGATACATATATATATATATTTTACAGGGAAAGAGAGAGAGAGTCAGAGAGAGGGACAGATAGGGACAGACAGAAACCAGAAACCAGGAATGGAGAGAGATGAGAAGCATCAATCATTAGTTTCTCGTTGTGACACCTTAGTTGTTCATTGATTGCTTTCTCATATGTGCCTTGACCGTGGGCCTTCAGCAGACCGAGTAACCCCTTGCTCGAGCCAGTGACCTTGGGGTCCAAGCTGGTGAGATTTGCTCAAGCCAGATGAGCCCAAGCTCAAGCTGGTGACCTCAGGGTCTCAAACCTGGGTCCTCCGCATCCCAGTCCGACGCTCTATCCACTGCGCCACTGCCTGGTCAGGCCAGAGATATTTTTAACTGTTGCAACTGGTAAGGAGTGGATACAAGTGGCATCTAGTAGGTAGAAGCCAGGGATGCTTTCAAACATCTCACAATGCACAGGTCAGTTCCCCACAATGACTTATCCAACCTAAAATGTCAGTAATGCTGAGGAGGAGACACCTAAACCAAGACCTCGCAAATGGCTTTCCAGTCCTCTCCCCCTTATATCACCTCTATATTCCTCATATTCTAGCCAATATGAACTGCTCTCCATCCCCACTTTGTCCCAAAACATGTGATTCTGTCCTACCTCTCCAGCTTGGGCTCATGCTGCTCCCTAATCCTCCTCACCTGCCGTTGACACGCTGGCGTCGGTCAAACCCGAGCTCTGCTGGAAGGGACCGCTATTTCTTTCCTCTCGTGCATGTGAATCAGGTCCACACTGCATCAGAATCAGGATACTGAAACGGGTCATGGATGTTTGACCTCATGTAAGTTAGTTTTCCAACTTTTATATGTTGTTCAAGGTCTTCTTTTAGTATTAATGGTGGCTATCATCTATTAAATTTCCATGAGGCATGGCACTGTATCCTGTGAAATTTAGTTTAAAAGGTATGTCATTTAATCCTCATACAGCCCTACAGATAAATAGTATCCCCATTCTACAGATGAGGAATGGAAGCTCAGAGGTAACCCTTGATTCTTCGGATAAATTATTTAATATTCTGGGTTACTAAATGGCCAGTCTTGAATTTAAAAACACATATTCTTGATTCCAAACCTAAAAAGGTTTTTTCTACTATGCAGCAGACTCTTACTTACTACTTGTATTTTACAAGGAATATGGTCCTTCTAAACTACTTAAAATAAGCGAGGGAAAATTTAGCAAAGCTGGTTAGATAACAATCTCAGGATTCTATGTAAATCAGTAGCTACGGGCCTGAGAGGTGATTTGAAGGTAAGGGAAAGACTATTCAACCCCTTTCTTAGCAGGAGAGTCATAGAAAAATTCACCTTTGATAACAGCAAAATAATTCTAGGAATTACCAAAGTTTCCCACAGAGAGGAACCAACTGATGATGGAGAACTCTCTGTATGTTATTCATCTACTGTTGCATAAACAATTACTGTAACATTTGTGTGTTAGTTTCTGTGCATCAGGAATTGAGAAGCAGCTTAGATGGGTGTTCCAAGTCAACACATCTCTGGAGGTTGCAGTCACCCATATACTGGACCAGGCTGCAGACTTTGTCTTCCGAGTAGTTCATACCTGACTTGTGAGTTGCTGCAGGGTGCTACCAAGAGGCCTCAGGTCTTTTCCATATAGGTTTCCCTGCAGGGCTGTGCCTGTGTCCCCATTACATGGTAACTCCAAAGGGAGAGAAACATGAGAGCAAGTTAGAAGCCAGGACAGCTTTTGTGACCTAGCCTTGGAAGCCACATACCATGCTCCCACACTACACTATTGGTTGAAAAGGCCAACCCTATGCAGTATGGGAGGGCAATACACAAGGGCATAGATCCAGGAGGAAAAGACATTGTTGGCCACACTATGGCACAATTATTCTCAAGCTGAAAATCTCAGTGACAGAAAGACTTCCCTAGGCCGTTCCCACACATGGGCTTGTGGGCACACAGCTATGTGAGACTCCGACATGAGGCTAGTTAACTCTGGCATGGTTTGGGCAGCAGGGTAAGATCAAGAGTAAGATACAAAGTTTTTATTCTAGGTCAATTCTAGAATCAAAGAATGTCGTTTCAGAAAGTTGAAGGACTGAGTAGTCATAAAGGTCCCTAGAGTCCTTGTGATCAATGGGCTAAGTAAGAAAAAGAGATTAGAAACAGAACAAACTGGGATCCACCCGCAGAAAACCGAAACATTTTATGATTTGTTGTTGGCTTTTCCTTCTAGTGACTTCCAAAAATATTTTGATGACAATATATGCCTCTATAAAGAAAGGGCTTTGAAGCAGACAAAAGCCATAGGCAGTCTGGAGCTTTCTACAAAACAGAAGGCAAGAGGATTACAGCCTGAGACATCAGGAGGAAGGGATCAGTACCAGCTGGAGACAGTGTTTCTACTGAAAAGAGTGAGGAGAGCAATACTTGTCCCTTGTGAGATGTAATATGTTTTGTGGAGACCCATGAAATTGAGGAAACTGCAGCCAAGGTGTATGCATCCTGTGTCACATGCCCACTATGAGAAGGAAATAGTGTCCCAGTGTCTGTGTGTCCCAAGACCATCCGTCAAGTTGCCCTATTAATAGATAGCCTTTGTAACATAATATCAATATAATGTTTAACACATATGTTGTATGGGATATTTTATTAATGAAATATTTGACACAATTTTGTATTATAAGCACTGTGGTCACATTTAAGTTGTTTCAAGGATCTTTGTTAAGGGATGATATGCTACTTGTGATATTGTAGTAATTATTATCATGGAAAAGTAAGGGGTTAAATAAACCTGGACAAAAATGTCACAATTGCTTAGCATGTAAGTCTATGTTAGAATATGTAGTAAAATTAATAATAGCCATCAGATTAATAAAAGTCAAATGGAGGCAAGGTAGCTCTGTTAATAGTAGGAACTCTATAGTCAGAATACCTAGGATACATGATGGAAAAATTCTATCAACTTACCAGTTTTGCAATTTATTGGAATTAGCTTATTTATCTGTGCTTTAGTTTCTTACCTAAAAATTATAATGCTAATAGTACCTACCTTATGAGCTTATTAAGATCTTTAAATGAGCTACCACCTGCAAAGTGCTTTGACTGATGCCAGACAAATAGCATGCTTTTAATAGACATTAGTAATCATTTGCTCAGAGTTAGGGCATGTTATTTACAAAGTTTATCGTTTTATTTTTATTTTTTGACATTTGTTTTTCTTTAAGTGTTAACAATCCATTTAAATAATTTATGTAAAGTTGATATTTTAGTACAAATAAGTGTTCGACTAGAACAAACATTTTATATTTCAGGAAAATATACACAATAGATTTGGACCCCATTTAAGTTGCACACTATTGCTCCCTGGTGACAGTGTAGTTAAATTGCAGTTTTTGTAGTAGAAGTATCATCTCCTTTGAGGTTGAAACAACAAAAAAACAATCATGAGAAGGCAACTCTATGCAAGTCCAAGTGGCTATTGTTCAAACTGCACGACTCTGTAAGAAACAGAAAACCACCATTTTTCTGGGCCTCTTTTAACAATCTGAAGAGGTTATAATAAATTGGCCTAGCTCATCTGTGTTCAGATCTATCTGAACTAGAGCTCATCACCCTAAATCTTCTCTCTAATAAACTAGGCCCATGTACCTGTCAGGAGCAGGGTATTTGGTGTCACTTGTAAAATTCAAAAGGAAACCGTATCCATTTTCTTTTCAATGTCTTTAGCAGATTAAGTGTTACAACACTGCGAAAACAGGGAGCTATGATACACACTCTGCAGTCTGTGCTTCCCACCAGCCCCACCTAGCCTTGGCATTAATAGATTTTTTCCCCTCCAGGTGTTCTCACTTGAGTGACTGCAAGTTAAACTGATGAAAGTAAAGTAGCAATTACTAGTCAGACATGTTTTTGTGGACTGCTATTGGCCTACTAGCCGTTTCTTTTCCTTTTTAGATTTTTAGTTGATATTATGTCACAGTGACTATCTATTGATAAAACAGCAAATTAAAGAGCTTCTGGGATTTGGTATTCAGGAATGTACTACCCTGACTACCCCCAGGACTATTTCCAAGACCTCTCCCCAAACCGTGGAAGGGAAATCACTCATTCTTTATATAATATTCAAACAGAAAAGTCAGCATCTCCAGGGTCAACTGTGATTGCACTTCTGCTCACCCTACCACCCAAAGCAACAATTTTTAACCAATATACACATAGAAATCACCTGAGTTTTTGAAAACTAGGTTTGCCTGAGCCTCTATCTATCCCCCATACTCAAAGACATACTAATTCAGAAACTCCAAGGATATGTTGCAGGAATTTTATTAAAAGTCTCCAGGATGCCTGACCAGGTGGTGGCACAGTGGATAGAGCATCAGACTGGAATGCAGAGGACCCAGGTTCAAAACCCCGTGGTTGCCAGCTTGATGGCGGGTTCATCCAGCTTGAGTGTGGAGTTGCTGCCTTGAAGCCTAAGGTCATTGACTTGAGCCCAAAGGTTGCTGGCTTGAACAAGGGGTCACTTTCTCTGCTGTAGCCCCCCCCACCCCAGTTAAGGCACATATGAGAAAATAATCAATAAACAACTAAGAAGCTGCAATGAAAAATTGATACTTCTGATCTCTCTCCCTTCCTGTCTGTCTCTCTCTCTGTCCCTCTCTCTGTCTCTCTCTCTCTGTCACACAGTCTCCAGGAGATCCTGATGCACAGCCCTCTTTATGGAATGATAATACCCCGTGTTGCCCTAGGAGCAGAGCCTTGTTCCCCAAGGCACAGATGCAGGCAGCAGGACATGCTCTGCTTACCTACTGTGTCTGCTCATTGCTGTGTCTCTACTGATGAGCAGATTACACTATATCTTTCCTTTGGAAATCTTCTCCAATCCTTCTGTTCTTTTCCTCCCAAACCAAAGTAACAGCCAGGTTCCACTTCTCAGGACATGGCTAGAGTTGGAAACTGGAAAATCGTGTTCTGAAATGGAGAGTGTAAATCACATGACCAGAGTAAGAGGTACAGTATATGAGGTTAAGTGGATACAGCTCTAGAATCATAGGATAAGGCTGGACATTC
Organism: Saccopteryx leptura; assembly: GCF_036850995.1. NCBI lineage: Eukaryota > Metazoa > Chordata > Mammalia > Chiroptera > Emballonuridae > Saccopteryx > Saccopteryx leptura. The sequence continues at coordinate 370,213,303 of NC_089504.1, read as the reverse complement.
TTTTAAAACTGATTTAATACAAGATTTCCAAGCCTTCTTATACCATACTAATGATCCTTAAAGTATGGTTTATAGACTCCTGAGGGTACCTGAGACCTTCCCAAGGAGTTCATGAGATCAAAACTATTTTCATGAAACCACCAAGATTTTATTTGCAATATTCACTGCACTGACATTTTCACTGATAGGCAAAAGCAACCTGGCACTGTGACAAGCATTAAGGTGCTGGCACTAACTGTATCTGGCATCATTTCATTCTTCATTGTCATACATGTGCAGCAAGAAAAAGAGAAAGCCAGTTTCACATAAGAATGATCTTAGCCTGACCAGTTGGTGGGACAGTGAATAGAGCATCAGACTGGGACATGGAGGACCCAGGTTCAAAGCCCTGAGGTTGCCGACTTGAGTGTGGCTCATCTGGCTTGAGCGGAGGTCTCATCAGTTTGAGCGCGGGGTTGCTGCCTTAAGCATGGAATCATAGACATGACCCCATGTTCACTGGCTTGAGCCCAAGGTCGCTGGCTTGAAGCCCAAGGTCGCTGGCTTGAGCAAGGGGTCACTTGCTATGCTGTAGCCCCCCAGTCAAGGCACATATGAAAAAGCAATCAATGAACAACTAAGGAGACTAAGGAGCCGCAACGCAGAATTGATGCTTCTCATCTCTCTCCCTTCCTACCTGTCTGTCCTTATCCGTCCCTCTCTCTGTCTCTGTCACACACACATACACACACACAAAAAAGTTAAAAAAAGAATGATCTTAAAGAAATAGTACAAATTATTAATTTTATTAAATCTTTTTTTTTTTTTTTTTTTTTTTACTAGAGGCGGGGGATAGACAGGAACAGACTGACAGAAAGGGAGAGAGATGAGAAGGATCAACTCATAGTTGCAGCACCTTAGTTGTTTATTGATTGCTTTCTCATAGGTGCTTAGACCCGGGATCCAGCTGAGCCAGTGACCCCTTGCTCAAGCCAGGAACCTTGCACTCAAGCCAGTCACCATGGGGTCATGGCTATGATCCCACACTCAAGCCAGATGAGCCCACATGCAAGCCCACAATTGTGGTGTTTTGAACCTGGGTCCTTAGTGTCCCAGGCCAACACTCTACCACTGCCCATGGCTTGGTCAGGCAACTTTATTAAATCTTTACTTTTCATTAAATGTTTTTTAATATTATAATTCACAAAACTGGGAGTACACACAAAGTACTTGTGTTACCTTGCCAAGAAGAATAGTTTTCTCAAGGAAGTGCAACTTAGCAATTGAGTTCTGAGCTGAACTGATTGCTTATTTTTTTTAGAAAAATACCTTTTATTTGCCCAGAAAGTATGATTGACTCTTTATGGTTGTTCAAAATTTGGTATTCTGGCAGATTATTTTTTTTAACTAAATGAAGTGAACCTGTTATTTCTGGAAAAACAATTGACAGTATTCATTGCCAACAATAAAATCAAAGCATTCGATGAATTTTGGAAAACTTTCACTAATAGCTAGACAGATGCCCAATACTAATGAATATACCTTTTTTGGATATTTTATAATAAAATGTATCTACATTTGAGACTCTACATAAGTCAGCAAACCAATAATTTCTAAATAAGCAGTGCATGATGTTATAAAATCAGTCATGAACAAAAGATTTATACAAAGTGCAAGAAAGACCCATGGATTTTAGTGTAACAAATTATGAGACATTAATTGATATGGTTCTAGTTTACCCATTGTAACTAACCTTTAAATAACTAACTCTTTTTGATTTTTTCTGTTGTATTAAAAAGAATATTCACAACATCAAAAAACTATTTCTCCTTTGTTGTCCAACTACATATTTTGTGATTTGATGTAAAAGCGGATATGAGAATTCTATGATGTTCTGTTAAGCTGGTATTAGAGAGTTTTGCAAAAATATAAAAATTCCACTCTCATAGTTTTTGTGCTGAAAACATGATTTTTTCATAAAATATTTTATTTATGTTCATATGTAATTGGTTTAATGTTATTTTTAAATAAATTAATAAATATATTTTTGAATTCTGATTTTTAAGTTTCTGTTACTATGAATATAGGTATTAACCACATGAAAAAAAGCTCTTCGTTTTCTTAATATTTTTTATGAATATAAAAGGAAACTCAAACCAAAAAGTTAGAGAACTGCTATACTGTATAGTAACAAAATATCTAAATTTTCTGCTGAAAATCTTGAATAGGAAGGGGAAAAGGAGAGAGAAACAAGTGAGCTTCACCTGTTTCTATTGAGAAGTGAAACTCAGGAGAAAGAAAGTTGGCAGGGGCTAAAATTTGACTAGAAAATTCTTGGTCTGTGAACTGGGAAAAATATGAGTGAATATCCATCTGATCTTTGAATGCCTTCCACAACATCTATATCCAGTGGTCAATAAATGTGTGACAACTTCCAGTAAGGTAGGAACTTGTGACCCATAAACTCTTCTATCTTCAGAGATGTCTGTTAATAAATGAATTTCTAAAGTTTATTTTTTTATGATTTTTTCATAGTAATCTGAACTCTTCCTCTTGAGACCACATATAATAATAATAATAATAATAATAATAATAATAAATGTCTTTCTATATTAATTTTTCAAATATTTAAAGAGGACCTCTCCAATTTTTCTGATATAAATATTCCCAGTTTCCGCCATTATTTCTCACTCATACAGCAATTTGTGTTTAGTTGAAACAGTATTTCCAACATACTCATTAGTTTTCTTTAAATATACCCACTTTACTAATGTATCAACTAAATGTATGACACCCCTCCGGAGGAAATATGACCTTTCAGACACGGTCTGATCAGTACGGAACAAGGCCATCGTCTCCCTTTTCCTAAGATGCCATTTGAATTGTTCTGCAGACACAGCAGTCTTCTTATTCATATTATGCTTTTGCTATCAGATACTTCCAAGTTTCTTCTTTCCGTTTACTTGTTTTATCTGTTTCTATTTAACCTTATCTCATCCATCATGAATGAATGAGATTGTTTTTTGTTTTTGTACTAAATATAGGAATTCTAAACTCACCAGCTATTAAATGTTATATTGTTAGAATTGACATGCCACTATCACTTATTTAACTCTTGTTGGATCTCAGTTCTATTCATTCAACAAACTTGTCATGTAACTTTGTAATGTAAAGCATTGACAGATATGATGTTTACCCAAGTCAGAGATAAAATATTTAACAGGATAAGACCCTTTCACACTTTTCTAAAAACCTTTCTTCTACATGAGGTGAGCAAGAGAATACAAAAGTTCAGATACACAGTCTACAACATTTTCTAGATTCACCAAAGAAAATTTTTTATTTTTTAAAACTGCCAACAAATATGTTAATTTTCCAGTTTTCCAGCATTTCCCTCATTCATGGGTACAGAAGTTTGGATCTCCTTTCCATAAATATCTCACTTGCTTAGAATATAAGCATAAACTCTCTTAAAATTGCTGGGTCTCCCAGTTTGAGAGATACTTCTTTTTCACTGAGAACAGGAATCCTGAGAATTAAAGAGCTGTGAAGTTTCATTTGTATTGGATATAACAGAATTTCATCATAAAGTCGAAGCAGAGGACCTGTCTTATTTTAATATGTTTTGTCTCCAAAAAGATGCCTTTGGCCCCCATCCATTTTGCAATTTAACCTGTCTTACATAAAGCTCTTCCTATTCATTTGTTAGTTTCTTTATTTCTACCATTTGTTAAGAGAGTTCCTTGCGCTGAAAAGAGCTGTCCTTACTTTAACACAATTCCTTGTAATTCCTTCTGTCTCCTGCTTATGTTTTCTTCAATCTGAATGCTTAAATGGCTTCCTTCTAGAAATCTAGAATTCTCTTCTGACTCCCCTCAGCGCTTTGTCTTCTGGACCTTACAATCACCAAGATGACATAGTCACTTTCTCCCAAATTTCTCTCCGTTCCACATCAGCAGCAAATTTTTCTTGTCGGTTTATGCTCCATAGTTGCTCTATCATTTGCTGTTCTACAGAAAGTTACCAGAATGTAAGTGTTTTTGTTGTTGTTATTGTTATATCTTTTGATTTTACTTAGTATGATGTCCTAGAAATGCCCTATTTCCAGGACCTCATGCTTCTGTGCTGTTCTAGTTACTAGAGGAGAAATGTGCCATCTGATACTTCTTTCTGGCTGAGCAATTTGTGATATAGCCCTACAAAGATCCTCTTCTATCTCATTCTCCTTCTATTCACATATATTCTCAGGCTTATGAGGTTTCCTCCCTCGGTTTTTTGCATTTCTGGGCAAGCGAGTCTCCATGGCATATGTGACTATCCACTACGCCTTCCAACAGGCAGTGTCTTCTGGATTGTTATTTTTGTTGTTGTTATGATACTTCAGTTTTGCATCTCATCATTACCAGGCCCTGAGGACAGCTGTGAAGTCTACATTTTATTGGCAGAATTATTAACTTGTTACTCAAACTTTGCTCTTGTTTCTAAACCGCCTTGATTATGCATACTGCTAGTTCCCTGGCGCTGTCACTCATTTCTTTGTACTCCACATGTTCATTGTTCTGTTTGGTAATATCTGTTAGGATAGCAGCTATAAAAAATATGTTAAGATAGCAAGGAGTCCTCCTTTGCCCAGTTAACATTGTATCAGACCCAGGACCTCTTGTCAGAATCATTGGTTTAGATATGAGTAGCATCAAGGTTGTTGGGACAGGTACCCTTGACACTGAGAGGGCAGGGTCTAGTAGGAGATGGACTGGCAGGCGAGAGGGTGCTTCTGTGGTTCATCCTTTGCTAGTGTCTTTTAGTATTGGGCTCTAGGTGGCTCAGTAGAAATGCACCCCTGTCATTTCTGTGCCAGTGCCTGTGTTAGAAGAGAACATTCCTCAGCATTTCATTAGCATGAATTGAGCTTCTATGGCCAGAAATGGTAGGTGTGCACCCCAGCATAGAAAATGCCTTGTCCAAAACGACCCATTCTTCCGAGCCCATCATGGGTCACAGCTGGCCTGTCACTGAAGCACTCCTAGTACTGTTGTCATCACCATTAGCATCTCAAATTGACTAATTATTCACAGTGTGTGAGGCACAAAGTGATATTTCTGTCTGGAAGCGGGTGACACAACAATGTCACTAGCAGGAGTGTGTTCTCAGGGCCCATTTTTCTGCATAGAAATACCTCACTTAGGCGCAGGAGTGTGCTGCCACTGTTAAAGGGGCTCCTAGTGATTTATATTCTAAAGGCCTCGATAACTTTTGAGACCCTGATATTTTTGCAAATTAGCAGCTGTGGCCTTTCATGAGCTAGTGCCCAGCATGAAGCTTTCAATACTGTTACAATGCTATGCATTTGCCACTTGGATCAATACCACAGATTCCATTAAGCTGTGCTTGGCATCCGGCTTTCTACCTCTCCTTGGTGACCTCCTTTCCCCGCTTCCATTTTCAAACCTCTGCAGTCACTGTGCATGGAATCTATTAAGTGTCCGGAATTAGGGAGGATTTATGCAAGTCTCGCGTCCTTTCCCCTGCTATGAGCTTGGGAATCAGAGTGAGTGAAACTGTAGGTCCATAGAAATAAGCCTGCATATAAAGTACCATTCCCTTTAATAAGAGTAAGCAGCTAATGATAGTAACTTAATGAGAATGCTCAGGGACTAACTTCAAACTATTCCCTCCTGGGTCCATCCCTGGGGACACACTCAAGCAGTATTCACTGTATCTTTTCTTCTGGAATAATGGTTTACAGTTTTTTCCTCCCTCCCTCCCTCCCTTCTTTCCTTCCTTCTTTCTTTCTTTTTTACTTTTTATTTTATTTTACTTGGTGGTTCTTGATAGATGGACAATGAATTATAGTAACTTCTAGTCTTCTATTTAAAACTGAGACATCTCCCCAGCAAAACTCATTTGTACAAACATTTAAACATTTGCATGGAATTACAGGTGATTTAAAACCCATTATGTCCATTCAGGGACCCCTATTCTGGATGCAGTGGGCTTTAGGGTGTAAGGATGCCTCTTGGGCACCCTGACACCCCACAATGAGGATCAGTTATATTCCTCTAGAAAGGAGAGAATAGAAAATAAGTTACACCTTTAAAAACTTATAAGAAGTATATTTGTTTTAGGTACAATTTATATTCATCATTTTTACGTGTACATTTGCAGGAAAACCATCATCATAAATATGATACAAAATATTTCCAAACCGTAAAAATTCTTTGTGCCCTATTTTAGTAAATCACCTCCCCTCAACTTAAACTTACTGACCCAAACAATACTGATCGGAGTTTTGACTCTAAAGCTTTATCTTCTAAGGAATACCATATAAATTGACCAATATAGTATGTAACTTTTTTGTTTTGACTTAATTCACTTAACATGTGTTCTATCTTTTCCAAAGCAAAATATAAAATAAGGTGAGAATCGCTGTGTGAGCTTGTCACCTCAGATAGATATGGGCAGGTGAAGGTTGAAGTCTGTCCTTGGGTTGTCATTAAGTTATCCTAAGTACCTGGCTACTTATTAAGAGAAATGCTACCCTGCACGTGTTACACATATTCTTGTATAGATCGTGGCTTATTCCTTTTTTAGTACCGGGAAGCATTCCCCTGTATGCATGTATCACAACTTAACTTTTTATTTCTTCTTTATACATTTTATTTTTATAGTGATCATATTTTTTATTTCATAGCTGAGTACAAGCCCAACAAAAGTGAGATATCATTTGTCTCTTTTCAGAAGATGGTGTTCCTTACTCCCCTATGTGCATGAAGTAGACTTGGCAACCAACATTTACTAAGAACCTATTATGTGCTGAATGCTCTATGGCAGCGATTTTCAATCAGTGTGCTGCAAGAATTTTTAAAACATGCAATACCTGACTATTTAGTTAAAGTAACTCACCTCTTTTTCCTTAGATAGTGAAGTAAAAATACACAAATAACAACATTCGATACAACAGTTGCCATCTAGTGTGAATGAACCAAAATTATACCTATTTTTTGTCAAATCAGAAAAAATACATATTTTGGTCTCACAAAATTTTAGTAGTGTCATGAGATGAAAAAATGTTTAAAATTGCTGCTATATAGGCATTTTCTAATTTAATTCTAAAGCTTTCTGTGAAATAAGAATTTGTATTCCCATTTTGTTAGAAAAATATTACACCTCTATGGACTGAGAAAGATAAACTGATACTTAAGGCACAGACAAGCGGCAGAATCCAAATTCTGATTTTCAGTTCCAGTACTTTTTCTTGAATTTTTAAAATCCCTCAACTAATTCTGACCATTGGCTTAGGAAGCAGGAGAGGTTAGATGGGTCAAATTTGGTTAACATAGATAGACGTGACAAGTTAGCTGTAGCCCATCTAGAATCCCTAACCAGCCTTTCCTTCCTATCCATCTACCACGCCAATCGGCACCGACCACAATTCTTCTTAGTCACAAGCTAGACAAGTTCCATGCTCCCTAGGGGTCATCAGAAACAAACACAGTTATTTTAGGGGTTAAAAAAAAAGCCAGAAGTATCTAGAGAGAAGAAGCTCCTCTCCTTAAATCTTGTAGGGAGAACCATCTTTGGCCCTCTTTAGTTCAAAGAGGATAATGTTGTGTCAATTATTCAGCTCATTTAAGCCCTCCATAGGACATGATAGATCCACATCCTCTGCATTTCTAAAAACAGTGAGAGGTGTTGAGATCCAGGCAGGACTTGGTAGAGCTCAAGATAAAACATGTCTTCCCCTCACTCTTGTGGCCTGAAGTTTAACATTCAACTATCCTGGGGTCTAAGAAATTGCCTCCATTGCCTGAATTAAATGAAATCTAATGAAAAAGAAATCCAGGTCAGTGTAGTTCACTATCAAACCTTCAGCTCTCCCACTATTGGCAGCTTCCCTTGTAATAATTAAACAGAAATTCATAGACAGGCAACAGTTAAATCCACTGCTAATCTTGGCCCTCATCAGCCTATCTTCCTAAATGTTCCTTAATTAAGGTTTCTAAATGCTTTGCATTCCCTCTGCACCCAGGATACCAGAATGAAGCCGACTGCTTTAGGGATGCGCAGCAACCAGAGGAGAAATGTTTTCTAGGGGTATGTCTCATGCAGAATATTAAAAATCAAAGATTAAATCCAATAAATGGAAATGCATGTGAGAAATGAGCAGGGAGATGGGGACAGCGAGAGTTGGGAGGGGATTGTTGTTTTTTGTTTTTTTTTTTTCCTGGAGGATTTCACTTTAAGGATTCTGAAGGCATATAGTTTGCTTTATCACGGCTTCTCCAACACACCAGGGAATGAATGGAACAGCTGTCACATTTAAACACACACAGCGGTAATCCTCCACTGAGCACAATGCCAGGGTAGAACAGAAAATCTATCAACACTTATAATGCATCCTATTTATTTAGCAATTCACCCCTCTTCACCAAAATTTCCTTCTGTGGGGTTGACGCTGGGACCACACGCCACTGGTAGCTTTTTGTGGTTTGGCAGCTACTGAGTAAAGGAGTGGTCAGATGTACTATGTGGGTGTTTGAAGATGTTAAAATCACAGAACTGGGATTTTAAGGTGACCAAAGGTCTCTAGCAGGATGAACCCACAGGCCTTTCACATTAAGAGGCAAAGGGATGTGAAAAATGCCCTACATGTCCTTACTTTAATCTTTTCTTTCCCACAGTCTTCATTTAAAAGATCAAGATCTCCACCTCTTCTTTGTCCATTGGCCTCGTCTCCTGGGAGAAATGTGCTGATCGCTGGGACCTGTCAGGAATGCGGAGCTGCTCTGGGGAGTTAGTTGTACAGGTGCTGCCTGACCTGGGGTTGCTTAGCAAGGACACTCTAGAGAGAACGTCTAAAGTGCCTCTATATCCATAAGATCTAAAAATACATACCTATTAATTACAGTACATTAAACAACAAGGACTGCACATAGTAGATCTGGTAAGAATTTTGAAACCATATATACCGTTCCTTATAAGGAAACAAGACCCAGAGAAGCTATGCTTTCCCTGCAAGCATCCCGACACCCCAGCTCAGGAAGGACAGAGACAGAGACAGAACCTAAGACCCCAGACGCCAGGCACAGTGTGTGTCACTAAAAATGAAATGTGAGCAGAAGAGCGGTGGCCCCTAAGGGGATCTCCACTGAAAATATGAGGCAAGTATGGAGAAGGTGAAGAAAAGACATAGATACAGAAGTCTACCATTATCGGCCTTGACACGGCCCTCTGTTGGGTGCAGCTGTGGCCCACAGAGGGTGAGAGAGCAAGGGTGATGTCAGGGGAGAAACAAGGAGGCTGCTACAGGGCTCACGAGCAGAGCTCGCACTCAGGATGCTGTGGGGAGATCAGGTAATGAACGGCCTATAAAAGCACATTTAATTTCATTTCATTCTATTCAAAGAAACTTAATTTAGATAATATTTTTAACCGAGTGTGTGTGATGCTGTGAGCCAGCCAGTAGAGGTGGCACACAGGTGAGTATGCACAGCCCACTTCCAGTGGTTTTGATATAGAATTGGAGAATGGAATAATGATAAACTGTGTGACCTAGAAGAAAGAGCATCATGTTTGGACTCAGACAGATGAAGTTTTTCATTTTGGCTCCGCCATATTCTACTGCATGACTCCCAGCAAGTCAGCCTCTGTTCTCTCACCTGACATCACACAACTGTTATGGAATGTAAAGGAAAAAACATAGCTCTTCTGTCTGTTAGCAAGGCTGAATAAATATTAGCTGCCTTTCCCCTCAAATAATAGTATAAGGCAAGAAGAGATACATGTCGAAGACTAGTGGAGTATTAATTCTGGCTGGTATACAGGACTCATGAAGGAAGAAGGCCCTGTGGAGTCAGGCCGAGAATAACACATACTATCCCGGAACCACCTGCCTGCACAAGTAACTGTAAGGCTGTATGACATGCAAAGCCAGGGATGACACCATCCACAGGCTGTAGGGATCATAACAGGAGGTGAGCTCTGGTTAACAACATAAACTGCGGAGGGGAGGCAGTCCAGCTCTCATGCCATTTTGGGCTGCTTGCCTCAGGTCCAGCTCCCACGTCTTTTGGGGCTGCCTGACTCAGTCACTGACATCACCTCACTGATATGATGTTGGCCCCACGACACTGTTGTCCCTACGCACTATATCTACTGCCCTGGCACTGCTAGGTTAGGACAGCATGGAATGAAGGAACGCAGGACTGCAGGAATATGGAATAAAGAAGGACTGCAAGGAACACAGCATGGAATAAAGCATTGCAGCATGTCTCATATTCCTCCGGCACCTCGTGCGTTCTTCACCTTGGGTTTCTCATCACCTGAACCATCCCTTGTGGAGCACGTAGGTTCCAACATGGGCTTTAGGGGGAGGAAGGAAACCCCAAGTCAGAATGTACAAGATCTAGATAACCAGCCCTCCTTATTCTGCTCCACTTTTTTTTTCACATTGCTGTGTATCCCCTTCTACCATATTACATTCTTTACACATTTATCAGGTAAGTTCCATGAGGGCAAGGGTCTTTGCTCTGCTCACTGATGTAATGCAGGCAACTACAAAGCTCTTGGCACACTGTAGGAGCACATTCAATAGTTGTTGGACTGAAAAGAGGAGAAATGTAGAAGGGAGCTCCATGATTCTGTGCTTGAGGAGCGAGGACGGTGTTTAAAGAGCAAGTATAGAGCAAAGGCAGGTGAGCGAATTCAGACAGCAAGCTGCCCTGCTGTTCTCTGTTTCCCATGAACAAAAGAAAGCTTCAATGCAATTGTGGAAGACTAGGGTTAAAGAGTCCCCAGATCATGTTTGCTCAAGTATTTGTGTGTGGAGCTAGATGAAACAGAAGGAAAGTTATTGAGGTGAGAGCCTCCATGGTGTTCAGATGCTCAGGGCTTTCAGATGTTCTAACGTTGAGGGGCTTTTTCATATGTCTGGGGAAACAAAAGGATAAGGTGGTTGAGCTCCTGGGCACCCTTCAGTGCCCAGCTTCCAGTGCAGGGAAGCTCTGCAAGGAAGACAATACTGGATGTTGCCCTCCTGACACTCAGGACACTCAGGGCCTTATTGGCAGGGATGATGGGCTGACTTTGTCTCTGCTTCTAGGGTCCTCTTTAGCAGGACTCCCTTCAGCAGCTTTGGAAATGTAGAACATTGCATTCCTTAATTTCACTGTTTTGGAATGTCTCTGCTACAGCTATCATAATTATCTTACAAACAATGTAGAACACTCTCTAATTGATTCTAATGTTGTATTATGGCTGGGATGTGGAGAAAGAAGAGACATGCTGACTGTCACAGCCCTGCTCTGATTCTAAGGTACCTCGGGAGCAAAAAGCAACAAGCTTATTGTTTTTCCTTCTTTTGGTGAGCCTGGCTCGGTGGAGCCCTCCCCACACTCAGGCAGTAAGAGAAAGAGGATCTGAGGCAGCAGAGAAACCCAAACTGGTGGTACTGTGTGAACAGTGGAGAATAATTTGGTGTGCAGATCAAAGTGCTGTAGGGTATGCTCTCTTCTCTTACTGCTGGTGGTGGTGGTATATATAAGCCAGCTCCTTTTCCCATTGACAAAGCCCTCAATTGTTAATGACCTCCTGGCCAAGGCACCAATGCAAGGCTGTGAGATGTTTTTATCAGTGAGGGAATAAATGAACGAATAAGTGGGTCACTGACTGAGCTCTTACTAAGAGCCTAACGTGTGCTGGGTTTTACAAAGATTACTGTGTCTGTCCCTCCCCACAGCTGCTCTGTCTGGCAGCTTCTAAAATCATCCCCATGTTTTGGATGAGGATGCTGGTGGTCAAGGAAGTTAAATGGACCTGTCAAGGATCACAGAAAGCAGTACACAGAGGAGGACCAGGACTCAGGCATCCAGCCCTGTATTGTTTGTTATACTGCACAACAAACCTTAGCCCTGGTTTGGGGAGATTGGTTTTGGTTTGGTTCAGAGGGTCAACCCTGGAACAGTCATGAGACTGACAGTCAGCCTAACTTCGCAGCTCTCCTGTCTCTCCCAGATCCTGGCACTGCGGTGTGCAGGTCAGCTGTGTGGCCAGCTTCCTCCTCTGTGGAGTCCCAGCTCTTATACCTGCACCCTGGAGGGAAGCTGCCCACCTGCCTCTCGCAGCCTTTCTGCTTTCCCTCTACGAGTCTCCTCATGATTATGCAGAGTCACAGAATCCAGATGTATCTATCTCTCTAACTATAGTCCACACCTTTCAAAGAGCTTTCCAAGAATTGCTTCATTTCATCTTTATCACAACCCTGTGTGGGTCAAAAAGCTAGTTATCGTTGTACTCCATTTTATGGTCCAAGAGACGGAAGATTGGGGAAGAGAAATCTCCCACTGGAGTGGTGTGGCAAGTTTGTGGAAGAATCAGGAACTGCAATAACTGCTTGATTATGGGGCCAGTGCTGTCCTAACCAGCATAGATAGCCCAGGAAAACCAGCCAGTTGGTCAGGCTACTTGAGCAGAAAGGATGGAGAAGTAGACACAAGAGTGAGAGACTCTGGCAGAGTAGGGCTATGAGTACCAGTTAGATTCTCTCCATACCAACGTATTTCTGCCATAGGCAATTTCCTAACCCATGGAAAACTAAAATCAAAATTCACAGGCCTCTGAAGATAAGAACTGTACCAGTAGAATCTTGTCCCCCTCTTAACTGTATTTAAGGTAAGTGTTAGGGGTTCCCTGTGGGCAACAAAGAGCTTACCTCTCACAGCATCCCATGCAGAATAGCATGATGGGGACCATATTCCTGCCAGGATTCAGGTTCTCTGGGACCCCATGTGGCCCAAAGCTGAGGCCACAGGCCCTGAGGTTGCTCTCACCTGCCCAGAGGCTAGATTCCTTGGCCCTGGCAGACAAGCACTATGCCCCCCCCTCCCACCTCCGTCTAGGAGCTGCAGCATAAAGGAAGAGCAGTAATTATGTGCTGTGCTAGTCACACATTAGCCACTCTCCCAGAACACTGCAGACATTAACCCCTTCAGAACCAGTTGCAGAACAAGGAGGTGAGTGCACAAAGGATTTATTAACCCAACATTTCACTGACTTGAGTCACCTTCTGTGTCCCAGTTAACAATCTAGTATATGGAAAGGTGAAATCTGTTTGTTTTCAGTATTTTCGCAGGTTGGGGTGTAGGAATTAACTATCAAAATGAGCATAAGATACCTAGCTCTAGACACATATTGCATTCAATTACTCCATAATTTTTATTGTCTGCCTACTATGTGTCAGGTCCATATTTGCCAAAGGTTGATTGGTATAGGGGTAAGGCAGACTGCAATGTTTTCTTTTATAATTCATTGTCCATTTATCTGTCCATTTAAAGTCCTGGTAAAGTCCAGAGAAAGTTTAGAAACCAGATTGATAAGAGAAACACACAATGCTCAGAAGAAAGACTATGCCTGCAATCAACAGGCGGCATCTCAGACTTGCTGCAAAAAAATACGTAAATAAATAAATAAAAATAAGAACAAACAGCAAAATACCCAATTCATCCATATCAGTTGACACTTCCCAAAACACACCACAAAGTCAATTTGCATAGACATGTACAAAGGGCTCTTTTACATTTGCTGTGGTAGACAGCAGCCAAGTCCCCCTTTCAGTTCTGTAATTAAGTGAATGTGTCAAAACAATTACCTCTCACAGACAGGGACTGGCAACATACTTCGTGTTTTAAAGTTCACTTTGAGTAGAGTGATCAAGAAAATTGTTTGCAGAATATAGAGAGCTTGTTTCAATTTAGCTTTTCCTTTAAAAGGCCATCCCACCCTCCCAGCCCAGGGACCTCGGTGTCTGCAGTTCTGTCCCACTGATGCTGCAGGAGGTGAGAAGAGGTGTCAGGGACATGTGTGATGCCAGGTGTAAGAGCTACAGGAAAGCAGTTTGGCAAACAATCTGGGGCAGCATGGGGAACAAGTCTTTTATAAATGAATACATGCTGTTGGTGGCTGGAATGTAAAACCATCTTGTGAGAGTAGAAAATAAAAAAATAAAAAAAAAAAGCTGCCAAGTCATGTTGAAGCATTTTGACACTGGAGCTATGAATGCTACAACAATCTATTACCCTAGGAAGCGTCCTCCACTCTAGGTGTTTGTTTGTTATAAATCACTCAGGCTCCTTTCCTTTCTCCTGCAGTTAATATATTTTCTTTCAGCAAATATTATTTGTGGTGCATTACCAGCAATGTTCCGCTGTTAACGTTTGTGTCTATAGTTAGCATTTTTGTTTAGCTAATATTTTCATTCACTTACCAAGCATCAGTTTTATTCACATCCTATTTGCGAGGAGTATTTTCTCCCATGAGCGTTTGTTTCTCCATTTAAGATTTTTTATTTGCTAGGTATTTTTTATCCTGTAGAGACTGCCAGCTTCAGCTAGCATTGCAAGAAATTCTGATCATTTACTGCAATGAGCTCTGAATCAGCGGGTACTTTCCAGAAGAACCAACTATCTGGGCCTCAATCTTTGGCATCTTTAAAATGGGGATAATAAAGGCCCTGTGAGGCTAAGTGAGCCAAATGGAGATGTGTCTGCAGTGACTAAATTAAAGCATAAATTCAAATTATTTCAATGAATGAAAGAAAAAGTAAGAATCAGAGAAATAGGTGTCATTCTGCTTGTTATAAGGAGAACATGTACTATTTATTAAAGGAGAGCTCTACAAAAGGGAAAATTGGATGCCTTTGGACATAGTAAGCTTCTTTTCACCAAAGGCATTAGAGAAATTCTGAAACTTTCTCCCGGGTCCCACCCAGAGTTTTAGATGTAGTGAGACCACGGTGATGGAGTCCGTGTATTTGTGTTTCTAACCAGTGCTCAGGGGCTGCTGCTGCTGGTGGTCTGGGGACCACTCATGGAAGCACTGCCTCAGAAGTCTGCCTCAGTGGTCTGGCAGGGATGTGTCCACCTCTCCCTCCTCTAGTGTTTGCTTCTTTCTTCAGTGGGTTGTTTTTCTTTGTTTTTTTAATTTAATTTTTTTGCTTTTTCAATGTTCTCACTCTCTAAAGCTAGATTCCTCAAACAGTTGCCCTGGAAGTCCATGCCTGGAACTGGGTACAGAGGGAGTGGGCTCTGAATGGTGCAGGCAGTAAAGTGGGAAGTGTGGGTAGGACACAGGGAAAACGTGTGTGGTAATATGTAAAAGGAAGTTCCAGTTTCTTTTATACCCTCTACTAGTCTTCCTGTGACATCGTTGTCTTTTTTTAAACACTTGTAGCCATGTAAGATCTGTAACCAAATATACTACGCCTGCTCCTTATCTGTAATGGCCTGCGTTTTCCTCCATGTGTTACATAAGGAAAAACAAAGCTCAAGGCAGCTCTGGCCCCACCCCTGGTTCTGTCTTGTTGTTACCACTGTCCAGTATGCCTCAAGAATGTCTTTAAGAAGGTATTCCTGCTCCAGCTTGTGTCTTATTGCAAGCTTTGCTTCTCAGATTAAATAAGAAATGCCTTCTGAGGGCCTTTGCAGTTTTAAGATTAAAGATTCCTTTCATACAAGGACAAAAAGCTCAGTTTCACAGAGTTGACTGCTAGGTTCTCAGCAGGAGCCCAGGAAGTTGACTTAGATGTCCATCCACACATGCTATCTGAGGAGCTGCCCCGGTGACCAAGTTAGGTTGTCACAGGCGGAACCTTTGAGCTTCCTCCAAAATGCTTTATAATACTGAAGGTTTTACCCTCAGTCCCACTCTGGGTTTTGTATTCCCACAGTCCCTTCTTGGAAACTGACCCCGGAACTACTGGAGTGAGAGGTGATCCCGCAAACCAGGCTGGGTTCCTGCCAAGGCCGATCCGTGGGAAAAGTGTGGCTGTCCCTCAGAGGTGAGGCCACAGAGAATCCACAAACTGAGTCCAAGGACAGAAAAAAGAGGCGCAGCAGAGCTGGTGGCTGCCGCCTTTCTAAAGGAAAAGGGTGCACTCTGGAGAGATGGCAAGTACAGCTGCAGAGCTGACCCTGGCTCGAGATGACGTTACAAAGCTCTCAGCCTCCAATTGGCTCTGCCAGACTCTGCTTGGATTTTGACTTGTCAAGAGACTACGCCCCACATACAAACCCACACATACTTCTCACTGGTGTACAGCAACTCCAACTCCATCCTTTACCCAGTCACAGCAACATACACCCAACTCCAATCAAGTTGTAATGACATGGTCACCCCTCCCCCTAAGCAGGAACTCGAGGTGCTCTCCTACTTCTCCCGAGCGTCTGCGCCAGCCCCAGCGAGGCTCATGATGACCGTCCAGTGGAGCAGCAGGAACTCGAGGTGCTCTCCTACTTCTCCTGAGCGTCTGCGCCAGCCCCAGCGAGGCTCATGATGACCGTCCAGTGGAGCAGCAGGAGTTTCCTCTTCACACGCGCCCCAGGCACATCATCCTGAGATGCTTGCTAGGTTTAAATAAAACTGGTTATCTTTCAAAACAACCTCCCTGGAGTTTTTTTCTTGTGTTCTATTTTGCATTTCTCAGTTAGTTGACATCACTCAGCTGTCAAAATCATTTCCTTGAATCTGTTGTGAAATCTGGATATAAAGCTACCCAAGTTTGTGAGTTCTGCTCATCAAAGAAGAGTTCATTTACTGGAAGGACCAGAAAATTATGTGGTTTCCAGCCTGAACTTAGGTAGGTGAAAGGTGGCCAAATGGCTTGAGGTCAGCAGCACAAGCTAAGGAAAACTTTTTTTTCTAATCAGACACAAACAACCATATTTTCCAGAATTTATTGAAGAAAAGTGAGGAGCCAAAATGTGTGCCAGAGATGAGAGATTTCTCTCATCCCCCATACCCGATAAAGGTTGCCACTTAGGTTCAGATATTTTAATGATCTAATTCTTCTACCTTTGCTAGGTTCAAGGCATTTATTCTCATGTCCTGAGAAAAGCAGGTCTCATCATTATTTAATTCTCAGTTCTAATTCTGGCTCTACCACTTTCAAGTTATACTACCCAACTGTACCTCACTTTTTTTCACTTGTAAAAGTAAGAATAATACCTAATACCTGAGGGTTGTTATGAAGTAAATGAAACCACAATTGTAAATAACTATATGTGTTTACCAGGGATTTAAAAACTGCTCCTCCTGTGCCTCCTTTGTCTCTATTCAGAAAAGGAATTCATCAGAAGAAGATATATACTTCTGAACCCATTGCCTTCTTGCCTAAGAAAATGCATATCTATGCCTATATCTGTTATAAATGCATTTGGCTGCAAATAACAGAAACCCTGATTAAGTGTTTTAAGCAAATAGGGATTTTATTTTCTCACATAATTTTTTTTTCTTCCTGGCATTGGCTCAGTAGATCCATGAGTCAGGGTTCTTGTCCCTAATTCCCGTGATATTTCCATCATGGAGAAAAACTGTTGTTGCATCTCAGATATCACATCCACATTTAAACAAGACAAAAGCAGAGGTGGCAGCTATACCTGTCCTTTAATCAGGAGAACTAAAAGCCTTTCCAGAGCTCCCAGGAGGCTCTGACTTGTATCTGCTAGGTCAGAACTATGTTAAAGGACTTTGCCACCTCTAGCTGTAAGGGAGTCAGACAAATTGTATATATTTAATTTCCCTGCCTCCTTATTGAAAGAGGCAAGGGAGAAGAAGGTTAGGAATGCAGTGTCCAGTAATAAACAGGGTCTACCACAATGCCCAACAGAAATAGAAGTCACATTTTTTTCAACTGTCTGCATTTAGTATTGCTAAGTACTGAACCACAAGTATAATAGATATGGCAGTTGCCTGAAATCGAAATGTAGTGAATATGATTATTGGTCATGGAAAAAATTGCTACAGCTAAGAATAGAAGTTAATAATGTTCCACAGAAATTATCATCTGCTTTGACGTTCCCTCCCACAGGAGGGTCATTTCAATAAAAATAGCTAACATTTATTGCATTTTGACTATATGCAGGTTACTGGTCTTAAAGTTTTAAATATGTTGTTTTACTTAATATTTCAAACTAAGAGGCAGACAAAGGTACCTATCTGAATGAATTTAAAGCATAGCACTGCTGAGTGGGAGGCTGAAAGAGAAACCAGAACACTTATCAGAGAAATAGGCAGAGATAATGATCAAAGGATACAGAGTTTCAATTACCTAAAATCAATGAGTTCTGGGGATCTAAAGTACAACATGGTGACTATAATGAACAATACTATACTGGTATATTTGCTATTTCCTAAAAGGAAAGTTTTAAGTGTTCTCATGAAAGAAAAAAGAAAAGAAGAGAGGAAGAAAGAAAAGAAGGAAGGAGAAGGTGAGGTAATAGATATGTTAATTAGCTTGATTGTGGTAATTATTTCACAGTGAATACATATATCAAAACATGAAGTTGTATATATACAACTCACATGTCATTTATATCTTAATAAAACTAAAATAAAATAAAATTTAAAAATAAGCACTGTTTTACATGCAAAAAAAAAAAAAGATAGATAAACCTAAAAAATTAAGTTCTGAGAGGAGAGGTAAGACTATTGAATATGATGTTAGACAGATGGGTTATAATATCAATTCTGCCATGTATTTCTATGAGCAAAGTAGTTATTACTGTCCTCTCTGAACTTCCAGATTCTCAATAAAATGAAAATAAGAATTATGCTTATGCCATAAAGTTTTTATAAATAATAACAATAAAATAATTTAAAAATTTATCATATTTTATGTGCCACTTTTCTATGGATAACATACACACACATACTCTTTATGAGGAACTCTTATCTCTAAAACACTTGTCCTTGGCTGGTGTTGTTATTCTTTTTCTTAATATGATCACTTTTATCTTCTTCAAGTGATCTTTTAGGTAAGTGGTTCTTAATCAGAGATAATTTCCGCTGTACCCCAGGTTGGGATGGCATATGGGATGGAGAGGAATTTAAAAATGTCTGGAGACATTTTGGCCATCACATTTGTGGGTATGGGGATAGGATCTAGCTTCATATAGTAATTAGAGACCAGAGATGCTGCTAAACACCCTCCACTGCACAGGACAGCCTCCACAGCCAATCTTGTGAGTCTCAAAATGTCAATAGTATCAAGGGTGAGACACAGCTAGAAAGTAGGAATTATCTCCAGAAGGTGATCAGATGACGGCCTTGGAAGTCACTTATACAGGAAGACGATGGGATGAGCTGTAAGAGCAGAGTCCAGACATGCCTGACAGAAGTTGTTCTCTGTTGGGGCAGAGAATGCAACCAGTGAGAGAAACTGGGAATTATGAGTAAATCCTCCTATGAAGCTTACATTTTATGGTGCTGGTTTATGTCTAAATTAAATTTATAGTAAAATGTATATTGTCCTCAAACCCATACAAGCTCATAAAATCTATTTGTGTGCATTCAAAAGCTTTAGGTAGCTTTAAAGGTAAGTTTCTAAAATGAGTTAATCCTAGTTGGTAGAATCAAGAATTTGTGTCCAAAGAAACATGTAAAGAGCAATGTTTGAAAAATGCATTTTAGCAAGGTGTTTTCAGTTAAAGTTTTCCATAGGCTACATAGGACTTAGAGTGATCCTGACAAAACAGGTAGTGATAATAGAAGGAATGATAGAAACTATGTTGAAGGAGTAACATCTGGATCCCTCCTTCCCTGACTTAGCCCTGACTTCTAGGGTCTGACTCATTCTTAATTGTAACAACCACAAGAGTGACAGCTGTCAACACTGATAGAGTTTATTACATCCTAGACCCTGTGATAATGTCTGTACATGAGATGGCCCATTTAATATTCACCACAAATCTGTAAGGCGAATACTATCACTATTCTTGTTTGACATATGGCCAAAGTGGAGCAGAGAGGTTAGATAACTTGCTCAAAATCACAATTGTAATAACAGTTTGAGCCTTGACAGCCTATACAAACAGGTTTCAGAGTCCCTATTTTTTAAACATGCCCTTACATTGTCTCCCTCTGGGCTTCTATACTACTTCCTTGAATCACATAGTGCTGGAAATGGCTTAGAAATGTGTGGGGACACTTGCCCCTTTCTATGTCCATGACAAAAGCCTTCCAAGATTAGATCTGGATGAGCCCTAGGACCCATCAATGGTATTCTGTCTGGTAGGAACAACATTGCATGATTAAATATGAGCTCTCTAAACCTCATCTCCCTTCATAACCAACCAATGAGTCTATCTCACCCAAGTTGAACTTTTAGCATGTTTAACCTGTCCTACATTTTGTGGAAATAAAGTCTACAGGCGCACTCTCAACTGAGCACTAAATTTTCTTAGTACTACGAAATTACCTCTTTATTGTTTCAGTGGGGGCTGCTTGGTCTTCCACAGCAAAGCCTTGTCAACAGTTCCCATAAACCTATTTCATATATAACAATTTCTTCTCATTGCCAATCTTTGCACCTCCTTGATCACTGAAGTGGCCCTTTTCTGATTGTACTCAGTTCCATTTCATAAAATAACTAGACCCAAAGGAAATATGAGCAATCAGCCTCTGAGCATCCTAGACAGTAGCTGCCTCTGCTTAATCAAGTCTCCCCTCTTCAGGATGCTTCTGCTAACACCTGGTATAGGGAAGCATGGAATCAGGAGCACTTGAAAGAATTGCATACACTCCTATGTCTCTTTCTATAATAATTAAACAGAAGGATGTGAAAGATTATCTATAAGTAGGCATTTACTATTAGCCCTATATACCTAATACAATAAATAGTCACAACTCCAGAAAATGGGTAATGTTAAGTTCACTTGATAGATAAAGAAATGGAGATTAAGAAAGATGAGATGACTGACCCAAGGACACCCAGTTACGGTTGGCTCCAGACCTAAGCTGGACCCTTGCTGTACTACATCGGCTCAGTCATACACAATAAAAACTGTGATGGTCAATTTTATGTGTCAACTTGAATAGGCCAAGGAATGCCCAGATAGCTGGTTATGCTTTATTTCTTGATGTGCCTGGAAGGTAGTTTCTGGAAGAGACTATCATTGGAACTAGTGGCCTGACTAACGCAAACAGTGCTCTGATATGTGTGGGCATCATTCAAACATGAGGGACTGAATAGAACAAAAAGGTAGAGAAAAATTGACTTCACTTTCTGCCTGATTGTTGAGCTGGGACTTCAAACTTCTCCTCCCCTTGGCACCCCTGGTTCTCAGACTTTTAGATTTAAACTGAAATATATAGTTCAGCTCTCTAGCTCTCAGGACCTTTAAACTATACCACTGGCTTCACTGAGCCTCCAGCTTGCAAAGGGCAAGTCAAGGGACTTCTCAGCTTCCATCATTATGTGAGCCAATACCTTATATAAATCTCTCTAAATTTATTTTTCAATAAAAGAGATATAAATGATATAGAGAGAGGTGATATAGATATAGATGTAGATATAGATGTGAATATAGATATGGTTATGAATATAGACATGGATATAGCTATAGATGATATAGATAGAGATAGAGACAGAGATAGAGATGAGATAGGGCTACAGATAGACAGATATAGATGATATAAATCTATTTGTTCTGTTTCTCTCAGGAGCCCGCATATGTGGACCATGAAAATATGAAGGGCAAACTATATTTATATTTTTAGTCTGTGTTAGCTAACATTCAAAGGTGATTAGAAGAGATTGTACCCCATTTGCATAACCCAAAAGTTGAGATATCCTCCAAGTCCCACCCTCCACCAGCCATTCATTAATGGCTCTCACATATTTAGCAGTCTTCAGAGCAAAATGTTAATTGCATGAGAACCTTTCAAAACATTATAGTTAAGCTCCCTTGACTAAGTAAAATTACAAAGATGGGGCAGTGGTCAACCACCTAGAGTGAATGAAGAAGATCTTGAGAAGAGATGGAGTCCAGAGAGCTAGCTGTTAATAGCAAGGTGTCTGCACATAATCACTACCGTCTTTGTTGCCCCAGTAAGGACATGGGCATTTGCATGATCTAACTGCTCTCCAATAGAGCCTTTCTCCTTTTGTTGAATTTGTTAGATAACACCTAAAATTAGTGTCAGACACCATTCTCAGACTTTTACCTATATCACCTCATTAACCCCCTCAAATAACTTATGTTAGTGATACTATTATTATTACTATTTCACAAATGAGGACAATGGACTATAGAGAGGTGAAGTGGCTTTATGGACACCGCCCAAGGAGATGGGTGTGAAGCAGGCAATTGGGCGCCAGACTTTTTGCTCTCAGATGTGACAGAATTTTGCCTTAAAAAACCCCAGTTTATATGAGATGGAGATATCTGCTGAGACTTTCCCTGAGTTCTACGATCAGAATTGGAAGTTGAGAGAGGGAGAGACTGGGACTTGGGAACATATATGTATTTCTATAGGTAGATCTGCATTTTGGAAACTGGAATTCTACCTTGTTTTGAAACTCAAGCCCATCCCTCCCCTTCTCTCACACCTGTATCTGGCAATAAAAGCTATGCCCTTCTGTGCTCTTGGCACTGGACCAGATTCTGTGTTGTCTTAACCTCCCTGTGGGTCGAATGCTTACCATAACTTATTTCCATATTACTTTTCTGGGACAAAGCTCCTCTTGTAAACCACAGGCTGGAGAGGTAGAGTACAATGGTGCCTGATAACAAACTTTTACCCACCCTGACTTCTGAATACCACCCACCCAGCCAGCATTTCCTTCCTGCTGGTTGAGGCATATTCTTGGACAGTCCTGAACTTCCCTGGCACCCCAGCTTCATGCTGAGCTTGTCACCTGTGACCTGGGCCAGAAAAAACTGTGCTCCACTCTTAAGTTAGGTCACAGTGCTCTGTGTACTGAACTGACCTTCTGCCCAGCAGCTGTCTCACCAAGTGGGTGAGTCTCGCTTTAGGTTTCAAACCATCTGTTAACTACTTTCTTAACTAAACTAATCTCAGTTGTGTCCTGAAATTATGTGGAATAAAAGATTTCAACAACCAAAATAGTGAGAGGAATAAGGATACTTTGGGGAGGTTTTGCAGGGGACTTGGTTTCTGTTAGGGGTTTGGGATGTTCTGCCAACTTTTTGGCCTGCGTGTTAATAGCCTCTGTCAGAATCGACTTTTACTTTTGTGTCTATAGCTTTCATTTTCACTAAGAATGTTTTCAGCTTTAGAAATAACTTTATTTCTAGCATCTGGAAGGCCTAGGGTTGAGAATAGAAGACAATAAGTAGAGATCATGTTGTTAGATTAACCCTAAACTCCAGAGGAAATAATTAATTATTAGCATAATAATTATTTAATGTAGTTGTGATTGTCGCTTGATTAGTGAAGAAAGGTGAAGATTTTGAGCCCCTTCATTCTATTTTTCATTCACTCTAAATTTTAGAATGCTCATCTTTAATTAGTTGACATTAACCTCCTTATAATTTCTATTTATTGGTCCTTGATCTGCTGGCTGAAATAGTATAAAAATAAATGTACTGCTAAGGCTCCATGACAAGTCTAGAAGTATTTGAAGATAAATCTCCAGTACACTTAACATGATTTTTTTTCCTTTTCAAATGAGTATTTTTTTTCTTGTCACATTCCATTTATTAATATCACCCAATAAGTAAAGTCATCCAATAATAAAACCTCAGGAATGCATGTGAAATGGTATCCTTTGTCTTATAAGAAAATATCTTATTGATTTTGTTTCCTCATGCTTGTGAGCTGACAGAATACGACCAGTAAGTAGAGGAAGATGCTGGGTGCAGGTGGAGATCTATGTATGAGGGTGTAGGGCAGGGGTTAGGGACCTATGGCTTGTGAGCCAGATGTGGCTCTTTTGATGGCTGCATCTGGCTCACAGACAAATCTTTAATAAAAAAAATAATAATAACGTTAAAAATATAAAACATTCTCATGTATTACAATCTATTCATTTCCTACTGCTCATGTTCATGGTTGCGGGTGGCTGGAGCCAATCACAGCTGTCCTCTGGGACAACACCAAATTTTTATTGGATAATGCATAACGTACACGGGTCGGTGTATGGCTCTCATGGAATTACATTTTAAAATATGTGGCGTTCATGGCTCTCTCAGCCAAAAAGTTTTCCGATCCCTGGTGTAGAGAAACGCAAGGGTCTCTTCACCTGGTTAAAGAGCTTGGGCTGCGGCCCTCTGCACAGTGCTGAAATAGAAGTGAATCTAATAGATGGCAGTGTTGAATGGCCCATACAACAGGAAAGGCACCTGGTAAACAAATTTGAAATGTCAAGTCAATATCCCAGTTGGTGGGGCCTAGAGAAGTAACAAAAGATCTATATTTAAGTATCTGGGTTTCCAACATCTGACCAACCTTAGAGAAAGACACCAGGCAGGACCCTGTTGATAAAAAAAAAAAAAAAAAAGATAAAAATTGTAATAAAATGAAAAAGAGCAATTAAGTATCAGATCATCATGATGAGTTAAGCACTGAACTGTGTCATTATATAATATGTACTAACTTCTTTAAGACATACAGTATTACAACAAGCAACGTTTTATAAATAAGAATATTGACACAGAGATTAGGAAGTAGCATGAGTTTTTTTAACCCCAAATTATTTAATCTTATTATCTGTACTATAATATTTTAGTCATTTTCTAGAGGTTAGAAATGTTCCTGATTATAGAAAGGCTGAAGTATTAGGTGACCCAACCAAGGATATTGAAAGGAAGGAGCTCAAGGCAGAAACTCAAATCAAAGAGCTGGTCAGCCCAGGCAGATGCCCAAAGCTCTCTACATGACTTTTCAGCTCTTAGCCTCACCGACCGAGCAAAAACCCTGGAGCAGAGACATGCAGAAGGCCAGCAGTGGTGGCAAGCCCACCCTCATGGCATGCCTTTGGTTCAACACTGAGATAGATGTCTTAGGACTATTGCTTGCCCTGCACCCCAATCAGAATTGAATCAGAAGCCCAAACAGTCAAGGTTTGGCACCAAAGCACACCGACGAGGCGAGTTGCAGGGAGCTGGCAATAAGCATCCCTGGGACCAGGGAAGGGCTGTCCTACACTTGGATATAGACATCTGGGGCCAGAGCAGCTTGATCCTTTGCCCTCCTATTTTCTCCGGAAAATAACAGAGTAGAGCCTGCATCTCTGTGTCATTTTTATCCTCAGAGGCATCCAGTTTTGCAGTTTTATCTTGGCATTTTTCACTTTCTTTTACAAATTTCATTTTAAAGCTCTTTGGTCAGGTCAGCAACTCTCCTCCCACGTTCTCTGTGAGATGAACATTGTCTCTTGCCAAGAACTCTTTGTTCTGGAAAGTGCCAGTCCAGGAAAACAAATCCTGTGTTGACACCACCCATATAGACAGCTGTTCCCTGCTCATACCTTACTTTCCTGCCAAACTTACAACCTGCGATTGGAAAAAAAAAGTTGAAAAAGCAACACTTGTTATTTCCACTGCTTTCTTTTTTTAATCTTATTCAGAACTTCTAAATCATTAATGATACAGGTCAGTATTGCTCTGATTACTGTGTTTGGCCTCATGCCAGGCAGCAGAAAGGTAAAAGTCGGTGTAGTTGATACGTTTTGGAAAACTTTCTATTTCTGTATCCCCTTCCATATTTCCCAGGGATCATGACAAACGGGCCTCATCAGCCTTATGTTTAGTCATCTATCTCTCCTGAAGCAGAAAGTAATGGTTATATATATATATATATTTTCATTTTGGAAGATAATAAAGAATACCACCTTGTGTTAATATTTGTATAAAAGTTTGTTCTTGAATTTTTAGAGAGAGGGGAAGGGAAAGAGAGTGTAAAACATTGATTGTTGCTCTACATACTTATGCATTCATTGGTTGTTCTTGTATGTACCTGGATCAGGGATCAAATCCACAACTTTGGCATATCGAGATGATGCTCATGCCAACTGAACTAACCAGTCAGAGCTAGTAATTTAAGTTGTCCTCTGAATCACAAAATATTTCTTCTCAAAGTCTCAATGTTGCCATATTTGAAAAGAGCTTATAGTTATTGCATACTCTATGAGATAGTTCTTAGTTCTTCTATCATTATATATACTTCATATATATGTAAGAGAGAGAGAGACTGGACACAGCCTGGTATGCTTAGGAGACGATAAAAGAACCAATCTTGCTGGAAAATCTTGTGTTGAACAATAGTAAAAAAATTAAAAGATTGGTTGTAAATTATACCCATATATAATTTTTCAATTGCATGTTGGGTCGTCATGTCTAGACTTTGCAAATAACTGGTGAATGATTGTTTAATAGCTTATAAGTAAGAGACTTGTTGATGGAAGTACTATCTCTGGAAGATTTTGTTAGGGTTTCTATAGAGTTTAGGCTATAAATCTAGGAGATGAATGTAGAGGAATAAAACATTAAGAAGCTCTTTCAATGAGATTTTGCATCTAAAATGGAACCTGGAGAGATGATAGGTACCAATTGAAGGAGGTAAGTTGATATTGATGAGGGTTTAGATAAATGTTCATTGCCTAATATGAAAAGTGACAAAGGGTGTGGGAGGTGCTGCTTCCACTGTACTCTGGAGCTTCCTCTTTATTTCTCAGTGGAAGAATTAAGACATATGGAGAATACCCTTTGTAAAATCTAAGCTGATGTGAGTATTGTCCAGTGTTTGAGGTTTTGTGTCCAGCTGAGTTGAACAAGCTCTAGTAAAAAGTCTTTAGGCAATGAAGAGAAGTGCGGTCATTCTTGGACTTGGTCTCTGATATGTCTCCCACCAACAACCCTGATACCATGCCTGAAGAAGGCTCCAAGTGCTTCCTGCTTCCCCAAATAAAAGGCATCCTGTACACACGTTTGCGTGTCAGCCCACCATGCAGTGGATACTTGCTCTAAGCCATCATGTATGATGGGAACAAACTGACACTGTACTGGGGTATTTAATTCCCAAGAAATGATTTTAAGAACTGGCTTCTTGTACTGATTAGTTCATAGCACATTGGAGCTGAACAAATGGACCAAAAGCTTCAGGGCTTACTAAGATTTACAAGCAATTACTGGAGTCCAGAAAGCAGCACATGCCATTGAAGAACATCCCACTGAAGGATGTTGAGTTGCTGAAGGAGCTCCTGGAGAGCTGTGTGTCTGTATGGCATTCACTGCTCAGGTGAGAGGGTGGAAAGGGCAGGAATTCGCACAATCAGCCTCCCACCTCAGGCTTCTCCCACCCTCAGAACCACTGCCTGGAAACTGGACATTTTTTGTGCATAATTTTTTGATATTTCAATGTATACCCAGAGATTCCTAAATATTCTAAAATAAAAGTGTTCGGAAGTCAACTCTTTTTCTATAAGCCAAATTGGGGTCTTGTTTTGTTTTTATTTTGTTATGTAATTATATTTTATTTTATTTTTTTCCAATTGGCGAACACTAGATAAATAACAAATTGCTTTACCTCAATTTCTCCCATCTGTAAAAATGGAATAGTGATTTACTTTGAATTCTTTATTTTTTTATTTTTTTTTATTTTTCCGAAGCTGGAAATGGGAGGCAGTCAGACAAACTCCCGCATGCGCCCAACCGGGATCCACCCGGCATGCCCACCAGGGGGTGATGCTCTGCCCATCCGGGGCGTCGCTCTGTCGCGACCAGAGCCACTCTAGCGCCTGGGGCAGAGGCCAAGGAGCCATCCCTAGCACCTGGACCATCTTTTGCTCCAATGGAGCCTCGGCTGTAGGAGGGGAAGAGAGAGACAGAGAGGAAGGAGAGGGGGAGGGGTGGAGAAGCAGATGGGTGCCTCTCCTGTGTGCCCTGGCCGGAAATCGAACCCGGGACTCCTGCACTCCAGGCCGACGCTCTACCACTGAGCCAACCAGCCAGGGCCTACTCTGAATTCTTGAGAAGATTAAATGAGGTGATGTATGTGAATCACTTAGCACATATGAACATAACATTTGGTAGATTTACCCATATAGGCAATGCTAGATAGCTGCCCTAGTAAAACTTGTACACATAGAAAAATCCAGGATGTGGGTTCTCTGAGTCAAAAAGATAGGAAAATAGAAAAAGCAGATGCAGAGCTGAGTGTTCAAATTAAGCCATCCACCCAGGCCAGATAGCTCGGTTGGTTGGAGCATCGTCCTGAAGCACAGAGGTTGCCGGTGTGTTCCCCCGTCAGGGCACCCACAGGAACAGATCAGTGTTTCTGTCTCTCTTTCACTCACTTTCTCCCTTCTTATCTCTCTAAAATCAATTGAAAAAATTCACCCATATATCAAGTTACCCTTTTCAAAGTGTGTACAGTAGTGTGTAAAGGAGAAAAGGAGGACCGGAAATATTCCTAGTGGTTATTTTCATTCCATGCAGGGAGGGGACAGGAGTAAGGAGTAAGTTCTCACCACAAACAATAATGTACAAAAGGTATTAGATGGTTTTCACTTAAATCATACATAGTTTTTTACAACTACATCTTTTGTAAACATTATTTCTAGTGGGAACATTCCAACATGTGAGTGATTTATGTAGCCATTCCCCTACCATTGGACATTTAATTATTTTCCAGTGTTATGCTATGATAAATAGCACTATGTTAAGTATCTTTACATATAAATCTTTGTCTGAATTCCTGATCATTTCCTCAGGATAAGTTTATATGAGTAAAATTACTAAATCAAAATTGATTTTAAGATTCTCATTACATTTTGTCACATATGGAAAAAGAAAAATACAAGTTACTTTTTCAATAGCAGAGAATGAAGTTGCTGGTCTCATGAGTTTCTGGCCAAAACTAAATATAATTTATAAAACTTACTATTATATTATTTGAAATAAGCAGGTATCTTATTGCATTTAAATCTGTATTTGATTTAGTACATTTTTTAATATTTATTAACCATGAGCAATTTATCTTTTATGAATACTTGTTTATATCCTTTCCCTAAAGTTTTGAGTGCTGGCATTTTAGTTTATTTCTAAATAATTTGAATAGTTTTTAAGGTATAGACTAAAATTTTGACAAGTGGAGAAATCAGGGTAAAGCAGTGGTATTAATTTTCCTACAATTGTAAATTTTAGATAATAGAAATTTTATGGTCAGAAATATGTGATATCTAAGAACGCATGAGTGTTGCAGGTAGTTCAGTGGGTAAGCATCCATACGAGAATGAACCTAAGAATTGAGATTTTTCAAACTTTGCAGCTATAGTGTGGACCTTTTAAAATGCCAAATTAAGAACTTGGGGGCTTCAGGTGAAGAAGATGAAAGGATTAAAAAGAGGGAGGGAGAAACTGTTCAGACATTATTGCAGTAATTTTGGAAGGGAACAATGGGAATAATAAGGGTATGTCCTAGATCAGGGATAGTCAACCTTTTCATACCTACCGCCCACTTTTGTATCTCTGTTAGTAGTAAAATTTTCTAACCGCCCACCGGTTCCACAGTAATGGTGATTTATAGAGTAGGGAAGTAACTTTACTTTATAAAATTTATAAAGCAGATTTACAGCAAGGTAAAGCATATAATAATAATTACTTACCAAGTACTTTATGTCGGATTTTCGCTAAGTTTGGCAGAATAAAAATTTATAAAACAACTTACTATAGTTAAATCTATCTTTTTATTTATACTTTGGTTGCTCTGCTACCACCCACCATGAAAGCTGGAATGCCCGTTAGTGGGCAGTAGGGACCAGGTTGACTACTACTGATCTAGAGTGATGGCAGTTGGAAGGAATGGAAGAAATGATACATTCAATATATTAACTTAGCCCCAAGCAGAACAAGATAAAGGTAGAAGGAATAAAGTTTGAGGAAGAGGAAATGAAAAAATAGTTACAAGGATTTTCATGGGGAGTTAAAAAGAAATTCATACACTGATTTCCAGGCAACAGTGAACACTATAATAAGGATGGGGGAATGGAGAAGAAAAATCTAAGACAACTGATAGATACAATGCCTAGCATAAGTTCTAGTACATAGAAAGTGCTTAATACATATTTGTTGAAAGAATAAATAAATAAAAAGGGAGCTGAGTATAGACTCTTTTCCAGGACCCCCTTTTAATAAGCAGGAGAGAGAAGGCATAAAACTGGAGATAAAAGTGAAATAATCAGAAGACACAAATATATGTTTTAAGTTTCAAAAAGACTATAGGATACAGTATTGATATGATAGAGGTTGAAGAGAGGAGCACAATTATATTTCACTAGAATAACGTTGTTCTATGTAAGCAGATTAAAGATTACAAATGGTTGAAGAAACAGTAAAGACACTGGGAAAGTGAGTATAAACTATGGCTGGTAAAGAATGAAAGAAGGCCCTGGCCAGTTGGCTCAGTGGTAGAGCATCGGCCTGGCACGTGGAAGTCCCTGGTTCAATTCCTGGCCAGGGCACACAGAAGACCCCTCTGCTTCTCCACTATTCCCCCTCTCCTTCCTCTCTGTCTCTCTCTTCCCCTCCTGCAGCCAATGCTCCAGTGGAACAAGTTGACCCAGGCACTGAGGATGGCTCTATGGCCTCCGCCTAAGGCTCTAGAATGGCTTCCATTGCAATGGAGTGATGCCCCAGATGGGCAGAGCATCGCCCCTAGTGGGCTTGCTGTGTGGATCCCAGTTAGGTGCATGCAGGAATCTGTCTCTCTGCCTCCCTGCTTCTCACTTCAGAAAAATACAAAAAGAAAAAGATAAAAAGAATGAAAAGAAAACTTAGGGTAGAAAGAAAAATTGCATTTGTTGTTGTTTTGTTTTGTTTGGAGGGTTATTATTATTTTTTAAAGAGTAGGTTAGATATAACAACACCAAATGTATAGATATTGCTAGACAGAGACAGGAAAAATGAACAAAGGAAGGAGTTTAGTTGCTATGCCAAAGTCCAGGAGAAGGTAGAAGGGAAGAGAATAATGAGAGGCAGAAGAATGATGGTCAGAAAGAAGAGCCAACTCATCTTGTGATAGAGAAATAAAGTGAGGGGAATGGTTGAAAACACAGGGAAACATCAAAGTTAGAAGGGGCCCAGGAGATCCAGGAATGCCTGGGGTTAAACTTCTCACTAAAATCTAAGGATGAGTTATCAGCTGAGAATGCTGGTATAGGAGCAAGTTTTAAATGTGTGTGGAGCCCAAGGAAGAAAATCATGAATAAGTTAAACTCTTTCCAGCAACAGTAAAACCAAATTAAGGTATATAGTCCAAGGTTACAGGACATCCAGGCATCAGGGTTTAAAAACAAAAACAAAAAACATGCTCAACACCCTAGAATTTGGGATGAGAAAAACTAAATATAAAAGGCTACCAAAGTGCATTAGCTATCTATTGTTATGTAATAAATTCTGCCAAAGCTCAGTCAGAGGTTTACAATGTCATACTACAGTGGCATGGCTTAACTGGCTTTTCTACTCAGAGTCTCCTACAGGCTGCAATCCAGATGTTGGCTGGGCTGTTTTAATCTCAAGGCTTGACTGGAAGAGGTTCTACTTCCAAGCTTGTCTGACTATTGGAAGGATTTAGTTCCTCATGAGCAATTGAATGAAGGTCCTCTGTTCTTTTTGGGGTACTGAAAAAAGAGTGAGCTCAGTTCCTTACCATGCTGGTCTCAACAGTATGACAATTAGTTTCATCAAAACGTATAATCTGGCCTGACCTGTGGTGGCGCAGTGGATAAAGCATCCACCTGGAAATGCTGAGGTCGCCGGTTCGAAACCCTGGGCTTGCCTGGTCAAGGCACATATGGGAGTTGATGCTTCCAGCTCCTCCCCCCCTTCTCTCTCTCCTCTCTAAAATGAATTAAAAAAAAAGGCAGTTCTAAAAAAAAAAAAAAAAGTATAATCTAAGAAGGCAATAATGGAGTTTGGCCAGCATGAGAGAAATCACAACCTTTTGTTACCTAGTCATGAAGGTGACATTCCACCAGATTTCTCTTACTCTATTTATTAGGAGTCACTTGGTTCAGCTCACACTCAAATACAAAGGATTCCAAAATGGGGTAACTACTAGGAGTCAGGATTTACTTGGGGCCACCTCAGTGTCTGGCTATTAGATTGGGATTACACCAGATGTGACTAATGAATATTTTAAAAGTTATTCAAGTATATTTCTTTAAATACTTTCTGATTCTGGGTTTTTTTTTCTTTAATTGTGTTTCTGGTAAAGAATTTAAAGCAAATTAAGTTCTAGAGTTAAAAAAAATATATTTAACTTTGAAGTTGACTGATATAGTATGTATAAGTATCAGAAAGGAAAAAGGATGGGTAAGTAGGAAGGAAATAAAAAAGAAAAGAGAGGAAAAGAAATTTAAATTTGAGCCACTATGATTAAAAATGAGATTTAGAATCTGATGATGCTGTTGCTATAAGACTTGGGTGTAGTGAGGATCCAAAAAGTTGTGAATGTCAGAGTTCTTGGTTGTCATCTTGGTGATAGCAATCAGGATGGATGCAACCACCACTGGTGGTAATGATAGCAGGTATTTGTCCCAGGCACTGTACCCAGTGCTTCACGTAACAATTACAACGATTATGACGAGGACAACAGTGATGATGGTGATGATGGTGTTGGTATTGTTACTGGCATTTATCAGTCATATTATTAGCTTGCTCCGGGTTCTGTACTAACTGATTTCCATAAATATCTCAATTCATCCTCATAATGCTTCTCTGGTAATATTATACCAATTTCACAAACATGAAAATTAAGAATTTGAGGGTTTTAGTAATGTACGCAAAGTCACAAAGCTAAAAAGTGTCTTCGTAATGATGGTCACATGAATCTTGGTACTACAGAACCTGTTTATGCTCCCAGTTGCCTTTCTACTAGCCCAAGTTATCAGAAGGATAAAAAGGCTGAAGACAGTGAGGAAGCAATAGTGTAAACCTAGAAGGAAGAGTATACTTTTAAAAAGCGGGCATTGAGAGATGAGCACATTTTGGAAGGTAAGATGAGATAAAACTCAAGTGGCGTGGTCAATGATGATATTTAAGAAAAGGAGAGAGACTAGCCAGGTGGTGGCACAGTAGATAGAGCATTGACCTGGAACATGAAGGACCCAGGTTTGAAAGTCCGTGGTCACAAGCTTAGATTGCGGGCTCACCAGCTTGAGTGTGGGGTTGCTGACTTAAGCATGGGATCATAAACATGACCCTATAGTCTCTGGCTTGAGCCCAAGATTGCTGGCTTGAGCAATGGGTCACTGATTCAGCTGGAGCCCCCTGGTTAAGGCACGTATAAGAATCAATCAATGAACAGCTTAAGTGATGCAACTATGAGTTGATGCTTCTCATCTCTCTTCCTTCTTGTCTGTCTGTCCCTGTCTATTTTGCTAAAATAATTAATTAATTAATGAAACAAAATAAAAAAGGAGAGAACATTGATGGTAAAAAGGAAAGAAAGAAGAATGGTGGCAGTATTCTTTTTTTAAAATAAAGTGATCACACAATCTCATTTTAACAGTTTAGGAAGAATCAGGGTATATAAGATTTCATAGGAAGCAGAAAGAAATCTCGTAAGTCTCAGTAAATTGGGGATGGAGATCACAATGTTACAATATTCCAGAAGATTCCTTTTGTGAGATTTTTGATAGTGATAATTTAATCGTGAGCTTCTGGGGGCCTCAAGAAGACTTTTCTAGGAACTTAATACATAATAGTGCATTTTAAAAAATAAAATCAACAACACAACAACAAAACATTGCTTTTGATGCTTATAATCTAAAGTTTAGGACTTTAAACCTGGACATTTCCAGAGTGACCTTTAATAATTTACTAAGACAACAAGAATAGACAAGGACCCTGGCAAATAAAACTATAATTTACATTCATGCTAACATGGAGAAAATAGGTAATAAATAAATTAATTAATTAATATGCAATTATAAGCTTATGGTCCTTTAAAGCAAACAAAATATATTTGCATAGGATGATTAGTAAAGGTTTCTCTGCAGAGTTGACATTAAACTAAGATCTAAAAATTAAAATAAAAGATTAATGTAAAGAGAGAATAGCATCGCAGTCTAGTGAGACCGGACCTGGGAAAGAACTCTGCCCTATCCAGGTGTTGGAATGGGGTGCAATCTCTGGAACACTGCAGGAGGACAATGGCGTGAGAGATGGCTGAAGAAAAGAAACAGCCAGTGGGTCAAACAGTACTGTATTCTAATTTTTTATTATTTTTATTTGTTCATTTTAGAGAGGAGAGGGAGAGACAGAGAGAGAGAGAGAGAGAGAGAGAGAGAGAGAGAGAGAGAGGAGAGACAGAGAGAGAGAAGGGGGGAGGAGCTGGAAGCATCAACTCCCATATGTGCCTTGACCAAGCAAGCCCAGGGTTTCGAACTGGCGACCTCAGAGTACTGTATTCTAAGTGAAGTAGGAAGCCATTGAAGATTTTTAAATGATCTAGTACAATTATCCAATTTATGTTTAAAATGTGCAGAGCCAATGAACTGCTGTGTGAAAATATACTGCTCACAAAAAATTGGGGATATTGTATTGTTTCATATTTATTTTGAAAAATACCCTAATTTTTGTGAGCAGTATATTTTGTAAGACAGCAAGAGTGGCAGTGAAGATGGAAACAAAGAGATGTATTGCTAGTTATCTGTAGGGGGTGATAGAGAAAAGAATCCAGAATGATTTCCAGTTTCCCAGCATTTGCAACTGATGAGCAGTGGACAATTTCTGAGCTGGAGAGGCCTTCCAGACAGGAAGTCATCTGAATAATAGAGGTGAGAGCACTGACTCCGATGATGGCTGTCTCTCTCCTACAGATTGAAAGCAGGAACTAAAACGTTCACATCAGTAATTAGAGTTCTTTGGTGGAAAGCAACAGGAATGGACTCTAAATAGCATTATACTTCAGGCAAAGGTGATGTAGAGAAAAGATAATGGGACTCACAGTCAAGAAGCTAGAGACTCAGGCTTGGAAACGGGCAGAAACCAATGCAATTGTAAAGGCAGGAAACCAGTGTAACTGATTTAAGCCATTTCTGGAATGAAATAAAATGTCAACCATTTCCAGGGTTTTTGCATCTCAGTGCAATAGATTGTGTTGAGAAAGAAAGCATCAAACTGGCTTCATTTGGGTAATGTGTCCATCCCTTCACCAGACTATAACCACCAAGAGGAAGAGCTAATTCCTCATACAAAGTGCAGAGAATAGTCACTGGGCAGCCAAACCAACATCTGATGTGCACTGGAAGCTGCTGAGGGCAGACGTGAAGCTGAAGTATCTAAGGATCCAGCAGCAATCAGGCATCTACCCAGTCACTTGAGAAAACCTGAGATGTTCCAGAATTGAACTCAGGAGGGTCACAAACACAGGAACTAGCTCCTGCTTTCTTGGTGCAAAGGAAGAGTCACTTTGTACAAACCACTTCACTCCACCCTGATAGAAAAATAGAATAATTACTAGTATTCTTATCAGATACATTTAATTTCCATTTTGGTCTGCATTTGGTGATAATCCAGGGAAATCAGTGAACCTGGGTCCTCTTCACTACACTGGGCTGATTTAGCTAATGATCTGTTAATGAGTTGTTAATCACTTATTCAAATTGGGAGGGTTGGGTGACTGAGCAGGTGCTGAACCTGGAGGAAGAATCTGCTGCAATAAAACCTTCCAGTTTCCATTTCACTGGCAGCCGCTCTTCCTCGCTCCCTCTTCACCGTGTGCGTGTGTGTGTTTAGCTCCATATTCTGGCAGGATCTTGAACAAACTTGCTTCATAATGTGTCCCGAAGTGCTGATAGCCGTGCCTATTCGCCTTGAACGTCATATCATGGCTGCTGATGCAGACAAGAATTATAGTAGAGCAGCACTTTGGTTATACAAAGTGTAAAACCACTGAACTTCAGAAAAGTTGTAATTGATTATCATTAAGTCTTCTAGCAACAAGCTAAAATTCTAAACAATGACATAAGAGCATATAAAATTATTTCAGAAGCACAATCTTGCTTGATCAGAAATAGCAACCATGTGAGATGAGGCAAGGAGGTATTTTCTTTGAAAATAACAGAACTGGATTTTAATGCAGGTGTGACTGACTCTGAATTCTAAGTACTGGACCTTGGTGCCTTTCCCGGAATCTAAGAAACATTTTAAAAGAAATGGAATTGATGTTGCATGCTTCATGCATGAAGCATGTATTTTTCTCCTATACCAGTGTTTATGAAACTATGGACAGGAGAAAGCCTCCTTCAGGAATCCATGTGACACTGGCTAAGGTTGCTGAGCTCCATTCCTAATCTACCAGATCAGAAGCTCTGAGAGTAGGTCCCATGAATCTGTATTTTTTGTACTCTACAGGCAGAGCTTATGCACACAGGCGTTTGGAAATTTTAGTTTCTCATTGATCGTTTTACCCATTACCATGACCAACACATTTGATAAGATGAATTACCTCGTCTCCCTGCCTAGCATTTATTGAAAGAATAGCATTAGAAGATGAAATGAGAAAGAAAAGGAAAGGCTCCTGGAGGCAGGTACATGTATCAGGAGAGGTGATATCCGACCACTGCTGCTGAGAAATAGGAAAGACACACTGAATATAGACATAGGCTTGTATTTATTACAGCAAAAGATAATAATGGCAGTTAATAAAGCCCTCCCAGACTCAAGGGGAAAAACCTTTAAATTATACCCGTTCTTTGTGAACACCAAGAACAACAAAGTAAATATCTTTAAATATTTTTAAAACAACTTTAAACTAAAACTTATATTGGTACTTGTAGAGATACATTTTGTCCTTAAGTGTTGTTCCCTGGAGTAAGAATACATGACTATAAATCAAAATACCTGGCTTAAAATCCCACCACTGACAACAACTAATTTTGTAAACCCAGACAAGTTTCTTAACCTGTTTTCTAACCATTAGTTTCATCAGAGCTGTAAAATAATCTAAGTTATGAAGATGAAATGACAAAATGAATAAAACAACCTTATGCATATAGAGAAGCATTGTATGATATTCGATATGATGAGTATCTTTAAAATCCCCACATAACATTTTATTACCTGATGGTGTTTGGATTCATAAAGCATTATTATATTCTATTTACTAGTTAGCATATGGGTGAAAAACTTATTGTTAAGTAAATACAGGGTGTGGAAAAAGTAGGTTTACAGTTGTTCATATGGAAAATAATACAATATTTAATAAATAATAATATAAGAATAAACTCTGTTTTGTATACTCACAACTGTAAACCGACTTTTACCTCACTCTGTATAATGATGAGTCCAGTAAAATAAATCAGCAGATTATTACTGGCCTCTCTGTTTCTAGTTAAAATGAATGACCTTGGGCAAAAATCCCTTCACTTATTACAAGTTTCTTATCTTCAGAATGAAATTAGAAGTCCCTACAGGATACACACCAAAAAGCAGGTCATAAAAGTATTGGAAAATGTCTTGAAAAACTAAATTCTTTGGACATTTCTATTTTCTAGATGCAAAATGGTATTATTATAAGGAGTGAAAAATTACTTTCATTACAATGGTTGATCATCAGAGTTGGTAGGTGACCCAGATAACTTGAATGCTTCTTTCATAACTGAAGATAGAAATTCTAAAGCAATCACTCCCCTGACAAGTTCTGTGGAAGACTTTTAGAGTTGGGTTAATTGAGAGGAACTCAAGAGCATTTGTTGTTATTGTTTACTTCTTCTCTCCTTTGTTTTGCCCTGTGTGTGTGTGTACACGCGTACAAGAGCACATACGTGCATGTGTGTTTTTCCTGATACAGTATTTAACTCAAACCCATGGTATGAAAGGAATCTAAGTAGGCAGAGATTTTAGGAGATGAGCAATATTTTAAAACCTATCTTTTTCTGCTGAGCCCTAAGTTTTCTTATTTTCTAGAGAGTAAGTGGTGCTTGAGGCCTACTGACCAGCAAGTATTGTTCCAAAAACAGAAACAGAAAAACTTAAGACCAAGGGAAAAGTAGGTAAGCTGTCATTTCAGCAAAATATGCTAGATTGTTCTTTTTCTTAACTCTTTACTGGCAAATAAAATTGAAGGAAACAAAAAAATCCCCATTTTCTAATACATAATTAAGGATCACAAATATTGTACTTATCTAATATATATTTGCCAGGTTTATTTTTTTATTTTGTATTTTTTTTTTTGTATTTTTCTGAAGCTGGAAACGGAGAGAGACAGTCAGACAGACTCCCGCATGTGCCCGACCGGGATCCACCCGGCACGCCCACCAGGGGGCGATGCTCTGCCCCTCCGGGGCGTCGCTTTGCTGCGACCAGAGCCACTCTAGCACCTGGGGCAGAGGCCAAGGAGCCATCCCCAGCGCCCGGGCCATCCTTGCTCCAATGGAGCCTTGGCTGTGGGAGGGGAAGAGAGAGACAGAGAGGAAGGAGGGGGGGTGGAGAAGCAAATGGGCGCTTCTCCTATGTGCCCGGGCCGGGAATCGAACCCGGTCCCCCGCACGCCAGGCCGATGCTCTACCGCTGAGCCAACTGGCCAGGGCCTTTGCCAGGTTTATTTACCTCATGGTTTTAAGATAGCAACCAGTTGTGTTTTATTTCTCCCCCAAAACCAGAAAGGAATTTTTTTTCAGTCTATAGACATATCATTGATTAATACTTAACATAAATCATCTTGATAGCTTCTTTAATATACTACAAGTATAAATATTTTACCCAGTCCAGTATTTAAATTTTGCTTCTAAAAACTTTAAGGGATATTGATTTGATTTAGAGGAGTAAGACCCAGAATTCCTAATAGTTCACCAAAACCCCCAAACAAATGATATTTTAATATAGGTGAATGGGCTTGTTTAAGGGACATTTAGTTTTCCTCTGTGTTAGAAAATTCTGCCAACTCCCATTCCTCCAAGATAAATGCGTCTGTTATACTAATTGGAAAAGGGATATAGTGAAATAAATGAAAGTTATTAAAGAAAAAGAGATGAACAGCAATTGAGACAACCATTTGTTTTGCCACAACCAAATTTATTTCCAGAAAATGACCTTAGCAATTTCTAGAGAATAGTCTGCTGTGTCATGATGGGTGATCTCTCCACTCTCACAGAGCCAGAGCTGTGATACCAATGCAAATAAAGGGGATGGCCAGGCAAGGCAAGGCTGAATCAAACCTGTCGCTGACCAGTTATTAACATTTTCCAAGAAGAGCATTAGAGGAAAATGTCCAAGAGGTCAATTTGTATCTCAGTAGTGGAGCCAAAAGAGAGAAAACTTCACTTTAACGCAGTGTGCTTTCTGCAAGAGCAGGTGTGTGAAGTCCACTTGAATTTGGCAAGCCTTTGTTAGGCGTCTTCTTTGTTACAGATATCATTGTTCGAGCAGCTTGTTGTCCAGTGGAGAAAATTGTTAGGAAAAATAAATAAATTCAAAAAAATTTGACAAAGCAATTTGCTAAGACATATAAACCAACTGCAAAAGAGAAATTGATTAACCCTTCCTGGAAAACTGGAACCAGAGACAAGTTTGATTTAGATGTGTGGCGGAGAAGATAATATATAGACACAGGAAATAGCAAAGAAGCTCTAGGCAGAGAACATATGTGCACAAAACTTGCAGTTGTAAAGCACATGGAAAATTCTCTGGAATACATATTTCCATATTGATGGAGAATAACCTTCCTGGGGAAAGAAAAGAAGAGATTTGAAAGACAAGCAGGACCCTATAAAACTGAACCTTGTGTTAGGAAACCACTGATGGGCATTTTGAAGAACAGTCATGTGATAAAACTGCATTATATAAAGATTGTTCAGGCACCTTTGTGGAGAATAAATTACAAGGTATCAAGAGTGGAGACATTGAAATTGATTAGGAAAATTTTGATTCACTTTCTTAGCCTCTTCATATCTAAATGACCTCTCTTATCCGTTCAATTTTATTCCTTGAACTTGTTTATATGGTAGATATAACTTGCTCCACATTTCAAAATTCCTAAATAATCATCGGCTTATTTAAACAAAACTATTTTTTTGTCCATCTTGCTTATCAAGTTATTCTTACTTTAACTTTCTAGGCAACTCCATTCCACTCTTTTATTCTTATTTTTGAAATTCAGAATCCATCGTTGAAATAACAATGTCTATGAAAGCTAACCTCATATTTTCTCAATGTTTTACCTCATCCCTCTTTCAAACCCCCAGTACTGAAGAAGGTATGTCTTCCATACCAGCACCTGAATTGCTGAGCACAAATAGGAAGAAAAAGCAAAATCCCAACACCCAGGAAGACAGTGTGGTTTTATTACAACTTCATGGTCTTCAAACTAAGGTAAGTTTCCTACACTGACAGGCAAGTCTATTGTTTCTATTCAACATCTTCTACGTCTCAAATATCTTCTTCCACTATTTCAAAGAGAAAATATAGGTTATCAGACAGAAATTGTTTTCTATTCCCCTCCCTAAACTAAAATACAGTCTTTCACTATCTGTACCCTCACTCTTCCTCTTCTGTTACAATAAATGGTTTATCGGGTTCAGAAAATTCCATTTATTTTGACCTTCTGAAAAATGTAACACTATTTTTAACCCTTCTTTCTGTAACAGTTAACATCTCCTCCTCAAGTGGATTCTTCTTACAATTTTTAATCTATGAATTTTATGTAAA
Source organism: Saccopteryx leptura (assembly GCF_036850995.1). Taxonomy (NCBI): domain Eukaryota; kingdom Metazoa; phylum Chordata; class Mammalia; order Chiroptera; family Emballonuridae; genus Saccopteryx; species Saccopteryx leptura. Next base: position 370,172,876 of record NC_089504.1, on the reverse strand, counting down.
TAGCTGAAAACAAAACAGTGTATGCCTTGGGTAGACAGCTTGGTTGGTTAGAGCATCATCCCAATAAACAGAGGTTACAGGTTCAGTTTCCATCCCTGGTCAGGGCACAAAAACAAAACAAAACTTACAAAAAACAGGCCTTGGCTAGTTTGCCCAGTGATAGAGCATCTGCCTGGTATATGAATGTACTGGGTTAGATTTCCAGTCAGAGCACACAGGAGAAACAATCATCTGCTTCTCCACCCCTCTCCCTCCCCTTCTCTCTCTCCCCTTTTCTCTTCCCCTCCTGCAGCCCTTGCTCAGTTGGTTCCAGCAAGTTGGCCCTGGCTCTGAAGCTTCTCCCTCAGGTGCTAAAAATAGCTCAGTTGCCTAGCAACAGCCCAAGATGGGCAGAGAATCACCTGGTAAGGGGCGTGCTGGGTGGATCCCCTTCCCAGAAGATGCAGGAGTCTGTCTCTCAGTCCCCCCTTCTCTCACTTACAAAAAAACCAACCAAGCAAAGAAACAAACAAAAACAATGTACAGCAAAACCCTTGCTTGACCCCTAATAATCATCTCTACCTAAAATTGCTATCTTCATCTTTCTCTTGACAAACAAATCAAAGATGTTTATATTTCTTATATTATTTTTCCATATCTCATTCAATCCTCAAGTCACTTCCATTTATCTTTCAATCTTATACCCGACTCTCCATTAAAAGAGATTTTACTGAGAAAACCAGTGAGCTTCAAGTTTTCAATCCAGAGAATTATTGATCTTAATTAAAGGCAGTTTAATATCTGAAACACCCTCTTCTTGAGACCTTGTGAAGGCTGTACTAGATTTTCACTATGGCTGCTTGAATTTTCACTTTTTCACACCCAGCCTACTCTTCTGGGACAATAAAAGTTGGTTTTGCCCAAGACTCAAACATAACCCTACTTTTCCTCACATACTGTTTTGTGTCTCTACACAAAGAATCATTTTTTTTCTTCTGTAAAAGGCCAAGAGTAAATATTTTAGGCTTTGTGGAACATATCTTCCCTGTGGTAGTTAAAGGAGCCATAAACAATATATAAACTAATGTCTGACTTTCAATAAAACTATATTTACAAAGTGAAGCAGCAGGCTGGACCTGTCCCATGTATTTCCCAATCCTTGGTCTAGATGAGGGGTCAAGAACCTTTTTGGCTGAGAGAGCCATGAACGCCACATATTTTAAAATGTAATTCCGTGAGAGCCATACAATGACCTGTGTGCATTACGCATTATCCAATACAAATTTGGTGTTGTCCCAGAGGACAGCTGTGATTGGCTCCAGCCACCCGCAACCATGAACATGAGCGGTAGGAAATGAATGGATTATAATACATGAGAATGTTTTATATTTTTAATGTTATTATTTTTTTTCATTAAAGATTTGTCTGCAAGCTAGATGCAGCCATCAAAAGAGCCAAATCTGGCTTGCGAGCCATAGGTTCCCAACCCCTGGTCTAGATCATCTCTTCCACATCCATAACTTTAATTTCTACTTAGAGATGAATCAAAAACTTATCTATTTATGACCTCCCTTAAGTCCCAAAGTGACATTTGATATTTGCACTAGAAAAATAAACACACACACTGACTTAACAAATGTTATGATTAAAACCGCAGTCTTTATATGGCCCATAGAGACCTATGTGATGTGCACACCTACCCATTAATTTCAGTCACATTCCCTCCTATTCCACCCCTATTCATTCCACTCAGTCTAATAGCCTCCTTGCTGTTCCTTGGATATGAGCACACCAGCAGGCTTCTGCTCCAGGGCCTTGGCACTGGTTTTTCTCTCTGCTGAATACTCCATTACCATATATCCACATAACTGGCTAATTCATCTCTTTCGAGTCTTGCTCAAAAGTTAGTTTCTTAATGTGGACTACAGCAACTACGCTACCTTAAAGTGGTATCCTCCACCTGTAAAGGCCTCAATCCCCCTTACCCTGCTTTCTTTCTATTTCCATAACATTCACTTTCCAAAAGGTTGTATCATTTACTTATTTATTATATTATTTCTGCCTGCTCCTCTCACAGGAATACAAGCTCCAAGAGTGCAGCAATGGTTTGTTTAATTTATTCTTTGATATATCTCAAGAGCCTTGGAAAGTGCTTGGCATCGAGTCCACTTCAATAAATATAATAACAATAAATGAATACAAATATCTAAAGCCAAAATCATAACACTTAAAATTAAATTTTGGGTGAAGACCAAACTTTTAGTATGTACATACCATTAAACCTCATTTAGTACTTTGTCTACTCTTGCCAAAATTGATCTTTCTGTTCCTGGACGGCATCATGATCACTCACGCCTTAGAGCAGGGGTCCCCAAACTTTTTACACAGGGGGCCAGTTCACTGTCCCTCAGACTGTTGGAGGGCCGGACTATAAAAAAAAAAACAACTATGAACAAATCCCTATGCACACTGCACATATCTTATTTTAAAGTAAAAAAACAAAATGAGAACAAATACAATATTTAAAATAAAGAACAAGTAAATTTAAATCAACAAACTGACCAGTATTTCAATGGGAACTATGCTCCTCTCACTGACCACCAATGAAAGAAGTGCTCCTTCTGGAAGTGCGGCGGGGGCCGGATAAATGGCCTCAGGGGGCTGCATGCAGCCCGTGGGCCATAGTTTGGGGACCCCTGCCTTAGAGCTTTCGCATACACTATTCCCTCTGTAATGCCATTCACTTTGCCTACCTAATTCCTACACCACTTTTAGCCCCAACTTTATTAATAAAAATTCCCATAACTTTATTAAGTGAATTACCAGTATTAAATGTTTTCACAGTGCACATGTATTTTTGTGATTTCTATGTTATTGTGTGTCTCCTCTATAGGGATTGCAAACTCCATGAGGACAGAAATAATCTCTCTCTCTCTCTCTCTCAAACACACACACACTCATCCCAATCAATTTGAGCAGTTAGCGCAGTGGTTGGCACATAGTGGGCACTCGTAGCACAAAGGAAAGGGGAGAGAAGAAAACGCAGGTCTTACTCGAGTGAGGTAAATGGTGTTATTGCTAACTAAATTAAGGAAAACAGACCAGATAATGTATTTGAGTTTTAATTTGTTGAATTAGATGTGCTTATATATTAGATTATTTATTACTTTGCTATATAGTACTAGAATTTCTGAGAGGTCTAGGCCAGAATAGAGATTTTAGAATCATCATGGCATTGGATTGAATGAGATTTCCTAAAAGGGTGAATTGAATGAGAAAAAAGTCAAGGAGTAGGACCCTTATGAATACCCTTATTTAGAACTGGCAGATCTATATGCCTTAGCCAAACGGGCTCAGAAATGGTTAAAGGAAGAGAAGAAATAACAGAGATATTATCAAGGAGAGAGTGAGAGGAAATTATATTAGATTGGAAGATATGTCAGTATTGTCAAATGCTACAAATAGGTGATTCTTAATAAAGTCTGAAAAGTGTAAGAGATATTTCAGTAAAATGATATGAGTAGAAACTAGACTGCAATTGTCTAAGAGGTGAATAAAGGTAATGGAAGTAGGAGAAAACTATGTAATTAGCATTCTAAGAACCCCCCCAAAAGGGGGAAAGGCATGGTAAAATGAGGATATGCATGAATTGGCTTAATTTATTATACTATCTTCCTCAAGAATATTTCCATTTTTAAAGAATGGTAAAACTAATATTGACCATTTATTGGAAATGTCACCAAGGGTCATGTACCAAGTTAAACATGGTATACTTAACACTTGTGAGGGAAGTATTATTTTTCTAATTTTTCAAGTGACAGTAAGAGATTGACAGTTTAGGTAATTGTCTTTCAAATCACAGCTAATGAACTGTAAACCAGGGATTCAAATGCTTATCTAAAAATACCAATAGGTGTTTTGAACCCTTAAAATAGGTTTTCCCAAATATCAGTTATCTCAATTCCTCATTCACTATTTTTGCCTTAAAGCCTTAATCATGGAATATATTTATCACTATTTAATATTTTTTTAATCACTCATTTTTGCTGTTGATTAGATTCATATTTATCAGTTTATTTTTCATAAATAAAAATACATCTATATTTTATTAAATACTCAACCTATTACATGCATATTTAATAAGTTTTAAACAAGTTTACTGAGAACTGCATAGACACAAAATATTAATAAAATTTTATTAAATAATTTAAGCCACATTTAAAATTCTGAGTAGCTGATTTTTTTATTTTTTTTAATTGAATTTATTGGGTTGACATTGGTTCATAGGATCATACAGGTTTCAAGTGTACAGTTCTATGACATATGTTTTGTATATTGCATTGTGTGCCCACCAACCAAGGCCAAATCATCTCTGTCACCATATATTTGGCCCCTTGACCCTTTACTATCTTCCAGCTCCCTTCCTTCTAATAACCACCATACTGTCATCTGTGCCTTTGTGTTTCAGTGTTTCTGTATATGCCATATATATATGGCATATATACTGTATATGCCATATACAGTATAGTTTATAGCTTTTTCTCACTGACTTATTTCACTTAACATAATATGGTCAAGGTCTATCCATGTTACCACAAATGGCAGTATCTTCAGATACCTTAATTAGAAAATAAAATATACATAAATGTAGTAATTATATTTTCTGAAAAAATATTACTGTGCTCACTCTAAACCTATTCTAAATCATAGGTATCATGGATTTAGTTCATTTCATCATTATTTATGGATTTGTGTTTACACTTACCTGCAGATATACTCAGATGATACCTTCCTCAGATTGTTTTAAAACTTATTCAGATATTTTCCCAATGTTGTAGTAATTTTACCAGACAAAAAGGATAAATGGTACCATCTCAGTCCAGTCAAGGTTAAAGGACATAAGCTATAAAGTCATGAGTTCTTGATCAGGATGCAATGTGAAGATAATTTCTTCAAATGTGATTCAAACTTGAGCCACATGACAGCGGGTTGAACCTTCTTTTCATGTCTAAACTTCACCTGTTATGATGATAAAAAGCTTTTGGCACATATCTTTCACTTATCTTAAAATATTTTGCTAACTGGAACTTTATCTAGAATAATATTCACTTGGAATCTTCTTTTCTTGGCATCTGTCAGACTGCCTTGCCACTGTATTATATTTACCTGCCATCATTATTCTGCATCACAACCCATTTGTTAACTTTGTTATCATTATTAAAAATAAATGTAGGCCTCACAAGCATCTTATTCTAATTAGAAGTATCAATTGCAGGTTGCTATGTCATGTATATTTAGACATTTTTAGGGGCATAGGTTATTTGACATGTAATATCTTGAAACAAACTAAATTTTGGTAGTAAGTGATAATTTGTGGTTATTGACCAACCAATCTTTTACTAACTGATAAGCCACCAGGATATGTACGATCACTTTTACAGATGAGTTTTTAATGAATCATTGGTACAACTCCCAATTTGTTTAAAGCTATCTGACTTTAAGTATTCTATACACACCAGTTTTCATTTACATAGATATAAAGAAGCAAATATCTGTGCTTTACAAGTATGTACTTAAAAGAATAGATAAAATACTATCATACAATAACATTTTCCACTAATTAAACCAGTGAAATTAAAATTTTTCTATTTTATTATTCTTTTGTATAAAAACTTTTTAACTTTTAAAAACTTTTGTAATTAATTATAACAATTATCTTTTTAATATTCAAATTATAACTTTCTCAGTAGAGCTCCTTTAAGCAGACTACTTTGTTTTTAACTTCTGCCCTTGACAGTCTTAAAAATGTTCCTGCCTTCTAACAATAATAGTCTTTTCTAGAACTATACTGATTTTTTTCTTGTTTAAAAGAGTTATAAAATATTAATGAAAAAATATTAAGTAATACCTGACAAAAAAAAACAATAAAACTGTTAAGATATTTCCATATTGCTTCTTGATTGGTGTCCTCACTTGCAATTTTTTTCACCTATGGACGGAATGAACATTACTATGAATGTTGTTAGAATAAGTTGCTCTTAGAATACGTTGTTGTGCAGATAAACATTTAAAAAAAAGAGTGAAAAATGTAAATTTGTGATTTCGACATTGGGTGGCTGCCCAGGTATGCACCTTAGAACCCCGATCACAAGTGTCATTTTAATAATCGGTTCATCAAACTCAACAAAATATTAGTTGCGAACTGGCTGAATCTCACCACTGGTGCCTGATCTGTGGTGGCACAGTGGAATGCTGAGGTCACCTGTTCAAACCCCTGGGCTTGTCCAGTCAAGACATGTGCAAGAAAGCAACTACTATCAGTTGATGCTTCTTGCTCCTCCCCTCCCCCTTGACTCTTTCTCTCTGCTCTTTAAAATCAATAGATACTAAGGGTGTGATGGCAACTATTCATCCATGTTTAGAATCAGAGATGAAAAGATGTTTTCTGTTAGAACCATTCATTTACTTTCCTTCTTTTTTATTTCCCCAATTTAACATAGTATGTTGATGTTCTCTACTTTAGTATGGGTTATGATTTTTATTATTACTAAGACATTTTGTTAAAGAAACAAATAGTTTAAATTAATTTACTTTTAAAAGGGAACTTTATATCAGTACTGTAAATTACTATCAAGATCATTTGCCATATGTAAAAAGAAATCCTAGAAATAATAGCCTCCAACAGTGCACCCTGCAACATACACACACTCATTCAAAAGTACAATGTCAACAGCAGTGGTTTGAGAAACTTTGAGGGCGTACTCCCCAGTGAAACCACCATAATTGCTTACAATTATTTAAAAACAACTTTTAAAGTCTCTGGGAATCATCATAATGTCATGCAGCAAATAAAGGAACATTTATTTAAGAAAAGCTACTAAATTTCGTAAGAACTGAGTGTTTGTGGCACTTGAACTATAACATGCTCACTCTGCTTCCCCTTATCTCCCAGCCCTACTCAGTATGATGAATCCAAACTCTATGTAGAAGTGGCTAAGAAGATGGATGTCCCACTAGAGCCCGAGATGTTGATCGGGCATCCCCAATTCGACTGCCCCATGCAGTGGGACACTCCTGCTTAACGGCAAGGCTGGTGGCCTCTTTGAGATTACTCTTGAGGCGGCTGTGAGGATTCTAATCATCGTTACCGAGACCAATCATCTCTGGAGAAAGACATGACTGACACACGAATTTGTTGCATGAATCACACAGACAGTTTATTACTCACTGATCCTATGATGTGCCTGGGTACAGTTTACTGGTGCCCCATTGGTGTGCTCCTCTTGGCTGTCCTTGGTCAGAGCGGTATGGAGACAATCTGTGCTCAATGTTGGAGTTTGGATGACTGACTGCAGCTGGGGACCCCTGGGTTTAAATACCCTTTCTGGCATACACCTTCGAACAAGTGTTAATCTACGAGATTATCATATCAAGCCACTCTTTAGGGAGTTCCTTACAGGGAGCTCTTTCTACCTACATACCATTTCACACATACACTGACCAGGCCCTGCACAGAGGGCATGGTCTTGCCTGTCACATCGCTACACACTGTGTTAGCTCTTGCCCAGAGGGCATAGCCTTATTCACTTGTCTTAATGGCTTTTAATATTATGTCCTAACTTATTTCTATATATTTTCTATATTTTTCTACATTTATATATATTTAGTTACTATAACATTATATTACTACACTGATCACAAAAATTAAGAAATCAGAGACTATGCAGATACTCCAGTACTCTCAGCTTTTTGTATAGTGCATTCGCACCAATGAAATGAAAGGTGGTTTTGCATCTCATTTGCACAATCGAACAATTTTCTTTGACTTGTTGCTTGCTTTTCTAATGTTTTCGTTTAATTAAAAGAAATCAAATGCTTCTTTTTTTATCACTTCATATTCATTTTGAAATATCCTCTAATTTTTGTGAGCAGTATATAACAATGAAGCTTACTTCTACCATTCCAGTCCAGGACTACAGTATCTCCCTACGAGGGTCAGGCCACAGGCATTTCTCATTGATTATAGCTTCACATTGCTAAGGCTAACTTCCAGGTAAGTGTGGCTGAGAGGTCAGTAACTCCCTTTCTCATCCCAGCCCTGCTACTTTAATAGAGGCCCGGCTAGCTGAAAATAAAGAGGCCCTAATCATCCTTACTCCAGCTTGCTTGTAAGGAGGAGGCTCCATGCAGGACAGAAAAGCCTAGGGCAGAGGCTATTGCCTACACTCAGCACCCTGACTGTAAAGTAGACTATCTCTGTAAGAGAAACAAGTGGGGGAGAGGCAGGCCATAAGAAGAGAGACATTTAAAATTTTTCTCAAGAAACAACATTATTTGAAACAGAGTATAGGGAAGGTTGACCTAAAAAATAATAGAGATTTTAGTATTAAGCATTTAAGAGGAGATTGGTAGCTCCAGGAGAGTAGTAAGATAAACAATAGTCCACCTAGTTTACCTAAGAGAACCATGGTAAGAAATATTAATAGCTAAGAGATCCCCCTGAGATTAGAGCTAACCTCAGAGATTGGCTTCAGAAACTATCTCTGCACTGGCTCCCAAATTTAATTGGATAAAGTGTAATTCATGCCCTTTGAGCACTGTCAAAAACAATAGAACAATTAACCAGCAATTGCTACAGTTTAAAGCTGGTAACCCCAACAGAGGCAGAAAGCTCTAAAGGGAATGACAGTCACAGGGAGCCCTGCTAGAACCACTGTCAACCCAAGGTGACCACACATGCCCTAGGTTCTGCCCTCTGTGTAGTGACATCAGTGGCTTCACACTCAGTGGGAGAAACACATTTTAGTAAAATAGGTAGCCAGTTCATTTTTAAAAAGAAACAAGCTAACAACAATAACAGAAAGCTCTGGAAGGGGGGATAAGTGTCAAAAGTTGCTAAGTTATACATACTGTCCTATTTTCAACAAAATAATTATGAGACATGCAAACAGAAAAGTATGACCATACACTTAAAAAAAGCAGGCAACAGATACTGCCTTTAATACAGAATGGGGCTTAGATGTTGTACTGACAAAAACTTAAAAGCAATAAACTTGAAAATAGATTAATAGAGAGTATGTAATCTGAATAAGAAAAATTTTCAGAGCCTCAGAGACATGTAAGTGCATGCAAGATGTTTGTAATAACATTAGAAGAAGTAGGGAAGAGTGATGCAGAAAAATATTCAAAACATACCTAAAAAACAATAGCATATATCCCAAATGAAAGGTATTAATCTACACATCCAAGAAGCTCAAGAAACCCTAGGTCAATTAAATTCAGAGATATTTACACTCCAACACATAACACTAAAAATACTGAAAGAAAAAGACAAAAACCTGAAAAGCAGCAAGAAAAAATAATTTGCAATGTACAAAAGACATAAAATAATATTAAAGTCTTATATCTCACCAAAAACAATTGAGGCTAGGAAGAAATTTATGATATATTCAGCATGTTAGCAACTAAGAATCCTATATCCAGGAAAACAATCCTTATAAGTAAAGGCAAAATAAAGACATTTCCAAATGAACAAAGTTTGAGAGAATTATTGCTAATAGACCTACGTCACAAGAAATACTAAGGTTTTTTTCATGCTGAAAGCACAATTTTGCTGACAAGGACAAACCTTAGAAAGTAATTTGAACCCACATGAAAACCCACAAATTTGACCACAAATTTACCTATGTCCACAAATTCAATAACCTAGATGAATGGGCCAATTCTTTATGAGATACAACCTGTCAAAACTCACACAAGAAGAAATAGATCATCTGAATAGGCCTCTATCTATTTAAAACTTTGAATCAATAATTCATAACTTTTTAAAACATAAAGCAGAGGCCAGATGAGTTAATGGTGAATTCTACCACACAGTTATAAAAAAAAATTACACCAACTCTCTACAGTCTCAAAGGATAGAAGCAGAGGGAATATGTCCTAATTCATTCTATGAGGTCAAATTTACCCTAATAACCAAGATCAGACCAAGACATTCCAAGAATAGAAAACCATAAGCCAATATCTTTTATACACATAGATGCAAAATCCTCAACAAAATATTAGCCTATTAAAATCTACATGCATAAAAAGAATTATACAACTTGACCAAGTGGGATTTATCTGAGGTATACAAGGCTGATTCAACATTCAAAATCAATAAAGTAATCTATTACATCTACAGGCTAAAAAGAGAAATCATTAAGCATTTGACAAAACCCAACACCCATTCACGATAAGAACTCTCAGTAAATTAGAAATAGAGAAAAACTTCTGCAACTCAATAACAAATATCTACAGAAAGTCCAAAACTACCATCATACTTAAAGGTGAGAAACTCAAAGCTTTCCTTCTAAAATGAGAGACAACACAAGGACGCCCTTATATACCACTCATTTTCAACACAGTACTGGATGGTCTAGCTAATGCAAAAGGACAAGAAGAAAATGAAAGGTGTACAAACTGGGAAGAAAGAAATAAAACTACCAGTATCTTTGTTCACAGACATCATAATCACCTATGTATAAAATCCGTCAGAATTTACAAAAACATCCTGCTAGCACTAATAAGCGATTATAGCAGTTGCAGGATTTAAGATTAATATATAAAACCAATCACTTTTCTGTATACCAGCAACAACCAAGTGGAGTTTTAAATTAAAAACATAATACCATTCACATTCAAAACAGGCATAAAATCTATGAGAAAAATGAAAAAAAAAAAAAAAAACCCTGATAAACAAAATCAAGAAAGAACTAAATAAATGGAGATATATTTCATATCATAAATAGGAAGACTCAATATTATCAAGTTATCATTTCCCCCCAATTTGATCTAGACAGGCAATGTAATCCCAATCAAAATTCCAGCAAGTTATTTTAAGGATATTGATGAATTGATTCTAACATTTTTGGAGAAGCAAAAAACCCCAGAATAGCCAACACAATATTGAAGGAGAACAGTTAGAATATTGTACATTCTGTGGGTTTGTCCAAATGTGCAATGGCCTGTATCTATCATTATAACATCCTACAATATTTTTACTGCCTTAAATATGCTGTATCATCTGCTTATATATTTCTCCCCCACTCACTCACTATGGGTCTTTTTATTGTCTCTATAATTTTGCCTTTTTCAGAATGCTATAGGGTTGGAATCATACAATGTGTAGATTGGCTTCTTTCACTGAGTGATATGCATTGAAATTTCCTCCATGACTTTTCATGACTTGATAGTTTATTTCTTTAGTGCTGAATACTATTTTATTGTTGGTATATACCACAGTTTATTTATTTTGAAAGACATGTTGGTGGCTTCCAAGTTTTGTCAATTATATATCTAGGTGCATATTTTTGTGCCAACAGAAGTTTTCAACTGTTTTAGGTAAATATCAAGAACTATGATTGCTGAAATATGGTAAGAGCACATTTAGTTTTGTAACAAACTGCCAAGGTGTCTTCCAAAGTGGTGTACCATTCATTCACCATTCTGCATTCTCACTAGGAATGAATGAAATTTATGTTGCACTATATCCTCACCATCATTTAGTGTTTAGGGATTAGGATAGGTGTGCGGTAATATTTCACGCTTGTTTTAATTTGCGGTTCCCTGATGGCTTATAATATGTAACATTATTTCATATGCTTATTTGCCACTTGTATATCTTTGGTGAGGTGTCTGTCTAATATTTTTGTTCACTTTTTAGTTGGGTTCTTTATGTTCTTATCGTTGAGTTTTAAGAGTTCTTGGTGTATTTTGGATAGCAGTTCTTTCTCAAAAATGCCTTTTGCAAATATTTTCTTTCAGTCTGTGGTTTATCTTCTTATTCTCTTGACACTGTCTTTACATAACAGAAGTTTTTTAATTTTAATGAAGTTTAGATTACCATCATTTCTTTCTTGGATCATACCTTTGGTGTTATATCCAAAAAGGCATCACTATACCTAGAGTCATCTAGGTTTCTTTCTGTTATCTTCCTAGTTTTGTGTTTTATATGTAGATCTGTGACCCATTTTGAATTAATTTTTTGTGTTTTTATAAGGTCTATGTCTAGATTTATTTTTCGTAAGTGGATGTCCAGTTTTTTCAGCACAATTTATTAAAAAGACTATTCTACTCTGTTGTATTACTTTGCTCTGTGTTCAAAGATCAGCTGACTACATATATGTGGGTTTATTCTTGGCCTCTCTAGTCTGTTCCATTGATTTATTTCTTTATTTTTTCACCAATACAAGACTGTGTTGATGATTGTAGTTTTATAATAAGCTTTAAAGTTAGGGAGTGTTGGTCTTCTAACTCTGTATTTTTTCCTTCAATATTGTATTGACTGTTCTAGGTCTTCTGTGCCTCCAAATCCTTTATAATCAACTTGTCAGTGTTTATAAAATAATTTTGTGGGATTGAACCCTAAGGTAATCTATGAACTTCAAATGATTATAGTATGTTAATGTAGGTTCATTCTTGGTTTAAAATGAAAAGCACCATTCTGGTGAATTGCGTGAATTATAGGGAGGCTGTGAATTATGTGTGGAGCAAACTGTATATGAACAGTTTCTGTACCCTTCTCTAAATATAGTTCTAAAGCTAAAACTTACCTAAAAATTAGTCTTAAAAAGAGAGCACTAGAAATTGTACAATTCTATAATTATAAAAGATATTATAAATATTTTTTATCTTTAAAATTTATGCTTTAAATGTATTTTATTTATTTATTATTTATTTTTTCAGAAGTGAGAAGCAAGGGTGGGGGGTGTCAGACAGACTCTTGCATGCGCCCAACCAGGATCTACCTGGCATGCCCACCAGGGGGCGATGCTTGGCCCCCTCTGGTGCATTGCTCCACTGCAATCGGAACCATTCTAGTGCCTGAGGTGGAGGCCATGGAGCCATCCTCAGGGCCCGGGCCAACTTTGCTCCAATGGAGCCTTGGCTGTGGGTGGGGAAGAGAGAAATAGAGAGAAATGAGAAGGGGAAAGGTGGAGAAGCAGATGGGTGCTTCTCCTGTGTGCCCTGGCAGGTATCAAACCCAGGACTTCTACACACCAGGCCAATGCTCTACCGCTGAGCCAACCAGCCAGGGCCTTTAAAATGTATTTTTAATTACAGTTGGCATACAATATTATATTAGTTTCAAGTGTTCAACATAGTAATTAGACATTTATGCTAAATGTTTATCCTGATGTCTAGTACCCATTTGACACTGCACAGTTATTACATTATCTTCTTTCTTTCCTTAACTTATAGATATAAGTATCTATATATATATATATATATATATAAATTTCAAATCAATAACCTAAGTTTCTACATTAAGGTGATGGAAAATAAAGAGCAAGCAGATTAAATAAATTATAAAAAGTAATATAAAGGTTAATAAAATAGGGAAAGAATAATAGCGTAAATCAAGAAACCCAAAGTTTTGTTCTTTTAAAAGATCATCAAGGCCCTGGCCGGTTGGGTCAGTGGTATAGCATTGGCCTGGCGTGCAGGAGTCCTGGGTTCGATTCCCAGCCAGCTCACACAGAAGCGCCCATCTGCTTCTCCACCCCTCCCCCTCTCCTTCCTCTCTGTCTCTCTCTTCCGCTCCTGCAGCCAAGGCTCCACTGGAGCAGAGTTTGCCCGGGCGCTGAGGATGACTCTGTGGCCTCTGCCTCAGGCGCTAGAATGGCGCTGATTGCAGCAGAGCAACGCCCCAAGATGGGCAGAGCATCACCCCCTGGTGGGCATGCCCAGTGGATCCCCGTTGGGCGCATGAGGGAGGCTGTCTGACTGCCTCCTCGTTTCCAGCTTCAGAAAAAAAATACAAAAAAAAAAAAGATCATCAAAATTGACAAAATTTTACTGACCAGAAAAAATAACAGAAAACTATAATTGATAAAATAAAAACTGAAAGAGAGACATCACTGGAAACTTCTTTACAGAAATAAAGTTACTTTTCTACAAATTTATAAAATAAATTATAAGAGTATAATCTCAACTGTATACCAACAAACTTTAAGTTTTGATGAAATGGACAAAATCTTAGAAAGATATAAACCACCAAAATTTTCTGAAAAAGAGTTTGAAAAAATAAAGAGATCTATAATAGGACTCTTTAGAGAAGTCAGAGAATGAAACCTAAAAAAAAAAAAAAGGAGGTTTTAGCGATTTAGAGATCCCACCTATTACCAAGTGGTATTTATTTAGAAAAAGCAAGTTTACTAACATATGAATATTAATTAACATAGTAGATTGTATCAATAGAAAAGGGATAAAGGTTGATCTAAATAGACACAGAAAAATCACTTGACAAAATTAAACATATCTTCATGACGAAAACACTCAACAAACTATCATTAGAAGGAAATTCTTTCAAGGTGATAAAGGATATCTATATCTATACTTATATCTATATTTATATAATCCATAGCTAACAACATATTACATAATGAAGAGACAGAATATTTTTTCATTAAGTTCAAGCATAAGATAAAAATGCCGGCTCTTGCTACTTCTATGCACCATTCTACTGAGGTCCAAGCCAGGACAAAATTTTAAAAATTAAAAAATAATAAAAGATATCTAGATTTGAAAGAGAGAAGTAAAACTATATCTGGTTTCAAATGACATGATCTTATATATAGAAAATTCTAAGGAAATCACTAAAAGCTTTTAGAACTAATAAGTACGGGACAGTTGCAGAATATAAGATCAATATACAAAAATCAATATACAAAAATCAATAGAATGTTCATACACTTTCAATGTACTCTCTAAAAATAAAATTTAGGACACAATTTTATTTACATTAGCATCGAAAAGACTAAAACACTTAAGAACACATTTGACAAAAATACTTGAAAAACATACAATCAGAAAACTACAAAACATGGGTATAAATTAAAGAAAATGTATATAAATGGAAAAGCATTTCATATTAATGGATGGGAAGTCTTACTATTGTGAGGATTACAATATTTTCACAAATGATATTCAAATTGAATACAATCTCTTTCAAAACCCCAGCTGGTTTCATTACAGAAATTGATAAGCTGATTCTAAAATTCATAGGAAAATACAAAGGACACAAAGTAGCCAAAATAATCTTATAAGAGAAGAACAAAGTTAGAAGGCTCATCCTTCTTAATTTCAAAACCTACTTCAAACTACAATAATCAAGACAGTGTGGTACTAGTGTAAGGTTAGACATAACCTTGTGGAACAGACTCGAGAGGTCAGTAATAAAACCTCACACTTAGGATGAATTTATTTTCAACAAGGTGTCAAGTCAATTACATTGGGGTAGTGGTACAGGGCAACTGACTAACCACATGGAAAACAACAAAGTTGGATCCTTACTTACAGAGTACATAGAAGTAACTAAAAATAGACCAAGGACCAAAGTAAAACTTTAAGACAAAATAAATATAACAGTAAATCTTTGTGACCTTGGATTTGGCAATGGTTTTTTACATATGACACTAAAAATACAACTAACAAAAAAAAAATAGATAAATTGAACTTCATCACAAAAGGAACTGAAAATGATATTATCAGGAAAGCAAAGACAGCCTATAGAATGAGATACATGTGTGAATCATGTATCTTACAAGGATCTAGTCTCTTGTAAGGAAATGAAGAACTCTTACAATCCAATAATAAAAAGGCAATTCAACTGAAAAAAAAACAAAAACACAAGATAGCCTGACCGGGCGGTGGTGCAGTGGATAGAGCATCGGACTGTGATGAGGAAGACCCAGGCTCGAGACCCCGAGGTCGCCAGCTTGAGCAAGGGCTCATCTGGTTTGAGCAAAAGCTCACCAGCTTGGACCCAAGGTCGCTGGCTCAAGCAAGGGGTCACTCGGTCTGCTGAAGGCCCATGGTCAAGGCACATAGGAGAAAGCAATCAATGAACAGCTAAGGTGTCGCAACAAAAAACGGATGACTGATGCTTCTCATCTCTCTCCGTTCCTGTCTGTCTGTCCCTATCTATCCCTCTCTATGACTCTCTGTCTCTGAAAAAAAAACAACAACAAACAAACAAAAAAACACACCACAAGATATGAATAGATATCTCTATTGTACAAAGATATATCTACAAATGTCCAATAAACACATGACAAAATGGTCAACATCATTTGTCATCAGGGAAATGCAAATTAAGACCTTCATGAAATACTGCTTTATTTTATAATCAAAAGACACAATAAAAAGTCATCATAGTGTGGAAAAACCCAAACCCTTGCACACTGCTGGTGGGAATGTGAAGTGATGAGGCCACATTGGCGAATGATCTGGCAGTTCCTTAGAAGAGTAAACAGAGTTGCCACAGAATCCAGCAATTGCACTTCTAAGTATTCACCCAGGAGAACTGAAAACGTGTCCTCACAAAAATGCATATATGAATGTTCACAAAAGAATGATTCCTAATATCCAAAAAAAAAACATTTGGTTATCATTCATAACTGTATACCAATCCAGCATAATATTTAAAATTTAAAGAAATAAAAAAAATGAGACGCGGCATATACTTGAACATGAATGAACCTTGCAACCACATGCTAAGTAAAAGAAGCCAGTCACAAAAAATCATACATGTATGACTTGATTATATAGAAAGTCTAGAACAGGAAAATCTAATGAGATAAGAAATAGAATAGCAAGTAGTTGTCTAGAGCTGAGGGGCTTGGTAGGGGATCCATAGTGACTATATTAAAGAGTACGAGGTATCCTTGGGGCTGATAAAAGAAGTTCTAAAATTGACTGTAGTGATGGTTGTACAACTCTGTGTGAATACTAAAAAAAACAACACTGTATTATACACTTTAAATAACAAAATTTATTTAAAATGTGAGTTAAACCTCAATAAAGGGTTTTAAAAAAAAATAAAATCACCTATGGGTGTGACTTTATGAAGATGCAGTCTTACAAAAGCACAGATCGGGGTTCCCCACCTCAGACTAGAGATCCAGGGATTCAATAGGGACTTCTTCCAGGCAACAAACAAATTTTATTTTATTTTATTTTATTTTTATTTTTTATTTTTTTCTGAAGCTGGAAACGGGGAGAGACAGTCAGACAGACTCCCGCATGCGCCCTACCGGGATCCACCCGGCACGCCCACCAGGGGGTGATGCTCTGCCCCTCCAGGGCGTGGCTCTGCCGCGACCAGAGCCACTCTAGCGCCTGGGGCAGAGGCCAAGGAGCCATCCCCAGCGCCCCGGCCATCTTTGCTCCAATGGAGCCTTGGCTGCGGGAGGGGAAGAGAGAGACAGAGAGGAAGGAAGGGGGGGTGGAGAAGCAAATGGGCACTTCTATGTGCCCTGGCCGGGAATCGAACCCGGGTCCCCCGCACGCCAGGCCGACGCTCTACCGCTGAACCAACCGGCCAGGGCAACAAAAAAATTTTAAAAGAATCATCTGGCCAGCATGTGTGCATAGGTATGTGTGTATCAGCATGTGTGTGTGTATTAGCATGTGTGTGTGTATATAAGTGTCAAAGAAAGAGAGAGAATGAGAAATTACATTGGTGCAGAGTATTCCATAGAAAAACTACATATATTTCAGAGGAAATATGAAATCACATGAAGCTTGAAAAGAAGCGAAGGGCTTTGTAATGCCAGGTGAAGGTGCTCAAACTTACTTCTACGTCCACCATGAAACTATAGATGGAATTCTGGTAAAAGACACTATGGACTTGCATCTCACTTCTGATTTATGGTGGATGGATTCTGAGAAGCAGAGTGGCGAGGAGGAGACTGAAGGCAACGAGACCAGTGAGGATATTAGTGAAATGACAAAGGCAACAAATGATGACAGTCTGATGAAGACCAAGAATGATGAAGGTGGAGAACGGTAGAGGAAAGAGGAAGAATCAAGGGCAATTGAGGAGGTTGACAGTGGGTGTTACGGTAAGTCTGGTCGGGCTGTGATATTGCTCTCAGAAGGATGGGGAGAAGAAAGAGGAATCGAGGATCAGGCTCAGATTCACTGCTATTTGAACCTACAAGTGAGCTAAAGAATTCTAGGAGGAAGCCCGAGTTTAGAAAACGCTGCAAAAAGTTTGCTCTTGAAGATCAAGTATGCGTCTTTTTCATCTACTAACTCCAACATATAGCACAGCACAAATCAAATAGCTGACTGGCTAGCTTGCAATAACGCTAGATTCCCAAATGGCACGTCCAGAGGCTGAAGTTCCTGTCCTGCTGAACCAGTTTCCCAAAAGCCTATATGGAAATAGCCAGTGTTCAGACCAATGGAACAGAATAGAAAACCCAGAAATAAAACCACATATATATAGTCAAATAATTTTTGATAAAGGGGCCAACAACACACAATGGAGAAAAGAAAGCCTCTTCAATAAATGGTGCTGGGAAAACTGGAAAGCCACATGCAAAAGAATGAAACTGGACTACAGTCTGTCCCCCTGTACTAAAATTAACTCAAAATGGATCAAAGATCTAAACATAAGACCTGAAACAATTAAGTATATAGAAGAAGACATAGGTACTAAACTCATGGACATGGGTTTTAAAGAGCATTTTATGAATTTGACTCCAAAGGCAAGAGAAGTGAAGGCAAAAATTAATGAATGGGACTACATCAGACTAAGAAGTTTTTGCTCAGCAAGAGAAACTGATAACAAAATAAATAGACAGCCAACTAAATGGGAAATGATATTTTCAAACAACAGCTCAGATAAGGGCCTAATATCCAAAATATACAAAGAACTCATAAAACTCAACAACAAATAAACAAACAATCCAATAAAAAAATGGGAAGAGGACATGAACAGACACTTCTCCCAGGAAGAAATACAAATGGCCAACAGATATATGAAAAGATGCTCATCTTCTTTAGTTATTAGAGAAATGCAAATCAAAACTGCAATGAGATACCACCTCACACCTGTTCAATTAGCTATTATTAACAAGACACGTAATAGCAAATGTTGGAGAGGCTGTGGAGAAAAAGGAACCCTCATACACTGTTGGTGGGAATGTAAAGTAGTACAACCATTATGGAAGAAAGTATGATGGTTCCTCAAAAAACTGAAAATAGAACTACCTTATGACCAGCAATCCCTCTACTGGGTATATACCCCAAAAACTCAGAAACATTGATACGTAAAGACACATGCAGCCCCATGTTTATTGCAGCATTGTTCACAGTGGCCAGGACATGGAAACAACCAAAAAGCCCATCAGTAGATGACTGGATAAAGAAGATGTGGCACATATACACTATGGAATACTACTCAGCCATAAGAAATGATGACATCGGAACATTTACAGCAAAATGGTGGGATCTTGATAACATGATACGAAGTGAAATAAGTAAATCAGAAAAAACCAGGAACGTAGGTGGGACATAAAAGTGAGACTAAGAGACATTGATAAGAGTGTGGTGATTACGCAGGGAGGGGGGAGAGGGAGAGGGAAAGGGGGAGGGGGAAGGGCACAAAGAAAACTTGATAGAAGGTGACGGAGGACAATCTGACTTTGGGTGATGGGTATGCAACATAATTGAACGACAAGATAACCTGGACATGTTATCTTTGAATATATGTATCCTAATTTATTGATGTCGCCCCATTAAAAAAATAAAATTATTAAAAAAAAAAAGAAATAGCCAGTGTTTGAGACAAAAGCAGGTAGTCGTAGCCAAGCATTCTACTGGTTTCTAAACTCGCCTGTCTTTTTATATATAAAATGGGGTGTCTGCCAAAGTTCATGGTGACAGAACTGTAGAGAAGAGGTTGTTATTGGAGTGGAAAAACAGGAATGCTTTGCAGAATTTTGATTTAGAGCATCAGCTGTAAATGTCAGTTCTTCCACTGACTTCATTTTGCTAATGCAAGAACAGCTTTTGCAGTAATAACATATTTCAGTGTGAATGTCTTTTTAATAATCCTTAATCTGAGTCCTAATTCCCTTCATAGCCTCTTTGAGGAGACAACTGCATTCCAAAAGTAACACTGCATGAGCACATTTGAAAAAAGACTAACTATATGCATACATGCACACCCGCCCACGATTGCTACATATATTTTAACACATTATCATATTTCTTACATGTCATCAAAGGAAGACCCTGAACACTTTAATAAGCAATCACTCAGAATTTCATAGACATCAGCAATTAACAGCCCATACCTTATCATCAGTCAGAATCTGAGCAGGATGGAGATGAAAGACAAAGATACTGTGAGAAAAAGAGCAATAATAGAGAAAGACAAAGAGAAGAATAGAGAAAAAAAACACAACTCATAATGTAACCGCAGAAGCCAAGGCAAGCTTACAGTGATGGGAACCGCTGAATATATTTTATCATGGGAGCCAACATACTGTA
This sequence comes from Saccopteryx leptura, assembly GCF_036850995.1. NCBI lineage: Eukaryota > Metazoa > Chordata > Mammalia > Chiroptera > Emballonuridae > Saccopteryx > Saccopteryx leptura. Next base: position 370,152,569 of record NC_089504.1, on the reverse strand, counting down.
GCAACACTTTTTTTTTTATCCAGTGGAAAGAGCCAACAAGCTAAGTCGGGATCAATGAGTTGACATTGATGGGTCCAGAGTAACAAAGCTGCCAAGAAACCATAAATGCCAACAAAGAAATATGTGTGTGCCCTCACCTTTCCCCTCCTGAGCCCTCAGTAGAACAAATTTATTTTTGTGTTATAGAAAATTGCTCACAGTAGCACCCCTACATTCCTCATCCATTCCCAACTGTCTTCTATTCGCCTCACCTGCAGTAATTCTTAATTCTTGCTCTAAGGACAGCTTCATGAGACCAGCCTTGAAATTTTGGCCAGAAAAGCTCAGAGAGGCTTAGTCACCATGAAAGAAAAGTAAGAAATGTCATGCTTACATGACATATATTATCTAGCCTGTCATGTAGGAAGAGTTAATTAATAAAGGATAAATAGAAGGTCAGTATTCATTATTTCTCTATCTCTTCCCTTCCAGGCCAGGTCAAGTCTCATGTTGTTAAGGCTTTTGTTTGCTTATCATCCTGCCTTCCTCCTTTATTGCACTTATCAAAATGGTCTTGAATAATTAATTTTGTAATCTGTTTTCCTGACTGTAAGCTCCTCTTTCTCTAATCTCATGAACACTCAATAAATATATGTTCAGAAGTGGAAGGAGAAAAATCAGGATGGAAGAAGGGGGGTGGCGGAGGAAGTAAAGGGAAACAGGAAAGAAAAGAAAAAATATCAACTCCTGGTTACTCACTCATGAGCTGATTCTACAGCTAAGCATTTCTCAGGCATTTTGGCTCTATAGAGGCTTGTGGCCATATGAACCCACCAAACTTTTATGCCCACATGGGAGAAATTACAATTGATCATCTAGGTCCCACTTCTCCCAGCAAAGGAGAGATCAGCTCTACATTCTATGGAATTTTAGTCTCAAGGCCCAACAGTGCAAACATTTGAACAGAAAGAAAAAAAAATACAGAATGATCTGAAAAAAAAAATAATAGTAAGCATGATTTGATTTGATGCCAGTTCTCTACCCCTTATATTGGGTAGTTCTGTCATTTATGCACCATTCCAAAAGTAGTCCCATTTATAAGAAGAGGTCTCACACATCATGAAACATCACCTACAAACAGCAAAATAATCAAACTGTTTCTTATTTTCAAATGCGAAAACCAAATACACATACACAACTATGCTGACCTCTCAAAGGTACTTTCTTGAAAATTTTCTGAGTGACTAACGTTCTGCAGCAGTGTGCAATAAAACATTCTGCAATGACAATGATGTTCTTGGTGCTGTCTCCAATATGGCTGCCACCAGCCACATGTGGCTGCTGAGTACTAAAAACGTGGCTGATGAAACCAAAAAATTAAAATTTTAATTAGATTTAATTTTAATTTATTTATACTTAAATTTTAGTAGCCATATATGTTTAGTGGTTACTGTTTTGGATGATTCATGATAAAACCAAAATAACTTGGCTAATGAGGAAAGTTGACCGTGGTCTCATGCTCTTTGACATTCTGATTCTAAAAAGAGTATGAGAAGGCACTTCTAGCAGTATCTGACTATACTTCAATCAATAAGCCAATAACTGAAGATATACTAATCTACATAAATAAATTTTAATCCCACCTTTCCACGACTTGCATTGAAATGTCTATCTCTGGAGTCCCCTCTTTGGTTTACACAGTAAAGAATGGGAGGCATTTCTCTGAATGCACATATTGTAGAATGGGGACTTCTACATTCTAGAATTTATATGCCTGATGTGAAAGGAAGCATAGAACAATATACCCTGGTGGGTCAACGTGGTACCAAAGGTGGAAGATAGTCTTAGGCAGAAAGGATCAGTGGAAATTTGAAAGGTTCAAATTGAGAGAAGTAGGATGGATATTTCACATTCTGAATCTTGCAAAACTAAGATTGGGAGTGCAGTGAGTGGTCATTCTCACAGGGCTCAGCACAGACTATGTACTAGTATAAGTCAGTCTGCATGCCACCACTAGCAGTGTAGGCTAGCAACCCTTGTTTTGGATGATGAGACATACAGGAGTAAATTTCTACCAGATCCTGCTCCTAAAAGAACCAACAAACTCTAGGAATTATTAGAAGATTTTAGTTATTGATGTTTCCTCTCTTTCTCTCTTTCTACCTTCCCATATTTTTTACTTAATCAATAATAATTTATTGTTGATCTACCATGTTCCAGGTTCTGTGAAGAGCATTAAGGATGTACCACTATACTAGTCCTGGACGTTAACCTTAAAAAAACATTGTTATGTTGAGGCAACAAGCATGTAAACAGTATTAAGTTGCCTTATAAAACTCATTGAAATACCAGTTTCAAAATCTTGAGCTTCTGCTAACTAAAATTTGAAATAAACACATGTTATATCACTTAATTCTGGATCCAGACTACACTGCCACCAAACCCACTACCTTTCATGCACATAGACATCCACACATGCACAATGGCTTTTTCACACACTAGTTAAAAGTGCCCAGAAGAGGACACAGTCAGCTTGTTTTTTCTTTTATTTTTATATAAAATGTTCACAAGTGATTTTTGCTTGTCTTTGCTTTCCCAGACTTTCCAAGGTAATAACACTACTCAAAACCTCTAAAACTTTTTCTTAATTCATTTTAGTTTTGTTTTGGTCAATGGGATTGAAGGGAACCATGCAGAGACTCTCAGGCCACTATCCAGGCTGTCATGCTCTGCAGCCAAACATATTTGATGAAAGCTCTAGCTTGGGCACTGGTATTGGATTGTTGATACTAATTTGAGAAGGCGGTTGTGGTTCTGACATACTTCTATTCCAGGGGGACCCGTTGATTTTATAATTGAGTTGAGTTTAAAATGTGAAACAGATTGGCTTTGTTGGCAAACTCGGAGCACAGGTGTGCCTATTTCTTCATAAAACAATGGTACTCCTATGCGCTTCTCTCCACATAGCCTCATCACCTGAATCACAGACGACGGAAACCACTTGACTCATTCCTTACTTCTCCGACTCCTTTCAGGCTCACTTAATGACCCCATAGCTGTTGCCAAGTTATTTCTCAAGGACATATATATTTTACAATGGGGTATGAAAGTTTTTGTTTGTTTTTTTTTTAAAAAATAATATGATGACTTATATGAATGAATAGCTCCTTTCAGTAGTGAAAGTGCCAACACTATACTGAAGTTTCATTTCAATGAAAGTATACTGTCTTTGGTTGGGCTGACCTTTATCTTGATCATCATGTTATCTTTTTATTTTACACACCCTCCAACAGGCCATTTTAGTTGCCACCAAAAGCATTCTACTTTCCGGAGTTTTCCCATACTGAAGTAACAATGGTACAAAGTTGCTTCCTATTTATGACTCAGCATTTATAACCCAACCCTTGCTGTTCACCTTCACTCATAGAGAAGAATATCACAAGAGGTTAAAAAACACACTACAAATAAAGTCAGATAAAATAATTTTATTACATGGTGATGCAAATAATAACTTATATGTGATGGCAAAGTTGGATGTGGACCTGAGGGAAGAGAGGAGACACCTCCTTCACAGGATTTGATAGGAGCCAATAGTATATAAAAGCAGTAGGAAACTACTCAAGATACAAAAATATTAAATCTCATGTTTACAAGTGGCACAGGAAATGGAATATGTACAGATACCTATTATGTAGTAGGCATTTACTATGAGTTTGTATACATTGTTTCATTTATTCTTACTGCAGCCCCAAAGGTAATATATATTTTTTTCATTTTGCAAGTGAAGGAACTAAAAATTGGAGAGTATCAATAATTTGCTTAAAGCCACACAGTAAGAAGTAGGGTCAGAATTTTAAACCATGTCCAAAGTCTATCTAATATTTTCACTACGTTTTGCAGGAGTTTCTCAGCTGATCCTGCTCCATGGGAAACAGAATTGGTTAAACTTGTAGGCAAACCTCCTCTTTTTCTCCCTTTATCCACACCCCACAGACACTTCTATTCTTGTCATCAATATATAAAACAAGTACAAATTCTTTTAGATCTCCTTTTACTCTTCAGATCTCCACAGTGAAGTTCTGAAAGCACACAAGCCTGGGCTCGCTTCTGGTGCAATGCCATCTCATACTGAATTCTGTTTCCCTTGACCATTACCCTTAACTTTTAGGGAAACTGCTGGCAAAGTTGTGCTGAAGACAAAGTTAACCTCTGCCTGACTTTCTGACTTTCTTCAGGCTCTAGACTCTGGAAGTCAGTCCAAAGTCAAGAAAGCCAACAGTGCCTTTCCTGGTCATTAGGTTTATCAACTCTCTGCATATAGTACACGCTCCATTAAAGGAGCTGTGTGATATCTGCAAGAGAAACAAAACAACAGGATGATTGTAGAGGCAGCTCTGAAATAATAGAACCACTTCCGTAGGGTGGGGGGAACCTTAAAAGTTAAGTCGCATTCTCATTTAGTTATCTCTACTCATTATTCACATCAAAGTACACTCAGCAAAGGACTCACACAAGGCAGTGTGTGGATTCTAACTTTATACAGGATGCCAATTTCCTGATGTCTGTAGAGTTGCCCTTGGAACTTCTTATTCTTGGGAATTAGACTGATGTCTCTTGGCCATGGCTGGTTAGCTGTGATGGCCCTATGACAACAAGGCCAGGCTCATGGGTTTGATGCCAATGATGTCCAGTCAACCATATCTTGTCCCCTTTCTTTCATTCCACAGCCATATGTTCAATGTTTACCAGGTGCCAGATCATGTGCAAGACAATAAACAAAATAAAAATGGGTCTGTTCCTCCTCTGAAGAAATTCACATTTTAATGGAAAATTAACAATGACAGTAAAGTAACAGACAGAGTAAATCATCAGTCAACAAATGGTCAAAGTGCTCTAATCCAAAGAGAAGCAATCACAGAGCCTTTGCAGTTGTCAGGAAATGGCAACATTCTTGGAGGATAAATTAACTGTATAGTAAAGAAATGATGGGTCCCACCAGCTTTCCAGATCATGCCCACATGTGTAGAGATGTTTGCTGCTATGTAAGACACAGCCAGCCCATGAGAAATGTATGAACAACCTCCTGGAAGAGCTGTGGTTCATTCCATTATCTCTTGTGATTAGAGCCCATGTAACAACTCTGGACCCCAACTAATATCAGCATCAGGTGAACAGGCCTCTCATATAAAGTAAAAAGTCCCACAGTCAACTCCAGGTTAGGTCAAAAACTAAGCAAGGGTCAGGGTGGTCCCCTGCCTGATCCCTAGGGACACCCCAGCCATAGAAAACTGCATCCTGCCACCACCCATAACCACAGAGGAAGACAGCCAGTATCTATCCGACCACTGTCTAGATCTAGAAGGTGAGAAAATATGACTGGATCAATGCAAGTAAACCACGCCCACAGAAAATCAAATTGTGTATCATACAAGTATTTTACATGCAGAACCATACACTGATGTAGTGTTACTTTTACCACAATTCAGTGGACAAATTACCCCATTGAATTTCTGATAGTTAAAATAAGAGTGTTCTTCACATTTATCCAAGAAGTGCACTAAGTCATGTGACCTAGAAATGACTTCCACAAGGACCTGTCATTGTTCAGAAATAAGGGTAGAAACATTGCCAGTGAATAGGGAGGCACAAGGCTGAAGAAACAATAGCCTTGTCCTTGCAGTTAGACAGTATCATCTAGAAGGGAGGCTGGGAGGATTTAGGGATCTGGATCCAGATCCAGATAGCCTTCAAATCAAGTCCTAGCTCTTCCACTGACCCACTGTGTAACCTAGTGCAAGTTTACTGGAGATCCGCTTGCCCCAGTCCTTTATTTATAACATAGAAATGATCATTTTGCCACCACAGGGTAGTGTGAGTGTTAAATGAGAGATTGGATGTAAAGTATTTCAGATGACACATAGTGAAAATCAGAATAAGCCAGAGACCTTCTCTTATTTTGTTTGCATCTGAAAGGGGTTTGTTTGCCTCCTCCCCAGATCTGTAAAGCTTTGTGGTCCTGAGTGACAGATGTGCTGAAAATCCAAAGTGACCACCTAAGCCTTCACTTTCCTCTGACATTCAGAAGGTCTCCTCAGAGCAGCCCGGCAGGTGGCAGGAATAGCTTTCGGGGCTTGCATTTCTTTGTCCCTGCTGACTGCAGGTCCTCCAAGGAGGAGGAGAAGGAAGGGTCAACTAACTGACACTTTACGAGTTACAGAAACAGGCAACGTGCATTCAGGCTGAAGATTAAAAGGAGCCTGCCTATAGCCAGAGCCTGTTTACACCCACTGCATGTTCCCTGCTGCCATTCCCAAGCCTGGGCGCTGTGATAATTACCTGAAGCAAATAATGGAGTCAGCACTTTACTAAAAATGCAAAGTCCTCAGCCTTCCTTTGGTTCTCTGAGCAAAACCATTAATTATGATGAATCTTCTGATATTTGTGTGACTGCAGTAGGTAATTTTTTAGGTATTCCTCTGCAATTTAGCATCAATCATTGTCCACTTAACATAAATTAGGGCAGAGACTCCAAGGCTGAATTTAACCACTTATTATGCCTCATTCAGGGAAGTTAATTTCATTCTTAAACATATATTGAATTGTTTTTGAAGAGGTAATTTTTTAGCAGTGGACGTTTCAAGCCCTCAGTTCTGTAGTTCCCAGTGCACAGAATTCCTGCAGGGAATTTGAGCCATCCTGTCTTTCAGCCCCACAGAAAGGATACATTACCTGGAGAGTCCTGGGACTACTGGATGTGGTGTCTTTAACTTTTTTTTTAATACAATGCTCAATTCTCCATTTTGTCTCAGATAGTCTATTGCCTTCTTCTTATTCACCACTTATTTAATAAATTGACAGGGTTGATTCTCACTAATTGAAAGTTTGCGAAAGTGCTGGAGTGTTGATTGCTTTATTTTTGTGGCCCAGAATTCACAGCAGAGGAACATCCCAGGAGGAGGGTCTGCATGATCGTCTCTCCACATGGCAAAGCACATAACATTCGGACACCAGGGAGAACTTCCTGAGGAACTTCATTTGTTCCTTTCTTTTCTTCCTCTTCTCCCAAAGAGCTAAACATTTCAAGCTGTCCTTGGAAAACGTATGGCGACTCTCCAGCGCCGGATGGTCTTGTAAAGTCACCTCTTCGCTTATCGGGTCTGCACTTAGATTCAGAGGAATCTTAGCTTCTGTGATACAATAATCTATCAGTAGCCTTATATAGCAATGTTCCAGAACTAAATATGGCACTGCTGATACTTAGCAAGCATGGGGTATGGCCCACTGAGGAGCGTGCAGACTGCTGAGCAAAGAGCGTGTGCTCCTGGAATGGAACACAAGAATGACAACTCCCACAGCTCAGTTGTCCCAGGGTTGAAAATAGCTTCTCCGTATAATGAGAGATGGACGAATTTATTGGTATGGAGAGATAAGTAAGAGTTCATAAAGAAGATAAAATTTGAGCTGAAGCCTGAAGAATTCCCGTTGGGGCAGGGCAATTGGTAGAGTGGGTATGGTCATCAGACCGGCAGGAGAACTGGCGAGGAGGTGAGAAGAGTGTCACCTCCTCAGGAAATGTTTCACAAGCCAGTGAGAAGGTTTGCCTGCTCTGGGATGAAGGTCTCCCTGCAGGGTGTGATTTCGGATGGGTTTGCTGAAACCAAATTTACAAAGCTGGGGCTCTTTCAAACCTATGACCTTGGCACAAGACAAATACTATGATTTGAAAAAGGTGGGAATTTCCCATTACTAAATAAGAAAGGTATTCGAACAACTTCTGTATAGAAATATTTCACAACTAGAGAACAAGCACAAGGAACACTGCTGTTTAACAAGTGAAAACAAACATATCACTGGACTTTTAAGGCTATGAGACCCACATTTTTCATTTTATAGATAAGGCTAGACCTTCTGGGACTTAAGGTCACTCAGTCTATTAGTGGCTGAGAATTGATTTCTCACTCTCAATTCAGGTCTCTAAGTTTTCTTTTTTCATCCTTCTCAACTCACTACAACTTGCGAGGAGAAGGAAAGCCTCCCTAGAGATTATTCACCAAGGCTGCCCTTCACTTAGAATCCTCTTCATCTCAGGTTACAATCCTGCCAGAGTCTACTGTCCAGCTCCCAAGTCGCCTCCTTACAAAGGCTCTGCTGACTCTGAGAACCAGTCATGATGTCTCCTCTCTGCTAAACTCACAGAGCTTGCCACCTGCCACTCCGATGGCTAGTTTTAGCTGTCTTGTTCCTAGTCAAATGAGGACTTGTTTTATCTTTGAAATTACAAATCTCCAGGATAAGAACCTTGTGTTGGTTATCTTGGTATCACCTTTTGGCTTAGCATATGTCTTCATATAATAGGCTTCTTAAATATTTAATGAATTTGTTGAACTATTAAAGACAAGGTGCCTGAGCCACAAGGAAAATGGCAAAGTGTCAACTATAGCACAGGATGAGACCTCTAAAACATATTTCAGAGCCGTTTTGAGAATACATAGCCCAAAATATAATAAGAAGAATAGTAATAGTCAATACTGTCTACATATAGTATGCTAGGCACTCACTGTGATTTGGAACATTACAAATTTATGGGCATTCTGCTTAAAAAGGAGCTCCCAGTTGAGACAAGATATTCTCCCCTCTGATCTCACTCTGTGAAATGCTGGCAGGTCTGATGGATTTGCCAAGCTAAGCTGGCTTTGGTGAAAACTGAAACCATTTGTCAAATTCTAACGGGTTGTGAGCACGAACATGTATGGAAGAGGAAGTTTAATGTTGCCTGGAATGTCAATCCAGAACTTTTAGCTACGGCCAGACAAACCAGAAAGGAAATAGCCCAAGGACAGTGAAGTGGGGTGACACAAACTCCTGCGCTGTTGGCTCTGGTTAAAGGTTGACAGCAGGAAAGATTGACTGACATCCTTGATTTATAGGTAGGAAGAGCGCCAGGTTCCCATAGAAAGGGGCTTCCACCTCAGCTTAAAACAACTATTTATAGAAATGAAAGAGGAATTCAACCCCAAACTTCCACTCTGGCCCTTGACCTCTCTTCTGAAGTTCCAAATGTTTGGGGAAAATCTATGCTGATTCAACAACAGCCAGCCATCAATTGGAGAACTGTGTGTAGTTGTATCCTGAGATACCTGCTGGTAAACATGACCCCAGGGTCTCTGTCTTAAGGAAACTGCCATCTGACACAGGGGTTGAGATGATCAATAGAAGAATAAGTTCTGAAAAAATGTGAAAATACACTGGGAAGGGAGGGAAATTGGAATCGAGCCACGTGATCTGGGGAAGGGCTTGAGGGTGGAGATGGGCTGAGGGAAAAAGGGAGGGGTGCAGACATTGTGGAGGCATCATCTGACCACTATCTGTGCACTGTGGACACCTAGGAAATATGGTGTTTCCTAGACTAGCCCCTAACTCTGTACTTCCCAGCATCATGACATCAGTGTATCGAAGTCTTTGCCTAATCCTCCTTACATTATTACCGTGGTTAGAAATGCTAGGGTGGTTTAACATGTCTTCTGGGCACCTAGAGAATGGTCAGTTTATTCGCAGAAGTCTAATTCACCCCCAAAATCAACTCTTCGATCTTCATGCCAACATCAGGCTTCTCTTTTGTCCCTGACTGTGCTATGAGATCTGCCTGCCACTTGGGAAAGCGATGGTCCACAGCTTTTCTCCTTTAGCAAGTCTCTGAGTAAACATGGAAAGTCTTTATCCTGCTGAACTAAGGTGGCAGATATTTACGCTGATTCTGTAGCCTATGGACGTCTCCTGAACCCCGAGGTCTCTCCTGTAGGACCCTTACCTCGCAATTCCCAGGATGTGGACTGTGCAGTCTAGTCCTGCAGCAGCTGCTTCCTCCTGAGCCCAGGTACATCCATGAGCAGACTCTGAAAACTTTTTTCTTTGAAGTTTAAACTCCTTCAGGGTCCCCTGGGTAAAGGTCTTAACTCCAAACTGACCCCCAATCTGTGGGTTCTGCTTTCCAGTCCATGACCCCAATGCAGCAGCTGCAACTCTACTTTATCCAACGCAGCTCACTAGTCTTCCTTTCTTTCCCTCTAAATGTCTAAACTGTGAGTCAGATACTCGTCCACCATATCCCAGAACATTCCAGGGCATTATTCTCAAGGAGGCCTCTGTGTATGGGCCAGCAGGGGTTTCATCAGACTCCCATGGCTCTCTCAAAAGTTCTCCTCTCCAAAACCTCCCAAATAATTGAATCCTTTTGAATAGAATTCAAGATTGATGACACCTTTTCAGAGAAATCCTACTCTGTGCATGTTCCCCAGCATGTTGGTATCTCACTCTGCAATTTCTACTGTTTCTTGCTGCTTCATTCAAAAGTTCCAATTCAGCATCATTTATTGAACACTTACTATGCCTCAGACACTGCTATAAGTTTTCTGATACAATAAATATCTATAAGTGTTCACCTACAATAAATATCAAAAATAATTATATAAGGTAATTAATACTAATGTCCATCCTTTAAAGACAAAGAGACTGAGACCTAGATTCCAAATGTAGTTCAGTACAAAGTGTGAGCTCTTGACAATTTCAAGCAAAGGGCTTGGATCTCATAACTTGTCTACATTTGCTATCTGCACCATTCTGCTCTGAAGCCCATTCCAATCTAACATTCACCCTTCCCAATTTTGTTAAAACTGTTTTGAAAGCCAGCAGGCACTTTATTTTTGCCCTGTCTTAGCATCTAATGTAGTTGAGCACGTACGTCTTTTTGACACGTGTTCTCTAGGATTCCATGACCACGTGCTCTCCTGATGCGCTCCTCCCTCACCAACTGCCTTTTCTCAGTTGTTCCTTTGCTACTTCTCCAACTGACCTTCACACGTTATCATGACCTATGCCTCCGTCATGGGCCCTCTTCTATTTTTGTATATTCTCTACCTAGATGTCCAGTGTGATGTTTTTAGATGCCATGTCTATGCCGATGACTACCGTGCTTAAATCTTCACCCTGACCTTCCTATGCACTAGACTTATGCATTTTCATTTGCAGGTTTTAATAGGTATATTAAACAGAATTTGTTCAATATGAAGCTTTTGATAAGCTACCATTATCCAAACATCTTTTTCCTGACCCCACATTGTTTTTCTCATAAAAAATATTAACATCACAGTGCTTCAACCCAAATATCACTGTTCTCGCTTCCATCAATACTCTGTACCCACATTCACTACCTTTGCTCCATCATCAAATCCTAGCAGCTTTATTTTCAAAAAATATCTCAGGCCCTGGCCGGTTGCTCAGTGGTAGAGCGTCAGCCTGGCGTGCAGAAATCCCGGGTTCGATTTCCAGCTAGGACACACAGGAGAAGCGCCCATCTGCTTCTCCACCCCTCCCCCTCTCCTTCCTCTCTCTCTGTCTCTCTCTTCCCCCCCCCCCGCAGCCGAGGCTCCACTGGAGCAAAGATGGCCCCGGGTGCTGGGGATGGCTCCTTGGCCTCTGCCCCAGGCGCTAGAGTGGCTCTGGTCGCAACAGAGCGACGCCCCAGAGGGGCAGTGCATCGCCCCCTGGTGGGCAGAGCATCGCCCCCTGGTGGGCATGCCGGGTGGATCCCGGTGGGGCGCATGCGGGAGTCTGTCTGACTGTCTCTCCTGGTTTCCGGCTTCAGAAAAATACAGAAAAAAAAAAAAATCTCAATCTGCTCCAATTGCATAATCATCATACCAGTCCAAGCCACCATTCTTTTTTTTCCTCCAGATTACTGTGATAGATTTCAAATAATCTTTTTAATCTACTTTTGTCTTATTACCTGGCAACCTAGGTGAGCTCCTGAAACTATAAATCAAACTGCACCACTGTTTGGATTAAAATATCTCAAGCCTAACTCATTGCACTTAGATTAAAATTCAAACTTGATTTCATAGTCTACTTTTTTTCCCTTCTCATCTAAAATTGCCTCTTTTCATTAACTATGCTTCAATTCCACTGCCTACTTTTTATTTCTGAGCATGCCAAACCCTTTCTCACCTCTGAAAATTTACATTTGCTACAGATTTTTTAAAACATTCTTCCTACAGATTTATGCAGCACTGGTATCTCTTTCAAAGATCAACTCAGCACCTTTTCAAAAAGGTCACTATTGACCATTTTATTTAAAATGGCTTTCTTTAGTAATTCTATATTTTATCATTATTTTTATAGCCTTCATCATATTATCATAACAATGTTATATAAATCATATTCTGTAAATAAACAAAATATTTTTTATCCATGTAATAGTTTAATTGTTTATCTCTATTAGAAATAAGCTTCAGGAGAATATGGATATTATCTATTTTTTATTGCAATATTTATATAACCTCTCATACAGTAAGCACTCAATAAATAATTTGATTGATTGTATGAATGTATGAATAGATACATGAATAAAGAGATCATGATATTTTGAAAGACTGACATACTACATACAATGTAGGCAACATATAAAATTTCTGAATAATATTTGATAAAAGCAAATATTCAACAAAATATTAAATGGGTTTCAAAATGACTTCAAGGTAGGTGGAATCTACACTCACCTCCTCCTAGAGCCACACCAGATTTACAATTAAATTATAGATAATCAACTTGAATAACCAACTGTAGACTAGCTGAACAGAAGTATTATAACCAAGGGTTTACAGAAGAAGCCACCTAGAGACTGGTAGGAAGGACAGAGATGGGGAAAGGCTGACCTGGTACCCATGTGTGGAGGAAAATCAGTTACGAAGGTCCCCCCTTAAATGGGAGGGGTCTCAATCCCACACTGGTGTCCCAACCCAGAGCACCAGAGCCAGGAAGAAAAGCTCACATACCATCTGGCTGTGAAAATCAGCAGGAACTCAGTCTACCACAGAGACAGGAGTCTGTTAGAAACCCAGACTCTCTCTTAAAAAGCCAACACACAATATTTTCTTTTAAGCCACTCACCTGGGGTTCCAGTGGATGGAAGTTCTGGGTTGCATCACTCCGAGGAAAGATCTAGAGGGCCAGCTGCCAAGATCCCTTTGCTGAATCCCTGTCCCACGCCACACACAGAGACTATTTTCCCTGGGTCAAGCCCTCCTATCTTTCCAGCAACAGCCAGGAAAGTACCTTAGCCCTGCCCTCCTGACTTTCTATAGCCCACGCTGCTGAGCTTGTGGCCTGCAGCAGAGTCTGCTGCACTTTGGGTTTGCAGTGTACTCTGCTTTGGAGAATAATTAGAAAATTCAGATAAACCCAGGAGTTGTTGGAAACTCAAGCAGTCACTGAGTTGTATGGCTTTGGAGTAGGGGCCATTTTTCCTACCGTCTGGGTGCCATTGATATTGCCCCTAGACAGTAGGCCCTTCAGCTCCATCCTCCTGGCTCTTGGTGGCACCACCCTGCTAAGCTCACATCCTGCAGAGGCACCTGCTGGCTGTACCTTACTGGAACTTTCTGTACCCATTTTTTTTCTTGGGGTGCTCTGGTGACAGACTCAGGCAGAGATTGAGTGGTGTGGCTCTGGAATAAGGGCCACTTTCCCCCCACTGACTGCCTAACAAGTGCCTCATCCAAACAGTAGATCCTTGATTGTCCCACCCCATCAAACTTGTGCCTGTTGAAGAGACTTTAGATTGCACCCTGGACCCACTCTACAGACTTTGTTTAGAAAGCTCTCAAAGAAATCCAAGAAGCTTTAGGGGGTGGAGGAGCAGCCAACAGGCGGATATAGTTCTCAGGATGCCTTGGACCTTTTTCGGATATACCCCCAAGCTCAGAGCTGATGGCAGCCAATCTTTATACCTAGCTTAGTCCCTTGCATACCCAGGCCATCCATGAGTTGGGTTAACCTTCAGGCTGGCTGACTAAGAAGATTGGCTCCAACCACAATGTATGAAACACTGTTCAGGGGCTGCTTCTAAAAGTGGAATTGCCCCCAGCAGTATCTGGTGCCTGCCAGGATCTCCCTTTGGTTATGTTACTTGTGTGGCTGGTTGGGCTGTGCTCCAATATGGTCTGAAGTCCATCACTGGTTGTGTTGATTCTGGGTCCCCTTGAGAGAGACTCTGATACAGGTCAATGTTAGATATTATCTCTAATTAGCCTTGGGCTACCTGTCTGGAGCTATCAAGCAATCCACAGTTTGTGGTTGCCTCTTCTGGGCTTTAATAAGGAGGAAAAAGAAAAAAGAGAAACAAGTATAAAAAAATAGCAATAACTATGTTCCTATCAATAATCACTTTGTTTTAAAATTTATTTAGAAAATCAAATTTAATAAGGTGACATTGATTGATAAGAGTACATAGATTTCAGGTAAATATTTTCATAGCATTTGAACTGTTGATTGTGTTGTCTGTCCATCACCCAAAGTCAAATCATTTTTTGTCACATATATTTGTTCCTCTTTACTCTCCTCTTGCTCAATCCTCTCCCCTATAACCATTTTACTTTTATCTATGTTTATGAGTCTCATATTTATATCAATACTCACTTTAAATGAAAATGGATTAAATCTTCAATTAAAAGACAATGGTGGGTCTTGGCCAGATAGCTTGGTTGGTTAGAGCATTATTATAATGCAGAAGTTGCTGGTTTGATCTGTGGTCAGAGAAATTACAGGAACAGATCTGTTTCTCTCTCACACAATCCTTTTCCCTTCCTAGGAAAAAAAAAGAAAGAAAAAGAAAAGAAAATGGCTGGCTGAATCCATAAGAAAACAAGACCCATATATATGCTGTCCCCAAAAGACCTACCTCAGAACAAAAGACTCACACAGACTGAAAGTAAAAGGATGGAAAAAAATATTTCAGTCAAATGGACCCCCCCAAAAAACAAGCTGGGTAGGAATATTTATTTCAGACAAAAATTACTTTGCCTGACCAGGTGGTGGCACAATGGATAGAGCATCAGACTGGGACATGGAGACTGTAGGTTTGAAATCCTGAAGTTGCTGGCTTGAGCACAAGCTCATTTGCCTTGAGCAGGGGCTCACCAGCTTGACCGCAGGGTCACTGGCTTGAGCGTAGGATCATAAACATGACCCCATGGTCACTGGCTTGAGCCTAAATGTTGCTGGCTTGAAGTCCAAGGTGGCTGACTTGAGCCCGAAGTCAAGGGGTCACTTATTCTGCTGTAGCCCCCTCACCAGCCAGTCAAGGCACAAATGTGTACACAATTAATGAACAAATAAGATATTGCAACAAAGAATTTATGCTTCTCATCTTTCCCCCTTCCTGTCTGTCTGTCCCTACTTATCTTTCTCTCTCTGACTCTTTGTCTCTGTCAAAAACAAACAAACAAAAAAACCAACTTTGAAATAAAGATTGGCCTTGGCCAGTTAGCTCGGTCAGTTAGAGTGTCATCCTCAAACCACAAGGTTGCAGGTTAAATCCCAGGTCAAAGCACACATGGGAAGCAACTAATAAATACACAACTAAGTGGAACAATGAATGAATACTTCCCTTCTTCCTCTTCTCTCTCTGTCTCTCTAAAAAAATCAATCAATAAAAAAAAAAAAAATTACACCCTGGCAGGATAGTTCAGTTGTTGAAACTTTGTCTCAAAGTGCAGAGGTTGCTGATTTGATTCTTTGACAAGTCACATACAGGAACAGGTCAATGTCTCTGTCTTTCTGTCTCTCTCTCCCTGCCTCGCTCTCTAAAAAACAAAGAAAGAAAGGCTGTACTAAGAGACAAAAAAGAACAGTACATAATGAAAAAGGGATCAATCTACCAAGAAGATATCACACTTGTAAACATTTATGCACTCAATGTAGGAGCATAATAATATATAAAGCAAATCATAATGAACATAAAATGAGAAATTGATAGTAATACAATCATAGTAGGGGATTTTAATAACACATTGACATCAATAAATCTTTCAGGCAAAAAAAAAAAAAAATCAATAAAGAAACAGTGGCCTAAAATGACAAACAAGGCCAGATGGACTTAACTGATATTTTCAGAGCATTTCAACCCAAAGCAGCAGAATATACATTCTTTTACAAGTGCCCACAGAATATTCTCTAGAATAGACCCCATGTTAGGACACAAAATATCTCAATAAAAAGATTGAAATCTTTTCAAGCATCTTCTTCAACCACAATGGTATAAAATTAGTAATCAATTACTAGGAAACAAAACTGAAAAACACACAAATACATGGAAGCTAAAAACATAAAAGCTAAGCTACATAATGTATTGGTCAACACTGAAATCAAGGAAGAAAGTAAAAGAAAACTTGAAACAAACTAAAATAAAATACAACAACACAAAATGTATAGAACACAACAAAAGTAGTCCTAAGAAAACATTCATAGGTAGGCCTCAAGAAGCAAGGAACATCTTAAATAAGCAATCTAAATTTATGCACCTAAAGGAACTAGAAAAAACAACAAACAAAACCCAAATGAATGAAAGGAAGAATATAATAATGATCAGATAAAAAGTACATGAAAGGGGTCCTGGCCAGTTAGCTCAGTCACTTAGAGCAGCAGTGGTCCCCAACCATTTTGGGGCCATGGACCGATTTAATGTCAGAAAATATTTTCACGGATCGGCCTTTAGGGTGGGACAGATAAATGTATCATGTGTCTGAGACAAGCATCAAGAGTGAGTCTTAGACGGATGTAACAGAGGGAATCTGGTCATTTTTTAAAAATAAAATATCATTCAGACTTAAATATAAATAAAACAGAAATAATATTTTATTTATTCTTTCTCTGTGGACTGGTACCAAATGGCCCATGGACTGGTACCGGTCCACGGCCCGGGGGTTGGGGACCACTGACTTCAATGACAGGGTTGAAGGTTCGATCCCTAGTCAAGACACACCTGGGAAACAACAAATGTGAATCTACAACTGACTGAGTGAAACAACAAATGAATGCTTCCCTTCCTTCTTCCCTCTCCCTTCTTCTCTCTGTTACTCTAAAACTCAATCAATCAATAAAAAATAAAGCCCTGGTGAGATAAGTTGGTAGGCTGGAGCATCGTCCCAATGCACAGAAGTTGCTGGTTCAGAAGTTGCTGGCACATACAAGAACAGCTCAATATTACTATTTTTTAGCCTCTCTCACTAAATAAATAAATGGGATTCCAAATATCAATAAATTCCTAGAAACATACAATCTTGTATAACTAAATCAGTCAGAAACAGGAAAACTGAACAGACCAATTACAACTAATGAAATCAAAGTAGGAAAAAAAAACTTCTAGCAAACAAAAGCCCGGAACCAAATGGCTTCACAGGTGAATTTCACCAAACATTTAAAGATCTAACACTTTCTGTCTCAAACTATTCCAAAATATTCTATATACTAATTCCAAACCCAGATCAAAAGACTACAAAGAAAGAAAATTAATAGGTCAATATTCCTGATGTACACAGAAGCAAAACTCTTAAATAAAATATTAGCGTGCCAAATCCAACAATACATTAAAATGATCATACACTATGATCAAGTGGACTTATTCCTGTGATACAGGTGGGTACAATATTATCATATCAATAAATGACATACACCACATAAACAAAATGAAAGATAAAAGTCATATAAATAGGTGCATAAAAAGCACTTGACAAAATCCAGCACCCCTTTACAATAAAAACTCTCAGGCAAGTCGGCATATAAGGAACATAATTCAACATATTAAAAGCAATCTATGACAATCCCACAGGGAAAATCATACTTAATGGGAAAAAACAAGTGTTTCTTTTAAGATCAGAAAAAAGACAAGAATATCTCCTTTTACCACTCTTTTTCAACATAGTAGGTGGAAGTCCTAGCCACAGCAAGGAAGAAGAAATAAAAGAATTCCTAGTTGGAAAGGTAGAAGTAAAGTTGTCATTATTTGCAGATGACATAACACCATATATACAGAACCCTAAAGATTGCACACACACACACACACACACACACACAAAATTACTAGAACTGATAAGCAAATTTAGTAAAGTAGCAGGGTACAAAATATATATTCAAGAATCAGTTGTATTTTTATACACAAATAATGAGCTATCAGAGAGGGAAACTAAGAAAACAATATCACTTACATTTGCTTCAAAAAATAAAGTACCGAAGAATAAATTTAACTAAGGAGTTAAAAGACTGTAGTTGAAAATTATAAGATATTGAAGATAGAAATTGAGGGTGATATAAATAAGTGGAAGCATATATTTTGTTCATGAAGAAGAAGAATTAATATAATTAAAATATACTTACTACTCAAAGCTGTTTATAGATCCAACACAATTCTTATCAAAATACCAATGACATATTTCATAGAAATAGAACAAATAACTCAAAAATTTATATGGAACCACAAAGGGCACCAAATAGCCATAGCAATATTGAAAAAAAAAAAAAAAAGAACAAAGTTGGAGGAATCACACTACCTGATATTACACTAAACTAAAATACTATAATAATCCAAACAGTATGATACTGGCATAAAAAGAGATATACAGATCTATGAAACAGAATAGAAAGCCCAGAAATAAACCCAAGCCTTCATGATTGATTAATATTTGACAAAAGAGGCAAGAACATACAATAAGGTAAAGACAGTCTATTCAATAAATGGTGTTGGGAAAATTGGACAGACAGGTGCAAAAACAAATGAAACGATCATCTTCCTACATTATACACAAGAATAAACTCAAAATGAATTAAATTCTTAAATATTAAACTTAAAACTATAAAAATTTTAGAGGAAAACATAGGCAGTAAAGTCTCAGACATTTTTTGTAGCAATATTTTTTCAGCTATATCTCCTCAGGCAAAGAAAATGAGAGAATAGATAAATATAAATATTACTACATCAAACTAAAATAATTTTTCAGAGCAAAGGAAACCATTAACAACACACACACACACACACACACACAAAACCCTGAATGGAAGAATATATTTGCCAATTATCCATCTGATAAGGGGTTCATATCCAAAATTTGTAAAGAACTCAGATATCTTAATATCAGAAAAACAAACAACTCAATTAAAAAGTAAGCAGGCCTGAGCTGTGGTGGTGCTGTGGATAAAGTATAGACCTGCAACGCTGAGGGAACCAGTTCAAAACACTGGACTTGCCTGGTCAAGGCACATATGGGAGTAGATGCTTCCTGCTCCTCCCCCACCCCTATCTCTTGCTCTCTCTTCTCTAAAATAAAGAAATAAATTTAAAAAAATTAGGCAGAAGACCTGAGTAAACAGTTCTCTAAGGCCAATAGACATATGAAAAATTGCTCAAAATCACTATTCATCAAAGAAATGCAAATAAAAATCACAATATTGCTTCACAGTTGTCAGTATGGCTATCATTAATAAATCAACAAGCAAATCATGTTGGTGAGGATGGGGAGAAAAGGGAACCATTGTATATGGTTGATGGGAATGCAATTGATACAACCACTATAGAAACTGTGGAGGTTACTCAAAACTTAAAAATGAAAGTGTCTTATGACCTAACAGTTCCACTTCTGGGAATATATCTGAAAAAAATCTCAAACACTTATTCAAAAGAATATATGAACTCCTGTGTTCATTGTAGTATTATTTACAATAGCCAGTGTATGGCAGCAACCAAGTGCCCATAAAAAGATGACTGCATAAAAAAATGATCATACTTATACACAGTGGAATACTACTCAGCCATAAAAAGAATGAAATCTTACCTTTAGTGACAGCATGGATGGAGGTAGAGAGTATTATGCTAAGTGAAATAAGTCAAGCAGAGAAAGATGAGTACCATATGATTTCAGTTATATGTAGAACATGAAGAACAAAATAAAGAAAAACAAAATAGTAACAGACTCATAGACACAGAAAGCAGACTGACAGTTATGGGATTAGGGAGCTGAGTGAAAAAGGTGAAGAGATTAAGCTATACAAATTGGAATTACAGAATGGTTTACAGAAATATAAATTATAGTATGGGGAATGCAGTCAGCAATATTGTGATAGCTATTAAGAGGCCAGGTGGGTTTTTGAAACATCGGGGTTGGAGGACCATTCTGTGAAGTACATGATTTTCTAACCATGTTGCTGTACATCAAGCTAATACAAAATAATGTTGAATGTAAACTACAATTGAAAAACTGAAAACATAGATTTAAAATAAAAGGAAATAAAGATGGCATAGTTTTCCGATTCATTCCAGTGTCAGAGCCCCCCCAAAAACCCCTCTAAATATATAATACAAAGGCAGCCTCTAAATATTTATTGCAAATATAAAAATAAATGGTGTAATTTGAAGTTATTTTGATAAAGGTATTATACAGTTCGGGATTTCTCTAGGAATTTTCCTTAGAGGTAAATCCTCATTTTACAGTGATTTCTGTTGTCAAATCAGAGATAGGTTCCTATGAGAGAAGGGGTAAAAAATATATTAAATAAAAAAGTCAGTCTTGTTTTCAACTGACCCCCACCTTTTCTACTGATTCCTGAAGCCCTCTGGCAGCTGAAACCACAATGCTTTTACAAGCTAGGATTTAGAGTAAAGGCACACAGAGGACACTCTGAACGTCTGATGAGTCTGATACCCCAGAAAGATGGTAGCTGGAGAAAAATGACTTTTCCATCAAAATAAAGTCTTCAGAAAGCCTTAGATTCCTGAATGATCCCAGCACCAGTGGTGTCAGTTAGTAGATTTTAATCCCAGAAAAAGGATTTAATAAATAACACTCTGTGGGGATATTAGTTGTGGAGCAAAATGAGCTTAAATCAAATACTCTGCATTTACAAAACCAACTGATTAATAAACAGCCACCCAATTTTACTCTTTCTCTACAATACACTCAGGAAAATGAATGGATATTATTACTCTACTTATTATTTTTTATCAGCAAAAGTAAAAAAAAAAAAAAATGAAGTGATTTTTTTTCATTCCTCCTAAGCTATAAAATGAGAGAAGCAGTATGATTATATATTGCTGGAAAGAGATGCAATTGTAGAGAATTATAAATCATATTCTTTTGTTTGGTTGGCATTTTTTGTTTATTTGTGTCTAATGCAAACAACAGGAGAATTTCCATAATTTGCATTCTATAACCTGCAGTACATATGACAGGAGAAAAAAATGGAATCGCAAAAATGTATTTTGCCTTTCTGGGCCAAAAAGCATAATAGCACCAGTTTGAAATATTCATCTATATCTCCTGTCAAGGTTTATTCCTTTTAATGACAGTCCTCTTCCCTTAAAAACAAACAGGCAAACAAAAACTCTTAGGGATTTTCTAACAAAGATATTGGTCAAAAGACAAATCTTTGTCTTCTGGTCTAATCTTTTAGATCATTAATAACTAGAGTGATGTACTTCTTAGGAGGAAAAAGATTACTTCCCTTATGTTTTCTTTGTAAAACAAAAGGTGACACCGAGTGTACTTTGCACAGATTCTGGGAGGGGAAAATATGACTTGCAAATACATCTGCAGCATTATATGCACCCAAGGTACAAAGATGGTGTAAGGGGCTTTTGGGTATGCTTTGCATCCAGAATCCACATTTTGAGGCAGTATTTAAGTCTGTGAAGAAAGGATGCTTGAGAATATGCGCAGATTTGTAATCATTTTTTTCTGTATCATTTTCTCTGTATCCATTCGGGGCAAACCAAGAGGATATATTTAAATGTTAGTATAAATTCTTTAAGCTGGACAATTTGAAAGTCATTGAAACTCTGAGGGTAATAAGATATGAGACTGTGTTCCAAGGAAGTTGGGTATTATAATCCATTTTAACTAGTTTTAGTTTTGTGCTCTATATCTAATGACATACTTTGGGGCAGTTATAGAACAAGTTAATCCGTTTTTGTGTGATCTACATATCTACATGCAAAGTTGCACTGAGATAGATACACGTAAGTGGGAAAAATACTTATAATAAATAAATGGTCAAATAGGATAAAGATATTTGATTTTTAATGACTTTAATTTTTGAGTAATTTTAAGTTAACAGGAAAACGAAGGTAAAGGTATGGAGATTTCCCATATACTTTCAGTCCCCCCACACGCACAGCCTCACCCATTATCAACGTCCCTTAACAAAGTGATACATTTGTTATAATTGATAAATTCACATTAACACATCATAATCACCCGAAGTCCATAGTTTACTTTACAGGTCACTCTTGGTGTTGGACGTTCCATGAATTGGAGAAGTGTAAGTGATATGTATCCACCATTACAGTATCATACAGAGTATTTTCACTTCCCTAAAACTACTCTGCACTCTGCCTTTTCACCCACCCCCCACCCCAACCTTTGGAAATCTCTGATCTTTTTATGGTCTCCATAGTTGTTCATTTTCCAGCATGTCATACAGTTGAAATCACACAGTATGTACACTTTTTGGATGGGTTTCTTTTACCTAGTTATATACATTGACGTTTTCTCCATGTCTTTCCATGGTCTAGGTCAGGGGTAGTCAACCTTTTTATACCTACCGCCCACTTTTGTATCTCTGTTAGTAGTAAAATTTTCTAACCACCCACCGGTTCCACAGTAATGGTGATTTATAAAGTAGGGAAGTAACTTTACTTTATAAAATTTATAAAGCAGAGTTACAGCAAGTTAAAGCATATAATAATAATTACTTACCAAGTACTTTATGTCAGATTTTCACTAAGTTTGGCAGAATAAATCTTTATAAAACAACTTACTATAGTTAAATCTATCTTTTTATTTATACTTTGGTTGCTCCGCTACCACCCACTGTGAAAGCTGGAGCGCCCACTAGTAGGGGTAGGGACCAGGTTGACTACCACTGGTCTAGACAGAGCCAAATATCAACAGTACAATGATTGAAATTTCTTTTGAGAGCCAAATATTTTAAACTTAAACTATATAGGTAGGTACATTGTTATTAACTTAATTAGGGTACTCCTAAGCTGGCCTTTGCTAAACACTCAAGGGGCCAAAGAGTCACATGTGGCTCGCGAGCTGTGGTTTGCCAACCAAAGGAGTAGCTCATTCCTTTTAAGTGCTTAATAATATTCTATTTCTGTAAGTATCACTTTTTTATCCATTCACCTATTGAAGTACAACTTGGTTGTGACCCAGTTTTGGCAATTATAAGTAAAGCTGCTATAAATATCTATATGTGGCCCTGGCCAGTTGGTTCAGCAGTAGAGCATTGGCCAGCATTTGGAAGTCCTGGGTTGGATTCCCAGTCAGGGCACACAGGAGAAGTAACTATTTGCTTCTCCCTGCCTTCCCCCTCTCTATTACTCTCTCTTCTTCTCCCACGATGGCTCAAATGGTTCTAGCAAAAGTTGGCCCCAGGTGCTGAGGAAGACTCCATGGCCTCCTGTCAGATATTAAAATAGCTCATTTGCCAAGCAACAGAGCAGTGGCCCAGACAGGCAGAGCATGGCCTGGTAGGGGTTGAGGGGGTGGATCCTGGTCAGGAGGCAGCACATATGGGAGTCTGTTTCTGCCTCCATGAGAGGCAGGGTGGGAGGCAGAGACAGACTCCTGTATGCACTCCCCCACACACACCAGAATCCATCTGGCAAGCTAGTAGCTCACTAGGGGACAATGCTCTGCCCATCTGGGGCATTGCTCTGTTCCTCAGTAACCAAGGTCTTCTTAGCCCCAAGGTGGAGTCCATAGACCCATTTTCAGTGCCCAGGGCTATCTTGCTCCAATTGAACCATGGCTGCAGGAGAGGGAGAGTGAGATAGAAGTAAGAAGGGGAGGGGTGGAGAAGCAGATAGATGTTTCTCCTGTATGCCCTGATTGGGAATCAAACCCAGGACATACACACTGGGCCAATGCTCTACCACTGAGCCAGCCAGCCAGGGCCACTTTGCTTCTCACTTAAAAAAAAAAAGAAAAAAAAAATATATATATGCAAGTCTTTATGTGGACACAAATTTTCAAATTTGGGTTAATATCAAGGAACACAACTGCTGGATCATACAATAAACTGCCAAACTCTTTCAAAGTAGCTGTACCATTATGCACTTAAACCAACAATGAATGAGAATTCCTGTCACTTCACATATTTGTCACTATTTGATGTTGTCCAGATTTTGCCCATTCTAAGAGGTGGTAGTGGTATCTCGTTGAAATTTTAATTTGCATTTTCCTGTTGACATGTGATGTGGAACATTTCTTCATAGGTTTATTTGCCATCTGTATATCTTTTTTGGTGTGGTGTCTGTTAAAGTCCAGCCAATTTTTAATTTAGGTTGTTTAAGTCCTTAATGTTGATTTTTAAGAGTTTGGATCACAGTCTTTCATCAGATATATCTTGCAAGTATTTTCTCTCAGTCTGGTTTCTGTTTTTATTCTCTTGACATTGTCTTTCACAGAAGAGAATTTTTAAATTTTAATGAAGTCCAGATTATCAATTATTTCTCTCATGGATCATGCTTTTGGTGCTGTACCAAAAAAATTAACATTTTGATTTAATTTTTGTGAATAATATAATGTCTCTTTCTATAGTCTCTCTCTCTCTCTCTCTCTCTCTCTCTCTCTCTCTCTCTCTCTTTTGGCTGTGGATTATTTGTTGGAAAACTACCTTTGCTTTATTGTATTGCCTTTGCTCATTTCTCAAAGATCCACTGACTATACTTAAGTGGATTTATTTCTGGGTTATCCTTTTTTTTTGACAGAGACAGAGAGAGAGTCAGAGAGAGGGACAGATAGGTACTGACACAAGAAGGGAGAGACATGAGAAGCATCAATTCTTTGTTGCAGCACCTTAGTTGTTCATTATTTATTCTATTCCACTGATCTATTTGTTTATTGTTTGTCAATACCACACTGTCTTGATTACTGTAGTTTTATAGTAAGCCTTAGTCAGGTAGTGTCAGACCTCCAAATTTGTTCTTTAATATTATGTTGGATATTCTAGGTCTTTTGCTTCTCCATATAAACTATAAGATCAGTTTGATGACATCCTTAGAATAACTTGCTAGGATTTTGGCTGGAATTGCATTGAATTTCTAGATCAAGTTGGGAAGAACTGACATCTTGATAATAATGTCTATCTTTAAGAATAAAATATCTCTTTGTTTAATTTAGTTCTTTGACTTTGTTTGTCATAATGTTATAGCTTTATAGTTTTTTCATATATATTTTGTATGTACTTATTACATGTAGACCTAAGTATTTCATTTTGGGAAGTGTTAATGTAGATGATATATATTTTTTAATTTCAAATTCCACTACTTTATTGTTGATATAAAGAAATAAATTGACTTTTGTAATTAAGCTTAAGTTCTCTCAACCTTACTATCATTGCTTATTAGTTTTATTTTTATTGTCCCTTCTTTTGGTTTTTCTACATAGACAATCATATCATCTATAAACAAAAATAGTCTATGTTTTCCTTCCCAATTTGTTTAGTTATATCCATTGGTGGGGTTCAGCCAGTTCATACTGGGTCGGCAGAACCAAATTCTAATTTTTTGTTGAGTTCAGCAAACTGGTTGTGAAAATGGCACTTGTAATCAAAATTCTCTCTAAGATGGGCACCTGGGCAGCTGCCCAATGTGGAAATCACAAATTTACATTCCTTCCTCTTTTTAACACTCATCTATGCAACAACGTATTCTAAGCACCTGTAGTAATGGTCATTCCATTCATACATGAAAAAAATTGGATGAAACTATGTTTATAATATTTATTTATTCAGTTCATGAAACTCATTATCTTTGATGAAATACTACATTTTCAGTACCTCGTCTTTGTTCCTTCAGTAGACAAACATATAAAATAAAGAGAAAAAGTGTCAAACAACCAGGGAGTGATAAGCTGTCATTGGAAATATCTTAAATAATAGTTTTATTGTTTTTTTGTCAGGTATTATTTAATAACTTTTCATTAATATTTTAAAGCTCTTTCTTATAACTTAATCTAGTTGGTGAAAATGTACTATACAAAAGGCTGAAAGTACTGGAGTATCTTCATGTTCCCTGATCCCCTAATTTTTGAAAGCAGTGTACTTAAAATGGCCATTAGGGCAAAGAACTGGTTGTTAAATTATTTAAATCCCACCATTGCTTATATCCTTTTCTTGCATTATTGTGTTAGCTGAACTTCCAGCTCAGTGTTTGAAAGTAATGGAAAGAGGGGATATCTTCAACTTGTACCTGATCTTAGCGGGAAAGCTTCAAGGTTCTTACCATTAAATATAATGTGAACAATAGGTTTTTTGCAAATATTCTTTATCTAGTTGGAGGAGTTTCTCTCTATTCCTAGTTTAATGAGAGTTTTTACTATAAATGGATATTGAATTTTGTCAACTGCTTCTTTGTGCCTATTGATATTATCATATGATTTTTCTTTTATAGCCTATTGATGAGATAAATTAGATTAATTTATTGTAAAACAATGAGCCAGTCTTGCATCCTGGGTAAATTCTCCTCAGTTGTGGTATATAATTATTTTTACACGTTTTTGGATTAAGTTTTGAAAAATTTCACTGAGAATTTTTGAAATTATGATTATGAAAGATATTGGTTTGTAGTTTTCTTTTGTCTTTGTAATGTCTCTGTCTTTGGTTTCAGGGCTGAATAATGCTATCCTCATAGAATGACTCAGGACATATTCTCTATGCACCTAGCCTTTGTAAGTGATTACAGAGAATGGATTTAATGTCTTTTTTTTAATGTTTAGTAGAATTCACCAGTGAACCCATCTGGGTCTGGTGTAATTTTTATGGCAAAATGAGTTTCAGCCATGTGTGATATAACACAGAAGTTTGACAGGATAAATCCAAGATGAGTAAGTGTTTCTGAGAAAGTCAATATTAAGCATGATGTCCAACCTGTGATCTAAAATCAGAAGTATGCAGAGATAAGAAGGAGGGCTGGCAGAAGAAGTCAAATGCTAAAATCTCCCTAGGAACTGCCGTGGGTCAAGCATAAGGTTTTTGCTACAAAAAGTAGCTGAAGGTAAATAAAGGAGGAGCAGAAAAAAATATTTGGTTAAATCTAACATAATCTTTCTGAATTTGATATTCTATCCTAGAACGACACTCATGCTGACTCTGGATCCATGATATCCCAATGACACCACCTACACCTTGACTGTTTTGAAGGTTGATAGATTAATTGCTGGATTGGTATGAGTTTGGTTAAATCAGGAGGAGGCTTACAGTTTAATTAACACAGACAGACAGACAGACAGACACACACACACACACTGATTTTCAAACACTTTGACTCTATTAATTTTTGTTAGTTCTCTGTTGTTCTGATAACTTACTGCTGTGTAACAAATGAACTAAAAATTTTTGTATTATACTTAAAATTTTATGGGTAAGGAATCTGAATATAACATAGCAGAGATGGTTTGTCCTGTTGCATGATATCTGGGATCTCAATTTTAAGAATTTGAAGACTTGGAATGACTTATTGTTTGGGGCTTGGAAGAGTCTAGAGATGCCTTTAATCACATGTCTGGCAGTTGATGCTGGCTGATTCTGGGACCCACAGAAAAATGTCATCCAGAACACATACACATGGCATCTCCATGTATTCTCTTCACATGGATTAGTTTAGACTCCTTCACAGCTTGGATTCTGCATTCCAAGAGCAGGTGCTCCAAAAGAAGAAGATGGAAGTGCAAAGCATGTCACGTCACTTTCTGAAGTATTCTGCATTGTGGTGGTTGTGGTAGTCAAAAGTTCTTCTCAGATTCAAATGAGGGCACATAGACACACCACCCTCAATGGGAAGAATGTCAAGGTCTTATTGGAGAAAAGCATGTGGGAT
Source organism: Saccopteryx leptura (assembly GCF_036850995.1). NCBI lineage: Eukaryota > Metazoa > Chordata > Mammalia > Chiroptera > Emballonuridae > Saccopteryx > Saccopteryx leptura. The sequence continues at coordinate 370,124,887 of NC_089504.1, read as the reverse complement.
TTAAGATATTGCCATGGTCATATTTGGAACAAATTAATTGTCACACTAGTAAATCAGTAGAAATAATATTGATGATTTTCTAAGAATAGAGTAGCAGAAAAGAATCTTGACCTTTAAAAAGTCATCAATGTTGAGCTAATAATAAGACAGATTTTAAAAAATCTTACCCAGTAGAATTTAAGGAAATAGTTCTGTAAAACTACTTTGGGGACCCTTCTCTTACTACATTAATGAGACATTGTTAATAACCAGATTACTGAAAGATAAGGGTAGCTTTACAACTTGTTTCTTAAAAAGGCTTAAAATTAACATGTATACTATGCAGCCATAAAAAGGAAGAAACTCTTACCTCTTTAGACAGCATGGAAGACCTGGAGATTATTATGCTAAGTGAAATAAGCCAGGCAGAGAAAGACAAATATCATACGATCTCACATATATGTAGTATTAAATGAACACAATAAACTGAGGAACAAAATAGAAACAGAGGCCAGGACACAGGGAACAGATACACAGCTGTCAGAAGGAAGTGGGAAGAGGGGACTGGATCAAAGAAGGTGAAGGGATTAACCAAAATCATATATAGATAACACATATATACAGACAACAGGGTAGCAATAGCCAGAGGCAAAGCGGGGAAGGATGGAGATAGTGGGAGGAGGCAATAGAGGGAAAATGGGGGTGGAAAGATACTTTGCAGGGGGTGTAGGGGGCACAATGTGGTGTGTAGAGCATGTCATATTGAGTGGGACACTTGAAACCATGTCAACACAATAAATTAAAAATTAAAATAAAGAAGATTAATAAGTATAATCTTGTGATCATGAAGAAAGGGTGTGCAGTTAACAAAAAAGAGCCTGGAACAGTGATAAAAACTGATGGAGAGTTTTAAATTGCTGGATGTCTCACAGAGATACTAGATTCGTTAGTACAGCACTCACTAATCCACTTGTTCCTCCCTCGCCATCATCCAGGGATACGGAACTTGGCTAATGGTCTTCATATCCACCTTGGGTGATGCCAGTATTCTGGGAGACATGAATGTCCATCTGTGCCAGCTCTTCAATATCATGGCCTTCTAATCTCTCAACTCATCATCTCCAATGATGTTTTCCATTTCACCATTCCACCCATTCCCATAGTTACATTCCAGACTTTTTCGTTGCTCATAATACTCTATCTCAAAGTCTTCTACCCTTCTCTTATCATTCATGTTCTTAAAAAGAAAGAGAGAGTTTCAGTCCATTAACCATTTCCTTTTACCTTATACCTCATTTTTCTATTTCCTTTATTTTTTACCCACCTTAGATTATACCTCTGTTATCGATGTCAGATCCTTAAACTCATTTTTCTTTCTTTTAACCATCTATTCTCTTAAGAGTCTTTTGAGAATCAACCCAGGAAGACGTTTTTGTTCCTGCTCTCATAAGCCCTCTTGAGGCAATGCTTCAATAGGGGAAAGAAAAGAGAACTGCCCAGAATGATAACAAAGTTGGCTAATATTTCAAAAAGTTATCTGACCACATGAATATTTTAAAAGTTAATTTTGCTAATTGCTCTGAGGGAGCAGTTCGGTGCACTATAAGAGCGTGTAATAAGGATCCTAACTCTCCCTCATCAAGGGCCCAGGAAGAGGGTGCAGGCTTCTGATTAATAAGGCCATGGTGCCCACCCCTCCTCTTGATGTTTATAGTTCAAACTGGTAAACCTAACTCCCATCACCTGGGAAATAGAGATGGCTTAGCCTCTACTCCAGGGGTCCCCAAACTTTTTACACAGGGAGCCAGTTCACTGTCCCTCAGACTGTTGGAGGGCCGCCACATACAGTGCTCCTCTCACTGACCACCAATGAAAGAGGTACCCCTTCCGGAAGTGTGGAGGGGGCCGGATAAATGGCCTCAGGGGGCTGCATGAGGCCCACGGGCCATAGTTTGGGGATGCCTGCTACTCTTTCCTATACAAACTTCTCAGCATTCTGCCATCAGTAACTGGTTGCTTTAAGGATTTTTCTAGGCAATTGTTTACTTCCTTCTAACTTTACCTGAAAAAGAATGACAAGTGTGTTTGACCTGTGGTGGTACTGTGGATAGACCATCAACCAGGAACGCTGAGGTTACCAGTTTGAAACCTGGGGTGTGCCTGGTCAAGGCACAGATAAGAAGCAACTACTATGAGTTGATGCTTCCTGCTCCTCCTGTCCCCATCTTTTCTCTCAAAAAAAAAAAAAAAAAAAAAGAATGACAGGTGCAGGTGCATGTGAAGATGGGGTGAAGTGAAAGAGGGAAGTAAAAATTTCCCCAAGCTTGGCCACCCCTAAGGACCAGTGAAAGAGGTCCCTGCATTTGTACTCTGCGTTTGTACCCCAGTGCCACACAGCAGCTGCACCTACCCGACAGTCACCATCAGTTGAGCTTTGACAAAGAACATTAATCTCTAAGCATCAGTAATCTTTCTCTGGAAGTTAATGAGAGGCAATGGGTGTCTTCAAAGATGGAAAAAGTGACAAGGGAAATATTCTAAGTTACCATTAAGAATCAACAGCAAATCCTGCATCCTGACTTCAAATCCTTTCTGTGTTTTACCAAATAATCTGACCCATCCATACTTGTTGACCCTTGTCCTAGAGGAAAGACAGTACATGCTGGAACCTGTTCCCTATTCTGGGCCCCTGAAGAAAGTCTACCACCTTCTCACTTTCTGTCTGTTCTCTTCCCGGTTTACCTCCCTGCACCAAATCCGGAGCTGAGAAGAAGAAGGTATTATCAGGCCCATCTTCGCACATGTCTGTCAGTGGCCAATAAGGGATTGTGGTGGTTGGCCCTTCTATCCATATTAAAATTCATTTAGGCACCGTGTTCCTTCCAGGCAACTGTGCTATAGGGCAGTTGACTCACAGCACTGCTGCTGCATAGCAGATCAGTTGTTCCGTGCTATGCAGTGGGTTAAGCAGCCACAGCCAGGTGTGGAATTAGGGGCTGGTACCCTGTTTAGAGTCCTCTCTCAACACAGACAACACCATCTTGGTTTTCTGTGTCGATTGTATGGCTGAAAACATCTCCCACCAAGTTGATACTTTCTGCGTGGCTCTGGAGTAGACAGAGAGTCTCACAGAGTGAGGCTCATTCTGCTCTCTATTGAGGCTTTCTGTTGAGTAAAAATTATGATGGTCTCATCTACTCTCCCAAGAACACAGACTGATAACTTCCTTGAAAAGCCTGTGGTTTTGTACTTACAGCACTTTTGACTGGTTATAATAGGCCTTGAAATCACTCCAGGACAAGAACTTCATTTGACTCTCTTTCTGCAGTGTTTAACATTGTCACACATGCTATTAGGCTCCATGATTTTAATTTATCTTGAGAAACACATTCTCCTTTTATGCACATATTTCACAGATAGTTATGTATAAATGTTTTAAATATTCTAGCAGAAATGGAATACAAACATGCAGAAGCTACTTCCATTTTTACTACATGTCTGAAATACAAGGAAGAATTTTCTTGGCACAGGGACTGAAAGTATTTCCAAAACTTCTCTAAACTGGCTTCTCTATTCCACTCAAAGATGTGCAAGGCCTGATGTGAAGTAGGTTCAAGTGCAAAAATAGTGACTAGCGGCTGAAGGAATTAGGCCAAAGACAGCAAACACCTTGTCCCAGGGTTTCAACTGAAAGCTAATCAGTGTCTCACATTTCTAGTTGGGAACAAAACAAGATATAGCATATGAGTCAGAGAGATGGAGAAAAAAGTCAGCTATATTACTGCTAAAATGTGTTGAAGAACTCTTCTTAAATGCATCGCCGCAACCGGGTCTGCTGTTCTTCCCTAAAGTGACAGACTCACTCCACTTCCCGCAAGACATAGCCCCTGAATTAATGTGCCAGGGCTGTCATCACCAAGTGTCACAGGGCGGGTGGCTTTAACAGTACACAACTATTTTCTCAAAGTTCGGGGGGCTGGAAGTCTAGGACCAAGGTGGCACATTGTTTGTTCTTTCTTAGGCCTCTGTCCTGGGCTTATAGACGATCATCTTCCCGCTGTGCCTGCACTCACGTAGCCTTCTCTTTGTGGGTGTCTGTGTCCTAATCTCCTCTCCTTACAAGAACACCAATCAGGTTTGATCAGACCCACCCTAAAGGTCTTGTCTCCAAATACAGTCACATTCTGAGGTCCAAGAAGTCAGGTATGTACAAATTTTGAGGGGACAAAAGTTATCCGATGAGAGCCCTCCACAAGAGTGGGCTACTCGCTGAAGGAGGGGCAAAGAGGAGTCTTTCCTAGAACAGCTTAGGCACTGTCTCTCAAGGCTGGCTGCATGGAGGAGGCAGCTAGGGAGTTTTAGAGCTACCCATGCTCCGAGCTTCAGCCAGGAGAGCTAAGACTTTATCTCTGGGGCAGAAGATCACTAGGTGATTCTGCTCTACAAGTGGTGTTTAGGTCCACAAGATTTACTCAAAAGAGGTAGAGAGGAAGGAGCTGAGGGCCCAACCTCAATTCCTGATCTCCATTGCGCCACTCACATGAGTTGCTCCTCTCCACAAGAAGACTCTTGAGTGAAGAAGGAGACCAACCACCCCAAAGCTATTTCAATGCCAATGTCAGGATACCGTGGCCAAGGAGCAGGGCTCAGTAGAAACACAATGAGCATGCATGGTCAGGTGGAGGTCCATCTTTTTCTCCTCACTCCTCCTTACATCTGCAAGAGAGGTGGTGGCCAGTTTCTAACTCCTAGGTCTTGTGTTTCAGAAAACATACACACCCTCTGACACCTTCATTTCAGATCATGTTACATGGGCAGCACATTGTTCCGCTACCTTTGCACAAGACAGTTATGGACCAAGGAAAGCTGAGATTTAATTTGTTCCCTACACCCCTCTGGCTACTGGATCTTGGTTCTGGTCAGCTAGTCAACACATCAAAAATCCACTAAAGCAAATAATTTTGTTTCCCCAGAGCAGGCTGACTTTAGTATGCAGTTCATTACTGCCCTGCTTTCTACATACTCACGAGGAACAGATAGCACTGTGAACCATTTGGAGACACCCCTTTCCATATCAATTAGTTTCAATATCTACTGCAAACAGGCCAAATTCAGAACTTTCCTCTTTTCTGTCTTTCCTTCTTTAGGCACATGGGTATTCAAGCACCTCTCTTGATATCTAGTCAGGAAAACCTATGCTGATTTAGTAAATAAATGCACATCTTAGACCTCAGCTATACAGACCTGGGGCTGTAGGGCACCTGGGCTTTCTCCTAAGCACCCCCATTTATCATTTAGATGAAATTTGGAAAAGTTGTTTATCTCACTTCTACCAGATGGACATACTGAACTGGCCGTGACTTACATGAGGTTGAATCTTTATATGAATAACAGAAACTTCTAAAGGACAAAAGAAGACAAACAGATGCTGGATATTTTTCATTTAATTAAATTAAGTAAACTTTTACTGATCAGCGGCTGTGTGCGGGGACTGTGCTGACATAGGAGGGAGGATACAGAGACGGGAGGAAACACGCGACCGCCATAAAGAAGCCCACCGTAAATACTGACACTGACGTGGGGCAGAGTGGCAGTCCAGGGAGTAGACAAGGCCATCCCAAAATACGCTACTTTAGCACATTGACTATTTTAAATTAAGGTTATTTAAGAAGCAGCCTGTGTAAGAAGAACACCCTGATCCCCTTCATTTCCCATGAAAGCAGAAGATAAATCTCCCTCCCTGTCCCAGAAGATAGAGACATTCTTATCACCAGAAATGTAGAATTCAGAGCTGAGGAGGCCGTACAAACAAACCTTGTCACTTCCTCACTCATTCACTACTCTAAGCTCAACCCTCTTTGTCTTGTCGATTCTTCACAAATGTATTGTTTCTTTGTCTAAAAGGTATAAAAGCTGCCTGCATTGGTCACTTCTCTGGGTCTCATCTATCTGTCATCTCTCATATACATACAAAATTGTTTTTTCTGTCCTTTATTAGTTTAATTATTCAGCCAGCCAAAGAAACTAGAAAGGAAGAAAAGTTTTCTTCCCCTACAGAAAATTAGGATATTTACAAGGGTTGGCAATTAAAAAGATGCCTTAATTCTTTTAAAAGAACAAAATATTAGGGATCTGGTTTCATTTAGATAAGTTTGATGGAAAATGGAAGGAGAACCCTTTCCCCAGAGACAACACAGAAAGCAGCATAGGTAATAAAAGTAAGAAGCCCAAACTGAAAGAACAGTATCAATATTTAATCACAGCAGGCTAAAGGTTGTTGAAGCAATAGGTAATAAATGTAATTGAAACAAAGTGCCCTGATTCTCACTGTGGGGTGGCAGGCAAAGGAAGGGTCTTTTTCTGGGTGTCTCTCTCCCACAGCCTGTTGGTATATTCCCTAAGTGGATTGTTCTCTTAGGAACACATGAAATCAATATCCTGGACAGGTTAGTGTGTGCAGGACTGAAGCACACCTTAGGTCAGCGATTTTTAACTGGGGTGCCGCCAGAGGCACATGACATGGGTGTGCTGCCATTTTTTTAAAAATATGCAATACAGGACTCTTTAGTCAAGGGCACTGACCTCTTTTCCCTAACATTGTAAAATAAAAAAATAAATGACAACAGCCAACACAATAATAGCTGTCCAGTATGAATGAATAAAAAATGATACCTTTGTTTCGGTCTGATCAGCAAAAAATACATTTTTTGGTGTGCCGCAGAATTTCAGTAATTAGTTTATGTGCGCCATGAGATGAAAAAGGTTGAAAATTGCTGCCTTAGGTAATTTCACCTCACGTAACAAATCAGTCTCTGCCATACAATGTGGGCATTTTCTCTTTACTAAATGGACAGGACAAAAGAATAATCTAGCTAGCATACTACTAAAGGGACATAAAGGTATCTAGGAACATTCTTTTAAGCCCTCAATGGCTAAATTGGGAATTCCAGACTGTGTGTACTGGAGAGGCACAGTAAAGATGTTATTAAACAACTCTAAAACTTGTGACGCATGCCATCAAGGATGTGCTGTTACTTCTGTAATTGCTCCTTATCTCAGACCTTTATTCATGATCTCAGAGGATATTTTCAAAACTAATACTGTCAGTATTAGCCTGATCAGGGTTATGTGAAGGTTCCCTTTCCATATAGAAGGATTATCTTCATGGTCTCTTCTCCCAAACACTCCAGTTTAATAACTTTGCCTTTTCTGGGGACTGTTATTAACCTGGGGTTCATAATCCCCTCTCTTAAACATTTATTTAATAATACTGCCTCCATACATCAGAGACAATGACATTTATTATTTCCATTTTCTTTCTTTTTTTTTTTTTTGTATTTTTCTGAAGCTGAAAACGGGGAGAAACAGTCAGACAGACTCCCGCATGCGCCCGACAGGGATCCACCCGGCACGCCCACCAGGGGGCGACGCTCAGCCCACCAGGGGGCGATGCTCTGCCCTTCCCGGGCGTCGCTCTGTTGCGACCAGAGCCATTCTAGCGCCTGGGGTAGAGGCCAAGGAGCCATCCCCAGCGCCCGGGCCATCTTTGCTCCAATGAAGCCTCGGCTGCGGGAGGGGAAGAGAGAGACAGAGAGGAAGGAGAGGGGGAGGGGTGGAGAAGCAGATGGGCGCTTCTCCTGTGTGCCCTGGCCGGGAATTGAACCCGGGACTTCTGCACGCCAGGCCGACGCTCTACCACTGAGCCAACCGGCCAGGGCCTATTATTTCCATTTTTGACGACAACCTTGATTATAGTCGTAACTATGGTGTTGTGGGTAGTGTGTGTGTGCATCGTGTGTGTGTCTGTGGTAAAGAGAGAGAGAGAGAGAGAGAGAGAGAGAGAGAGAGAGAGAGAGAAATAATAAAGTTCCAAATTCAAAATTACCAGTTTTTTCATATCTATTTTTTTTTTTTTTTCATTTTTCTGAAGCTGGAAACAGGGAGAGACAGTCAGACAGACTCCCGCATGCGCCCGACCGGGATCCACCCGGCACGCCCACCATGGGGCGACGCTCTGCCCACCAGGGGGCGATGCTCTGCCCATCCTGGGCGTCGCCATGTTGCGACCAGAGCCACTCTAGCGCCTGGGGCAGAGGCCAAGGAGCCATCCCCAGCGCCCGGGCCATCTTTGCTCCAATGGAGCCTTGGCTGCGGGAGGGGAAGAGAGAGACAGAGAGGAAAGCGTGGCAGAGGGGTGGAGAAGCAAATGGGCGCTTCTCCTGTGTGCCCTGGCCGGGAATCGAACCCGGGCCCTCCGCACGCTAGGCCGACGCTCTACCGCTGAGCCAACCGGCCAGGGCTCTCATCTCTATTTTTAAAGGTCAATGACCTTGGTCATGTTCTTGCCCATAATTAGAAACCTACCACTCCAAGTATCGCTTCTGCATGTTCAGGCCACCATCACACATTAGGCAGAACGAGATACAGAACCAATATAGGGAGACTTTGCAGGTAAAGGAGAAAGACATAGTGACCCCAGGCTTGGGCACAGCCACGTGGTATGTGGTCCTTATTAGACACAGATACTGTTAAATGTAGGCAGTGGCATCATGGGAGACCAGAGGACCCCATGACATATTGCTCAAGTACTGTTCAATCAAGAGCAGAATTTTATTTCCCCTAACTTTTCTCTTTACCAGAATTGTATTCTGATGTAATACTCAAAATATGCAGCCAAAAACATGTTTTGCAATCTGCTGGACCAAAGTTATTTAAGGATTGTTTTTCCCAAGAAAGAGAAAAATTCTAAGGAAAAAAAGCCATGCCCGTTAGCACAGTTCATTTCAATAAATTGAAATGTCTTACTTCTATTGTACCAAACATTGAGACAGTAAGCAAGATATGAAACTTTTGTGCCTCTATTTTCCCACCTGTAAAATAAAACAGAAATTGGCATTTGAAGGAATGGTGATCTATACACTTTGTACACAGTGTCAAACAACTTGCACATTGGGTTGGAAACATGTTGTATATATAAAAAATAAGACCACACATTTTTTAAATAAGAAAAATAAAAGTAAATATTTCAGTAATATGGGTTTATAAGTTTCCTTCTTCCATTATTTATGGGAGGCAATCGAATTCTGCTCAGTTCCCAGTGCATGCTAGCTAGTTTCCACATAGATGCTGTGGGAAAAAAACAGTTTACAAGATTTCTTCGGGGAAGACAGAGGGAGTGTTCAAGTGTCCTTAATACCCCCAGTCACATAGAGCATTCATGGTGACAGTGAGGTTTACAGACATTTTGCCTACTCTTCCTGGGACCTGAGGGGGTTCAGGTCATCACAGTTCAGGTCCTGGGTCTCCTTCACTAATAAAGATGCTACAAGAATTCAGAGATGTGTGTAGCCACACTCTGGACAGACTGCTTGGGTGGGGAGAAGAGTGCTCCAGGATTATCAGATAAAAATAGGAGCAATGCCTTTGTAGAAGAAGACTAGGCTGGAATCCACAATTTAGAGCTAAATTCAGAATGGAACCTTCCAGAGAACAATTAGAAATTAACTTAATAATTAATCCCATTAATTAATTCAATAATCTGGTTTTGTAGAGACTTTAGGGATGATGTAAACTAATTCAACATTGTTACAGATTAGGTTACGAGGGTCCATTGAGGTTAATTTACTACATTACTAATAAATGAATAAGGAGCAATTGACACCAACATTTCTGGTTCAAAATCCTCACCGTATCGTTCCTCACCTGGGGAACTCTGAATTCTTTGCCTGGGTCTCTCTTCAGGAAAGCTTGTCCAGTCTGTCAGGGTAGTTTGTTCAAGCCTGATCGAACCACCTCAGAAGAAACATCATGTTGCACACTGTCCTGTTAACTTACCTGGGCTCGCTGTTTTGATGACAACTTTATTCATGTGCTGATCAACTCAAAAAATATTTCTGGGATATACACTTTGCAATACTGTGATTCATAGGAAATATATATTTGGTCATTCAAATGCTCAAACTATATTTTTCATTATATATTTACTATTTTTCCATAGTTTCTGGCTTATAGCTCCCAAAACCCTTGAATTTCCTGGGTGATAAAGAGCAGTTGAATCATATTTTGTTATAATATTTGCTCTCTTGTCCTCAGTTTCTTATAATTGTCAGAGCCATAAAGGTTAAATGAGTGTCTTGTTATTCATAACAAGCCCACAGCTGGGTTAAGGAGATTACTTTTAGAAAGGGCCTAAGGATGAGGGCTGGCTGCCAGAAGAATCAGCCATGGGTGGAGGGGTGAACCTTCAGTCCTACCTCCTGATTGCCAAGGAAAGAAGACAGGCTAGAGTTGACTCAATCACCAACGGCCCACCATTTAATCAACCAGGCCTATGTAATGCAACCTCCGTGAAGAGGGTTCAGAGGATGTCCAGGTAAAGGTTAGGGAACCAGGACTCTTCCACTTGCCATCACTTATAGCCAGGCAGCAAGGACTGTGGTAACCTGGATTTGCAACTGGCATTTGAAATCCAAGGAGTGGGTTGTGGGAGCTGCCTATCTGTAGCCAGTTGGCAGTTGATCAGAAACACAAGTAACAGTCTGGGTTTGCAACTGACACCTGCAGTAGGAAGTTGGGCAGTCTTGTAGGACCGAGCCCTTCACCTATGTTCTGATGCCATCTCTCATGCCAGTTCTAATGCCGGTGGAAGTATAGTTCTTATGAGGAGTTGCATAAAAAACATCTTATAAGGCCCACAATTGGAGGAGCTTAGGTTGTTGCAGTAAGATTTATTTGTGGTTGAAATAAAAGGTTGCTCACAGATATTTCAATGTCTTATCTCCATCTGTCCTGCCAAGGAAAAAGTCAGTCTTGTCTTCATTAAGCCCAGTATAAAAACCAAAGTCCAGATATTCTGCACCATGGTTTAGCCCATATCAAAGCTCAGTCCAGTCCAGGTGCTGCTCAAAGCCTGTATTTGGGAGACCATCTGGCTGCCAGCCCATGCAGCATAGGAGCAAACAGGACTAGCATGTGTCTCCAAGCAGAAAGGCAAACAGAAGGGCAAAAGAAAGAAAAAGGGCTAGATCTCTGTTAAGCCCATGTTTGTATTTTTGGTCTAAGAAGGATGAGCTTTTGTTTAAGTCAACCAATCAGTTTCTTTAAAATTTCATAGGCTTGGGTGGGTTCCTCCCAGTAACCAATTAGATTCCTTTTCTTGGCTAGACTGATAAACCACTATGGCTCCCCTTCTGGTTTCCACTGTGCACACCTTCAAGTGGAAGCACGGAAGTACCTTCTCCCATGGCTGGGTATGAATCAGTTTTTACCCTGGGAAGGGTTGGAAAAACCTACTGCAATGGGCTCCCAGAATGTGCAAATGAGCTTATGAATACTTTAGCCTATTAGCAAATTAGGCTAAATGGGATACTGCAACTTCTGTTACTGAAACAGGTTTCCAACTGTATAAAATTTAACGTCTGATTCCCTTTGCTCTACTTACCCATCAATACCTAGCTACCTGCCTATGTTAACATCTCCATGTAGATAATGTCAGAATTGAGTTGAACTGTAGGATGCCCTGGTGTCCAGAGAATTGTTGGATGGGTCCAGGAAACCACCCAAAGACCAACATTGTAATTGGCAACCAAACGTTTTAGCTATTGTCCCAGGCCTTGCCCCTGGACCTGAGGAAACTTCAGTGTACTAAATGAATCAGAAAAGTAGGGAGAGAACAGCAACAACACTGGGATAGGAGCTATGGAAGGGGTGATCACAGAGGGCTATAGAGAACAGGGGAGGAGCATTTTAGCGGATCGAAGTTACCAGTAGGTAAGATTTACCAGGGGAGATGATTTGCAGGCTGAATTTTAAAAGAGGAAGAGAAGACAGACAACTGAAGAGGAGGATATCATTAGTACCCGAGACAACATGAAGTTGAAATGCACAGGAATGTGAAAAATGATGCCTTGTTTAGGAAAACAAAAAGTATTTGCACACGGCTGGGCATGGATGTGGTGAAACCTGAGAACTGTGAGGTGCATGAGGGACAGAATATGAAGGAGCTTCGCCCCCCAGTATTGATGGGCTTCTCTGTAGTTGGAAGGCAATGGGAAGCCACTGAAGCAATATGACAAAATACTTTCTTTCCAAAGGTTTATTCTAATAGTTGTGTGAGAATGAATCCGAGTGTGTGGGGGCACTGGGAATTCAGGGAGATCATTTAGAATATTTTTTGTGACCCCAAATATAAGGGTGGTGGATGCTATGATGTGTCACCCACATCCCTCTTCAGGGACACAGAACTTACACCTTCAGCAGCTGAGACTGCTGCCAGAAGTCAGACTTCAGCTTGTCAGCCTGCTTTGAGGATCGCCTTGGCTGAGGAAACTGCTGTGGCCAAGGTTCCATCTCTTCTCAGAAGCAACTCACATCTGATGACTGTCCAATGTGGGGTACAAAGGTTCGGCTTCTCCTCCCTAACTTGGAGAACTCTAAAGGACCAGCTCAGATACAGAGTTTTCTCTGAAGTCAACGGAAGCCTTCACCGGGACTGTGTGGTGGCCCAGCTTCTCCTTCTGCCCAGTCCTGCTCCCTTCCACCCCACCCCAAAGTGTTGATCCCAAAGACACTCTTAGGTAAATGGCCTGAGCACTAATTGCTGATCTCCACCTCAGTGTCTGTGTCTCCAAGAAATCAGCCTATGACAATAAGTTTGACAGCCTTTACCAGGGCAGCGGTATTATTAAGAAGAGGGGAGGCCCTGGCCGGTTGACTCAGCAGTAGAGCGTCGGCCTGGCAGTGCGGCGGACCCGGGTTCGGTTCCCGGCGAGGGCACATAGGAGAAGCGCCCATTTGCTTCTCCACCACCCCCCTCCTTCCTCTCTGTCTCTCTCTTCCCCTCCCGCAGCCAAGGCTCCATTGGAGCAAAGATGGCCCGGGCGCTGGGGATGGCTCCTTGGCCTCTGCCCCAGGCACTAGAGTGGCTCTGGTCGTGGCAGAGCGACGCCCCGGAGGGGCAGAGCATCGCCCCCTGGTGGGCAGAGCATCGCCCCTGGTGGGCGTGCCGGGTGGATCCCAGTCGGGCGCATGCGGGAGTCTGTCTGACTGTCTCTCCCCGTTTCCAGCTTCAGAAAAATACAAAAAAAAAAAAAAAAAAAGAGGGGAGAGGTACAGAACTCATTTTAATATATGGATGTTGTGAGATAAAACTTTTATCATATATGTATATGCATTTATATATATAATTATATAAATATATATATATATACACACATGAATAAGATTGACAGGATTAAGGACCAATGGAGTTCAAAAACAGACAAATTTTTATGTGAATTAGTGATTGAATAATCTTAATATGAGAGAGCTGTAAAATAAAAGGGACTATATCACATAGTTGAATATTTAAGTGAAACCACAGAAGAAAAATCTCAGATCATTATTCTGTGTTTATATTATATTATACATTACATAATAATTTAATAATTATATTCCCTTCATTTCAGGTTCTAGATGGGCGTAAAAGATATTCAAATACACAAAGTCACCATGAAAGAGAGGAAAGCCTCAGAACGGAACCCTGAAGAACTCCAGTGCCCACATCCTCTAGGGGCAGAGTGACTGGCAGAAGCTACTGAGAAGGAGCACACAGAAGAACAGGAGGAAAATAAGGACATAATGCTGTCACAAAAAATAAGAAAAAGCAGGGAGGTTATTGTTAATTGAGTTAAAGTCTATTGAGAAATGTAATGATATGAGAGCTAACTTTTTCCACTGACTGTCATTGCAGAGGACGTTTTCAACTGATAATCTTAGCAAGGGCAGTTCAGGTGGTAAATAAAATGGGGTCCACACTGAAGTTGGCAGGAGAGTGAATATGGAAGATATTTTTGAATAAAGATATTGAAATAGGTTAAAGATGCTGGCATGAGGTAGTTACAGGCTATTTTTTCCCCCACAAATCCATAGAAGTTATGGAAAATATTTATTTTAAAATATTTATTAAAAGATCTATAATAGTAATGGAAAATGGGAAGGGGTACCATCAAGGGACCGGATATTGTGAAGAATCTCTAAGAATGGAATGTAGGTGGGTTAGAATGAATGAGGATATCAAGCCCAAAATCTATGGGGAGAGGACTAACGGGCAGAGGGGAGTGGATGTGAAGTTTTGCTCTAAGATGCTGTATATAAAAAGCAGAGGTAAGGAAACCATGGATGTTTGGTTGGAGAAGAACAGAAAGAACAATTAGGGAGTGTAGGCAAAAATGGCTGCAGTTAGGCTGATGTACTAGTTGTCCAGCTGTGACCGGAAAATGATGTAGCCATTATGCCTTATGTAACCATGATACAGCAAATTAACGCATGGCCTTATGTAAGCACCTTATATAACCAATGACGTGGCCATTGGTCAATAGCCACTTCTGTGTAGGTAACCCATATAAGGCTGCAAGTACTTTCACAAGGGCAGTTCTTTCCCCTGCCTGTTGGCCTGCCCTGCCGCCATAAGACCTAAATAAACCGGAACGACACACCTCCCTTCAGCTCCGCATCTATTGTTTGGTCTGGTTAAAAATTCAGGGTGAACCCCCCTGACTTTGACCTCCTGCATTTCAGGACGTTTGGCTTTGCCCTCCATTCTCTACCTACACCTGCACTCCGGTACCACCAAAGCCTGAGGCTGGAAAGGAGAAGTGCTGTGTCAGGTTACACAAATGAGAAAAGGAGCATTATCTCGCTGCAGAGTAGGTACTAGACCATTTACCCAGTAGCAGTACTTTGCCATCCTCACAGAGACCAACATTTTAAGACAGGTAAGAAAAAGAAGTTCAAGATGAAACATCAATATCTGAGGAAAAGCAACACTAGAGAGGCAATTCAGAAGTCAATAGAGAGAGCTGCTTTTACTATATCAGCATGATAATAAAGCAGGATTCATGACATGAGGTATTAAGTATTATGTAGGGTAGGTGAATGAGGAGGCAATGCTAAAACGTTAAACAAGTGAAGAGAGTGGGCCTGACCAGGCAGTGGTGCAGTGGATAGAACATCAACCTGGGATGCTGAGGACCCAGGTTTGAAACCTTGAGGTTGCCGGCTTAAGCGTGGACTCATCTGACTTGAACGAGGGATCACCAGCTTGAGTGCAGGTTCACTGGCTTGAGTGTGGGACCATAGACATGACCCCGTTGTTGCTGGCTTGAGCAAAGGTTTACTTGCTCAGCTGGAGCCTCTCAGTCAAGGCATACATGAGAAACCAATCAATGAATAACTAAGGTGCCACAACTACGAGTTGATGATTCTCATCTCTCTCCCTTTCTGTCTGTCTCTCCTTCATTAAAAAAAAAAAATTAATTAATTTAAAATAAAAGGCGTGAAGAGAGCGGACATAGCTGTGGATCCCGTAGTGCGGTGGGACACCAGGGGAGGACTCATCCTCCAGACGCGGGACAGCTTAGGGGACATGGGTGCAGAGTCAGAAGTTTTAGCATGCATTTAACAGCAAATTGGGGAAGGGAGAAATTTCAGAACAGTTAAAAATAAAGAAAATACTAATAGCTGACAGAGGTTTTGAGAAGATGACCTACAAAGGAATGAGAAGGAGATGGAAATAAGATTTATCACTGGCACCCTTTGTTTCAACAAGACAATGGAGATTATCTCTAAAGTAATGAGGAAAAATAGTTTTTGAACAACAACAAAAAACCTATTTCCAGCCCATCATCATTCAAGTATGAAAACTAAACAAAGACATCTTCAGAAATGAAGACTCTCAGAAATCGTGCTGCTCTGTGAGCAGGTACTTCTAATTCAGGTGAATAAAAATCAAAGAGGCTGGACTACCATGATTGCTTGGCCACCTACAGCTACTTCTATTTCTTTCTGAAATCTCACTAAAGTAACTCTGAAGGTATTTTAAAAGCAAAACTCTTCAAAGATAAGGAAGGTAGGAGTAAACAATAACAGAAGTGAGAATGGTGTCAATCACATAAACAATGAGGAAAATATTTTTGAGACTTGAGAAAAAGTGAGTCTCAAACACACAGAAGGAAAAGCCAAGAGCAAACCCACGTTAGAATCTCCGAAACCCTCAATAATTGGGGAAACCAGACACTTAAAAGTCAATTTGAAGAGAAGGAACTAAATGAGTATTGGTCATAATTTGATTGAAGAAGCAGTCGTGCCTCTCACCACCCTGGTTAGCTGGCTGCCAGCCCTTCTCTCATGTGGGTCCCACACTGGAGGTTTGTGTTTTGAGAGAACACAAGAGAAGCTCTCTGTACAGGTGGGAATCAAACACGGTTAGGACAAGGGTCAGAATACTAAAAACAGGGAACTTGAGTGCATGCAGGGGTACTGGATATTGACAACCTTTATCCTATTTTTCTATTCAGCTCCAAGAAATCTGATGGCAAGTAGCTCTTCACCCATTAAGTAAGAGACTAGTAGGAGTCTTTTCATGGAGCCTAAGGAAATCAACATGAGCAGTGACCCCACTAACTGGCTTAGCCAGATCCCTACCCCCACATCTACTAGCGGCCAGGGGTCCCCAAATTTTTTACATAGGGGGCCAGTTCACTGTCCCTCAGACCATTGGGGGGCCGGACTATAAAAAAAACTACAAACAAATCCCTATGCACACTGCACATATCTTATTTTAAAGTAAAAAAACAAAACGGGAACAAATACAATATTTAAAATAAAGAACAAGTAAATTTAAATCAACAAACTGACCAGTATTTCAATGGGAACTATGCTCCTCTCACTGACCACCAATGAAAGAAGTGCCCCTTCCAGAAGTGCGGCGGGGGCCAAATAAATGACCTCAGGGGGCCACATGCGGCCCGCGGGCCATAGTTTGGGGACCCCTGTACTAGCCTCAGCTGCGCTCAGAGTTTCCCGTGAGCTTTCTAAGAATGACTCTGAAACACCAGCTGGAAATCAAAGTGCCCAAATACTTGAGGATAGTTTATAAACTATAGAAACCAAAGCATATATACTGCTCACAAAAATTAGGGGATATTTCAAAATGAATATGAAGCAATAAAAAAAGAAACCTTTGATTTTTTTTATTAAACAAGAACATCAGAAAAGCAAATGACAAGTCAAAGAAAGTTGTTTGATTATGCAAATGAAGTGCAAAACCAACTGTTATTTCATTGGTGAAAATTTACTATACAAAAGGCTGAAAGTACTGGAGTATCTGCACATTCCCTGACACCCTGATGTTTGTTAGCAGTATAAATACAGCCCAGAAAAGAAAACAAAGACCATGTAGGGAGAAATAAAGTTTTCTTATTTCTCCATTGTCAAGTAGAAAAATTGCAGCCATGAAACAGGAACGGGTGCTAAGCCAAAAAAAAATTGGAAGCTCCAACAGGAGGGCCTAAAAGTTGTAATAAAAATGATACAGCAAAGAAGGAGAACTAAGGAGAAGTTCAGAAGATAACATTGAGGAACTCTCACATAGTATGTAGAAAAAAATTAAAAGAGAAAGAGATGGAAAATAGAAAAGCAAGAATGAAATTAGTGGACAAGTTGAGGAGGTTCAAATATAAATAAACATAGTACTGTAACTGGATTGTAAGTTTCCTTGAAATCAAAGGCTTGTAACTGTGGGGATATTTGAGCAAGTGAGTAGAAAGCATGGTGTACGACAGAAAACTAGCAGAGAGTCTTGTCAGAAAAAATAACAATGGGGAAATTTTCCTTTTAGTATTAGTCTCTCATGCTGTATTGAGGCCATACGAAATAAAAATGGAAAAGCAACCTTGAGATTTAGCAATGAACACACCATTGGCCATTCAGGCCTTGGCAAGCTAAATGCCACGGCGCTTATAGAGAAGCATCCAGATGGCACCAAACTGAGTACTGATAAATGAGAAAGTGAGGAAATGACTGTTGTCTGCTTAATGGAATTTTATTTTTAAGGCTGTAGGTGTGAACAGGAAGGCACTGCGCAGTTGGACCCATGTGACTTCACATCAGCCATAACGCACATTCTGCTGGGGAGGCTTAGCAGAGAGCAGCGATTTTCAAACTTTTTTATCTCATGGCATACGTAAAATAATTGCTAAACTTCTGCAGCACATCAAATATATATATATACATTTTTTGTTGATCTTGATGAAAAACAAACAGATACAATTTTAATTCATTCACACCAATGGTTATTGTTGTGTTGGCTGTTGTTATTTTTTTGTTTGACAATTTACAGGAAAAGAAGTCGGTGCCCCTAATGAAATAGTCAGGTATTACATGTTTTAAAAAGTCTTGCAGCACAATGGTGTGTCATGGCACACCAGCTGAAAATTCCTGGCCTAGAAGAAAGATTACTAAAACTCACCTCCCATGCCTATTGTGAATGAAAGTTTTATCAAAAACAGAACAAAAACAAAAATACAAAAAAGAACAGTCATATCCTACCAGTGGAGAGAGTAGTAGAGTTTTCCTTTGTCAGAATCACCTCAGAGCCTTCTTTCTCAGAGGCTCAGCCTAAGAAATAGAGGTATTCCCCACCTCCCACCTCATTACCGCCTCTCTCCCAGCTATCCAAAAGCTGAGTGTTCCTATGAACTTTTACGCATAAGCTGAAAGGGAGTAAAGTGAAGAAGAAATTGACCCTGGCTGGGTAGTGCACTTGGCTAGGGTGTACACTTGAGATGTCAAGATTGCTGGTTGATCCCAAATCAATCAATGAACAGTGAATGTATAAGTGGAATGACAAGTTGATGTTTTTTTCTCTCTCTCTTCTCTTTCTTCTCTCTCTAAAATCTATTTAAAAAAATTTAATAGAAGAATCAATTACCTTAGGACACATCTTGCTTATGGATGCACAAAATTAACCAAGATAAAGCACAGATGTTCACAGGCATAGTTCAAAACTCGGGAGGCTAGATGCTGAGATGTGTGGGAAGGACCAGTTGGGGGTGAGGAGTATTCCTGCTGTAAAGCAAATGCTAAATGTTATTTTCACTTTTTTTTTTTGGTAGAAGTAAAAGTTCTCTTTGGATTTTTTTTTTTTTTTTTTTTTTTTTTTTTTTTTTTTTTGTGCTAGAGAATGAGAGACAGAGAGAGGGACTGACAGACAGGAAGGGAGAGAGATGCAAAGCATCACTTTTTTGTTGCAGCACCTTCGTTGTTCATTGATTGCTTTCTCATATGTGTCTTGACCTGGGGGTTACAGAAGAGCAAGTAACCCCTTGCTCAAGACAGTGACCTTGGACTCCAGCTGGTGAGCCTTGCTCAAACCAAATGAGACCGTGCTCCAGCTGGCAACCTCGGTGATTTCAAACCTCGGCCCTCCTCACCCCAGTCCGACGCTCTATCCACTGCGCCACCGCCTGGTCAGGCTTTCTTTGGATTTCTTTAGTTTAACCAATATATATACATTAGTAGGTCTTTTGTAAAAGTGAAGTAGTGTAATGCAATGGAAACTTTAGAAAAGCAGGGAGGATGTCTGTGCCATAAATACTCCTGTGCTCTAAGGTTAGCTCTGAAATAGTTCTGAGATTTCCCCCCTAATTCCCATTAAGCCATCTTGACAGTTGCATACTGCAGAGCTTTTAACCTCAGAGCTGGAACTTCTTACACTTGCACCTTGTCCTTTCAGACCTTCTTAGCTTCTTGACACACCTGCATTTATAACCGGGACATCAGCAGCCCTTTGCCTCTTGCCCCACATGGGCAGGAGCACCCACCTCCCAGTAACCCCAGCAGCCAGAATCCAGGTTTAGAGCAAGCTCAGACCCTGTACTGCTGGGAAAGGAGCCAAAAGACAAGAATGGAAAGCAACAAACGGTAGGAAAGGGGTGCCTGAGAAGAGGAGCACCTCCACTGTGCCTCAGACACTAAGACAGTGACATGGGATGGCCATGTTCAGCATAAAGGTCATGTGTTGTGGTGGTTGATGTTACTCAGACAGAACCACCAGCTCACCTGCCATCAGTCACTGCAAAAAGGAAGCAGTTGTGAAGAGGTGATGGTGAGGGTTTCCCCCCATCTTCATAATAATGCTGCAAGTCTCCAATGCACCCCAACTTTTCTGATGATGAAAACAAGGCTTATAGAAGAAAGAGGTGCGCCTGGAGCTATTCAGTGCCTGAGCCAAGATGTGGACCAGCCGATCCTCTCCCACAGCCTCAGGGAAGCATTTCACAATTGATGGAGATGCGACTGCAGCACTTCATTTTTAAGACATTTGTTTTCCGAGTAAGGTAAGCTTCCAGAACCAGACGCACCGTCCACAGGCTGAATTGGAGCACGCTGACTAGTCTGCAGGCGTTGTGTGAGCAGAAGGTATTCGGGGCCCTTTGCCGGGTTTCTCCTGGGAAGCGACTATCAGATTACAGAATTTGGCCTGGAGACATTTGTTCCTTCCCCTTTCCCTTTCTCCCTACATTAGTTTTCATTTCATAGCAGTCATTAGCTGAGCTCTGGGATGCAGTGTAAAAATCCCCCCTCACCTTGGAGTCCTAACTGGCAGCAGTTCCTTGAAACTCCTCAATCAGAGCACCATTTAAGCATCAAAACCTCATCAATTAGGCCTCAGTGTACCGGCATCCCGCGGCCTGGAGGTCACACTGAGGCGGACGTGGAGGAGCACCAGAGGCCTCATTACAGGCCTTGAGCTTTTGTGAAATTCCTGAATAAGCAGCGCGTGGAGTGTCTGCAGAGGAACTGCATTTTATTTTTCTGGCTCTAACAACCGCTTTTATGGACAATTTAACACTGTGGGTTGCCAGCTGTGTTAATGTCTGACCCCCTTCCCTCAGATGTCCACCTTGTGAAACAGCCTCAGATGCAGACTGTGGTCCCTCCCCCACCTTCCCAAGAAAACTATGCCTTTCTTAACATGGGGGCCCAGGCAACACACCAAGGACAAAGAGTCTCACCCCAGTTGCTACCTGCAGACACGCTCTTACACACATGCGCCCTTGCACATACCCCATTGCATACATGCCCTTGCACATAGGCATCCTTGCACACAACCCATTGCAGACACCCCCTTACACACATCCCGTTGCACAAACACTGTTGTAGACACTGCTACCTGAGCCCCCAGCAAAAGTGCTAATTCTTAAGGGTGGAGCAACTAAATGCTTAAAATATGTGTTTCCATCACAGCTCCTGGATTACTAAGATAAGGTTACAAACGGTGTCTGTGCATGCGGGGAAGGGACAGTAATACCCAGTGGAGCGGGCAGCAGACAGGAGGGAGAGTGTGGGTCGGCCTTGGAGACTGCACGCAGCTTCAACATGGCCAAATCAAGTTTTAAAGTCAGTTTTCTATTTGTGACCATTTCGGGTTTTTTTCAAAATATTAGATTTGTACTTCCTCTAACTCCCTGTATATAATCTTAATGATTTCTTTAAAGTTTCTTTATAGGGTTTTGCAGGTTCTAATTACAGTATTTTAATGACTTCATTTTTCTTGCGATAAGTCAGACTAACCAGAAAAATTCTACTATACAAAAAAATAATTCTGGGTAAAATGTATATTAAGTATTTCTTAAAGGCCTATGAAAATGAACAACCAAATAAAATGAGCATTTATATTTCTCAGTTGTAGTTTAGACTATGATTTCCCACTAAAAGAAAGCAGGACTTCTTGAAAAAAAAATCTGATTCTAAGTCTAGGGCAGGAAATGTACAAAATGAGTATGGAACATCTGGGGTCCAGTTGAAAAGACTTTGGATGAAACTCAAAGAGGCTCTCAATGGCCAAAGATGGAGCAATTTTTGCTTTATTAAGGTAATATTTTCAATTTATCAAGTTTATGAGTTTTTGCTTGTATACACATTACTCATGTGTATATTTTATATTGCATATTTTATATATAACATATAATACGTATGAAATTATTTATATACACCCATGCAAACCAACTAGTCACCTTTGGGTAAATGAGAAATCAATTCACTACAGTAAAACCTGGTATATAAACAAATCAAGTGTTATTTTGCATTTTTCATGGGAACTGTATCACAACCAGCTAGTTGATAAAAACTATCTCTTTATTCTGATTCCAATTAGTAAATGCAAAAGAAATGGTAAAACAAGAATATTATCATTGCACCTCCAATTAATGAATAAATCAATGAACTAACCACAAGTAGATGCTAATATCACATAAAGAAAGACAACCAGACATTCTGTGGCAGTTGATGAAAGTACACACTACCACTTAAACACCTGCCATAGAGGTTGAACCTGCACTTGATGCAGCCTCTGGATCCAGCTAACAGCTTGCAGGAAATACAGTGGTACCTTGAGATATGAGCAGACCAACATATTTTTTTAAGATACGAGCTGTGACTCGGTCCGTATTTTTGTTTGAGATCCGAGTGAAATTCCAAGATACGAGTCGTGATTCAGGAAGCTGCCACTAGTTGGTGTGCTGGCACATGGGTCCAGTATCAGCAGCACAACACCAGCATCTTGTACTTGCTCACATGTTACCCACAGAATTAAGTCTAATCTTGTGTGCTGTACTTGTTCTTGCATCATTTTTGCATTTTTTACTAACTTTTTTTGTGTGCTATCATGGGGTCAAAGAAAGTGAGTGTAAAGCACAGTGGTGAAAAGAAGAAGAGAATGATGTTGACAGAAGTAAAACAAGAAATAATAGAAAAACATGAGTGTGGTGTACGAGTAATTGAACTGGCAAGGCTGTAAGACCGCAATACATATACAATTTGTACCATCCTTAAGCAAGAGGATGCCATCAAAAGTGCAAATCCAGCGAAAGAAACTACAATTCTCTCCTAATTAAGGACAAATATCCATGAAGAAATGGAGAAGCTTCTGCCAGTGTGGATGAAAGAGAAAGAGCTGGCAGGAGATACAATAAAGGAGACTGTAATATGTGAAAAGGCACGTATTATTTATGGTGATTTGAAGAAGAAAGAACCATAAACCTCAAAAGAGGCAGCAGAAGATACATTTAAGGCAAGTCATGGCTAATTTGAAAATTTCAAGAAGCAATCTGGCATCCACTCGGTGGTGAGGTATGGTGAAGCTGCGAGTGCTGACGTTAAGGCAGCTGAGGAGTACATCGCACGTTTTGCTGTGCTTATCACAAAGGAAGGCTACATCTCCCAACAAGTGTTCAACTGTGATGAAAGAAGATTGTTTTGGAAAAAAAAATGCCCCGCAGGACTTTCATCACCACAGAGAAGAAGCTGCCAGGCCATAAACACATAAAGGACCGTCTGACCCTTATATTGTGTGCAAATGCTACTGGTGACTGTAAAGTAAAGCCACTGCTAATGCATCATTCTGAAAACCCTTGAGCTTTTAAGACTCACAAGATTCTTAAAAAAAAAAAACCTGCAGATTATGTGGCGTGCCAATGCTAGGACATGGGTTATGCGGCATTTTTTTTATTGAATGGGTAAATCTCGTCTTTGGTCCTGCAGTGAAGAAATATCTTCAAGAAAATAAACTCCTGATGAAAGCATTACTAATCCTTGATAATGCTCCAGCCCATCCACCTGGTCTTGAAGATGACGTTCTCGATGAGTTCAAATTCGTGAAAGTCCTCTACCTCCCACTCAACACGACTTCAATCTTGCAACCTATGGATGAGCAGGTCATTTCCAACTTCAAAAAGCTTTATATAAAGCACTTGTTCTGCCACTGCTTTGAGGTGACTGAGAATACAATTCTAACCCTTCGAGAGTTTTGGAAAGATCACTACAACATTGTGGTATGTTTATGCATTATTGACTTGGCATGGCAAGAGGTTACTAAGAAGAACCTTGAACTCAGCATGGAAAAAGTTATGGCCTGATGTTGTTGCAGACAGGGACTTCGAAGGATTCGAACCAGACAGTGGGACTGAGGTAGAAGCATTGGAGGAGATTGTGTCCCTTGGAAAGTCAATGGGTCTGGAGGTAGATGAGGGTGACGTAAACGAGCTCGTTGAGGAACATGAGGAGGAACTCTCAACTGAGGAGTTGAAGGAGCTACAGATGATGCTACATACGGAGCTTCTGCAAGAGACTAGTAATGAGGAGGAGGTAGAGTCAGAGGAAGTGATTTCTACAAGTGAAATTAAAGACATGCTGGCAATGTGGGAGAAGCTTTCAAGTTTCATTGAAAAGAAACACCCAAAAAAGGTTTCAACTGGTCGCGCTTTAGCACTTTTTAATGACACTTGTTTGTCACATTTCCATAACATTTTAAAAGGCAGGCAAAAGTAAACCTCTTTGGATAGATTTTTATTCAAAAGTCCTGCAAGTGAAAGCGCTGAAAGTGCAGCCAAAAAGGCAAAAACAGATGATGATTAAATGAAAAATACGTAATGTGAAGCTTAAGTTAAGTTTAAAGTTAAGAAAGTCCACTTTTTTTACAATTAAGTTTTTGTGGTTTCATTTTAAGTAAAGAAAGTGCAGTTTTAGTTTTGTTTAAAGAAAATGCAGTTTTAGTTTACATTTAGTATTAAGAAAGTGAAGTTTTATACGTGTCTACAGTGCCTGCCTCCCTCCCTCCTCCTCTGCCATTCACCTCTGTTAGCTGCACTTGTCTGTCTCCAAGGTAAGAATACAGTACTAAATACACTTTTTTCTTTTATTTCATATATATTTTTATGCATTGGTAAAGTAGACATGTGTGTTTTTTAATTAAAAATATGTCTTTTTTTATAATTTAGGATGGTTTGGGGATGTTTCACAGGGCTGGAATGGATTAAATCTATTTCAGTTATGTTAAATGGGAGAAATTTGTTTGATATACAAGTTTACTGACCTACGAGTTCAGTTACAGAATGAATTAAACTCGTATCTCAAGGTACCACTGTACAGAGAACAGATGAACATGTTGACCAGTTCCATGAGTGTGTGTGTGTGTGTGTGTGTGTGTGTGTGTGCGTGTGTATGATCAGCAAAATTTATTATGTGGATTTTTGTTTTCAGTTGTTGAATTGTAAGGAAAAGGAAAGGTTGTAGGGGGAACCTATAAATTATAAAGGACTTCAAAGAGAAGTCAAATAAAAAACGGACATGGTTAAATTTAAATATCTATGAACGCACCTTTGGGTGATTAAATTATATAAAAATGCAAGGAAGTGATTACAATAAAAGTCAGGAATTTTTGGAGGGGAAATAAAGATCTGTGATTGATATAAAGCAGATGGAGATGGTGGTAAAGTTCTATTTCTTGACCTAAGTATACGTATAAGGTTGTTTTTTCATTAAATTATATATTTTATGCAGTATATTATATCTGTTTTCAACTTTGCTATAAAAAATTAAAATATAGTAAATGTTATCATTAAGTTGGCAGTAAAACAAAGAATATTCTAGAAGTCCAAAACTGAAGAAAAAAAGGAGAATTCATAGAGGGCCATGAGGACTGAAGCTAGCAATAGGCCTTAGGGCAAAGAATAAATCTTGATGCCTTTTAGCCTCTGCTTTGAAGGCAATGTGAGCACTGGCTAGTGGTATTCTAGCATCCCTGTTAGAAGCAAAATAAAATCTTCTCTGAAAGAGCACAATTTTCGATCAGG
This sequence comes from Saccopteryx leptura, assembly GCF_036850995.1. Classification (NCBI taxonomy): domain Eukaryota; kingdom Metazoa; phylum Chordata; class Mammalia; order Chiroptera; family Emballonuridae; genus Saccopteryx; species Saccopteryx leptura. The sequence goes on along the minus strand of NC_089504.1, from coordinate 370,099,457 downwards.
TATCAAAAATTTCCCACAAATAAAGTTCCAAGGAATGTTAGCTCACAGCAAAAATAACAAAGCTCATGAGAACTAAGGAGCCACAGCTAAGAGACAACAGACTTAGGACTGCAAAGAATTGAGAAAAGGCAATGAACAGAAAATAATAGTAAGTATTCTTCATATGTTTTAAGAAAGAATGTACTGAAAGTCTGACCAAATACATTTTTAAGAACATCTACTATAATTCTAGAAATGAATGACAAATAAAACCAAAATTTATGACACAGGAGAGGAGCATCCAACTTCAGATAAGACACTATATGGGGCCCTGGCCGGTTGGCTCAGCGGTAGAGCGTTGGCCTGGCGTGCGGGGGACCCAGGTTCGATTCCCGGCCAGGGCACATAGGAGAAGCACCCATTTGCTTCTCCAACCCCCCCCCTCCTTCCTCTCTGTCTCTCTCTTCCCCTCCCGCAGCCAAGGCTCCATTGGAGCAAAGATGGCCCCGGCGCTTGGGATGGCTCCTTGGCCTCTGCCCCAGGCGCTAGAGTGGCTCTGGTCGCGGCAGAGCGACGCCCCCTGGTGGGCAGAGCGTCGCCCCTGGTGGGCGTGCCGGGTGGATCCGGGTGGGGCACATGCGGGAGTCTGTCTGACTGTCTCTCCCCGTTTCCAGCTTCAGAAAAATACAAAAAAAAAAAAAAAAAGACACTATACAGCAAAGTAATGTTCTTGTCAAGATTAATTGGTAAATCAGGAAAATAATACCTATTTGAAGAAATCTTAGAACTAGTAAGGTACTCAGATTTGGAGGGCAAAATAATTTGTGGTGCTGAATGGCAGCCTGATGTCCAGGCAAAGCGCTGGGCAAAGAACACAACCAGCAGGTGGAGAAAACAGAGCAGCTTTTGATAGTAAAAGAAAAATTACCAACTTGAGGGTCTGGATGCTAAGTGAGAAAAGAAAGGTAAAGATCTGAACCTAACAGTACCATTTTTTTTTTCAAGACATATAGCAAGCTGCTTAGGGAACGAAGCTAAGAGGCCAAGCAGTAGTAGTTTCATGTTGCTTAGAAGGAACAGATTAGATTTGAGGACCTACCAGTGGGGAGAAGTTCTTGTGAACGTCCCAGGATGTCACTCGGGAAACCTGGAGCCGGGACAAACCAGATTCAGATAAAATCAGCAGCTGGTACAAAACTATAGCAATATAGTTCTTTTGTTTTCTTGTTTTAAGATTTTTTATTTGTTGATTTTACAGAGAGAAGAGAGAAGGGGGAGCTAGAAGTATCAACTCATAGCTGCTTCACTTTAGTTGTTCATTGCTTGCTTCGCGTATGTGCCTTGACCAGGCAAGACCAGAGTTTTGAACTGGCGACCTCAGTGATCCAAGTCAGTGCACAATCCACTGCATCACCACAGGCCAGGCCAGGCCAGCAATACACTTTTTGAATGGTTTAGAAATATATACAGTCCTAAATGCAAGGTAATAATATAAAAGAGAGGAGGGGTTTAATAGAGTTGAAATATTATCTGATTAATGCTTTATCAAGTGATTTTTTAGTTTTATTAAACTTTAGGAGAGCATGTTATAACATTTACCACTAAAATAATAGTTATATATATTCAAATGGAGAAAAACAAAATAAGTAAAAATATTTGATTAATGCAAAAGTATCATAGTTAAAAAGATGAAAAAGAGTAACACAGAACAAAGATAAAGCTAATAAGAAAATGGTAGATGTATATTTAACTAAGTTAGCAATTTTGTTAAACTTAATTTATTTTTAAAGTTTTTTTTATTTTTTTTAATGTTTATTTTATTGATGTTAGAGAAAGAGGAAGGGAGAGGAAGAGAGAGAGAAAGATAAACATAGATCTGTTTCTGTATGTGCCCTGACCAAGGATTGAACTGGCAACCTCTGTGCTTTGGGGCATTCTCTAACCCAGTGGTCAGCAAACTCTTTAGACAACAGAGCCAAATATCAACAGTACAACAATTGAAATTTCTTTTGAGAGCTAAATTTTTTTAATTTAAACTATATAGGTAGGTACATTCCTTATCAAGGTAGCGCTCACACATAGTATTTTTTGGAAGAGCCACACTCAAGGAGCCAAAGAGCTGCATGTGGCTCACGAGCCGCAGTTTGCCGACCACTGCTCTAACCAACTGAGCAATCCAGCCAGGGCTGACTTAATTTATAAAATTATATTAAATTCAATCAAAAGACTAAGATTGCCAGACTGGAATAAGGAGTAAAACAAATATATCATTTACAAATAAATATGACAAATATAAAGACATGGAAAGACTTAAAATATAGGATAAAAAAATATGTTGCAAGCAAGCACTAATATTCTTCCTGTCCAAAACACCAACAGAAAATATACATAGTTTAAAAATATGTGACAGCTTAGGCCCTAAAAAAAGAAAAATAAAAGAAATAAAGAAGGCATTTTATAATAATAGTAGGGTCAATACACTGGAAATATATCATAATTCTGCATCTCTATATATCCAATATCATAGTTTCATATATACAAAGCAAAATAGAACTAAAATAAAATAAATAAATCTACAATTATTTGAGCTCCCTCAACTTCAGTTCTTTCACTAGAAACTAAAATATGGTCAAACACTGTAAAATATAGACGATCTGAACAACAGAAATAATAAATGTGATCTAATTGATATTTTTAAAATGTTAATCCAATAGCCAACAACAAACAAGACAAACTTTTCCTTAAAGGACAAGATAGTAAATACTCTAGACTTACAGGCCATATGATCTCTGTTGCAACTACTCATATCTGCTATTATAAGTGAAATCAGCTGTAGACAATATATAAATAAATGGACATGGTTATGTTTAATAAAACTTTATAAAAACTGTTGGTCCATGTAATTATGAGCCATTCTTTGATAACTGACCCAAATATACATTTCTTTCAAATTCATGTGGAAAAAATTTTCACAAATTGGCCAAATGCTTGATCATAACACAAGTCTAAAAATGTTTCAAAGAATTTAGATCATTCAGAATATATTGCCTGACCACAGTAAATTTAAGCTAGAAATAAATTAATAATATAGGGAGAAAATACTTAATATAAAATTTACACTACACTTTTTAAAAACTACATGTCAAAAATCACAAAGTAAATTAAAAATATTTTTAAGTGATAATAATAATATCATACACTGAAACTTAGAGATATTATAAAGCTGTACTTAGAAGGCTAGTATAGAAAAAAGAATTACCTAAGAATCTATGTCAAGGAATTAGAAAACCAGCAGCAAGTTAAACCCATAAAAAGTAAAGTAATAAGAATAAATGCATTAAATAGTAAAATATTAAAAAGGCATACAGCAGAGAAAATTAACAAATTAAAGAAAGAAGCTGGAGGTATCACACTACCTAACTTCAAATTACACTATAGAGCCACAATAATCAGAACAGCATGATATTGGCAGAAAAACAGACATACATAACAATGCAACAGAATTGAGAGCCCAGAAATAAAAACACAAATATATGGACAATTCATCTTCAACAAAGTAGCCAAAAACATACAATGGAGAAAATAAAAACTCCTCAATTAATGTTGCTGGGAAAATTGGAAAACCACATGCCAAAGAATGAAACTTGACTACAGTTTGTCCCCCTGCTCAAAAAATAATTCAAAATGAATCAAAGACCTAAATATAAGGTCTGAAACAATAAATTACATAGAAGAAAACATAGGTATAAACTCATGGACCTTGGCCATAGAGAACAATTAATGAATTTGACTCCAAAGGCAAGGGAAGTAAAGGCAAAAATAAACGAATGGAACTATATCAAACTAAAAAGCTTCTGCACAGCAAAAGAAATTGACAACAAAACAAATAGGCAGACAACTAAATGGGAAAGGATATTTGCAAACAACATCTCTGATAAGAGGTTAATATTCAAAACATATAAAGAACTCACAAAGCTCAGGAACAAACAAGCAAACAATACAATTAAAAAATAGGGAGAGTACCTGTACAGACATTCTCCCAAAAAGACATACAAATATCCAACAGATAAATGAAAAGATGCTTATCTTCATTAGCTATTTGAGAAATGCAAATCAAAACTACAATGAGATAACACTTCACACCTGTTTGAATGACTATTATAAACAAGATAGGTAAAAAACAATTGTTGGACAGGCTGTAGAGAAAAAGGAACCCTTATTCACTACTGGTGGGAATGCAAACTAGTACAACCATTAATGGAAGAAAATCTGGTGGTTCCTCAAAAAATTAAGAATGGAACTACCATATGACCCAGGTATCCCTCTGCTGGTCATCTACCCAAAAAACTCAAAAACATTGGTACATAAAGACACATGCACTCCATGCTCATCACAGCATTATTCACAGTAGCTAAGACATGGAAACAACCAAAATGTCCTTCGATAGAAGATTGGACGAAGAAGATGTATTACATGTATACTGTGGGATACTACTCAGCCATAAGAAGTGATGACAACATGGATGGACCTTGAGAACATTATACTGAGTGAAATAAGTAAATAAGAGAAAGCTAGGAACTATATGATTTCATACATAGGTGGGATATAAAACTGAGACTCATGAACATAGATAAAAGTGAAGTGGTTACCAGAGAGAGGGAAATGGGGGAGAGGGGGAAGGAGAGGGTGTGGGAGGAAGAGAGAAAGAGAGACAAATATATGGTGATGGGAAATGATTTGACTTTGGATGATGGGTATACAACATAAACAACAGTTCAAATCTATAGAAATGTTTACCTGAAACCTATGTACTCTTATTGATCAATGTCACCCTGTTAAAGTTAATTTTGTAAATAAAATTAAAAGAAAAGAAAGAAAAATAATAAAATGAGAGAACTCTTACAATACTTAAAAAGTAAATAAAAAGAGAAGAAAAGCATAGCTGGACAAGATCAGAAATGCAAAAAGATATCACTAACAAGTTTTAAGATGTCAAGTGCTTTCTGGCAATAAGCTTGAAATTTTTGTTAAAAGAATGTTTTGGTGGTAAACAGCTCTTCTTTTTCTTACCTTTCTTGACATAGTCTAACAGCTTGAAAAATGCATCCTGCACATGAAATTTGGATTTGGTCTTGTGCTTTGGTTTGGCCAATGAAAAGTGAGCTCACAATTAGTGAGCAAAGGCTTTAAATGTGTTTGTATGCTTTGGTTTTGTTACTTGTTCTTTTTCTACCCACTAAACGGTCTTATGTAGACTGTGACTGAGCCTGTGGAGCTGACCTGAACTTTACCTACAGCCTGGAGTCAAGCCCAGCTGAGTTCAGCAGGACCACATCTGACCTAAAGATTGTGAAAATCAACAAAACAAAAGCTGTGGCAAGCCACTCTGTTTTAGAATTGTTTAGCATTATTGCAGTCAGTTTTGACTAATATACCCTTGAAAAAAAGTTTGCCAGTTTTGAAAAAAGAAGCAATAGAACAATCTAAATATTCTTATTATACTAAATAAGAATAATTTAAATAGGAAATAACCATTAAAAATCATTTTTAAAAATATGGATTACAAATCTCGAAAAACATTCAAGGGAAATTAAGACTAATCTCTTTTATGAAAAGGGAACCTTGAATTCACTTGACAAAAATCAATCTCTATTAGTAATTAAAAAAATAAACACAGTAAATTAAGAGTAGAAAGAAATGTTTTTGTCTTAATAAAAGGTATATTAAGAATAACTAAAAGCAATTATCATTTTCTTTGTGAAGTATTGTAAGCTTGCGCCCTGAATTTGGGAAGAAAACAAGTTTGCATACAACTATTAGTTCTATTTAGCAGTGTGCAGTCTCTAAAAGTGCAATAAATAAGGAAAAGAAAAAAAAAGATAAGTAGAAAGAAGACAAAAAACAGTAATAATTCAGATATGAAGCAACTGTGTACATAAAACAATAGCACATAGATTATTTATTAGAATTAATGGTAAATTTATCAAAATATTTGGATAAAAAACCACTAAAAGTCTATATTTGTACAAATATAAGTAAAAATTTTAACTAAACTATGCCATTTATAATAACTTGAGCATTTAATTAGTCTAATGAAAGAGGTTCAAAATTCTACAGTAAAAGTTGCAAAACATTACTGAGAGAAATTAAAGAAGACCTTAATGAATAAATAAATAAATAAGTTTTAAAAAATTGAAAGACTCGAATTAAGATATAAATTCTCAAATTGATCTATGAAATGTTATGGAATTTCAATAAGCACTCCAGCAGAATTTTATCTTTTTGGAAATGAACGAGTGGCCTTTAAAATTTATATTAAAATACAATAAGTAATTTAAATAAAAATGTGTTAAGTGAATTGAGTAGCCAAATGAAAATATAAATCTTTATTTCTACTTCCCACAATAAATGGAAAATAAGTTAAAACAAAGCATAGCTCCAAAGATGAAAAATAGAACAATAAAACATTTAAAAGAAAATATAAAAGAATATTTTTATTATATTGTGGGAGACAAATATTTCTTTAATAAAAACAACCACCAACCATAAAGAATACAATTGATAAAAATATACTGCATTAAACTAAGAAATTTTATTTATCAAAAGACACTGTTAAGATTGTAAAAAGCATAGGAAAAATATTTGCAGTATCCAATGAAGGACTTACATCTGGAATATTTAAGACTCCTATTTGTCAGTATGAAAATGTGGACTACTCAAAAGAAATAAGGGTCAAAGTCTTGCATAAGCATTTCCCAGAAATGCAAATTAAACCACAAGGTGAGTACATTTTCTAGAATGGATAAAATACAAAAGTCAGACAATTCCAAATCCAATTACATGTAACAACTGGAACCTTGATACATTCGTTCTTGAAAGTATTATCATATCTCTGGAGCCATGTATAAGATGCACTTTAATTTTGGGGCCCGAAATTTGAAAAAAAATATGTATTACATAAAGTTATTGAACTCAACTTTTATTCATCATAAAATTCACACAACTCCTCATCACTGTCAAAACTCCCATCAGCTTGCCCTATCTGTGTCTGATGACAAATCACTATCTTCATATATTGTCTCATCCTCAGTTCCATCTATGACATTTGAAATGCCACACTTCTTAAATGACTTGACAACAATCTCAATCTTGATATTATCCCAGGATCTTTTCACCTAGGTACAAACCTCTCCTATTGTTTTGTTTTTTTTTCCCACTCTTCCGGCTGGTGTCAAATTACCCCCAGAATACTTCATCCATTGGTTCCATTAGTCTCTAATGGCAGCTTTGAAAGGTTTGTTAATGTTGACATCAAGTGGTTGGAACTGGGCTGTCAAGCCTCCAGGTATGATGGCAAGTTTTGTTTTTGCTCTGCAGCAATCTTCTTTGTGTTTTTGTTATGTGTGCCCTGAACTGATCAAGCACCAATAGAGCAGGTTTGCATAAGAGCCCACTGGTCTCCTCCACACTTTCTCAAACCAGATCTTCATCCCATCCTGATCCATCCAACCCTTGCCATGAACATGGACAATCACTCCATGAAGAATATCTTCTTTGGGCATTGTTTTGCATTTGAAAATCAGCACAGGAGGCAGCTTGGTTTCATCAGCACAACAAGCTAGAACAACTGGATCATGGCTCTTTTCATGTCCACTTGTCTTCACAGTTACAATTTTCACCCCCTTCTTATCAACAGTTCTGTTACTTGGGACATCAAATTGAAGGGGACTTTATCCATATTTGCAATCTGTCCCAACTCAAACTGATGTGTCATCTGACATTGAATGACAAAATGATGAAATTCAAGGACCTTCTGCTCACAGCTTTCAGGCATCTTTTGGGCAAGTCTGGTGCATGTACGCATGCTTAGTCCATTTTGTTTCTTGAACCTAAAGCACCAATTGTGTCCTCCTTTGAAATCAGTAACTTCTTTTTCATCAGTATTTCTTGCCTCATGCTGAAACATCTTGGTGGACGCAAGAATTCCCATTGCCCTTTGCTCTTCAATTCCCTCTCTAAATCAGGCCATTTTGCAGACTTGCCTCTCATGGCCTTCTTCTGTGGTGATGTTTTGAGTAGGATTTCTTCTCCCCATAGCCAGTCTCAGATTGATTTCTCAGTTGGAAGAGGACCACACTTACATCCAACAGCATGCTTTCCATTCACTTTTACAAACTGGATCCCTTTTAACTTGAATTCAGCACTGTACGAAAATTTTTTCTGAGCCATTTCTGGGCAGAACTTGGTAAAAGGTAACCTACTGTAATATACTGGTAACAAACGCAAAACAATGAGCGCAAAGACAAGTGCAAAAAAGTGGGAAATACAAGTTAAAAAAATCTACAATCACTGTATAAGATGCACCCAGTTTTTAGACCCCAAATTTTTTGCGTCTTATACATGGGAGAATATGGTAATTGATACAAGAACTTTGGGAAAGTGTTGGCAGTATCTACTAAAGCTGAATATATGAATACCTATGAAAAAGCAATCCTATTGGATTACAAAGAAACATATACTTATGTATAGAAAAAGACATATACAAGAAATTTCATAGCAACCCTCTTTGTAATTGACAAATACTGAAATTAACCCAATGTCTATTGATGGTCAAATGGGAAACAGCAATGGAATATTTTACAGCCATAAAAATGAACTAATTTGTATGCAACAGTATGATGAATATCACAAACATATCTTTAAACAAAAAAGTCAGGCTTCTGGCCCTATAGCTCTGTCAGTTAGAGGGTGTCCCAAGAAAACAACATTGTAGGTTTGATCCCCGGTCAGGTCACATAAAAGAAGAGACCAATGAATGCAAAACTAAGTGAAACAGCAAATGAATGCTTCTCTCTCTCTCTCTCTCCTTCTCTCTCCCTTCCTCTATCTCTCTAAAATTAATCAATAAATAAAAAATAAGTCAGACAACAATTATCATATATGCTATATCGTTCTAGTGTTTAAAGTTCACAACAGACAAAGCTAATCTATGTTTTATTTTTTTCAATTTTTTAAATTGAATTTACTGGGGTGACATTGTTTAATAAGATTATACAGGTTTCAGGAATACAGTTCTATAATTCATTATCTGTATGCTGCATTATGTGTTCACCACTCCAAACAGTGGTGGGATTCAGACAATTTGCACCTGTTTGGCAGAACCGATACCTAATTTTTTGTTGTTTGGCCAACTAGTTGTTAAAATGGCACTTATAATCAGGGCTCTCTAAGGTGGGTGCCTGGGCAGCTCTTCAACATGGAAATCCAAAATTTACTTTCCTTACTCTTTTTTAACATTCATCGGTGCAACAGCATATTCTAAGCACCCATAGTAATGTTCATTCTGTTCATAGGTGAAAAAATTTGATAGAACTATGCTTGTAATAGTTATTTATTCATTTCATAAAGCATTATACTTTTGATGAAATATTACATTTTAATTCCCTTGTGTTTGTTACTTCAGTAAACAAAGAGAAAAAGTGCCAAACAACCAGGGGTGACAACTTGTTTTGGTATTATTTAATATTTTTATATTGATATTTTAAAACTTTTTCTTTTAACAATCTAGTTTTGTGTACCTCTTTTATTGTTATTATTTAAGTATTAAATGCATGAAATAATAAACTACCATTTGGTATAACATTTTTTTGTACTTAAAACGGTCATTAGGGCAGAGAACTGGTTGTTAAATGATTTGAATCTCACCACTGACCCCCAGTCAAGTTTTTCTCCATTAATATCTATCCCTTCTACCCTCCTCCACTTCTCCCCATCACCCTTTCCTTCCTGCAGTCCCGACACTCTTGTTTGTGTCTATAAATTCTTTTTTTCCTTTCCCTTTCCTTTTTTTCTTTGTTTAATCTATGCTTTTAGAATGCACGGTAGTTAACCTTGGAGGGGGCCAAGTTTAGAGGAGAAGTCATGAGGGAAGTCTTGATAGTGCTGTAATGTCCTATTTCTCGCTTTAGGTACTCGTTACATGGGTCTTTTCACTATTTAAAATTTCTTCACACTGGGCACATCTGATTTTCATGCTTTTTTGTAAGTCTAGTCTATTGCAATAAAAACATGTTTAAAGCAATTTTGAAATAAAAGTATTTTTCAATAAGCTGAACTGAGAGCATTATACCAACAAGCCATACATAGAACATCTCTAAGGGTTTTGATATGGAAGAAGTAAATTAATTCCAGACAGAATATGTGAAATGAAGAAAGTAGTGGTTAGAAAGAAATTAGTAAATAGGTAGTTAATCTATACAAATATTGATTTAATATTGTACTAATACTTTTTAATTTATCATATAGCTAACAGTTTTAAGATGAATATGGTCTGAAGATCTAATATCTATGTAACATGGGGACTGCAGTTGACACCACATGTATAATTGAAATTTGCTAACAGAATATAGCTTAAATGTTCTCACCAAAAACAAACAAACAAAGTAAATATTGAGGCAATAGATGTGTTAATTAACTTAATGGGGAAAATCCTTAAAAATAAATTAAAAAAAACAATTTGATGAGAGAATAAAAAAGTATCCAAAGCTTCTTTTATTGATCAGAGAATTACATATTAAATTAGTAATGTTAATAATTATGTGAGATGATTTATTGAGTAATTACTCAATAGTTTTATAATATTTAAACTTGTAGATGACATTAAAAACTCTTCAAATGAACAAAAAATGTTTCTATTTATAATTATACACATATACACAGTGTTAGTTATCTATTATTATGATCAAATTACTCCTAAAATTAAGATTAAAAAGCAAATAATTTATTATTTTATAGTTTCAATGGGCCAGGACTTCAGCAGTGGCTTAGCTGGGTAGTTCTGGCTCCATATCTTTTCTTGTGTGTGTGTGACAGAGACAGAGAGAGAAACAGAGAGAGGGACGAATAGGGACAGACAGACAGGAAGCGAGAGAGATGAGAAGCATCAGTTCTTCGTTGTGTCACCTTAGTTGTTCATTGATAGCTTTCTTATATGTGCCTTGATGGGGGGCTACAGCAGAGTGACTGACCCCTTGCTCAAGCCAGTGACCTTGGGTTCAAGCTGGTGAGCTGTGCTCAAACCAGATGAGCCTGTTCTTAAGACAGCAACCTGGGGGTTTTGAACCTGGGTCCTCTGCATTCCAGTCCAATGTTCCCACTCTGCCACTGCCTGGTCAGGCTGGCTCTATATCTTTTATTACATTTTAAACCAAGATGTATTTCAAGGTTATAGTAATCTGAAGGTTTAGCATTAATGCGGCTACTGCACATGCCTCAGTTTCTTGCTGGCTGATGGACGAAGTTCTCAGTTTCTTGCCACAGTGGCCTTTCCGTGGATCTGCTCTAAACACAGAAGTTGGTTTTCCCAAAGTGACTCTTCAGTGGATGACAAAGAAAAACCAAAAAGATGGAAATTGCAGTCTTTATTTTCTTATTTTTATTATTAGTTTTTCTAGCGAGAGAGAGAGAGACACACACACACACACACAGAGACAGAGACAAACAGGGACAGACAGACAGGAAGGGAGAGAGATGAGAAGCATCAACTCATATTTGTGGCATCTTAGTTGTTCATTGATCGCTTTCTCATATGTGCCTTGACTGGCGGATCCAGCCCACCAATGACCCTTGCTCACGCCAGTGACCTTGGGCTTCAAACTAGAAACCTTTGGGCTCAAGCAAGTGACCCCATGCTTAAGTTGAGTGAGCCCACCCTCAAGCCAGCGACCTTGGCGTTTCAAACCTGTGTCCTCAGCATCCCAGGCTGACTCACTATCCAGTGTGCCACAGCCTAATCAGGCAGGAACTTGCAGTCTTTAAAATCAAACCCCAGGAGGGACACAATCACAAAGGCAATAACATATAATAGTACACAATAATAAAAATGCTTGTAAATTGGTACATTTAAAATCTACAATCTTAAACTATTATGTTTGAAAACAGAAAATTATTTTTAAATGAGTCAATATTTCAAATTAAGGAATTAGAAAAAATGTAGTATAATTGAAGAAAAAAGAAAAAAAAAGAATAAGTATAAGAGAAATTAATAAACTAAAGAAAAAAGTACATAAGAGTCAAACTGAGTTTATTTATAAGACTAAAAAGAGAACAGTCATGGTTAGATGATCAAGAAAAAAGATATGGCACAAGTAAAAAATATTAAGAGCAAGAGACTATAATTACAAATAAAGTAGAAATTCAAAATATTTAAAACTATATTATTATCATCTTTATGTTAATACATTTGAAAACTTAGGTGAACTGGACAAATATCTGTGGGGAGACAATTACATCATTCACTCATTAAAAAAAAGACAAACCAGAATAGTCCTAAAATAATTGAAGAAATGGAATCAATAGTTCAAAATTTTCTACCAAAGTCATACTAAGTTCAGATAGTTTTATGAGTGGGTTCTATCAAAACATTAAAAAAATAATTCTGATTTTACTCAATTTCTACAAAAAAAAATATAGACAAAACCCCAAAATACTTTTATAATATTTTTTAATGTGCTAAACTCATTCTATATTTTCTCTTCCAGCTTTGGAATCAGCCACTTTTCCAAAGCATCTTTAGTGGCTGTTGTAGGTACCTTACCCAGACACCCCCTACCAGGCCTGTACTCCCCCAACTGCTGCGCGTAGATGGCTTATGTTTCACAACTTCCCCTTCTTCAGAGAACTCCCCTGGGCTACGCGGAGGTTTCTTATACCTTAACCTCAGTAGCCCACAGCCAATTAGTAACTGAGGTAGGGGACAAAAGGCTTGCTTCAAGCTGTGACAAACCAGTGTACGACCAGGCTGAAGCTAGTCTCCAGCCAAGCCTATGTCTTCACTTAGCTTTTGTCTCCAACTCTATCCTGCTTTCCTTACTCTTCTCCTGAGAGTTCTACCTCAACAAATTATTTTCACAAGAATCCCCCTCTGTGTTCAAGGAACCCAACCAAGACACAGTCTTAGTATGTTTCAATAAGAAATAATATTAGGATGCCATAATATGGGCATCTACATTGTTTTTAAAGCATTGCAGTGGATAGAGCTAGAAAATACTTTTTTAATGAAAAAAGTTATTGAGTTCAAACTGGTATTTCCAATTCAATTTTAAAATTATAAAACGTTAGTTAACTTTTCTGATTTTGTACCTGCATCTTTTTTCTCACCCACTGAAGAAAATCCTGGCTCCTAACATCATCAACAAATCTATTTGTTAAAGAATTTTTTTTTGCCACAAGAACAAAAACAGATCATAAAATAATATAATGTTTATTTAATATTATGTTTATTTTGTTTTATGTCAATATTATTTATTCCAAAGTATAACGCTTTAATTCATTTGCAATTATCTTACACAATAATCCTTAAAAACTCAATTAAGACTCTACATTTTAAACATTTTTTAAGGATAATTATGCCAACTGTCATTTAATTCATATGAGAAAGTCTTGCCATGATATTCAATTTATACTTATGCTCATATTAGGTGTATAAGATCATGTCCCTCTATTAGCAATGCGCCCTTTTCTCAGTGTTTGTTGCTGATAATTACCTCTTATTTACCTGGTGTTTCTCACACTTTATGATAAGTTTGTTTATTTTTACTGAGTAGAAAATGACATAGAATATTGTGTTAGTTTTAGGTATACAACATAATGAGTTGATATATAGATACAGTGATAGATAGATAGATGATAGATAGTGAAATGATTACCATATTGTTTATTTCTAACAAGCACCCAGGTGAAACTTATGCTAATAATCCATGGACATAATTTAAATAGTAAGGGTCTAAAAATATTTAAAATTGCTTGTTACCCATTTTGTATTTATACTTTTGTTTAACAACTCTTGGATTTTTTCTTAAAATAAGAAATATTTTTGAAAAATTAACCAAGAAATGTGAACATTAGAACTGTCTTGGAGATCAATATTTTTTGTTTTTACTGTATGATATTCAATAAATATTTCTTAAATTATTTTAGTAATATGGTCCATGAACATGTAAGAAATTTGTTCTTCATTTCACTTCCAACTTCTTGACATTCCTTCTTTCCTCCTTCTCATCACTTCCTATCTCAAATTTAGACTTTGAATCACCTGCATGAGCACCACCTTCTTTCCCTGCCTTCAGTTTTACTCACATTAGTTGCAACCAGAAAGTTCAAGCTACTCGCAGATTTTTAATTCTGTATCTTTTACTTGTACATGACTGAAGTTTCTCAGTAGATCCACTCTCGTAAGAGAAATATGTGTAATACATCTAATTTGTAGAGAGCAAAGTTCTCCTTTTCCAAATATTTTTGTTGTGAAAATACACTGCTCACAAAAGTTAGGGAATATATTATCATTTCATATTCATTTAGAAATATCCCTTAATTTTGTGAGCAGTTGTAAGGCCGCCATCATGGCCATACATGTGCAAGTTCGCTTTGAATTCGGATAGAGTGACTAGACGGTAGAGAAACAGCGGAGCCCAAAACTGGTTATCCATGCCTTTATTCTAGCCTTGCACTGGCAGGCGAGTAAATACACACAGCAGGAAAACTTCCCTTTCCATTCAGGGCTCCCAAAGCCACTGATTTTCTCCTGGTTTTCCTAGAATCAAAGGCCCCACTAGCTCAGTTCCCTCTGGTTCCCATCTCCTTCTCTCTGCACAAACTGGCTTTTCTTTCAGCACCTGCCATTTTGGCTGCCTCTCTCCTCTACAACAATGTGGCCTCCTCCTCTTAAAACTTTTTGGCACTAAATCCCCTCCTCCAGCAAACATTAGCATAACCAAGCCCTTTCCCAAGCAAAAAGGTAATTAACTGTATCCCCTGGCAGCGGCCATTTTTAACAATAAAAGTGAGCAAAATCAAACCACACAAATTTTACAAACTTATTTGCCCAACAGTAGTATATTTAAAAAAATATATTATACATATACATTGCCTTTCAAACAGAGGATGAAGATCTTAGTCTACTAGATCCTGGGGTTTAGTTGTTGTTTTATGGAGTACTATAATGTAGTAAACCCTTAGAGGTATTATGAGTGATGAGGCTAATTGCTCCTATGCAAAATGATCCAGGCAACTGAAACATTAACTTCTTGCTTTTATTTTATTTTTTTAAATTCTTCCCAAATTGTCACCTACAATGTCCAAGTGCTATTAGTTATTGGCCTAAAATAGAACTTTATCAAACTTTGCATTTTATAATGTGGTTTTAAAAAATCATATAGCCAAACTTATAAAGATAATTCTGTAGCAAATTAACAGTTATTTATTTTGTCAGTTACTTATGTAGTCAGTTATTTGTATAATCAGACTGTGGGTATAAAGAATTTACTTATGAATTAAGAACTGAATTTTAGGTTTTGGTACATTAGTGCTGTAACATCAATTTTGGATAAGGAGGGAATTTTCTTTTTTATTTTTTTACTTCAGTATTTTGGTGAGATTATCAGGGATTCAGATACTGTAGTTATATTCTTTTCATGAGTTTGTTTGATAATAAAGTCCCCAATTTTAATTAACAGTTGAGTTCCAACTGATCATTGGCTCTCCATGTATGTTGTTGAGTGGTTTAGTCTGCAAATTCCAAGATTTTAAGTTTTTAAAAAATATATGAAATAGCTTTAGTTTTTTTTTCCTAAATGTTTTTAAACTCATGTATAATAAATTACATTGCTACTCAACTGCGCAGAGGTTGCTCATTCAGGATAAAGATAATTTAGTATCTTTTCATCTTCACTGTATCTCTCCTGTATAATACACACACATACACCACACTCACACACATATAAAGGCACACGTATATACATACCACATGGGGGAGAAAGTGAACAAGAGGAAATGAAAGAGGAATTCCTAAGGTGAGCAAATTGGGGAAGAGAGAGATGAGATGCCCAGAGTTGTGAGCGAAAAGCACAGCCCAGATTACGTTCTGTGTGAGTCTAAGTTTCCAGCAAATTTATGGAAGCATTCCTTCAGCCTTTTAACTAGAATATTAAAATTTTCAGAGAACGGAAAATCTCTCCAGATTTATTTAGGCAAAAAAACCCACAAAACGTAACCTACAAAAGAGCCGAGCACCTTTGGGACAAAGGCAGGATCAGAAGTTGGAGAAGGGGCCCGGAGGAGGGAGCTTGGTAAGGAAGTCACTCTTCCTCAGTGACCCAAACACCCGGACCATGAAAGTAAACCGGTATCTCTGACCAAATACGGTGTCTGTGCTAAAGAGACTAAAAACTCCCCAAATTACCCAAGCAGAGAAGGCAACTCAATACCACTACACTGAGATCAGATGCATTTAAGTAGCACCATTTTCTCTAATTCTTAGAGCTGTTAGCAGAAACCCTGTTGCTTTCCAAGTCCCTCTGCATTTTTCTTCTTGACCTCACACACCTCTGGGCATGTATATGCAGGAAGAGAGAAGTGGCTTGAGCAGAAGACTAAAGTGGTGCACAATTCTGTCACCAGTTCATCCTAAATCAACTGAGAGCATCAGAAGAAATGGATTGGAAAAAAAAAACCCCACCTAGAAAAGAGCATTTATTTTTTCACCTCATCCATGTAGCTTTGGAGCCACCAGATGGCGATGTTGCAGACCCGCGTTTCCAGCCACCAGAGGTAATTGAAATGTGGGAAGGGACGGATTCAAATGAATCCTGAAGTATGTTGAAGTGTGGGTTCCTGACAAAAAAAAAAAAAAAAAAAAAAAAAGCAAAGAACAACAGTTTCTTAAAGCCAGGAATAACTTTTCTTCCAAAGTTCATTTTGAAACAGCAAGAACCTGCAAAGCAGCTTCAATGGGGTTAGATCAGCTTATCATCAGCCAGGTCGTGTATAAAAAAAAAAAGTATTTCAGAGAGCCAAGTTTTGCTTGATGACTCCAACAAGAGATAAATCAATGAAACCAGTGACTCCAGTCAAAACAAAGTCTGAAGAGTTTCATGTCACCACATTCCTTTGGTTTCTTCTTCCCATTGACTGGGCTCCTTGCTGCTTCTCATCACAACTCGTCACCCACACTAGCAACATGTGCACACACTCATTTTAAAATGCAAATGGTGTAGAATTACCAGTCACCACACTGGCCAACCAAGGAAAGCGTCCATTGATTTTCTGTGTTGTATATTGATCCAGATAAATTCAGTGGCTTAAGGAGCTCATTAATACAAATTTGAAATAATCTGAACATAAACTGAGTTAAAGTTTTCTCTTTCCCTGTGTCTAGACTCATTTAACTCAATTTTTGGAGCCCAATACTACGGAGGCTAAAGCTCCACGTGCAGTATTCACTTGATTTCACTGTGTCCCATGGCATGCTCCTCGCTCACACCCTGGCTCTCTGTCAAAGATTAAAGTCAGAAGGAGCAGGGACAGATAAGAGAGTGTGGATGGAGAAATATAAATATACTCTAATTAGTGGGGGTGGGTGTATGGGTTTGAGGAAAACTCCAAATATGGTCTCCGATCTTGGTTCAAGGTAAGATGCAGTAAGCACCAGTTCCCTGACTTCCCCCAATGAATGCAGCTGTATGACCTGGACAGAATGAATAGAGCAGGGGTCCTCAAACTTTTTACACAGGGGGCCAGTTCACTGTCCCTCAGACTGTTGGAGGGCCGGAATATAAAAAAAACTATGAACAAATCCCTATGCACACTGCACATATCTTATTTTAAAGTAAAAAAAGGGGGGGAGAACAAATACAATATTTAAAATAAAGAACAAGTAAATTTAAATCAACAAACTGACCAGTATTTCAATGGGAACTATGCTCTTCTCACTGATCACCAATGAAAGAGGTGCCCCTTCTGGAAGTGTGGTGGGGGCCGGATAAAAGGCCTCAGGGGGCCGCATGTGGCCCACGGGTTGTAGTTTGGGGACCCTTGGCATAGAGAATCTCTTGAGGGCTCTAAATAGTAAATAGTAGCAGGAGGGTTAGGAAAGAACACCCAAATTTGTTGTATTATTAAATGAGCAGTGAGTTTCACATTTTTTCTACTCTGTCCCCCAGTGTGGATACATAGTAGCATAAACTCTGGAAACGAACACTAACATGGAGACAAAGAACACATTAGGGGAAAGAGATAAAGCTGTCCTTATTCACAGAGGACACAATGTGCTATGTAGAAAACCTCAAGAAATCTACAAAAAGCTCCTAGAAATAATAAGTGAGTTTAGCAAATCACAGGACATGAGGCAACACACAAAAATCAATTGTATTTTATATAGTGGCAATAAACAGTTGGGAACAGAAATTTTAAAAACCACTGCTTACAGGAGCTTTAAAAAACAAAATACTTAGATATAAATCTCACAAAACCTGTACTGTATCTCTGTGCTGAACACTGTAAAATGCTGATGAAAGAAATCAAAGACCTAAGTAGATCAAGAGACATACAGTAGTACTCAGGTATTAGAAGACAACACGGTAAACATATCAATTCTCAGATTAAGCTATACATAACATAATTCCTGTTGGAAAAGCAAACAATGCAACTAAAAATGAGCAAAAACTATAACAGACACTTATATATATGGTAAAATACACACACGCATGCACACACACAAAAAGATAATCAATATCACTAGCCATTTGGGAAATGCAAATTTAAATCACATCTGTAGAGTTACTAAAACAAAACACACTAATAATGCCAAGTGTCGGTGAGGACACAGAGCAGCTGAAACTCTCTCACATATTGCTGGTGGAAATGCAAAATAGTACAGACACTCTGGAAAAGAGTTTTGCAGTTTGTGTAAGGCTACATGTATATTTAACACAGGACCCAGAAATGCTGTTCCTGGGTATTTCAATTAGAGATATAAAAGTATGTATTCATACAAAAAGCTGTACATCAAATAATTATAGCAGATGTATTCATAGTTGTCAAATATGAACACAATCCAAGTATCTACGAGTGAATTGATAAACCCAATGTGATACATCCATACCATGGACCACCACTCAGCAGCAGAGAGGAACAGACTATTGCCACACACAACCCCTTGGATGAATCTCGAAGGTGGTATGTGGACTGAAAGAAGCCAGTCTGCTGAGGTCACATAGTGCATGATTCCATGTATGGCATTCCCTAAAAGACAAAACTATAATCACTGAAGACATATCAGTGTTTACCAAGAGTTAGGTGTATGGGGAGTCCACAAAGAGGCTGTACAAGGGTCTTTGGAGGAAGATGGAACTGTTCTGTGTCCTGGAGATATACTAATTTATAAATGTGGTAACATAGAACCATATACTCCCAAAAGATTCAATTTTACTGTATGTTAACTTAAAAATAATGACATGCAACCATTGTGTCTAAAAGGTAGCATATTTTATTCTGTGGGAGCAAAAACAAGCCAAAAAAAAAAAAAAAAAAGAAGAAGAAGAACTTGTTCACACCTTTATATGACAGACACTTTACATATATTATCTCATTTAATCCATACCAACTCTCCAGTTGGTTGGATTTTATTGTTCTCACATTACAGATGATAAATGAGCATTTAGAATGGTTAAATAAATGTCTAAAATTAGATAGCTAAAAAGTAAAAATTTGAAAAGACTTTCAAAACTTGACACTTTCAAAACTATGTTTACTTGCTGTGGTATATAGCTTCCCCATCACTTATTAAAGGACACATGTCAATGCTACTTAAAAAATAAATTTTCAAACCACTTTTAAAACTATATAACATAAAACTTATCTTTTTATTAAGCTAGCCCCAGTAAGATTTCTACTTGGGAATATCCTATTAGGTACTGGTTGGTTTTTCTGCATAGTTTTAGAAAGTTCTTTTCCAAATCCTATGATTTAGGCCACTATCTAATTTTGATTCACCCTATCTTTCTTATTATACATGGAAAAGGCTTTTATTTTATGACATACCTTTCACAGATAAAAGATTCCCTTTCTGAGGTTGTTCTATCTCAAAATGGAAATCTCACTCAGACCCTAATTAAACATGGCCCTACTACTTAAACTCTCTTATTTAAGAACATTGTCAACAGTGGTTCACTCTTTTGAAGTAAAACACCATCACATATGCAGTTAGTAGAGTTCTAGCAATCACACCTACATGTGGAAACCACTGACAAGCCCAGAGAGAACTGCCCTAGGTCTTTCCTTCAAGAGAAAGAAGTCTGCACACCAAATTTCTACCATTTCTACTTCCTCACACAGCATTTAGCTAAACAAACAAACAAACAAACAAACAAACAAAAAACAACAATAAAATCTGACCCTAAAGCAAATAACTTTAACACCTTCTTCAATAAATAAGCATTTTGCTATTCAACAGGCTTATCACCATGCCCTGGTCTGTCATCCCTGTTTAGGAAGTGGAATTATCTAAAGAGAGCAAGAAATCTTATGTATGCTATCACAGTTGTCAAAAGTCACCCCATTTTAACTCACCTGTAAAGAAAAGGAAAAAAGAGCAAAAACTCTGATTTAGAAGTTTAAGTGAGGAGATTTGTTAACAACATACAACTGTTCCTGATTTACAATCCTGTGAGTAAAAATGAAAGTGTGGAGATAAATTCCCAAATATTATTAAGTTATACGCAACTGCCTTCACTTCACAGTTTTTCTTGTATTCAAGTGTGGATAAACAAAGAAACTCTGTCACAGGTAACCCTAAGAGCCCCATGTCTAGACTGCAGGGTAGAAACTCATTCACTGCCCTTTCCAGAGAGATGAAGGGAAGGGAAGGGAAGGGAAGGGAAGGGAAGGGAAGGGAAGGGAAGGGAAGGGAAGGGAAGGGAAGGGAAGGGAAAGGAAGGGAAGGGAAGGGAAGATATATGTCTATGTAACTTACCTGTTCTTTCTGTATGGGCTCTGGCTCAAAGACTTAACAACACTTGCCCTAACTTGTATTTGATTAATTTGCTAAAGCACTCACAAAATTCAAGAAAATATGTTAGTTACTAAGTCACTGATTTATTATAAAAGATATAACTCAGAAACCACCCAATGGAGGAGGCACACAGGGCAAGTGTGTAAGCAGAGAAGAGTAGCAATGCTCCCCCATCATTCCCATGTGTTCACTGACCCAGAAGCTTCCCAAATCCCATTCTTTGTGTTTTGATGGAAGCTTCATTATAGAGGCATGATTGATTAAATATTTTGCTATTGGTAACTGAACTCAATCTTTAGATAGATAGATAGATTATGTATCTGTTTCCCTTGCTACACTAAGATCTTTTTAAGGGAAGAAATTAAGCACTATATATTTTGCCAGTAGTATTGTGAACTCTAGCACAGTGATTTTCAACCTTTTTTGAGCCTTAGCACATTTTTACATTTACAAAATCCTGGGGCACACCACCTACCAAAATGACACAGAATGACACTAACTGTTAGAATTTATTTAAAGTTTAAATAAATTAGTTTACTTAAAAAAGTTAAATAAAAAAGGATAACTCCCTCATATATACAGTCCCATGTAACATCCCTCATATACACAGTCCCACGTAACATCCCCTTATAAATACAGTCCCACGTAACATCCCCTCATATACAGTCCCATGTAACCTCATATATACAGTCCCACTAATAGATACTGGAACTTTCATCAAGGTTGTGGGTTCAAATCAATTTGGCAAATACTCTCTCTATATAGAGACTGGACAAAATCAATTTTAGAAAATGTTGGGTACTTGTGTAACATCATAAGTCCTCAGAGCATCTCTACTGTCAGATTGAGAAGTTTGCTTTCTAGGTAAGGATTCTGATAAATACTGGAGTTCTCCCTGAGGTTGTGGGTTCAAATCCCATGGTCAGCTGGGTGCAGGGGCCTTGGTTCTGTCTGTTTTGATGGTGTATATAGAGATTTGAGCTCTTTAAGAAGAGACCCTTCAGGAGGCCATATACAATAGAGATAACATTATGATGCATTATATATCACCCTCTGTGGGGGCCTCTTTTAAAAAGAAAAAGGTCAAATATCTATATACACCATCAGGATAGACATAACCAGCTGAGGCTGAGGCTTCATCTAATGGTGGCAACATTTACCTCCAGTCCTAACCAGGATTAGAAATCGGGACCATGGGGAGGAGTAGCAGCTTCAACTACTCGCGGCGGCCACAAAATGACTAGTGCACGGCAGCCCAAACAGGGACCTTCCTGGGTGTGGATGAGAGGCAGCCTACTATTGGTTCATCGCTAGTGGTCGGGATGAATCCTAGAAGGTGATTGGTCAGTGAGCGTTCCCTGTGCCTCTACTCTTCCTGTCGCTGATAGCTGGAGGGATTGTGAGGGGAATGTTTATGTTTGGATGGAGGCGGCTGGCAGCAAGCCGGATAAATAGCCTCCATGGGCCGTATCCGGCACGCGGGCCATAGTTTGGGGACCCATGTTTAATTTCCCCACGGCACACCTGACTATGTCTCGTGGCACATTGGTTGAAAAACACTGCTCTAACATATACAGTGTGTCCATAAGTCATGGTGCACTTTTGACCAGTCACAGGAAAGCAACAAAAGACGATAGAAATGTGAAATCTGCACCAAATAAAAGGAAAACCCTCCCAGTTTCTGTAGGATGATGTGGCAGCATGTGCGCATGTGCAGATGATGATGTAACACCGTGTATACAGCAGAGCAGCCCCACGGCCATGCCAGTCAAGATGTGGATGGTACAGAGGAAAGTTCAGTATGTTCTGTGGCTCACTAAATTCGAATCCATGACCAAAGTGCAACGTGAATATCGGTGCATTTATAATGAAGTGCCACCACATAGGAATAACATTACTTGGTGGGATAAGCAGTTGAAGGAAACCGGCAGTTTGGTGGAGAAACCCCATTCTGGTAGGCCATCAGTCAGTGACAAGCCTGCAGAGGCTGCAGGGGTCCCCAAACTTTTTACACAGGGGCCAGTTCACTGTCCCTCAGACCATTGGGGGGCCACATACAGTGCTCCTCTCACTGACCACTAGTGAAAGAGGTACCCCTTTCCGGAAGTGCGGCGGGAGCTGTATAAATGGTTTCAGGGGGCCACATGCGGCCCGCGGGCACAGGATAGCTATCTAAGGAGCCCTAAAAAATCTGTGCGTGAACCCACATCAAACTGCACTGAATAGGTATGAACCTGGGAGAGTTTTCCTTTTATTTGGAGCAGATTTCACATTTCTATCGTCTTTGTTGCTTTCCTGTGACCGGTCAAAAGTGCACCATGACTTCATGAACACACTGTATTAGGTGCTCAAGAAATGTTGAGAGAAGGAAAGGGAAGAGAGAAAAGGAGAACAGGAGGAAAAGAATGAAGAGAAAAGAGGTCCCAGATCAGGAGATGAATTGTCTCCCAATTATTCAGAAAGATTGAGCCTACCATTGGCAGAAGGGACTCCCCCAGAAGACACCTTAGTGTCTTTAATGACCCCCCCATCATTTTCCTTTCCTGATGCCAGGGAAGCAGGGAAAGGTGGCCCTTCTACAATTACAGGAGCTGTGAAGTGCTGGCAGATGCTTCGCCAACTAACCACCTCCTATCCTCCAGCAGGAACTTAAATTAAAATAAATCCGTGTCCCATTGTGGTAGGCTGTTAGCAGGTATGAGCAGAGCAAGGTCAATAGGCCAGGAACATAAGGCCACCAGAGTGGAAAGCCCCAGGTACCTGGCAACTGGCAAAACTGGGCAAATAAGGACCTCACCTCCAGGTGACCTCTCCTCCTGTAGCTGATCTGTGGTTTAGACCCCTTGATTTCATATCACCTCTGACCTTTCCTCCCCTGGCATATTGCCGGTCATGTGGGTTTAGACCCTCTTAGAGGAGGAACAAACAAGAAAGCCAGAGAATAGCACTTAAACATTAACCCCCAGAGCTAACATATAGGCCTCAGTTGTGTTCAGCTCCAGGCCCAGAAAACAGCAAAACCAGACAAAGGAAAGCCATTGGTTGACCTCAGGACCAGCTGCGTTGACTAATAACCCCTATCTTGGTGCCGACCAATCAATAAAGACCACAACCCTAAAAGACACGCTCCATGAATATTCTATCGAGATCCTCCCTTGGGACCTCCCCTAATATCTCCACCCTTAAAGTCCCTTAAGACTGAGGTCACAAGGTGCTGTCCCTTTGGAGTACACCTGCACTGTTCCCTTCCCCTTCCTCCTTTTCCATTTCTTCCCTCCAGTGTGGGGACTTGCAACCAGAATAAATTCTTCCTTGACTTGCCTACTTTGTGTCTTGATTGAATCCTTTCTCTCAAGAAGACAAGAATCGAGGTCCCCTCACTCCCCCTGTACCACCAGCACACCAGCATCTGATTTCCTGGTCTGGGATAAAAGCTATTTGGGTGGGTAACACAACCTTCAAGGAAAGTTTTCACTATTTCCTGTTACTTTACTGCACACACAAAATTAATGACAATAATAATTATTAGAGCCAGTAATCTTATAATATGATCATCGTGTCAATTGGGAACCGACTACATGCACAGCGCTGTGCTAGTTGTTTTCCACAAGTTATACCAGAGATCATGGAAACACAGGCACAGTGTATGTTTACATGAATGAGGGGCTAATTATTTTTTTCACTAGTGAGCACAACACAAATAACTTGTGATTCAAGAGAAGCAGTGATGTACGAAAGGGGCACAGTGTGACTGTGGGCTCTGATTTGTTGTATGACACCAACACTCCTGATCGGGGCTGGTATAGAAAAGGAGGGCTTTGTAGCCCTGCTTTTCAAACTTCAATGCGCGTGTGAGTCACTCGGGCTCTCGTTAAAGGCTAGGTCTGACTCAGGAAGTCTGGGGTACGATTCTGTGTTTCTAACAAGCTTCCTGGTGAGCACAACGCAGTTGATTCTTGGGCTACATTTTCTGTAGCAGGAATCTAGATCACCTATAAGGCAACATTTAACTCCTAAAGTTTTAAACTAAGGAGGAGATTGTCTGGAGGCCATATGAAGGTCGGTGAATTACAGTTTCATAAATTCCACCCACATCCAAAGCTGGGAATGAGGAGTGTCTCTCCTCAGGATCTCATGAGTCAATGGTGGAGGATGCAGAGCCTGCTCACATCCAACCTCCCATACAAAAGGCCACTGGAGGAAAAGCAGGAAAGAGAAATGTCACAGGATCTGCCATCCCCGTGATTTCCAGGCCACGTTCTCTGACATGACAATCAGTGACATTTCAAAGTCCTTTTTAACTCTAAAATCCTCCTTTTCCTTCCTGCCTCCCACCCACACTGCCACACAACTCAATTTTTTTTTTTAAACATCCCTTTGAGGCAAACCAGAGCTTAGAGCGGTTGAGGGTGGGGAACTGTCAAGATGTGAATAGCTCAAAGTCAGTTTTCCCTTCAAATCTAGGCCTGTTCTAACACATTACAGACTACAGTTCATTAAGAAAGAAAGAAGGAATTGTGAGATTATCCCTTTTTCAATTCTCAAAATGGTGGCTTTCCAAGAAATATGATAACAACAACTTTACATGAGTGAAAAAACAACAACAACAAAAGCAATCCTGGATAAAAAATATTCCTGAATCGTAAAACCAGTTATGCTACCTTATTATGCATCCTAGGAATTAACTTGAAACCAGTTCATTTCTCATCTAAGAAAATAAAATAGCGTAGCTCGCTTTACTGTGTTTGGGCTTTGACTGACATTTCATTTGTTCAGGAGGATTTTTTTTTTTTTTTTTGCTCCTTACTGTCAAGAGACGTTGGCAAAGCCGAGTGTAATCAACATTTTTATTTCACCTGGCAAAGGCTATTAGATGCTAAGACAGGAGCTATACCGTGCCTCTGTCATGGATTTGGATACACGGCATATG
Source organism: Saccopteryx leptura (assembly GCF_036850995.1). Classification (NCBI taxonomy): domain Eukaryota; kingdom Metazoa; phylum Chordata; class Mammalia; order Chiroptera; family Emballonuridae; genus Saccopteryx; species Saccopteryx leptura. Next base: position 370,073,703 of record NC_089504.1, on the reverse strand, counting down.
GACATACAGCAGTAAAAATGGAAGTTTTAATGAGATGCTTCCGCCCCAAATGTGACCTATTTGAATATTATTCAAACTCAAACTTTTTCTGAGCTTTCTGAAGCCATTTGCAAAGGGGAAAGGAATTAAGCGACAGCAAATCATGATCCTGACTCTGCAAATATCATTCCTGTGTGAGGTGCCTCCATTTTTCCTTTCTGGAAAATGGTGATGGAAGTGACCTACCTTATTTAATCAGTGTTTGTAATACTTGATTAGCCCCTCAGGCCACAGCAGCTACGAGGGGCTTTTACCTTTTCTGCTTCTGGGAGGATTCAGTATGTCCCATGCAACTGACAATATAGCAAAATGACACTCACTCCCATCCAGCCTCAGTGGATGGAAACTATGGAACTATGGGAGGGAGTTAAAAATGCACCACAGGTCAACTGGGCTCCCAGGAGAGCATAACAATGAAAATGGGCCAAACAAAATAATGTATATTTTTAACTCATAAATAGGCCAGGAAAATTATATTCAGGCTTAATAAAGTGCTCTTGGAACAAATTTGGCCTCTCATATCCTGTTTTGCCTGGCCATCCCATATTTTAAATGTATTTTATTTTACTATATGAAGAAATAATGATTCTGTTAGGTAATGACTCTACATTGAAAAGAAATTAAAGAATATAAGTAGCTGCTCTGATTGTTCAAATAATTATGGTTACTTAACTGTAATCACAAGGGTATTTCAGGAAAGGTTTTATGTACCACCTGGCCCTTGTCCCCAGTAAAAATTATCTGGGTAAATGTTGCTCTCCTAAACATTTTATTGTATAGAAAAACTAAGTGCTTAGTCTTCTCATTTGCAAATCAACTATTAAATCATTCCAGCACCTAGAGTCTATGACCCTAAGTTGTAAGTCATAGTGCCGCCTTAAAATATTTGCAAATCGAAAATTCTTTCATGCACTCACTCTTATGTATGTATGTATGTATGTATGTATGTATGTATGTATTTATTTTTGCCAAGAAACACTTATCAAGCATTAATTATTTCCCAGGCATTGTGCTACACACAGGGCATACAAGGGTGACCACACCAAAAAGCCCCTTCCTCACTGGGATTATAGCCTACTGGGAAAGACAAAAGGTCAAATAATGAAACAAGCAAATTCTAATTAGCAACTGTATTAGGTACCAGTCCTATGAAAGTCTAAGAATGGAGACTGAATTGGTTCTGTTTAGTAACCTTTCACTTGAGAACTGAGAGACCAGAATGGACCAGGTAAATAATGTAGTGAAAGGGTTGCAATCAGACAGAACAGCATGTGCAAAGTCCCTGTGGTAAGAGAGAGCACAGTGTATTGCAGAAGTGAAAAGAGACTAGAATCTAGTTGAAACTAGCATTAACTGTACAAACTACACACTGTAGAATATAGAGGAGGGGGTGCCTTTATTCAGGTGAGGTAATCAGGGAAAGATTCCTGGAGAAAATGGGGCTTGGAGCTAAATTTTTAAAAAATTAAATTTCTGAAAGGAAAGTACTAAGTATTTCTGGAAGATGCCACAGCAAAAACAAACACATAAAGTATAAAAACATAATACATGGTATCTCTTTTTTGTCATTTTTTAAAATTTATGTTTATGTCACCTTGTTGATTTAAGTCAAAGATGCATGCTACCATATATTTTAAAATTGAATTTATATATTGAGAAACCTAAAATGAAATATGTCATACTTTCTCATACAAACATTTGCTCAAATGTACTTCAGTATAAAAGATAAAACTACAAAACTTTAAAGAAACAAGTAGAAGAAAATTTGGGGATTTAGGGTTAGGCAGAGTTATTACACTCAATGACAATAGTACAATCTATAAAAGGAAAACTTGATAAATTTAACCTCATTACAATTAAATTTTGTTTTGCAAAAGCTTTTGTGAAAAGTATGAAAAGACAAGCCAGGCCCTGGCCAGTTGGCTCAGTGGTAGAGCATCTACCCAACATGTGGATGTGCTGGGTTCAATTACCTGTTCAGGGCACACAAGAGAAGCAATCATCTGCTTCCTACCTTATCCCTCTTCCCCTTTGGTCTCTCTCTCTTCTTGGTTCCAGCATTACCCCAGTCACTGAGGATGGTTCTGTGGAGCCTCCACCTCATGTGTTAAAAATAGCTTGGGTGCTGAGCTACAGCCCTGGATGGGCAGAACATCACCTGTAGGGGGCTTTCCAGGGGGTTCCTGGGTGGGGTGCATGCAGGAGTCTGTCTCTCTATACTCCCTCCTCTCACTTAAAAAGAAAAAGAAAAAGACAAGCTAGACACTGGGAGAAAATATTTGTAAACCAAATGTCTAACAAAAACCTTATATCTAGAATATATTAAGAACTCTCAAAATTCAATAACAAAAAAAAATCTAATTAGAAAATAAGCAAAAGACAGAAAGAGACATTTTCCTGAAGAGGATATACATATACCAAATATTCACACAAAATATGCTTTATATATTAGCCAACAGGGAAATGCATATTAAGAACTATGATGAGATATCACTATATTCCTACCAGAATGGTTAAAATAAAAAAAATAACAACACCAAATACTGGTGAGAATATTTAGAAACAGGATAATTCGTACATCACTGGTGAAAATGTAAAATAGTATGGCTACTCTAGAAAACAGTTTGGCAATTTCTTATAAAATCAAACATCCAACTATATGACTCTGCAATTGCCTTCTTGAGTATTTATCCCAGAGAAATAAAAACGTACACACAGAAGCCTATACATGATTGTTTTTACTGGCTTTGTTCATAATACCCAACAACTGAAACAGCCTAGATGTCCTTCAACCAGTGGATGGTGACATTGTGATTCACACATCCCATGGAATGGTGTTCAGAAATGAGAAGTCACCAACTGTTGATTCAGATGACAACTTGATGAATACCCAGGGATTACTGTGAGTGAGAAAAGAAAAGCCAAAGGTTACATAATTTATTATTCCATTTATGTAACATTTTTGAAATGGTAAACATTTTATTGCTTTTTAGGGTTTAAGGATATTGAACATTGTATACAAAATCATAGAGATATTTGCAGCCTAGAACAATATTATCTTCCCTCAGAACATTTTCATTTAACAGGCAACTAGGGAAGTAGCATCCACAAATCACCTTAAGCCAATAAAAGATTTATATACTTAAAAGCTTGACATCAGTCCATGCAAGAGCTGGTTCATTTAGGATTTACCCTTAATCTTAGCATATTTCTGCTCTATGTCTTAACCCAAAGCATAAGGAATTCACTGAGGCCCCTGTACTTGTCAGCAATGAACTCCAATATTTGTTCCCAAATCATTAAGTCAGCCCAGCTATGCTTCTTAAATCCATAGATATCCTTATGGGTAAAAGCTCACTGCCCTAGGTTTTCTTCTTAGTGATTTTTGGCCTCATACTTCCTCACTGCCTTGTTGATTCTCAAAACTTCTAACAGATTGTTTCCCCCATATTTTCTAGTATTTCCTTACTGGAAAGGTTGGTCTCTATCTAGTCTGCCTTTAGTAGAAGAGGAAGTCTCAGTGGTCTTTTTATGTTGATACTATATAACGTTCCCATTTTTCTTCTAGAGACTTTTTCCCAGAGCCATCAATCCTTCTGCTCAAATCTGAAATATTTACTTCTTAAACTTGCCCTTGTGAAAGATAATAATTCTTTGTTCTCATAGGTCTTAAAAAGATTTGTGTCCCATTTGATTGGATCTTTTTCTGGCTGTGGTAGTGTAGTCTGACCATCCTTTTCTCTCAGCTTTTATATTTCATCAGCAACAGTATCTTCGAGCACTAGCGTTGCTGATGAGAATGCAGCTTTATTGGCTGTGAGAAAATTTCTTCTTCCTTTTCCTCTTTATCGCCTTCTCTCTCTTCTCCTTTCCTGCAGCCCATTTTCTTCCTCCACCCTTTCCATTCCTTCTCTTTCTCCTTCTTAGTTGATAATTACTACCCTCTCTTTTCCCATGCTGCGTTTCCTATCACTTGGATGTTGGATCTTCATTAACAATTATTTACATTCTTATTCTTTGCTTTTTAAATTTTCATCTTATAAATTTTTTATAATAAATTTTGAGAAACTTTCTCAATGTTCATATTTTCTCTCCTCTATTATATTTGTATGCATTTATTCTGGCAATAACATTAGTAATTTTTTTCTTAATTTTTAGCTCTCTTGTTATTTGACCATTCCATTCATACAATATTCTATGCTTATTTTAGAAATGAAGTATCTTCTTTTATCTAAGGTATTGATTTTTTGCATATAGCTCTATGTGGTGGTTTTAAAATATGTCTAAATTCTTTTACAGTTTACCCCTAAAAAGACAGAGACTAATTCCCCCCTCCTGAGTGTGTGCTGAATATAGGGACTCACTTGTAATGAATAGAAGTTAGCAGAAGCTGCTACTAAAAAAAATGGCAAATTAGACAGTTTATAATCGAGAATTACCAATATTTATGTCTTCAAATCTTACTTATCTACACTCCTAAGTTGTTGAGTGATTTTTCTCTGTAACAATGCTTAACAACATGTTCAATTTAAATACAAGTTGAAATATTTCAAAAAGATAATATAACATTTAAAAATAGAGGCACAAGCTACTTAAATAGGGAACTTAAAATTTCACAAAATACAAGATACTTCTTATACAATCAGGTAAATTGAATATTTCTATTTTGGCAAGCCAAAATTTGCCTATAAAGGATAAGGCAGAAAACAGATACATTCAATTAGTGGGAATATGTGATTCCATATAGGATAGATAGACACATTGCTAGTTGAAACTAGAATGACCCACGCCACAGTTAAACACGCCAGTGAAAATAAAAGAGCCTGCTAACTGCTCACAAAAAATAGGAGATATTTTATTGCTCCATATTTATTTTGAAATACCCCCTTATTTTTGTGAGCAATATATTAAAAGTCTTAATGTATAATTGGAATCTTTGTTAACCTGGTGCCAGAAATGACTATTTCCTGAACGTTAAAACTCAGGGTTTTTCTAATGCATGTGTCAGGTGCTGAGCTGAGTCTGGAGATTCAACAGTGAGCATAAAACAAACAAACAATAAAACCCACAAAACTTATTTTCTTGAGAGAGACAGAAACATTAATCAAATAGTCACACAAATAGTTTACTTGACAAAGTCAGCATTTCCCAAACCCTGGAACACAGAATTTTTAAAAATAAAACTATATTGTTGTAACATCAATAAGTGATTATAAAATATAATGTGCAAATGAATTAAAGTAGGCAACAAGAAGTGGTTCCAGGAATTACTTCATTACTGTGAAGAATTATAAAAATGTGATTCACGTGACTATTAATTCTGTAATAGAAAAAATCCAAATGAGAGGGAGAAAATCTTTTGTTAAAAGAAAAATCAGCAAGATAGTAACCTATCAAAATATATGTTTATAAAAATAAGACAAGATACATAAGATAGATCTGTGAAGACAAAATAGCCTGCATACATCATTGTGCTAGTTAGTTTGTAAACGCTACCCACGCATCAGTGCACAAACTGAATGTCATGTGCACACGCATCAGGTGATTGATCATGCAACATCTTGGCATTTTTCATGATTGCACACCATTTTTTAAAAGGTAGACTGCAGTATAGCAAAACAAACAGGGATATAAATGTTTTCAATATTTTTTCTTACTCTTTATATATTTCTAAATACTTTTTATCGGGAAACCTATTCCATGCATCACCTCCTTTTTTCATGAGCACTCCCTCTCACCCAAATATTTTTTAGAACACTATGTATAAAGACCAATGGAGCAAACCTTCGGAAGGACATATTTTAACTCTTTATAGAATAGCAAGACAATAGAAAGCTAAGAATAAAAATGAACTTCAGAGATCAGTTTAGTTAAAAATCATAATATTATAAAAGAAAATTCAGAATGTTCAGAAAATTAAAGTACTTTAGAGATAAAAACTGTCTTAAAGGCTATAAACTGAACCTTCTATTGAAATCATTATACTGCAAGATGTTTCTACCCGGCCTTTGTGTAGTGTCTTCATTAAACTTTTCACTGGTATAATCATTTCACCATTTGTTTATTCAGTAATTATTAATGGACTAATGTTATTCTAGAAATAATCAAAAAACCTCAGAAAACATGGTCTTGTAAGCCCTCAAACATGGTCTGTTATGTGTTTGTTGTCTTATTTTTAATACATAACATGATTATTTTATTTTATTTATTTTTGTTTTTAATAAAATATTTCCTCTTTCTCATTTGGATTCTTTTAATTATAGAATAAAACACCTATACATGAATCAAATTTTTATCACAATTTAAAAAAGGATCATAATAGCAATGAGCTCATACCTGACAGATGATATAATAGAGAAAAAAATAAAATATTACAGAACTTCAAATAAGTGAAAAATGTGAGACTCTGTATTCAATATTAACTTTGTAAAAATAATTTACTTTGTATGTGCAATGACTGGGATACAGAGGAAAATCCTTATAGGTAAAAGCATGTAAGTAAACAACCACCTAGGCCCTGGCCAGTTGGCTCAGCAGTAGAGCATTGGCCTGGCATGTGGAAATCCCGAGTTTAATTCCAGGTCAGGGCACACAGGAGAAGTATTCTTCTGCTTCTCCACTCTTCCCCCTCTCCTTTCTCTCTATCTTTCTCTTCCCCTACCACAGCCAAGGCTCCATTGGAGCAAAGTTGGCCTGGGCACAGGGGATGGCTCCATGACCTCCACCTCAGGCACTACAATGGCTCCAGATACAATGGAGCAACACCCCACCCAGATGGGCAGAACATTGCACCCTGGTGGGTATGGTGAGTGGATCCTGGTCAGGCGCATGTGGGAGTCTGTTTCTCTGCCTCCCTGCTTCTAACTTTGGAAAAATACAAAAACAAAACAAAACAAAACAAAAAAACCCAATCACATAGTCTATTCGGAGCTCCAAAGTTTTACAATTAGGATGGGCTAATGTCATGTCTTCATAAAATTTTATACTTTTCCTTTCAACTAAAATAATGAACACAGCCATGTACCCCAAATATTTTCTTGTGCTCCTTTGTAATTCCTCTTTTCCATCCCACCCTCCCACTAAACCTATGCAACCATGGATCTGTATTAAGTCACTATGTGTTTTAGTTAATGTTTTCTAAAATTTTACATATGTATACTCTTATTTTGCCAGGATTCTGTCATTCAGCATAATGATTTTGAGATTTATCCATGCAGTTGCATGTGCCTGTAGTTCATTCTTTCATTGCTGTATAGTATTGCCTTGCATGGATATACCACCATTTGTTTAAGCATGCACCCTTTGATGGACAATTGGATTATTTCCAGGTTGTGTCAGTTACAAAAAAAATATTATGGACATTTTTGTACTAGTCTTTGTATAAATATACATTTTAATTTCTGTTATATATATCACTAAAAGTGGAAAGACTGAGTTGAAGAGTGGATGTATGTTTACCTTCTTTTTTTTTTTTTTAATAATTTTATTTTTTTAATGGGGTGACATCAATAAATCAGGATACATATATTCAAAGATAACAAGTCCAGGTTATCTTGTCGTTCAATTATGTTGCATACCCACCACCCAAAGTCAGATTGTCCTCTGTCACCTTCTATCTTGTTTTCTTTGTGCCCCTCCCCACCCCCTTTCCCTCTCCCATTCCCCCCTCCCCCCCGTAACCACCACATTCTTATCAATGTCTCTTAGTTTCACTATTATGTCCCACCTACGTATGGAATAATACAGTTCCTGGTTTTTTCTGATTTACTTATTTCGCTTCGTATCATGTTATCAAGATCCCACCATTTTGCTGTAAATGTTCCGATGTCATCATTTCTTATGGCTGAGTAGTATTCCATAGTGTATATGTGCCACATCTTCTTTATCCAGTCATCTATTGATGGGCTTTTTGGTTGTTTCCATGTCCTGGCCACTGTGAACAATGCTGCAATAAACATGGGGCTGCATGTGTCTTTACGTATCAATGTTTCTGAGTTTTTGGGATATATACCCAGTAGAGGGATTGCTGGTCATAAGGTAGTTCTATTTTCAGTTTTTTGAGGAACCACCATACTTTCTTCCATAATGGTTGTACTACTTTACATTCCCACCAACAGTGTATGAGGGTTCCTTTTTCTCCACAGCCTCTCCAACATTTGCTATTGCCTGTCTTGCTAATAACAGCTAATTGAACAGGTGTGAGGTGGTATCTCATTGCCGTTTTGATTTGCATTTCTCTAATAGCTAAAGAAGATGAGCATCTTTTCATATATCTGTTGGCCATTTGTATTTCTTCCTGGGAGAAGTGTCTATTCATATCCTCTTCCCATTTTTTTATTGGATTGTTTGTTTGTTTGTTGTTGAGTTTTATGAGTTCTTTGTATATTTTGGATATTAGGCCCTTATCTGAGCTGTTGTTTGAAAATATCATTTCCCATTTAGTTGGCTTACTGTTTATTTTGTTATCAGTTTCTCTTGCTGAGCAAAAACTTCTTAGTCTGATGTAGTCCCATTTATTAATTTTTGCCTTCACTTCTCTTGCCTGTGGAGTCAAATTCATAAAATGCTCTTTAAAACCCAGGTCCATGAGTTGAGTACCTATGTCTTCTTCTATGTACTTAATTGTTTCAGGTCTTATGTTTAGATCTTTGATCCATTTTGAGTTAATTTTTGTACAGGGGGAGAGACTGTAGTCCAGCTTCATTCTTTTGCATGTGGCTTTCCAGTTTTCCCAGCACCATTTATTGAAGAGGCTTTCTTTTCTCCATTGTGTGTTGTTGGCCCCTTTATCAAAAATTATTTGACTATATATATGTGGTTTTATTTCTGGACTTTCTATTCTGTTCCATTGGTCTGATTGTCTATTTTTCTGCCAATACCATGCTGTTTTGATTGTCGTGGCCCTATAATATAGTTTGAAGTCAGGTATTGTAATGCCCCCAGCTTCATTCTTTTTCCTTAGGATTACTTTGGCTATTCGGGGTTTTTTATAGTTCCATATAAATCTGATGATTTTTTGCTCTATTTCTTTAAAAAACGTCATTGGAAGTTTGATGGGAATTGCATTAAATTTGTATATTGCTTTGGGTAATATAGCCATCTTGATTATATTTATTCTTCCTAGCCAAGAACAAGGTATATTCTTCCATCTCATTATATCTTTTTCGATTTCCCTTAACAATGGTTTATAGTTTTCATTATATAAGTCCTTTACATTCTTTGTTATGTTTATTCCTAAGTATTTTATTTTTTTTGTTGCAATCGTGAAGGGGATTATTCTTTTGAGTTCATTCTCAAATGTTTTATTGTTGGCATATAGAAAGGCTATTGACTTCTGTATGTTAATTTTGTATCCTGCGACCTTACTGTATTGGCTTATTGTTTCTAGTAGTCTTTTTGTGGATTCTTTGGGGTTTTCGATGTATAGGATCATATCATCTGCAAAAAGTGATACCTTTACTTCTTTTCCGATATGGATGCCTTTTATTTCTTTGTCTTGTCTGATTGCTCTGGCTAGAACCTCTAGTACCACATTAAATAAGAGTGGAGAGAGTGGACAACCCTGTCTTGTTCCTGATTTAAGGGGGAAAGCCTTCAGTTTAGTGCCATTTAATATGATGTTAGCTGATGGTTTATCATATATGGCCTTTATCATGTTGAGATATTTTCCTTCTATACCCATTTTGTTGAGAGTCTTAAACATAAAATTGTGTTGTATTTTATCGAAAGCCTTTTCTGCGTCTATTGATAAGATCATGTGGTTTTTGTTCTTTGTTTTGATGATATGGTGTATTACGTTAACCATTTTACGTATGTTGAACCATCCTTGAGATTCTGGGATGAATCCCACTTGATCATGATGTATTATTTTTTTAATATGTTGTTGTATTCGATTTGCTAGTATTTTGTTTAGTATTTTAGCATCTGTATTCATTAGCAATATTGGTCTGTAGTTTTCTTTTTTTGTGCCATCTTTGCCTGGTTTTGGTATGAGGGTTATGTTGGCCTCATAAAATGTGTTTGGAAGTATTGCTTCTTCTTCAATTTTTTGGAAGACTTTGAGTAGAATAGGAACCAAGTCTTCTTTGAATGTTTGATAAAATTCACTTGTATAGCCGTCAGGGCATGGACTTTTATTTTTGGGGAGGTTTTTAATGTTTTTTTCTATTTCTTCTCTACTGATAGGTCTGTTTAGGCTTTCTGCTTCTTCTTGACTCAGTCTAGGAAGGTTGTATTGTTCTAGAATTTATCCATTTCTTCTAGGTTGTTGAATTTAGTAGCATAAAGTTTTTCATAGTATTCTACAATAATTCTTTGTATATCTACAGTGTCCGTGGTGATTTCTCCTCTTTCATTTTGGATTTTGTTTATATGAGTTCTTTCTCTTTTTTCCTTGGTAAGTCTTGCCAAGGGTTTGTCAATTTTGTTGATCTTTTCAAAGAACCAGCTCCTTGTTCTATTAATTTTTTCTATAGTTTTTCTGTTCTCTAATTCATTTATTTCTGCTCTAATTTTTATTATCTCCTTTCTTCGGCTGGTTTTGGGTTGTCTTTGTTCTTCTTTTTCTAGTTCCTTAAGGTGGGAAGTTAAGTGGTTCACTTGGGCTCTCTCTTGTTTGTTCATATATGCCTCAAGTGATATGAACTTCCCTCTTATCACTGCTTTTGCTGCATCCCATAGATTCTGATATGTCGTATTGTCATTTTCATTAGTCTGTATATATCTTTTGATCTCTGCACTTATTTCTTCTTTGACCCATTCATTTTTTAAAAGTATGTTGTTTAGTTTCCACATTTTTGTGGGATTTTTTTCTTCTTTTTGCAGTTGAATTCTAGTTTCAAGGCTTTATGATCAGAAAATATGCTTGGTACAACTTCAATTTTTCTGAATTTGCTGATGTTGTTTTTGTGGCCCAACATATGTTCAATTCTTGAGAATGATCCATGTACACTGGAGAAAAATGTATACTCAGTCACTTTGGGATGAAATGTCCTGTAGATGTCTATCATATCCAGGTGTTCTAGTGTTTTGTTTAAGGCCACTATGTCTTTGTTGATTCTCTGTTTGGATGACCGATCTAGAGCCGTCAGCGGTGTATTGAGGTCTCCGAGTATGATTGTGTTTTTGTCAGTTTTTGTTTTAAGATCAATAAGTAGCTGTCTTATATATTTTGGTGCTCCTTGGTTTGGTGCATATATATTAAGAATTGTTATGTCTTCTTGATTCAGTGTCCCCTTAGCCATTATGAAATGGCCATTTTTGTCTCTGAGTATTTTTCCTGTCTTGTAGTCAGCATTATCCGATATGAGTATTGCTACACCTGCTTTTTTTTGGATGTTATTTGCTTGGAGTATTGTTTTCCAGCCTTTCACTTTGAATTTGTTTTTATCCTTGTTACTTAGATGAGTTTCCTGTAGGCAGCATACAGTTGGATTTTCTTTTTTAATCCATTCTGCTACTCTGTGCCTTTTTATTGGTGAGTTTAATCCGTTTACATTTAGTGTAATTATTGATACTTGTGAGTTCCCTATTGCCATTTTATATCTTGCTTTCCGTTAGTTTTGTGTCTTGTTTGATCCTTCTCTTTTGTTTTTCTATCTTTTGTTTTTATTTGGTTGTATTCCATACATCTTTCCTCTGTTGCTATCTTTTTTATCTCATGTGCTTCTGTGGTGGTTTTTTCAATGGTGGTTACCTTTGAGTAATGAAAAGGGTCCCTACCCTCTTCATTGTAGTGAACTATTTTGTGAGTACTTTTGCACTCCATCGTCCTTTGCTACTGTTAATCTCCATCTTCTCCCCCTCTTTCTTTTTGTTGTTGTCACAGTTTAAATTTGGTTTTATTGTGTTCTTCTTGGAGCTTTTACTTGTGGCTCTGTTTTTTTTTTGTTCTTTGTATCTGATTGGAGAACCCCCTTTAATAATTCCTGGAGTGGGGGTTTTCTGATGATAAATTCCCTCATCTTTTCTGTATCTGTGAATGTTTTTATTTCTCCTTCATATTTGAAGGATAGCTTTGATGGGTATAATATTCGTGGCTGAAAGTTCCTCTCTTTCAGGACTTTAAATATTGGGGTCCACTCTCTTCTAGCTTGTAGAGTTTCTGCTGAGAAATCTGATGATAATCTAATGGGCCTTCCTTTATATGTTGTATTCTTCTTTTCCCTGGCTGCCTTGAGAATTTTTTCTTTGCTGTTGGTTTGTGCCAATTTCATTATGATATGCCTTGGAGTAGGTTTGTTGGGGTTAAGAAAATTCGGAGTTCTGTTTGCTTCTTGAACTTGAGGCTTTAGTTCTTTCCACAGGCTTGGGAAGTTCTCATCTATTATTTGTTTGAGTATGTTTTCCATTCCATTTTCTCTCTCTTCTCCCTCTGATATACCTATTATTCTTATGTTATTCTTTTTGATGGAGTCAGATAATTCTTGTAGGGCTATCTCATTTTTTTTAATTTTTGAGTCTCTTTCTTCTTCTCTCTGTTGTGCCTCAAGTTGCTTGTCTTCTATTTCACTAATCCTCTCTTCTATCTGACCTGTTCTATTAGCTAAGCTTGTTACTTCGTTTTTCAGCTCGTGAATTGAGTTTTTCATCTCTGATTTGTTTTTATAGTTTCAATTTCCTTGGACATATATTCTTTGTGTTCATTGAGTTGTTTTCTGAGTTCCCTAAATTGCCTTTCTGTCTTTTCTTGTATATCTCGGAGGATTTTTAGGATTTCTATCTTGAATTTTCTGTCATTTAGCTCCAAGGTTTCCAAAATATTAAATTTTTTCTCCATAGATGTTTCCTCATCTAGCTGTGTTACCTCTCTTTCTTTTGTATCCATGATATTCGATTTTCTCTTCCTTAATGGCATCTGAGGGTGGTTTTGTTGATAGTATTAATGAGATTTAATAAAGAATAAAAAGTTAAAAAAATTAATAAAAAAATCGAAAAGAGTTGTTTTTTTTAAAAAAAATTAATAATGAAATAAAGAAAAATAAAATAAAATAAAAATTTTTAGAAAAGGAAATTATTCCTCCCCCTCCTTTTTTCCTCTCCTCTCCTCTCCCCTCTTTCTTGAGAAAATCTTGTGGTGAACTGTGAATTATAACAAACAATGCCTGTGATGGAGGGCCTGAATTGGGGAAAAGTAATAAAGGGCCAAAAAAAAAAAAAAAGGAAAAGAAAAAAAAAGAAAAACGAAAAAAAAAAAGAAAAAAAAAGAGCGTATGGACACACAAAAAGCAAATAAGGAAAAAATTTGCATCAAGAATAAAATGATTTGCTTTTAGGTGTTGGTTGTCTAAGAGTTATGATGAGAGGAATAAGAGGAAAACGGAAAAATGGGGGGACAAATTAAAAAATTACTATTGTATTTAGTGGAACAAGAACTAGATAAAATGGAGAGCCAGGGATGGGAACACTGCTAGTGAGTTAAAAAAGTGAAGTAAAAACCCCCCAAAATACCACAAACATAAGTTTGAGTCCCAGATAAGATAATTTGTTTGTTATTGAGGTTTGAATGAGAGGAGATGTAAAGGAGAAAGGAAGAAACTAATATAGAGGGAGAAAAGAAAGAGAGAGAGAGAGAAAAAGAGGGAACCACTAAAAGAAGAAAAAGGAAAGGAGAGAGAGAGAGAGAGAGAGAGAGAGAGTTAAGGGTTTTGGAGTGCAACCCTCAGAGAGAGAAAGGAAGAGAAGAGAAAAGATAATGGGAGATGTAACACTTATGGGTAGTGTAGTTCAAGGAGAGGAGAGAGAGTAAGACTGGCAGAGAGTTAATCGGCCAAATTGGAGGAGGAAAAAAAGTATCAAGAATGAAGATAAGAGAAACAAATGAACAAATATAATAAAATGGGATAGGTTATAAAGTCTGCAGATTATTATTGATTTTGAGAGGTTATCTTCTTGCTTTTTCTTTTCTCTCCCTCCTCCTGGTCGGTGACTCTGTACCCCGGGTTCTGCCCCTTTGGCACGCTCAGGTAGAGGTTTGCAGTTGATAAGTCTCTATGGCAATGTCATGTATTGTGCTTTAGTCTCGTTGGCAGTCGAGGCTCATTAGCATTTATAGGCTCCGACAGTGAGAGATTCCGTGTTCCTGGAGCCTTTCTCCTAGTCTTTCCTTCCTCAATTAGTAGCCTGATAATCCAGCTATGGGGTTGCTGCTGCCTCTGCCTGGATAGTAAGAGGCTCAACGAGCTGGCAACTCCGCACTCTATTTCCACTCAGCACAGGGCTCTGGGTAAGGCTCAGTCAGTCAGAGCTGCTAGCATAATCAGGCGGGCTTTCCGCCCACTCAAAAACCTCTGGCTCTGTCTGCCACTCTGTCCGGTAACACAGGCGGGCGCCCACTTCCGGGGCGCTTGGAGGAAACTCTCACTCACTGGCTGCGCGTGCAGACCAGGATATCCGGCCAGCAGTCTCACGCTCTGAGTGAAACCCCCAACCGCAGGGAAAAGTTGTAGTGTTGGAATTGAGTCTCGCTCCGTCCCCGTGCGTGGCTTTTGCAAGGCGCTGGGGCGGCCCGAGATTCTGCTTTGGCCCACACAAAGGCCCCTGACTCTGCCCCTCTGTGCGATAACACGGGCGCGCACTGCCGAGGCACTCGGAGGAATCTCTCATTCACTATCTGCGCGCGCAAAGCAGGATATGAGGCCGGCCACGTTTCCCTCTGAGTGAAACCCCTCCAACACGGAAAATCTCCACCGTTGGAATTAGTTCTCACTCCCTCCCGTGCGTGGCTTTCCCAGGGGCTTTCCCAGGGGCAGCTGGGGCTGCCCAGAGACTCTGCCCTCGGCCCACAGAAAGGCCTCTGAACCTGCCTCTCTGTGGGGCAACACGGGCACCCACTCTCGGGGCCTAGGAAAAAATCTCTCGCCCACTAACTGCGCGCACGCCAACCAGGAGACCGGGTAAAATGGCCGCCCCGCTTGTCTTTCTTTGTTTGGGTTTGGCGCGAGTGTTAGCTTGTATTGCCCAGGTTGCCACAGGATCAGTTTTTCCTCGGCTTGGATCTCCGTGCCACAGCCTGGTTCGGCCGTTTGTGCCGGGGCCTGGATCTATTCACCCCCTTTGCCCGCCTCAGTTTCTATATTCACAGTTACCAGAGAAAGCCACCCTGTTTAGGTTAGTGAGGAAGGCGGAGCATTTCTTACTCCCTATTTCCTTTGGGGTTTGGTTATATATTAGGCAATTTTTCACTCGACCATACCTTTGGGTGTATTGCGAAGCTTCTGGAGGCTCCAAGTATAGGTTTTTCTGTTTCTGGTTGAAGATCTTGTTGAGTTTTGGGGGAGATTTATCGGTATCGCTTCCTACCCCGCCATTACTCTGACGTCATCTCCTGTTTACCTTCTTAAACAAACTTCCAAACTCTTTTCCAAAGCAGGGATGGTCCCTAAGAAAATGAACAAGTGTTCCAGTCATTTTAGGTCCTCACCAATATTTGACAGTCTTTAATTTTAGATGTCCTACTAGATATGCAATGGCATCTCATTCTTTTAATTTGCATTTACCTAAAGACTAATGATGTTGATCATGTTTTTATGTGCTTGTCATTCATATATATTTTATTGATATTATTATTGGACTTTTACTGAGTTTTCTTATTGAATTTGAGAGTTCCTTACATATTATGAACGTAAGTCCTTTATTAAATATGTGATTTGTCAGAATTTTCTCCCAAGCGGTGACTCTTCTCATTCTCTTAACAGTGTCATTTAAAGGGTATAAGTTCTTAATTTTAATAAAGTTTAATTTTTCAATTTGGTTTTTGTAGCTTGTGTTTTTTGTATTGAGATGTGGTTTATGGCCTAAAGCAGGAGTCAACAGACTTTCTCTTTAAAAAACAAAATAGCAAACAATTTAGACTTTAGACCAGGGGTCTCAAACTCGCGGCCCACAGGCCGCATGCGGCCCGGATTGTGCTTGTTGTACTGATTTTTTTTTGTTTTCAACTGCAGTGAGAAAAGTGTTGCATAACAGTTGCCTTTTGTAGACCTAGTGCGGCCTGCCAAAGGACTGTGATCTTGCTCTGCGGCCCACATGCTGAGTTGAGTTTGAGACCCCTGCTTTAGACCATACTTTTTTATAGTAGAGCAAATTTGCATGTCTGTGCTCACATAAAACTTTATTTATAAAAATAGACAGTGAGCCATATTGGCCTATGAGTCATAATTTGTTGGCTCCCAGCCTAGAGTATGGTGTATCTTGGTAAATGGTCTATATACAATTTAAAAAAAATGTGTATTCTGTTGTTGGGAGAGTTGTTCTATAAATCCAATTAGGTCAAGTTAGTTTAATATATTTCATAGACAGTCATTCTGCCTTGCTTATGTGCTATCTGTTCTATCAATTATTAAGGGAGTAGTGAAATTCCAAACTATAATTATGGATTTGTACATTTCTTTGATCAGTTTTGCTTATGTATTTTATAACAACTATTGGGTGAAAAACTGTTTAGGATTATATGTTTCACTCTCTCAACTTCTTTTATCACTACGAAATGACTCTCTCCATTTCTAGTAATAATCTCTGTTCTATAATCTACTTTAAATAATATTAATAAAGCCACTAAAACTGTATTTTAGTTCTTAACATGGTTACCTTTTCCATAGTTTTAACTTGTGGATTTCCTGTTGGTAGCATACAATTAGGTCTGGCTTTTTTTTCTTATTTAATGCAATATGATAATCTTTACCTTTTTTTTTTTTTAAATAGTGGTTCTTATTTCACTTTTTTATTATTATTTATTTATTTATTTGTTTTAGAGGAGAGAGAGAGAGAGAGAGAGAGAGAGAGAGAGAGAGAGAGAAGTGAGGGAGGAGGAGAAAGCATCAACTCCCATATGTGCCTTGACCAGGCAAGCCCAGGGTTTCGAACTGGTGACCTCAGCAGTCCAGGTTGATGCTTTATCCACTGCGCCACCACAGATCAGGCAATAATCTTTACCTTTTGTTTGAGGTGTTTACATTTCATGTAATATTGATGGTTGTGTTTAAATCTACCATTTTGCTATTTACTTTCTATTTGTCTAATCTGTTCTTTGTTTTCTTCTTTCTTTTTCTGCCTTGTTTTATATTAATTAAATATTCCTTTGTGATTCCATTTTTGTTTGCTTCCTAGCTACAACTCTTATTTGTATTATATTTAGTGTTTCTGATACATGTTTTTAATTATCAGAATCTACATTCAAGCTTGACCAGGTGGTGGCGCAGTGAATAGAGTGTCGAACTGGGATGTGAAGGATCCGGTTTGAAACCTCAAGGTCGCTGGCTTGACTGTGGAGTAATAGACAAAGGCAGATTTAATGGCTGGTGCAACAGCTGTGTGCCCTGGACTCCGATTTCTGAAAGGTCCTACAAAACCCCAACTTTACACTGTTTTCTAATGACACCAAGTTTGGTTTCATATGTGCAATTTTAACATTAGTAGTACATGATATTTTTTATTTATTTAATAATATAGTTAACATGTATTTTTATTTTCCCTGTCTTTTTTTTTTTTAAGAGGCCTAATATTTTCTTCTATGCCCGGGGCCTCAACTGACCTTAATCCACTTCTAACAATAGACATGACCCCATGGTTGTTAACTTGAGTCCGAAGTTCACTGGCTTGAAGCCCAAGGTCATTGGCTTGAGCCCAAGGTCACTGGCTTGAGGAAGGGGTCACTCGGTTTGCTGTAGCCCCCTGGTCAAGGCACATATGAGAAAGCAATCAATGAACAAATAAGGATGCTGCACTGAAAAACTGATGCTTCTCATCTCTCTCCCTTCCTATCTGTCTGTCCCCATCTGTCCCTCTCTCTAAATCTCTGTCTCTGTCAAAAAAAAATAAAATCTACATTCAAGTAATAGTATACTTCTTCATGAAAGAGATTTACAACAGTTTACTCCCTTTGCTACTCATTCCACCTTTATGCTATTGCTGTCATGTATTTTCTTTTGACATATGTTATACACTTCACAACACATTATTATATTTGCTTTAAGCAGCCAATCAATCATCTTTTAAGTAGATTTAAATAAGAAAAAAGTTTTTCTGTTTACCCACATAATTACCATTTTCAATATTCTTCGTTCTTTTTCATAGTTCCAGTTTACACCCACTATCATTTTTCTTCCTTTAACATTTCTTATAATATGAGTGTACTGGTAATAAATTCTTTCAGCTTTTGTATGTCTGAAAATATCTTTATTTCATCTTAATTTTTGAAAGATAGTGTCATAGGGTAAAGAATTCTAAGTTGATAGAGTTTTGTTTGTTTTTAGTACTTTAAAGAAGTGTTCCCGTCTCACTTGCATTGTTCCATAAGAAATTGCAAGCTTTTTCTTTGTTACTCTGTATAGAATGTGTCCTTTTCTTCTCTATTTTTAAGGTTGTCTCATTGTCACCAGTTTTAAGCAAAATTATACTGATATACCTTACCATAGCTTTTTTTATATTTCTTGTGTTTGGGGTTTATTGAGCTTCATTAAACTGTGAGTTTATTGTTTTACCAACTTTGGAAAAAAAATTTTGTCACTATTTCTCTAACTTCCCTGGCCTCTCTGGACACCCAGCTCCATCTCCTCAACTCAGAGAGACCACTGCATTCTCCCTAGTTCCTGGAGTCTATACCACACCCAAGAAACCTTTTTCAGACAGTAAGCTGAGAAATCATAGTGCTCACTTTATTTTTTTTTTTTCATATCTATAGCATCACTGTCCTTTTTGCCAGATATCCAATGTTTTGAGAACAATTTTACTTAAATCTTTAAATTGCTTTAGTTATTTCAGGTGTAATAGTAAATCCAGTTCCTGTTACTCCATTTTACTCAAAAGTTGAAGTCCAAACTCAGAGGCTTTTAAAGTTCCTCCTTTTGTTCCTGAACTTTAATTTTATTACATTATGGGTAGAGAAGATAGTTTGTATATATCAAACATTTGGAAGTGCTAAGATTTCTTTTAAGGTCTAGTACATTATCTATTTTTGTAAATATCATGTGTCCTTAAAAATATGTATCCTTTCTGCCTGTTGGATATGGAATTCCATATATAATTGTGTGACATTAATGAATCAATTGTTTATGTGCTTAATCAGTGTTCTTAAATTTTGTCTTTTGTGCAACCAGTTTCTAAAAAAAGAATGTTCAAATTCCATCTAAATGTTTTTTTATCAATTTCTCATTTCAGTTCTTGTATCTGTTGTTTAATGTATGTATGGACTGCATAGATAGGTCCATATGTGTTTATGATAAATACTTCTTATTTTTTGTAGTTAATTTTACAAGAATATGATGTCTTTATTTGTTCTTCATGATATTGCCTTAAATTCTATATTTCAAATATTAAAATTCATTTCACAGCATTTTTGGCTCATATTTACTTATTATATATTTTCTATCTATTTATTTTCAAAATGTATTTATATATTTATTTTAAAAGTACCTTTTTAAAATAATATAATATTAGTTCTTTAAAGAATATTTACCATAAAATCAGAAAGCACAGAAATACATTTAATAAAAGATATTCAATGTCCATTCACAGAAAAATATAAAGTATTACTGGGATAAATTAAGTAATACTTAAATAAATACAGGGATATATTATATTTAAGATTTAATATAACATTTAAACATTATATTCAATATATTTATAGTTTTATTTATAATATTAAATGTATACCAATTCTACCAAATTAATCTAGTCATTAATTACAATTCTAATCAACATTTCCTGAAATTATTTTATAGAAATATATAAACTGAGTATAAAATTAACTTGAAAATGCAAAGCACCAAAAAGAGATAAGATAATTGTCCTAGTCTATTCATGCTGTTATAACAAAATACCAGCCCTGGCCAGTTTTCTCAGTGGACAGAGTTTCAGCCCAGCATGCAGACATCCTGGGTTCAATCTTCAGTGAAGGCACACATGAAAAATGACCATCTGCTTCTCTCCCTATCCTGCTCTCCCTTCTCTCTCTCTTCTGCTCTCACAGCCATTTGGTCCCAGTGGCAGACTCAGGCCCTGAGAATAGCTCAGTTGATTCAAGCATCGGCCCCAGATGGGAATTGTTTGGATGGATCCCTGTCAGGGTGCATGCGAGTGTCTGTCAGTCTATCTCTCCTCCTTTAATTAAAAAAAATACCATAGCATGGATAACTTATAAACAACAGAAATTCATTTCTCATAGTTTTGGTGGCTAGGAAATCTAAGGTCAAGATGCCACAAATTTAGTGTCGGTTGAGAGCCTACTTTCTGGTTCATAACCATCTGTCTTTTCACTTGATGTTGTATATTCATTTAGCAGAATGGTCAAGGGAGTTCCCTGGGCTCTCTTTTGTAAGGCTTCAGTCTTATGACCCAATCATCTCTTGAAGAACTCACCTCTAATTACCAACACATTGGGGTTAGTAAAACTGGCAGATAAAAAAAGCTCATCATACCTCAAATAGGATACCTCAGAGAAATACATGCCCAGACATATCACAATCAAAGTGCTGGAAAATAAAAAATAGTCTTGAAAGCAACCAGAGAAAAAGAACACATTAAATATAGGAAACACCTTCAATTCATTGCAGTCAATTCAAATGACTGCAAAATTCTCATGAGAAAATCATGGAGGCTAGAAAATAATGAAACTACATATTTAAAGTGCTGAAAGCAAATAACTGTCAACCCATAATTCTATATCTAATTATAATATTTCTGTATTCAGAAATAAAGACAAAATAAAGAAATTCTAGAATGAAAGGAAAAGTAAGAATATTAATCACCAGCTTATAAGCTCTAAAAAAAATGATAAAGTTCAAGAGGGAAGACATGTTCCTAGAAGGACACTTGCCCTTTAGGAATGAGGAAGAGCAATAGGACATTTATGTAAATATCTGAAAAAAATCCAATAAACTAAATTTCTCCTCTTAAAATTTTTAACATACATATTACAGTTAAAAACAAAATTTATAATATGTTCTGAAGGGATTTTCAATTTTTCAGAAAATACAATATAAAAGGGGGAGGGTAAAGGATTATATGGTAGTAAGATTTCTACACTACCTTTAACATGGTAAAATATTAATTCTAATTAGGTTATAAAAAGTTAAATATAAATTTCATATCACTTGAGAAACCACTGAAAAAAAGTATATAAAAGGTAAACCTGTGGAGTCCAAGATGGCAGCAGAGTAGATGAATGTTCCATTCACCTCATCCCAAGACCAAACTGGAATTTGAACTACCATATTTTCCCATGTACAAGATGCACCCTTTTTCAAAAAATTTTGGGGTCTAAAAACTGGTGCGTCTTATATAGTAGTTGTGGTATGTCAAATGCCATAGACAGAACTGAGGATGAGGCAATATATGAAGACAATGATTTGTCATCAGACACAGATGAGAACAAGCTAATGGATGGGAGTTTTGACAGTGATAAGTTGTATGACTTTTTTGATGAATAAAAGTTGAGTTCAATAACTTTATGTAATATATTGTTTTTTATATTTTGGGCCCCCAAATTAAAGTGCATCTTATACATAGAGAATACAGTATAATTTAAGAACGATTGTTCTGAATAATCAGCTCACGACTAAATGAAGAGGAGTCTTATAATAAGGATTCACAGAAGAAGCCACATCTAGACTAGTAAGAAGAGTAGAAATGCAAAAAGGGCTGGTCCCACTCCCATGAGCCATGGCTGAGTTTCTGTAATGGAATCTCAGCTATGGAGTTGGAGGGGGTTTATTCTAAGAAGTGTAAGGCATAAACCCCAAGCAGACTACGCAGTCTGTAGCATCAGATCTTGGAAGAGGTACCCACATAGCATTCAGCTGTGAAAAGCATCAAGGTTTTTGTCTGCCAGAAAAAGACAGGAGTCCACAGAGATGTGGGCAATCTCTTAAAGGGAAATCCACAAATTTTCATTCACAAGCAATTATCTTGTGCTCCAGAAGAGGGAGGGCCGAGTGGACTATAGTCACATTAGGAGAGTCCAGATTTGCAACTCTGAGGAGAAGCATGGTAGGGGGCAGGGGGAGAACCACCCGGATCCCTCTAATACCATGGTGCAGTTACCCTCCAATGCCACAACTGCTATCTTTCTTGGGGGGAGCTCTCACCTCCATATTACATTAACATTGGAGAATACAATTGCCCCACACTTTAGACTCCCTCTTGACCCAAACTGTGGAGACTAGGCTCTGCTGAAGAGTCAGCAGCTTTGGCCAGGGAGGAGAGGTGTAGAGAGACTTAGAGGGTGATAGTGACTCTGTTGTCTGGCTTTGAGACAGAAGACATGTTGGGAAAACCATGTGTCAGGCTTGCTCACATGCACTTTGTGTGATTAGCGCATGAGCACGTGGCAGGGCCACGTGTATAGCCTATGTAAGGCTCTGGCTCTTCTGGCTCAGGGAGGATTGTGAATTGCCCACCCGCCACTGTGAGGGGCTATTTTATTGTTTGTTCACCTCTGCTGTGAGAAGCAGTTTTCCTCTGCCTGTTTGCTCATCAGCATTTGCAGGACTTTAATAAACAGGAATGGCCCAATGCTTTCCGGCTCCGCAGTTCCTCTCCCATTTGTCCGAATCCAATGTGAACCTACCATGCACAAAAACAAAATGAAGGATAAAAATCAGATGATGATATTAATAGATGCAGAAGAAGCATTTGATAAAATTCAGCACCCACTTATGAGCAAAACCTACAGCAAAGTGGGAAATGAGGCACATGCCTTGAAGTAATAAAGGCCATATATGATAAATTGACAGTCAACATCATAGTCAATGGGAAAAAACTACATGCATTTCCTTAAAATAAAACAAGCTAGAGATGTCTATTTATTACCATTCTTCATTCGATATAGTATTGGAAGTCCCAGTGCAGTCAGATAAGAAGAAAAAATAAAAGGCATCCAAATAGAAAATAAAGAAGTAAAATTGTCATTATTTGCAGATGACATGATATTGTATAGAGAGAATTTTAAAGATTCCACCTAAAACTTACGAGTACTGATAAATCAATTCAGTAAAGTAGCAAGATACAAAATAAATATCCAGAAATCAGTTCCATTTTTATACACCAATAATGACCTATCAGAAAAGTAAACTATTTTAAGAAAACAATACCATTTACAATTGTTTCAAAAAGAGAAAGTACTTAGGAATACATTTAACCAACAATGTAAAGGACTTGTACTTTGAATATTACAAGACACTGAAAAAAAAAATTGAAGAAGACACAAATAAGTAAAAGTACATGCCGTGTTAATGGATAAGAAGAATTGACATAATTAAAATGTCCATATTACCTAACAATCTACAGATTCAATGTTATTCCTATCAAGATATCAATGGTGTATTTCACAGAACTAGGACAAATATTTCAAAATTTTATAGGAACCATAAAAGACCCCAAATAGTCACAGAAATCTTGAGAAAGAAGTAAGGGTTGGAGGAATCACACTACCTGATATCAAACTATACTAAAAGGCCATAGTAATAAAAACAGCATGATACTTGTATAAAAACAAAAATATAGATCAATGGGACAGAATAGAGAGCCCAGAAATCAACCTATACCTATATCCTCAATCAATATTTGACAAAGTATACAAGAACAGAAAATGGGTAAAGACAGCCTATTCCTTCAATGGTGTTGGAGAAATAGGACAGATGCACACAAAAATGAAACTAGACAACCTTCAGATACCATGCACAAGAATAAAATAAAAATGAATTAAAGAATTAAATATTAGGCTTAAAACCATAAAAATCCTAGAAGAAAACATAAGCAGTAAAATCTTGAACCTTTCTCATAGCAATATTTTTTTCTGTTACATCACCTTGGGCAAGGGAAACAAAAGAAAAAATAAACATATGAGACTACATCACACTAAAAAGTTTTTGCACAGCTAAAGCTTCAAGAAAATGAAATGTTAACCCACTAAATGGAAGACCATATTCTATGATACATCTAATAAGGGATTAATATCCAAAATTTATAAAGAACTTATAAAACTCAACACCAAAAAAAGAAAACCAACAACAACAATTAAAAATTGAGGCAAAGGACCCAAATAGACAGTTTTTATAGAGGTCATACAGATGGCCGATAGACATGTGAAAAGATGCTTAACATCACTAACCACTGGAGAAATACAAATTAAAACTACAAGGAGATAGAACCTTACCTCAGTCAGAATGATTATTATCAATAGATCTACAAACAAAGATTGCTGGTGAGGGTGTGGAGAAAGGGGAACCTTCATGCATTGTTGGTGGGCATACAGATTGGTACAGCCACTGTGGAAAGCACTATGGAGTTATGTCAAAAAAATTAAAAATAGAAATGATTTTGACCCAGCAATTCCAATGCTGAGAATATATCCTAAGAACAGGGGTAGGGAACCTATGGCTTGTGAGCCAGATGTGGGTCTTTTGATGGCTGCATCTGGCTCGCAGACAAATCTTTACTAAAAAATAATAATAATGCAATAACGTTAAAAATATAAAACATTCTCATGTATTACAATCCATTCATTTCCTACTGTTCATGTTCATGATTGAGGGTGGCTGGAGCCAATCACAGCTGTCCTCTGGGACAACACCAAATTTTTATTAGCTAATGTGTAAGATACACGGGTCGTTGTATGGCTCTCATGGAATTACATTTTAAAATATGTGGCATTCATAGCTCTCTCAGCCAAAAAGATTCCTGACCTCTGCCTAAGAATCTCAAAAAACTTTTTCAAAAGAACATATGCATCCCTATGCTTCTTGAAGCATTATTTACAATAGTCAAGGTCTGGAAATACCTCAAGTGCCCATCAGTAAATGAGTGGATAAAAAAGCTGTGATACATTTACACAATGGAATACTACCTGGCTATATAAACAAAGAAAATCTTTCCTTTTACGACAGCATGGATGGACCTGGAGATCATTATGCTAAGTGAAATAAGCCAGTCAGAGAAAGACAAATTCCTTGTGATCTTACTTATATGTGGAATCTAATGACCAAAGTGAACCAACAAAATAGAGACAGACTCATCCAAAGAGAGTAGGCTGACAGCTGTCAGGGGGTATGGGGTTGAGTGAAGGGAGTAGAGGAGTGATCAAAAAAGGACCAAAAAAAGAAAAACTCATGGACACAGATAACAATTTGGTAATTATGGGGTGGAAGAGGGTATGGAGTAATAAATGATGATGGTCAAATGGAGGTAGTGAACACACAATATGGTGTACAGTGATGTGTTGTAGTATTGGACACCTGAAACCTGTATAATTTCATTAACCAGAGTCACTCCAATAAATTTAATTTGAAAAGGATATATATGTGTGTGTGTGTTTGTGTGTGTGTGTGTGTGTGTGTGTGTGTGTATAAAAGAGGTAAAATTAGCCTGACCAGGTAGGCAGTGGTGCAGTGGATAGAGCATTGGACTGGGATGTGGAGGACCATGTTTGAGACCCTGAGGTCGCCAGCTTGAGTGTGGGTTCATCTGGTTTGAGTTCTCCAGCTTAAGCCCAAGGTCACCGGCTTGAGCAAGGGGCTCCTCGGTCTGCTGTAGCCCCATAGTCAAGGCACATATTAGAAAGCAATCAATGAACAACTAAGGTCCCGCAGTTAAGAATTGGTGCTTCTCATCTCTCTCCCTTCCTGTCTGCCTATCTCTATCTCTCCTTCTCTCTGTCTCTCTGTCTATGTCACACACACAAAAAGAGGTAAACTTAAAAACCCAATGGATAGAAGACATAAACAAAAGATAAGCCTTACCATGTTGATGGATTGAAGCATTCAATATAGTAATGATAAAATCTTCCTAAATTGATCTATGCACTTATTAAATGAACTCAAAAAGTGCCTGGAAACTTTTCTAGAAATAAATACTAGAGATTTGAATTTTGCAAACTGGGAACATAGCTAGGCAAAAACCCAGACATATTCCAAAAAGAAAAGAAAAGTTAAAAGTTATTATAATAAAAAGTACACTCTTGAGAAGTAGCAGTCTTGATAAGTAGCCTTAGAATTTTTACAGGACCGTTATCAGTCAAATGTCAGATAGTTAGGATGATGGATGTCAGGTAGTCAAAGATGGGTGCCAGAAGGTCTGGTTAGTTCCAGTGGTCTGGGTAAGAGATGTCAGGTAGGTGTGAGTTCTCCAAGGGTAATCAGGTGCCCTGGATACATGAGTCTTTGGTGGGGGGGGGGGGGTAATTACATAGTTGTGGGTGGAGCGCAGAGCGCATTCCTAGCAGCTATGGCTGACATAATGCTGTGAGAATACTCCAGCTCCCAGAAGCCTCCTGGGCATACCCAGGAAGGAAGCTCGCCCGCTATAAGGAAGTGACTTAGTACCAACCACGCAGCTCCCTGATTTTTTCAGCCATTAGCTATGAAGGAACTTGCTGTAATACCCTATAGGCTGAACCCATCTATATAAGCTTGCTTACTTCCTGAATAAAGTGGATCTGCGTCACTGAACCTAGTCCCCTGAGTCGGGTCTTTATGTCTCCATCGTCCTCACCCCTGGCAGGACTTGTCCACACATAGTTACCTAGAGTTCAGATATATACATCAGGCACTGATGCAAGATTGAGAAGTTCAAAAAAGTTTAAGTTCCCAGGCTAGTTGAAACAGTAATGATGTCTTTTCCTTATGTCTTCAACTTTATAATGTTAATAATTTTAGCAGTTGGGTTAAAATGACTTCATTTTAGATATTCCCTGTCTCCATTCCTTTTTCACATTCAGTACAATTCCAATCAAAATCTCAGCAGGATTTTTTTTGTAGAGACAAGCATATTTTTATGATCATATATGAAGACAAATAAACATGAATATCGATATAATTTTGAAAAAGAACAAAGATATAAGACAACTACACAAACTTAGTATTTATTATAAAGCTTCAATAATCATGACAGTGTGGTATTGATAGATATAGGTCAATTGAACAGACTAGAGTCCAGACATATGCTCATATAAAAATTAAAAATTAATTGTTGAGGAAGATATTAAAGCAATTCCATGAAATTAAAAATGGTCTTTTCAGAAAACGGTGTTTGAACAATTAGACATCCATGTGTTAAAAAGAAAAAGAACTTAAACTTATACCTTATATTTCTTACAGAAAGTAACTTAAAAAGAACCATATATTTGTAAAATGTGTAACTATAAATCTTTTGGAAGAAACATAGGACAGAATTTTCATGCCTTTTGTGTTTGGCAAGGGATTCTAAAATATAATCCAAGTGTACAATTCATAAGTGAAAAAAATTGATTAAATTTTAGTGAAAAAAAAAGTTCTTAGTTCTGCAAAAGACATGGTTAAGAAAACTAAAACACAAGCAATATTTGTAATTCATATATTTTACAAACTATTTGTATCGGGAATGTATAAAGAATGCTCAAGGCTCAACACTGAGAAAACAAACAACCTATTTTTAAAACAAAGGGGTAAGATTTGATCAGGCACTTCACCAAGGATGATTTATGGACAGCAAGTAAGCACATGAATAGGGACTCACTCTCATTATGATACCCAACCCAGGTTTGGCCGCTTGCCCCTCAAAAGCCAATAATAAATAGACAGCTGATGGAAGGAAAGTAGCTTTATTCAAGAGCCAGACCTCGAGAAGAGGGTAGACTCTCATTGCAAATATCATCTTAACAACTGGACATGGGCAAGGAATTTTGTAAGGAGGAAAGAGGAAGAGAAAAAAAAAAAACAGAACAAAAAGTCAAAAGGAGGTGGTTGGGAGTTCTTCACTGATTATGTGCAAGTTAACAGTCCATTCAGATAACCTGTTGAAGAGCAGCAAATATCCCGGAGCTGGTATGCCTGACGGTCAGAATCTGTTTCTTTGAAAATTAATTTCTAGAATTCTTAATCAAACGGTCTGTTTATCTGAAGTCACATATTATTTAACAGGTCATCATTTACAGAAATAATGTTAAATAATTGTGGGGAGGGTTACAATTAGTCATAAGGAAACTAAAATCATCATGGGTTACTAACACACTTACTAGAATAGATAAAATTTTTAAAAACTGTCAATACCCCTGGAACCTGTATAATTATGTTAACCAGTGTCACCCCAATAAATTCACTTTAAAAAAAACTGACAATAGCCTGACCTGTGGTGGCGCAGTGGATAAATGTCAACCTGGAAATACTGAGATTGCTGGTTCAAAACCCTGGGCTTGCCTGGTCAAGGCACATATGGGAGTTGATGCTTCCTGATCCTCCCCCCTTCTCTATAATAAATAAATAAAATATTTAAAAAAAACAAACTGACAATACACAGTACTGGAGAGGATGAAGAACAATTAGACTCTCATACTTTGCTGCTAGGGATACAAAATGGCACAGACATTCTGGAAAATTATGGCACTTTCTGATAATATTAAATATACAATTACTATAGGACCCAGAAATTGCACCCCTATGTATTATCCTAGAAAAACTGAAACTTATGTTCATGCAAAATGAACACAGTGCCTTGCTGAAAAGTAGTGATTGAGTTGAACAAGGGCTAGAGACAAAGGTCTACTGAGACTGAGCAAAGGAGAGTTGAAATGGCAGTAACTGAGCCAAGTGACATTGCATCAGAGGCTGAAAAAAATGAGAAATTTGGCTGAGAAAAATTAAATTTGAGGCATGTATTATGTGAAAATATCAGTCAGAAGTTCAGGATTGAAGTGAGAAGAGAAAGAGCAAAGTGCATAGAAGGTAACGATTATTAAAAAGTGTAAATAGATGAGCTCATCAAGAAAATGTATTGTTGGGCAAATAAGTTTGTAAAATCTGTATTTTCTGGTTTTGCTCACTTTTAATGATAAAAATGGCGCTGCCCACGTGAATGGCTGTTGCCCAGGTGATATGGCTAATTACCTTTCTGCTTGAGAAGGGGCTTTGTTATGCTAATGTGTGCTGAAGGAGGGGTTATCGTGCCCAAATGTTTTAAGAGAAGGAGGCCATTTTTACAGAGGCCATGTTGTTACAGAGAGGGGAAGCCCAAGATGGTGGGCTGCTGAAGGAGAAGCTAGTTTGTGCAGAGAGAAGGAGATGGGAGCCAGAGAGGACTGAGTTGGTGGGGCCTTCGATTCTAGGAAAACCAGGAGAAAGTCAGTGGCTTTGAGAGCCCTGAATGGAAAGGGAAGTGTTTTCCCTCTGTGTGTATGTACTCACCTGCCAGTTGCGAGGCTAGAATAAAGGTAATGGCCCACCATTTCTTGGCTTCGCTGTTTCATTACTGTCTATTTGAATCAAATGTGAACCTACACTTGCATATGCCAGGCAGTTGTGACAGCCGCAGCTACTGGACGTACATGGATAAAGGGAGAAAAAATAAGGCCTGTGAACAAACACCTAAATTGTGTGGGTTTTAGTAAGAGAAGGAATCTTGGGTATACTAGTCCGATCTGTGGCTGGGGAGATTGGAAAGATAGAAGAGTTGACTAGAGAGGTGGACGAGAAGACCATATTATACCCTGTAGGAGGCTGGTGAGTTACTTTTCATAGGTTGGTGTCAATGGTCGTCAAATTTTAGATAAATGAACACAGAATGAGAGGCAAGAAACCAAAAACACAGAGTAAAGTTGATTTAGTGGATTAGACATAAAGTGTGAAAAACTATGCAAGCTTAATTCTGTCTAGGATATTGCCTAATCTCAGAAAACAGTATGTCCTTGACAGATATCTGGATTACATGAAGATTTGCCCCACTTCTTCTTGGAACAAAATATTTGTCCATGCATTACCCCTGTATAGAGCCATTAAATGAATACCTGTAACTGTTTCTGGATGTCAGAGCACAGGAAAACATTGGGAGAGGCATTATTTTTTAGATGGATTGCAGTCTTCTGTAGGGAAAATAATGGAAAGGGAAACATAGCAAGAAAGGTCTCCAGCTGTGACAATTTCCCCACACTGCATCCGGGTAATCAGCTTGGACCAGCAGACTCAGAGGAGCTCCCAGTATACATCGTCACCCAGCCAGGAGGGAATACACAAGTATCACCTCTTAGGTCATGATTTTTCTTTTGTCTTTTAGGGCACTTTGCTCTACCCTCTATAACCGATTCCTTGGAAAATCTGTCAGCAAGGTTTCACAGTGTATTCTCAAGGGTTCTGGTCCTAGTCTCACAAGGCATTTCCTGTTTTCTGTGACCTGCTGTCTAATCAGTAGGGAAGGAAATAACAAGTCTGGGGAATTACAGGTGAGCAAGGAGTCATCAGGCATCTCTCTAGGGGCCCTTGTTTCATTTTTTTTCAGCAGTCACATGTGATGCTGGCCCCATGGGGTGAAGTATGACATTTTACATCCAAAAAACAGATGACAGAAAGGCTCTCGTCTTCTGCTGTACAGCCTCTTCCCCCAGGACTCGACCATTCCAAGACAACAAAAAAAAAACCTCATGGAAACAGGCTAAGTGGGTTGTTCTGATATGTGTTCTTGTTTCATTTTACTGAAATTTTATTCCACTGCTGTGGAGACCTGGCTTGAGGATATTGGATAAATACGAAATAATCATCAGGCAGAGAAAAAGAAATAAATTTCCCATCATCGTGGGTATAAAGAGAACAGGCTTAATTAATGCTTTTCATTCCTGCCTTGTTCACACCTCGGCTCACATCAAATAACTTGAGGGAGAAAATAGTTCAGCATCTAGTAAAGCAGAAACTATTCTAAAACTGTTAGTGTGTCAACTCCATCTTTCCTTTAATTTGTTCATGTACTTCTGTGCTGTTGTACCAGATCAATAAAAAAAAAAAAAACAGAAAAAAAAAGTTTACCAATATATAGCTGAGCTGCTCAAGTTGTAGCTTGCCAGATGGAAGGTTCAGTAAAGGAGGAACCAGAGGGCCTGGCCCAGGGGCAGGTCTGCGGCCAACCCTCTGTGGGATGTTCCTTTAGCAACGTGTGCCTTTAGCTACCAATTAAGAACTTCAAGGAAATTTTAGGGGCAATGGCATGGCATGGATTTTGCTTTGGCATTTATAACAGTGAATTTTGAACCACTCCAGCTTTCAACTAAAGGTGCCATATTAAAAATTAATGTATTTCAAATTCATAAAACTAGTTCCAATCTACCTCATGGTATATAAGGGTCAAATCCAATGAGTTAATTTGAAAGAAAAACTATGCCTGTTCTGTAGGCAAATTAGCTTTTCTACTTTCAAAGTGAAATAGTCCAGGCTTTTCAATAAAAAATAAATAAAAATTGTGAGTCACGTGAATAATAGGAACATGTTTGTAATTGTTTTACAAGCTTGACTTTTAAGATGTTTCTACCAGAAGCACAGTGAAAAAGAGAATACTTATTGGCAATTACATACTCAATCGAGATGTCAGCTGAGGTCTCCCTGTCCACTGAGACAAACTTAACCTCAACCCCCATCCTAATCTTTAATAAGGAGCTCATATCCTCTCTAAGACTTTTGCATGCATCTTAAATGTACTTTCTCATGGTTATCTGTATTTTTAATTAACTATTCCCATTGAACTATATCTCCTCTCCCATGACTATTCTCTTGTTCATGTCCAGTGCTCATTCTTATACCAATATAGCCCTTTTATTCCTTAAACCTCTATTCTTGGAAGACATTTCTATGGCTATTACACTGCAACAATACACAGAAGTAATGTTGAAACTAATCTTCTTAAAATTTCTCCATCCTTCCTACCTCTAGGAAATTCTCATTGTCCAATAGTTCTTCATGGGATTTTTTTCCATATATATCCAAACTTCTCCCAATTTGTTTGGCCTTTTCTCTTGTTCTCAGAAAATTCCCCTCCCCTTATTTTTTGCTCCCTTAAATAAATGTTACCTTTCATACAAATCAATTAAACTGTCTTTTCATTACTTAGTTTTCTTCCAGAGTTTCATGTTCTTACAACTTCGTTGTTCGGCACATGAG
This sequence comes from Saccopteryx leptura, assembly GCF_036850995.1. Taxonomy (NCBI): domain Eukaryota; kingdom Metazoa; phylum Chordata; class Mammalia; order Chiroptera; family Emballonuridae; genus Saccopteryx; species Saccopteryx leptura. Next base: position 370,041,781 of record NC_089504.1, on the reverse strand, counting down.
TACGGTATTTTGCTAAACAGAGACTATATACTCTTAGAAAGTCATACCATTCCTCTATGAGGCAAAATAGCGGTTCATCTATTGCCTTTATATTAAAAAAATTTTTTTAGTTGTTTTTTCTATGTTACAAACAATTAAAGCAGGCTATAAAGTCAAGAATACATCAATGTCTTTATATTTCAGACCTGTAAAGTTCTTTCTATTAATGATGAAGATGCACCTTAGTTGCATACTTGATGCTTATGTTCAGCCATAACAGCCAACTGTGTAACCTGACCCATGAGGATATTGAATTTGATATAAACTTCTTTTAAATACACATTACTAAACACATAATCTTATCTGAAAAGATAAGCAGGTAAAATTTTTGTTATAGGAGATATAATGGGGAACAGAATTCTAATTTGCTAGAGGAAGAAAATATGTCTCAGTCCACCTTGTGTTCATGATCATTACGGGCGTATTGGGATAAGGTGCCTTGAGAACTATTGCAGCCCCTGCCCCAGACTCATTCCTTAAGGTATGACTGCTAGCTAACAGATCGCAAAATGTTTCTATTTGAAGGGGACTTAGATGGCATACAAACTTAACTTCTATCGGAATCCTCACAAAATTGTTTAGAGACTTTTGTGAGAAGAATAAGAGTATTTGGAGAACGTTAAATATTAGAAAACAAGGTATATGTGAGTTTGAGACAGTACACTGTCTTGCACATCATATAAGTTCAACAAATAAAATACTAATTTTTTTTTCATCTTTTTCCTTAACTTTACTGAGACAAGCATTCCTCTTTTGAACTTCCATTCATTGACTATGGCTTTACCTAATAAAGAGAAAAATGTGTTTCCCCTTTTATGTGAGAACATCTCAGATACTTAGAGATAACTATGCTTCTTTCTCTTTTATGGTTCCTTCAACATGATTTTATACCCTTCACTATTCTAATTCTCCAACTTGTGTTCCTCGGTGTCTAGGACTTATAAGGAAAAACAGCTCAAAATTTTGTCTAATCTGCACCCAGTGTACTGGGGATACTCCTGTTTTGTGTCGACAGTCAAACTGTTTGCACAGCCCGAGTTTGCATTCTCCTTTTTAGTAACCACGTCACAACATTAGCCTCATCCCAACAATTGAGCTGAGGCTATCCAAATGTATTGATTTTTTTTTTTAACTGATGATTGTTGTCAGGCCATATTTGCCCCATTCTGCATTTAATGCATCATTTTTAAAGAACAGGAGGAAAATGTATAGCTTTTATATATATTACATAATATATAATATATATTTTGTTATACGTATCTTTCATATATCATATATATTTTTTAAACTTCATTCTATACTATTTGTTTTCATAGGTCCAACTTGTCAAGATCATTAGACTATCAATTGTTATTCAGAACCTATTTTAAGCCTATGCTTCTTTTAAAAATTTTTATATGTGACATTAAAATAACCATAATAAACAAGATAAGAAGCAGCAGTCTGACTTATGATATGGTGTTTTAAAATGTACCAGGATTTGTTTTAATCAGATACGGTAAGACACACAGATATGGAAATGCCCATAGCGGGGAAACAAGTTTATACTCACAGGTCCCAAGAAGCACAGCACGCTTGGCAGGAGTCATGAGGGTCAGGCAGGAGCAAGAGGAAGCCTGGGTGTGAGCTCTTCTTGTGCTTTTATTGGGAATAAATAGGTAAGAAGGATAAGCAGGATATCCAGGTTTAGGATTGGCTAGTTAGAATAATTTCAGTGTGCTATGAATACAGCAATGGTCTCTACTTGTCCAATACCTGACTCTGAAGTGATTTGGGCAGGTTAATAATGCACTATACTGCAGGCCACTGATTAAAGGGGGTGGGGTAAGTAGAGATATGGGCTCTGAATTGGTTGGTCTGCATTTGGAGAGCCCCTTCTAGGAATTATCTGACCCTGGGAGGTATGCCAGAACATGAAGAAAACAGGAAATGAGAAAAAAAGCAATACACATGCAACTAGGGTCTTCTATTCAAGCCATCTAAAATAGCCACTAAGACAACAGATGCTTCCCTGGCACTGTGCTGTATACCAGGCACCGTCTCTGGGATTTTCAATATATTAACTCGAATCTTTATTATTTTATGTAAGGTAACTATTCTCATTGAAAGATGGGCAAAGATGAAGCTACTTGTGGAAGTTGCTCGACAAATGTAACAGTGAAACTGGCCTGGTAATTCAGGCCCACCTGGCTCCCAAACCCACACTCACTTATCTGCACGGCCTCAGCTTTGCACAGCCTGGTCAGCAGGCAGTGCTGAGCCCACATGTGCCATACTACTCAAGAAAACATCAAAATAAATTTTGTAAAAAAAATTACTTGAAATTGAAAACACACTCAGTTTGAACTATTATTTTATCAACTACCCTTTTAATACTGAATTTTAAATAATAACCTGAAATTGGTATGACTAATATCTATTTTAACAACCTAAAAATTCTTAGTAACCTTTTTAAGTTCAAATTCAATTCAAAGTTTAATTCTAATTGCCTTCTCCATTGAACACTTATATCATTACTTTATATTCTTAAATTTTCTAGGGATGATTGTCAGTGGTCCTGAACCAAACTGTAGAAGCCACTTTTTGTTCATATTTAAGTAGTAAGACAGTTTGTTTATCTGTGACGTGGGCTCCATTCTTCAAAGTATATCACACTTGACTCCTGAAATGTTTCCACCATTTTTTTTGTATACCATGAGATGTATATTGTTTACACCATGTAAGTTGAACACAATTAATACAGTCAGTTTTTTAATCATATCAGTTGGTATTACTAAGTTTTCCTTTCTTTCTTTGTCTCTGTTTCTCCTACTTCTTATTTAAAGAATAAATAGTAAAGAAGATAGTGGACATGAGTCATGATAAGTCATGTTCTTTCTCTTCTTTTTTTTAATTAGCTTGCCTTCATTGTTTTGCCATCAAGTATGATATTAGCTGTTGATTTTGGGTGGATGCTCTTTTTCAACTAAAAACTTAATCTTCTAAACCTGATTTCCTTATATGAGTATATGCTTTAAAAAGAAAGAAGCATGTGGATTGTTATCAAACATTTTACAACATCTTTTGAGTCTTTATTCAGCTAAGAGATAGGGTGCGTTAAAATCGTTTCTATACTGATAATATGCCAAACTTTTTAATCTTAGGACAAATCCTACTTTGTCGTGGTAGGTAATTATTTGAAAATACCTAAATTTGACTTGCTAAACATTCTTAAAGTTTTGCATCAGTATTTCTCAATGAAAAAATTCTCATTTACTGGTTTTTGGCTTGTTTTTCTCTGGCAAGTGGGACGTTTCCTGCATGGGTCACCTAGTGACTTTCAAGTGTAAGAAAGTGGGTAACATTCTGTTATTCGCAACGCTGACAGTAAAATTATTCAATCATGGATCTATCCTTATAAAGATGTTTTGATAATTTATTTTATATTGCTTAAATTAAGTTTTTTTACTTTTATTTAACTTAGTTTTGTTTTTTTTTTTAAAGATTTTATTTTTTTATTTTAGAGAGAAAGGCTCTGGAGGAGGAGTGAGCATGTGCTTTGACCGGGCAAGCCCAGGGTTTTAAACCAGCGACCTCAGCATTCCAGGTCAACACTTTATCCACAGTGCTACCACCACAGGCCAGGCAACTTAGTTTTGACCATTGATATTTTTCCTAGGAAACTAACCATTTAATGTAGTTTTTAAGTTATTTAGTATACCTTCTGTATAATATTTTTTTGAATTTAAAAAAAACTTTCTGGCCCTGGCTGGTTAGCTCAGCGGTAGAGCGTCAGCCTGGTGTGCGGGGGACCCAGGTTCGATTCCCGGCCAGGGCACATAGGAGAGGCGCCCATCTGCTTCTCCAACCCACCCCCTCCTTCCTCTCTGTCTCTTTCTTCCCCTCCCGCAGCCAAGGCTCCATTGGAGCAAAGATGGCCCCGGGCGCTGGGGATGGCTCCTTGGCCTCTGCCCCAGGCGCTAGAGTGGCTCTGGTCGTGGCAGAGCGACACCCCGGAGGGGCAGAGCATCGCCTCCTGGTGGGCAGAGCTTCGCCCCTGGTGGGTGTGCCGGGTGGATCCCGGTCAGGCGCATGCGGGAGTCTGTCTGACTGTCTCTCCCCGTTTACAGCTTCAGAAAAATACAAAAAAAAAAAATACAAAATAAATAAATAAATAAATAAATAAAACTTTCTTATGTACTTATATTTAAAATTCTTTTTTTTTCCTCTTTTTGTCTTGGTGGGTTTGGGGTTTTGTCATTTTCATAAACTTTGGTGTGTATGTTTAATGAAACAGCTCTTGAATTTACTGAGAAATTATAATCTTTTAATTTTGAATTTATTAAAAATCTCTATACTTATTATGTGTTCTCCATAGGTGTTTAGGCTTATTTTGTGGTTGCTTTTCTAACTTATTGAGTTGATTGCTAAATTCATTTACTTTATTATTATTTTAATAATATAAGCATTCCAGATTATTGCCTCGGAGAATAACTTGGGCTGCATTGCACTACAATAATAGGTGCCATTTTTAAATTTCTATTGTTTTGCTAAATTAGCCTCTTATTGTAATTTTGATTTCTCTTTTGCCCTAATAGATTTTTTAAAGAATGATTTAAATTATCAAATTGCTGGGTTTTATTTTTACTTGCTTTTAAACATTGGTAATTAATTTACAATTTGCTATATCATCACAGGATAACATTTCCCTGCCCAATTTCTGATTTGAGAATGTTATTTTTGACCTAGAATCTAATCAATTTTTGTAATTGTTTATTGAAATTTAAAAGTAAGATAGATGCTCTGGGTGTGGCATACAAAATTCAATATACCCATGAGTTAAAATTTATTATAATATTAAAAATGTCTAGGTCTTCAAGATATATTATATTTCCTATAACAATTGTGTTTTAATCAATTTCTCATTTATTCATTTAGCAAGTGTTTTTAAACACCTTCTTGTGCCAGGCTCAAGTCTAAGTACTGGGGACAGGGCAGTGAGGCAGTGTGGGACCTCTAGGGACAAGAGCTGAACACTGTGACATTGAAGGGACCAAATACTTTACCCAAGGTCACACAGTGAGAGAAAGGAGTTGGTTATATGCAAATATATACATGTACATGGCCTTTTTTTTTTACATAAATGGAAATGCTTCCATAACTACTGTATTTTCTATACACATGAATTTATGCTTTGCTTTATTATCATTTTTGTTTGAGTGCATCCTATTTTATTGTGTGTTAAAGGGTGTTATGCTGATAAAACTGGGGACATCAGCCAGACATTTTTAATGGATTTAGTTTTCCCTTAATTATACTTGGCTTATCTCTCATAATTTCATGACTTCTTCCTTAATATTGAGGTTTTAGGTTAGTTGTTTTACTTTGCTTTTCTGCTCTCTGTATACATCACACAGTCTTCCTCCCACAGACTGCCTTGCCCTTCTTGATCAAACACCTCTTGGGAAGATGTCAAGTCCTCTCGGTCCCATCTCTTTGCAACCTGTTCCTGTTTTTTTTTCTTTCTTTCTTTTTTTATAGGTGAGAGGAGGGGAGATAGTGAGGCAGACTCCTGCATGTGCCTTGGCCAGGATCCACTGGGCAACCTCGTATGATGCGCTCCAACAGAGCTATCTTTAGCCCTGGGCCACACTGGAACCAACAGAGTCCCTGGCTGTGGGAGAGGACAAGGGAGAGAAGGGGGCGAAGTGGAGAAGCAGATAGATGCTTCTCTTGTGTGCCCTGACTGGAATGGAACCTCAGATGTCTATATGCCAGCAGACACTCTACCCTCTGAGCCACCGGCCAGAGCCTGCAATTTGTTTCAAGAAGGCTTTTGCCGACCGAATCATGGCACCTCTGTGATGCCCAAACACCCTCCTGTCCCTTTCTCTTCCTAACCACGCAACCAACTTGGTCTTCATCCAATAACAGCCTAGAAGAGCATAAACATTGGTGCCATCCTCAACCACTGACGGATGGGGACTGATGAGGTAGATGGACGTGAAACCTTCCCATAGCATCTAGACACTGACCTTCTCTCTAATGTGTCTCGGTATGTGCTTTGATTTTCCTCCCTCCCTGCTTCACACCCTCTTCCCTCAAGCCTGCTCCTTGAGATCACTTCTAAATAATTACCTGCACTCAAGCCTTTGTCTGGAGCTCTGCTTTCCGGGAAACCCAGTCTGGTATACTTATCTTGCTCACCTTGCTCTGCACATAGCTTTTTAAAACTCTTTATGAGTTTTAAAGAATCTTTCTCAAATCTTTGTCTTCTTTAAACATGTAAGCTACCCAGCATTATTCCTACAGCCAAATGCTGCATTTTTGTATTCTCTTGATGTTTATTCTCCTCCTCCAATATTTAATCCATGTCCTTTTATAATATGAACTCAACTTTCAGCTATATTAGTTCCTTTAGATTTATACTCTTTTTCTTTATCATTAGAATAATTTCTGATTATATGGGATTTTCCCAAATTTTCTTACCATCATATCTCTCTTAAGCTGTTTTATCTTTCAAGTTTCTTTCCTTGAGATCACACACCCACACACATGCTCTGACTATTTTTAACTTGGCTATGCTGTAGTCAAGTCTATGTTTCTGGGCTGTCATGGGTATCACAAGATTCCTTTCTCCAAGGTCCCTGCCCCTCTCATGACAGGAACCAGATGTGCATCGATGGTCAGAATTAAATCAGTATAACAATTTTCTCCTGATGACATTTTTTGCCACTTAAAATAAAAAATAGGAACAAGTCACGTTATGGCTTTAACAAGATGATTCACTTTTAGAAAATTGAGGTTTTCAAGTGCTGCCTAGACAGTCAAAACCTCTCATTAGGTCAATATTTTTCCCTTGAGGAGTTCTGTGTTGTGTTTAAGGTGCATCTAAATGATTTAGAGAGGCTGAAGCACCCCCTTGCCATTATAACACTTCTATTTATTTTATGTTTTTCTCTTACAACCAAATATATGCCATCATGTTCCAAACTTAAAATGAAGATTTCTACTGATATCTTTTTTTTTCTTAATTTTTCATGAGTAAGAAGCAGGGAGGCAGATAGACAAACTCCCGAATGAGCCCCAACCAGGATCCATCCGGCAAACCCCTACCAGGCAATGCTCTGCCCATCTGGGACCATTGCTCCATTGCTTGACAACTGAGCTATTTTAATGCCTGAGGTGAGGCTATGGAGCCATCCTCAGCACCCAGGGCCCAACTTGCTCCAACCAAGCCATGGCTGTGGGAGGGGAAGAGAGAGATATAGAGAGAGAAGCAAGGTGGGAGGGGTAAAGAAGCAGATGGGCGCTTCTCCTGTGTTCCCTAACTGGGAATCAAACCCAGGACATACACACGCTGGGCCAATGCTCTACCTCTAAGCCAGCCTGCCAGGGTCTCTATTGAAATCTTTGCATGGTGCTATTCTCCTGCCACTTCTATTGGATTAGTTTTGTTCATGCAAAGTATCTCCTTTATTAGACTATTATAACATGGTGAAACCCACTAAATTTCAGTGGCATTTTAAGAAGAGCATATATGTATGCATTGATATTGTTTCTATTATATTTACTATTTCTCACTGCCTCCCACCCCAAGGTACACTGTTAACTTTCCATGGTATTAATTTTGCAGTTTGATCTGGGCTTTCCTCATTCTTTTCCCACCATATTCATTTTTTAATTTTGATCATGTTAATGAGTGTGTTTCCAGGTGTTTCAGTGATGCCATCCATCATTTACTCAGAGAACACTGTTCTTTTATAATGAGTCATGATGCAGAAACCAATTGTTTTTCTTATTATTAGTGTAGTCAGCAGATTATTTCTCATAGCCTCCTCCTAGTCATAATAAAAATAACAACTACAGTTATAAGTAATTGAGTTTTTTTTGGATGCACCAGACTTCGTGATTTTGTGTACATTATATCTAATCCTCATAACATCCATGACAGACGAGGAATCCTGGACCCTTTCCCAGTTAATAAGATAGAGTTCTCATAACTAGTAGGGGTTTGGATCCACCATTCCCCTTAAGTTTGTTTGATTTCAAATATTTTGCTCTTCTCATTACTGCAACATATTTGCTGGTTATGCTTTCAAAGTTCTTTTGATGTCCATTGATTGCTTTTACCACAAAGGAATTAAGAAAGAAATATGTGTTTTAAAGCCTGGGTAGCCAGTCTCTAGTCAGGTATTCCAATTCAATAAAGACATTTCTATGTCTCATTTAACTCTACTTTTCCCCTTGTGAAACATGAAATAAGTAGGGCCCTGAGTGTCTGGTGATGTAAGTGCACAAGGAAGGCAGCATGCTCTGTGATTCGCATGTCATGTGTACATTGACCATTTCTGTGGGCTCACTGTTACACACCCTTCCCCTCAAGCCCATAATGGGAATACCTACACCTGCCTTATTCCTCTGATTAGCACAGGATGTGGGCGCTTCTGCAAACATTCTTGCTTAGTCCTCTATTGGAAAATACCCCAATCAGCTAGGTAGACCTTTTGCAGTTATAATGTTTAGTACCCCATGGTAGAAGTGCAGCTTGAACAATGCATGACAAATGAGTTAATTGAACATGAAAACAGCTGAACCTGGTTAAGAGCTGTTCAAATAGAAGACCTTAGCAGTAGAGTCCTCCTATCCATTTGCAAGTACTTGAGAAGATGATGAAGTATTATATTCTCATCTAAATGAATGTCATTATTACTTAAAATCACATTTAACACATTTCCCAGGAGTTTAGAGTCTGATACAAATAATGTCTACACTGTCAAACTGAGTCCATGTTAAATCAAGTTAATACAAAGTCAAGAACCTCATTCTTTTTATGGAGCTTATTTTAAATAAAAGGGCTTTGCATATGATTCCAAGTTTTAGCATTTCCCAGCTATGTGTTCTTCAGCAAGTTATGTAGACTCTCTGAGCCTCAATTTCCTCATTGTCTACAGAGCTGCACATTAATGTTACCATCCACAATTCCTTTGGAATGTCAAATGTTAAAGAATAACATGGCTTATAAGTTGGTAAGGATTTCTGAGGATGCTCTAAAACTCTCTGTAAGCTCCCTATCTCTTGCTGTGAGGCTGGGACAACTATGAGACTATGAGCTCACCAGTTTGCTCAACTCCACTTTCTCCTGGATGAGTACCCATATGGTTTCAGAGCCCAGGCTCTCCGTCTCTGAACATGGCTGCTTGTTGTTTTGCAGGATCTGCCTCTCTTTTTTGTGAGAGCAAATTCTTGATAGCCAATAACTATGAATTGGTTTACCTTTCTTTCCAAAGAAAAGTAAATTTATACTTCTGTTTTATCAGTGAAAGCAGAAAATCCATCCAGTTTCTCCCAGTCTCATACAGAGACTTAGGTAGGAAAGCCAGGACTTAAACCCAAGTCTTCTACATTACATCCTGTTTCTAATCTCTACACTAGTCTTCTCATGGGAAATATACCTGCAAATATTGTATTGAAAACAAAAATGCAAGTGCCTAACTTAAGCTAGGTAAAGTTTAAGAGAAAAGTCCAGGTTTAGGAGCCGTGCCTGAATATGGTGTGGGAATTTCCACGGAGCTGTGCACAGAGGAGCAGCGAGTGGGACATGGGCGCTGGGAGCTGTGAGGGGAAGCTCCCGAGTGGAGAATCACAGCACCAATGGGATGAGATCTGCTCTAGAAATTTGACTTAGGGCCACAGTATGTACTCTTGAAGTTTTTCATGAATCAATACTCAAAACATTATCCAGGAGAGAGTTTTCTTTGTTGCTTATACAACCAAGCTTCAATTTTACTCTTCAGGATAAACATACAACCAAACAAACAGAAACACGTGAGGTGCCCAGCAACCACAATTTGGATAAATATTAATGGATGAGGAGAGCAGAGAGGACTAGAGATAGCCACGGTGTTGGCCTTGGGACATCACACAGAACCCACCTCTTCGGTTTAGGTGTCCCCAGTGGACCAGATACTAGTTTGCTGCATTAATTGCTGTTTTATAATATAAAATTTAATTATCTCTATTATTTTACCACAAGCTTTTCCGCTTTGGGGCCTATGGCACAGGGTACAGTTAGCAAGAAAGCTAATAAATAAAGAAATAAAACTTCATTTCCTTTTCAGAAGGAAGTTGTACTGTGTTCTGTGTGCCTTGAGCTCAGGGGAACTCTCTTTGGCATTCCCATACATACTTGTTCTTTGGTTCAGATGAGGCAAAGGCAGCTTCCAGAAGAAGTGCTGCGGGAAGGCTGCCCTTCTGCCTGGGGCTTAAGCCACAGGAGCCATGGCACCCCTGCAGCAGGGACAGACCCCGGAACAAGGCACACCTCCACCATGCTCTCCAGGGCTGTTCTCACTCTTCATGTTTTATTATCGAACCCTGCCCTCACCCGCATTATATATATATATATATGTGTGTGCTTAGTCCGAGAAGCATAGATTTAAGAGCCCTAACCCTGATCAATCCTTCACCCATTTACATTTCATTTACCCAATTGTTTTCTTTGGAGCAGAGATTTTAATATTAGCCAGACTCAGGTTAGCAGAAACAAAACACAGCTTTTGAGAGATGATGAAATGTTATTGAAAATGTAATTGAAATCAAACACTAAGCACATCATGCCCAATGGTTTAGTACATGAGGAATGGATAAGATGTATTTATTGTTAATCTGCCCAGACTTTGGAGACTGTATAACATAGGGCCCTCTGTCCAAATGTATACTGCTGGTCTCAACATTATGCATTTATTAAGTATTTTGTAGTCATGGATTATGTATAAGCAGCTGGTCTAGTAATATTGAAAATACAAAGAAATCTGAGAAAAGACCTAATAAACTGGGAGTACATATAAGACAGATACAAAATTATATCAGAAGACAGAGTATAGGAACTCCTGAAAAATAAGAATAAAATAAAATATTTTGTCAAAGAACATATCAGATTTGGTAGAAAGTTTAGAAAGACTATGGAAGAGATGTTGCTTAAAGTTAGCCTGGTGAAAAATGAATGATCTATTACATGCATCAACAGGAATAAATTGTAAACAGAATATTGAGCAAAAAAAAAAAAAAAAAAAAAGAAAGAAAAAATCCAAAGAGTATATTAAATATAATGTCTATTAATTTCAAAATCTTAAAAACTAATATTATGTCACTTCAAATGCATACATAGATGAAACTAAAAGGAAAATTAAAAGGGAGATTATCATAAAAAATAAGAAAAATTAATGGGGAAAGGCAACAGGATATATTTGGGTTTGAGACCCTTAGGAATGGCTTACAGGGAACCAGCAATGAATTATTCTTAACCCAGCTGGTAGTTAATGGGTTTTGCTGTAGAAATACTCCTTAAATTGTATATAATTGTATGTATCTTTTATGTAGACTTTTCTGTATATATGATGTACTTCAAAATAAAAGGTTAAATATATATTACAATTGATTTTTTAAAATAACATGGTAAAAAGGAAATCGTTTGCTATTTGAAAGATCAAGCTATTTGCAACAATGAGGTTTTGTTACAACTCTAGTAAGCCTTATATGATTAAAATGAAACTGAGTTAAAAATAATAATTAACACATTTGCATTTCAGCATGGCGGTTGGAGCAGTAACACCCAAACTAAGTTCATGGCAATAGAAATTTAAAAAAAAAAAGATTATTCTGAGGCTTTAAGGATGAACAAAAGTATATTGAATAGAGGTGGTTTTTTTCTTTTTAAGCCACAAAACCAAGTATAATAATTTAAATAAAGAAATAAGCTTATAAAAGTATATTAAAGTCTACATATAGCCAGGCCTTAAAAAGATGGCCTACATAATATTTTATTTCTCTCCCTTACCTTGGCTTTTCTCTGAGCATCTTCTTTACTCCTTTCTTCTTCTAAATTCTGAATATACAGAGGCTGAGAACTGAACTGTCTTTGGAGGGACAGAATTTTGAAATATATATAGTTAACTCCTGACTCTGTCAACCATGGCATGAATATGGTATTACCCATTTATCATGTACTAATCTCTCAACCAATCAGCTATATTCCTTCACATGATTTTCACTTCCACTATGCCACAACTATCCACAGTAAAATTGCTCACTGCCTGTCATTTTTACTGAAAACTGTTGACCCTAAATATTTCAAATCTAATAAATTCTTTTTTTTAATTAATTTTAATGGGGTGACATTGATAAATTACATATGTACATGTAATTATGTTCAGAGAAAACATATGTTCAGAGAAGACATCTCTAGGTTATTTTGACATTTGATTATGCTGCATTCCCATCACCCAAAATCCAATTGTCTTCCATCACCTTCTAACTGGTTTTCTTTGTGCCCCTCCCCTCCCCCAACCCCCTCAATCTCCTCCCCCCCACCCCGTAACCCCCACACTCTTGTCCATGTCTCTGGGGCTCATTTTTATGTCCCACCTATGTATGAAATCATATAGTTCTTAGTTTTTTCTGATTTACTTATTTCGCTCAGTATAATGTTATCAAGGTTGATCCATGTTGTTGTAAATGATCCGATGTCATCATTTCTTATGGCTGAGTAGAATTACATAGTATATATGTACCAAAGCTTTTTAATCCACTTGTCCATTGACAGACATTTGGGCTGTTCCAGATCTTCCCTATTGTGAACAATGCTGCCATAAACATGGTGGTCCATTTCTTCTTTTGAAACAGTGCTATGGTGTTCTTGGGATATATTCCTAAAAGTGGTATAGCCGGGTCAAAAGGCAGTTCGATTTTTAATTTTTTGAGGAATCTCCATACTGTTTCCCACAGAGGCTGCACCAGTCTGCATTCCCACCAGCAGTGCAGGAGGGTTCCCTTTTCTCCACATCCTGGCCAGTATTTATTCTGTGTTGTTTTGTTGATGAGCGCCATTCTGACTGATATGATGTGATATCTCATTGTGGTTTTAATTTGCATTTCTCTAATCATTAGTGATGTTGAGCATTTTTTTTCACCTGCCTATTGACCATCTGTATGTCTTCTTTGGAGAAGTGTCTATTCATTTCTTTTGCCCATTTTTTATTGGATTGTTTGTCTTCCTGGTATTGAGTTTTATAAATTCTTTATAAATTTGGTTATTAACCCCTTATCAGATGCATTGTCAAATATGTCCTCCTCTCCATTATGTAGTTTGTCTTTTTATTCTGTTCTTATTGTCTTTAGCTGTGCAAAAACTTTTAGTTTGATATAGTCCCATTTGTTTATCCTGTCTTTTATTTCACTTACCCGTGGAGATAAATCGGCAAATACATTGCTGCGAGAGATGTCAGAGAGCTTACTGCCTATGTTTTCTTCTAAGATGCTTATGGTTTTATGGCTTACATTTAAGACTTTTATCCACTTTGAGTTTATTTTTGTGCATGGTATAAGTTGGTGGTCTAGTTTCATTTTTTTGCAGGTAGCTGTCCAATTTTCCCAACACCATTTGTTGAAGAGGCTGTCTTTACTCCATTGTATGCTCTTACTTCCTTTGTCAAATATCAGTTGTCCATAAAAGTGTGGGTTTGTTTCTGGGTTCTCTGTTCTGTTTCATTGATCTATATGCCTGTTCTTATGCCAGTACCAGCCAGGCTGTTTTGAGTACAATGGCCTTGTAGTATAACTTGATATCTGGAAGTGTCATACTTCTGACTTTATTCTTCCTTTTCAAGATTGCTGTGGATATTCGTGTTCTCTTTTGGCTCTGTATAAATTTTTGGAATATGTGTTCTATATCTTTGAAGTAAGTCATTGGTATTTTAATCAGTATTGCATTGAATTTATAAATTGCTTTGGGTAATATAGACCTTTTAATGGTGTTTATTCTTCCTAACCATGAGCATAGTATATGCTTCCACTTTTTTGTATCTTCCCTGATTTCTTTTATCAATGTTTTATAATTTTCCGAGTACAAGTCTTTAATCTCCCTATTTAAATTTATTCCTAGGTACTTTATTTTTTTGGTTGCAATGGTGAAGGGGAATGCTTCCTTAATTTCTCTTTCTGACAGTTCATTGTTAGTGTATACAAATGCCTCTGATTTCTGAGTATTAATTTTATATCCTGCCACCTTCTTAAATTCGTTTATCAGGTCCAGTAGTTTTTTGACTGAGACTTTAGGGTTTTCTATATACAATATCATATCATCTGCAAATAATAATAGTTTTACTTCTTCTTTTTCAATTTGGATGCCTTTTATTTCTTCTTCTTGTCTGATTGCTGTGGCTAGGACTTCCAGAACTATGTTGAATAAGAGTGGTAAAAGGGGGCACCCCTGCCTTATTCCTGATCTTAAGGGAATTGCTTTTAATTTTTGCCCATTGAGTATGATGTTGGCTGTGGGTTTGTCATAAATGGCCTTTATCATGTTGAGGTCTGTTCCCTGTATTCCCACTTTGCTGAGAGTTTTGATCATGAATGGGTGCTGGATTTTATCAAGTGCTTTTTCTGCATCTATTGAAATTATCATGTGGTTTTTCTCCTTCTTTTTGCTTATGTGATGAATCACATTGATTGATTTGTGAATATTGTACCAGCCTTGCCTCCCAAGAATAAATCCCACTTGATCATGGTGTATAATTTTATTCATATATTGCTGGATCCGGTTTGCTAATATTTTGTTAAGGATTTTAGCATCTAAATTCATCAGGGATATTGGCCTATAATTTTTTTTCTTTGTGTTGTCTTTGCCTGGTTTTGGAATCAGAATTATACTCGGCTCATAAAAGAAGCTTGGAAGTCGTCCTTCCTCTTGAATTTTTTGAAATAGCTTGAGAAGGATAGGAATTAGTTCTTCTTTGAATATTTGGTAGAATTCAGCTGTGAAGCCATCAGGCCCAGGACTTTTCTTTGTTGGGAGTTTTTTGATAACTGTTTCAATCTCATTTGTTGTGATTGGTCTGTTTAGGTTTTCTGATTTTTCCAGATTGATTTTTGGAAGATGATATGTTTCAAGGAATTTGTCTATTTTATCTAGGTTGTCTAGTTTTTGGCATACAGTTCTTCACAGTATTTTCTTACAATATTTGGTATTTCTGTGGTGTCAGTTATTATTTCTCCATTCTCATTTCTAATTTTACTTATTTGAGTCCTCTCTCTTTTTTTCTTGGTGAGTCTGGTTAAAGTTAATCAATCTTGTTTACCTTTTCAAAGAACCAGCTCCTGGTTTCATGGGTCCTCTGTATTGTTTCTTTAGCCTCTATGTCATTTATTTCTGCTCTGATCTTTATTATTTCCTTCCTTCTACTACCTCTGGGCTTTACTTGCTGATTTTTTTTCTAGTTCTTTTAGATGCAGGGTCAAGTTGTTTATTTGAGCTTTTTCTAGCTTCTTGAGGTATGCCTGTAATGCTATGAACTTTCCTCTCAGTGCTGCTTTTGCTGTGTCTCATAAATTTTGAGTTGATGTATGCTCATTATCATTTGTTTCTAAAAATTTTTTAATTTCTTCTTTGATCTCATTGTTTACCCATTTTTTATTTAATAACATGCTATTTAGTTTCCAAATGTTTGAGTATTTTTCAGTTTTTCTTTTGTGGTTGATTTCTAGTTTCATGACATTGTGATCAGAGAAAGTACTTGATATGATTTCAATCTTCTTAAATTTGTTGAGACCACTTTTGTGTCCTAACATGTGGTATATTCTAGAGAATGTGCCATGAGCACTTGAAAAGAATGTATATTCTGTTGCTTTAGGGTGAAAGGTTCTGAAGATATCTATTAAATCCAGTTGATCTAGTGTGTCCTTTAAGTCTGTAGTTTCTTTGTTAATTTTCTTTCTTGAGGATCTATCTAGTGATGTTAGTGGGGTATTGAAATCCCCTACTATTATGGTATTGCTGTTGATCTCACCCTTTAAATCCATCAAAGTCTGCTTTATATATTCAGGTGCTCCTATATTAGGTGTGTATTTATAATAGTTATATCTTCCTGTTGGAGTGCTCCCTTTATCATTATGTAGTGACCTTCTTTATCTCTTACTATAGCCTTTGTTTTAAAGTCCATTTTGTCTGATATAAGTATTGCTACTCCAGCTTTTTTTCCATTACCATTTGCGTGAAATTTTTTTTTTCATCCTTTTATCTTCAGTCTATGTGCATCTTTTGTTTTAAGGTGTGTCTCTTGTAGACAGCAGATGTATGTGTCCTGTTTTCTTATCCACACAGCTACCCTATGTCTTTTGATCAGATCATTTAATCCATTTACATTTAAGGTTATTATTGATATGTAGTTGTTTATTGCCATTTTATTCTTTAAAACTGTATTCCTCTTTTGCTATATTCTTTTTCTCCTTTGATCTGTTTACAACAGGCCCCTTAGCATTTCTTACAGCATTGGTTTGGTTGAAGTGAATGCCTTGAGTTTTTTTTTTTTTTTTTTGGTCTGGAAAACTTTTATTTCTCTTTCAATTTAAACAAAAGCCTTGCTGGATAAAGTAGTCTTGGTTGTAGGCTCTTGTTCTGCAGTACTTTGGATATTTCTTGCCATTTTCTTCTGGCCTGAAGTGTTTCTGTTGAGAAGTCTGATGTCATTCTTATGGGGGCTCCTTTGTAGGTGATAGCCTTTTTTTTTCTAGCATCTTTTAATATTTTCTCTTTATCACTTAGCTTTGGTATTTTAATTATGATGTGTCTTGGTGTAGATTTCTTTGGGTTTCTCTTTAGTGGATTTCTCTGTGGTTCTTGAACTTTTGAGAGTTTCTCCTGCATTAATTTATGGAAGTTTTCAGCTATGATATGTTTGAACAAAGTCTCTATCCCATGTTCTTTCTCTTCTTCTTTAGGAACCCCTATGATGCGGATGTTATTTCTCTTCATGTTGTCACAGAGCTCTCTTAGATTTCCTCATACTTTTTGAGTCTGTTTTCTTTTTTCTGCTCTGGTTCCATGCCTTCATTTATCTTGTCTTCTAACTCACTGATTCGATTCTCAGCTTCATCCATCGTGCTTTTAATTCCTTCCATTGTGTTCTTTATTTCTGACATTGTATTTGTCATTTCTGACTGATTCTTTCTTATTATTTTGATGTCCTTTTTTATATTTCCTATCTCTTTATTTAGGTGTTTGTAATGACCATCTATTGTTGTTCTACTATCTTTGAGCATCCTATCAATTGTTATTTTAAATTCTGCATCTCGTAATTTGGTTATATCCGACTCATTCAGGTCCTTTTCTGAGGATTTCTCTTGATTCATTTGTGTTGCATTTTTCTGCCTTCTCATTTTGTCTTTATAAAAGTAGATTTTGGCCACTGGAGTCCACTGGGTATAGCCTCTGTGTTCCCTAGGTGTGGTCTGCCTGCAGGCCCGCCACCCCCTCTGCTGTTGCTGCCTAGGGTGTTAGGGTATGGGCGTTGCTGGTGCCTGCCCACTGAGGCTGTTCCTGTGGTTTCTGCTTCTCCTTCATGGGAGTAGCTGTGATCACATGCTCAGGTGTACAAGCCTCAGTGGCTTTGGCCTTCACCCTGCCCCCATGGGTGGTGTTATGCTCCTCCTTGAGGGCAGGGGTGAGCAGCTTTGCTCAGCTGTGGTCTCAGCCTGATTCTGGGCTTTTGCCCTGCCCGGGCAGGGGGAGCCCACTCGTGAGTCAGCTTCAAGCCTTGGCTCCACAGGCTGGGTGGGACTGCATGCCCATACTCAGTAGCAGGACTCCACCTGTTCTCGGCTTTTGGCTCCACCCCTATGGGAGGATCTGGCTCCCAAGTCAGGCAAGACTGTGCTCCTGTGCTCTTGCTCAAGGGCAGGTCTCTACCCCTTTTGGAGCTCCTGCCCTTCTCCACACAGGCTGGATTGCAGGTGGCCCGCTGCTGGGCTTGACCACTTTCACGTGTCTTCTCCTCCCCAGCCGGGCAAGACTGAGCTCACACCTGGACCTCAGTGGTGGCCAGCCAGCTTCAGCCCTTGCTGACAGAACCACACTTCTGCGTCCTGCCGCTGTCTGCCCTCGGACGAGCCCTCAGCAGTGTGGGTGGGGGTGCTGCAGTTCAGACCCTAACACTCAATACTGTAGTCCTGAAAGCTCCCTCCTTCTAAGTGACTCTGCTCTAAGTGCCATGGGGGAGCTTGTTTGGCTGGTGTCCTGCTTCCATTTGCTGGTATTGTTGTTTCCAAGGGAAGTATTCACTTCAGATTTGGGGAGTGACTCTTCCCAGGGGTTCGAGTGGCTGTCTCTCAAAATGTTTCTCCCTGTGCCTCCTAGATTACACTCTCTTTCTGCTACTCTGGTCCTCTCCTCTCTCCCTGACCCCCAGAGCCCCAGGTGAATGGTTGTGAGAGAGGTTTTCTGTGTGGTCCCTTTAAGAAGAATCCTGGGTCTAAGAAGTCAGTCTCTTTCTCACAAACAGTATCCTGAATTGTTTCTGGCTAAATACTGTCCATATGCCTCTTCTAGGCTCTGGGGCTGCAGGCTGGGGTTTTGTTCCTGGGACTCAGGACCCTCCCCTCTTTGCTAAACTCACTTCCCACTACGCAAGTCTCTCCTGGCTGCCATTTGCTCCAGGGAGCCGGGCAGCCTTCTCTGCGTTTTCGCTTTTCCTACCATTCTCAGTATGGCTTCTTCAGTGTTTCTTGGTTGAAAAGTCCTCTTACTTTAGTCCAAAGGTGGTTTTTCCAGATTATGCTTCTTAAAATTAGTTTTTAATCCACTTTGGTTCTGGGAGGTGGAAGTTGGTATGTCTGCCTACTCCATCGCCATCTTGTCTTCCTCCTAATAAATTCTTTAGTTGACCCCAATGCCCTTTATTTCCCCCAGAATCTCTTTCTGGGTTTATCTGTTTTGTTTTGTTTTTTATTTCATTGAGAATCCAGAAAATTGTCCCTTCTCATCATTGTGTAATCATGGGACTGCTTGCCTTCCTCCCTAATTGGACTTCTTTCTAGTAGGTCATTTTATTTCCACTTTTCTTAGTGTCCTAGTGTTCCTCTTCATGAAGTTCTGTTACACTTATTTGGTTATCCCTCAACCTTAGGTACATGTTGTTTGTCTAACAATTCCCTTTTTTTCTATAAAATAGTGTAATAGTTCCTGGGAGTCTAACAGCCTTCTTTTAGTTTATCATAACTCTGTTCTTGTTGGTTCAGTTGACAGTGCTTCTGCTTGTATAACATTTTCAAAAATCTTGTAGATTTATCATGTATGCCATCGTGGATCACATTATCTTTTTATTCAAGTGAGAGGAGTAGAGATAGACAGACAGACTCCCGTGTGTACCCTAACTGGGATCCATCCCACAACCCCCATCTAGGGCCAATCTGGGACCATGCTCGCAACTGAGCTATTTTCAACACCTGAGACTGAGGTGCCATCCTCAGCAGCCAGGGTGATATGTTCAAACCAATTGAGGCATGGCTATGGGAGGGGAAATGAGGAAGAGAGAGAGAGAGAGAGAAGGGGAGGGGGAGGGGTGAACAAGTAGATGGTCACTTCTCCTGTGTACCCTGACTAGCAATCAAACCTGGGAAATCCATGTGCCAGGCCAACATTCTACCATTGAGGCAACCAGCCAGGACAAGGTTCACATTATTAAACAAGATTTTTTCCTGTGCTTTCATTTCTATTTCTTGTTTCTGCTGAGATGGTTGAGTGGATCCACTTGTCACATACTTAATCTCATCAGCAAATGGTTGTTCAGACACACCATTATCCTTTCCAGAGCACACTTTCCTAAGAATAAATCTCATAATTTCATCATCTTCTTCAATCTGGATAGGATGAAAAATTTCCAAACCATCAAGTGTTGATTTTATTTTGATAAAGTGTTTCTTCAATTTTCCTCTTTTTTTCTCATATTTTACTATTAGCAACAATAACAACACACACACACACAAAAAAAAAAAAAAGAAAGAAAGAAAAAGAAAAAAAAAAACAGAAACAAGACTAGGCTGTACCTTCAACATTTTCCTTGGAAATGTCCTCAATTAAATAGCAAGTTTATCATTTACAAAATCTCTTTACAGAGCTGCAAAATGTAACTCAGCAAATTTTCCACCACTGTATATATAACCTATTTCCTAAGTATAGAAACCTTTTTACTATGGTCCTCACTTGCTTTTGCGTGTTCATCAGAATCACTCTTTTTACCATCATCTCTTAAAGTAATCTAAACTTTTTTCTGTCGTGCGCCTCAAAATTCTTCCATCCCTTATCCATTATCTAGTTTCAAAGCCACTTTCACACTTCACCTATTATCATACCTCTAGATTATTTTCACACTTTAACTATTTGTTACAGAAGCACCCTGTGCCTTCCCAGTACCAAAATCTGTCTGGTTTTCCAAGGACTGCTATAACAAATTATCACAACTGGGTGGCTTACAATAGCAGATACTCATTCTCTCACAGTTCTGAAGACAAGAAGTCTGAAATCCAGGTGTTGGCTGGATCATGCCCACTTACAGACTGTGGAGCAGAGTCTCCCTACCAGCTGGTAGTTGCTGGCAACCCTTGACATTTCCCAACTTGCGATTGCATTGCTCCAGCCTCTTCCTCCATTTTCACATTGCCTCATCTGTGTATGTGTTTTTGAATCTTCTAATCTCTCTATGTGTCTTTTGCAAAACTTGTTCTATCTCTCTCTTATAAAGATATGTGGGGTTGACTTTTTGACCAACACAAATGATCTGCAGTAAGTTTTTCTTCTCAGAGTGTTAATCACATTGTTTATTCAATGAAGAATATTGAATAAGCACAAGGTAATATTCACTTTTTGGCCTTATAATGTTATATGTACTTATTTCAGGTATTAGAATATGAACATATCTTCTGGAGGACAATTATCAGTATTTGGCCTTTTAAAGACAATTATTTGGACAGTAAGCATTTCTAAAGACAGTAATATCATTATGCATAATATTGGCAGCATACTACTTTTGCATCTTTTAAATCAAAGTTTGACCCTTATTGATAGCAACATCTTTATTTCTATCTAGAGTACTTCATATCTCCTTTCTTTGGAGGTAGTTTCAATCTTTTCAAATCTCAACTTGTCAACCACCTACCTTACGTTCAACAGAGGATCTTGCCTCATATTTTACCAAGAAAATCACTCAGTACATGTTTCTTAACATTCTCTATAATTTTTTTATCCAATTCATTAAACAAAGTACTTGAACTTTTCTAAGTGTTTGGGATACTTCTGTGAATCAAAACAAAACAAAATAAAAACAAAAGTAAATTTGCATGAGTAGCATTCTAGCAGGAGGACAAACACTAAATATAATAAGTTACTAACATATAATATGTTATATAATGATAAGTATTATGGTAAAGATTAAAGAGGGCAAGGAGTTCCTGGGGTGGGGGGTCAGCAAAGAGTTGGCATTAAAATCAGAGTTAGGATAGGCTTTGTTGAGAAGGTGAAGACTGAGCAGACTTGAAGGAGGCAATAAAATTATATAGGTAAGGGGCAAGAACATTTAAATTTAGAGAAGGAATAGAGCAAAGATCCTAGGAGAAAAGATGCCTGATGTCTTCAAGAACCAAAGAGAAAGCCAATGTGTCTGGAGCAGAGTAAGCAAAGTAGAGAGTAAAGGGGCACTGTCAGAAAGGTAAGGGGTGTGGAGAAGGCAGGTCACGTGGAGTTTGTCAGCAATTGTAGGGACTTGGGTCTTAAATCTGACAGAAATTGGAAGTCATTCTGGAGTTTTGAGCAGAAGAGGCTTTGACCTCTTCTGACATTGATATAATCTGACATTGGTTTTTAGGGGACCACTCTGGCTCCTGACTTAGAGTAAACTTTGGGGGCCAAGGGGAAACAGAAGGGTTATTGAAACAAAAAGGTTAGCAAGCAATCACAGTAAATTATGAGAGATGGTGTTGACTAAAACCAATGTCTCTCTGAAGATAGAAACAACAGAAGTTGCAAATAAGATGTAAGAAAAAAAATGGGCTATGAATGGCTTATGCAGCTGGAAAGATGGACTCATTGTCATTTCAAATGGGGAAGACTGAGGTGGAGAAATATCTGGGGATGGGTGGTTTAGTTCTGGACACAGTTTGAAGGGTCTATTATACAATCAAGTGGATATGTTGAAGATGTAGTTAGATATATGAATATATATATATCCTGAATTTTTAAAAGAGTTCTGAACTGAAGATGCAACTTCCATATTTTTCTAAATCTTCATCTATGAATCTTTTCTTCTATCTGGGCCAGTGCAAGAAATGGTATTCTTCCCAAATCCAACACTAACCTATGTCCTTAATTTTATCCTTTATAGCTTAACTTAAATTTATTCCTTCAATTATTTTCTAATTATCTTTTAAATCATGAGTCTTTGATTCTACTTTGGCTTCTTTTCTGGTGCCAAAAATTGACTAGAGCCTTTTCTATTCAAATTCACACACCTCTACCCACATACGTAAACAGAAAGGTTTTTAACTTCTATTAGTCTTGTTTTGCTCTCTTCCTCAGTTTTTTTCTCTTCCATCGTTCAAGGTTCAAAGTCTGGAAAGAGTTCTCTGTGTTTGATGCCTCTAATTTCCATACTTAAGTCACATCATATTGCACCCCTGAAGGCCTTTCTGTATTGAGATCACCTCTCCTGTCCTAATTATACTGCTCACAAAAATTAGGGGATATTTTAAAATAAATATGAAGCAATAAAAAAAAGCATTTGATTTTTTTTATTAAACAAGAACATCATACAAGTCAAAGAAAGTTGTTTGATTATGCAAATGAGATGCAAAACCAATTTTTATTTTATTGGTGAAAATGCACTTTACAAAAGGTTGATAGTACTGGAGTATCTGCATGTTCCCTGATTCCCTAATTTTTGTGAACAGTGTATTTTAATCATGACCAAACTCAGACTATAACAGCAGCCAATCATCACCTTTCTCCAATTTTTATACATTTAACAGTGGTTCTCAAACTTTTTGAAGTCAGGGTGCATTTAAAATCCTACAAATAATTGTAGGTGCACTATATACAAATTTCTGAGAAATATGTTATAATAATTAAGTCAAATATTAAAGAAAAAATATAAAGTCCAAGCGTATTTTTATGATAATTAAAATAAATACGACAAAATTAAATTTATTCTGACATTAAAAAACATATTTATGTTACATTTTTTGAGTTATGCATTTTAGAATTTATAAAAAAGAGGGGTTAAAAATAAAAAAGCCAACAAAAAGTTATCTTTATATATATATATAGATAGATAGATAGATAGATAGATAGATAGATAGATACATTCTAAGTAAGATTTAGTAAATTCGGCAGGCCCCGGTGCAAATGTGTTAAGTTTTTTCATTTTTGTGTTTATGAGAAACATGAGTCTGATATGTCCTAGTGATTTCTTCAATGTTTGGGCATCTATTTGAAAGGCAAACTCTCATTTTCTCATCAATACATTGAAGAATTCCTCTCTTTTTACTCTTAATTGTGTTGAATGCAAAAACCCCCCACCATACATATCATCTTAACTTTACAGCAAACAAAGGATAAAAGAAACTTACCTCCAGTCTTTCTGGGGAATATGGGGGGTAGTGTAAACAATCCAGAACCACAGATTAACAGCCTTTTACAACCTAATTAGGCAAGTGAGGTGGGGGGTTGGGCAGACTGTCAGTTTACAGCCAATTCCCAAAACCTCTGTCTCCCCAAAATCTAAACTCTAAAAGCCCTGTTGGTTTTTTGGTCCCCAACAGGCACATATTTCTCTGGAATACCATAGGGCACACCTGGAAATCTTGTAGGGCGCACCAGTGCATCCTGGCACACACTTTGAGAACCACTGCATTAGAATGAAGACATAGGTGTGGTCTAAAGGCAATGGCAAGGTTAAAAAAATGGACTATGATGATTTAGAACCAACTGAAAGAATCCTATTGGCTCACTGTTTCAGCCAGTTAGTCCCCTTGCTAGTTTTCAAATACTCCATGCTCTATCTAGCCTCAGTGCCTTTGAACGTCCTATCCTAGAATTCTTTTTCCTCCAAATAGTCACATAGTTCACACCCCCACTTCACCCAGTTCTTTGCCCAAATATGCATATATCAGAGAGGCATTTTCAGCCACCCTGTCTAAACTAGCACCTCTATTACTTCCCTTTGTTTTACCTGTAATTGTTCTTTCATTGGCATTTTTACTACCTAACAATTCATATGTTTAGGTGTTTTTATTTTTATTGAATTTACTGGGATGGCATTGGTTACTAAAATTATATAGGTTTCAAGTATACAATTCTATAATATATTGTCTGTATATTGTATTGTGCATTCACCACCCAAAGTCAAGTCTCCTTTAATCACCATTTATTTCCCTTTTACCCTCTTTTACCTCCCCCACCCTCATTTCCCTCTGGTAATCACTATACTATTGTCTCTGTCTATAATTTTTTTTTTTTGCTTAATCCTGTCCCCTTTTCTACCCAACCTCTTGTCCCCTTTCTCTCCTCTAACAACTGTCAGTCTATTCTTTGTATCTACGAGTCTGTTTGTTATCTGACTTCCACACTGAAATGTAAACTCTGTGATGAGCATTGTCTCCTTTGCAGCTGTGCCCCTAGCATTGGAACCAAGGCCTGGCACATAATAGGGTTTAATAATGCTAAATGAATGCATTTGTTGTTGAGGGATCCTGATAGATTCAATGGCTCTTATGCCCAAAGTGTTGACAGAAAACCTGGCAAATGAGTACTGTGAATACCTTGCCCACCCTCATGGCCCTTAGGACACTACATTGAATGAAGATTGAAGTAAAAAATTAAAGAGAAAACAGGGATAACAAAGAAGCTTCCTTTCCACTTCAAGTAAATCTTATAAAGGATTCATAATTCTTACTTAACCTAAGAGCCATGCCTAAAGTGGAGTTTCCATCATCTCTTTAAGGCTACTCCAAACAAAAACAAACAAATGAACAAACATGATAATTAAAGAGCAGGCTTGCAAAGCATATGTAGTGTCAGAATAAGCTCCTTCCCAGCTACCATTCTTGCCCTTTCAGGAGCCACCATTAAAAATGAGAAGAGGTAATTTAATTTAGTTGATCATGGGGAAGCTGTTTCAAGATTCAGATATAATACAAAAGGCAGGCAATTCAAGTGTAGGAATGGAGAAGTTCTGCTGAGTTTCATTAGAAGAAAGAGAATTGGCAAAGGTGGAGTGGAGGTGAGGTTAGGAGAAGAGTGGAAGAAATTCAAGGGGGTTCTAAGAACTAAGATTACGAGAAAGTAGATGCTGTTTTCAACCTCAGCTCTGTATACAATAAAGATTCTCTAAAAGGCTACCCCTGGTGACCCCATGCCAGTCTGCTCCTTCACTTCCTGCTGGTGTCACATATAAACAACTGATGCATGTGGCTCATTTTCTTTAAGCTTTCATAAGGTTTTGCTTGGTGAGACCATCCCACTGTGTTCATATTCTGTTTACTTACAATACTACTATATGGCAATGAGTCAAAGAGCAATTGAAAGTGGGATGAAAGAAAATGAAAGCTTGTCCTTACCTTGAATCACATATGAGGAGCTGAAATTAGATCTCACCTCCTGGGAAGGTAGAGAGCTGGTGTCACCCAGCAAAGCTCAATCCCCTTAGCACATCCAAAGCCGCATGTCCCTGCCCCCCAGCTTTGGCACCAGGAGTTCCATGGCTGTGCCCAGGATGAAAGCACTGTCCCCAGCTTGCTCTCAGGCAAAGACAGCCTGCTTTTAATTAGGAGCAGGAGCTGTTAGATTTGTAATTATTTTTTTCCTATGTTTGATGGCATGATGTGTGTTACATATTTAATTAAAGAGGATCTAATGAGTACTTCTAACAGGCCTGGGGTCAGAAGAACCACTGCAGAGATTCATGCAAATGAGCCAGGCTTTATGGCTACCGTAGGGAAGCAGTGATGTTGCCCAAAATGGGAGAGTCAGTGGGAGCCCATCAGCTTTTCAACAGTAAAAACCCAAGGCGAGGCAGGCAGACAGGTGGGGAGTAGAATTTGCAGGCTTTGTGTCTGAGCTCATAAAAAAAAGTCTAAATATGTAATGGGGTGAGTCTAAAGTTAAAGAAATAACATGTATAAATGAGCCTTTTGGGCCAATGACCTAGGCCCGAGAGTAATGCAAGAGGACCAAGCTCCTCAGGAACACAGTTTGCACATAAGGAGGCATTTCAGAAAAGAGTGAAGAAAGGAGAGATAAAGTGATATGTGCTAAGACATTTGGGCTTCTATTTTATGCAAAATGGGTCATTAAATGTTTCTATATCATGTGCTGTCTCTGTTATATCACTTGTCTTGTGATATCTGCAGACATGTCTGTGCTTTATTAGACTCCAGACTGAATCCTCAAGCATGAGACCCCCTATCTCTCGGCTCCCATGGCTCCTACTATGCTTCCTGTTATGCCTGGTTCCTACTCCATTCTAACTGCCTGTTGAGTTTCTGTCTACCCTGCCTCGCTGACATTTGATTGAGTGCAAGAAATTTCTTTTGTTAGGTTTTCCACATTATTTTTGTCTTATGTGTGTTAATATGCCTAGCATCTAGCACAGTGCCTGGAATATAGCATGCCCTCAAAAAGTTATTATTAAATTAATAAATGAATGATCCAAGTGCAATTAACCTGATTTCAGGCCAGTCTCAAATTATTTACTGCATTCAAAACAAACAAAGACAGACTGAAAATTTTCCCCTGAAAACATTAAAGAGTTATTTAGATTTTTACTAAAAATTAGTTACTTAGACAAATAGGGAATGATTGCATATTATGCCAGAAGACTTCTTTTTTTTATTTAGAAATTAAGTTTAATGGGGTGACATTGATCAATAGGAGTACATAGCTTTCAGGTGAACATCTCCATGGCTTTTGAACTGTTAATTACATTTTGTGACTACTACCCAAAGTCAATTCATTTTCTGTCATAATATATTTGTTCCCCCACATTCCCCTCCCCTTGGTAACCACTTCAATTTTATCTGTGTCCATGAGTCTCAGTTTATATCCCATCTGTGTGTAAAATCTTCTTTAAAACTTTCTTAAACTAAGATATAGGATAAGAGTTTTAACGCATTGTGTTTGGATCCTAGTTTTGAAAACAAATCAGCTATTAAAGACATTTTTGAGATAATTAGTAGTAGATGATACTGAGAAATTATTTTTGTTGGTATAATAACATTGTGTTCCATAGGAGATTATGTTTGTGGGGGCTCTTAAAAGTAGCTACAAAGTCACCCCATGGAGCAGAGAGGACCTATGTCCCTTCCCTTGACTATGGGCATGTTCATACCTGCTTTGGCCAACAGACTTCAGTGGAAATGATGCTCCCCAGGCTACATCAGAACGGCCTATGAGGTTCCAACTGGTCCTCCTGGAATGTGGTCCTCCTTCCTTTTTTGATACATTCTTTCTCAGAACTCAAATGCCACGCTATGAGATACCCAAGCCACTTGGAGGAGTCACATGTGACTGCTCCAGTTCAAAGGCCCAACTGATCCCAGACATTGAGCCATTCCTAGGTTTATCTGCACAGGCCAGCAGATAATTCTGGCCACAGCCTTTTGACTCCTCCTAGCGAAAATTCCAGGCATTGTGCAGTGGGGCAGCACTCCCTCCGTGCATCCTGACCCACGGAATCTGAGCACAGTAAAACAGTGGCTATTTTGTGCCACTAGGTTTGGCATGGTTTGTTTAGCAAAATTAGTAGCTGCAATGGTCTTTTTCTATTGTTATTGTTTGGAGATTCATTTTAAAGACCTTACCAAAGGGTGCTATTATATTTTTAGCTTACCTTTAAATGGCTCCCCAAAAATGTGCACCAGGACAGCCAAATAGATGGAGGAAATTCAGCAAAACAGTGGCAACTGTCAGATACAGATAGTAAATATGTTGTTATTCATTAAGCTATTTTTGTACTTTCTTGTAGCTTAAAAATTTTTATAATAAAACTTTTGAAGTGCTTTTAAACATTTATCTCTCTCCCCAAAGTTCTGTTTCTCAGGAAAACCTAAATGTATCACTCCCAGATCTCTTTGATCTCTCACAGATCTCTGCCCACAGCCATCTCCCTGCCTGGCGCGCCTCTGCCCCCACCCCCTCCAGGAGCACCGGCTCCCATGCTGTGCTTCCCAGTGAACAGAGAGCAAATCCTTCCCTCCTTTCTGAGACCTGTCATTTCACAAGGCAGAAGAGGGGATTAGGATTGAAATAACTAACACTTTAATATGTTTTCTTTCAAAATAATGACATAAGTCTTAAAAGACTTTCAAGAAATTACTAAGATTATTAAAACAGAACGGAAGACTTTCATTAAATTTAATATTTATTGGTTAAATTAAAAGACTTTTTTTTTTTTGCATTCCAAACTTAAAGTTTCCAAATATAGAGTATTGTTCTCTATCAATAGAAAACAAAGCATTTCTCCAACACGTTATAGGGCAAATCAAGCCAAAATATAAAAATAAAAAAGGAACATTAGAAAAGGCTTTGGTCAAAAAGCGCATTTGCTTCTATTCTGAATCGCAACCCTAGGCTCTTCCCGTGTAATTCACTCCGATGCTCCAGCCCAGGCCCAGCCCCTGGTCACTTCCGACCAGCTCTTTTTCTCTGCTTTTTAAGGCAATGGCTCCCCTGAGGAGAACCAGGGGGACCTTGGAACACAATTCTATTGTTGACAAAATCTCTTACATTTTTTATATTTAAAAATATACTCCTCCCTATGTAGCTACATAAACTGAATTCTCTCTGATGATACCACCTCTTATACATTCTTTCCAATAATAATACAAAATTTTAAAAATAATAACAATACAGAAGCTAATTTTAATTGAATATTTACTACATGGTGGGCTTAGGTTATTCTCTTGTATTAATTATTTCAGTTAACATTTGCAGCAATCCCATGAGGTACACACCACCATTATCACCATTTTGGAGACAAAGAGACTGAAGAACAGGAACAGGGTGGTTGAGTAGTTTACTCATTATAACCTAGCTAGGAAGGGACAGAACTAGGTAGGATATACCAAGTAGTGTGACCCAAAATTCCTGTTTATAACCATCATGCATTATTGTCTCCTCTGGAGACCTTCCAACAAGCTCCATTTCTGTGCTCCCCATCCCAGAACCAGAAAAAGGGGTCTGCTTATGCACATGGCAACATCCAAACCAGTGTCTCCCCACCATCGTCAGACATCTGCTAATTTTTGAAGCCTATATCACATTGTCTTCATTATCTCTATGGCTCTGGGACACACAGTATCTTTCTCTCTTTCTCTCTTTTTCTGTTTCTTTTTGTGTTTATTTTTAGTGAGAGGGAAAGGAAAGAGAGACAGAAACAGACAAGAAAGGAGAGAGATGAGAAGCATCAACTCGTAGTTGTGTCACTTTAGTTGTTCATTGATTGCTTCTTATATGTGTCTTGACTGGGGGGCTCCAGCTAGCCAGTGACCTCTTGCTCAAGCCAGAGACCTTGGGCTCAAGCTGGCAATCTCAGGGTCTTGACCCTGGGTCCTCAGTGTCTCGGGTTGATGCTCTATCCTCTGTGCCACTGCCTTGGCAGGCCTCAATATCATTCTTGACTTTAATCTGTGAATGCCATTAAATACTTCTATGATTGTTCCCTAACCCTATATGCCAACATTCATGCTGATGATCATGTAACCCTAGCATCTTCAGAGACTACTTGATCTTCTTATCGTCACAGCCACATGGCCCCACCCCTCAGAACTCACTCTTCAACCTCTAAGGTCTTGAACGTATAACTGTTCCTTTCTGATTTCTCCCTCCTCGCCATACACTTTCCTTCTGTCTTTACTTCTACTGACCTGGATTTTGTTTTAGCCATAAGTTCCCACAACCATTCCTTGTTCCCTTGTAACTTGTTATCTCCGTTCTTAGCTCACTCCTTTCCCCGCGAATGCTACCTGTGCAGTCACTTCACCACCACCCACAAATGCCTTGCTCTCTCTGCCAATTTCTTCTTGACAGCTCTCAGCTTTAGGAAACTACTTTTGCTTTTTTCATTTACCTTTCTAGGCTGTGACATGCAACTGGAGAATTTTATGAAAAGATGTTTAACCTTTGTTATCCAGGACTCATTTCAATTCAGTATTGTCAGCCTTTTGATCTCATCTGAAATCTCATCTCCTGCCTATCTCAAACTAACCCCCCAATCATTTCTCTGGAAGTTGCTTGAAATCTAGTTCCTCACCCATCCACCGCAGCCACACTCCAGCAGAAGACCCTAAGTAGGTTCACGTGATCTGCCAGTCACCGAGAATGCCTAATTTTGCTCACCTTCTCATCCAAAGCTCTTCAAGCCAAAGCAGTCCCTTGGTCTTAAGACCAAGCTCACCACCTGGGTTCCTTCTTCACCACTTCCTCCTTTCTTAAAGATCTTGTCCTACAAGAACTCTCCCCATCTTCTGTCTTATAACTTTAATCATGTTCTCTTCTCTGGCCCTTTTTGCTCTATTTACAAACAGATTTATAGCTCTCATCACCCACAAAATAAAATGTCCTGCTCTCTTATTATCCTATCTCTTACTACATTCAAGCTGCTACCCTATCCCCTCAACAGAATTGTGTGCACCCCCCACCTTTAGCAAAGAGAACCAGATTTATAACTTAACCATCCCCTCACTAATGAACTCTGCAACGTGGTTTTTCCTCACCCGTCCCTCCCTCAGTGTTCTCCCGAGGATACCCATGATCTCTGAATCACTAAAGCCAATGATTGTTTCTTAGTCTTTAATCCCCAACTTCTCTTAAGCACCTGATTATCATCTACATACATTATAAAATTCTATCCTACATGGAAATCCTTTCTCTCTCTCTCTCTCTCTCTCTCTCTCTCTCTCTCTCTCTCTCTCGTCTTTTTAATACTTGGTCCCATAAGATCTCTACCCCTTCTCCCTTCCCTAACCTCCTTCAAACTGCCACCTTTCAGTAAATTTGTATGTTTAGCCCCCATCTGTTTTCTCCTGGTTTTTTGGCATTTCCAAACCTTCCCAGATGTCTCCATGAATTGCACAGACATTTGACTCAACATCTAAACCTGGACCCCAAAGAGAGCCTCTTATCCAAACTAGCCTACTCCTGCTTGTTGCCAAGTGCACTAACTTTGCCTCAGCAATCCCCTCCTACTGAACTATGTAGGTCCCGAGTATCCTGACGGACATCAATAGTACATACAATGCAGTTCTCATCAGAATGGGCCTCTGCTCCAGAGACTTCAAAATCTCCCTACTGGCATGGAAGCAAACCTGCTCTTTCCAAACTGGCAGCCAGGTCCTGCCATGCATGCTCTTGTGCACCACAGTGTCTCAGCTTTCTCTGTTCTTCTATCATTACTTTATTTATTTATTTGCTCAGTAAATGTGTGAAGATTTTAAGTCTTCATGGGTCTTCAGTGCCTCTGTAACACAGCAGCACCTCTCAGCACCCCTCTGAACGCTCTGCGGGAGAGGGCAGCGGCGGAGCCCTGGGCTGGTGCCGCGGGAAAACACCTGAGAATCCGCGCTGGGCAGATGTGGCAGCTAAAGTGCTGCGGATAAATCGGATAAATCGTATCATTGACGCAAGCTTCAATGTTCTCGTCTGTAAACTGGGCATTTGAAGAAGCAGATGAGATAATGTAAGCATGTGCCTAGCACATAAGGAACATTTTAAGTGCTTCTTACTTTTATCTTGTCAAATTGCTTTATAATGGTGGACTTTGGCTACTTCAACCTAGGCCCCACCCAAGAACCTATATTCCACGCCCACTTCATAGACAAGCTTATATAACAAGGGCCTAACCGGCTTCTCATCAGGCACTTTTCACTGTTCTTGGTTAGAAGAATCTGACCAATTGATTTCTGTAATCTCTTACTTTCCTCGAGGCCATTTGACTTAAGTAAGTAAAACTCTCCCAAACCAACTAAAACTAGAAAATGAGCCCTTGGTTTTCTGAGCAGTCCAATAGAAGGCCAAGAACTTTTTTACTAATTGGAGATTTCCACGGTTGTCTTCTCAGCTCTGACTCTCTGACCCAGCCGACTGAGTTTTTTCTGAACTTAGAATAAGGTAGCTGAGTTCTTGTTCTGAATCTACCAGGAGGCCTTTGTGTGAACAGGGTGAAGTACATTTATAGACCTTAGTTTTCTCAACCTCAAAATAAAGACAATAAGAATTCCCCCTACCCTCACCTAAAAGCCTAGGGAATAATGCATATTACATGTTCGGTAAATAATTGGTTAAATGAATAAGTGAATACACAAATGAATAGCTGCTCTGAAGGCCAAATGAGTTATTAGGAGCAGTCAGACTTTGAAAACTGAAGCTATAATTTAAATTTATGTTTTTAAATAGAAGATGATGAGTACAGCAACCGCCGAGGGTGGAAGACTGAAAGAGCTTCCTTGTGTTTCTCTGACTTCCCCAACCGCTCAGCCTCTCGTAGAAGCCTCCCCTGAACACTTTACAAGCGTGATGTACACAAGGAAGAACACAGCAGCCATCCTACCAAGTAGTTTTGTGTATCATGAGCACATAGGGACCTAACTAAATATCAATAATTTTTCCAGAATGCCTGTTACCAGTTCTTTTTAGCATTAGATGAGGCCAGGGAGTGAGGCGGCTCCTATCCAGTCTGTCTGCTCTCCCTGTGACCCTGTCTGCAGGCATCCCCCAGGGGAGCCTCAGCGCTTGCTCGGATTGGTCGGCACATCTCACCCCCTAGGCTGGGAAGCAACGTCTGAGTTAAACTTTGGCACCACAAACTCCACAGTCATAAATTTCACTTACATCTAGTAAAACAAAGGTATCCAATTAAACCCATAATCCTATAAAGTTGCCAGCAATCAGGCTCCCAGTTTCAAATGAAGATGGACAGGTGCACTCAATCAATACCATCAAGGTTATAGCCTGCAGTTTGTAGGCAGTTTCTACATCGAGTCTTATGCTGTTCCCCACGCTGTTTGTGTTCTGCCTGAGTAGAAATAACAAATGTTCTTGCTCACTCTTCCATTACACTGTGCTGTGCACGTGAGCATGGCTGAACCCTGAGGCCGATCAGATGCAGGACATGCAGGAACAAAGTCCCTTCCTTAGTGTATAGCCCTGTCCTCTGCCTGTAACCACATAGAAATGTCATTTTTTATTTTTTTTTTATTTTTTTTTATTTATTTATTTAAAAAAATTTTTTTTATTTATTCATTTTAGAGAGGAGAGGGAGAGACAGACAGAGAGAGAGAGAGAGAGAGAGAAAGAGAGAGGAGAGACAGAGAGAGAAGAGGGGAGGAGCTGGAAGCATCAACTTCCATATGTGCCTTGACCAGGCAAGCCCAGGGCTTCGAACCGGCAACCTCAGCATTTCCAGGTCAACGCTTTATCCACCGCGCCACCACAGGTCAGGCCCGAAATGTCATTTTTTAAAATATAACCTTTTCTCTTTTCTTTCTTTTTCGTTCATACTGGCACCTGACTCCCCTGCCTCCTTCTCCCTTGCAGGTCCTCTCCCTTACTCATTAAGTCCTCAGGACAATGAAGTTCTGATCAGCATCAAATAATCTTAAGAAACAAAGCCTCAAGTCGGTTCACCACAGTGACAGAGTTTCAATCAAACTAGAGATACATCTAGGCCTCATTTGTGTTTCAGCTCCAGACCCAGAAAAGCTTCAAAACCAGATGATGCCATGCCGTGGCTGAGATGAGGACCAGATGCACTGAGTGACTATCCCCTGCCCTAGCACTGAGCTGTCAGTAGATGCATGACCTAGCCCCCTTAGTCACGATGGGTAGTGGTTTTACCCCCAATATAACACATACCTTGGAAACCATCAGGGAGCCAGTTATTTGAGTATTAGCTCACCTGTCTCAAGGTGTGGTCCTTTTCCAAAGATAACCCTTACTTTCTTTGCTGCAAGTTCCTGTTTGTGTCTGACTGGGATCCGATGCATGCAAACAGATGGGCCCCTGTAGTCTGGTAACACACCCCAGCCTTCTCCCCTGTGTGTGGATGGCAGTTTCCTGGCCAGATGACAGATTTAGACTCCCTGGCCTAGAGGGGGCCAGGAGACACTGGTGATCTCCTCAGCCTGGCAGGGGGTGGGGACTCTGCCTCAAGGGCTGCCTCTGACCTTTACACTGATTTTCTTGGTCCTCTGGCCACCACCACTGGCTGCTGCACACCAGGAACAATTTACACTATGTGGGGTTGCTATGGTTATCCAATTTACAGAGGATTTGGTTTAAAGCTAAACACATTTGAAAACTATGAAATAAAAGTTAATCAGTTCACACTGACCAGGCAGCGGCCCTTTGAGACTATAAGCAGGAGAGCTGTGTGTAACTTCCAGCACCTTCCTCAAGGCTCACTACCGTCTCATGTGTGTCTTCTTCCTCCCTGTCCTTTCCTGTGGCCACGCCTTTCTCACCTTCCTTCTTCTCTGCCTGGCTGTCACTCTTTTCTCATCCCTTCATCAATCCCTTCTATTGTTCTCTTGTCCCTCCCACCAGCTCTTCACTTGACCAGCATATGCTATATGCACATCCTAGTCTGCCCAATGTCCACCCCTTTTATCCCCCACCCTGCCCGGTATACACAACCCTTACCTGATGGTTCACCACAAGAGAACTTAAAATGTTGCCTTTATTGTACTCTAATTGTTTCAACAATAAAGTGTCTATATTTGTTTCTCAATAGAGTTCCTTGACTATGAATTAATATTTCTCAAAGTTGTCTTTGCCTCTTTTATCAATTGAAATATTCATAATGGAAAATTTAAGCAGTCAGGGAAGTATATCTAAGAAACACATATAGGACTTGTTATTTGTTAGAATCAGTAGAGCTTTCTGTAGTTAATGACTTCTTGCTCCACAAATTGCTGCTAGAGTTTCTAGTTGGACCTTCTATTAACTTCTCTGATGTGGACCTCTCCTGTTGGCTCAGGTACTGCCTGGCATTTGCCAAGTCTTGTTCGTTATCCTAGAGCATGAGTGATTACAACATATAGAAGAAATGTTTCTGGCATCATGCTTGTCTGATTCCTGCAAGTAATGACATCAGGGAGGTAGAAGGCTTTGGAAGAAATTCAGGCCTATTTCTCATGTAAGCATCTATGTTTTCCTCTTTTGGGTGATCACACAACTCCTGAAGTTGAGGGAAAAGGGTGTGCAGGTAACATACCTAAGATTGCTAAGATTGCTAAGGAAATGAAACCATGTGGCAATATTCTTTCCTTAAAAATCATACAACTCACATTTACACATACACACTATTATATATATTCTCATACAGACATGATACTACTGAGCAGTGGAACTTGTTTCATAAGACTAACGGGTCAGATGATCACTCTGGAAAAGAACATGAAAAATCTTCTTCTATACTTTCTACCTTTCAGCAAGGCTGTGCACAAGGATCAGAAAATAAACCCTACCTGCCAAAAAAGAAATGCAAAAATAATAATAACTACTAAATAGGCTCTCAGACACCAGAGACGTCCAGACTAGAACA
The DNA here is from genome assembly GCF_036850995.1 of Saccopteryx leptura. Taxonomy (NCBI): domain Eukaryota; kingdom Metazoa; phylum Chordata; class Mammalia; order Chiroptera; family Emballonuridae; genus Saccopteryx; species Saccopteryx leptura. Next base: position 370,006,343 of record NC_089504.1, on the reverse strand, counting down.
AATAGCAACCGAAACTATGGTCTGAGTGCTTAAGCTGGTGCGTCCGCCTTCATAATTTTGTTTAATTTTCAAGACAACCCCATGGCTTGAATGTTACTCTTTTTCCCATCTTGTAAATGAAATGTCCTAGGTGGAACTGAGACATAAGCTTAGGTCTTCTGACTCTGCAGTTCGATTCTGGACCCCGCACCATGCTGCCCCTGCCTGGCTTGGAGGGACAGGACACCAAAACGAACTAGTGACCTGTCATCTGGCAGGTGGGCAAACAGATGGCATTCAGCAGACTCTGCCCCAGAAGAGGGGCAGAGCGGCTCTGTCCTCTCCTGCCTCGCCAAATCTGGTTCAGGGATAAACCCCACAAAAAAGGTAGGCTTCAGAGAGTGCGGATAATCCCCTTCAGACAGTGGATGGAAAATATATAGAGATATATACTCTGTCATTAAAATAACCCCATTTTTCTAAGCTACTAATAGGATTATTTGAAATGTTTAAAGTAAAATCCCAAAGCCTGTTATTGGTTTGCCAAAGAAACTATGTCTTTTCTATTTTTTTTTTTTCTAATCCCTCTATGAATGTTGATTCTGAGTCAGGCAAACCTGTGGCCCTGGTTTCTTGGCTGTGCCAGTCACTCCACATGAGAGCAGCCTTGAGTAGGTTTCACCTGCACTGGGTCCCTCAGGATCAGTCCCTTCCTTTCATTACCCTCTTGGCCACCCTCTTTGCACCACCCCCAAATCCAAAGTGCATCACAGGCTAGCTTGAGCAAGCCTTCCCGAGTCACCGTGCAACACAGACACACTTTTACTCTTTCTCCACTAGCCACTTGGGTCCCCAGCCTGGGCAGTAGGAACAAGTTGGCGTCTGAAGGTTATGTTTTAAGCACTCTTAAAGTCACTTCAGGTTATTATGGTTCCCCCATCAATTAGATTTTAAGGAATTGGAGGAGTAAAGCAGATTTCCGTTTCTTTATTCCGGGTTATTGCATCTCTCTCAGTTCTCCATCACCACACCTCATGAAAACCCTCTGCATTGGCACATGCGCAGTACATAGTACTGAGTGATTAAGGACAAGGGCCAGGGTTAGAAGTCAGCCTTGGCAGAGAGAACTGCTTTCAGTCTGAAGGAGAGATCACAGGTACAATTAGTCAACACTGATCATCGTTTTGAAAAAGAATATCCTAGCAGATAAAGATTGAGGAGTGAGATGCACAGAAATGCACCATTGAGAGTGATCAAACATAGTAAACACAGGCTTCCAATATGTTTAAAGAAGTTGTTAACAAAATGCACAGCAGAACACCTCTCCAGATAGATAAATAGCTCTCGCATGCTTTTTCTGCCTCTTGTCCTCTGCTCATCTCTTCTTTCTTTCCATTCTTCACCCTCCTGCTTACCTGTATGCCTTATGCCATAGCCACTTACTATTACTGAGACTAGACTTCACTATCACCTCCTTTGTGAAAACCATCCCTACCCATTAACTGCACTGCCCACACCTTCTTCACCTTCACTCACAACTGCACAACTATCCCTCCCAAATCAGAGTTTCTACAACACTTTGAGTTTGGTCTACTTGTTCTCCTCCTATGATTAGTTCTTTATTTTTCAAATGACCAATGCCAAGAACCTACGGTAAGGTCATTGAGCACACACTCAATGAACTTTTAAGCTATGAGAGAATTAACAAATGACAGAGTGGATCAGACTAGTCAGTCGATTTTCCTCTCAGCCAGGTTTTACCTGCACTTGTCATTCTTCATATGTTTCTACCCTAAATACAAACTGCTAAAAATGGAGTCCCTTCATCCTTCTACCTGGTGCATCCCAGGCTTTGCAAATGATAATAGGAAAGTACAGTGTAATAATGTGATAGTACTTATTTTTCGGACAGCATCTTCTCCTGTAATCTCATGTTAGGCATATACATGAACAAACACTAGCATGATGTACTTGCCATCTACCTAGGTGGATGGTGAAGTCCTCTGTGGGTTGTATTTGGAGGGTTAGGCCATCGGTCTGAGAGGTATGGGAGGAAGGGTTTATGTTATGGTGAAAGAGACATTAGCATAAGAGGGTCACTAAATTGACAATGGAAAAAATGCACTGTTCCACATCCTAGAGCAATCAGGATGCCCTAAAATGAGAGATTGGCAATAATAAGAAAAGACACTGAACACACTCTACCTCACTTCTGTCATTTCCCTGGGTCAGGCTGTCCATGGAAGCTGTATCTGGGGAAAGCTCTGAGCAAGTCTGCTGCACTCTGATACTTGCCTCCTCAGACCCAAAACAAAGAGCAAAGACAAGATGGCAGCCTTGCTAAGCAGAGGTAGGTGAAAGTAAAAATTCTAAGTGGGAAAATAGGGGGTAAATGGACAATGAAAACTTGTAAACCAAAAAGCATTTGGGGGTCTAGAAGGGACACCAATTGTTTATGAGCATTACATTTTTCCCATCAAACATTAGATCAAGGATGTCACCTTCTATTTGGGAAAATAGAGACTACCACACATAAAGTCTCCAATCCTTTGAACATCAAATCTAAAAATCTGTTTTCCCTTTATCTTTCTTCTTCCCTCTGTTACAAGTGAGCCTCCAGTCACTCATGTGCTCAAGTGAAAAGAGAAAGTTATCCTTGATTCCTCCTGTTCTTTCATCACTCTCAGCAAACTTACTTGCTCTCTTGAGTGTGTCCACAAGCTCCACCTCCACGGCCATAACCCATATCAGGTCAGCAAACGTCTCTTTCCTGAGCTAATGCAACAGCTCTCTCACCAGGGTCTGCTCTCTTCTCCAGGCCTCTGATCTATTCTCCACGCAAAAGCCAGAATGAGCTTGTCAATCTCCAATTTGTATAATATCCCAGTTCTCCTTAAGACCCTCAGATCACTTCCTATTCTACTTAGACTAAAGTCCAAACTTCTTACTATGGTTTTTCTAGTTTTTTGGGATCCAGCCCTTGCTTCTCTTTCCCAAATGTAGCCACACTTCTTGTTCACCAGCAAGCAGGCACATTGGACTTCTTATGGGTCTTAGAAAACACCATGCTTTCTAATCATTTATTAATGACTAAAGTAATCTCCCCTTCTGTCCACTTTACTAACCCACATTCATCTGTAAACCTTCCCTAACCACTCAATCTAAAGTAGACCCATTCTATATTCTCTCCCATATTGTTGCCTTGCTGTTTACCATAGACTTTTCACAGCTTATAATGATTTGACTTGTGTTTATTTACATATTCTTGGATCACTCACTAAAATCTAAGCTTCATGAAGTCAGGCACCATCTAGGACAGTTTTGTTCACTGGGTTACCCCAGGGTCTCTTATCATGCCTTGTGGATTTTGGTTAGTTACTTTGTTTAATTGAACTATAGTAATTCACATGAACTTAGAAATAAAATGGGAAAAAAGCTTCCAGGCAGTGAGCAGATGGAAATTTCAGGACAGCGGTTCAGAGAGTACATGGAAGCTCTGCCCTATGCATCTTCCATGTGGCTGTCCCTGAGTGCTATCCATATATATATAATATAGATAGATATAGATATAGATATAGATATAGATATAGATATAGATATAGATACACACACATATATACACTCTAATGGCCCTTCTGACATACTCTGAAACAGATATTTTAATTGCAATAAAAGAAGCAAAAGCAGTGAAGGATCAGCTAGATGTCTTTCATCTCTCTAAGAAAAAAACCGTACATTGAGAGGAGAGATCCAAGATGGCAAAGTAGACAGAAGCTGCACTCACCCCTTTCTATGACCACATCAAAGTTACAACTAAGTTTTAGACAGTCAGCTTGGATAACCATCTGAAGACTAGCTGAACAGTCTTATGACAAAGGATCTACAGAAGAAGCCATACCAAGAGTGGTTAGAAGGGTGAAGATGTGTAAAGGTCGGCCCTGCACCCATGTGTGGTGGTTAAAATCCAGAGGGATATCTCAGCTGCATAAATCCCCTTAGGAATGAGGAATCTCTACTCTGTACCAAGCTCCCCAGCTTAAAGCACCAGTGAAGAAGAGGAGCCCACATAACTTTTGGCTGTAAAAATAAGTGGGTATTATATCTGCCCGGGTGAGGACTTCTGAAAACCTACGTATCCTCTTAAAGAGAAAACATGCAAAGTCTCACTTGCAGGCACTTGTCCTGGATTCTGGGAGCGGGATAGTGGCTCGGAGGGTGCCAGAGACACAGAGGGAGAGATTGAGTTGTGCAGATTCAAGAAAAAGGCTGGAAGGACAGCTGCCAGTGCCCTGTGTTGAGTCTCTCTCCCATACTGCCCATGGATGCCATATTTTCTGTGTTGACTACTTCCCATATATGACATTAGCATGAGGAGCCAGATTAACCCCACCCTGATGACCTCTGCAGCACCCCATGCCCCACACCCATCTCATGTATGGCTGTAGGCTCTGCACCAGAAAACAACCTGGGCCCACATTGAACTCTTTCTTAAAAATATCTTGAATAATTCTTGGCAAGATTGTGAGGTTCTGGAGACACACAAGAAGAACTGAGTTGGAAGGCCTGTTATTCCATCATGCACAACAGTATCACCATTCTTGTACTGGGCCTTTTACCTCCTCCACAGCATTAACTTGGACAGCAGCATTAACTATACCCTGGCAACTCCCTGAGGACTTACCTTACCCTTGTGCATAGCTATGAACTCTTTCATCACTGGTTAGTCTGGGCCTTTATTATGTGCTTTCTTTTAAAGCTTTTCAGGAATTCCCAGCAAGTTCAGGGGGTACAGAGACACATTGTGAGAGACTGAGTTGTGTGGCTTTAGAACAATAGCCATCTTTCCATGTGCCCAATGAGTGCCATTGTTCCTGTGCAGAGCCCACGCTCCATAGGACCAAATCTTAATCTGCTCTAGCCTGATGAAACCATTAGCTCCACCCTGATGACTCCCTGGAACCCTTCCTACCACAAAGGACAGAAGGTTCAAGGCTAGTAGCAGCTGGCCTTGGTGTACCTTGAGACTTTTGATGAGTGTCCTTAGACCCAGCACTGATGCCAGGTTTGAATCTGTATTAACCTTATGAACCTGCTTTATGCAACATACATAGTGGCAAAGTCTCTTCAGTGGCCTAATGGGTAGCTGGCAGGTAGAGGTGGGTCTCAAGGTGCCTTGGGCCTTTTGCTGATTTGCCCCATACTCATATTGGTGGCAGCCAGCCACAGTACAAAGCTTGGCCCCTCCTATACACATCCAATACCAGCACAGAGAGCTACTAGCCATGAGTTGCTTTGTGGATCCTAACAGGTAGCCTAAGGCCAGTCAAAGGCAGCATCTGACATTAACCTGTACCCAAGACCATATGAGGAGGATCCAGAACCAACAACCAGATGGCTTCAGACCACAACAGAGCATGATGTGATCAGCTCTACCAGTAGCACAACCAAAGGACCCAAGGGAGATCTGATGATACAAAATCTGGTTAATGAAAATTTCCCCCCAAAGTAGTTTATACACTATGGTTGGGACTAATCCTTAAGCATTCCAGCCTGAAGGTCAACCCCACCCACACACATTCCAAGAACAATCAAGCCTCAACTATGACAGGAGGTCACTCATAATACACACAAGAGACATTCTTGGAGCACTCAGCACAGTTGATGCAGAAGACTGTGACACCCCATGGGACACCTATTAGATGGGACCACACTACCAAGACTGGGAGACATAGTATATAGATCTACCTAATATACATGAACAAGCATAGAGAGGAAATCAAAATAGGGAGACAAAGAAACATGTTCCAAATGAATGAACAAGGGAAATCTACAGAAGAACTACATAAAGTGGGTGTAAACAAACTACCAGATGCAGAGTTCAAAATAATGGTTATAAAAATGCTCAAAGAACTCAGGAGAAGAATAGATGAAATCAGTAAGAACTTAAAGAAATTATAAGGATTAAAAAACATAGAAATCATTTTTTAAAAGGTCAAAAATGAGAAATACAATAACTGAAATATGAATACACTAGAAAAAATTAACAGCAGATTAGCTGAGGCAGAGAATAAAATCAGCAATTTGGAAGATGAGGTAGCAGAAAACACCCAATCTGAGCATCAAAAAAGAAAAAAAAAGTAAAAATGAGAATAACTTAAGGGAACTCTTAACAACATTAAGTATAATATTATCTGCATCATAGGTATATCAGAAGGAGCAAAGAGAGAGTCAGGGATTGAGAACCTACATGAGGAAATAATTACTGAAAACTTCCTTAAAATGGGGAAGAAATAAGACATACAGTCTAAGAAGCACAGAGAGTCCCAAGCAAGGTGAACCAAAAAAGGTCCACACTAAGAGACATCATAATTAAAGGCAAAGATCAGACACAAAGAAAGGATCTTAAAACAAACAAGAGGAAGACAGTTATTTACCAACAAGGGAGTTACCACGAGGCTGTCAGCTGCTCTCTCAACAGAAACTTTGCAGGCCAGAGGGATTGGCATGAAGTATTCAAAGTGATAAAAAATAAGGACCTACAACCAATACTACTCTACCCAGCAATGCTATCATTTAAAATTGAAGAGCAAATAAAGAACTTTCCAGACAAGAAAAGCTAAGGAGATTTATCACCACCAAACAAGTATTGCAAAAAAAATGTTTAAGATATTTCTTTAACAAGAAGAAAAGAAAAAAGGAACATAAATATCAATATAAAATGATAATAAACACATACCTCTCCACAATCACCTTAAATGTAATCAAATTAAATGCTCTAATCTAAAGACATATGGTAGCTGAGTGAATATAAAAACAGGGAACATGTATTTGCTGTCTACAAAAGACTTAGTTCAGATGAAAAGACACAAAAAGACTGAAAATAAAGAAATAAAAAAGATATTTTATGAAAATGGAAATGAAAAAAATAAAAGGCTGGATTAGTTATATACCAGACAAAATAAACTTTAAAACAAAGGCTATAATAAGAGACAAAGAAGGACATTACATAATGATAAAAAGATTAAATTCACAAGAGGTTATAACCCTTGTAAACATTTATGCACCCTACATAGAAGCACCTATACATAAAAAGCAAGTATTGATGGACATAAAGGGAGAGACTGACTAAAATACAGTCATAGTAGGGGATTTAATACCTCATTAACATCAATGGATAGATAAATAGATCTTCCAGACAGAAAATCAAGGACACATCGGCCTTAAATGATTAGACCAGGAAAATTTAATTGATATTTTCAGAGCATATCACCCCAAAGCAGCAGAATATACACCCTTTTTATGCACACATGGGACATTTTTTAGGATAGACCACATGTTAGGCCACAAAACAAGTGTCAGTAAATATAAGAAGATTGAAATCACATCAATGCTCACCACAATTGGTGTAGAACTAAAAATTAATTATAAGGAAAAAACTAAAAACACACACAAACATATGGAAGTTAAATAACATTTCACTAAACAATAAATGGATTTACAATGGGATCTAGAAAGAAATAAAAAAAATGACTTGAGACAAATAAAAATGAGAACACAGGGGCCCCAAATGTTGGGACACGGCAAAAGCAGTCCTAAGAGAAAATTCATAAAATCAGGAGCCTCACTTAAGAAGAAAAAATAAATAAAAAGAAAAAGGAAAAAAACCAAAAACCCTCAAATATGCAGTGTAACCGTCATCTATAGGAACTAGATAGAAACAACAAACAAAGCTCAAAGTGAGTACAAGAAATGAAATAATAAAGACCAGAGTGGAAATAAAAAAATAAATAAAAAAGCAATATGAAAGAGTAATGAAACCACGGGTTGTTCTTTGAAAAAATAAACTAAGATTGGTAAACCGTTAACCAGATTCATCAAGAAAAAAAGTGAGGGCCAAAATAAATAAAATTAAAAAATGAAAGATAATTGACACCACAGAAATACAAAGAATTAAAAGAAAATAATACAAATAATTATATGCCAAAAAATTAGAAAATGTGGGAAAAAATAATAAATTCCTAGAAATAAAATCTTCTAAAACTGAATTTAAAAATATGAACAGACCAATTTTAACCAATAAAATCAAAGCAGTATTGAAAAAACTGTCTCCCCCCCAAAAATCTGAGATTGGATGTCTTCACAGGTGAATTGTACTAAACATTCAAAAAAGAATTAACACCTATACTTCTCAAATTATTCCAAAATATTCAAGAGGAAAAGAGAAACCCAAGTTCACTTTATGAGGTCAGAATTATCTTAATTCCAAAATCAGATAAGCACTTTACACAGTGTGTTTGTGTGTGTCTGTGTGTGAATATCATTGATAAACATAGATGCCAAAATTCTCAACAAATATTAACAAACCAAAATCAACAATACATTAAAAATATACACCATGATCAAGTGAGATTTATTCCTGAGATACAAGGTTGATATAATATTCACAAATCAATCTCTGTGATATACCACATTAACAAAATAAAGGATAAGAAATTGTATGATTATACCAATAGATGCAGAAAAAGTATTTGACATAACCCAGCCTCCATTTATAATAAAAATTCTTAGCAAAGTGGGAATAAAAGGAACATATTTCAACATAATAAAGACCATATATGACAAATCTACAACATACTTAATAGGAAAAAACTAAAAACATTTTCCTTAAGATCATAAACAGTTCAGAGATGTTTACTTTCACCACTCTTATTCAACATAGTACTGAAAGTTCTAGCCACAGCAATAAAACAAGAAGATATGGAATGTATCTAAATTAGAAAAAAAAAACTGCCATTATTTGCAGATGATATGACACTGTACATAGAGAACCCTAAAGATTCCACAGAAAGAAAACTACTAGAACTAATAAGTGAATTCAGTAAAGTAGCAGGATACAAGATAAATATTCAGAAATCAGTCATATGTTTATACGTCAATAATGAAACTATCAGAAACAGAAATTAAGAAAACAATCTCATTTACAATTGCATCAAAAAAATAAAATACCTAAAATAAATTTAACCAAGGATATAAAAGACCTATACTTAGACAATTATTAAACACTAAAGAAAAAAATTGCAGTAGTTACAAATAAATGGAAGCACAAAGCATGCTTATGGATGGAAAGAACATCAATTAAAATGTCCACACTACCCAAAGCAATTTATAGATTCAAAGAAATTTCTATAAAAATACTATTGATATTTTTCACAGAATGGAGTAAATAATTTAAAAATCTATAAAACAACAAATGACTTCAAACAGCTTCAACAATCTTAAAAGAGAAGAGCAAATTCAGAGGAATCAAACTACCTGATACCAAACTATACTACAAGGCTATAGTAATCAAAATAGCATGGCCCTGCTATTAAAACAGACACAGATCAATGGAACAGAATAGAGAGCATAGAAATAAACCCACACCAACGTCATCAACTAATTTATAACAAAGAAGGCAAGAACATACAATGGGGTAAAGACAGTGTATTCAATAAATGATGCTGGAAAAATTGGGTAGATAAATGCGAAACAAAATGAAACTAAACAACTTTTTTACACCATATACAAAATGGATTGAAGACTTAAATGTAAGACTTGAAACCATAAAACTCCATAGAAGAAAACATTAGAGTAACTCTGTCATTTCCAGTAGCAATACATTTTCTGATATATCCCCTTGGGCAAGAGAAACAAACAAAAAATAAACAAATAGGACTACATCAATAATAAATAAAAAGTTTTTGCACATCAAAGGAAACCATCAATAAAACAAAAAAACCAATCTACTGAATAGAAGAAGATATTTGCCAATGATACAAATTAAAAGGGGTTAATATCCAAAATTTACCACAAACCCATATAACTCGACACCAAAAAAACAAACAATCCCATGAAAAAAATGGGCACAGAACCTGAATAGACACCTTTCTAAAGAGGACGTACAGATGGCCAACAGACATATAGAAAGATGCTCAACATCTCCAATCATCAGAGAAATGCAATGAGATATGCCCTCACACCTGTCAGAATGGTTGTCATTAATAAGTCAATAATCAGCATTGGTGAAGATGTGGAGAAAAGGAAACTGTTTTGCACTGTTAGTAGAAATGCAGATTGGTACAACTATGGCAAACAGTATAGTTTCCTCAAAAGATTTAAAATAAAACTGCCATATGACCCAACAGTTTCACTTCAGGGTATAAATTTAAAGAAACCAAAAACACTAATTCAGAATAACATATGCACCCTTATTTTCACTGCTGTCTTTTTTATAATAGTCAAGCTATGGAAGAAACCCAATTGCTCATCTATACACGAGTGGATAAAAAAGTACTGCTACATATATACAGTAGAATATTACTCAGCCATAAAAAACAATAAAGCCTTACTATTTGTGACAGTGTGGATAGACCTAGAGGGTATTATGATAAGTGACATAAGTCAGCTATAGAAAGTGAAATATCATATGATTTCACTTATATGTGGAATATAAACAACAAAATAAAGGAACAAACAAAATTGAAATAAACTCGGAGACAGACAACAGACTTAAGATTGTCCCATGGGGAGGGAAGTTGGAGGACTGCGTGAGAAGTTGAAAGGGTTAAGAAGTATAAATTTGTAGTTCCATAATAGTCATGGGTATGTAAGTGTACAGGATAGGGATTCTAGTCAATAATATTGCGATTACCATGCATGGTGCCAGGTTGGTATTGAAAATAGCAGGGAAAAGGATCACTTTGTAAAGTACAGTATCTGACTGTATAACCAGTATACTGTGTACCTGAAACTAGTACAAAATAATATTGAAAACAATGTTCCTAATCAGTTGACTTTAAGATAAGTAGTTGAGAAATACCCTGGGGGACCTGACTCAATCATTGGAAGGCCTTAATCAGGACGTAACCTCTCTCTGGGGAGAGCAGGAGTTTCTTCCTTTAGCCCTGAAGAAGGAATCTGCAGGGTTCTGGAGAGGGCCAAGTAGCAGGTGGGGGCTTTAAGAACTGAGAGCATCACACCTACAACTGCAAGGAACTAAATTTTTCTAACAACCAGGGGACTTGGGAGAGAACCCTGAATGTCAGATGAAATCTCAGGGTGAGCCAACACCACGATTTCAGCCTTGTGAGACCCTGAGCCGAGGACCTATGTGAACCAAGCCTGGACTCCCAGCCCAGGGAAACTAGAAAATAGGAAATGGGTGTTATTGTAAGATGCCCTATTTATCATAATTTGTTTTACAGCAACCGGAAACTAATGAGGGGTATTTTTTTTTAAGACAACTGTTTCATACTCTTCAAAAAAAAATTATCATAAAAATCAACAGATATAAGGAAAAAGGGAGGATTTTAGTTTAAGAGCGACTAAAGAGTAAATGAACAATGACAAAGAACAACAATGACAGCAAAACTCCACTGGGCAGGCCGTGATTTGTGAACATTTATTAACCCTGAGTTTTAGAAACTCACATTTATTTTCTTTCCTCTTAGATCTCCTTTTTCTTATAGAGATCTCTGCTCTGTGTTTTGAGCAGAGGTTGAGTCTTATGGCTTTGACCTTCATAGTGTCTCATTGTGGATAGGGACAGTTACTTGGAAACAATTGCACTGTCTCTTAGCTATAGAGAAGCTGCTGAAAGGCCAGGTTTCAATGGAAGCGGTGGGGTTTTAAGGATGAACATTTATAGCCCTTGCCCACCCTCCTCTACCACCGCTCTAAAATGTGGGGGTGAGGGTATAAGGTGCTATGACATTTATAGATAGCACAATATGTTTAGACAATGAGAATAGTTTTGCAAAGGAGTACACATGCTCAGAAGGTACTAGAAAATGTTTGACTGCAATATCTTGTTTGTCATTTCCCCACATATAGGACCCTACTCTTTGTAAGGAAGGAAAACATATAGTAAGTCTTCACTTAATGTCAACAGTTTCTCAGAAACTGTGACTTTATGCAAAATGATATACAAGGAACCAATTTTAACATAAGCTAATTTGATATAAATAAGAGTCATGTTCCTACAACATATTTTCTGGTCATGAAAACATCACCAAATATCTAAAGATTTAAAAGACTTCTAATATTAAAAATTGAAATAAATATGAGTTATGCACACATTTGAGAATAAGCAGTAAAACGTAATTATTTTCCAACATGCCTATCTCAGTTCAAGTCTAGGGCAGCCAGAGCCTCTCCTGGCAGCTCCAGGAGGAAGGTGGGACTCACCTGGGACAGGATCGCCTTCCATCCCAGGGCACAGACACACACTCAGACTGGAACAATTTAGACATGCTAGTTCACGTAATGTGCACGTCTTTGGGATGTGAGAAGAAACGGGAGCACTTGGAGGAGACCCAGGCAGACCTGGGGAGAACATACAAACCCTACTCCAACAGTGGCTCCGACCTGAATGCATTCTTATTTCTTATCACCAATGACATTGAATAAAACAGCATTATTCAAGGATCTGCTGTATCTAAACATGGAATTTACATTAAGATGTGAATGACCTTTCTATGCACTGAATTATGTCCCCACGCCCCCTCTCCGAAATTCATATGTCAAAGTCCTAACCCGCAATGTGATTGCATTTTAGGAGGTAATTAAGGTTCTAATCTGATATGATTGATGTCCTTATAAGAAGAAGTAAGAGTGATCTCACTCTTTCCACACGTGTACACTAAGGAAAGGCTGTGCAAGTACACAGCAGGAAGGGGCCACTGTAGTCCAGGGAGACAGCTCTGACTCCACCAGCACCTTAACTATGGACTTTTTAGTCTCAAGAACTGTGAGAAAATTAATTTCTGTTGTTTCAGCCTCCCAGCCTGTGATACTTAGTTATGGCTGGTACCCTGAGCTGATAAACATACACCTTGATACAGGGGTTTTGCATTAAAAAAAACCCTGCTGTGTGAGCCCCTTGCTTACCCCACATGAAAATCTCTCTAATCTCGGAATTTTTCTCTGTGTCACACTTTGGTACTGAGAGTCAATTTAAGATCTCCAAAGATTTCTAATTATTTTCTCCAGGGGAATGTGTTTATTAAGAGGAACTGCTACCTGACCAGGTGGTGGCTCAGTGGATAGAGCATCGGACTGGGATGCAAAGGACCAGGTTCAAGACCCCGAGGTCGCCAGCTTGAGCGGCTCATCAGGTTTGAGCAAAGCTCACAAGCTTGAGTCCAAGGTCGCTGGCTTGAGCAAGGGGTCACTCGGTCTGCTGTAGCCCCCTGGTCAAGGCACATATGAGAAATCTATCAATGAACAACTAAGGTGCTGCAACGAAGAATTGATGTTTCTTATCTCTCTCCGTTCCTGTCTGTATGTCCCTATCTTTCCCTCTCTCTGACTCTCTCTCTGTCTCTGCCATACAAAAAAAGAGGAACTGCCAAATATATCCATGGGTGCACACACACAGACACACACACAACACAAGAATTGCTGGATGGCAAACACATTAACTGAGATAGGAAAAGATTTGTGAGTAGAAATGTATTTCATTCATTTATTCATTCATTCATTCTAGAAATATGCACTAGTAATCATGAAGTTGGAGTTTATAAGAAGAATGGCATGATTTAGGTAACATGGAGAGAGTTACCTGCCAAGAGTTATAAACTCTGTTCTTGAAGGCATCCCAGCCACACACAAACCCAGGACAACGCAACTGCTGTCCATTAAAATCCTAAAATAGACCTGGCCCTGTGCTACGTGACTTCTCTTCCATTAGTTCATGTATATAAGTAGTCAAGGCATATATAATTATTTTCATTTTATATGTGTTCTACTGAGTCCCAGAAAGCTTAGATCACTTCCTCAAAGTCACACAGACAGAAACAAGATTTGTTTGCTCTCTAATATAGCATTGTGTTAAACATGAATAATGGGGTGTCCGATTACTCAAGATTCTGAGAGAAATAGGATACAGGGGTTGGCAAAAGTAGGTTTACAGTCACACTGTGACAGACTTTTAAGTTAATAAAGCTATTGGAATAATCATAACCTTTGTCTTTTTCCTTAGAAAAAAATGTAAACCTACTTTTGCCCACCCCTGTATATAGTATTAGATAAATTCAGGGTTTGATATTAGAACTAATAGTCAGAAAAGCTTCGTAGAGAAAGTGACATTCAATTGAATCTCTACAGATGAAGAAGAAATGTAGAGGGGACAACAAATAAGTCGCCAGGAAGGTCTAAGCAAGGACACTGATGGATGGAAGCTGAGTGAAGACAGCGAGACACCCAAACTGGCCATGGCAGTAAGGACTCCTCAGCAGAGTAACCAGAGCCAGAGTGAGGAGGGAGTGCTGAGCAGCAGGAATGTGGGTGTAGGAGTTCTGAGATATGTGGCCAGCCTCAGAGTGAGGTCCTAATCCAGGTAATAGCTGAAAAGAGCCTATACCAGGGTGGAGGGAAGAGCAGTGGGATGAGTCCTCACATTAGTGCCTGTATGGGAGGTGGGTCCCGATATGTAACCTTGTAGTTCTGGGAGGAGGAAGGGAAACTGGGTGAGTGCTGTTCAGGACGATGACGTCACGTGATGAGAGATGACGTTTAGTAAGCAGTTACTACGCACCATGTCCTGTAGGAAGGAAGTATTATTAGGGAAACTCATAACAACAGCTCTGGGAGATAGACACCATTAACACCTCAGTTTGACAGATGAGAAACACATTCTAAGAGGTTAATTCGTCCAAGTTCCACAGCTTGCAAGTGTCAGGAATAGGATCTGAACCCGGACTGTTGAGCAAAGACCCAGACCAGAACTGAGAACATGGGAGACTTCCCAGCTGGGAGACTGCACCTGTGGGAGGGTCTTCAAAGTTCCCATCTATATTTGTCGTCCTGCAGCCGGTGCCAGACAGGTTATGGCGAACATGCAGAAAACACTGAGACTCCTAACTGATGAAAAAGAATTTGAAAATATCTCCATATTGCCTAAAATAAGGATCTTTGGCGCCTCATACTGCCTCAGAACTTTATCTTTTAACCATTTTTTTCTTCAAATTTAACTCTGCTACCTTCTGCACTGAGGATTACCTAAATGCAGCATTTGACATTCTTAATCCAACCATTTCTGAGTTATCTGGGAACAGAAAAGGTACAGGGATGAATGCTTGAAGCATTAACTCTGAAAATGCCCAAGGGAGTGAGAGTGGGGGTGGGGGCGCCACCCCAGTGGACCCTGCAGGGCTCAGCTCTCCCTGACACACCGACAGGCTGGGCAGCCAGCCCTAAATGATTCTGCCAGATCCCAAAGCACCTACTTTACTTTCGCTCTTTCTAAAAACCGCCTACAGATAAACTATGTGACCACTGAAACTGCTGGGGAAAGATTTTTCCCCCAAACAAGACCTGAGCTAGTGGAATTGAAGCCTTAGGAAGGCATTGACAACCTAAGATGTCAAGGAAAATCAAGAGTGTTTATTTTCCAGGTACCTGCCATGAGCCCCACGAAGTATTGGACCAGGAAGAAGAAGCAAGAGAAATATCCTATGGAAATATTCCAAACCTATAGGAATTTTTATATTAGTTCAGTCATTACTGAGCATCTACAATGCACAGACCTGTGCTCTGTGCTGAATGTAAGCCAACAACAAACACAGCAGCCCTTGTCTCCTGCCCTCAAGGAATTTATATTTCAGACGATTAATATAAAATTTAAACGTGTTTTTGTCAATTCTATTCTGCAGAGCACCAGTAAATAACAGGGTAGCACAACAGAAATACATTCTTTACCTGAATTAAAAAGTAATACAAGATTCTTACTCCTTACTCATTGCATGATGGGAACAATGACCACGAGCTATCACACACACGTACCTTATCACACGAGTGAAGGATACATTCTTTTTTAGAATTAGCTGAAGGGAAAATTGGCAGGTTTTGGTGTTTTCATAAATAAAGAGAATAGAGTGAAAAACCCTTTCTATTAAATGTCTAACACTTGGTTTGAAAAGAATCACATGTGAGAAAACTAGAGGACAATTCAAACAATATAGGTAAGTTCTCTTATTACCCAGGCCGTTTCTATCAAATTTAAACACAGATTCTGCCTCCTTAGGTGAGCCGGCTGTTCTAACAACTTGGCATTGATTACTGAGAGGTAGATGGGAACAAACAGATGCTGCCATCTACAAATGAATCTTATCTGTCCAATACATTAGGCCTCATCAGAAATGTTACATGTGCTGGATTAGACTTCCCATTGTATGTATATTTTATCATTTCAATGTAGTTATTTTATTTTATTTTCAAATTCCAGTTGACATGCAATATTGTTTTGTATTAGTTTCAGGGGTACAACATGGTAGTTAGACAATCATTTACCTTACAAAGTGATCCTCTGATATATCTAGTACATGTGGTACCAAACATAGTACTACAACATTATTGACCCTATTCCCTGTGCTGTACTTTACATCCCTGTGACTATTCTGTAACTGCCAATTTGTACTTCTTAATCCCTTCACCTTTTCACTCAGTCCCCCAGTGAGATTTTGTGCTCTGGCCCTTTAAATTAGAACATGGGTTCCCAGCAGACTCCTATCTCTCCCTGGCTGATGGAATAGCCGCTGATTTCACAGCCAGGTATTGTGTGAGCCCCTCTTCCTGGCTCTGGTGCTCCAGGCTAGGGAGCTTGATGTGGAGTTGAGACCCCTGGCTATTCAAGGGAGACTTTTGCAGCTGAGCTATCCCTCTGGATTTTCAACCACTACCCACGGGAAGGGGGCCAGCTTTTTTCACGTCGCTGTCCTTCCTTCCAATCTTGATGTGACTTCCTCTGTGAATCCTTGGTTATGAGACTTCTGTTCAGCTAATCTTCAGTTGGTGGTTCAGGTTAATTGTTTTATAAATTTGTTGTAATTCCAGTTTTCATTGGGCACTTGAATTATATCAGCAAAATTCTTTCACCCTTGTCATATATATGACATAGTCAAGGGCGCAACTATCCCATCATCCACAGGCCCCCACTACTCAGGGTAGGAGATGACTCAGGGCACGCAGGACACCAGGCAGGAACAGGGCAGATTTGTTTGTTTGTTTGTTTTATAATTAAATTCAGAGTAAGCATTTTAGCATGGATGCTGATAATGTGGTCCAATTTACTTTCCTTGTCTCCAATATTTCTGGTTCTTCCTCGAATTCTTTCCACCAGTTGGACCTCTCAGTAGCCCCAGGGGTCGCCTTGCACTGCTCTTAAAATATGGCAGGAGATGAGTTTTGTCTAAATTGTCTAATGGCTCTAATTCTGTCAGGATATTAGCAGATTTGAACCGACAGTTCTGTAAGGTGCCCACATAAAGGGATATGTCTGTTTGAGAGGGTGGATCCTGCAATAAGATTGCCGGAATTCAAACTCTGACTTTAGCACTTATAGGAAAGTAACTAAGCTCTCCATTTTCCTATATATAAAATACAGATATTAATATCCCTACATTGAGCCCACTTCTAACAATTTTAGGTCCTGAAGCAAGAGTTCAGAATGACTGGCTGTATACCACATGTCAAATATTCAAAAGTGAAGTACCATATGATTTTACTCACATGTGGAATCCACTGAACACAATGAACAAACAGGCAAAACAGAGACAGCCTCATCCACAGAGAGCAGGCTGACAGCTGTTGAAAGAGGGGGCTAGGTGAGGCAAGTGGGGGTGTTGATCAAAAGAAGAAGAAAACTCATGAACACGGACAACAGTATGGTGATTGGCCAAGTTTAGAGAGGTGGAGGAGGGGACAGATGGTGATGGACATACATTTTACTGGGGTAGGAGCAGTGAAGACACATTACAATGTACAGAGATGTGTGTAGAATTGGGCACCTGAAACCTGTATAATTTCATTAACCAGTGTCATCACAATAAACTCAATTCAATTAAAATAGAAAAAGAGTCATTCAAAAGTAAAAATTAAGCTAACAAGTCACTAAATAAAACATATTTTATCCATTTTATAATGACCTGAACACACAAGGTTCGAGCCATGGGCCTTGCTGAAATGTGACGCTGTAGGGGAGAGCCTGCCCCAGGCTCCGCTCATGGCTCAGCCTCCCCTTCTCATCCCACACCTGGCTCCATCCCACATTGCAAGGCACACAGGTGTAAGTTTGCGATGGCTCAGCACACATGAAACACTCTGTGTGTCCATATGCCACCACGCAGAGGACCAGCCCTTGGCTTGAAGACCCAGGGTCACGTTATGAACATAGCAAGGAGTGGGCCCAGGTCAGAGGCCCACTCAGAACATTAATTTGGCTCAGGGACATTAGGTAAGGAAACTTTAGGGCCTGATGGGTATGTCTTCTTGTCCTCATTAAACAGCTTCGTGCCCTCTGAAGAGGGACACACTGAGGAAAAACCAAAATCAGCCCACCAAAGCAGGTAGAGGCCTCTCTAGTCTGAGTCTAAGAGCAATGCAGGCCTATCTCATAGGACTGTGGTAAAAAACAAACAAGAACATATGTGTGGCGTGCTTGGACCAGGATCTGGTACCACATAAGTTTTTAATTCAGGTTAACTTATGCTGTCTTCAGATCTCCTATTTTCAGAGGTGGAGAAATAGCTGAGCACATGTCCAGTCTCAGTAGAATCCTGCCTGAGTTCCTCCCTTGTACCCCTGCATCTTCTAGCATCTTCTCAAACCTGTAGGCAAGCAGAGAGAAAAGGCTACGGGCAAGTTGTAGTCTCAAGTCACTTTCTGCAACTAGGGATGATACTGTGTTCTAAGCCATGTGAGTCAAATAAAAATTCTTACATGTTCCCCTACCTCAAATAAAGCCTGCGTCAGCAAACCACTGATCACAGACTAGGACCAAACACACACATACCTCGCCATGTTTCACATCCCACATTCCCTCTTCATTTGGCTAGTATTCATTATCTGTCTCCTGAATCACTCATTTTGTTTGTGAGTTATCATTAATTATAGGATAAATCAAGAATACATGCTAATCTGGAAGATCTTGCCTCTAAAATGCTCCTTCCTGCCTTCCCCATTGGTAAAGAGAAGGCAAATGCATCCCCAGCTGGCAGACTTTGTCTTCCTTAGAATTGAGGTGTGATCTATATTCAAATGACAGTTTAATGAGCCTTTTCCTATTTCCAGAAACCTTATCACATCATTAAAGTGTAGAAATGAATAATACATCTAGCAGTTGGATTAAGTTGAACTTGAGACCTTATGCATCTTCAAAGAGGGGAAAAAAATAGAGCAAAGGCAAAATTGAAGGATGCTGAGCTGAAGAGAAGGGTTAAATGAGGGATTCGGAAGGGGCTATTTTTATTCTGATGTACTATCACAGGTAAGTGTCACCAGCATGTTCAAAGCCTTACTGTGGCTCCTCTATGTCACTAGGCATGGACTGGAAGGAAATTTTGAAAAATGATGGGTTGCCAGTCATCATGGCTCAGGATGAAGTCTGTCGTGACTTCATTGCGAGCAAGATGCAAGCCATTTGTGATAGAGTCCACACCACTTCCAATCTCTTTCTTGGGGTCAGAAAACTGCCAGCAATGAGTGGCCTGAGCTCCATGGTCAGAATTTCTGTCCTGTCTCCTAGGAGCTGTGTGTCCTTGGCTTGAGTAGTGTGATCTATTTAAAACTCACTTTTTCCATCTGCAAAATTAAAAAAAAAAAAAGAACAGCTACTTTGATGGGCTATAGAGAGGATCCAATGAACAAACCTAGATCCAATTCTTGGCACAGTGCATGGTACACAGTAAGAGCACAATACCTTTTAGCTATTATTATTATTATTATTATTATTATTCTTTGGTCTCTTCGCATATATTATTTTCTGTGCTAGAAATGACCTTCTTCCTTTCTGACCTCACCCAAGTTCATATCCAGCCTTGACTCCCCAGCCCGTTTTTCCTTCTGAGAACTCTTACTCATCTTGCAAAACTCAGTTGAAATGTTCTCCACCATCATCCTCCCAGGTCCGATTAAGTGTCTTGACTCATACCTCTCCAATTCTCTTGACATCCTTTGTGATTAAAATAACACTTTGTGACATTTTGTGTTCACCAGGGGTTCTTAAATGTTGGCTGAATGAGTCTACATTCACTTTTCTCTCCTTTCTGATGTTTAGAAACATAGAGGTGACTGCACATTTCCAGGTGGCCTCAGGACTCTCTGTCCAATGCTGACAGATGCACATGTTGGTGATAAGAGCTCTTCATTGTCCCAGAGCAAAAACCCTTTTATAAGTTCAGCCAAGACAACATTCATTCTAATCAAAGACAACCCATCCAGAGTGTTGACATGAAAATGGCAAATTAAGTCCATTCCCAGTTCCACTGCCCTGTGCAATGTCCTGGAGATGCTGGGAATGTGGACGGCATCCTCGACTGCCCCTTCCTCCTGCACACTGCACTCCATCCGGGAACTGCAGGGTCTGCGGGCTCCGCTCACGGCTCGGCTCTCCCATCTCCCCCTCTTTGTCCCTCTCACCATACCCCTGGGTCCATAAACTCAGGATATCCCTCAAGGTTTAATATCTTTTTCTAACTGGCTCCCATCCATCTTCTTAAGGAATAAATCTAATAATGTCATTCTCCTACTTTTAAAAAAAATGGCACTTTTTCCCAACAAAAGAAGCCCAAACTTCTAAATTCAGACTTAAAACAATCTAAACTGTGATCTCAGCTTTCTTGTAGATTTGTTCCCTATTACTTTCCTATATGAATGTCATCTTGAGGCTAAACCTCTGTGCTACAGTGACCCTCCACCCAGTGACCTTTCAAATGTGTGAATGAGTGCCTGCCACTCCTCTTCCAACCAGTGTGCATCTAACCACAGTGGAGAAATGGCTGTCCCACTAGTGCTGATCTGGGAACACCCATGGCCTAGCACTTTCCCTCCTGGGCATGTGCCCAACATAGATCCACGCACAAGCTCACCTACAAAATCTACAAAGTTGTCCAGAGGAGCATTATTTGTAAAAGCATTAAAGTGAAACTATCGAACTATCCATAATAGTATATATAATAAACAAATGATGTCATATTTACATGAGGAAATATGATACAGCAATAATAATAAATTTTCTAGAGCTATATGCAATAATATGAATGAATATCACAAATGCAATTTTGAGAAAAAGTCAAACACAGTTAGGGATCACAGTTTCTGTATGATCTTTTTTATGTGAACTAGAAAAACAAGTGAAGTTTTGAAAATCCAGGGCAGTGCTACCCTTGGAGAAGGGTGACTAAAAGGGGACTGTAGTGGGTTAAAATGTACTACCCAAAAGAGGTGTACAAGTCCTTGCACCTGATACTTCTGAATGTGATGTGAGCTTATCTTGAATAGGGTTTCTGGAGATAGAATTTACTTGAGGATCTCAGGATGAGATCATCCTAGATTCGGGTGGCTGATGTCGTTATAAGAGAGAAGAGAGGAGACTGGAGACTCAGAGGAGGAGGCCATGTGAGGATGAACACAGAGGTCAGCATGACGCAGCTACACAGCAAGCAATGCCCACTATTGGTGACAGCGCCTCCAGAGAAAGGACTGCTGAGCAGTCTGCATCATGACGTCAGACCTCTGGCCTTCAGAACTGCAATGGAATAGGTTTCTGTTGTTTGAAGCCACCCAGGTTTGGTTATTTGTTACAACAGCCATGGAAACCTCATACAGGGGCATCAAGGAGGTTACTGGGATACAGTTAAATGCTGTTTCGTGTTCTATGTTCAGTTTATGAAAATTCACTGAACTGTATACTTCTCTACATGTGCTCTTCTTAATATGTATAATATTTAACTTCAAACAAGTTAAAAGTGTATATAATCACACTCTGAAAAGGCCTTCTTATCATGGTGCAGCAGTCAGAATAAGATAGGTGGTTGTCTAAAACTAAATCACTTCCAATGATCCATTACAACAAAGTCTGTATCTCAGCCACGTAGCATGTCTTTGGGGATCAGCTGTAGCTCCACTTCACAACATCTTCATGAACAGACCGAGTTTTAACTCCTTTGTGAAGATTTTCCAGGACTCTCGAGCCAGACAAGCAATACAGCAGGAGTACCTTTCTTTCTCCTGTTAGGCTACTTTACTTTGGCTACTTGCTTGCACGTTTATTTTTGGCCCTAGGTGTAAACGCTCAGATTGTAGAAATATCATCTTTATAGAATACAGCTTAATGATCATAAGTATGTACATTTTTTATGTCAGACTTGATGTCAGACAGATTTGGGGGGTTTTTCTCTTTTAAATGAATTTATTGGGTAAAACTGGTTAACATAATTATACAGGTTTCAGTTCCCCAATTCTACAACACTTCTCTGTACACCATATTATGTGTTCACCCCTGCCCCACCCCAAGTCAAGTTGCTGTCCATCACAATTTACCCTCTAAACACTCATCCACCTACCCCTCCTTGGGGCAATCACCACACTGTTCTCTGTGCCCATGAGTTTTTTCATTCTTTTTTTTTTTTTTTTTGCCCTTTTTTGATTAATCCCTCCACCTGCCTCACTCAGCCCCTTACCCCCCACAGCTGTCAGCCTGCTCTCTGTGTATGAGTCAGTCTCTATCTTGCTTGTTAGTTCATTTTGTTCATTAGCTTCCACATATGAGTGAAACCATGTGGCAATTGTCTTTCTCTGACTGGCTTATTTTATTTAGCATATTGTTATCTAGGTCTGGCCATGTAGTGTTCCATTGTGTAAATGTACCACAGGTTTTTTATCCACTCATCTACTGATGGGCACTTGGGCTGTTTCCAGATATTGGTTATTATAAGTAATGCTGCAAGGAACACAGGGCTGCTTATATTCTTTTGAATTAGTCTTTCAGGATTCTTAGAATATATTCCCAAAAATGAGATTACTGGGTCTAAAGGCAGTTCCATTTTTAATTTTTTTGAGCTAACTCCATACTGCTTTCTACAGTGGCTGCACTAATCTGCATTCCCACCAATGCAGATTAGTTGTTGTTTGTTATTCATTGATGATAGCCATTCTGACAGGTGTAAGGTGATATCCCAGTGTGGTTTTAATTTCCATTTCTCTACTGATTAGTGACATCGAGCATCTTTTTATGTGTCTATTGGCCATCTGTTCTCTTTAGGAAAGTATCTATTCAGGTCCTTTGCCCATTTTAGAATTGGATTGCTTGGTTTTTTGGAGTTGACTAGTATAACTTTTTTTTATAAATTTTTGTTATCACTTCCTTATCAAGTGTATTTAGAAATATGTCCTCAGCGCCTGACCTGTGGTGGCGCAGTGGATAAAGCGTCGACCTGGAAATGCTGAGGTCGCCGGTTCAAAACACTGGGCTTGCCTGGTCAAGGCACATATGGGAGTTGATGCTTCCAGTTCCTCCCCCCTGTCTCTCTCTCCTCTCTCTCTCTCTGTCTCTCTCTCTCTCTCTCTCTCCTCTCTAAAATGAATAAATAAAATAAAAATTAAAAAAAAAAGAAAGAAATACGTCCTCAGATTCAGTGGGTTGTCTTTTCATTTTGTTGGTGGTTTCCTTTGCTCTGGAAAAACTTTTTAGTTTGATATAGTCCCATTTGTTTATCCTTTCACTCATTTTCCCGCCTGAGGAAATATATTTGAAAAAAATATTGCTCTAAAAAATGTCTAAGATGTTACTGCTTATGTTTCTTCTAGAATTTTTATTGTTTTAAGTCTAATATTTAAGTCTTTGATTCATTTTCATTCTATTATTGTATATAATATAAGATATAAGAAGATGGTGTAGTTTCTTTTTTTTTTTTGCATGTATCTGTCTAATTTTCCCAGCACCATTTATTGAATTAACTGTCTTCATCTCATTGTATGCTCTTGACTCCTTTGTCAAATATTAATTGACCATATAAGTTTGGATTGATTTTTGGGCTCTCAATTCTCTTCTATTAATTTCTATGCCTTTTTTTATGCTTGTACCAGGCTGTTTTGATTACTGTGGCTTTGTAGTATAGTTTAATACCAGGTAGCATAATTCCTCCAACTTCTCTCTTCTTTTTCAAAATTGCTGTGGTTATTCAAGTTTTTTTTTTTGTTCCATATACATTTTTAGAATATTTGTTCTAGTTCTGTGAAATACACCATTGTTATCTTGATAGAAATTGCAATGAATCTATAGATTGATTTGGATAATATGGGCATTACTTTTATTTTTATTATTTTTATTTTTTAAGCCATGTCTGCCTCACAGATGTATCTTTAAAATTCTTCTTATTTAAAAAAATAAAATTTAATGGTATGACATTGATCAATAAGCATACATAGATTTCAGGTAAACATTTCTATAGCATTTAAACTGTTGATTGTGTTGTATGCCCATCACTCACAGTCAAATCATTTTCTGTCACCGTGTATTTGTCCCTCTTTACTCTCCTCCCCCCTAACCGCCTCCCCTTGGTGACCATTTCACTTTTACCAATGTCCTTGAGTCTCATTTTATACTCCACCTATGTAATATGGACATTTTAATGTTGTTAATTCTTATCCATGAACACGGCATGTGCTTTCACTTATTTGTGTCCTTAATTTTTTTTTCAGTGTCTTACAATTTTTAGAGCACAGAGCTTTTACATACTTAGTTAAACTTATTCCTGGGTATTTTATTGTTTTTGAAGCAATTGTGGATGGTTTTGTTGTTGTTGTTGTTGTTGTTTGTTTTTTCCCTTTCTGATAGATCATTACTGGTGTATAAAAATGCAACTTATTTCCGGATATTTATTTTCTATGCTCTGCTTTACTGAATTCATTTATCTCTGTGTGGTGGCCTTATGTAGCAGGTATTCTGTATGGGCCAGTGGTGTAGTCTTCTTGATCACCTGAGCAAGGCACTTCAGGACTGTCCCTTGTGTGATTTATGCCGGTCTTCTTGTTGCAATTGAGTCTTGATTGTTTTTGGCCACTGTTCTTGGTATTGACCCTTGGGCTGGTTGCCTGTGTGGCTCTACCTTAACCAAGTGAGCGAGCTGCTCTGAAAGTGCTGACTACAGGCAGCAGAAATCACCTCAGCTGGATTTGGTGTTTAATGAACTCGCCCTTTGGATATGCTGCTTATGAAGCTAAATGGATGCTGCTCTGATGTTTCTGAAGCTTGCCCTGGGTGTGTTGGTTCTGGGCCTCTTGGGAGGGAAGCTGCCTGGTGCAGGCCAATATAAGACACTTCCTGTTTGGAGCTACAAGCAATCCACAGTTTGTGACTGCCTCTGCTGGGCTTAGATGCATGTGGGGAGGACCAGGCCACACACCAAAGCTGGCTATTACCAGCACCTGGCCCAGGGACAGGTCAGCAAAAGTCCCAAGGCACCCTAAGATCTGCCTCTGGCTGCCTCTGCCTGCTGGCTACTATGAGGCTCAGTCACTGAAAAAGCCTCTGATGGATTCAGGAAGATGGGACTAGTGCAGGCATGGCCAACAGTTTTTGCTCCTGAGTCAGATTAAAAAGAAAACTTTTTTCACAGACTGGACAAAATATTAAAATTAAAAAATGTTAAATACAAAAACGATTCATTTAAGTAAACAAAATTTTATTATGTAATTTGTTTATGAATAAATGTAAGAGAGTAAAAAATTTTAATATACAATATTATTTTAATAAAAATATATTTTAATAAAAATATAATTACATACCGTATAAATGTCCAAACTGTATCGCAATCAATTGAAACAATATTTAATTAATAGAATGAGCTTGAAGGGGTTATATCGCAAATAAAACAATTATTTCGTTTTACAAACACCCTGGGCATGTTTTCATTTATCAACTGCAGCTATTGTCTATGCTACAATGCCACTTGATTCAGCACACTTGACCATAAAAATAACGAATTGTTTGACCTTGGGTGCTCACTGGCAAACCTGCCTAAAAGAATGTGGGTTTCACATCGCCACTAAACATCAAACAGTTCATATCGAGTACAGACAAGTACAAAGGTTGTAAATCTTTATAATGGAATTTTAAAAATAAAATAAAAAAATATCGCTAATTTATTCGACCAATTATTGGAAGTTAACCCTAGATTAGTCACATGTGGAATACTTTTCCGTGTATCACTATCTTCTTAAATATCTTGATTTCCAATAATCAAAGACGCTTCCGCTTCTGAGGAGCTGAGAATATTAAAAATTTAATCACGGGCCACATAAACTCATTACATGGGTCGGAATCAGCCTGCGGGCAGTATGTTGGCCATGCCTGGACTAGTGGATCTTCCTTGTAGGGGAGGTGCAGGTCAGGCTTCAGGG
Organism: Saccopteryx leptura; assembly: GCF_036850995.1. NCBI lineage: Eukaryota > Metazoa > Chordata > Mammalia > Chiroptera > Emballonuridae > Saccopteryx > Saccopteryx leptura. The sequence goes on along the minus strand of NC_089504.1, from coordinate 369,980,147 downwards.
GAGGTGGTGGGTGTGGCCCCCAACCCAGAGCCCCAAGTTTTATTCTGTTACAGATTTTTCCCTGACCTCAGGAGGGCGGAGACATTAGGAGTCCAGTGAGTGGGGTCTCTGGAGCCCAGAGGCTGGTTCTGCTAGCAGCCAGGAAGGTGGTTTTATTGAATCTCCTATGAGAGAAAAGTGCCAGTCAGGTTCACAGGAAAGTGAGGGACCATTCCCATGCCTCAAAGCCAGACAGCTGAGTCACTGTTACCCTCTGGTCTGTCTACTCCCTTGCCAAGGCTGCAGACTCCTCAGCAGGGCCTACTCTCCAGAGTGGGGCGAGAGGGAGTTTCAAGGGTGGGACAATTGCTTTCTCCCAGGCTGATGCTGTATGGATGGCAGTGTTCTACCCAGGAAAGATAGCAACTGTGGTATTAGAGAATGACTCAGCACAGGTATCATGGTGGCTGTCTCCCCTGTGTCACTCCCAAAGCTGTAAACTCCTGACTTGCCTCATAGAAATCTGATCCACTCAACCCTCCTTCTGCTAGAGCCCAGAATAAGTGGTTGTGAATGAGATTTTGTACATTGGCTCTTAAAGAGTGTGCCCACTTCTCTGCAGACTCCCAACTCCTTCTCACAGAGAGAAACCTCACTACTCTTCACAGCCAAATGCTATGTGGGCACGTCTCTTGACTCTGGTGTTCTGGGCTGGGGAGCCCAGCTCAGGGTTTAGGTCCTTCTCTTCTCAACTGAGTGTCCTCCTAGAATACTGTATCAGCTGCTGCTCGTAGGAGCGGGGCCAGACCTTTTTTGCGTCTCTGCCCCGCCTACCAGTTTCAGTGTAGCTTCTTCTCTGAGTCTTTGATTATAAAAACTCCTCTTCATTTAGTCTTGAACTTGTTATTCAGAATGACTGTTCTTAAATTTAGTTATAATTCTAGCTTGGTCCTGGGAGGAAGTGAGTGGACCATTCACCTACTCCACCATCATCTTGGATCCTTCAGATCTGGGTTTTAATTTTATCCCTCATCACCTCAGACAACTTAATTAATCTCACTGAACCCCAGTTTTCTCATTCGATAATAAGAGCTGTACTACTACTGACCTTACAATATTATTGTCTGATTTTTAAGGAGAACAGGTATAAAGTTCTTAAAACAATGTAAGGCACATATGCCGTATTCAGTAAATATTACCTATATACTTAGCATTATTACAGACCTACTACGGATCAGGCTGTGGTCCAGGCTTCCAGGATTAGTGATCAACAAGACAAAGTACTAGCCCTTTGTGGACTAGACTGCCATTGTTACCATTGTTAGCTATTGTTTGTATGCCTAGCATCTACCTAGCACAGAGCTGGACACATATTATACATGGTAGGCCCATGATATATATTGTTGAACAAATAGTGCTTCTCCTCTGGCACCTTCTTGCTCCTTATAGGTTTTTCCTCAATATTTTTCCTTCCTTGATTACCATTCTCATTTTTCATGAGTAATTCCTTTTAAAAACTTTTTGCATGAGCATTTGAACCTAATCATGTTAGCATCACATACATTATAATCCATTTTAACAGATGTCCTATTTATGGGGAAATGTAAAGCCATGATGTGGGGAAATGATTCATCTTGTGTTTTTGTTGAAGAAGCAAAACACACAGTAAATTAAGTCTGGTCTCTTTGAAATTCTACATTTAAAGAAAAATGTGATAGGAACTAAGCAAACTTTGTACAACGCAGCATTAATTATTTAGTCATTCTGAATGGGTTCCAATTGCATTACATGGAAAAATGTAAGGGCCTCCAGTGGCCAGATAATCCCTCTCAAATCCCAAGGGTTATCTGCTGTAGACGCATCTCCCACTGAAGGAAATGCCTGCTTCATCTTCTATAGGGAAAGAAAGAGAGTAAGACCTATTAAAGTCCCATTTTCCCATTTTAAAAAGGACTCTTGTCTGATTCCAAACACTCAGACAAGTTTGAAGTAAATTGTTTTCCCTCTTAAAGTAGAGATAATACCTTCTATCTGCTAGTTTATCCCTGCAGTCAAATAACACTTTTTTTATTGAGCATCTACTGCAGTTTCAGCACTGTGCTAAACTCTGTAGAGGGAAATGGCCTGGCGGGGGAGAGAGAGGTGAAGTAGGACACACAACTTCTAGTCTCAAAGGCCATATGGTCTCCTGAGGAGACAAGCTTAACATTTTTTTGGACAATGAATGATCGTTTAGCATGCTCAACATTTTTCTTGTTAGAAATTGTTTGACACTCTCTTCAGGACAGAGTAAATAAAAGTGCCCCATAAGAATAAACAAAATTTCCTTTACAAATTACTCATGCAAAGCATTTTGCTAGGTATTAGAGGAGCCAGAATCAATATGGACATGGTCCTCTTGCTTTCCTGGCCCTTACAGTCTTACCATCTGTTGGGGGAGAATAATAATGGATAAATAATTGTAAAGAGGTGTGACAAGTACTGGGATACACTACAGGAGCTCGGAGGGCATATGAAGGAAGCAGCTAGTCAAAACTAAGGAGGGATTGGTGGTCGGGGAAGGCTTCCCAGAGGAAGTGACATTTAGGCTAGCGCTCGATATAGAGAAGTGTTTATTTGCCAAGTCATGAGGTTAGAGTTAGTGTTTTAGGAAGAGAGACAGAGGATGTGAAGAGCTGACTGTGGCTGGGCTGGGGGTGTTTCCATAGGGCTGGAGAGGGTAGGAGTCCAGAGGGAGCAGAGGTTGGACTCATGTAACATGAGTGTCAGCCACAGCTATCCCACACTGCCCATCAGATCCCAGTCTGGGCTCCAAATAAGCACGTTCATCCACTGGCTCCTGCCCAATCACCATTCTGCTTAATCAGAACTCATTGCTGATTCCAAGTCACAAATTAATACACATCTTTATTCTCGATCCTGACTTATCTTCCCAATCCACAGCATCCTAAAACCTATTAAAGCCCCAATTGCTTGTCACTAACCTGTTTCTAATTCTTAATCTCCACTCTCACCTTTTGCCAAGAAATTTCAGTCCTTTCACATGACCATTTTCCAATTACTGTTTCCAGTACTACCTTTGGCCCCTGCCCTTGTGACCCTCAGTTCCCACTCTCATTTACCTATTCTGTGGGGCACAGGCAGTGCCTGTAAGGAGTCAGCCAGGCCTGAGTCATGAAGGAAGATGCTTCCTTCATCTGCTGAAGCACCTGAGAAGCCACCAGATTTGCAACTTCCGGCATACAGGGGTGGGGCACAGTGCTGCTGTCACTGTCACCTGCGAGAGTCTCCAAATCACGAAGGACAGAGGGAATGGCCCAACACCTCTGTCAGGACAGGAGAAAATGAGGGCTGGTCTAGATGTGTGATTTGTCAGCAAATCTGTCCTGAGCCATGGGCTTTGCTGTGATATGATGTTCCTTTCTAATGTCACTGTGCATAAGCCCCTCAAAATGAATTCATCCACAGGGACAAGAGAGGGCAACACCTCTCCTGGGTCAGACCCAGTTGCCATGAAACCTTTTCCAGTTCCTGGGTGACCTCGTCCCAGTGGTCATTAAACTTACCATACTTAACTGTCATCCTGAAAATGACCTCTGGCCTTCAAATGGGGGAAAAAATGATTCTCAAAGGGAAGTAAACACACTTTCTTTTTTTTAATCACAAAAACACTTTGTCTGGGTGATAAGGAAGGTTAGACCTTTGAGCCACGTTAGCCCGGAGGATCAGGATGACAGGCTCACTGGTCATACTTGTGCAGAATGTAATTTTGGCCCAAGGGCCTTTTGCTCAGTCGAAAGCAACCCACCAGTTTCCCTAGCCAGCACCGCAAGCTACCTACTGCCAGTGACTTCCCATGGTTGTCACAGACCCCAGCCGGGTAGACTCTCAGGAGAAGATGTGTGTGCATTCTGAAACTGGGGAGGACTTTTAAACCATAAACAATATTCCCAGAATTGGTGCGTCCTTACATTGCCATTGCCTTATGTTAAATACAAATCAAGTCCTTGTTTAATTTCCTGTACTTGCAACTCTGATTTCTTTCAGGATGAATTTTTGACATGAGGGCTAGTTTGATCTTTGCTAATAAGATTGAGAAAGGTAAAGGTGTAGAGATTCCAGTTCAAGCAATTCTAGGTTTTCTGCCTTATCTGAGGACCCTGAAAACAAATGTGTTGTTGATTCTGTGTTTTTTCATGTAAAATCGGTATTTTTAACTCTTGGCACAAGTTGTACATCCAGTCTCTGCAACTAACTCAGCTCACATAACTGAAACTTTACACCATTGAACAGCAGCCCTTCATTTCTCTGTCCCTCACCCCTGACCACCAGCATTCCCTGTTTTTCAAATTTAAAGGGGTTCTTACAACTCAATAGCAAAAAACAAAATAACTCAACTTAAAAATGGGCAAAGGAATGAATTGAACAGGCATTTCTCCAAAGACAACATAAAACTAGGCCAACAGGTATATGGAAGGCTGTTCAACATTACTAATAATCAGGGAGAGGCAGATCTCTCCCGTTAGTGTTCGAGTTGTGTTTAGGCCAAAGGAGGAGGAAGAGAAATGGACTAGGGTATCTCTCCAGGTGCAATGACACCAACACAGCCTGTGTGTGTGTGTGTGTGTGTGTGTGTGTGTGTGTGTGTGTGTGTGCGCGCGCGCGCGTTGAAGAAGGGTTGGGACAGGGAGAGAGTGAGTAGTTGCTTCCCAGAGACCGTGTTATGGGTTGGCCAAGACAGTAAGCAGTTTTCAGACTGTGAGTCAGGAGTTGCAGACCTGCCTCTTACACTTGCTAGCTATGAAACCTCAGCCAAAGCAAGGGTCTCTCTTAACCTCAGCTTCACCTACCAAAAGGGGAACAATCACAGTGCCTTCCCCTACATTCCCTGTGCGGACTCACAAATAATAGTAAGGGAGTCAGGAAACTCAAATGGCAAGAGGGACGCAATATAAAAGGCGATGATATACAAGTGAAGCTCAGCCGGGTGCAGGGCAAATAGGAACCAGGGACTGAGGCAGACTGGGAAGTGCATGCCCAGTGCAGAACAATGTACACATGACACACAGACCCAGACAACACTGTGGTGATGACCACAGAGAGACAGGGAAGGGGTGGCAGAGGAGGGCAAAGGGTGGGGACAGAATGAGACTCTGCTTGGGGTGGTGGGCACACGATGCAGTGTGCAGATGATGTTTCATTGAGTTGTACACTTGCAACTTGTACCTCAATAGTGCGATAAATAAATAAATCAAGCAAGCAAGCTGATTGATTTGTGTCTGGTAGTCAAATATGGCCTACCACCCTCCAATTTTTATTTCAGAGGAAAGTGCCCAGCAGAGAAAATGAGGCTGCTGTTGATCTGTGCGTGTTATATCTGCCCTGAACTAGACCTGGCCAGGAACCTGACTGCTTTCTGTCACTCACCGAGTGGCAGGCCCTCCCTCACTGAGACCAAAGGCAAATTGCTTATTTGTGGCTGGAAACAGTCTCTATTTCAGGTGTTTCCAGAGTGTCCTTCTGCTCTAGTGGCCCTCTGCCTCCCCCCTTCCTCTCGCTCCTGTTGCAGCCTAATCCCGGAACTGGCAGGATGGGGGCAGGGAAACCACGGGGCCAGAGGTCAGATGCTCTATCCACTAAGCCAACCAGTCGGGGCCTGAACCCTTTTCTTAGTTTCTTCACCAGTCTTAAAGTGGGGTTGGAATAAATAATCAATAAGCTCTCTACCAACACCAAAATTATGTGATTAGACAATTATGTAATGAACCTTTAATGAATTTAATATTTTTCCTTTGACCAAGCAATGCTTAGTTTCACAGTCTAAGAGTTAAACCCAAAGGAATAAGAATCAAGAATCATAAGAACAAAACAATAAGAATTTTAACTCTGTCATCAAATACCTATTTGACCTTGGCTCAGTCTCTTCTCCATGCCCACGCATCAAGGGAGGGTATTAAGGAAAGCAGTCAGTGCTAGCAGAGCTCCCAGGTCCCCGGAATTAGGAATGGGACGGGTGGTGGTGGAACGCATGCCCCGATGTATTGACAAGACCTGAGCTCAAACCTGGGGACTCCTGCTCTAGGGGAAGAAAAACTGGTGCTGGAGCTCCTGGACAAGCCAGGCTCCTTTCCCTTGCAAAGATTTTGCAAACAAATAAGAGAGGAGGAGAAAGGGAGAAAATGGCTATATTTGAAGTAGAATCATGAATCTAAAGAGAATGTTTTCAAAGAGTTCTGTGATGCATCAGCAGCTCCTTAAAGTAATAGCAAACAGTTTAGATCCATTATTTAGTTTCCGTGGAAAATAAACATCAGGGTTGAGTAGAATAGTAATAGTGAATTTAACTCTCAGTCCCATTTGTCTTCTGTGCCCATGCATTTTTAAGACAGGAAGGCACTTTCGCAATTATAACTGGAGCAGGAAGAGGAGAGGGTTGGTGAGCTGTCGGCCAGATGCTGTGCTTGGGTTTGCGGGGCCTGAGGTCAGGATGGGTGTGCTTTTGGGTGGACAGTAGCCGAGTGCTGTCTTTGCACTCAAGGGACTACCTGGTCCTCTCCAGGAAAGACCAAACCCTGCCCAGTCAGGGAGCTCCAGAGGTTTCTGGGGCAATTTGTCTGTGCTGTTGCAGCAGAGATGTTCAGTAACAAGTGCCTCCACTCTCAGGCTTTGTGCTGCCTGTCCCCAGGATGCCTCTTTGGCACCTGTGCAGGAGGCTGAAGGGGTCTGAAAATGCTTATTCAGAAACTCTAATATGTGGCCCCACAGCCCAGCACAGAGGCTTCCCCTTACACTGTCATATTCTCCATGGGAAATCTGTCCGCTGCCTCCCAGGAAGCAAGGTGGGGAGCTGGGATGTCGCTTTCTGTATCTCCTCCCTGAGAGAGAGGCTGCGGCTACTCACTGACCATAATTCCTGGGACTTCAGAGACCAGGGATAGCAGCAAGAACTATGAAACAAAACACAGTAAGGTTTGGGCAATAAGAGCCAAACTGAGAAAGAAAACAAATATTCAAGTGGAAATGGCCCATCAGTTATCCAAGGTAAGGTCTTCTTGTGGGCTGAGTTCAAGTTCTGGACTGAGGCCCTCAGGATTAGGATGGCTCTGTTCTAATGAGGCAACAGAGCAATTAGGTTGAATTTCTTTAATATCTTGCCTTGGTTGTTTTCCAAAAGAATGCTGAGTATGTCCGTTTCAGTACAAGGGGGAGTTGTTTGAGATTTCTCTACTATCAGGGCCATGGGGCCTCTGGAATTCCAAATTTCATTTCTTCCTCTAGGTCCAAACGGCTCCACCATGCTCTGGCCACAGACATTAGCCCTAGGAGAGAGAACCAAAGCACACTGGCTCCAATCTCTCTCATCTCACCTTGCAGACTAAACCCCTGTCTAGTAATTACTGCCTGTGATTCTGTGCGGTAATACATGGTTATCAGCAAGCACTCGCCAGAGAGGTTAGCAGAGCAGGGCTGCCCACTGCAGCCTCAGAGAGAAGGCTTCATTATATTTCTGCTGAGTGACTTCACCCTCTGGCTGTTTATAGAGTTATCTCCTCTCAGCAGGGCTGACTGCTATTCCTAGTCCTGATTGAAGACCGTTTCCCATTCCTCCCATGGAAGCAGGGGAGACTCACAAGACTAGACTCTCCCTCGAAGAGGTAAGATGGAAGCCTTTTACGTTTTTGGAGTACATCCTTCAGTCCCGGTCCCTCCGCCCCAGTGCACAGGCCTGCGCACCGGGGATCCTTACCTTTTAACTCATAAGCTGAACGACCCTAAGAGCTCTACTTCATCACTTTGTGGCTCAATTTCCTCTTCTACAAAATGGGATCAATTACAACTACCTCATAGGGCTTTTGTGAAGATTAATTAAATAACAGAGAAAATAAATAGGTCACATAGTAAAATTTGACTTAGTATAAATAGCATCTTGGGTTTTATTGAAGCTCAGCAAGTGGAAGACATTATTATTATTATTATTGTTTTTACTGTGGTTTTGTTACAAAATTACAACATAACTAATATAATTTCTGAAACAATACTCCACAAATATGTCAGGTGCTCCCTCTCTCTGCTGGGCCATCTTTTGCTCTGTGGTACCCAGGCTACCTGGGGAGAGGCATCTGAACCACAGAATCCCGCACTCCACAAGTCTTCTCTGGCCTTTGCCATGTTGGACCCGCAGGGTCATTGTGCACAGACCTGTGGCTATTGCTATTGAGGGAGGGACACTCCTTCTTGGTCTCAGCTCTGCCTCTGCCCAGCAGCTACCACGCAGACCTCCAAGAACTGAGCTGATTGGTTAGAACCCAGCCTTCGGCCACACCCATTTCACCCACCTGTAGGATTCCCATGTTGCGGACACAGAAGTCCGTCATATTTTTGCATTTAACTTTTTTGTGCCAGCTCAGTGAGGAAGACATTATTATGCCCCTTCACTGTGATATTTTAAAGCTTGGTTTAGTTTAGCAATGTGCCCTCGGGTGCATGACGGGAGTGCTGAGGAAAGGCCTGAGCCCAGACACCTGAGAGGGTCACATACAGTGACACAGGCGGACTGCCTCACACAGTGCTGGCACATCAGTCTCTGTGGCCCTGTCCTTTCCCTTCCTGTTGTCACCTCTCAGGGGACACCACTGTGAGGATGACGCCCTGCCTCCTTCCCCACCCCGCACCCTCACATGTCCCACTGCGCCATGGTGGCTTCTTGCCCGGGTCCAAGTTGTCCTCTTACATTGTCTGGGCAAACCTTGCCCGCCCTCAGTCTTTACAAATTCCTCAGCTAACAAACTTGCCCGGTTTCCCCAGAACAGTTGGCCATTGACTCCACCTGTTCCAACAGCACCTCCCTACACCATGTCTCCAATTACAAAGGCTCTCTGTGGTGCTCTCTCTCACTAGATTGAGAATCTCACATGCCAGAGTTTATACTATATTCGTTTTTGTATTCCTGGCATCTAGCAGAAATGGCTGGCACATAGTAGGCATTTAATAAATATTTGTTAAATGATTTGAGGCTATTCAACACCATCCATGGCTTCCCATGGGTCACTGACCCCTGTAGACCCCTTTGAATGCAGGTAAGGAAGGCTTGACTTCTAGAGTGATTGCAACTGAGCATCTGAAAAGAAACACAGTAAAATGAAAGTCCTGCTTAGAGAGTTTCTGATTCAGTGCCTGTCCCTCCATGAGCAGGAGGTGCTGCAACTCTTTCCAGCTCCCCGAAAACTTTCACCATCCGCAGAAGGGGGTGCCACCTCGGCCAACTACACGCAGAGTGTGGTGTCCCCAATGGCTGAGCCACCTGGAGGCAGCAGAGGAGACCCAGGCATGGAAAGGTGAGCTCCTCCAGGTCTGACATGGTGATGAACTATTCCAGCAGACACTTGCAGGAGGCCCTCTGGATGGCAACCATGGCCCCTTTGTGTGCAGCTTTGGGGAGCTGTGTGAGTTTTATGAGGCTGCACTGGCAGACATGGACTGAAATTCCATGTTCTCTTCCTCTCCTCTATGTATTTCGTACAGCACGAGGCAATCCCCTGATGGGTGCTTTCAGCTGCCCGGCAGCATTGCCAAAGCCAGACCAAGAAGAGGGGGATTCTTCGCCGGCCAGGAGAAGGAAGATAAGAGAGCCTCTGCCAAATAAACAGCACACCAGAACCAGTGGACTTGGCACAACCAGGACTGAGTCAGAAGAGAAAAGAGTAGTACAAACTAGGGAGACAGTGTCCTCTGGATATGCCATGATCAGGTTCACCCTCTCTGAATGAATGAACTTGGTCTTAGTTGATCCTCACTGACAGCAACAAGAGAATAACATTTTATAGTCACTCAAGATAAGAAAAGATTCTAAAGATCTGTTAGTCCCAAATTCCTCATTGTAAGGAAGAGGAGACAAAGGCTCACAGAAGCCAACTTATCTGCACAGGGACATATAGGCAGTTTATAACAGAGCTGGGGTGAGAGGCTAGATCTCTCCATTTCAGTCACATGTTTCCTCTGAACAGCATTTCAGATTCTTAGAAGACAACTCACTTTGTCAAGTAAACATGTATTTTGCCCTGTGTTGAACTTGGTGCTGGTAAGGAGGTTAGCCCAACTCCAGAAGTCCAAGAGCTGCTGACATAATTTGTCTAAGGGTCGTGCCTTTGAATTTGTGTTTGTGGCTCAACGCTGCATTAAACATTAAAGTCAGGTAGTCTAAGGGAAGTATGACAATCAGATATGTCTTCCCTTGCTTGTGCCCTCTAACCTCAAACTTGATGAAGACCCTGGAAGTTTTCCCACTGTGCGTTTTCATTCCTGAAGCCTCTGCAATTTGACTTGCCCTCAACTCTTGCCTGGACTGTCCTGGTTTCACACACACCTATGCCCACTCACACTTAACAAACAGAAATGATTGTATCAAGTGGGCGTACTGCAGATTGCTTCTAAACCGCTGGGCTCAGGGAGAGCTCTGGGGATGAGATGGGATCAGAAGCTATCATCCCTGACAGGCTGTTTCTGGATTTGCATACACGTGGGATAGACATTTTAATTAATGCTGTCATCTGGTCTGGTCACAGCTCCCGCCAACTGCTTTGCTTCTTAGGTGAATGGTCAAAGGCTGTTATGCAGAGTGTGGATGCTCTGACTTCCAAAATGAAAAACAACATCTGAGTGTCTGCATCTTATTTGCTCATTCATGTTTAACAACTGTTTATCGAGGATCTCTTTAGTGGCAGGCATTGAGCTAGAAGGTGGAAATTCTAAGAGAATAAGACATAACTCCTGAATATAAATAGAGCACAGATAATGGACATTAAGTGAACATTTTATAAAAATACAATGAGGCCCTGGCCGGTTGGCTCAGAGGTAGAGCGTCGGCCTGGCGTGCAGGAGTCCCGGGTTCGATTCCCGGCTAGGGCACACAGGAGAGGGGCCCATTTGCTTCTCCACCCCTCCCCCTCTCCTTCTTCTCTGTCTCTCTCTTCCCCTCCCGCAGTGAGGCTCCATTGGAGCAAAGATGGCCCGGGCGCTGGGGATGGCTCTGTGGCCTCTGCCTCAGGCGCTAGAATGGCTCTGGACGCAACAGAGCGACGCCCCAGAGGGGCAGAGCATCGCCCCCTGGTGGTCATGCCGGGTGGATCCCTGTCGGGCGCATGCGGGAGTCTGTCTGACTGCCTCCCCATTTCCAGCTTCGGAAAAATGAAAAAAAAAAAACAAAAACAAACAAACAAACAAAATACAATGAATGGCAAATATGGGCATATGATGATACAGAGATGTCCAGGGTGTTGTGGAAGACTAGCAGAGAAGCATTTTACCTAGCCTTGCGAGTGTGGTGGGAAGGGTCCGGGGAGTGGTTTTTATTGCTGAGAGTAAGGGAAGGCTTCCTGGAGGAGGAGATGTTTAACACATGTCCCAAAGGATGAAGAGGAGCTATGAAGGCACAAGATGAGTTTGGTAAGGCTTTCTTAGGAGAGACAACAACATGAACAAGAAAAAGAAGAAGAGCTGCAACATGGGAGGAGGTGGATAAGCAATGCAGGTGCCTCGTTTTCAAGAGGAGATTGGCTGCTGGAAAGTGACTGAGAGTGAGAGGGGTGGTATGGGGAAGGGGAAGGAATGTAGGCAGGGAACACATACGGACACTGTCTAGCATTTCAGTCGGTTGCTTTCACATGCTCTGTCTCATCATCAGCCTTAGACTTAATAGGGGAGATGATAGTCCTTCAGGTGCTCCAGTGGTCCTCTGACTGCCAATCCAATACAGTGATTCATGTCCCATCTTTATCCTGCTTTGCAACACAAGCTGCCCATCAACCATCCTCTCTCAGACTTCTGGGTCTTACTCATTCCTGATCTTTCTCATAGCCCTCTGGCTTTCCCTTTCAATCTTCTCAATAGCTCATTTGCTTCCGTGTGACCTTCAAATGTCCTCCTTCATGAGGATTTATCTTTGGCATCCATTCTCATCCTTTCCATCACCACAGTTGCCTTCATGTCTTTATAATTACCAAATTCAAACCTCCACTTGTTGCCTTTCTTCTGTGGGCTGGGCATAATTCCCCATTAGACCAAGCAGACACCTCCACCTGTGATGTAATGGCCCCTCAGTGAACACGTGCAGGTGTGAACACTCGGGGTTTGTCAGACTTTCTCTGCAGCCACAGCATTGCTCTTCTTTGGCAAAGTAGATCCTGTTCTTACTCCATCCAGTGTCTCAGGATGGAAACAAATAAATTATCCCTGATTCCATCTCACATCCCCAACCCTATCAATCCATAACCTGTTTCTTCCAATTCAGAGCCATTTCCCAGCTCAGCTCTTCCCCCGCTGCCAATCCACCTGCTCCCCCATTGCAAGAACTCCCGTAGAAATGCCCTGTGCTACTTGGCCACTCTCTCCCAGGCAATTATTTCCGGTTTCAGAGGAAAAATCTTTCACCTCCTCATAAAATAGTTCTCACTGGGTCTATACCCCTGATTAAAGTTCCCCATTGGCTCAGGTAAAATCCAGACTTTTCACTAGGCACGTGTGACTCTTTACCATCTGTCCCTTACGTCACTCTCTGTCTACATTTTCACCCTAGACATTGTGCTGGGGCAATGCCCTTTCATAACCAATATATCGCCTGAACACAACCTGTTGTCTGCTGAAAGTGCCTCCCAGGCCCCAGACTGTGTGGCAAGTGCTCTTGCTTGTGATCATTACAGTGGTTAATGTCCCATGTTTACTGACCTACCTCCCTAATCAGACTAAGCATCTCAGGAAGAGGTTGTATGTCTTCTTCACAGTGGTATACCCAGAGCTCATCACGCTAACTGGTACATAATTAAAACTCACAAACACACATCCCAGTTAAATTGAATTGAATTCCCTGCCTGGTCAATTAGTCACTTTTTAAGACCTGATTCAAATGTCACCTCTTCTACGGAGCCTTCCTTGAGTTTATCAGGCATTCACTGTAGGCTTTTGAGGACTCTATTATTCTACTTGTTGCACTGAATAATCATTATCTTTTTTTATTCGTTCACTACTGGATTGACTTTATAAAGGGTAGAAACAACCACTCAACACGGTAGCTAGTCCAAGGTTAAGACTCAAAAAACTATCTGGAGATTGAATAAAATCATCAACTTAGAGAAAGGAAAACTGAGGTTTAGAGAAGTTGAGCATCTTGTGAAAAGTTAAACACTGGTGTATCTGGGACTAAAAGCTCTTGACTCTGGGTTTACAGATTTTTCCTTTAAAGCCCAATGTAGCGCTACTGATTTGGCAACACAGCACCACCTCTGTGAGAACTCTCCACAAGGCATCGCTCCTTTTCTTGGGCAGCAGAGCCTCCAGTAGGTTTGTGTCCCACTGCAGGCAGGCAGCCGTCTACAAGGAGGGACATCAGGTGCTGACAGCTGCACAGCTGTGCAGCAAGTTGTGCTTTCAGGTTATCTTAAAAACAAGCCAACCCCCTAACAGCCACCCTGAGCCACAACACAGTGTCTAATCTTTTGTTTGTTTGTTTGTTTGTTTTTAATTTATTTATTCATTCTAGAAAGGAGAGGGAGAGACATAGAGAGAGAGAGAGGAGAGACAGAGAGAGAGAAGGAGGGAGGAGCCGGAAGCATCAACTCCCATATGTGCCTTGACCAGGCAAGCCGATGGTTTCGAACCGGCGACCTCAGCATTTCCAGGTTGACGCTTTATCCACTGCACCACCACAGGTCAGGCAACACAGTGTCTAATCTTGAGTTGAACCTGCATTTGACTCTAGCCCTGCTGCTCACCAGCTCTGTGACCTTGAACTTATGTTTTCTCAACCAGAGTAATAAAGTTAACTACTCTTCACGGCTGTTATGCAGAAAACAGACAACGGTAGCAATGATATACACATCTTTTATCAACCTCATTAATGAATCTCCATAAATATACTGACGTGGCAGGAGCCCAATAAATGCTCACGTACTGTGAGTGGCATCATCAAGCTATGCTTAGTGTGCACAACAATCTGTTCAACAATTTTTCTGAAGCCTCCTAAGCCCTCTTTTTGGACCTCTTGTGCCTTGATAGTGCATGGGAAGGAAAATTTAAATTCAAATTGAGAAAATACTTGGAGCTTCTTCCAAAACACCATAGATCCACCATGGTCTTGTTTCCCATTGCCTTTACATTCATCATGTGGTTAATGTTAGCAAAATACTTCGATATCCTCAGGGAAAAAAAGGAAAAAAAAGACACGCAAGAGAAATTCAAGAGTAATGAGAGGTAAAAGAAACCGACAGGAGAGGTGTTCCCTGAGGGCTCGAGGCGTTTTCCCCAATGAGCCTGTGTGGATTCCTCAGTAAAGGCCGGTGCACTCCTCCTATGAGAAATTCTGACAAGAGGTCCAAGCATCTGACAATTATCACATGCTCAGCCACCCCAACTAATATATGCCTTATATGATAAACCCAAAGTTTCCAACCTACATCCCAAGGGCCCTTGAAAGACATGGAGTTAACGCAAGCATTTTTAAATTTAAGTGTATGTTGTCGACTCTCACCTAAAAACATTAGTGCTTTGCAAATAATCTAACACTAATTTTATTTTCAAGTTATTTTATGTTGTTACATATCAAATATATATCTATATAAGATCATTACTAACTTTATAATAACTATTTGTCATTATGTATTTCCCTACGATTAAAGTATTAAAAGAATTAATAATAATGTGAAAGTTGGTGATGGAGGAATTGGCAAAAAGAGCGTGCTGGAAAATGTTTGACATAAAAAGAAATGTCAACACTAGAAAAGTTAGGAATCACTGGTAGTTCAGATTCGAGGGTCTGAGCAGCCCTGGAAGGCAGCTTCCCAGAGCAGCAGCCCAGAAACATATGTATGTTTCAGGGTGACCTTGAGAAAGAGCTTTCTGCTCCCAAAGATGGAGCTATTCAGGTCTCCCTGCCAAGCTAATCTACCACACAGCCCTGGCACGAGATGCAAGGAGAGCTACTAATCTTTCCTCCTTCCATCTGGGGGGCCCGGGAGGGAGCGCAGCAGCAGCTGCCAGCCGAGGGCCAACAGGAGGACGAGCAGCAACAACGATGGCAGAGCCACCGGGGCAGACGTGAGCCTCTGTCCTCTGTTCCTCCCGGATCCCTCTTCATCAGCCCTATGACAAGGCATCCGCAGCAAGGAAGTCTGGTGCACACACAGTCGGGAGAACACAGAGGTAAAGAGCAAGGTGACTCCCCCGTCAAGCCGACACAAATTAAGTGCTGTCTGTGCAGGAGAGTTCACTGCCCAGCTTGCTTTGGGAGCAGGAAGCTGACATTGTCCGCACTCCAACCAGATAAGAGGCTGCGAGCCAGCAAGCCAGTCTAGGTGAGAACCTTGATGAGTGAACAACACGAACAGCAGGTTTGTGTCGGGTTGGCAACTAATTACCAACTGTACATACTAGCCACTTTGAGTCACACATGTAGACTCTGGTCACCTGACTGAAGGCTCCTGTTCCCCTCTGGGCAGCAGTTGCAGAAAAATAGCCACAGAACTCCCCGGTGCCTTTGTTTTCACCAAAGAACGGACGCTATTAATACCTGCGTGCTTTCACTGGGTCTGAGCCTCAGTTGGTGAAGTGCTTTGAGGGTGCCTGATGAAAGCTGAGCTCCCAGTGCAAACTATTATTGTTAATTAATTATTGTCAGCAGCATTGTTTACTCTGTTTTCAGGCCTGGGAGCTTATTTACTGGTAAAGATGCTTTTGTTGTGTCCTCTTCTCCTGCTCACAGCTAGCCTCTCATCTCTCAGTCCCTCTCCCCTTCTCTTTTCTCATGTTCCTAACAGAGAAACAGAGCATTTAGACTATGCCAGGGACCCCAGACATAAATAGGCTTTCAGAAAGAGAGGAAGAGAAATCATTCTGTATGCAAATGTAAGCTGGAAAGTAAAAGGGAATTTGAGACAAAATATCTTAGTGTTGGCTGGAAAACACAGGGGCTCTTTGGGGAAGAGTGCAATTAATCCTAGTTAGGGTATAGAACGGAAATATGGACATCTCCCTGCTGGGATGCTTTCCGCCGGGCCGTGATTATGACCTCTGAGGAGCAGTGACACACATGGTCAGAGGACAGCATTGGAAATGCTCAGAGCAGAGAGCCTTCAACAGGACCAGTCCTCCTTTTTACAACTGTCCCTGAACCCCCCATAAAATAATGGCCTGCTCAACTTTAATTTCTATCTTCAATTAGTTAGAATCACAATTCCATAGAATTGCTAGAATGAAGTGCACCTCTGAGATTAAAAAGAAGGAGACCAGAGGCATTAGGGGAACAGAGCAACCGGATGGAACAATGCATGTCTTCCCATCTTGGCTGCCACCTGGCACTCACCGGGCTGGCTTCCGAGCCAAGGGCATTGTGGATGCGAGACAAGACAGTCCCCAGTGAACTGGAGCCTTTATGAATAAATAGTACTTGCCAAAATCAGTCAGTTGTTTGTGGACATTGATTTATTTTCTCTGATTCTTTGTGATTGTTATATTTTTGATGGTGCTTACTGATGTGAAAAGCCATCTAGTGTTGCTGATAAATCTAGAGATAACGGCAGAGGTCAAAATAGTGGAAAGAGAAGAAGATATGCTTGCTGTACAATGGTAAAACTTTTCCGTGTAAAGAGCAATTCTGTATACTCTTTCAAACCCCATTTCTCTCTATTCTAAAATTGTTTAATTAATTGGACCTTTTTAGTGGGTTTTTTTGTTTTTGTTTTTTTTGTTCTGGAATTAAGGATAGAATAGAGAGCAGAGTTTAAGGGAATGGTTTTATCTGAGCATTCAGATATTCTTGGCAGATTATTTTTCTATTTCTTTTCCTTCTCTTTGACTCTGTATGTGCATGTGAACATGTGTGTGAGTGTGAGTGTGTGTGTATGTGAGAGGGGGGGAGGGAGGAGAGAGGTATCTTTCAGCATGATAATGCTTAGCATCACTGGAGAAAGGGACATTTTTCTTGTACTGCCTAGAGTGTGTGCACCTAACATTTTCAAGGTCAT
Organism: Saccopteryx leptura; assembly: GCF_036850995.1. Taxonomy (NCBI): domain Eukaryota; kingdom Metazoa; phylum Chordata; class Mammalia; order Chiroptera; family Emballonuridae; genus Saccopteryx; species Saccopteryx leptura. Next base: position 369,963,159 of record NC_089504.1, on the reverse strand, counting down.
GTGAATAGGAGCATTCAGTGCCTTCAAGGTAAGCCCGACCCTACCTGACTCCCAGGTCTCAGCGCTCTCCATACTAGAGTCCCACTGCCACACTTGCATCTGGTGGGCTTTCTAAAAAAAAAAAGAGAGAGAGAGAGAGAGAGAGAGAGAGAGAGAGCGCGCATTGAACTCAGTTTAACTTCCTGGCGGGATAGTTAGGTATTAAAGGAGGAGGAACTATGGGGGTGGGGAGTAAGGAGTGGGAGGGGGCAAGATGCTGCCAGCTGACTCCGTTTCCACCTTTGGATCACAACTCTTGAAACATTGCACCTCAAATAGGTCAACGGGGATTTAGGATAAAGTGGGATAAGCTTTAGTTAATTATCCCAATGTGCGGAATGCCTGCTTTTAAATCCGGAGTTGGATTTAATCACAGAAGCTGAGAAGATCTTCCAACATCCAAATCCATTTGAAAATTGACCGGAGGGGCACTCTATCCAAAGAGATAGCTTGTTCAGTAATAGGGTAACAAATGCCACAATTGCAGAGAGACGGGAACTTACAGTGGCTCATCTGTGTGCTGGCTGCTGGTGTCATTCTAGGGAGCAGTGCAGCAGGCAGAATTAAGGAGCAAGTGCTGGCTCTGATCACTCTTCCACGTCCTCCCTGTCACGGTCTCCTCAACAGAACAAACCTCAAATTCAGTGCAACAGAGACACTAGAAGAGACCAGGAACAGCTACAATCAATTGGTGAGGAGGCATTAACAATAGAGATGCTGAAAATGAGGGAGGGAAGATGTTTGAAACCTCACTTTCAGACATTCTTTGTATTTAAATTATACTTTCTAATAATCTTACAAAAACAAGAGCATAGTACAGGCCCATTTTATTTTTAATTTTTATTATTTTTCCTTCTTTTCCAAGTGAGAGGAGGGGAGTTAGAGAGACAGACTCCTGCATGTGCTCCGACTGGGATCCACCTGGCAACCTCCATCTGGGAACATAAGTGCAACTGAGCTATTTTTAGCACCTGAGGCAGAGGCTCCAAGGAGCCATCCTCAGCACCCAGGCCAATGTGCTCGAACCAATCAAGTCATGGCTGTGGGAGGAAAGAGAGAGAGAGAGAGAGGAAGAGAAGAGAGAGGGTGAAGGGTAGAGAAGCAGAAGATCTTTTCTCCTCTGTGCCCTGACCAGGAATCGAACCCAGGACATCCACATACTGGGCCAATGCTGGTACCACTGAGCCAACTAGCCAGGGCCAGTGCAGGACCATTTTAAAGAAGAAAATTAGCCCTTCTTCAGTTTATTGTTAGTAAAAAGACTAACTTTTGCCATAGGTCTAGTAGGAAATTGATTTATTTTAAGACCCAGTTTAAAAACCATCATAGAAAATGATTTGGATTAATCTCCACTGATTGTTTTTGGTTTTTGTTTTCTCATGCTCTCCATGACTTCAGGGAAGCAGGGGGATCCAAACAAGGTTGGGCACATTCAGGAAGGTACAGCTATAGACAAGCAGAGAGCTCCAGAACAGACCCCCCCACCCACCCTTCCTAGCCACAAACCATCTTACCCCTGCTCTCACAGAGGCACTACTTGTGACAGCCCTGATGCCGAAACTCACTGTCAGGCCCCCTGTTGGTCTGCTAGCTTTATTTATATGTGTGTTTTTTCCTACTTCCTCTCTATACATGCCAACTCACATGTTTGCAGAGAGCAAGAATTATATTCATTTAGGATTTTCTTATTTGAAATTTCAGAGTACTATCACAGTAAAGAGTTCTAGGCACGTGTCTGATGTTCAGTAGGTGGTGATAATAAAATACTCTGACAGTACTTAATGAACATCCAATCTGAGCAAGGTATTGCAGTGATCTCAGAAGTTCAAGAGTCCTTACACTCAGGAAGTTTGCAAGGTACAGGAAGGGGGAAGCAAAAGCAGAAGCATGGAGAAGTGAATGGCAGTAAAATAAAACAAGTGCTCCACCCATAGAACAAGGAACACACTCTAAGAACACAGCGTACGAAAGGCTTCGCTGACATGAAGGGTGGAGGTCTTTGCAAAGAAGGTAGCATGTGAGCTGGGTTTAATATCAATAGAAAGCTTCGGGCTCTGGTAGAATAGGACAGGAAAGGGATCCTTGGCTGAGAGAGATGGATGAAAATAACACAAAAGGTGTGGAAGTGATGGTGAGGCCAGACCACCAGCCAGCAGATGGGTGTCTACTTTAATGTATGGTGCCAAGGTGCATGAGATCAAATCTAGCTTTTTCCTGCAGATTACTTCACTCACCTACTTCTAGAATTTTCCAACTTTCTTCAATACCCAGCAACCAGGGAAATAAGGGACTTGCAAAATCACCTTTCACTACAGGACAGAGTCCACAAAGTGATCAGGGGGTCCCAAAACTCCCAAATGTCACACAGACAAGGACCCTGAATTTCTCAGATCTCACTCCTGTGAAATCTCTAACCCTTATCCACACCCACACTTCCATGAGTCCTTTGAGAAGTTTTACACCATCACAGATGCAGAGCTTTTTGCCAGGCTTTGAAATAACGTTTCCACCTTGGAGGTGAGAAGAAATATGAAGAATTTCAGCCCAAAGAGTGATTCTCCCCCAAGGCTGTCATAAGCCCCTGAAAACAAGGTTTTATAATGGAAGTGCCATTGCAACTGTAATACATTGCCTGCCACAGAAGTGTGACACTGTGCCTAAGTACAACACTATAATAAGAAAAAGAATTTAAATGATGCTTGGAAGGAGATGCAGAATATGTTGTCATCCTTTTCCAGATTATCACTTCTTCCAATCTCTCCCATTTCCAGTTTAAAAGACACACAAGTTTCATGGGGGAAAACTTAGTGCAAGAACAAGAAGTTTTGTAACTGGAGAGAAGTCAATTATAAAGGGCTCTGGTCTCTGACTTGAGGCGATTGTCACAAGGAGGTCATGATAACCTCGGAGCTCTTGGCAAGTTCACTAGGGTTCAATTCCCTCCTGGCCAGCCCCTGAGCCTCTCCGAGAAATCCCCAGACCTTGTCCCAGAGCCAGTCATCTTTACACTTCATTCCAGTTTACAGTCAAGGCGATGGGGTTGGGCTCTCTTATTAGGCAGCACAGCATAAAATGCAACTCTTCACAAAGAAGCTGTGGCCAATATTAACACAAAAGGAAGCTCTTTCTCCAGCAGTCATATAAACTACTCCACTGATCAGCTTCCATATGCTAAATTATACAATGCTTCATCAAGTTAGTAAAAATGTTCCAAGTCACAGAAGAAAAAATTAAAACTCACATGGGAATTACTAAAACAAAAAGTAGAAAATAAAAACCATCCATTCATCATCAGGAAGCCGTGTGTGTGTGTGTGTGTGTGTGTGTGTGTGTGTGTGTACATGCATACATTATACAGACAGCTCCTGAATACAATTGGTTTGACTTCTGATTTTTCAGGTTTATGATGATGTAAAAGCAATATGCATTCAGTGGAAATCATACTTCAGATTTGGAATTCTGATTTTTTTCAGGCCTTTAGATACTCTGCTGTGATCTTGTGCAGTAGCAGTGAGATGATTTTACCCAACTGTAAGCTTATATAAGTGTCCTGAGCACTTTTAAGGTAGGCTAGTTTAAGCTATGATGTTCAATAGGTTAAATGGGTTACACGCATTTTCAATTTACAATATTTTCAATTTATGATGGGTTTAATCCCATTGTAAGTCAAGGGACACTTGTATATATACTTGGTTCAAAGCTATAAGCAAGTTTCCACATTGCATGTGACTATACAAATATCCTTCTATTATAACAGGCCACTATACAAGAAGCTGTGGTCTCAGTCTTTCTCTCAGGCCAAATGGAGGCAATTCAGCTAATTTTGTATGACTTTCCATTAGTAGAGTTTCAATCCTTTGTTTGCTAGTTTAAAAGAATAACAAAAACCCCTTCTCCACTAGCTTAAGACAGCATTTGTGTGTTTGATGTCCCAGGAAAAAAAGGAACATCAGCGTGGGGCAATCTGCATGGTGAGCCCACTGCTTGAAAATTTGCAGTGCACATTTGTACACTAATGGCTCTGAGAAAACCAGCAAAAAGAAAACATATGTATTTCCCCAAACTTATTTACCATAGTATTTAGCATTCACCACCTGATTTTAATTATTTTTCTAACATATTAACATTTGAAAAATGTTAGCATGAATTCAGCATGCAGAACTGTACAGAGTATAATATAGGTTACAGGCTGAGATCACTAGGCCGGGCTGCAGGGTTGAAGAGGCTATATCTGCTTCCGTGGCTTGTGTTTCTGTGTGGAGGGCCTAACAATAGAGAAATGCATCTTAACTCCTGCCCTGCTCTCACTGGCTCTGTTCCTAATGGGGCAGCTGGGGCAAAGGCTAGGGGTGAGAGGAACTAAGTCTGTCTGGCTATGGGATGAAGACTTAGCAGGTGCCCTTGAAAGTAATTCTAAAGCTCCCGATTTCAAACTGTTCTATCTCTAAACAGATGGCATTCTGAACTTCATCTTTGACCTCTGTTTTTACTGATCAAATGGTGCCAAACTTGGGAGAATAAAAATGTAGTTTATTAGCCACCTCACTTTATTTATTTATTTTTATTTTTTCCAAGTGAGAGGAAGGGAGATAGAGAGACAGACACTCACAAGTGCCCTGGCCGGAATCCACCTGGCAACCCCTGACTGGGGCGATGTTCCACGGAGCCATCCTCAGCACCCAGGGCCAGTGCACTCAAACCAATTGAGCCATGGCTGCAGGAGGGGAAGAGAGAGAGAGAAGAGGAGGGGGAGGGTGGAGAAGCAGATGGTCACTTCTCCTGTGTGCCCTGACCAGGAATTAAACCCAGGACCCCCACATACAGGGCTGATGTTCTAGCACTGAATCAACTGGTCAGGGCCTAGCCACATCAATTTAATTAGCAACAGCAGTTTTCCCTTTCCCCTAACCTCAGTGACACTGACACCTGGTATCACTTCATAGGTGCCCGTTTAGCAGGCTTCCTTTCCTTGCCACAGAATGTTCTCAGGATGACGTGATGAGTAGAACACACAGAGAAAGATCTCTAAGGCACTTTTTCTACCTAAATACAATGTTCACTGGCCTGTTGATGCTTGAAGTAAATTCTTTTAAAATTTTCAAATGCACCTGTGAAGGGTACATATTAAGCTCTATAGATACACTCGTTCTGACATGAATGAGCTGATCAGATCCTGCCTGTCCTAGAAGCAAATCTGGAGGAGGAAGAAAAAGCATCAAAGGCCTAGCAGGGAACCGGGAAGAAGGGGGAGGATGGAATCGATGACGTTTTTCAGCAAAAGGACAGAGACAAAGAAGGGAGGCCAGAGAACTGCACTTAGAAAAGGTAGCTGGCCTCAGGCAAGCCACACACCAAGGTCCATTTCAGAGCTGCGCCCGTGAGTGCTTTGGAGAAAATCCATCACTGTTTCTTAACTAGACTCTTGGGTGCATATTCCACGGATGGCGGCTGAGCAGGATTATCACCCCATTCAAAAGGAGCATTATGCTCATGCTCTTAAAATGGTAGCAAATAATTCCTGATCATGTACATGCATAGCATGAACTGTCTACTGCTTGTGTGCATTATCTCATTTAATCCTCACTATGAGAATGAAATAATACCTATTAGGTACATGTGATTATTATTATCCCCAATCCACTGATGAGGAGAACAAGGTGTAGGGCAGTGGTAGTCAACCTGGTCCCTACCGCCCACTAGTGGGCATTCCAGCTTTCATGGTGGGCAGTAGCGGAGCAACCAAAGTATAAATAAAAAGATAGGTTTAACTATAGTAAGTTGTTTTATAAAAACTTATTCTGCCAAACTTAGTGAAAATCTGACATAAAGTACTTGGTAAGTAATTATTATCATATGCTTTAACTTGCTGTAACTCTGCTTTATAAATTTTATAAAGTAAAGTTACTTCCCTACTTTATAAATCAACATTACTGTGGAACCAGTGGCTGGTTAGAAAATTTTACTACTAACAGAGATACAAAAGTGGGCGGTAGGTATAAAAAGGTTGACTACCCCTGGTTGTAGGGGGTTTCAGTAACATTCAAGGTCACACAATCAGTTGAGGAGATGTTGCTTCCCACCCCGCCAGAGAACATTTGGCAATGTCTGGAGACATTTTTGGTCGTTTTGACTGAGTGGAGGAAGGTACTAAGGGGGGAGCATGCTACTGACGCCTAGCGGGTAAACACCAGGAATGTGCTGTTCAAAATTCTGTAATGTGCAGGACAGCCCTCTTTCCCAAAATGATTATGTGACTCAAAAATATCAACAGTGTGAATGCTGCAAAACCTGTATTTATATGATATTCTATAAACTACAGATATTTCTAAAGTACTTTAAAATTTACAAAAGGCTTTTGACCGTGTTCTCTCATTTGATCTTCTTAGGACATTTCTCTGACGTTCGTTTCAGATAAGAATGATGGTCAAGTAGTGATGGCTCCTCTGAGGTGGCTTAGGTGCCTGCCCACACTGGAGCCCCTGGGTCCTAACTCCCACGCACCTCTGGGCTGGAGCCATGCTCTTATACACGTGAGATGGGATATGGCTGCCTCTTTCCAAGAAACTTTATGTCGTTACAAACTCTTCAAATAGGCTATGAAAACAACAGGGACCAACTGTTTATTACCTTCCTAGTGGCATGACAGAGCCTCGTAATATTGAAGTTTGGAAGGCACATTTCATATAAATAAAAGCTCGACAATTTATGCTTTAAATCAATGAGTACAATCTAGCGGCAAGCACATGATTTACTATTCCCTTTCCTCCTTCAGAAGCACTCAGCACTGGCATACAGGAGAAGTGATAGTTATCTATTTACCTGATTTTTAAAAAATTCCCACTTGCAAGAGGATCTTCAGGTTTTTTTGTTTTTGTTTTTTTACAGAGACAAAGAGAGAGTCAGAGAGAGGGATAGACAGGGACAGACAGACAGGAACGAAGAGAGATGAGAAGCATCAATCATCAGTTTTTCCTTGCGACACCCTAGCTGTTCATTGATTGCTTTCTCATATGTGCCTTGACCGCAGGCCTTCAGCAGACCGAGTAACCCCTTGCTCGAGCCAGAGACCTTGAGTCCAAGCTGGTGAGCTTTCCTCAAACCAGATGAACCCGCACTTAAGCTGGCGACCTCGGGGTCTCAAACCTGGGTCCTCTGCATCCCAGTCCGATGCTATCCACTGCGCCACTGCCTGGTCAGGCAATGATTTTCAGTTTTAAAGGAAGTCCAGGTATGTGGCCCTTGCAGTTACAACCCACTCCCTAGATTTCGCTTTTGTTGACCAACCTGCATGTATCCTGCCTGAATAGCTGGGTGGGAATCATGATGGCCTTTCATTTTCCCACAGTGAGCAAGGGCTTTTCTGCAAGGATTCCCTGCTTCTCCCAGTCCACGGCTGGGCCGCGTTGCGGCAGTCTGGAGGGGGGAGGGGTGCCGGCGAGCTGCCACCGCTGCTCTCGAAGGGCAGGCACAGCAAGGTGTGCTGAGAGGCGGCCATCTGCACAGTCTCCCACCACAGCAGCCCTGCCGCCTCAAAACTGAGCTTCTGCCATTTCATAGTCTGCTGTCTCATCTCAGGATTCACTACAACATGGATGGACCTTGAGAGCATTATACTAAGTAAAATAAGTAAATCAGAGAAAACTAAGAGCAGACGAGAGCAAGCATGGGTCCAGGAAGGGGTTGGGACAAGCTGCCAGGCCCGTTGAGGACCCCAGGTGGGCAGATGGGAGGGCCGGGTGAGCATGTCACTGACCCTGGGCACCGGGCCTGCCTGTCTCCTTCCTGGCTCTGCCTGAGCAAATTCTGCCTGAAGAGCCCCTCGGGTCCTACCCCTCTGGCCTTTCTGGTATTCTTAGGACACCAAGAAGGCTGTGACAGGTATAGGGAGCACCTCCAAGCCTGCTACAAGGTTCAGCTAAATATGGCCCCGTGCAGAGAAAACGTCTGCCCAGCCCCCAGGCAAGCCAGGTCTCCCTCAGGCCCTCCCAGCACCCCGCCCCCACCCCAGGGCCTCCAGGCGCAGCGGCAGCCCCGGACACACAGGCATTGCTTGCGGTGTACGGCATTTTAAGTCTGCACCATCTGTTCTGGGCCCTCATTATGAATTCATAATGAACATATGTGACAATTATATCTGTAAAGGAGAAAAATGGGATTTTTGTGATTTAGGTGCAAGGGAATGCTCTCTGTGAGAGTAAGCATGTATTCGGGGGCTTTCTTTATTTTTGTTGTAATTTTTGTTTTGTTTTTTCTCCTGCTACTTGAGGAACTATTTGTCACCAGTAAGTTTCAGTTCTAGGCTCAACCATTAAGCTTAGAGTGGCCAAAGATGAGAGACTGAGCTCCCTACTCTGAATATAAGAAATCATATACAGTCGAATTCAGTGAAGGTACCAGGTCCCCCCCCCCTCCCTCCCGGAGCTGTGAACGAGTGAGTGAGGACGCAGTGGGCAATCGTACTGGAGAGCACAGCCCTGGAGTCCGGTATCTAAGGCTGAACTTGGCCCAACCACTTGCCAACCCTTGACACCAGGCAAGTGGCTCTAGCCTGTTGCGCCCGCTACACACTAGAAAGGACAACAGCTCTGTCCTGGAGTCACGAGGAGTGAAGAGAGGAGTGAGACAGAGCGACCAGCGCAGCGCCTGGCACACAGGGAGGGCACAGATAGTTTTATCATTTGTCCTCAGTTTTACCAATCTTCATGTGGGAGCAGGGTTGACATTTGAGAGCCAAATAGTTAATAATAGAGCTGGCCCTCACTTCCCAGAGACCTTGAATCCTATAATGTTAAGATAAGAGCTCTGAAACTTGCACAGCTGTTTTTAGGTGTGTATGTGTAGAGATGGATAGATGATAGATGATAGATAGATAGATAGATAGATAGATAGATAGATAGATAGATGATAGATAGATAGATAGATAGATAGATAATAGATAGATGATAAGATAACATAGACATGTGTTTTCACCCAAGATAAATTGGGTGACCATATTGTACGTGAGCTAAGTTAGTTTAAAAAGACAACTGTTTTGAAGTGCAGGAAACAGAATTTGCTACCTAACTCATTGGCCCTCAGGAGGGTTTGATAATTTGGAAAAGCACAAGTTAATCCCATCCTACTGGCCGAGGCACCTGACTGTGCCTGCGACACTGACCGCATGCCTTCCTCAGCAACAGTAGTCAGGATGTTAAAGATCCGGGACAATAACCTGTGTGCAGGGCCATGGAGCTAGTTAATCCTACCTGGGTACTAGAAAGGGAGATGTCTGCCCCTACAAATAGGTAGAAAAAGACTCATGACATGTCCATACCGCATGGGGTAGATTTAATGAGCTTAACACTTCAGTCAGTTGCTTCCTGCCCCTAAAAGCAAAGGAAAAGCTTAGGGCCACCCAGTGAATGGTAATTGCCAGCTCTCCATCTGGGAGCAGATCAAGCTCAGCAATAAGGAATTTCCTTTTGCCCAGAAGAGGTAACAGTAGACCTCGAGCAAAGTCCAGCCAGTGCAAGCTCTGCTTATCAAGGTGCTCTCCGCACCTGCCAGCAGAGTTGCATCCACAACTGAGGCAGGAGAGCCTAGGTGGTGCGCCAAGGGCACTGCCTGCAGATCTGGAGGTGTGCCCAGTCCCATGAGGTAGTGACGGCACTTGACAGATGAGGAGTTGGGCGGGGTTGATCCATGAAAAGGGGCAGTGACATATGTTTGGGCTTTGAAGTCACCTAATCCTATCCCTCATTTTGTCTCCTCCAGAGACTTGACCGATGAAGATGTGCATGAATAACCCAGCAATCTGAGAACTAAATAGCTACCACCCTTTATTAATCTGGGAAATGGTCCCTGAGCCTTCCAAATACAGGGCTTTTGATCAACTCTATTGTACAATACAGCTTTTTCTTTTTTTGCTGAAGTGAAAATATTGCATCCTACTTCAGAACCTCTATGTAGACCTGGTCCAGGTGCACCTACCTTGAACAGATAGGAAATGGAAGCCTCTCTTCCACCTAATTTGGCAAGACCACAATCACAGAGAAGGATGCTGCTGGACTGCTCCGTATTCTTCTGGGGGTGTGTGCCCACTCACTTGCAAAAATGACCACACAGACCATAGCCCTAGATGTCTGGCTTGGTGACTTCTTCTGTGGGGAGGGAGGGAATAGTCAGAGGAGCCGAACGTGGTTTCTCCAACATTTCTGTGGTGTGGGGAGAGACACGAAAGTTCTCTCCTTTCTAGAAATGGAAAGGTAGGCAATGAATTTCCCTTTACAACGTGGTCACCCCAACAGTGGGCAATTAAGAGCAATGGAGGTTCACTTAGAGCATCCTTTCCTCCTGGGCCACCCCAGGAAGAGGGTGCTGAGGTCACCTAGCTGCTTCTGGGGCGGTTTCAAGACTCAGTGTGTGTTCTCACCTCCTCCACCAGTTGGGACCCCTCACCTCCTTGTGAAGTGCTTATGCTGGGGGCTGGGAGAGTGAGCATGGGGGGAGGAGCTGCAGCACAGGCAGCCGGGAGACCCAAACTGCTAAGTAGCTCTGATTTGTTTGGGAACCAATCCAAAGGTTAATTTGGGGAGAACCTCCTGATACGCACATCTGCTCGCACACAAAACCTGCATCATCTTTCATTTTTTCACCTGAAACTTGGGTGATAGTGCTACAGCTGCACCTAAAAGAACCTCTATTTCAATCCCCTCCCTCATTTCATAGATAAGAGAATTGAGTCCCAAAAGTGCCACTTTCTAATCCTAAACTGAGAAATGTTTTTCCTACTGTGTTGGTCTCTCTATCTCCCGCTCTCTCCCTCTCTCTCTCTCTCTCTCTCCCCTCTTGCCCTTGTTCTGTAATTTTCCAATTTTAAGAGATGAAGTCTCACTTATTCTGCAGTGTTGCCAGGTTCAGTCCTCAAGTCCCCCTCCCCAATTTGTAGTATTCTCCCTGACTCAGGAAGGAGATGGGGTGGTTCTGTTTAATTTGAGGTGGGCTGGTGGGGAGAGAGGATTAAATCGTATTTTTTTCCTTCAACCTCATTGTGAAATTACAGCTGAAATACACTAACAGGAGCCCTGAACTGGGTGCTATTCTGCTTAATGCCACTACTTCCAGTTTCCTCCCCTGCACACAATGTGCATATCTGAGCCTGTGGGCACCTCTTTATTGATCCTCAGTGGCTCCGCGTAGAAACCCAGGTACCTGACGCCTGAAGTTCTTCAGAAATAATTCAATAATGATAGGGATAGTGTTAATGTATGCTTTTATTCCTGGTAATATAAAAATCAACACAAGCATATTCTGGGTCATCAGAACATTCACCTTATAAGAGAATATTGCCAGGTGATTACAGTGCTGTGCTTGTGTGTGTGTTTACAATAGTCATGGTGACAAGTTGTACTTCTTTAATGCTGAAAGTTAATGAGAAAAGAAGAGAGGCTGGGTAAATACATGAATTATTATACTTTCTTTCAAAGTGAAGGTCAAATGACCTCAGTGTTCACTGTATGAATAAAGATTTTCCAGTGGCTTGAACAGAGAGAGTGGGAGAGCAAGTCACCAAGCTTTATGCAGTCACAAAATGATGAGAGCACAAAAGAGTTGGCGTGGTGACATTCGCAACCCACCCAGAACTGCCCTTTGGCAAACAACTTGGTGAACCATATTCAACTACATTGCAAATTTTTATTTCATTGGCTTTTTGTTCAATGTGTATTTAGTTATACATTTCTTTTATATTTTTAGTTTTACTAAAGCTATAAATCTGCACTCTTTATTATGTTTGTATACTTAGAGTTATATCATAATGAAAGTATTTTAGTCAACATCGAGAGTTGACTTGGCTTGACCGGTTCTCCCTTCCCACCACCCTTTGATCACTGAGCCTCTCCCGCTCCAACCACTTAGAAGCCAGAGAACAAGGGAGTCTGGCTGATGCATTCCACAAGGAAACCTCTGGGCCCCACAGGGAGGCAAAGAAGGGTAGAGATTGAAGGTGATGGGGAGGGAAATGTTACGTGAAAGGTTTCCAAGTTCTTAATGTGACCTATACCATCTTAAGGAGCAAGCTACAGCCAGTTCAACCTAGGGCAGTAGGCCCAATCACCTGAAGGGAATGTTCTTGCATATACCTGTGGGACTGTTAAGTTGTTTCCTGCTACGGATTACACAGCATGTCACCTTATGTGCTACTAGGCTACTAGCCACCTATGCTATCATGCACCACTTGGCTACATATAATAAGCTGCACCACATTTGGGGTAAAAATAGCTCCATCTTGCTTCTGCCGAAGACATTGCTTCTGTCCATAAATTCTCTTAGTTAACTCTTTTTTTTAATTTGCAAAGGGAAATTTTAATGTCAAATTCAACTATTTATTCTATGATTTATGTTTTTTATTTTTTTTGTCACGGGGCGGGGGACAGACAAACAGGAAAGGACAGGGATGAGAAGCATCAATTCTTCATTGCAGTACTTTAGTTGCTCATTGATTGCTTTCTCATATGTGCCTTGACTGGGGGGCTACAGCAGACCAAGTGACCCCTTGCTCAAGCCAGCAAACTTGGGCTCAAGTTGGTGAGCTTTGCTCAAACCAGATAAGCCCATGCTCAAGCTGGTGATCTCGGGGTTTAGAACCTGGGTCCTCCGTGTCCCAGTGAGACGTTCTATCCACTGTGCCACTGTCTGGTCAGGCTGATTTATGTTTTGTAAAGTGATTCTAGAAACTCCCTTTTAAACCTCAAATCATAAAGAACATACTGAGTAAACATATCACAATTCTGTTCTTATGTATGAAAATGTTTTCTTCTATCTCCTGTTATTGAGAATACATACTTTTAGAACTAACTGTGCATATAACATCAAAAATACTTTTGAATACATAAACTTAAGACTTTACTTAGCTCTGATTAAATACATTTTTCAAAATGTCATTACACTTGTAACACTAACTTTATTTTTTTTAATTTTACACATCATTTTTATTAAGTTTATTGGGGTGACATCAGCTAATAAAATCATAGAGATTTCACCCTGGCCGGCTGGCTCAGTGGTAGAGCATTGGCCTGGTGTGTGGAGGTCCTGGGTCTGATTCTCGGCCAGGGCACATAGGAAAAGCACTCATCTGCTTTTATACCCTTCCCACTATCCTTCCTCTCTCTCTCTCTCTCTCTTCCCCTCCTGCAGCCATGGCTCCATTGGAGCAAAGTTGGCCTGGGAGCTGAGGATGGCTCCATGGCTTCTGTCTCAGGTGCAAGAATGGCTCTGGTTGCAACAGAGCAACGCCCAAGATGGGCAGAGCATTGCCCCCTAGTGGGTTTTCCAGGTGGATCCTGGTCAGGTGCATGCCAGAGTATGTCTCTCTGCCTCTCCGCATCTCACTTCAGAAAAGTTCAATATATATATATATATATATATTTCAAGTATACAACTCTATAATGCACCATCTCTATATTGCATTATGTGTTTACCAACCAAAGTCAAATAGCTTTTCATCACCATATATTTAGCCCTTTTACCCTTTACTAACACCCAACCCTTTGTCTCTGGTAACCACCATACTGTTGTCTGTGTCTATGAGTTTTTGTTTGTTCTTTATATTTGTTCATTTGTTGCTTTCAGTTTTATATCCTACATATGAGTCAAACCATATGGTTCTTGACTTTTTCCATTTTATTTCACTTAGCATGATATTCTCAGGATCCACTCATGTTGTTGTAAATGGCCGTATTTCATCTATATATATGTAACATTATGTACATGTAACACATCTTCTTTATCCAACCATCTATCAAAGGATACTTTAGTTGTTTCCATGTCTTGGCCACCATGAATAATGACACAATAAACATTGGGGTACATATATTTTTACAAATAAATTTTTCAGGTAGATACCCAAAAGAGGGGTTGCTGGGTCATATGGTAAGTCTATTCGTAATTTTTGAGGACCCTCCATACTGGTTTCCATAGTGGCTCCACCAGTTTACATTCCCACCAGCAGTTAATAAGGGTTTCTTTCTCTCCACAATCTCTCCAACCTGTATTGTTACTTGTCTTATTGATGATAGCTATTCTAATAGGTATTAGGTGGTATCTCACTGTAGCTTTGATTTGTATTTTCCTAATAGCTAGTGAAGTTGAACATGTTTTTATATGTTTGTTGCCCATTACCGTGTCTTCTTGTGAGAAGTATCTGTTTAGGTTCTAAATGAATTGTTTGTTTTATTGTTATCAAGTTGTATGAGTTCTTTATATATTTTGGATATCAACCCCATGTCAGAACTGTTGTTTGGAAATATCTTTGCCCATTTGGTTGGTTGGCATTTTGTTTTGTTGATGGTTTCTTTTGCTGTGCAGAAGCTTTTTAATTTGCTATATCATTTCTTTTTGCTTTTATTTTACTTCTTTTTGAAGTCAAATTAATAAAATCTTCAGTAAAACCAAGATCCATAAGTTTAATTTTTTTTTATTTATTCATTTTAGAGAAGATAGAGAGAGAGAGAGAGAGAGAGAGAGAGAGAGAGGGAGAGAAAGCAGGGAGGAGCGGGAAGCTTCAGCTCCCATATGTGGCTTGACCAGACAAATGCAGGGTTTTGAACCGGCGATCTCAGTGTTTCAGGTCAATGCTTTATTCATTGCACCACCACAGGTCAGGCCGAGGTCCATAAGTTTAATACATATGTTTTCTTCTATGTGATTGATTGTTTCAGGTCTTATATTTAGGTTTTTGATCCACTTGAAGTTAACTTTTATATATAACGACAGATAGTAGTCTAGTTTTATTCTTTTGCATGGGGCGTTCCAAATTTTCAGAACAATTTATTGAAGAGGTTTTCTTTCCTCTGTTGTGTGTTTTTGGCTCCTTTGTCAAATATATTTTCCCATCTACATGTGGGTTTATTTCTGGGCTCTCAATTCTGTTCCATTGGTCTGTGTGTCTATTTTTCTGCCAATACTATATTATTTGATTATTGTAATTTTGTAATATAATTTAAAATCAAGGGGTGTAATAACTCTGGTTTTGTTCTGTTTTTCTCAGTATTTCTTTACCTTTTAAAGGTCTTTTGTAGTTCTCTACAAATCTGATGGGGGTTTTATTATATTTTTTGTTCTACTTCTTTTAAAAATGTCATTGGGATTTTGATGAGGATTGCATTAAATCTGAATATTGCTTTGGGTAATATGACTATTTTAAGTATGTTAATTCTTCCCATCAGTGAACATGGAATATCTTTTCATTTCTTTGTGTCTTCTACAATTTGTTTTAATAATGCCTTATAGTTTTCAGTGTATAGTTCCTTCACATCCTTTGTTAAATTTGTTTTCCAGTATTTTATTTATTTATTTATTTTGGTTGCAATTGCAAAAAGAATTTTTTTTATCTAAAATTTTATTCGTGATATGTAGCAACACAATGGATTTTTGTATTTTGATTCTTTATCCTGAAACTTTATTATTCTATATTTGCTTATTTTTTATAATAGTTTCTTTTTTGTGGAGTCTTCAGTATTTTCTATATAAATAATTGTTACCTACAAAAAGAGACAATTTTACTTCTTTGTTTCCAATATAGAAGCCTTTTATTGCTCTCTCTTGTCTGATTGCTTGGGCTAGTATTACAGTGAATAACAGTGGTGAAAGTGGACAACACTGTCTTGTTCTTGATCTTGGAGGAAAAACTTTCTTTTTTTCACCATGGAGTAATTTTGGAGCTGTCTTTCTGTAGTCTCTGGGTTTCAGGATATTTTCAAAACAGCACGAAGAATAACCAGCATAATGGGGATTTTTTTTAAGTACAACATTCCTTATTCAAGTTTTAGAAATACAGTCCTGAAAACTAAAATAAACAACACTGCCCCCAAGACTCTCCCCTGGCTGGACTTGGTCTACCTCCCCATTCTAACTTCTAACCATGTAAAATCACTAACAATTTCCATAATCACCCATGTTTCAAGTCTCTATCCCTTTGCTAATATTGTTTCCTGCCCAAAACTTTCTTTTTAATCCTATCTGCTCATTTACCTTTATCCTATATAACAACTCACTTTTCAGGATTCAACACAAATGTTAATCTTTCTATAAAATGCTTCCTGATTCCTCTTAGCACACATGAAACAATTAACTACTTCCTCCTCTGAGCTCCTAGAATAATAGCTAAACACTTCTACAACAGCACTTGAAATAGTACAATAATGCTCCTCTTTAGCACTAGACTTTAAGTTCCTAAAGGACAAGGTATATGTCTTAATTATATATATATATTAGTGACAGAGAAACAAAGAGACAGAAAGAGGGACAGATTGGGACAGACAGACAAGAAGGGAGAGAGATGAGAAGCATCAACTCATACATGCCTTGACCAGGGGGCTTCAGCTGAGCCAGCAACCCCTTGCTCAAGTCAGCAACCATGGGCTTAAGTCAGTGACCTCGGACTTCAAGCCAGAGACCTTTGGGCTCAAGCCAGCTGATCATGGGATCATGTCTATGATCCTATGCTCAAGCTGGTGAGCCCACAACTTAAGCCGAATGAGCCCACACTCACACCAGCAGGCAACCTCAATGTTTCAAATCTGAGTCCTCAGCATCTCAGGTTGACGCTCTATCCACTGCACCACCACCTGGTCAGGCTTAATTATATTTTTATTCAAGCAAATAAGAGAATCTGTTATATAATAGAACTCTATTAGTACTTGGAAGGGAGAGAGGGAAGAAGGAAGGAGAAAAGAAGGAAAGAAGGAAGGAAGGAAGGAAGGAAGGAAGGAAGGAAGGAAGGAAGGAAGGAAGGAAGGAAGGAAGGAAAGAAAGAAGGAAAGAAGGAAGGAAAAAAGGAAGGAAAGAAGGAAGGAAAGAAGGAAGGAAGGAAGGAAAAGATAAATGAGACCATATGAGTGTTTAAGTTCTAATATTATATGATCTTGAGCCATTTAAAGCTTCTCTGGGCTTCAAAGTCCTTATAATAAACTGAAGAAAATAATATCAAGGTTCTCATGGATCTTGAGAAAGCTATGCTAGGAAAAAAAAGTGCAAGCACAGTAGTTGATGACTGAAGTTAAGTAAAAATGTTAATTGATCTAGTCACCCATAATCTCCACATATCCACTGTCTTTCAGAAACTGAAAACATTTGAAACTCTTATCCAGTTGGTTTTCTAGTCCTAGTCCTGAGCCTAAGAAAATAATTATGTGGCTCCCATGAATAGATCTGTCCATGGGTGTTTATGTTTCCTTTTAGGAAAGAAAAATGCTGCTTCCTTCTTGGATGAGTTGGAGGAGAGAAAGTTAGATATTAAAGATGTGTGGAGGGAAATATGTGTTTTTCCTGCTGTAAAACAAAAACTCAGCAGATATTTTTTCTTTAGATGACTCACAATGAATGGATGGATGATAGATGGATGGGTGGGTGGGTAGGTGGGTGGATGGATGTTTGTATGCATGAATAAACTTTCTTTAGTAAATGACAATGCTTCTTGCATGACTTGTTCCCCTGCTACCCAGATAATTTTATCCTTGGAGGGAAATTTTAGACCAGTACAGACCCCAAGGGAATCTCCAACCATGTGGAAAGGAACAGAAAGATGTTAACAACTGATTCTTACAATCAACTAATATCAACTAAATTATTAAGCTCTTACCTACAAGGTCATTTATTGCTCAGAAAGAATATCCCAACAACAACCCCCAAACAGACTAAAACAAATTAAAAACAAGAAGTAACATAAGTAACATAAAAGTCTTTTATGAGTTTTGGCTTTCCTACAAATTCCTTAATAATAATGGGGAACAAAATTTTTGTTGCATTCACAAAAATACTTGTTCTTATCTAATTCAAGTGTGCTGATCTCAAATCTGGCATTAGTTTTTCTCTGTAAGCTACAGATTTTTTGCAATTCAAGATTTTAGACTTTCATCTTATTGTAAAATTTTTAACATTTAGTTTAACATAATGAAGTAGAATGTCTTCTTGAGCATCATTTTTGTGAAAATATAAGAATTTATATAATGCATTAAATACACTAATATACTAAAAGATATGATTGCATCAGAATTTGTCTACAATTTCAAAATAGAACATATTAAAACACTTATTTTAATCATAAAATTTACGCAAAACTTATTTAAATTTTATTCAGGCAAAAATTTGCGTTTGTAGCTCTTGAGTTTGTGTACTTGTTGAGGATAATCTCGTTTGATGCTCCAGCAGTATCTGCTCATCACTAACAGCTCCAAGATTTTGGGGAAACTTATCAAGGTGACTGTTCAGGAAGTGAATCTTAATGCTCATGTTACATCTAATGTTGCGGAAAGCCAACACCATCCTTTGAACCAGAAATTCATAGTTTTCTGCTATTTTGTTGCCAAGGAAGTTCTTTGTAACTGCCATAAAAGACTGCCAAGGAAGTTCTTTGTAACTGCCACAAAAGACTGCTTTCTCCTCCTTGTTCATCTTCCTGGCAAATTCTTTGTCATGTATGAGGGTTCGAATTTGAGGTCCATTGAATACACCTGCTTTTATCTTCTCAAAAGACAAGGCAGGAAAAGCAGAAATAATATGTTAAAAGTATTCACTTTCTCTATTCAAAGCCTGAACAAACTGCTTCATTAAGCCAAGTTTGATGTGAAGTGAGGGAAAAAATGATCCTATCTTGACTAACTAACTACAGGTTCATTCACAATATTTTGCATCCCTACTTCCAGAGCTTCACGTTTCAGCCACTCCTTCTGTGTCCAGTGTTTCTCCCGAGCTCGGCTGTCCCACAAACACAGGAAGCAAGAATACTTTGTGAAACATCTCTGTTGTTCTAGCAGGAAATTTACCATTTTAAGATCCACACAAATGATCTAGTTATGCTCCTCATACTTCAGTTAGTCAAGGACAATTTTTATGTCATTCTTACTAAGTCATTCAATTTGGGTTGGCTAAACTGCTGAGGGGTTAATGACTGCTTGGAATCAGAAGACCCTTAAGATTCTATAACCATTTCCTCATGCATCTTATCAAAATACACTTGATCACCATGTTCACTTTCTTTGCCCTTAGAAGAAATAAAACCATTGAAAACTGGAACCGGGAGTGTCTCAGATATGGGATAGGTCGTATTGCTGAAGGAATATTAGGATATGTGATCATATGCCATTTTTTCTTGCCCATCCCCTTTGTATGGATCAGACAGAAATAATAGTCACTGCTGTGGTCCTTAGGTTTATGCCAAATCATGGGAATACCAAAAGGCATTCCTTTGCATTTTCCTTTTGTCCAATCATGAAGCATTTCCTTACAATTATGACACACAATATGAGGAGCCCAATTCTTGTCTTGATCACCAAGGGGAACTTAAAAATAGGCAATATATGCACGTGTCACAAATGATGAAATATTGCATCTTTGATGTTGAAGTGTGTAACAGTCACATATATAACAGAAGGTGTCAGGACTATTCTTACATTTACGCCTACTCAAAGAAGCCATGATTCAATCTTAAAACAAAATAAGAGGGTGTTTATATCAGATAATAATTTTTTACATTTAAAAACAACTACAATTATGTAAAAGTGATGTTTGTAAAACATTAATTACCTTGTGGTTATGTTCAATCCAAGAGTCCTTGCCCTTTAACTCTAATTTAAAAAGCAATGCATGCCATTAACTGTAACAAAAAGAAATTAAAATTGCATAAGAACTAGAGCATGTACCAAAAAACTAATTTCAGATTTGGAATCAACGATGCAGAAATATATAGAAACAGTTCTAAAACCCCATGCAATAGAAAATTTAAAAAAATTGTCCCTCGATGATTGACCTCTATTTACTGATGCATTTCTTCCCCAAAGTCCTAAATAAATATCAAGTGTCAGTCAGTTGACAGAAAGGGATTTATGTGTTCTCAGGCTTCTTCTGTTGGAGACAGTATGAACCTCTGTTGTAATGAAGGAATTCTACAAATGTATATGTTATTGTTTAGTTGATTCAACATAAAACATCTATAACTTTGAAATGTCATAGTAGGAAACTAATTTATATAACTTAAATTTCAGGTGCATGTTCTTTATAGATGAGCCAACAAGTCTTACAGCAGCTGCTGTTGGATAGGTGTTTCTCTGAAGCTCAGTTTTTCGTAATGTTGTAAATGACCAGAGGAGGGGAATATAGATAGAGTTGAGGACTCTCCAGGGATGGAGAAAATTCTTCTGCTGCAAAGACATATGAGGTTACTACTTTTTAAATTTCTTTATTTTTCTATGTCTTTTATGAAAAACAATATGCAACATTCTAATCACCTAGGGAAAGCTCTTCTGGAAAGATTACTTTGAACTTTTACAATATTTTAGTACACTGATTTCCATCCCGCTGTGACATCTTATTGCTGATGCATCTACAGCTTGTGATTCGCTATTCCCTTTAAATCTTCCCGTTGATGCTTCCCAGTGTTACCAATCTTATATTTATATTTTGGTTTTCTGGCTTTAAGTGTACTACTTTGTACCTCTTCACTTTGAGTCCCACTACAGCTTGTCAAGATATTCAAATGACTTGTCAAGGTCATTGTGAATTTTCTTCGCAGTGAGGTGTATGTTTGGATTATTTTTACATTTTCCCACTCTATACTTTGGACCTGCAATAGAATGACTATCATCTAAGACCTCTTCCTGAAATGCCATTTGAAATGAACCTCTAGTCTGCTTACAAGTTGACAACTACTTTCATGGTATAGTCTTAAAAGGAATCATTCATCCAACTAAAATTAGTAAGATACCTTTTAAGCCTATAGTTAAATAAATCATTTACACAATTAAAAAGAAAAAAAAAACCTTATGGAGATTGAGAAAGATTGTTGTCAACATCAACTCACAGTCATGAAAGAAAATGATATTGATCTAGAAGCCTCATTCATCAGTGTGGTCCATGGCCAAGGTGGCATCAGCAGCGACTGGCAGCTTCTTAGAAATGCAGAATCACAGCCCCAGCTCAGACCTCCCAAATAAAAACCTGAATTTAAACAAATCCTGATGATCCATATTCACATTGAAGTTTGAGAACCAGTGCTTTGGATGATTTATTTTTTGATAAAGTCTGTTTTATCACCTATGTGTTCCTAGATGATTGTAAATTGATAGGTTAATGATTTGCCTTATGATTGCCCAGATATGGGTAGGGCTGCAATTTCCAGGGTAATCATTTTTCAAGAATGGCACCACATGTGTCCTCTACCAGTCTTCAAAGAATGTTCTACTCCTACATGATTTCTTTATGGAAATATTTAGAAATTGGATTATCACCTCAGTATAATTTCAAACTTTACTCCTCACTCCTCTCACACTCAAAAGAGCACTTTGCATACTTTAACAGTTTATATAAAGGAAAAAAAGATTATTGACTTTCTTAACATGGGACCAAGTGCCAAATTCTCAACTGATTGACAATTGTAATGTTTAAAGAAAATATAAGCATACATATTCACATTTATACACATAGCAATTTGATTCAGATGACATTGACTTTTGTCAACTGTTCTGCGCTCCCATGGCACTCATTAGACTTCACTGTGAAAAGTAGAAAACGTGGTTTTAGTCAGAGCTGAGTCACAACACTAACTCTGTTAATAATTTTGTGATCATTGGCATGTTGCTTAATCTTTCTCCATTTCAGATTTACCACCTATAAAACAGAAATAATAATAGTGCCTACCTCATATACTTATAAAACCAAATAAAGAGGTGCTGGATAAGACATTCTTCTGAAACATAGGGTATACTCATTAAATAACTGTTATTATTATTGTCATTTTTGTTATAAGGATAATCAAATATTATCAAGGTTTCTGAGAATTGAGCTTCCCCTCTCTCGATTTATTCAATATTTTATCCTCAGTGCCTGGCATATAGTAGGAACTTATTAAAATAGGTTTTAAATAATGAGTAAATAAAGGAAATGATGAATGGATGGATATCTTTGGGTTTCCTAATCTGTAAAATGAGAGAGTTGAACTAAATTATTACCAAGTTCTCTTCTAATTTTGACCTATAAAGATATAATTTCTGATTTTATGTTTAGCACTGATTTTTATATATGTCTCAACATTTAAAAAAACAAGAATACAGGCAGGGTCAGGAGAAAAATAGTGCTATGTGCCTAGGATGAAGTCACTAAGTGCACCAGGGGCGGCCAAGGGACAAAACTGTGATATTCCAGGGAACACGTTCAGCCAGTCATTCTGGTTGTGAATGTCATCCATTGTTGCTTTCAGCAAACCAGGGATCCAGAAAATAGGTAGGTTCTAATGACCCCAAGGAAAAAAGCAGCCTATCTATTTTCATACACACACCTAGAAGAAATTACACCTTCCTGACAACTTGATTTAGATTAAATGTCATGAGAAAACGAATGTGCTCAATTTTTCAACAGGGAGGGGAAAAAATCCAGTAGGGGACTCAGTCAGGTATTAGGGGTGAGCACTTCTTGATACTAAGCTGATGATGCCTTGTGTAGAATAACAACCCTTGACTTTTATTTGTATAAAAGTAGTTTTCTTTACAGGGTTAAACATTTGTAATCATTGTCCATAATTGAGATCTGATTCTGTATAGAGCATAAGCTTGGAAAATAGTTCTTTAATGTATTTACTTCATTTAACCCTCACAACTACAATTCTGAATGGTAGATACAAAAAGTTTAGGTATTTTTTATTTTATGGAAGAGAATATCAAGGCTCTGAATGGTTAAATATTGCTCAAATGCACATGGTAAATAGTAGTAAAGTTAGATTTTTGAACCAGTGACCACTGTCCCGAGGTCAATGCACTTACTAGTACATCACACAACCTTCTGTTGCTACAGAAGCTAGACTGGATTGGGATTCATTTAGACAATATTATATCAGTGCATGCGAGGTACTAAATATATAAGGATAAACAAACCCAACATCTTTACTGCCCCAGGTAAAGTTGTTGAAGAACTGTAGGCTGGAGGAGGACAAAAGAACATTGCTCACTTTTACCTCTGGCAATAAGACAATTTATTTTTTAATATTTTGGGGGAAAAACACTTATAGGGCCCTGTAATAGATATTTAATTGGAACAGGCTTGGGCTTTGTAACCAGACAGATTTCCATGCAAATAATCTGCTTTCTACTGCTTGTTGGATGAAGACTTTGGGAATGTCAGAAAATTCAACTTTCTAAAAACCAGTTCTATCATCTGAAAATTTTTGAGTGTAATGTGCATTTTAAGAAATCATGAGCTTTAAATAAACTTTAATACAAGCCTAGAAGGTAGGGGCTATTGTAAAACAGAAACTCAGAAAACTTTTGTTTTCCTTCCTTTTTTATTTTATTCAGTGAGAGAAAGGGAGGCAGAGACAGACTCCTGCATGTGCCCCAAATGAGATCTACCCAGAAAGCTCACTAAGGGGTGATGCTCTGCCCATCTGGGGTATTGCTCCATTGCTCAGCAACCAGGCTCTTCCTAGAGCCTGAGGAGGAGGCCGTAGAGCCATCATTAGTGCCCAGGGCCACCTAGCCATGGCTGGAAGAGGAAAAGAGAAAGAGAGAGAGAGAGAAGCGAGAGGGGGAGGAGAGGGGGAGGGGTGGAGAAGCAGATGAGTACTTCTCCTGTGTGCATTGACCAGGAATCAAGTCTGGGATATCCATACACTGGGTCAATGTTCTAACACTGAGCCAACCGGCCAAGACATTTTCCTTCCCTTTTTTATTTCACATCCTAAAAGTCAATGGCAAATATCCTGATTTTTTTCACCAACCTAAAGTGCTATGAAAAGCAAGCATAAGGGAAATAGAATGGAAAGGCAAGGTTTTGGGAGACCACATTGGAATATGATTATTTCCACAAAGAAGACTAGATGATGTCTTGCCAGCAGTCTCTGAGACATTCCGTAGAGTAAGAGCCATGTGGTTTATCCTCCCCTGCAAACCGTTAGTAAGGGGACAACCTTGATTTCACATCTAAGGGCTTTAGGGATGGCTCTCCCCATAAGCCAGAGAGTGGATTGAACAATCACCAATATCCTTGGACTCCAAGCATTCTGAATGCTTATATAAAATGCTGAGGGCCCTGGCTGGGTTGATTAGAGCATTGTCCCAACACACCAAAAAGGCGGATTTTATCCCTAGTCAGGGCCCATATAGAAGTTTACCTAAGATGCATAAATAAGTAAAAAATTGACGTTTCTCTCTCTCTCATCAATAAACAAATAATAAAATAAAATGCTGAGTGGCTCTGGCTGGTTGGTTCAGCTGCATAGCATTGGCCTGGCGTGTGGAAGTCCCAGGTTTAATTCCCAGCCAGGACACACAGGAGAAGTGCCCATCTGCTTCTCCACCCTCCTCCCCCTCCTTTCTCTCTCTCTCTTTCTCTCCTGCAGCCAAGGCTCCATGGGAGCAAAGTTGGCCTGGGCACTGAGGATGGCTCCATGGCTTCTGTCTCAGGTGCAAGAATGGCTCTGGTTGCAGCGGAACAATGCCCTAGATGGGCATGCCAGGTGGATCCTGGTCAGACACATACAGGTGTCTGTCTGCCGCCCTGCTTCTCACTTCAGAAAAATATAAATAAATAGATAGATAGATAGATAGACAGATAGATAAAATTCTGAGGGTCTTTGATGGTGATATGATTTTTAAAAACTACTATGGTGCTTCTAGGATTTGTTCCCATTGTTCCCAATCTGTCTCTCTATTCTGTCTCACTATTTATTACTCCTTAGACATTCTATACTCATTCCAAACAGAATGATTGAATTTTTCTTCAATTTGTTGTAAGTTTGCATCACTTATCTCATGTTGTGTTCTCCCCATGGAGTGACTTTTCCCTTTACAACTTCAAACCCTGTTTATCCAACAAGACAAAGACCAAATATCTCTTTTCCATCAAACTTTCTCTGAAATTCCTTCCTCCTAAATTGCCACCTACTGAAATTAAACTTTCTTACTCTGGTCTCTCAGTGCAACTCACATCACATCTATTTCTTGCCCCAGTCTCATTTTCTATCTTGTTAATGTCATCCTTGTATGTGCCTTATCTTCCCTTTTAGATCTCAACTTCCCTGAAGGCAGGAGCCACATTACTATCAGACAGAAGCAAACACAGTGACTACCATATAATGGAGGCTAAATATATATTCATGAAATGAATAAAAAAGATGACAGCAATGATGATGATAACAATGATGATATGAGCAACTAACATTAATTAAAGGTGACTGTGCCAGACCTTTTGCTTGGTTTCTTTATTTGGCTCCCCTCATTGAATCCACTCAGTAAACCTACACAATAGCTGCAGTTAATGTCTTTCCTCACCAGATTACAGAATGGGACCTCAGAGGTGATGAGCTACCTACCCGAAGTCACATAGGTAAGAACAAGGATAAAACTTGTAAACCAAATTTTGTTTCTCAGAGAAAGTATTAAGAACTATAACAATTACTGTGATAGTTAATCAGCTTGACTGGGCCAGGGGGTGTCCAGATGAAATCGTGTATCTGGGTGTCTGTACGGATGTTTTCAGATGAATTAGCATTTGAATCTGTGGACACAGTGAAGTAGGTCATGCTCGCCATGTGGATGGGCATCACTTAACCCATTCAGGGCGTGAACAGAACAGAAAGTGAGGAAGGAGGAGTTGGCTCTTTTTTTATTTTTTTCTGTCTCACTGCTGAGCTGGGACATGCCGTGGTCACTTCTCCCACCTCTAGACTAGAACTGACACCGTCAGCTTCCCTGGTCCTCAGGCTTTCAGACTTGGACTGGAACTTCGCCACCAGTGTTCCTAGCTCTCCCGCTGGCAGGGAGACGGCAGAGTGGAGGACTTCTCAGGCTCCGTGCTCGCAGGAGTCAACCCCTAAGTTACATCTAATGCATATTTATATGAAACATATGTTTATATAAAAATAAATAATCACATTGGCTGGTTCTGTCCTCTGGAGAACCCTGACTAATAACAGTTACTTAGCTTCCTTCCTTCCTTGTCCTTAGATTCCATCATTTTAGGAAAACGTTCTCATAACATTAGAATTATTTAGCCTCTGAAGATAATTTTTAGACTTATTCCTTCTTTCTATTCTCCCTCCTTTCCAAAATAAGGCATTTAAAGGCCACTTAGTAAAAGGACATTTGTGGTTAATTCTGACCAGAGCAGAACTAAAAAGACACCCCTTGCTGAGCCGACACAAACTTTGATGCACACCGAGTCCCCGAGTCCTGGCTGAGTCAAGGGCTTTCAGCTTCCCGTGAGAGGAATTCACGCCCACGGGATTCTATTTAAAGCCCTGAAGATACTCACAAAAGTAGATGGCACGGAGCAGCGCTCCATGCTGAGGGGCAGGAGCGGAGGCGATGCCCAAGTCTTCCCTCATCCCACAGGTCAAGTGAAGGCGGTGAGGCTTGTCGCAGAGTGCGGACCCTAAGAGAAGCGGGTCGTGTTTTCATGAGGAGACACACGGTTACATATGATCAAGAGCTAAGATGGGTGGTTTCAGTTAGCTACAGGGTGAATCACTGCGGAAAGGAGAGGAAATTACCAAAAAATAGGTTGGGGTCTGGGACAAGGGAGGGATGTGACGCTGAGAGAACAGGTGACAGGATCCCAGAATCTCTGAGCTCTCTGCGGCTCGGCCTCCCTTTCGGTCCTCATGGGTTCAAAGGAAGTGAAACAGGACACTTGGGGGTTCATTAAAATGGCTGGGCCGCATATCTACTAAAGTTCCTAACACACGGATGGAGAGTAAGGGGCTCGGCATTTCCCCTGACCCGTGACTCCCCGACCTCCTGGCACTGCCGCCGCCTGGCATCTCACTTGCGGAGGGCTCACTTCCAGGGTGGCCACCACTTTTTCTCTGCATTCTGAATTCCCGGCTCTCCCTCCTGACACTTGCCACACACAACACAGCCCATGGCTTTGCGCTGTGTGGGTGTTCAAGAAGCACTTATGGGGGCCATAGGGCAAGTCTTTTTGTCTTTGGTACACAGCACGTGATCAATAAATGCTGAGTGAAATGGAATGAGGGACGCGTGACCAAAGAAGCTTCCTTCTGAAGCTCGATGAGCTCTGTCGCTTGATTTCAGTAGCTGTTGTGCCCTGACAAGAAGGTGTCCGTTTTCAAATTTGAAACATAAATTCCATTTAATTAGTAGCATGAACTGGATGGCTGCAGCTGCTGTGTTTTGTAGTGGCCAAGGGCCCGAGGGGGAATGGCAGCGATGAGCACAAAATGGATCAAATGGGAGCGAGCAGAGGGCGCGGGCACAGATGGCTCTGCAGACTTCTCCCTACCCCACTGACTCCAACCCCATGGAAGTGAAATCAGACACAGAGGCACACGGCTCTGGGCACATTGGCCTTTAGATTATCTCCAGGGTGGTCTTGGGAACCCACTAAACTTTCTTTCTCTCTTTTTTTCTTGTCCTCTAAAAGCAGTGCACATATACAAAGAGAAGCTATGAAGCGGCATACTTTAGTCGGCCAAACATAGAATAGGAAGTCAAAAGACTGAGCTTAACCTGCAGCCACTAATTAACCTTGTGCCTTTAAGTAAACCCCTCTATGGCTTAGAGCCTTGGTTATCTAATCTGTTAAATGGGAATGACAATTCTGGCCCTGCCTACCTTAAAGGCAGATTGTGATGTTCAAGTTTATGTACAGGTAAGCATTTAATAAAGAGTGAATTATCACATAGATTCAGATGAATTAACAATACAAACCGAACAAGTGTTAAGGAGTCTCTCCACTTTTCACAATACCTCTGTGTGGCTGGTATTATTCTCAAATTGTGTGGGAGGAACCTAAAGATAGTTTTTATATTTGCCAG
Organism: Saccopteryx leptura; assembly: GCF_036850995.1. Taxonomy (NCBI): domain Eukaryota; kingdom Metazoa; phylum Chordata; class Mammalia; order Chiroptera; family Emballonuridae; genus Saccopteryx; species Saccopteryx leptura. The sequence goes on along the minus strand of NC_089504.1, from coordinate 369,935,321 downwards.
AGCTCACACATCTGAATTTGCAATACTTTTCTATCTTTTTACTCTTTTATTTTTTGCCCCTATTTGAGTGTAAATAGTACCTCTGGCCCTGATTCGGCCTCTCCAATGCTACACAAAGGGAGGCTTTAAACCGCGGCATGACAACTGTCTGCTGAACTATAAAAGCAGGGGTCCCCAAACTACGGCCCGCGGGCCACATGCGGCCCCCTGAGGCCATTTATCCGGCCCCCCGCCGCACTCCGGAAGGGGCACCTCTTTCATTGGTGGTCAGTGAGAGGAGCATAGTTCCCATTGAAATATTGGTCAGTTGGTTGATTTAAATTTACTTGTTCTTTATTTTAAATATTGTATTTGTTCCCGTTTTGTTTTTTTTACTTTAAAATAAGATCTGTGCAGTGTGCATAGGGATTTGTTCATAGTTTTTTTTATAGTCTGGCCCTCCAATGGTCTGAGGGACAGTGAACTGGCCCCCTGTGTAAAAAGTTTGGGGACCCCTGTATAAAAGCCTAGCTCAATTCACACAACCCTCCAATCCGCATGCGTAAGCCTGTGTGAGGCTTGCCTGAGGCTCTCAGAAAGGTGTCGAAGTGTAGTAAAGGTATTGTCTTCCTTCACGGCGTTTGCGTTCTAGGAGTAGAGAGAACCTGGGAAAAATTATTCATAATATCATACTCATAGACAGATGACAACAACCTGTGGTATTGAACATTTACCCATTTTCTATGTGTATGATATAACAAAGTCTCTTCTAGGCATTTACATAGACTGGTTGTGCAAATAAATGAAGGCCATTCAAATGAGAGAAAGCAATTTATTCAGAGCTTGCTTTGGTAGGGAGTTAGTCACCATCACTGCATTTGGCAGAGACTCAGCTAAGGCAGAGGAATGGGAAAGCATTATAGACCAAAAGAAAAAAAGAAAGAAAGAAAGAAAAAGGAAAAAAAAAAAAGGAAGCTGAAAGTGTCACCCTGAGAGGAGGCTGTTGTTACAGGCAAACTGGAGGCAGAGGGGCACCTTACCTGACCGGTAGGGAAACATATTTGGCTTCCCCCAATTGCTCCTAAGTTGGAAGCAGGGCAAAAATCAGGGAACCCTGTAGTTACTGATTAAGTCTCAACCACATGGGGCTGATTGGTACAGAAGCTGCGGTTTGGTTTCTTGGACTGTTCACTGCTCATTGTAGGCAGTTCTGTTTTCATATATTGTCTGATCATTTTCCACTTGTATATTTAGTTTCTCAAAATTCACTTTAACCTTACCTCAATCATATAACATACACATGCTGTTATCCAGAAGAAACTGAGGCACAGAAAGGTGAATTAACCTGCCCAGAATCAGAAAGCTAGTAAGAGGCAGAACCATGGTTCTAACCATTTTTCTGCAGAACCCACTACACCACTGGAGTTGAATAGGGGAAGATCAACCACATGAGAAACAGATAGGCAACGAGTTTACAAAATGAAATAACTCAATATAAAAAATGATGCTCAGACACAATCAAATTAAGGGAAATAGAATATAAATTACTACCAGATACCAGTATTATTAACCTATCTGGTTGGCAAATATCTAAAAGTTTGATGATATACATTGTGGGTGAACTTGAAAATTGAAAATATTCTGTGAAGGGTTTTGACAATATCTTTCAAAATTACCAAAGATACCTCTCCTTAACTCCACAATTTTATTCCTATTTATTTATTAGACACAAGTGAGGGGTGTGATGCTGAGAGAGCAGATACACTGAAATAGCAGTCATACAAAAATAGCCACTGCCACTTTATAAGACCAACCGCTGGAAATGTCCTAAATGACCATTAACACAGGACTGGTATGTCCACTTACGGTTCTAGATGCTTTACATGTATTTACTCATCTAATCCTGCTATCACTCCCATGAGGTTGATGTTCTTACTATATCAATTTACTAGGTACTGAGAGGTTAAGTAAGTTGTTCAAGGTCATACAGACAGAACTTAGACTCAGCAGTCTGCCTACAAAGTCTGTTCTGAACCACGATGTTTTGCTGACTACTCCACAGCTGGTAAAAAAAAAATATGACATGGATCTTTGTCTCAGTATACAATGATTTCCAAGATACAGCAGTATAAATGAGAAAAAGAGAGCAAGCTACAGAATGGTATATATGTGTGTTAACTTTATCCATAATGTATGTAAATAAATATTACATGTGTATATCACATATTCAAGAAAGGGAATTGAAATACAGGGATGAAAGGGAAATAATTTTACCAATTTTTTCTTTTAATTTTTGGACCACAGACATGTTTTTCTATTAAAAACATAATTATAGACACTAAGTCATCTCATGTCATGCTCCTGCTGGAAATCCTTTAATTGCTTCCTGTTGCACTTAGAACAACCGACTCCGACTCCACAGCACAGTTAACAAGATCCCGCCTGATCTGTGCCTTCTCCCCGTGGAGGTTCTGGCTTTCCCTCTGGTTTGCTCTTCCCAGCTTCTCAGGCCTTTCAGTGTTAACATGATGAGCTCGTTCCCACCCCAGGGCCTTGGCACTCATTGTACCTTCTGCTCGGCGTCTCTTTTCCCATGTATTGCGACTACTTGGTTGTTTCTTATCCCTTAGGCCTTGACTTAGTTTTCCAGGCATACAAATTTAAAGATGTTTTCCCCATTCCCATTATTTATCACAATACCCTGTTTTATTTTTGTTTCAAAGTGGCACAACTCATAAGCTCTAATAGTTTGTTTTGATTCTGCATTCTTTTTCTTTTCTTTTTTTTAAATTTTATTTTAGTGAGAAGAGAGAGAGACAGGAGCAGGGGGAGGAGGAGCAAGAAGCCTCAATTCCCATATGTGCCTTGACCAGGCAAGCCCGGGGCCTCAAACTGGAGACCTCAGCATTCCAGGTTGACACTTCATCCACTGCGCCACTACAGGTCAGGCTGATTCTGCATTCTTAATGCATTTTAAAATTTTGCTACTTCTTTCACCAGAATAGGAATTTATTTTTCATCTTTTGCATGACAAGTGCCCACACACAGCACCATGCTTGGCATATAGTAGGTACTCAATAAACATTTGTTTACTTGTTAACTAATTAACTAATTAAGCATGTCATTCATATAGAAAGAAACCCAGTATATAAGGGGGTTTGAAGGACAGGATTCCTATTCCGTGCCTACAGCACACAAGTAAGAGAAAGGAGTATTTCAAGAGACATCTCATTTTCACTTATTGAAAAGGGCCCCCAAAATCTTGAACTGAAAGTTAGATAATTGGTGGGGAAAAGATAAATGGATAAGCTTTGAATTTAGATAGGCCAGAATTCAAACTTCTGTCTAGCTTCAAGTTCTGTGGCTTTGGGCAAAATATTTAACACGTATAAGCTTGAATTGTGTCATGGTGCAAAATTGGGATGGTGAAATTATTGAGTATCGAATAAAACAGAACATGTCAATTTTGGCCCATGGCAATCACTCAGTTAGCGATAATTACATGTTATACTCCTCCATTCCTTCCCAAGTGCACAGTGCATTCAGAGGCCAAAGGCAGTAACTACTAGCAGCAAAGCCTGCTCAAGGGTCTGGGATCCCTCAAAATCTAGAAGGATGGCCCTTCCCCCAAGACCTCATTGCTCTTTACTCTGGGCCTGATGATGATGATTATGATGATGATGATGATGATGAGGAGGAGGAGGAGGAGGATGGGACAATAGCTAATCCTAAAGCATAGAGCCCTTTACCAGACCCAGGCCCCAGATGCTTCCACGGTTGGCAGGCAGAGCTTCATCTCCATAAACAGTACACTGGGCTCCCAAGGGCTGCTCTTTCATTATTAGTATTACCCTCATTCTGTTGTGGTAATAAATTTGGAGCACAATGACTGCATGTCAGGCCATTTCAACCACTTTGATTAAGGAGGATTCGGATGTCATTTCCCCCCCTTATTATTCCATTTCTCCTTGGGCTGTGGGACCAAAGTTGGCTGGATTGTGAGAAGCAACCAGGTTATCATTGACCCGTCTTTTGCCTCGGTCCCAGAAGTTCAGTAAACTTGCTGAACCACGATTGGCTGACTCCAGTCGGCAGGGCTGTCACTAGGACACGCTGCATCTGAGATGGGCTTGAGCCACTCACATGCAGGTCATGCTTCTCCTGACAGTCTGTCATCCGTGACTCACAGGAATTATCAGAATGAGAAGCTCTCTGTGGCCATGTCCTTGGAGATGTGCCCTTCCCGCCCACCTGGAAGGGTATAATAAAGACTAAAAGGGAAAGAGGGCAGCTGGGGCTTCCTGAATGGCTTTGCTCAATGCCAGAGGAAGGATGTTGACTCCTGGAGCTGTTCTGTAAGTCAAATTTCTAAGCCCTCATCCTTCTTCCAATACACCAAGAGGAAAAGCTAAGTTAGCTAGCCAGCCAAAGAATGAAAGAACTCTGCCAGCCGAATTCACTGGTCTGTCTTCAGGCTCTGAGCGTGAAATGGAACTGGATGCTATCCAGAGAGCTGCTCTGGCTCCACTATTTCCCAATACTCTGGACACAGATTAGCACTCTTTGCCTGGAAGTGAGATTTTTGTCTTCTCTTTCTTCTTGTAGGGAATGGGAACAGGGTGCTTCGTGATAAATTTAGTGGGCAGCAGTATGTCTCAACTCTTGACATGCCCTCTTGACCCTCTGGATGGAAATATTTCATCTCAGACCATGCCCCTCACTGAGTGCACCCTGACACACTCCTTCAATGCCCCCCCCCAAACAGCCGAATTCCGCCAGTCAGGGAACAGGGAGGGTGTGATGGTAGGGTGGCTATTCCTCTCTGTGCAGGGGTGGACGGCACGCACCAGTAGTTCCCAGCCCTAGAGGGTTTCCATCCATGTTACCCTGAAGCAGATGGTCTTTCTCTGGAAATGTGCAGTTGCTTTGCTTCCAGCACCTTGACAAACCCTGGCAGGAGGTGGGCCACCTAGAATGAGTGATGACATTGGCCACCTCCACTCTGTAGCTAAGGGAAGTCACACCATATACTTTAGATGCCATCTGTGCAGGACACAGACATCCAGAGAGTAGACAGCTCATTCTCAGAGCAGCCAAGTGGTGCCAAGGGTTAATCTAAGTGAGGCAGTGCTGGGCATGCATGCACCCGAGTTCTCTCCTTTTGAGAACAAACTCTCAGTCAGCGAATACACTTGTCCATCATAGTTTCTGCAGCTATTAAAATGTACCGACTCCCAACTAAAAGAACAACATTAACATTAATTGTTTCCACATGTATCACACACTGGTTTGAATCCTTTGGCATCTTTCAATATGTGCAATGTCTTCTCTTCCAAGGAATCACGGTGTCGTGAAAAAGCAGATAGAAGGGAAAAGCAGCTCAGCTCTTTGTTGCATGACCACCGGAAAGGTGTTCTACTCCACTGTGCCTCAGTCTCCTCACCTGTGAGATGAGGATTAGCACTTCCTTGGATGAAATTAGACGATGACTTGAAATATATATTCCAAAATGGTAGCTCCTGTTGTTACCAACTACACTGAGGAGCCCACTTCGCAAATATGTCCAATCGCTTCCATGCCTAGCAGTGTTGGCATACAGTAGACACTGAGTAAATATTTGCTAATTGATGTACTTTCAAGCTTGATGGCAGAACAGGACTATATCCACTAATGGTGTCATTCTTACAGAATGATTTTATGACCCCATTAGTTTGAGAGCTCCAAAAGGACCTAAAAATGTTCACGTCAAGAGTCTTAGTATCCTGACCACTGAAACATTTGATTTCTCCTTTTCCCCATCAAGTGCCAACATGTGTGTGAATTCATCTCAGCTCTCTATTTTGATGTCTGTCTTGTTGCAAAACCCATTTTGGGAATGAGCTGATGACATACAAACTCTATCCTATTTAAACATCTTCCTCTCAGAAGCTGCTGCTATTTTACAAAGTGCCTTTGGGTACATTGCAGAGAAAATGCCTGTGACAAGAAGTCCAGGCTTTGATCAAAATTGTCTTGCTTTGCACCTCTCTTCGGGCACTGCAGGAAGCTTATTCTAGCAACAGATTGACACAGTTATCAGCGATTCTCATAAAAATCATGTTAAAATACTGTTTCTGTTTCCCTGCATTTCTGGTACAAAACAATGTTCCTGAAGACAGCAAGCCCTGCAAGTGATCAGTCTTAGTACGTGCCCTGTCCAGCTGTGATCACCTTGCAACCGAGGCTTCGACAGTTTCATAAGAATTGGTTTGTTTACTGGGCCCTGAAAACCCCTGATCTGTGAAGTGAGGGCCACTTTGCCACCATCAGCAGGTCCAGCCCTTCCCCGGCCTCTGAGACTGAGCCCCATGCTGGTGGAACGCACATTCTCTAATTCGGAAAGTCAGAGTTTCTGCACTTACCATCCTAGCACTTATTGAATGCGATAGCCTATAAACAAGTGGCCTGCACTATCTCACTGATTCTTCTAACAACCCTGGAGGGTAAGTGGTAGTGTGATTCCCACTTAACTTATGAAGAAATTGAAAGTTAGAGAGGTTCACTCTCTCATTAGCTGGGAAGTCCTGGAGTCAAAGGTCAGACATACGAGCCTTACACAAAGCTGTCTCCCAGCTCTGCCTCTGGTTGTCCTGCAGCCTGATCTACCTGACACAGTTGTCTACTCAGGACTGTACTTCTTGATCTTGAAATCTCTACAGAACTTCTCAAACTTTAACATACATATGAATAGCTGGTGGGAAACTTGAGGAAGGAGAGGGCTTCATGGAAATGTTAGCTGAGGAGGGCTGAGAAGGACATTATAACAGAGAGAACAGCAGGAAGAAGAAATGTAGACAGGAGGGATGCAACCAGAAAGAGGGGAACTTCAAGCAGCTCATGAAGTCAGTCTTTCCACTGTTTCCATCCTAACAACATCCTAGACTACCAGGACCAAACTATCCAGATATGAGGCAAGATATACAGACAGGACCTGATCATCAGGACTCAAGTCACATAGAAAGAAGCCAGAGAGAGGGTACACCATAAGGCATAAGGCAAAATGCAAAAGCTACTCTGGAAGTAGAAAGAACTGATTTAACATAAGATCTACTGTTTAAAGATACAAAGTGAATCTAAGATACAGCATGTCTGTCCCAATCAGGAGTAGCCAAGCAAAGCACTAGCTAGCAGAAAGCTCCTGGCAGGGCGGCCATCCTTGCTGGCGATGGTGGTAGCCAGGATCTGTTACCAGGCAGGCCTGTGGTCACTAAAATTTTGCTATTCAGAAGATGGTCTGGGACAGAGTATCAGCTCTGTGGTATTACTACCAATAATACACAACTGGAATCTAATTGTGAGAAAATATCAAACAATCTCAGATTGAGGGGCTTTTTACAAAATAACCAGCCTGTACTATTCAAAATTGTCAACGTCAAGAAAAACAAAAATAGCTGAAAAATAGCTCCAGATTACAGGGGAATCAAGAGACACAACAATCAAATATAATGCATAATCCTGGATTGTGTCCTGGACAAGGAGGGAAAATAGATGTAAAGGAAATCATTAAAATACCTGACAACATTTCAATATGAATTGTATAAGATAATACTATTGATTAATGTTAAATTTCCTGATTTTGATATATATAATAAAATAAGAATTTTCTTAGGAAATATACATTGAAGAATTTAGAGGTATATGGGCATAGTGTCACAAACTGACTTCCAGATAGTTCAGAAACAAAATAATATCATCTATAAATATGTAGAGAAAGAATGATAAAAGAAATAAAATAAAGGATAAACTACTGTTAGATTTAAATTTGGGCAAAAGTATATAGTAGTTCCTGTACTATTCTTGCAACTTTTCTGTAAATCTGAAACTAATATAAAATCTTTTTAAGTTCCAAAAGAAAAAATATTTAAGTGATATATGAAAAACAAGAATGGGCCTTTACCCAAAGATTTATAGAATTACAGACTCTCAGGCCCATACCAAACCCACAGAATGATAATTCACATTTTAACAAGACTCCCATGTGATTTATTTTCATACACCAGTTTGGGAATGTCTGTCCCATTAAATATGGGGCTGGACACCTAGTCCTGGCTCTCAGACATCTCGATTAAAAATCACCTCCAAGCTATGTCTCAAACTCTTACTCATCTCCCAAAACACAATTCAGAAATCCCCGTCTCTTTGAAGACGTTTCTACCCCTGCCTATGGCTCCTTCCAGACTGCAGTACTGTATCCAGTACTCGACAAGTAAAACTTTCTTTGTGTCCCCATGTTCACACTATATCGGAATTCAGTTTCTTTGTCCTATTTAACCAAGATACTTATTCTCTGTGTATCCTCAGCAATGAGTCAGGCAAATGCTAATGCTAGAGAAACTTTCAAGTAAGTGCATGAATAAACATTTGAATGAATAAATTCAATTCTCTGTGGAATTTGTCAACCACCATACTATTTCTATGGCTCTGGGAACATACTACTGTAGTCTCTGAAGGGACAAGAGGTTGTTTAGGTCTGAGCAGAAACTGGGGTCTCTCAGCCTTAGGGAGCACAGGAGTTGGTACAAAGAGGTGTTGAAGCCTGTGTGTGCCAGCCTCTGACCCAGCATTGCTCAGTGTGCTACAGGATAACCAGTTCCAAGTTGCCTCACAATTCTGGCCAGTTGTATAAATTGCTACTGGCTTTATGACCCAGTAACACAATATTATAGTAACAATACATGGTAGTGTCCACTTGCTCCAAGATATGTGGGTGTTAGGAAAATACCATAAATAAGAAAAGATCTGCTTAGCCAATTGAATGGTTTAATCATGGTTACTAGAGAAAAAGGAAGAAAGGCCAAAAAGACAGATACTAGGGCCGGCTTGTTTGAAAGCATGTGGCACTGTTATCCTAACGGATCTGTGCCTTTAAGAGCCAGCCCTGTGTCTCAGCTCTGGCAGGTGCAGGGAGAGATACAGGACAGAACATCAGAAAGCTGAAATGACTGAAAGGAAAGGAGAGGCTTTGGTTTGAGAAGCGTGATCTCCCCTCTTGTCTTCAAATGTGTGATAAGAAGTGGATTTATAATGAGCTGCTTCTATCCAAGAAGTAAAGCAAATTTAAAAGGACCCACTAGTTACAACCCAGCCTCCCTGGTGTTTTCAGTGAAATGACAATTTTGGATATCAAACGGAGGCATCCTGGGCTACGGAAGGCTGTGTGGACTCCTGGTCTTTCTAGACAGACAAGATCCGCCACCACACCACTTGCAGGAGAAATGTTTTATTTTAACTCAACATGGGACTTTTCAAGAATTCCCCCAGGAACAGGGTTTTGCCAAAAAACGGAGTTTAATTTAATGAGGGTGAAAAGTTTAAGAAAGAAATATAAAAGAAAAATCCTGAAAGGACAGCAGAGACTTGAAGCTGGAAGCTGTGCCCAACTCGTGCAAACACATCAGGAACGGTGATGAGCAGACACGGGCCGTCATGAGGCTCTGAGCTCTGGGGACTTTCCGTGAGACACTCATTAGCCCATTAGCCTGCTGTATGTGTAGGAAGCTTCTCAAATGTGCAAAGAAAAGCTATGTGGAATTTCTTGAGGGAGTTTATTTTAATGCCTACTATGTGCTAGATAACTTGATTGGAGTCTGTGAAGTAGAAGCTTAATCTTCATTGTGCAGACAGAGTCTTGGAGATACCAGTGTGGGGGTCCTAAGGTCATATGGTCTTCAGAAGAGTCGCCAACCCAAGTTTGGGTAAGGCCATAACAGTCCTTTAGAAAGCTGTCTCTTTGTTTGCAAAACAATCAAGTCACCTTTCCTGGTACCTCCTCTTACTACCCTCTGAACCTCCTGATCCTGCTGGCTGCTGTGAAGATGCCTGCTGTGACCTTCATTGGGACCTTTTTTTATGCTGGTTTATAGATTTATCACTTCGGTCCCCTGAATTTGATTCTAAGCCCACCTTCATCTACGATGTGCCTTCAGTTCCCTTTTGTTCCCATGGCAGGAGCTGAGAGCCCACACACCCAGTTCCTTTGTCCAGCCCTAACCCCCAGAGTACGAGCCGAGAGTACAGCTGAGTGAGGATTTAAATCCTGATGTCTAATTCTAAATCTCTGCTCAGTCCTGGCCAGCTGGTTCAGTGGATAGAGTGTCAGTCTGGTATGCAGACATCCTGGGTTTGATCCCCAGTCAGGGCACATATGAGAAACAACCATCTCCTTCTCTTCCCCTCCCTCTCCCCTTTCTCTCCTTCTTCTCCTTTCACAGCCAGTGGCTCAATTGGTTCAAGCATTGGCCCTGGGCACTGAGAATAGCTTGGTTCATTTGAGCATCAGCCCCACACAGGGATTGCCAGGTGGATCCCAGTTGGGGCACATGGGGGAGTCTTTCTCTCTATCTCCTCTCCTCTCACTTAAAAAGAAAAGAATTCTCAGGCTCATTCTCCTATCAACAAAGCTTCTGCGCAGAGGGTACTTATTTTTTCCAAAAATAAATTAAGAGAATAATGTTAAGTAAGTCACATAAAATATAGATTTAAATAAAATATTGAGACCTTAAATTTAGATTCTGTCAACTAAGAATGAGTGATTTCTCACAACCCATTAGAATGGTCATCATCAAAAAGATAACATGTAAATGCTGGTGAGGCTATGAAGAAAAGGGAACCCTCTTATACTGTGGATGGGAATGTAAATAGATACAGTCACTAGAAAAACAGTATATAGGTTCCCCAAAAGATTGAAGACAGAACTACCAGATGATCCAATAATTCTACTTCTAGAAATTCATCTAAAGAAAAGGAAAACACTAATTCAAAAAGATATCTGCTCCCCCATGTTTATACACATGGAAACAACCTAAGTATTCACTGATGGATGAGTGGATAAAGAAGTTGTGTATAGGATTTATTATGTATATTATATGTTTTTATAAATAATGGAATATTATCAAATCATAAAAAAACTGAAAAAATCCTACCATTTGTGGCAACATGAATAAAACTTTGAGGCATTATGATAAGTGAAGTCATTATGATAAGTGAACTTAACAGAGAAAGTTAAATGATCTCACTGATGAGTGGAATCTAAAAATCAAACAAACAAACCCCAAACTCACAGAAAAAAGAGATCAGATTGTGGTTACCAGAGATGTGGGGTGGAGTTGGAAAAGGTGGTCAAACAATGCAAACTTTCAGGAAGATAAACAAGCACTAGGGTTACGTAGCTAACACTGCTGCATGATGTACAAGAAAGTAATTAAGAGAACAGAACCTAAGATTTCTCATCACAAGAAGAACATTTTTTATTTCTTTTCATTTTATCTATTTGAGATGATGGAGGTTAGCTAAACTTACTGCAGTAACCATGTCAATATATTAAAAATATATGTATACATATATCAAAGAATCATGCTGAGCACTTATGCAGTGATGTGTGTCAATTATTCAGTAAAACTGGATAAAAATTCAAAGAGAAGACAAAGGTGTGACAATTTCAATGTTGGCAAGCCTGAAAATGACTTGGATCCTATTTATGAAGAAAAAAAAATCACTAAGCAAACGAATGCTACAAACAGAATCAAAGGAGGAGAGAGTAGGGAGAGGTTAGGGAGACTCAGCCTGTCATCCTGGGTGGTGGCCACCTGCAAGTGGCCGGAGTAGAACTGGATGACTAAAAGGTCCCTATTAGGGAGAAGCAGGAGCAACTCCATGAGCTATTTCAGGGAGAAAACTGTTTTCAAAGATCGTGCATGAGGTGCCATCATTATTCAGATATTCTTTTTTTTTTTTTTTTTTTTAATTCTAAGCAAGTAAGTTGGGGTTTGACTTGCAGTTATTCTATTCTGAAGTGTGTGTGCCTCGGTGCCTACGGGGAGTCCCAGTCCAGTGTGCTCACACCTCCCTCTGCCTGGCATACAAAATCATCCAGTGAGTGCACGGGTTAATACATCTATCCTGATTTAAATTATATATTAACTAATTATGTTGTTCATTAATTAAATAACAGGAGCCTGTGTGCCTCATGAGGTGAGGGCCCACCCGCCAGCATTACTACATAAGATAAAAGCTATTTGTCTCAGCCTGACCTGTGGTGGCACAGTGAATAAAGCATCAACTTGGAACACTGAGGTCGCCGGTTCAAAACCCTGGGCTTGCCCGGTCAAGGCACATATGGGAGTTGATGCTTCCTGCTCCTCCCCCCTTCTCTCTCTCTCTGTTTCCTCTAAAATGAATAAATAAAAATAATTTTTAAAAAAAAGTTATTTGTCTTACATGATGAACCCCTAATGACTGAATTTGGCATTCTAGATAGTTAACAATTTGGCCCAATCTGGCCTGACTGACGTAATTTCTCATTAATCTGTTACCCAAATACTGCACTTTGCTCCAACAGGATTAGTCTCTAAATCCCCACGTGTACCATGTACAGCACCATTCCATTCATCTCCATGCTTTATGTCCCAAACTAAAAGCCATCCCTCCTGTATTTGGCCAGCAAAGCCCTTTATTCTTCTAGTTTTACTTCCATTAGCTTCCCTGGACCAGTTTTTTTTCAGCACCTTTGCATCTAAGATCTCTTTGTCACTTAGTTTAATCTGCCTTGCAAATTATTTTATCTATTTTAGTGCATGTCTGGTCTCCTCAATGCTATGAGAAGAAATATGGCAGCAAAAGCCATGCCTTATATTTCTTTATACATGACCATACCTGAAACAAAACTAAACAGTAAAATCTAACAACCTTGTGGGGTTGGTGGATGATAATAATAAAACTACATTTATATGATAACAAAATCAGAATGAATTACATCAAATGTTCAAGTTAGGACACCTAGGTAGGTTACTATTTATTTGCTCCATAATTCTAAAGAAGAGACAGCAATTAAACTAAAAAAATTTACTTTCAATGCTACTAATTTATATATATATATATATATATATATATATATATATATATATATATATATATATATATATATATATATATTGTTAGTTTGTTCCACACTTCTTTTTCCTTCTCCTCAGTGTCAACTGAGGATGTCCTGTTAGCTCTCTCTCTCTTTATTGTGGCTGGGTAATAAAGTATATTCATATGCCTGATTCTCTGCTTTCAGGAACATGTCCTCTGAGTTGAAAAGTCTAATTCTTTTGAGATTCACGGATCACATCCAAAAATGCTCTTGCTCATATCCCATTGTTCCAAAACAGCTTAAGAGCCAAATGATGCTGTATCATACACCCTGTGAAAAACCATTTAGTCTTAACCCAAACACAATTAAAGAAAATATAAAATACTTATCTTTATCCAATATTCAATTAAAAGAGTGCAAGTCCTCTAGAATTCAAGGTGTGAAGTGGGTTCTTGGAAAGTGAGGTTTTGGCAGATTGAGAGAGAAACCAATGAGTCAAACCTGGCACGACTCAAATTGTTTTGTTTTCCATGGATCTCAATTTTAAAAGCTCAGGCAGAATGGGGAAGTCATTGGCTTGTTATTTTTTATTATAATTGATTGATTTTAGTAAGACTGAGAGAGGAAGGAAAAGAGAGAGAGAGAGAGAGAGAGAGAGAGAAGCATTTGTTTTCCCACTTAATTGTGCATTTATTGGTCACTTCCTGTATGTGCCTGGACCAAGGATTGGACCTGCAACCTTGGCTTATCAGGGTGATTTTCTAACTGACTAAGCTAACTATCCGGGGAAGTCATTGGCTCACTATAAGACCATAGGTAGGGCATATTTGGCAGCTAATCTAAGTTGATTCATACAAAGACTGGACTTATTCTCACCACATTTCTTTATGAATGTCCCATTCAATATTTCATGCTGGGTTTCTTCTGAGGCTGGAGCATGGACACTGGCAGGTTTATGACTTGTCTTTTTATTTTTATTGCCAAGGTGTTTGTTGATCACTTTCCTTGGATTTATTTTTCTTTTTTTTTAAATTGTTATTGAATTTATTGGGGCTACATTGGTTAATAAGATTATACAGGTTTCAGGTGTGCCACTCTACAATGCATCATCTATATATTGCATTATGTGTTCACCACCCCAAATCAAGTTTCCTGCCATCATCAATGATCTCCCCTCTACCCTCTTCCACCTCCCCCACCTGTTTCCCTCCTTCAATCGCCAGTTCTGATTGGCCTGGCCTAGGCCACATAGCCAGTCTGTGGCATCTAGGACTCAATAGCATAGTTGCTCATGGATAGGATTTCAAAGAAATTTCACAAGAGAGAATAATGAAATATCCAGAAAATAGCAATGGCCCTCCTCTATATACTTAAATATCTACTATAGTTCTTATTACATTGTATTCTAATGTCTTATGTACTTTCTTCCCAGTGACAACTGAGCTCCTTAAACTCAAGACCCTATTATATCTACATTCCTGAGGTCAAGTCCAGCACCAGCATATAATAGAGATTTTCTGCAAATATTTCAGTAGAGAGAAAGAAAGGTGGGATCCTTTACTCAAGCTGCCCACCATGCTGTGGAAGAGCAGGAATAAGGCAAGCAACCATAGCCCAGGACAGAATAATCAGCACTAAGTGAAACTGTAAAGGCAGCCCTTGGTAATTCAGAAGGAGTATTTTATTCTGCTGGGGGAAATCAGAGAAAGCGTCCTAAGAAAGTTGACTTTCAAGCATTCTCATAGAAATGCAATTCAGAAACCCAAAAAGAGGAGATGGTGTTCAGAGTACAAGCCACAGAGAAAATCATGGCACCACAGCCTGAGACTGTGGAAGCATGGTTGTCCTTCTTGGCTGACTCATAGAATATAACAATTTCAAGGGGCCAGAAAAAGCCTTTCTGCCCCTTGTCTCCATAAAAAGATCTCCTTCCCCTATTCATATTGTCTAAAAATTATTTGTAAGGAGCAAAACCTTTCACTCCACTGAGATAAGATTTTAAAATGTAAATATTCCTTGAAATAGAAGCAGCTGTTCATAGTAAGGAGTAAATGACTGATAACTCAGACTTTCTTAGATGCTAATTGTGGTAGAAGGAAAAGGAAAGATAAAGGGGAGGAATTAGTTTCCACCGATCAAGAAGACCTGGCTAAGAGAAAGTCGTTATGCTCTTATACTCAGAAAGGCAATCAAGAGGAAATAGGACCAATCCTAGGCTGGTAGTTCCTGAATTGTATACTGAGCTGGAAATGTAGAGATATCTCTACAGATGCCATACCCTCTGCTAGAGAGTAGAGCAAGCAACCATTGGAGCCCCCCACCCCCGGACTCCATTTAGCATGACTGAGTTTTAGTAGATAAAATAGAGGTAGGTCTAGGCTTGACCCTGAACTCAGTACTCCACCATGTCAGTGGGAATCAGCCTTTTCATGGAAATTAAATTAGCTCACAAAAGGCAAGTCTCATGGCTCAGCTTTAAAAGCCATACTTTATTGTCACAATAGAGCTCCATAACAAATTCAGAGATTTAAACTTTTATTATTGCTCACAGGTATATGGTATAATGGTTGACTAAATGGGTCAGCTTGGCTGCTGTTTGGTCAAACAGCAGTATAGATACTGCTGTGAAGTTATTTTGTAGATCTGATTAACATTTATAATCACTTGTCTCTAAATAAAACAGGCATCCTCCATTATATGGCTGAGCTTCCTCCAGTCAGTTGAAGGCCTTAAGAACAAAGGCCGAGCTCCCCGAGGAACAGGGAGTGCTGCCTGAAGGCCGCAACACAGAGACACTGAGTCTCCCATCCACTGGCCCACCCGTCGGCTTTTTGGACTCAAGACCTCAGTATCAACTCTTAGTTGATTTTCAGTCTGTAGGCCTGCCCACTAATTTCAGACTTGGTAGCCACCACAATCATGTGAGCAAATTCCTTAAAATTTCTCTCTCTCTCTCTCTCTCTCTCTCTCTCTCCCTCAAGTATATATAATATATATAATTTATAGATAGGTAGGTAGATAAGTAGACAGACAGAGAGAAAGGGAGAGAGAAAAAGAGAGAAAGAGAGAGAGAGAGAGAGAGAGTTGTCCTGTTTGTCTGCAGAACCCTGAGGAATACACATGGCTGGATAGGTCTTAGCTTCTCTGTGCTCTCATAGGTTGAGTGTCAGACGCCTGCAGGTCAGTCTCAAGAGCTTTAGCAGGCTAGCCCAGGTTTGTTCTCAGGGTAGTGAAGGCATATTATAAGAGAGTAAAAGCAAAAAAGCAAGAAGCCCTGGCTGGTTGGCTCAGTGGTAGAGCGTCGGCCTGGCGTGCAGAAGTCCCGGGTTCGATTCCCGGCCAGGGCACACAGGAGAAGCGCCCATCTGCTTCTCCACCCCCTCTCCTTCCTCTCTGTCTCTCTCTTCCCCTCCCGCAGCCGAGCCTCCATTGGAGCAAAGATGGCCCAATGCTGGGGATGGCTCCTTGGCCTCTGCCTCAGGCGCTAGAGTGGTTCTGGTCGCGACAGAGCGATGCCCCGGAGGGACAGAGCATCGCCCCCTGGTGGGCAGAGCGTTGCCCCTGGTGGGCATGCCGGGTGGATCCCAGTCGGGCGCATGCAGGAGTCTGTCTGACTGTCTCTCCCCATTTCCAGCTTCAGAAAAATACAAAAAAAAAAAAAAAAAGGAAAAAAAAAAAAAAGCAAGAGACAGTGGAGTCTTCCTGGGACCTAGACTCAGAATGGGCACACCATCACTTCTACCACATTCTAGTAGCCAAAACAAGTCACAGACAAGTCAGATCCAAGGGGTAGGAAAAACAGACTCCACTCCTTGATAAGAAGATTGGCAAAGTCAGTTGCAAAAGGTGTGTATCCTGGGAGGTCAATACTGTAATGATTAGTGCAGTCACTCTAAAACTTATGCAAAACAGGCCTGCAAAGTCTTAACGACAATATGGTTATGATCTGCGACTTAATTTGATGACTATTTACCCCTTTTAGTTGGCTGGGGCTACGTGGCTGTCCTATGAGTCCATTTAAAGTAATATTTGCAAGAGTAGCCAGGCTTTTTTGAAAGGAGTTAGGGCTGTCAGACCAAAGTATCCTGAATATCATAATATACACAGTTCTATATATATATATATATAGCACTCAGTAGTTTACAAAGCATTTCTACATTTATTATCTGTTTTGATACATAAGACCAGGGAAATTCTAAGGATGTAAATGGAATAAAAGAAAAATAAACAAAAGGGAGAGGGGAATGAAAAAAGAGGGAGTTGAGGCTTAGAACCATTTCTACCTAAAGACGAATGCTAGAAAGAATATTTCTGTGGCAAGTTCTGTGAACCTAGGGGACAATTCTGAATTAGATTTGAAGATGGATAGCGAGTAGATGAAGATGACGAATAATATTGGGAGGACTATACGGCAACTACTCCTGCAGCAAGAGAGCAAAACAATATCTTTGGAAGATGAATTTAGGTTAGAAAGTCTTTCGAGGTGTAAGCAAAAGTATATTAAATGTGGATATGTTCTTATTTGTTTGAAATACATTTCTTCTACCTATCCCCCTTTCTTAGAAAAAGGGAGCCATGGGACACCTGAAACCTATATAATTTTATTAACTGGTGTCACCCCAATAAATTTAATAAAAAAGAAGGAAAAGGGAGCAATAGCAAGGGCAGGAAAGCGGGCACAATGGAGAAAAAAGGAGAGTGAAAGCGTGGAAGGTTCTTCTATAAACTGCTCTGCACCACATCAGGAAAGCAGGAGTGGATCAGTGAAGTGATCTGAGACATGGGGGGAGGTAGGGGAGGCCCCACCTCCAGTGACCGTGCAAACTTGCTGTGGCATGATTAGGAACACAAAAGCAGCACTGAGTATCCTCAGCCCGGCCCACTCTGAAATGGCAAGTGACTTGGGCAGATGTGCTAAGAGTTTGAACATCACTGCCCCTGTTGGCATGATGACAGATCCCTCCTAACATCTGTCCCTGGAGTAAGGTCAAGTGTTAAAAACACACCCAGGGTTGAGCAGCGGTCTGATCACAGCACGTGGGTCATCCACTGCTCAGGGGAATCAAGGAAGCTGTTTGATGTTTATTAAACATCAGCAGGGACTCTCATAGAGTACCAATCCCTGTGAAAGCTCAGATCCCCGCTCAGAGAAGTTGTAGAGGCAGAGAGAAAAAGGGAGGGCGGGACTGGGCAGCCACCTTCACCTTAAAGTCAAGCTGAACTTGTATAATCTGGTGACTGTGTATGGGGAAGGAGTTTGCTCTCAGGATGGCATGTTGTATTGGCTTATCCCTCTTGGAAACTTCTACAGTCAGGCATCAGAGAAAACCTGGGATGATCGGGAAAGAACAAGGTATTTTCTCCAGTGAAGGGTGTGAAACGGGCTTGGAAGTAAACGGTGGCAGAAGGCAGTAACATCCCCAGTGCACCTGTTCCAGCATCTGGGCCAGTCATGCCTATTAGAGAAAGCTTCTAGGTCGGACGGAATGAGTCTGGCTAAGCTAAGTAAAACCTGACAAGGGAGTCCATAAAAGAAAGTCCAAGGAATAAAAAGCAATCTTAAAAAGTATATCCAACACCAGAGATCAAAAGTAATATGAATACAGCATGATTTTGGAAAAGAACAAAAAGTAGACATTAGAAGAAATTGGTTCAGTTGCTCTCTCCCACTTACTGGCTGTAACTTGATCCCTTTGGGTCTCAGTCTCCCCCTCATAAATGGGATAACAATCCTAACTTACCTCTTACTGTGAGCATCAAGGCGAGAAGGCCTATGAATGTGCCTAGTAAGCTAAACGTAGTTCTTCAAATGTTAATATCTATCATTGGTATTATCATCATGTTTGATAAAAAGGTTATTCTCGCACATAAATTTGCATATTCATTGAAAACTATAAAAATGCTGATGTTTTAAGTATAGTCACTGCCAAGGAACCCATAGCAGTCTAGATCTGTCAAAAGAAAAATTATAAAAATGTGAATGAAGTAGATCTGCCCGCCCTCTCATGCTAAAAGGAGAAATTTAAAACAAAAAGGCATATCCTTAGCAAGAAGGTCCCTTATACTGTCTTCAAACTGAATATTCATTCCTGCCAACCTCCAAAGCTATTTTGAGACAAAGCAGAGATCACAGTTTATCTCTTGGGCTTTTAATATCCCCCATTTGTATGGATTGAGAAGTCGAGGTGCAGGGAAAACAAAGCAGCTCACACCAAGCTCACGTCTGCGGGAAGCAGCCCGGGCGGGCGTTTGCACCCGAGAGAACGCCGGCAGAAAGCGGGAGCTTCAGGCGAGAAGCGGAACACAGAAAACATGTAAAATATTAAACAAATAAAGACCAACTAGGGAAAAGAAAAAGATCATATGCTGAGACTTATTTTCAAAATAAGAAAGATAAATTTCGAGTATGAAATATGTTGGGAGAACAAGACAAATGCTAAAATAAATATGAAAAGAAGACAAATTTGGGCCATGCAGAAAGGAAAATCCTAAAATGTTAGACAATGTTTGAAGATAAGGTAAAACGAGGAGAGTCAGACACACCAAAGGGCAATAAATCACAGAAATAACACCTCTGAGAATGTGAATAAAACACACCCCACAAAATAAGTCTGCGAGTTCGACCAATGTCATGTGACAAAGACAAAGATGGAACCCACTGCTGGGACTGCGGGTCTCCATGGTGACACTGACCTCCCTGGCCTTCCCAGGAAACCCAGTCTCCGTGCACTTCCCTAAACTCCTCCTTTGGGTTCTTCTCCCGTCTCTTTCTACTCAGCACTCAGAGAGGTGATGGGAGGTCACCTCTCTCTGACCTGATAGTGGTTCTCATTTTTTTGGTAAATGACAGATGGGCTCAGTCCCCTCAGGAGAGACACTGCTCTCCTTCTGTCACTGATTTCTCCCTGGGAAAAGGCCAGAACACTGCTCCCTTATTCCCAAATCTAGGCCTTGGCACATGGAGGTCAGTGACTTCAAATATGGCATTTATCACCTTTTCCCAGAAGCTCCCCCCTTCCTTCCCACAGGGCCATCAGAATCAAGGTTGTGGGCTAAGGCTCATCACCAGACTCTACTGTGAAAATCCTTGGACAAGAGAGGGACAGTAGCTTGTCATGATGAAATCTAAGAAGGCTTTGAAGTGAGACATGCTAAAACTTGCCATTCTGTAGCAGTGTCTATCAGCAATGTGACCTTGAACTAAGTACAGTTAAACTCCCTCGTCTGGAAAATGGGAATGACACTTCATACTCTAAGAGAAGTTAATAAAACATGTATCACAGAAACCATCTTCCTGTTCATTGGACTCAAACATGGTTGCTTGTGGGACAATTACTCTTCATTCACAATCATAATTCTCACCTGAGTGTGGGATCTGAGTCCTGACAGACTGAGGCCTGGTCCCTACAGGGAAGATCAGACACAATGGGGATGAGACAGGGAGGGCCAGCACCTTAACTCTGACAGCGGGAATGGGTCAGCTTAAGGAGATTCACACATCCAGGGCATGGTGGTAACCATTCTGCTTAATATCCGGATCACAGACTACAGTTTAGCAAGGGCTTTCTATGAGGAAGGGGCTTAGAGTTTGGATACTGGTCATGACAGGAAGGCTACTCACTCCCTTTACAAAACACATTATTACTTTGTGAAGTAGTTTCACGTCCATTATTCAACATGATCACTTCCATT
This sequence comes from Saccopteryx leptura, assembly GCF_036850995.1. Taxonomy (NCBI): domain Eukaryota; kingdom Metazoa; phylum Chordata; class Mammalia; order Chiroptera; family Emballonuridae; genus Saccopteryx; species Saccopteryx leptura. The sequence goes on along the minus strand of NC_089504.1, from coordinate 369,914,758 downwards.
GTGTAAAGCAGGGGTCGGGAACTTATGGCTCGCAAGCCAGATGTGGCTCTTTTGATGACTGCATCTGGCTGGCAGACAAATCTTTACTAAAAAAAATAATAATAACTTTAAAAATATAAAACGTTCTCATGTATTACAATCCATTCATTTCCTACTGCTCATGTTCATGGTTGCGGGTGGCTGGAGCCCAATCACCACTGTCCTCTGGGACAACACCAAATTTTTATTGGATAATGCGTAACATACATGGGTTGTTGTATGGTTCTCATGTAATTACATTTTAAAATATGTGGCATTCATGGCTCTCTCAGTCAAAAAGTTTCCTGACCCCTGGTGTAAAGTAAATGGAACAGTGACTATTCATCTCATTCTTATACATGAAAACCAGGGGTCCAGAGAGGTTGTGGCCCATGCAAGGTCATGCAACCAGGAGGTGGCAGCTAGGAAAAGACCTCAGCTCCACAAAGGTGGATGTGAAGTGCTGGCTCCTGGCCACTGTCACTACTTTGAGAAGAGAGATGTTGCTACTTATACTGTGTCAAGAGGAACTTGTGAGCTAAAAATGCCTCATGCAAATGAATTCTCCTTGAGGGAAGAGAATACATCACCAAACAAGCAGTGAGGGAGTAAATGCAGTTCACAGGAAAATTGAGGTCAGGAAATTGCCTCTCCCCTCCCCATTCAAAATGTGGTCCTCAAACCAGCTAGCTGCACCTGTGAGCCTGTAAGAAATGCAGGATTTTGGGGTCCATTCCAGGCCCACAGACTCAGAATATGTGTTTTAACACAATTACCAAGTGATTCATATGCAGATTATTATTTGAGAAGCACTGGTCTGAATAACTTAAACAGAAAATAATTTCACCATTGTTACAGTCCTGAATGCACTTGGTCAAGAGATGAGCTCTACTTTACAAAGCTGGATCATGATGACTTAAAATCTACCTACCTAATAACTTACTTTCACTTCCTCACTGAACCCATCCATTGAATTATCTATACCCATTTGTCTACCTCAATCCCAGTCGACTCTTGCCTTGACAGAACATACACAAAGAGACCATACTTGCTTCAGAAACTAAGAATCATTGGAGCTGGAAAGGAAATAAACTAGACCTCGCTTAGATTATGTTAAATCACTTGCTTTCCTAAACTCCCACAGTCCTGTTTCTTTATTGCATTTGTGGTTTGAGGTCCTTGTTCTAGATAGCGTTCAGAACTTTTGCTTGCTCTGACCTCTGACATTTCACTATCTGTCGGATATTTACCTGGGGGTAAATTTACATGCAGCACTGCCTGCTCTCCTGACTACTCTGACCTCTATTATCTGGAGAGTAGCCCAAGAGCAATTGTCTCTACATGGTCAGTTTTATTTGAACTGCTTCTTCTGGGGTTTAGGGGAACAATTCTCTCAGAATATTCTTGAGAAAGTCATGTTCAGTCTATGACCCAGTTTTATTTGTTTTGCAGAAATAAGGCAGCTATACCTGACTCTTGCCCTTGGAGATATGGGGCCACATTACATCATGCATGGGGAGGTCCCCGAAGGTCCACACAAAGGTGCACCATTATTGAACAGTGCTATTATCCTATTGCCCCTCCATTAAAATAAATGGCACTTTAAAATGCAGTAACAGCTGCTCACAGCAGTGTCTCTTTGCATTGCGTTTGTGTTCTCAGTTTTTGTTTTTTCCCTACAGCCTTTTACATCTTTGTTTAAGCTGTGCTGCACCACTCACCATTGTGAAATCCACAGGAATCTCAAAATAGAAAATGCCCAATTCAATCCAAAACCAAATATGAGCTCATGGACCAAGAGAATGCTATATTAACTCTCATGCCTGAACCCTGAAGGCCCTTTGCCATAAGAACATTTTGCAGCAGTAGCTTTATGAGATCTTCTTATGATGCAGTCAAATTCACAGGCTTCACACTTGGGCCCTATAAGAAGCCAGTAGCATCAAGTGAAAGACAACACAATATGTCAACTACATATGCTTATTATTGAAAAAAAAATACAAACCTGTCTGACTTAAAAGAAAAATATCTTTATGTCTATAATAATGTCAAATATAGAAAACAAAAAAGGAATCAACAAAAATGTTTAACTCTTTTTATCTTCTCAAACTTCCAACTTTTTCTTCTTCCTTACTCTTATCTAATGACCTTCCAGAACTTTCATAAAGCTGTATCTTCTCACATCTGTGCCTTCCTTCTGCCTTCCTTTATGTTACTCATTGATAAACAGGGCTCACTATGAACCAAAGCCAGTTCTTCACCTTGGGCACCAGATCTTATCACCTCGGCGTACTCAAGAATATCACTACAGAAATTCTCTTCTCTCTCATGCATCTCTCCTTATTTCTTCTCTTCTACTGGACTATTCCCATTAGATTCCAGGCAGACTGCAATTTTTCACATTAAAAAAGACTCTCTTTAGATTACAGCTCCATTTCCTTCAGCCTACTAACTCTTTTTGTACACTCCTTTAAAACAACACTTCCTGAAAGTATTGTCTATATTCACTGTCTCCAATTTCTTTTTCTATTCCTTCTTGACCATTTTCCAATCTAGGTTTCACACCCCTGCTTATCTTCAATAAAACTGCTCTTGTCCTGCTCAACAATGACCAATGTGTGGTGAAATCTAACTTCTAATTTTTAGTCCTTATTTTATTTAATCTATTAGCAGCATTGATAGGATCAATCACTTTCTCTTTTTGATACACACTATTCACTTGGCTTTCAAGGCTTCTAAATATCATTTTTGGCTTTTATAACTCCATTTAGGTATTTACAAAGTAATGTTAACAGTAATACCTACTTCATAAGATAATTCTGAAAAGAAGAAGCAATACTTTTTTTGCTTGTTCAGGAGAGTTCTTGGGAAAGCTTATAAATTTAAACTATGATCATCATCGTCGCACATATGTTGGCAATATATTTAATGAAGAGAATAGATAATATTGTATGTCTAAAAATTATAATACATAAAAAACTAAGAATTCAATTCTCTGTCCCTTTATTTCTAACGAGCCAGAGTTTAACAGCAAGTACATCACAAACCCTCTCGAGCATGGGGCATCTGGAGGTTAGAGAAGATTGCTCAGTTGGCAATGAAACTCTCTAGTGGTAAAAACAAGATGATGACAATGATAATAACAAGTCCACAAGGAAGGAGAAGTCATTGCAAACCACCAATAATTTAGACAGGAAATCTATACTGGGCACATCCATGGGCATTCTGATTCCCTGGCTCTTCTTCTGCCAATTCTTACTTACGGCAGTACTGTCTCTTGGGTAGAAGGCAGTCAGACATTTTCAACAGTCTGTAGGTGGACTTGTAGGTGGACCTCCAAGCCCTTCTGCCACCTTACCCCTTCCCTGTCATCTGACATCCTCTCCTACCCCTCCCCCCTCTATGCTGCAGCAGGTCCCTTCTTGCTGGTCGAGGCCTGCATGCTGGGAGCGCTGCATCAGCATGTCAGCATGGCGCCAGCTGGCACAGAGGCCTTATGAAAAGGTGAGTATGTCTTTGTGCTGGTGTCTGGTGATTTTTCCCCCTGTGTGTGTGGTTTCTTTTTTCTCCCTAAATTGACTGTTATCATTTTTTAATTTTTTTCTTTCCCCACTGAATGGAACCACTAATGCAGTGAGAAAGAAAGAGAAAAAGAGTCAAAGCCAGTTAAAATATAACAACAAAGTAAGTCAAGGCTCAGAACAAGAATGCTGAGATGGCTTAAAGGGGTCCTTTTCCCCTTCCTGTTATCTGTCTTATTCAGCCACCTTCTCCAACAAGCCTGTCTCCTCTTGCTCCCTCTTCCTCAATGTTTTTATTTTCTCCATCCCGTTTCTCTCCTTCCATGGCTGCATCCATTGTCTTTCCTTCCCTTCTTCCCTGAAAGCTTTTCCTTCATAGCCTCAGCCTCCTTTGTTTTCAGCCAGTTCATAGACTGTTCTTATAGGGTCCAGGTTCTATCACTTCTTGGCAGGAGCAGCATCCTGAGGGCACGATGAGAATGCTGATGAATGAAGACCAAAGGAAGCAGGAGAATTCCTCTTCACAGCAACCTTTAGCCAGAGACAACAGGTAATGAGAGAAAAGTAAAAAGCAAGAATGGGGACAGAGAATCTGCTGGGGGAAGCAAAAGCCACAGAGTCTTAGACAGTAAAGTACATAGAAAAACAGTGGACTCAGTGAATAGACAGGTTCTGCCATTCCATTGCTTGATACCTCTATACAGGTCATTCAACTGTGAGCCTCACCTGAGAGCATCATTAATTCTACCTACCTCTTAGCCTTTGAGAAGATCAAAGGAAAGATATGCAGGAGAAGTTATTATCAGCATAGACTGCTAAACAAAATACTGTGGTTGTTATTATTACTTGTGGAATTTCTTATAAGGACAAGATGTGTTTGCTCATTCTTGTAGCCCCAGAATCAACAGATGACCTTGCACATGGTAGGCAGTTAATGAATTGTTGGGGAATATAATTAAATTGAATTCCCATACTTCTCACATACTCTGAAAACCTCCCTAAATGTTTTATTTCAGTAATAACTATTTCTTCTACCTCTCAAAATTACCAGGACTAAATAAAACATGTTACTGCCCTATAAGAAAACTCTTCCTATGCAGTCTTTAAAAATTACCTCAATGCATTCCTGGATATAGTTTCAAATAAGCCCCCTGCTGGGATCAATAAACAAGACTACCACATTTTAAGAAAACTAAGAAGAAAACAAACAAATCAAGACTTCAAAGTGGCTCTACTAGAAAAGCCAAATCCAAAAGTGGATTACAAATAACAGCTGATGCCAACCCAAGAAGACCTAGAAATAACACAACTGAAAACTGGAGGAAGACAACACCAAGCCTAGACTCAACCAGCTCTACAAACAATACACCAAATACACAGACATAATGATAAGACAGAGAAGTGCAGTCCAAATAAAACCACAAGAGAAACCTCCAGGAAATGAACTGGGTGATATGGAAATAACCAAGCTTCGGAATGCAGAGTTTAAAATAATGATTGTAAGGATGCTTAGGTATCTTAGAACAACAATGAATGGTCAACTACAAACACTTAAATAAAGAAATAGCAAGTATAAAAAAGGACATTGAAATATTAAAAAGTAATCAGTCGGAGATGACAAATACAATATCAGAAATGAAGACCACAATGAAAAAAATTAAAAGCAGGATGGATGAAGCTGAAGATCAAATCAGCGAGTTGGAGGACATGTAGAACAAAGGCATGGAAGCAGAGCAGAAAAAAGAAAAGAGACTCAAAAAGTCTGAGGAAACTCTTAGAGAGTTCTGTGACAACATGAAGAGAAATAACATCCGCATCATAGGGGTTCCTGAAGAAAAAGAGAAAGAACAAGGGACAGAGACTTTGTTCAATCATTTCATAGCTGAAAACTTCCCTAAATTAATGCAGGAAAAAATGTCTCACAAGTTCAAGAAGCACAGAGAACTCCATTAAAGAGAAACCCAAAGAAATCTACACCAAGACACATCATAATTAAAATACCAAAGCTAAGTGATAAAGAGAAAATATTAAAAGCTGCTAGAGAAAAAAAGGCTATCACCTACAAAGGAGCCTCCATAAGTATGACATTTGACTTCTCAACAGAAATACTTGAGGCCAGAAGGGAACGGCAAGTAATATTCAAAGTAATGCATAACAAGACCTATAACCAGGGTCCTGTTGTAAACAGATTAAAGTGGGAAAAGAATATAGCAAAAGAGGAATACAGCTTTAAAGAATAAAATGGCAATAAACAACTACATATCAATAATAACCTTAAATGTAAATGGATTAAATGATCCAATCAAAAGACATAGGGTAGCTGCAAGGATAAGAAAATAGGACCCATACATATGCTGTCTACAAGAGACACACCTTAAAACAAAAGATACACATAGACTGAAGGTAAAAGAATGGAAAAAAATATTTCATGCAAATCAAAATGAAAAAAAAACTGGGGTAGCAATACTTATATCAGACAAAATGGACTTTAAAACAAAGACTATAATAAGAGAGAAAGAAGGCTACTACATAATGATAAAGGGAGCAATCCAACAGGAAGATATAACCATTATAAATATCTACGCACCTAATATAGGAGCACTTAAATAAATAAAGCAGACTTTGATGGATATAAAGGGTGAGATTAACAGCAATACTATAATAGTAGGGGATTTCAATACCTCACTAATATCACTAGATAGATCCTCAAGAAAGAAAATTAACAAAGAAACAGCAGACGAAAAGGACACACTAGATCAACTGGATTTAATAGATATCTTCAGAACCTTCCACCCTAAAGCAGCATAATATACATTTTTTTCAAGTGCTCCTGGTACATACTCTAGGATAGACCACATGTTAGGGCACAAAAGTGGTCTCAACAAATTTTAGAAGATTGAAATCATATCAAGCACTTTCTCTGATCACAATGGCATTAAACTAGAAATCAACCACAATAGAAAAGCTCAAAAATTCTCAAACACATGGAAACTAAATAGCAGGTTGTTAAATTACAAATGGATTAACAATAAGATCAAAGAAGAAATAAAAAAAATCATAGAAACGAATGATAATGAGCACACAACAACTCAAAATTTATGGACACAGCAAAAGCAGTACTGAGAGGAAGTTCATAGCACTACCGGCATACTTTAAGAAGCTAGAAAAAGCTCAAATAAACAACATAACCCTACATCTGAAAGAACTAAAAAAAGAACAGCAAGTAAAGCCCAGATATAGTAGAAGGAAGGAAATAATAAAGATCAGAGCAGAAATAAATGACATAGAGGCTAAAGAAACAATACAGACGATCAATGAAACCAGGAGCTGGTTCTTTGAAAAGGTAAACAAGATCGATGAACCTTTAACCAGACTCAACAAGAAAAAAAAGAGAGAGGACTCAAGTAAATAAAATTAGAAATGAGAGTGGAGAAATAACAACTGACACAACAGAAATACAAAATATTTTAAGAAAATACTATGAAGAACTGTATGCCAAAAAACCAGACAACCTAGATGAAATAGACAAATTCCTTGAAACATACAATCTTCCAAAAATCAATCTGGAAGAATCAGAAAACCTAAACAGACCAATTACAACAAATGAGATTGAAATAGTTATAAAAAAATTCCCAAAAAAGAAAGTCCTGGGCCGGATGGCTTCTTAAGTTAATTCTACCAAATATTCAAAGGAGAACTAACTCCTATCTTTCTTAAGCTATTCAAAAAATTCAAGAGGAAGGAAGACTTCCAAGCTCCTTTTATGAGGGGAGCATAATTCTGATTTCAAAACCAGGCAAAGACAACACAAAGAAAGAAAATTATAGGCCAATATCCCTGATGAATATAGATGCTAAAATCCTCAACAAAATATTAGCAAACTGGATCCAATTATATATGAAAAAAAAATCATACACCATGATCAAGTGGGATTTATTCTGGGGAGGCAAAGCTGGTACAATATTCACAAATCAATCAATGTGATACATCACATAAACAATAGGAAGGAGAAAAACTACATGATAATTTAAATAAATGCAGAAAGAGCATTTGATAAAATCCAGCACCCATTCATGATCAAAACTCTCAGCAAAGTGGGAATACAGGGAACATACCTCAATATGATAAAGGCCATCTATGACAAATCCACAGTCAATATCATACTCAATGGGCAAAAATTAAAAGCAATACCCTTAAGATCAGGAACAAGGCAGGGGTGCCCCCTTTCACCACTCTTATTCAACATAGTCCTGGAAGTTCTAGCCACAGCAATCAGACATGAAGAAGAAATAAAAGGCATCCAAATTGGAAAAAAAAAGAAGTAAAACTATCATTATTTGCAGATGATATGATACTAGACCTGATAAATAAATTCAGCATGGTGGCAGGATATAAAATTAATACTCAGAAATCAGAGACATTTTTATACATCAACAATGAACTGTCTGAAAGAGAAATTAAGGAAACAATCCCCTTCACTATTGCAACCAAAAAAATAAAGTACCTAGGAGTAAATTTAACCAAGGAGATTAAAAGACTTGTACTCGAAAAATTATAAAACATTGATAAAAGAAATCAAGGAAGATACAAACAAGTGGAAGCATATACTGTGCTCATGGTTAGGAAGAATAAACATCATTAAAATGTCTATATTAGGCCCTTGCCGGTTGGCTCAGTGGTAGAGCGTTGCCCTGGCGTGCAGGAGTCCTAGGTTCGATTCCCGGCTAGGGCACACAGGAGAAGCGCCCATCTGCTTCTCCACTCCTCCCCCTCTCCTTCCTCTCTGTCTCTCTCTTCCCCTCCCGAAGCCAAGGCTCCATTGAAGCAAAGTTGGTTCGGGCTCTGATGATGGCTCCATGGCCTCTACCTCAGGCACTAGAATGGCTCTGGTTGCAACAGAGCAACACCCCAGATGGGCAGAGCATGGTCCCCTGGTGGGCTTGCCAGGTGGATCCCGGTTGGGCAGTCTGTCTGACTGCCTCCCCGTTTCCAACTTCAGAAAACACACACAAAAAAAATGTCTATATTACCCAAAGCAATTTATAAATTCAATGCAATACCAATTAAAATACCAATGACATACTTCAAAGATATAGAACACATATTCCAAAAATTTATATGGAACCAAAAAAGAACATGAATAGCCTCAGCAATCTTGAAAAGGAAGAATAAAGTGGGAGGTATCACACTTCCCGGTATCAAGTTATACTACAAGGACATTGTAATCAAAACAGCCTGGTACTGGCATAAGAACAGGCATATAGATCAATGAAACAGAACAGAGAACCCAGAAATAAACCCACAGCTCTATGGACAACTGATATTTGACAAAGGAGGTAAGAGCATACAATGGAGTAAAGACAGCCTCTTTAATAAATGGTGTTGGGAAAATTGGACATCTACCTGCAAAAAAATGAAACTAGACCACCAATTTACACCAGTCACAAAACTAAACTCAAAGTAGATAAAAGACTTAAATGTAAGCTGTGAAACCAGAAGCATCTTAGAAGAAAACATAGGCACTAAGCTCTCCAACATCTGTTGCAACAATATATTTGCCAATTTATCTCCACGGTCAAGTGAAATAAAAGACAGGATAAACAAATGGGACTATATCAAACTGAAAAGCTTTTGCACAGCTAAAGACAATAAGAACAGAATAAAAAGACAAACTACACAATGGGAGAACATATTCGACAATACTTCTGATAAGGGGTTAATACCAAAATTTGTAAAACTCAACACCAGGAAGACAAACAATCCAATCAAAAAATGGGCAAAAGAAATAAATAGACATTTCCCCAAAGAGGACATACAAATGGCCAATAGGCATATGAAAAAATTCTCAACATCACTAATCATTAGAGAAATGCAAATTAAAACCATAATGAGATATCACCTCAGACCAGTCAGAATGGCACTCATCAACAAAACAACACAGAATAAGTGCTGGTGAGGATATGGAGAAAAGGGAACCCTCCTGCACTGCTGGTGGGAATGCAGACTGGTGCAGCCTCTGTGGAAAACAGTATGGAGATTCCTCAAAAAATTAAAAATCGAACTGCCTTTTTTTTTTTTTTTTTTGTATTTCTCTGAAGCTGGAAACGGGGAGGCAGTCAGACATACTCCCGCATGTGCCCGACTGGGATCCACCCGGCATACCCACCAGGAGGTGCTGCTCTGCTGCAATCAGAGCCATTCTAGCGCCTGAAGCAGAGGTCACAGAGCCAACCTCAGCGCCCGGGCAAACTTTGCTCCAGTAAAGCCTTGGCTGTGGGAGGAGAAGAGAGAGACAGAGAGGAAGGAGAGGGGGAGGGGTGGAGAAGCAGATGGGCGCTTCTCCCGTGTGCCCTGGCCCGGGGAATCGAACCCGGGACTCCTGCATGCCAGGTTGACGCTCTACCACTGAGCCAACCGGTCAGGGCCAAACTGCCTTTTGACCCAGCCATCCCACTTTTAGAAATATACCCTAAGAACACCATAGCACTGTTCCAAAAGGAGAAATGTACCCCCATGTTTATTGCAGCATTGTTCACAATAGTGAAGATCTGGAAACAGCCCAAGTGTCCGTCAGTGGACAAGTGGATTAAAAGCTTTGGTACATATATACTATGGAATACTACTCAGCCATAAGAAATGATGTCATCAGATCATTTACAATAACGTGGATGGACCTTGATAACATTATATGGAGTGAAATAAGTAAATCAGAAAAAATTAAGAACTATATGATTTCATACATAGATGGGACATAAAAATGAGACTCAGAGACATGGACCAGAATGTGATGGTAACGGGGTGGGTGGGGGGAGGAAGAAGAGGGAGGGGGGAGAGGAGGGGCATGAAGAAAACCAGATAGAAGGTGACGGAAGACAATTTTACTTTGAGTGAGGGGTATGCAACATAATCAAATGTCAAAATAATCCGGAGATGTTTTATCAGAACATATGTACCCTGATTTATCAATGTCACCCCATTAAAATTAATTTTAAAAATGTAATAAAAAATTACCTCTTTAATGAAGTTAAATAACCTAACAAAATGCTATTGTTATATTGTTGTTTTAAAAGCAAGAGAAAAAAACTGCCTAAATAAGTCTAATTATTTGTGCTGTATATGCATACACTCCAAATAGTAATATAAATATCTAAAATATTAAAACTCCAAAATTTTGTTACTGCAAAATATTGATAGTGGTTATTTCTGGATTGTGAAGTTATGGTTGATCTTGATTTTTGGAGGTGATTTATAGGCATTTTCAACAATGATTAAGTAATATTTTCATAATTTAAAGAAAACATAAAATACTATTTTAAACAAATTAAAATGGTCAAGAATAATTATATGTACCCCTCCCCACTGTGACCTTACCAGTAACATTGAGTTCTTCTAAGACAATGAGAGAATGTAGGGACAGAAAACCCGTAAGACACCAATAAGCATGTGCGTTACTTTATTTCCAGGATATCACAACTAAAATCCCAATGCCTTCATTCTCTCAAATATCATCAAAATCATCATCACTTCAGGCAGAAAAAGTGGACTGAGATTTTGTGTTAGTGAGTCCAAAGATGAATTACTACACAATAGAAGGCAGAGGAAGGAGGAGGTTCAAAGTCATAATTAACACGAGCTTGCTAATGTTTTCTCTTAATGATATGACAGCAAAAGTCCACAGGTAATGCATTTCTGCTTCTCTTTGAAGGTGATGGGCTCTAATCATTGAAAGAGGTTTATTTAGCCACATGTTTTAACCAGTGTGCAATTGACAGAGCTAATATATCAAAGCCTTGATAGAATTGTGCAAAGGAAATATAACCTGGGTACCACGTGGCACACGGTAATAGATAAGGAGGAAGTAAAGTTTACGAACATCACCACCTTTCAGTGCAAAACCTGTATTTTGATATGCTCACTGCTCTTCTAAAATAAACAACTTCTATCCAACAGGCTTCTTCAATATCAAGCTCCCAACCTGCCCAAAAGCAATAGAAAAGGCTCCCCCACATTTGTTTTATATTTTTACAAATAGGTTTCTAATTCTTGCAATCCAACTATCTCAGTCCCATTATTTGTTGACGAGGGGCTTCCATATGCTTGTGTAGGAGTTTTCCTATATTAGGTAAGGTACACCAAAGGTTCCTGCTTCAAGAAAAGCAAACAAAGATATTTTCTTAAAGGGAAAGGTTAAGTATTTTAAACCTTTGAAAATTGTGGTGAATCAGAAGAAACTGCAATGTAAACTCAAGGTCTGAAAGTAAGTGTCCCATGAAGCTGTGACTTGATATGTTAATTCAACTACTTACTAGGAAGCTAGTGATCAGCAAAGTTAAGCAAGTGCTCAGAAGATAAAAAGAAAATTTCTTGGACTTTAGGACTGAACCTGTTCCTCTGGTGAGCTCTGTGCAGAGAGAATTTTATTCTTGAACCTGCCTTTTCTGGAACTCTATACCTGGAAGATATTTTTTAAACATCTGACAAAAAAATGAGCCTATTTTCTGAAGAACTCTGTAAATCCCAGAATCATGTTTTTTAACAAGAAGAACAGCTGCAAATGAGAATCTCAGGTAATTCTTTGTTGTATGTGGACATTTAACAATTTCAATTTCCTAAAAGAAATTTGGATAGAGAACACAGTTTGTAATATGGACTTATAATTTACCATAGCTTCTTTGTATTTGCATGACAAATGTTTGTCTGGCATGGCTGCATGTTTGGTGCATTCCACTGGGCACTGCACGTGGAATTAATGTAAGGGATGTCACACAAATATGCCATGACCCCACCTTGATTATAACACACTCCTGGCATGTTATTTTTATTTGAAACGTTTGCCTGGGTTCACTCAACTCTCACTAATACCTGAGCCATTTATCTTAGCTTGAACTCTAAAAGAAAAAAAATGTAAGCTTATAAGCTTTCAGATTTTGGTTGAATACTGCTCCTTGGATATGTCTCAACCTTCAAAAATAAATCTTTCTTTTTGATATTGGGTCACTGAGTGCTTTATACCTTCCTACAATGCCATTTATCTTAACTAGTGTATTTTTTTCATTGGCTGTATAAATACATATAAGTTTTCTTGTTATATTCACCTTGCAGTAGAGGGGGAGAAATGAACTCTGACAATATCACTTGCTTATTTCTCTTCTGCCACAGTCACAGGAAGAAAAAGTTACACAGAGAATGTCAAAACCTGGAGAATGCCTGAAGTGCAAAACCTTTTATAACTAGATTTCACAATATAAACCACTTTGAGAAGCTTCCAGAATGGCAAGCACAATAGTAAATCGACAGTGCCATCTGCCAAATAGCCTGGAGATGCAGAGAACCATCAGACTCGTTAATTATTGATGACAATCAGAGTCAATTTGACTTCATTATAGGCCAAGAAAAGGAAATCATTGAGGAGCTGGTTCTTAATGGACCTTAGCGTGATGGAGGGGGTGTTTGAGGGTGGGAGAGTCCATCTCTCCACCTCCTCTCCCATCTCTTTGAGAGCAGCATTATGATCAAACTGACACCAAGTCTCCAAATAATTTAGGCAAAAGTCAAGTGGTGGGAGGCCCTGAATTTCCAAAACCTAATATCTGAATGGCTCACCATTCATAAAATAATTGTGCTATCCTCTTTTACAAGGAGGGAGATTGTTTAAACAAAATTGAGTTTCTTTAAGAATTTTAACCTTGTTTTTAATCCCTCTTGTCAAGTGAAGATGCAAGCCACCTCCCTGACGATAAGAATGAGGAAGTTAAGGGAATGTGGGGAATGGAGGGAAGAGCAGGGGTTCACTGAGACTCTATATCACACCAACTCAGCACCTGGGCCTTTCACCCACTCCTTGGGTGCTGCTTCTATTGACCAGAGCACAGATGTTAGAAAAGAAATGAATCTGAGTACCATATCTGATTGGAACTACAGGAGGCTTTCAGTGGACTGGATGCGGCCCCTTAACTTGGATTGCAGCCAGAGCTGAGCCTCCTGTGGTCCCTCTGGCACCTTTGCAGGTTTTAGCACCTTCTCTAGCACAGCTCTCTGATGGTCTCCCATCTGAATTCAGGAAGAGCTTCTTGCTTTCCCAGTAGCTTTTCTTTTAAACAATTCACTCAACAACGCAGAGCCGGTGATTTTCTCAGGGCTGTGCAAGTCATTCTGGGAGTGACAAGCAAAGCACAAAGCATATTCTTCATGATCAAGAAATTTAGTTTATTTGTGGGAACAAATTGTAGACCAAAGGGATCATTCAAGAGCAATAGAAAGCATAGCCAGTACAATAACCAGGGGCCACAGCAAATGTTATTGTTATTTTGAAATAGGAAAGGGAAGCAAACACTCTATTCTTGACTACAGGGGACATAAAAACTGAAGTTTAATCTAAGTTAAAGGTTATGTGTATATGTTGAGAAATTAATTAGAATATTTTAGGGGTGGTTTGATCATCTACACTATTCCAATTAATTTCCCAGTGTGTAGACCAGGCCTTTCTCTTCATTTAAACCTTTTTTTAAAAATTCATATTTCTCTAATTCTCTAGAACTGCTCTTTAGGAAGTAGTTATCATCATACTCCATACACCTCATCTTCACTCAAACATGCTCCCCCTTTTCCTTAGCATGGTGGCACTTGTCATAGCAGTTTATATATATATATATATATATATATATATATATATATATATATATATATATTCATGTACCTTTCTCCTTAGGAGTTATAGGCAATTAAATATTAAACTCTCGTGTGCTCGTTTTTGAAGTGCCCCATGCAATTCACTTATATTTATTCTTTGAAATTATTATTTGAGATTTCAAATGAACATGGAACTAATTGGACATTATTGTTACGTACAATAGGAGGCAAATCAAATGCAATATTGAAAAATATCCATGCTCATTAGTGCCAACCACACAGCTAATGTGGTTCTTCCAAAACTCTACACTAAGAAAAGCACATTCCTTTAAAAAGTATGTTAGGAAGACTAACATTCTTCAATATAATACAGTATCTTTATTACTATTCAAAACACTGCACATGCATTATTATATTTGATTCTCACAGGCATATAAGACATAATTTTTTTATTCCCACACTTCTGGCAAAGAAACTGAGGTTTTGTGTACTTATGTCACTTGTACAAAATCAAACTGCTACAGTGTATCACATCCAGCTATTCTGACTCCTGGTCCAGTGCTCTCTCTGCTACAATCTTTTGTGACATTCTTAGATGCCAGGTGTCAAGAACTGAGAAACTAAATGGGACAGATTTTACCCCATTTGCAAGCTGACAAGTTAGACTGTCATAGTGTCATGGATGCTGGCAAAAGATATGAAACACCTGGTTCAAAAACAGAGGACTGTTTCTGGCAGCAGTGGTTATAGCCAGAGTAACAACATTTTATCCCCATCCCATAGGCCAGCTTCCTCTATAAAATGGGCCAGAAGACTCTTGCATATATAATAAGCTCCATTATAAGAGAGTAATCCTAAGTGTAGAGAACCCCAGCCTTTATAATGTTCATTAACCTCTGGGGGGAGACTTTATCTTTATTATGCTGGACAGTAAGAAATTCCCCCTTCTCTACACACATCCTTTAAAAGAGTCTAGGACACAGGCAGCCCATACCTCTGTTTATAAGATGCACAAAAATATAAGAGGCTGATGGAGAATTGTCTCACAATATATGTAGAGCATGAGCTATTGTTTGCTCAAGATTAAAAAACCAATTTTATGTAATAAAAACTAGTCAGTGGGTTATGATTTATATCCATGGGTTTCTACTTTACCTAGTAGAGTATGGATTCTACTATTCTATGATCTTTGTCCATGATGGAGGTAATATTTAAGGATAATGAATATCTCTCCATCTAAACATACATCTTATCAATCACCTCTCCTTCAGTCCTGATGAAGTAGAAACACCAAGCATCAACTTCCCGTACATACGTGCTACACCCAATAAGCAGCAAGAAAATATATGATAGCTTTAAAGAGAATGACGAAGAAAACAGCTAGACTTTTGATCTGATGAGCTACTTGTATGGAGTGTGAGTCGAAGATTTGAAGCCAGAGAGAACTAGATTACACTGAATAAAAGAGCAAGCAGACACTGAAGTGGGCAGAGAGGTACCAAGAATGGGGGAAGCCCATGGAGCCTGAGGGCTAAATGGAATAAAGGCAGATACTTAAGAAAACAGATTTCTCTAATACGATGTTTACTCTTTATGTTGCACCTCAATGCTTTTGCAGGTGCAGTATTGGGGAAGTAGTGAGCAAAGTGCTGACTTTCATAGCTGAGTCTCCACTGTTTGGAGATAGTGGCAAGGCGCGGGTTCTGAGGGGAAGGGAATAAAAAACCACAGCTCACAAGAAACTCATTGAAGTCTCAAAAAGGCTCAGAGCATTTCCAGAGATGCTTATGCTACAAACAGTCAAGTTGTGTGGTCTGTATCAATTGACCCCTTTCCCTCTAGCTTCTGGTTGGGTTCAGCCCATAGGAGGAACCAACAGAAGACCCATCAGGCAACAGGAGATGGCAGCCAAATGTTAACTTCCCCAGATCCCTTCACTAACTGACTTCTTCCTCTTCCTAAACTCCCAATTCTTATCAGGCCATCCTCTCCAGACACCTTGTCTCTCTGGCTTTATACCTTGATCTCAAAGAAAGCTCAGCTGCCATCAGGGTAAAGTGTCAGCTC
The DNA here is from genome assembly GCF_036850995.1 of Saccopteryx leptura. Classification (NCBI taxonomy): domain Eukaryota; kingdom Metazoa; phylum Chordata; class Mammalia; order Chiroptera; family Emballonuridae; genus Saccopteryx; species Saccopteryx leptura. The sequence goes on along the minus strand of NC_089504.1, from coordinate 369,898,523 downwards.
TTGCATTCTTAATTAAATTTCACCACTCTCTAGCTGTATGACCTTGGGTAACTAACTAACTTCTCTGTGCCTTGACTTCTTCATGTGTAAAATTGGGCTTGAAAATAGTACCTATATCAGAAAGATGTGTGAAAATTAATTTAAAACTCCTCAGTACCTGAAATAGAGTAAATACTTGATAAACATTTGCCTATTTTTCAACATCAACAGTCTAAAAAGAAGGAAGTTTTGCTCTCAAAGGCCCATTAACTCCTAACACCGAAAGACCCAGCTAGAGACCCAATAAATGTCAGTGAGCATATGGCCCTCTTAAACCAGAAAAATGTCTAGATCCTATCATAGTCATAATATATTCAGAGCATAGGTTGCAAATATTTCAAATGGCATGTCAAATATTAACAGCCCATGTTTGAATATGATCATTCAGTTCCAGAAAAGATGTCATCTCCATATCAAGGGAATAAAATCATTGTGTGAATGTTTCCTCTAAGCTGAGATTTCTTTCACATTATAGGATACTCTATTATTAATCATTTTCTTTAATATCTTAATACTGTGAGAGGAAAATCAAATTAGGCTGGTAGAAATTTTCTATCAGACTGTATTAACTTTTCTAGTAAAGACTTCAGCTTTCTTCCTAATGAGAATGCTAACAGCCAGCTTAGTACGCACAGTGCGTAGATCAGACAGGCTCTTTTTTAAAGAATGTATCAGGTCGTCCTGGACTCTTTCCCCATTGTTATCACTTATAACCAATCAGTTTTTAATGTTTGTCAATTCTGCCTTTAAATTAACTTATTTCCTGTTCTCTATACCACAGCATACTCCCTTACTAACTCTTACCCATTACTATCACAACCTTCAACAATGACCCCACCTAGTTAATAATTAATCCCCTACAGAGTTGCCATATTAATCTATCAAAGGCACATCACTGGTTATTTTCCTGTTCAAAAGTCTTCTATGTTACCCCATGACCTACCAAAGAAAGGATGGGGGATACACTAAATACTCCATGGGCTAGTCCTAAGTTCCTTTTCCAACTTTATCTTCCACTACTCTCTTCATTACCTTTCTTTGTAGCCAAACTGGATTGTAAGGCTGTGTTGAATATTTTGACTTTGCATATTTGTGCACTATTTCCAAATGCAATTTCTACCTTCTTCCCTGCTCTGTGCAATAGGAAGCTGGGTTTGGCCATTGGAAAGCACAAACCAGAGGTCAGAGAATTTAGCCTAGGATTCCTCTACTAGGGCCATGGGTGCTACTGGGGAGCTGTCTCCAGACGCTGTCTATTCATTCTTTAGTAACTAACTATTGCTTCTCCTTCCTCTGCAGGCAAGACCCAGAATACTAGACCATCCTTGGCTGGCTTTTCTAAAGCCTGACCAACTTTGTGGACAAACCCTTTATTAAGTCTCTTCAACTACATATCTTGAATAATTTGCACCATATGTTTTTTGCTAGGATTGTATCTGACAGAGTAACAGGTACCAGAGTGACTCGGAGAAACTGAGGGAGACAGGACCCTGGTTATTTGGCTTTTAATGGCATTAGAATTATTCAAATTAAGAACCATGGTGGCATAGAACAAATAGCACTCTAATGACAATAGCAATTCTAAACCTGTGAGGCCAGACGACACTGCTCTGCCAGCCAGAGAGTGCACAGGGAGAAGGACATGGGAATCCCTGCGATGTCCAGCTCACTGTTTGGGTGAAAGTCAGAAAGGCTCTGTGTGACAGCTTTGAAGTTACGGGCAGACATAGCCGAGGAGAGTCACAGTGACAACTAAACATCAAATTTTACCAGACATCTTATGTCCAAGTAAGGGCACTGGTGGAAAAGAAGTGGAATTTATGGCATGAGATACAAGCATTTAGGCAGATGAATCAGAAAAGTCTTCAAACTCTGCAATCTGCAAATGCCTCTGAACCTCCCAAAGCCTCTGAATATCCCTTATCACTAGAGACAGCTACCCCTCATTCCCAGCCTTATCTAATAGAAACTGCCTTTCCCTGCATTAAAATTTTAGTGAGTTACATGAAGCAATTACTGATTCTCCTGAGCAACCAGCCCGCCCAACACCAGCACTCTGCACTGCTTATGGGACGATAACACGAAGGAGGTCTGGTCCTGGGAGGCTTAGTCCACACAGGGAAAGAGGCGAGGACTCTACCTGTTTGTGATGCAGACTGCATAGAGAACCTATGAGAGAGAATTCTGAGAATGCTGGATCAAGGTTGCCAATGGTAATGCCATCCATCTACGGAGAGCAACAGCTCCCACCAGGCATCTGTCTCCCGACAGTCCCTCTCTGGGTTTTAGTAACCATTACTTTCCTCTTGTCCTTTCAGGCCCGGGGAGTAATAGCTCCCCATTGTTGCTGGCCCCAAGGTACAACACTGCAATCCTGGCTGACTTCGCTTAACCCTGCCACACTGGGGAACTCTCCTTCATCCTCCCGTCCCTCCGCTGAGCTGATTACTGCCGGCACCTGACTGATACGTGTTCTGGGTGTGAGGTTTCTTGCCAGGGTGCGTTCTCCCCCTGCCAGTCCTCCTGCTCGGAGTTCCTTCCCTGCTCATCCATCAAAGCCCAGCTTAAATATGGGTTTTGACACAAAGCTTTCCTGTTCCTAAAAGTGGGACTAGTTTACCCCTTGAGCCATATTGCCCTTCCTGTGTAAATCTTTTATGTTCCTTAGTAATTTCTTCTTTGCACTGTTGTTATTGGCAAACATTTCCTCCATCTATTAGCTTCCTGTAGGCAGTACTCAGACTTAATTCTTCATTTTACCTTAGTTAACTTGTGAAGCTGCTGATAAATAATAATAATAACCACCTTTAATTATTTTCATGTTTCAGGTACTGCTCTATGCCCTTTGTACTTATTTAACAAGTCAATCCAACAAACTACAGAGCTGCTACTATTAGAATGTCTACTTTACAGAGAAAGGATTGAGGCCCAAGTCACTTGCTCCAGGTCGCATGGCTAGTAAATGGCAGAACAGACTTCAAGCCCAGCATGCTGGCTCCAAAGCATATGTCTCTCACCACAGTGACATGCAGTGTACATTCACATGAGTGAAAATAAAAGGAAGAATGCCTGACCAGGCGGTGGCACAGTGGATAGAGCGTCGGACTGGGATGCAGAGGACCCAGGTTTGAGACCCCGAGGTTGCCAGCTTGAGCGTGGGCTCATCTGGTTTGGGCAAAGCTTATCAGCTTGGACCCAAGGTCACCGGCTAGAGCAAGGTGTTATGGTCTGCTGAAGGCCCACGGTCAAAGCACATATGAGAAAGCAATTAATGAACAACTAAGGTGTTGCAACGCGCAACGAAAAACTAATGATTGATGCTTCTCATCTTTCTCTGTTCCTGTCTGTATGTCCCTGTCTATCCCTCTCTCTGACTCTCTCTCTGTCTCAGGAAAAAAAATTTTTTAAAATATTAAAGGAAGAAGATCTGGACATGTTACAGTGTGGATAGACCTTATCGACATTGTGTGAGTGAAATAAGTCAGTCTCAAAATTACAAATACTGTATGATTCCATTTATATGAAATCAAATTCACAGATAGAGAAATTAGAATAGGGGTCTCTGGGGGGTTGTTGGGAGCTATCATTTAATGGGCATGGGATTTCCGTCTGAGAAGGCGAAACATTCTGGAGATGGCTGCTGGTGCTGGCTGCCCAACGACATGAATGCGCTTACTGCCACAGGCACTGTGCGCTTAAAAATGGTTTAAAATGTAAATTTTATTCTATACATGTTTTATCACAATTAATTAATAAATTCATTCATTCATTATTTTAAAATGAGTGGGAAATGAATGAACAAGTTAATAGACTCACTAATTAATTAATGATACATTAGATTTTAAAGTCAACAACAACAGGCCTGACAAGATGAGACATGAACATCACTTTGCATTTGGTTTCATTGGACCATCTGGGCTGCTGTTCCCTCTGTGGCTGTGGCTTGGGTTTCGACACATCGGCCCTGAACTGTCTCATTTGAGAACCTTAGAAATGACCTACAGCCAGGATCACATAGCCTGAGGGAGAACCCCTGTCTTCTACAATTAACCCCTGTAAATGGTTAATTGTCATAAATTTAAAGGAACTAATCTAACTGTATCAGGTTTCTCTACAAAGATTATGTTATTCCTGGGACTCTGGTAAATAAAATTGAACTTGGTGAATTTGGGGGTAAGCTCTCTTGGGAAAAGAGAAAGACCACTAACTCTAAATGATGGGAGCTGTGGGTTCCATCTTGTCTTCCTTTCTCTTCTGTTATTTACCTTCTTTGCCCAGATAAAATGACTTTGTCTTGAGTGTTAAATAATCTCTAACTGCCAGTGATTCTCAAATTTCTATCTTCAAACTTGACCTCTCCCCAGTTCAGATCCACGTTGCAATTGCCTATTTGATAGCTCTGCACAGATGTCCAATACCTCTCTGAAACTCAGAGTGACCAAACACAGCTGTTTTCCCATCATCCTTCCCCTTGTAGACATTCAGTCCCCAGCCCAATCCTCATTAAAATTTGTCACCACTCTCCAAACAATCGCTCAAGCTTAAAACTAGAAGTTGTCCTTAATTCTTTTATTCACCAAATTCACTCATTCACATATTGTGATATGCAATTTATCTACCCTACTCCCAAAACTTATCTGAAACTCTACTAGCATCATCCTAATCTAATCCACCCTCATTTCTCCCCACAAATCAGAAACTCTTAACTGGTCTTCTTGTTTCCCCTCTTGCCCCTCATAGTCCATTTTCAATACGAAGACACCAGAGATGCCATTTCAAACCTGAGGAATACCATGGCACTCTTTGTTTAAAATCTTTCACTTGAATTTAGATATAATCCAAATCCCTAATTATAAAACCTTATGAAGCTGGGACCTTACATACCTCTCACACTTCCCTTCTTACCCCTTTTCTACTTGCCCATTACACTACAGCCTGGCTGGCCTTCTTATTATTCTTCAAATAAGACAAGCTTATTCTTGTTAGAGGGTCTTTACACTAACTGTTACCTTTACTCATACTTCCCTTCCCTCTGATTATTCCATGCTGATTCTTTTAAATTATTCTGACTCTACTCAAACTGTACTCCTCAAAGAGGCCTTTAACCTCCCAATCTAAAATAGCCACTGACTTAATCATTAATCTTAATTAATTTCATTGTCTTCATAATAATTTTTCTTTCTTCCTTCTTTCCTTTCCACCCTCCATCTTTCTATCTTTCTTCCTTCTATTGCTTTCTTTTCCTCTTATTGTCTATCTCCCCCAATAAATGGAAGCTCTCTATGAATAGAAACCTTTTCTGTCTTATGTTCCTCACAATAGCATACAGTGTTTAGTACATAGAAAACACTTAATATATGTGTATAAATGTTTATTGTAGAAGGCATTTTTATTTCTAGTAAATCACTTGTCCAAATGGAGTACATATTCACTTACATTTAAATGCCTACTTGACTTCATTGACCTTTAACTCAAACAAGTTAAACTCCAGTGTAATGTATTATATCCGCAATAGTAAAATATGAAAACAACCTAAATATCTACCAACTAGTAAATGGATAAAAAAAATAGGGTGTGTTCATAGAGTAGAAGGTTATTCACCAGTAAAAAGAAATGAACTAATACATTATGAAATAGATGAATGTCAAAAACATGAGGTTTGAAACATAAAACTAGGACTGCATATTATCATATATAACTCCATTTATTTTATATGTCCGCTGTAGGTGAATTCATAGAGACAGAAAGTAGACTAGTGGTTGCCTGGAGCTGGGATAAAAAGGGAACTATCAGTGGGGATGAACCATCCTATTGGGGTAATGAAACTGTTTGTTCTAACACTGAATAATGTTGATGGTTGTACAACTTGGTAAACTTTTTAAAATCACTTGATTGTGCACCTAATGCAGGTAGATTTTGTAAGGTATTTTTCCCCACTGAGAAGGAAGGAACGGGACTCAGAGCCACAAAGTGTGGAATAGCAAAGGCTTTATTGAGTACAGAGCACGCATCCTGCCCGGCAAGGCTCCCTGGTCCCGAGGAAGATGGAGGCCAGGGAAGTTGCACGGATTAAACCTTGTGGGAGATATTTAAAGGGGTCCCTTTAGGGAAGTGGAGCTAACATGACGTGGTGAAATCCCACTGGCTGGTAGACGGTTGCTTTTTTCCAAAGGGTTCCTGCGAAGTTTCCTTTGGCGCGCTTGGTTGTGGGCGGTCCTAGCCAAAGTTCGCGGGTCTAGGTTCCCCACGTGACCATCCCCCATTATCCACCGACCTTACAGATTTTATTATGTATAAATTATTTCTCAGTAAAATTTTAAAAATTAAAAAAAAAACCTGCTTGCAGCTCCCTTCAAAAAAAGTGAAAGCATTTAAAAACTACTCCTATATAATATCTGTTTTGAGACATGAACTCCTTCCTCATTTTAACTAACTAATTACGTTGATTTATTTTTCCTTCAGTCAGGAAGCTACCTTGTTTCCCATTGCCAGTGGCATCATGCTTAGCTCATCAACTCTCCTCCGCTCTTCCTTTCGCTGCCACTTGGCACCTGCATTGCTATAGCATCAACATAAAGTAAATGTGTTGCAGTTGCAATTTATAAGGCCCACAGAAAGAACAAGCGATTCCCAGAAACAGAGATTTTTAAGCAATACTATATAAAATAACTCATTCTGATCAATGACATTTTTTCTAATCTTATATTTACCAAACTGGTAAAGAGCCATATTTTATCACTTTTTACCTTAAATAGCACAGATAACTTTTTGAGTGAGTTTATCCACTTTAACAAATGACACTACAACTCCTGTGTGTGATCAAATTCTAAATGACTAGATAAAAGCTTCTTAAGTGAGGTTTGCCTGACTTCAGCAGAAGGAGTGGGTATGCAAGAATCTCATGGACTCAGGCTATCCCAGAAGCACGAGCCATTCTTACTGTCTGGGGATAAGTACGTACATAAAAGGGCAAAGCCACCTAAGCCTTAGGTCCTAAGGTAAAAGGAACAAAAGAGCCTGGAGGCTAAGAAATTTTTTCAAAATGTCAAGAAACAAGAGTTAGTCATGAGGCAGAATCCAAGGTTCTCCTTGGGTATTATGTTCCCATATTTCATTCTTGTCCTTTAAGTATTAAGAATAAGTATTTCCATATAAAAAAAAAGTTTAGCTGTGCCCTGGCTGGTTGGCTCAGTAGTGGAGCATTGGCCCAGCATGTGGAAGTCCATAGTTCAATTCCCTCTCAAGGCACACAGGAGAAACAACCATCTGCTTCTTCCCCACTCCTCCATCTCTCTCTCTTACCTTCCCACAACCATAGCTCAAATGGCTTGAACAAAGTTGGCCTTGGGCACTAAGGATGGCTCCATGGCCTCTCCTCAGATGTGAAAATAGCTCAGTCACTGAGCAACAATGGAGCAGCCACCCAGAAAAGCAGAGCATCACCTGGTAGGGGGCTTGCCAGGTAGATCCTGGACAGGGCACAGTATGTGGGAGTCTGTCTCTGCCTCCCCACCTCTCACTTAAAAAAAGAAAAAAAAAAAAGGAAAGAAAACAGTTTAGCTGTGTCTGTTGTCCATTCATGTAACAAATGCATACTGTGAGTCAACTATGTGTTGGGCAATATATTGTGAAACATGTAATGGTGAACCATAGGGAAAACAGTGTGGCATGATTATTGAATACAAGTTTCAGAGTCAAACTTCTCGAGCTCAAATATGGGCTGTTCCATTTATTAACTATGTGACCATAATCTCACTAAGGGTATCTCCTCATCTGTAAAGTAAGAATTAAATATGACCTGCCTCATGGAAATATTTGCAAATAAGATTAGAGAATATATATGAAATTCTTAATATAGTGATTAACAGTCAGAAAAAGATACCTTTTATTTCTTGAAAGCGCTCATAAAAGATGGTATTACTGGTTCTTTAAATGTTGGAAAAAAATTGTCAGTGAAACAATCTGTGTCTCGAGTTTTCTTTTAGATAAATAATTTATTAAATAAATATAGTGTCAAGATTTTCTATATCAACATTAGTAATTGTTTTTCAAAGTATTTTTTAACTAAGTTGTTGAAGTCAATGACATTAAGTTATTCATATTATTCCCTTATTGTTTATACATGACATTTTATATATGATAGCTTATATATAAAATTGTGTTTGTGTGTGTGTGTGTGTGAAAAAGAAAGAGAAAGAGAGGGAGAGAGAGATCTAAGGTGATAGCCATTCATATCCTAAAGTTTTAGTTTGTTTTTTCTCTTTTCTTCTTGATGAGTCTAGCTAGAAGCTTATCAATTTTGTTGATTTTCTTCATGGAGCCAACTTTTAGCTTTAATTTTCTCTATTTGTGAGCTTTCTACTTCATTGATTTCTTCTCTTATCTATTATTTTCTTCTTTCTACTTATTTTGGGACTAACTTTGCTCTTTTTTTTTCTACCTTCTTAAGTTACAATTTTAAGCCTATAGATACCATACGCTTTTTTTCTAGTGGAGGCATTTTAATATAGTAAACTTCTTCCTAATCAATGTTTTAGAAATTAGTCATATTTTCTAATGTTCTCTGTAGTATTTTCTTTGACCCATGAATAATTTAGATATTAGTTGATTTATTAGAAAATAGTCAAGTTTTTAAAATAATATTCAAGAATGATTATTTTTATTGAATTTTATTGGGGTGACATTATTATATAAGATACAGGTGCCCAATTCTAGAATACATCTCTATATATACCATATTCTGTGTTCAACACCCCAAGTCAAAACTTCACCCATCATCATTACCCTCCTCCACCTCCTCCCATCCATCCCCCTGCCCAGCAATCACCACAGTGTTATTTGTATCCATGAGTTATTTTTTGGTACTTTTATGCTCTATCCCTTCACCTCCCTCACATAACACCCATCCACAGCTGTCAGACTGCTTTCTAGGTATAAGTCTGTTTCTATCTTGCTTATTTCATTTTTTTCATTAGATTCCACATATGAGTAAGATCATATGGTATATGTCTTTCTCTGACTGGCTTATTTCACTTAGCATTAGGATCTCCAGGTCCATCCATGCAGTCAAAAAAGGTAAGGTTTCATCTCTTTTATGGCCAATAGCATTCTATTGTGTAAAAAAAAAGCTTTTTTATGGCCAATAGCATTCCAGTGTGTAAAAAGCTATGGTACAGCATTTTTATCCACTCAACTACTGGTGAGAATTTGGGCTGTTTTTAGGTCTGACCTATTATAAATAACACTGCAATTAACATAGGGGTGCTTATGTTCTTTTTGAATTAGTGTTTCGAGATTCTTAGGGTATATTCCCAGAAGTGAGATTGCTGGGTCAAAATGCAGTTCTACATTTTTTATTTTTTGATATTAACTCCATACTGTTTTCCACAGTGGCTGCACCAATCTGCATTCCCACCAACAGTACAAGAGGGTTATCTCTTTTCTCCACATCCTCACCAGCACTTGTTGTTTGTTGATTTATTGATGATAACCATTTTGACAGGTATGAGATGATAGCTCATTGTGGTTTTAGTTTGCATGTCTCTGCTGATTAGTGATGGTGAGCATCTTTTCATATATCTATTGACCATCTAAATGTTCTCTTTAGAAAAGTATCTATTCAGGTCCTTTGCCCATTTTAGAATTGAATTGTTTTTTTGGTGTTGAGTTTTATAAGTTCTTTATAAATATAGGATATTGATTCCTTATCAGAAGTAATTGAGATCAGTGGGTTGTCTTTTCATTTTGTTAAAAGTTTTCTTTCCTGAGCAAAAACTTTTTAGTTTGATGTAGTCCCATTTGTTTATCTTTTCTCTCACTTCCTTTGCGTAAGGAGATATAGTAAAAAAATAATTTAAAAAATGCTGCTCTAAGAAATGTCTAAGATTTTACTGCGAATGTTTTCTTCTAAGATTTTTATCTTCTAATATTTAAGTATATAATACATTTTTATTTTATTCTTGTGGTATTAAGAAAGTGGTCTAGTTTTATATTTTGCATGTATCCATCCAATTTTCCCCATACCATTTACTGAATAGACTTTCTTTGCCCCATTCTATGTACTTGCCTCCTTTGTCAGATATGTAATTGACCATATAGGTGTGGGTTGATTTTGGGGCTCTCTATTCTGTTCCACTGATTTATATGTCTGTTTTTATATTAGTACCATGCTGTTTTGAATTCTATGGCCTTGCAGTATAGTTTCATATCAGGTAGTATGATTCCTCCAACTTTATTCTTTGTCTGAATATTGCTACAGCTATTCAGGTCTTTTGTGATTCCATATAACATTTTGAAATATCTATTCTAGTTTTGTGAAATACACCATTGATATCTTGATAGGAATTGTGTTAAATCTGTAGGTAGTTTTGGGTAATGTAGCTATTTTAATGATGCTAATTCTTTCTATCCATGAGCACAGTATTTGTTTCAACTTGTTTATATCTTCTTAAATTTCTTTCTTCAGTGTCTTTTAATTTTCTGAGTATATGTCTTACAACCTTGGTAAAATCTATTTCTTGGTATTTTGTTCTTTTTGAAGCAGTTGGAATGGTATTGTTTCCTTGGCTTCCCTTTCTGAAAGATCATTGTTGGTGCAGAAAAATGCAGCTAATTTCTGGACATTCAGTTTGAATCTTGCTACTTTACTGAATTCATTTATCAGTTCTAGTGGGGTTTTTTGGTGGAATCTTTAGGGTTCTCTATATACGGTATCATATCACCTAAAAATAATAACAATTTTACTTCTTCCTTTTCTGTTTAGGTGCCTTTTATTTCTTCTTCTTCTTGTCTGATTGCTGTGGCTAAGACTTTCAGTACTATATTGACTAAGAGTGGTGACAATAAGCATCCTGCCTATTCTTGATCTTAAGGGAAATGCTTGTAATTTTTGCCCATTAATTATGATATTGGCTATGGTCTTTATTACATTGAGGTATATTACCTCTATTCCCATTTTGCTTAGAATTTTTAATATAAATGAATGATGAATTTTATCAAATGCTTTTCTGCATCTATTGAAATGATCGTGTAATTTTTATCCTTCATTTTGTTTATGTGGTGTATCACATTTATTGATTTGTGAATTTTGTGCCAACCTCGCATCCCCGAAATAAATCCCACTTGATCATAATGTATGACCTTCTTACTGTATTGCTGGATCCAGTTTGCTAATATTTTGTTGAGGATTTTAACATATATGTTCATCAGGGATATTAGCCTATAATTTTCTTTCTTTGTAGTATCTTTATCTGGTTTTGAATTTAAGATAATGCTGACCTCATATAATGAGCTTAGGAGTTTTCTTTCCTCTTAAATTTTTTTGCAAAAGTTTGAGAATGATAGATGTTAATTTTTTAATGTTTGGAAAAATTCACCTATGAAGCCATTCAGTCCTGAACTTTTGTTTGTTGGGAGTTTTTTATTACTGTTTCAATTTTCCTGGCTGTAATCTCTCTATTCAGATTCTCTAATTCTTCCTGAATTCAGTTTTGGAAGATTGTGTGTTCCTAGAAATGTACCATTTTATCCAGATTGTCCTATGTGTTGGCATATAGTTATTTTTAATATTTTATTACAATGTTTTGCATTTCTTTGGTGTCTGTTCTTATTTCTTTTGTTTCATCTCTAATTTTATTTATTTGGGTTCACTCTCTTTTTCTCTAGATGAATCTGTTTAAAGTTTTGTCATTGTTATTTACCTATTTAAAGACCTAGCTCTTTGTTTCATTAATCTTTTTGTATTGTTCTCTTTTTGCCTCTATTTCATTTATTTCTGCTTTGATGTTTATTATTTCCTCCCTTCTACTAACTTTGGGCTTTGTTTATTGTTCTTTTTCAAGTTCCTTTACGTTTAAAATTAGATTGTACATTCAAGATTTTTTCTTGTTTCTTGAGATAGGCCTGTATTGCTGTAAAGTTCCTTCTTTAGACTGCTTTCTCTGTGTCACATAGATTTGGGGTTGTTGTGTTCTCATTTTCATTTGTTTCAAAGTGTGTTGTGTGTTTTGATTTGTTCCTTGATCTCATTGTTAACCCATTCATTGTTTAGTAACAGGTTATTTAACATTCATGTCTTTTCTTTTTTTGTCATGTGATTTGATTTCTAGTTTTATACCATTATGATCAGAGAAGTTACTTAATATAATTTCAATCTTCTTATATTTATTGATACTTGTTTTGTGTTTTAATATGTTGTCTAATCTAGAATATATTCTATGTGCATTTGAAAAGAATGTCTATGATGCGGTTTTTTGAATAAAATGCTCTGGAGATATCAATTAAGTCTTGCTGATCTAATGCATCATTAAGGCCACCATTTCCTTGATTTTCTGTCTGGAAGATCTCTCCACTGATGTCAATGGGGTTTAAAAATCCCCTACTATAGGGGATTTCAATACCCCACTAACATCACTAGATAGATCCTCAAGAAAGAAAATTAACAAAGAAACAGCAGACGTATTGGAAACACTAGATCAACTCGATTTAATAGATATCTTCAGAACCTTTCACCCTAAAACAGCAGAATATACATTCTTTTCAAGTGCTCATGGTACATTCTCTAGGATAGACCACATGTTAGGGCACAAAAGTGCTCTCAACAAATTTAAGAAGACTGAAATCGTATCAAGCACTTTCTCCGATCACAACGGCATGAAACTAGAAATGAATCACAACAGAAAAGCTCAAAAATTCTCAAACATATGGAAACTAAATAGCAGGTTGTTAAATAATGAATGGATTAAGAATGAGATCAAAGAAGAAATAAAAAAATTCCTAGAAACGAATGACAATGAGCATACAACAACTCAAAATTTATGGGACACAGCGAAAGCAGTGCTGAGAGGAAAGTTCATAGCACTACAGGCACACTTTCAGAAGCTAGAAAAAGCTCAAATAAACAACTTAACCCTGCATCTAAAAGAACTAGAAAAAGAACAACAAGTAAAGCCCAAATGTAGTAGAAGGAAGGAAATAATAAAGATCAGAGCAGAAATAAATGACATAGAGGCTAAAGAAACAATACAGAAGATCAATGAAACTAGGAGCTGGTTCTTTGAAAAGGTAAACAAGATTGATGAACCTTTAAGTAGACTCACCAAGAAAAAGAGAGAGAGGACTCAAATAAATAAAATTAGAAATGAGAGAGGAGAAATAACAACTGACACAACAGAAATACAAAATATTGTAAGAAAATACTATGAAGAACTGTATGCCAAAAAACTAGACAACCTAGATGAAATGAAAAAATTCCTTGAAACATACAATCTTCCAAAAATCAATCTGGAAGAATCAGAAAACCTAAACAGACCGATCACAAAAAAAGGAGATCGAAACAGTTATCAAAAAACTCCCAACAAAGAAAAGTCCAGGGCCGGATGGCTTCTCAAGTTAATTCTACCAAATATTCAAAGAAGAACTAACTCCTATCCTTCTTAAGCTATTCAAAAAATTCAAGAGGAAAGAAGACTTCCAAGCTCCTTTTATGAGGCGAGCATAATTCTGATTCCAAAACCAGGCAAAGACAACACAAAGAAAGAAAATTATAGGCCATTATCTCTGATGAATATAGATGCTAAAATCTTCAACAAAATATTAGCAAACCGGATCCAACAATATATGGAAAAAATCATACACCATGATCAAGTGGGATTTATTCTGGAGAGGCAAGGATGGTACAATATTCATAAATCAATCAATGTGATTCACCACATAAACAAAAAGAAGGAGAAAAACCATATGATAATTTCAATAGATGCAGAAAAAGCATTTGATAAAATCCAGCACCCATTCATGATCAAAACTCTCAGCAAAGTGGGAATACAGGGAACATACCTCAACATGATAAAAGCCATCTATGAGAAACTCACAGCCAACATCATACTCAATGGGAAAAAATTAAAAGCAATACCCTTAAGATCAGGAACAAGGCAGGGGTGCCCCCTTTCACCACTCTTATTTAACATAGTCCTGGAAGCCCTAGCCACAGTTATCAGACAAGAAGAAGAAATAAAAGAAATTCAAGTGGGAAAAGAAGTAAAACTATCATTATTTGCAGATGATATGATATTGTATATAGAAAATCCTAAAGTCTCAGTTAAAAAGCTACTGGACCTGATAAATGAATTCAGCAAAGTGGCAGGATATAAAATCAATACTCAGAAATCAGAGGCATTTTTATATGCCAACAACAAACAGTCAGAAAGAGAATTTAAGGAAACAATCCTCTTCACAATTACAACCAAAAAAATAAAGTACCTAGGAATAAACTTAACCAAGGAGACTAAAGACTTGTACTTGGAAAATTAAAAAGCATTGATAAAAGAAATCAAGGAAGATACAAACAAGTGGAAGCATATACTGTGCTCATGGTTAGGAAGAATAAACATCATTAAAATGTCTATATTACCCAAAGCAATCTATAAATTCAATGCAATACCAATTAAAATACCAATGACATACTTCAAAGATATAGAACACATATTCCAAAAATTTATATGGAACCAAAAGAGAATACGAATAGCCTCAGCAATCTTAAAAAAGAAGAAGAAAGTGGGAGGTATCACACTTCCTGATATCAAGTTATACTACAAGGCCATTGTACTCAAAACAGCCTGGTACTGGCATAAGAACAGGCATATAGATCAATGGAACAGAACAGAGAACCCAGAAATAAACCCACAGCTCTATGGACAACTGATATTTGACAAAGGAGGCAAGGAAATACAATGGAGTAAAGACAGCCTCTTTAACAAATGGTGTTGGGAAAATTGGACAGCTACCTGCAAAAAAATGAAACTAGATCACCAGCTTACACCACTCACAAAAATAAACTCAAAATGGATAAAAGACTTAAATGTAGGCTGTGAAACCATAAGCATCTTAGAAGAAAACATAGGCAGTAAGCTCTCCGACATCTCTCGGAGCAATATATTTGCTGATTTATCTCCATGGGGAAGTGAAATAAAAGACAGGATAAACAAATGGAACTATATCAAACTAAAAAGCTTTTGCACAGCTAAAGACAACAAGAACAGAATAAAAAGACAAACTACACAATGGGAGAACATATTTGACAATACGTCTGATAAGGGGTTAATAACCAAAATTTATAAAGAACTAGTAAATCTCAACACCAGGAAGACAAAAAATCCAATCAAAAAATGGGCAAAAGAGATGAATAGACACTTCTCCCAAGAGGACATACAGATGGCCAACAGGCATATGAAAAAATGCTCAACATCACTAATCATTAGAGAAATGCAAATTAAAACCACAATGAGATATCACTTCACACCAGTCAGAATGGCGCTCATCAAGAAAACAACACAGAATAAGTGCTGGCGAGGATGTGGAGGAAAGGGAACCCTACTGCACTGCTGGTGGGAATGCAGACTGGTGCAGCCTCTGTGGAAAACAGTATGGAGATTCCTCAAAAAACTGAAAATCGAACTGCCTTTTGACCCAGCTATCCCACTTTTAGGAATATACCCCAAGGACACCATAGAACGGCTCGAAAAGGAGAAATGCACCCCCATGTTTGTGGCAGCATTGTTCACAATAACGAAGATCTGGAAACAACCCAAGTGTCCGTCAGAGGACGAGTGGATTAAAAACCTTTGGTACATATATACTATGGAGTACTACTCAGCCATAAGAAATGATGACATCAGATCATTTACAATAACATGGATGGACCTTGATAACATTATATGGAGTGAAATAAGTAAATCAGAAAAAAAACTAAGAACTATATGAATCCATACATAGAAGGGACATAAAAATGAGACTCAGAGACATGAACAAGAATGTGATGGCAACAGAGGTGGGGGGTGGGGGGAGGGGGGATGGGGTGAATGAGAGAGGGGTTGGGGGAGGGGAGGGGCACAAAGAAAACCAGATAGAAGGTGACAGAAGACAATTTAACTTTGGGGGAGGGGTATACAGCACAATCAAATGTCAAAATAATCTAGAGATGTTTTCTCTCAACATATGTACCCTGATTTATCAATGTCACTGCATTAAATTTAATAAATAAATTTAAAAAAAATCCCCTACTATGGCTGTATTGCTGTCCATCTCTCCCTTTATGTCCATCAAGATTTGCTTTATATATTTAGGTGCTCCTGGATTGAGTGCATAAATGTTTATAGGTGTTATATCTTACTGTTGGATTGCTCACTTTATTATGATGTGGTGTCCTTCTTTATCTCTCACTATAGACTTTGTTTTAAAGTCTATTTTTTCAGATACAACTATTGCTAACCCAGCTTTTCTTCCTTTCCATTTGCATGAAATATCTTTTTCTATCCCTTTACTTTTAGTCTGTGTGTATCTTTTGTTCTGAGGTGGGTCTCTTATAGACAGCATATAAATGGCTCTTGCTTTCTTATCCACTCAACTACCCTATGTTTTTTTTTAATTGATGGAAATTGCCTTATATATTTTTTAAATTATTTTTATTTATTTATTCATGTTAGAGGAGAGAGAGAGAGAGAAGAGGGGAGGAGCAGAAAGCATCAACTCCCATATGTGTCTTGACCAGGCAAGCCCAGGGTTTTGAACCAGCGACCTCAGCGTTCCAGGTCGATGCTTGATCCACTGCGCCACCACAGGCCAAGCCCCTATGTCTTTTGATTGGAGCATTTAAACCATTCACATTTAAAGAAATTATTGATAGGTATGTATTTATTGCCATTTTATTTTTTTAACTACGTTTCTGGGTTTTACTTTCTTAAAACAGGCTCATTAACATTTCTTATAACACTAGTTTGGTGGTAACAAACTGTTTTATATTTTTCTTGTCTAAGAAGCTCTTTATTTCTGCTTCAACTTTAAATGATAACCTTGCTGGGTAAAGTAGTCTTGGTTGTAAGTCCTTGTTTTTCATCACTTTGAATATTTCATGCAAATCTCTTCTGGCCTAAAATGTTTCTGTTCATTAATCAGCTGACAGCCTTATGGGAGCTCCCTTGTAAGTAACTAACATTTTTTTTTTCTTGCTGCTTTTAAGATTTTCTCTTTGTATTTAACTTTTGCCAATTTAATTATTATGTGTCTTGGTGTGGGCATCTTTTGCCCATCTTGTTTGGCACTCTCTGTGCTTCCTGTACTTGTATGTCTTTTTCCTTCTTCAGGTTATGAAAATTTGTAGTCATTACTTCTTCAAATAGGTTCTCAATCCCATGCTGTCTGTCTTCTTCTTCTAGTACCCCTGTGATATGGATGTTGTTATGCCTCATGCTGTTGCAAGTGTCCCTTAAAATATCCTCATTATTTTTCATTCTTTTTTCTTTTTGCTTCTCTAATTGGGTGTTTTTTTTCTACTTTATGTTCCTAATTGTTGAGTCAGTCTTCTGCTTCAATCAACCTACTGTTTATTCCTTCAAATGTATTCTTGATGTCAGATATTGTATTCCTCATTTCTAACTGGTTCCTTTTTATGGTTTCTATGTCCCTTTTTATGCTTGCTAGCTTGTTGGTTGAAGTTTTCACCTTGTCCCTTGAGCATCCATATAACCATTGCTCTAAACTCTATATCTGATAAGTTGCTTATCTCCATTTCATTTTGCTCCTTTTCTGAAGATTTCTCCTGTTCAGTCATTTAGAGCCTGTTTCTTTTTCTTTCCATTTGGGATGCCTCTTTGTGCTTGTTTCTATGTATTAGATAGGTCTGCTATGATTTCCAACATCTGTGGAGTGGTCTTATGTAGTAGGTGTTCCGTTAGGTCCAGTGGTACAGACTCCATCATCACTTGAGTTCTGCATTCCAGGAATGTCCCTTGTGTGGGTTATATGGGCCCTCTTTTTGTAATTGAGTCTTGATTGCTATTGGCCCATTGTGCATGGGATAGACCCTATTTGTTGCTGACTGTTATGGTCTAACTTGGTCAATTATTGTGAGTTGCTGTGCAGGTGCTGACCTCCAGAAACAGAACCTGCCTCAGCTGAGTTTGGTACCCAATGAGCTCTCCCTTTGGATATGCTGCTTGTAAAGATATTTGGAACTGGCTCTAATTTTAGAGGAAGTTGTCCCCTGGGCCTATTGGATCTGAGCCTCTTAAGAGGAAACTTGATGCTGGCCAATGTAAGATGATGCCTGTGATTGGCCCTCAGCAACCTGTTTAGAGCTGCAAGCAATCCATAGATTGTGGCTTCCTTCGTTGGGTTTAGGTGCATATGGGAGAACCAAGTAGTCCAGCTTTTATCAGCCCTGGGCCTAGGGAAAGGTTAGAAAAAGACCCAAGCCACCCTGAGATCTGCATCCAACTGCCTCCATTTGCAGGCTGCTTTTTAGGGTTGGACACTGAAAAAGCTTCTGGTAGAATCAGGAGGATGGGGCTAATGGATCTCCCTTGAGTAGGAGATGGCCATCAGGCTTCAGAAAAGATGGTGGGTGTGGCCTCCACCCCAGATCCACAGGTTTTGGTCTGTCCCAGATTCTTAATTTGACCTCAGCAGAGAAAAACCACTATGAGTTAGTGGATGGGACCTCAAGCCTAGAGATTTGGTCTGCCAACAGCCAGGACAGTAGTTCTATTGAATCTCCTATGAGAGGGAAACACCAGTCAGATTCTTGGGAAAGTGGTGAGAATAGCTCCAGCCTCAAAACCAAACAACTGAATCACTGTCATCCCCTGAGTCTGTCCAGACCTCTACTCCTTGCCCAAGGTCACTGACTTCTCAGCATGGACTAATTTCCTCAGGGTGGGGCAAGAAAGATTCTCCGGTGTGGACCAGCTGCTTTCCCTTAAGTAGATGCCAGAGGGAAGGGTGTGCTCTACCCACAAAAGATGGCAACTGTGGTATTGTAGAATGACTCAGCACAGGGGTTCTAGTGTTTGTTCCCCACATGTCTCCTCACAGAACCCTAACCCTTATATTTTCCTCACACATCTTTAGTCACTCAGCCCTCCCTCTACCAGAGCCCAGGGTAAGTAGTTATGAATGAGATTTGTACATTGGCCCTTGTGGTAGCCCAACAGAAAGACCCAGGATGTGGGCTCTGGTTAACAACATAAACCGCAGAGACAGTCCTGCTCCCCTGCATTTCTGGGCTGCTGAACTCAGCAACAGCTTCCATGTCTTTTTGGGCTACCTGACTCAGCAACTGAGATCACCTCACTGATGTAATAATGTTGACCCATATGCCACTATTGTTCCTAAGCTCTATATATGCTGCACCAGCACTGCTAGGTTAGGACTGCTTAGAATACAGCATGGAATAAAGAATTGCAGCATGTCTCCTCTTCCTCTGGCTCCTCGTGCTTTCTGCACCTTGGGAATCTCATCACCCAAACTATCCCTTGTGGAGCAGGTGGACGCTGACAGCCCTTTAAGAGTTTGTCTGCTTCTCTGCAGACTCCTGTCTATTTCTGGCAGACAGATAGATACCTCACCACTTTTCATAGCCAAATGCTATGTGGGTGCCTCTTCCTGGCTCTGGTGCCATAGGCTGAGGAGACTGGCTTGGTGTTTAGGCCCCTCCCTTATCATTGCTGTTCCCTCTCCATAGCTGAGATATCCCTCCAGAGCCTCAGCCACTGTTCCTGGAAGCAGGCCAGCCCTCTTTTATCTCCACCATTCCTACCACTCTTGATGTAACTTCTTCTCTGACTCCATGGTATAAGACTCCTCTGCATTTAGTCCAGAGTTGGTTTTCCAAGGTGATTATTCTTATATTTAGTTATAACTCTAGTTTGGTCCTGGGAGGAGGTGAGTGTAACATATGCCTACTCTGCCGCCATCTTGGATCCCCCTGTGCTTTTCATTCTTTATGCCTTAGCTGGATGTTTGGGATCTGTTCTGTAAATGCACATTATAGAAATAGTATTATTTAAAAAAGAAATTAGTCACAAATTTAGACAAAGTGTGTTTATGCACAGAAGGTGAAGCTTCTCCTCCCTGGCCTTTCAGGAATTCCCTACTCCCTCACTTTCCAGCTGCTGTGAATGCCCTAAACTCTGCCCTCTGGTTCTTCAAGACAGTATAATTATATTCTTCTAAGCTTTCTCCACTTCAGCTAGTATGTACCCGGGTCTGTGATCAGGAAACAAGCAAATGAACAAACACAAAACCGGCCATTTGAGAATGGAGCCACTAGGAGTTACACTGCAGAAATTAAGTTGGCAACCTTATCAAATAATTAGAAATGTGAGAGTGTGGGAGAAACCAAAGTTACACACACAGTGTGTCTCTTATCTGAAAACACATCCTCTCCCTTTACATACCCCAAAGCCAATTTATCTTTCTAAGCATAGTTAAAGCTTCCTTGGCCAGTCCACCTTTTCTTTCTCAAACATCAAGAAGTCACTGCTTTGGGTTGTGTGGAGTTTTTGTGAAATATATACCTTCGCTATACAAATTAATTTCAAATTCTCTAAAATGAAAAACATGCTTTATGTATCATTGCATAGTCACTGGGCCTATCACAGAGTAGGTTTTCCATAAAACTTTTTGATTAATTTATTTTCCCACTAATCTCACCTCACAGTGTCTCTGATAATCAAGGGATAGCAACTAAGCACCTCTAATCTTTACCATGCTTTCTTAATTCATCCTGAATCTCCTCTTAGAAGCAATTGCTACTATTGTTATCAAGCATTCTGGTCAGTTTATAAAGTTTTAGGTTTTGCCAAATTTATCTATTCTTAAAGGGACAGAAGAAATGTTATACTGAGAATAAGAAATCACTCTTTTTCAGTAGCTAAGGACTTGATAAAATAAATATACTAGACCGGTAAGTAAGTTCCTACTAAATGGCTCTGGCAATGCTCTGCCTGTCTTTTATCAAAAAGAAGGGGAACAAAATAAAAACATTGTCTGTAGCCAGAAAGGTCTCCTTTTGGCCCATACCTGTTGATATTGGTGCAAAGAAAATCCTGTGCAGCTCTTTAAAATGCCCTAAATTGCAGGCATACCCCAAGGCTCATACCCCAAGGCTTCTGAGTACAAATAATAAAATGCTAAATTATAATAAATGGAGACTATGTACTTCTGGAAAGTTCCCAGAAGACAGCAAATGGAGATAGTACAAAACCCCAAAGCAATAGTAACAGAAAGAAAAGCCGAAGTGGCTGGGGTCTCAGAGCCTTGAAGAGTTCCCAGTGAGGCCAATGGAGACAGAAGCTAGAAGCCTATATGAGAAAAGTCCAGGGCCCTGGCTGGTTGGCTCAGTGGTAGAGCATCAGCCCAGTGTGTGGATGTCTCAGGTTTGATTCCCAGTCAGGGCACACAGGAGAAGTGACCATCTGCTTCTCCACCTCTCCCCTTTCTCTCTCTGTCCCTCTCTCTCTTCCACTCCTACAGTCATGGCTTGATTGGTTGGAGTACATCAGCCCCAGGCACTGAGGATGGCTCTATTGAGCTACCACCTCAGGCACTAGGAAGAGCTCAGTTGGGAGCATGGGCCCAGAGGGCAGAGAATTGGCCCCAGATGGGGATTGTCGGGTGAATCCCGGTCAGGGCACATGTAAAACTCTGTCTCTCTCTATCTCTCCTCCTTTCACTTGGAAAAGAAGAAAAAAATAAATAAATAAAAGAGAAAATCCCAGGACTAGCTGGCAACTTGATGGAGCCTCTTCAAAAGCCATACACACACATACATATATACACACACTTTATCCCCTCCTACAGTGAATGGAATACATGGCATCCTCATTCCGTTTATATCTTCATAATGCCACAGTTGGTCTAATTGAAGGCAGATAATATTTTAGAAACCTCTATAAATTCAGGATGGGATTTAAGAGTCAAAGTAAACATGGTACAAGAGCAGGAGTAGGGCACGAATGAATGGTTGTCGCCCCCTCCTCAGCACCATAGCTCCACCCCCACTTCTGTCCCAGGTGTACAGATCACAGCCCTGAAGTTTCCCTGCTGGGCCTGTGTCCATTCTTTATTAAACAGCCCCTGTAGGAAGAACAGATGCATTCTGCATCCCTGAAGCCTCCACAACCCTGGGGTGAGGTCAGTTAAACGCCGAGATGTGATTTGTGTCCTAGTCTCACTCCATTACCAGTCTGAGGGCTCCATGAAAATGGATATTCCACCTGAGTCACCTGGCATCACTGGGCCTGGCAACACAGAGCTTGGGACACAGTCAGCACACAATGCAATGTGCCTTCCTAGCTTTGTGCCTCAGTTTCCTCATCTTTAAATAGAGATACTTAAAATACTTAACTCACAGGAGCTCATTGTTATGATATATTAAATGAATTTAAGCATTTAAAATATTAAAATAATCCTAGGTCATATTAAATGTCCAATAAGTGCTATTTATTATCATAATAGTTATTACTAAGATTATTAAATTAGATCATCACAAATGGTCTTTTATTTTAACAGTTATAATTTTTAAGAACACCTATTCAGACATCTATTTTAACATTTATCCCCTGATTGAAATCAAAATTTCACATCAAGATAAAATATCTTCTGTGAAATGTTTTCTTCTTCCTGATCTTTCAGAATATACAACCTCTGTGGGGAGGAACAACAAAGACTAAAAGCGCCTTGGTCCACGCTGTGCTCGGGTTTCCCCAGGCCGGGGGGGGGGGGGGGGGGGGGGGGCTGGGAAACTCCCAGAGGCACCAGAGCTAAGACAGAAGCTGTGAGAGAAAGGAGACAACAAGAGGGATAAGGGCAAACTTCTGTGGGGTTTTCATCTATAAAAGGAAGTGGCTGGTATTCAGGATTTCTAACATGTTCTCCCTTTAAACAAGTCATAGCTCATTTAGGAAGATAACTTGGTTGAACTGAAAATGTTATCTAAGCTCAGGATTGCCAGTTGTTAGGGTAAAAGCCAGCTCCCCTGGCTGTGCTGTGGAGGCTAGCCTTCCGACTCCCTGGGCTTCCGTTCTCTGCCCTGCCAAAGGGATGGAGCAGGGAGACTGAGGAGGCTCTTGTGCATCTTGGCTCACAAGGAGGAGGGCCAGACTGCTCTCCATTCCTCGGTGAGAGTCCAGAGAGTCTCATGGCTGGGAGTTAAGTCAGAGATACGATGACTGCAGTCAACAGCTACAAAGTTTGTGTAACCTACAAACTTCTGTCCAGCTGTTCTTTCTGCCCCTGTACCTTGGTGTTAGATGTAGACAAGTTCTTCATACAAAATGTCTTTGTTCCTGCAGTTTATGTGTGTGTGCACATGTGTGTACATGTGCCCACAAACATGAGTGAACACAGGCAGGCATGGCATATTCAGAGCAATCCTACCCAAGCCTTTCAAATGGCTGCTGTGAAAAGATCGTCAGATTAGAGGAAAGCCCAGCTCTATGTATACTGCTTACAAAAATTAGGGGATATTTAAAAATAAATATGAAGCTATAAAATATCCCCTAATTTTTGTGAGCAGTGTAGCTTCAAAAAAAACCCACCTAGAAAAAAACCCACAGTACAGAAAGACGGAAAACAAGAACCTGGAAAAGGCACACTAAATACTAAGGAAAGGAAAGTTGATATAACTAAGTATCAAATGTACTTGAAAACAAAAAATATTATTAGACATGAAGAAATGTGTTATGCCCATTTTACAAGTAAAGAAAATTGCAGAATTCTACCTAGACTTTTTCTTATGCCACTCGCACCCCCGGCCTGTTTGCTCGTCAGCCCTGAGACAGAGAAGCGGTTTTCCTTGCCTGCTTGCTGGTCTGCTGCTGTGAGACTTTCATAAATGGAACAGTCCACCATCCTCTGGCTCCACAGTTCCTCTGCCAGAATCCAATGGGAACCTGCATGACCATGGCCACCAGCCTAACAAATGCAAATGAGACCTTGCATGTGATGTAACTCCTGACTCAGATGGTACCCAGATTCCTGCTTGCCCAGTGCAGCAAGTGAGCCCCGACAGCACCGCCCCTGGTGTGCCCTCCCTCTTTGCTCTAACTGCCGGGAAGAGGAGGATGGCCCGTGGGTATCTTCACTCAGCCTCCCCACCTTTCCCTTCCGCTCCTCTCATCTAACTTTTCAAATGGAAAGAAAGAGGAAAGGTGAGATGTTTTGGCTGATCTCCAAGTCAGAAAAAGAAAGATCTGCTGTCTTAGCAGGAAGAGTAAAAAAATCTCCTACCCAGAGGTGAATAATGAGGTGTTTTGCTTGCTCATAGACTCGAAGAAAAATATTTATTTTATTGAGAAGCTTCCCAGGGCTCTGGGGTCCTTAAGTGGAAGAAACTAGCTCATTGACCTCCTATTGGCTGTTTGGGGAAATCTAGAGAATTCAAACATAGAAAAGCCGCAAGGAGAAACAGCCTCCTGCCTGCTGTGCCTTCCAGCCTCAGTGTAAGCAATGGCAGGAGGAAAGATGGCTCCTTAGACCAGGGGCCACGGGGACTTGGGGGCTGGGGGGCCTGTCACGGAGTGTGCGAGCAGCCCCCACAAGGAGAATAAACTTTAGAGAGCTGTGAGCCCTTGGCTGAGTGGTGAAACCATGGCCATGACTGCTGAGGTGAGACTACACAGAAGGAAATTCCTTATACCTAGATCAGTTGCAAAGCAGGCAGTGTCGCTGTTGGGCTCCCAGAGAGATACTGGGGAATGTGCTGGAAAGATGCTCATTAATGCAGAAAGGGGATGGTGCTGGTAGTGGAGACTAAGCTATGTCTACTGGGGAAGGGAGGACTCCATTTATGAAGCAATACCAGGAGAGGGGAGGAGCTGTTGCAGCCAAGAGGGGAGACACAGGTGGGGCTCCAGGGTGAGAACTCAAACCAGGCTCTTGAATAATTTTTTGGCAACGAAATGCCTACTTAGAGTGAGCATGGAATAGCTGGCTCTCTACCTGGAATCCTCATCTGACCCATTTGTCAGGGGAATGTCAAGTGTTGGGGGCTGTAGAACGACTCTCTTGAGGAAAGGTGCAACAGGGAAGTTGTTTGAGGTTCATAAACTCTGATCAGAATATTAGTTTCAACAATGTGGCAACAAACCATGCCTTGTTGACTCTAAAAAAGGGATTTTGTAGATCTCTAGTGATAAAAAATTAGACAAAAGAGAGAAATCCAAGTCTTTCTTAAACAAATTAATTTAGTCCAAAGGTTGTAACTTAATGTTCCATTAAGGGTTAAAATAAAACTGGCTCTAGAAATATTATGTTTATACCTGTATCTCCATCTCTATCTATGTCTACATCTGCAGGGCATGTATCCTTCAGTCTTCCATTTCAACGTGGTCTCCATCACTTCCTTGCAGTGTATATTACTTACCTGCTGGGCATTGTATGTTTTTGAGCCTATTATCCATTGTAATTTTACTTCAATTCCTTTTCCTTTGTTTTATGAGGGCACCAGGACCCAGAGAATTAGAAGCAGAGATGCTTTTATTTTAGGGTGCCGTCCCCCGTGATGTGTCCCTTTCTCAATTGTAAACAAATATCTATATTATTCCTTCTGGCTTGCCAAGGTTTCTATTTCTGTGCTAAGAATTGAGTCATTTTCTATCTAGAAATTCTGACAGCACCATCTCCTCCCTTGCACTGGCTTGGAATGGCATTGTCCTTTTGTAGACCAAGCCCCTGGTAAACGTTCCAGACCTGAATGAAAGTCTTCCATCTGGGTCCCTCTGACCTTTCCAACATTTGTCAAGTTCCATCAGGTTGTAAGAAAAGTAATAGCCCCTTTTCTCTCTTCTGTCCTCACAATTTATCTCCTGATCCTCAATTCAAGTCTATTACCTTTGAAAGGATCATGAAGAATTGTTTTCCTTTTGTCAAATCTCAATTGAAACAAATACTCTTATTTAAGCTTCAGCCTGAGACTTAACTGGCTTCATCTCTAGTATCACCTGTTAAATGCTCCTTATGGCAGTTAAGTTACTGGCAATATCTTGTAAGTTCATTTTTTGTTGTTGTTAATTAGATATCTTTACTTTAGTACCCTTTACTAACCAAAATTAAAGGGCACTTGGATCAAATGTTATATAGATGGGGCTCACTTACTGGCCTTCAGACACATGTCCATCAGCTCTAAGGGCTGTGCTCTCGAGGCTCCCAGAGAAAGACAGGAAGTGAGCCAGTGTCTGACCTCACAGCATACCTTTTGTACCTCCCATATATGATGAGAAAACAAATATTTGTGTTGCACAAATGAATGAATAATTGAATGAGTTAGTGAATAAGCACATAAATGAATGCATGAATGAATAAACAGAAGAAAACAGCAAATTGAAATAGACTATAATTAATCAGTTAAATTGTCTGAATCCTCAATTCTGTACCCCTGTAGTTTAGAAAAGAATCCTGCCGAGCATTGCTTAGGGAAGTACACAGTTTTGTTGCAGTAAGAAAACTTAGAATTCAGTTTGTTATGTTCATTATTTTCCTTGTACCATGATGTCAGCTGTTGCTTCCATGTGCTTTAAATCAAAGTCACCCAGACAAGGGAAGAAACAGGGAAGAGGCCAGGCCTCTGACCCCAGCACAGCAGTCTCGCCAGCACCCCGGGAACTCTCTCCAACTAGAAGATGTCTGGAATTTTTTAATCTAGAGGTACAGGTATTCCAAGAGCCCCCTGAAACTCTGTTTTTGAAGTGTTCATCTCTTTTTAATTCCTAATGCTGATGCCAATCTATGAGGGATACTGCACATTTTAAACAAAATTTTTGACTGGCACTGTATACTTGGAGAACAGTTAATAAATAAAGACTTCTTTAAAACACAGAACTGACAGAAAAATTATTACTTATCAAGCTGCTTTGGCACCAACAGAAAGGTTTGCATTATGCCTAATGGTCAAAAGCCTGAAGTCATTCAAAAATCTAAAATCTTGTCCTAAAAAACTATGTTCTCCTTCAAGAAAAAAAAAAAAAGACTTGTTTAAACCAAAGGACAGATGGCAAGGAGCAGAGAAAACTGATGTGATTTGAGTACAAGTGTTTCTGAGATGGAAGGAGAGCGTTAAGCAGGGGAAGGCCATCTGATAAGCCAGGATGGAAAATGGAAGTTACTGTGTCATCTGGTCCACTGGTGGCTGTGGGCAAATCCTCGCCACAGTGCACCAACTCCAAAAAAGGCCACTGCGTACTCTCAGTGGATTCCGATCTGGCTAGGTGAAGTCCACAGCACCTTCATGAGCACTGACAGCTTGACTGACAAACAGGTGGCTCAGGTATGGACAGCACAGACACCTGGCCTGCCGCCTCACTGATCTCATCAGCACTTTCAGGAAGGATACAAAAATATCTTTTCAAGGAAACAAAGACAAGGGGGAAAAAAAGAGGAACACCCCTTCCTGAAGAAAATAAAAAGCAGTCATAGAATTTGCTTTGGTTAGAGCCCTTCCCCTTAATGCCAGTTAGATTCAGGCTCTCCTGTTAGGGTGACTTGGACCTAGGGCTGTCTTGTATTTACAGACCAGTATGGGCTCCAACTTGTCATCAAGTTGTGACCTCTTTCTGCCTTCTCCTGGCTGCCCCAGAAGCATGGACTTTGCATGAACTTACAGCCCATGTTCCTGAGCCGTGTTCTCCCAGCCTGTGGCTCCTAGCTCACCTTCCTGAGCTAGGAACCTTCAAGGTCTCAAGAAGCAGTCTGTATCTGACTTGCCCAGTTATAACTCGTGGCTGGAAGACTGCAAACACAGACCAGGCACTCAAATATTTCTTGAGTGAGTTGACTAAATTTTAAAAATGCATGAATGAAAATTCCTGTAACATTTGACTGTAAACCACTTCAGGAGTCTCGAATTCACCATCTCACAACCTAACCAGAGCCAGATGAACACGCACTTTGTCTATACTTTGTACAACAATTGCCACTTTGATTTATTATAGGTAATTGTATTTAACTTAGTAATGAGCTCTTCAGAGCAGAGCCATTCAACACAAACATATTAGATGCTAAATGTTCTAAGATTTTTTACACAATAAAGAAATAAATTGTGCTTATGCTGTTTTCTGCAACGTGGATGTTGGTTGGAAGCAGTAGTGGGAGAGGCCGTGTGTGGGGCTGGAAGGCATGGGGAGTGGGTCGAAGTGGTTGAATAGTAGATAATCATTATAATAGCCCATGTGTATTGAGTGCTTAAAACAGATGTATAACAGGTACAAGCATTACCTCAATTTCTTCAAGACCCTCCTGAAATAGGCATTATTTTTATGTCCGTTTTAAACATGAGAAAACCAGCCCAGGCTCTGAGTGGTTAAGTAACTAGCAAAGCAAAAGAGCCAGGACAACCTTTGTGGTTGTAGAACTAATTTCTCTCTCTCTCTCTCTCTCTCTCTCTCTCTCTCTCGTGAGTGTGCACACACACACATGTGTGCGTGCATTTTGGCTGAATTTATCTTTTAGTGATGAGTTCTCTATTACTTGGAAAACATCGCACATGTGTAACTATTTTATCGAATGAACTGGACTTGATAACGTGCAACCGAAAGAGTAAATGTACTCTTCCTTCTGTCGTCCCTACAGAATCACGCTGGATTAGTCTTCTCTATCCCTGCAATAAAATTTTGGAAAGTCTTAAAGCTGTCCAAGCTCATTTTGATCACAAAAGCTACCTCAATTTAATAATTGAGTCCAAAGACATCCAATGCACGGTAACCACCAAAGTGCCAAGCTTTGTTCAACTTTCACACTCCCTTAAGCCCAAGTCTGCTCTCTCTGGGCTCAGCCCGAGGTGTGGCATTAGGGTTCCCAGCTGGCTTCCCCGTCTCCTCGCTCTGCTCATTTCCTGTTCTCTGCCCCTGCCCAGAATGAGAGGGGATTAGAAGGAAATGACATCATTTTTCATGGAGGCTTGAAGTGTAATCTGGAGATGGCACCCTCTGGGTGGCAGATGTACACTTGCTAACCTTTTGCTTGTATTTGGCTTGATAAAGTCCCACCCTTTATTGAGAACGGCAGTGAGTGAGGCCCTTCCAAGCACGGGCTCTGGAGCCAGACTGCTTGCTCTGCACTTGCTGCTTGTGTGACTTTGGGCCAGTGAGTTGAACTCTCTGTGCCTTGCTATTCTCATGTGAAAAGTGGAGTTGGTGGCTGAACCCTCCCAGGAGTGTTCAGGGAGTCAGATCATTGCATCAGCGCAGCCAGAGCGATGTCCTGACGGTGTTTGACAAGAGTCAGCTATTAAGGTCATATTGCACTGCTGTCAAACTTTGTTTTCCTATCAAACATCTTTCTGCCAGTCTATTGGCTTTTTATCCAAGATACTCGCTCATGTTGCTTTTAACTTTCTACTTCCCTTTCCTTATAGATTCTAGAACCATAAATGGGTAACTCCAGCTGGTTGGTGGCTAGAAGCACAGACTACAGCAATGCCCAAGAGCAGACAATCAGCCTACGCCAGGGAGCCCCTTGGAGGCTGTTTTTAACCTGGTATTACTGGGGTGGAGCAGCAGCATAAGGGTCAAGCCACCCTGCTTCCAGAAGGGAGCACGGGGCCCCCTCTGCAGGACCTGCTGAGAGGTTCCTGAAACTGCTTCATCATAGGCAGGGACTACCTTCGTCCAGCCTGCAGAGCAGTCAGGTTGGAGGGGCTGGAAGGACATTTGTAGATTACTGAGGATTTCCCTTTCTTTCTTCTTATTTCAGAGTAGATGAGAGAAGCCTGGGGGGCGGGGAGGCTCCCCAGAAAACCTGTCAGGAGCCCGATAGAACTGAGGGACCCTGAAATCTGGTGTTTCTGCCTGAGGGTGACTAAAACCAAGGCTGGAACTGGTCACCTGCTGCCACACCCGGGAGTGGCCTCTCTCCTCCTCATGCGGAGGAGGGTGACCCTGGGCCCGACTGAGCCCTCCACAGGCAGAGCGGGCCTGCCTGCGAGTGTTTCCAGGGAGTTTGTTTGAAGGAGGAAAATCCCTCACAGTGAAGACTGGATATAGGTTGTTTCTGGAAAGGAAGTCTTAGGTGGTCCCAGGAGGAGAGACTTTGCTCAGATCAAGGGAGATGCAATGAGAGGTCCCTGCAGAAGCCCCCCCCCCACCCCCCACACATACTTTTTGCACTCTCTTTTTTTTATTGTTTAAAAAATTAAATTTAACAGGGTGACATTGATCCACAAGTGCACATAGGTTTCAGGTAAACATTTCTATAGTGCTTGAACAGTTAATTATGTTGTGTGCCCATCACCCAAAGTCAAATCATTTTCTGTCACCTTATATTTGTCCCTCTTTCACCTTTCCGCCCACTCCCTCCCTCCCCCCTCCCCCAGCAACCCTTCCCCCTGGTAACCACTGCACTGTTATGTCTGAAAGGCTCAGGCAAAATTGGAGGCTACCAACCTCATCTCATATTGCCCATAGTAAGATACCTAAAAACTCCAACAGATAAGAATAACAGTACTGATAGCAAATTTAGAGACAATATTCTAGAGCAGAAAAACAACTGGACAGGGTATCAAGAGACAGGGAGTGGCTTCCTTTCTCCTTGGCTATTTCATTGTGTCACTTTGCACCGTGTACCTTCTCCCTCTCAGTGTATTTCTCTATCTGTACACTAGGCATGCCGATGCTTAGAGTATTTGCCTCACTGGAATATTTGGAAGTAATTTTGAATCAGTTTTTATATTTACAGTGCCCCTACAGGAGGCTTTTAAAAACAAAAGATAACAAGCCAACCCTTTATCAAGAGACTGCGGAAGGCCCCTCTATCATGAGAAATGTAGGATTATTCTCCACATGGATTGGCAAACTATGGTCTATTTTTGTATAGGCCATAAGTTGAAAAAAAATCTTTATTTTTTAATAGGACTGCAAAAATATATACATACATACATAATAAAGTAATAATATATAGGTTGTGGCAAAAGTAGCTTTACAGTTGTGAGTACATAAACCATAGTTTGTTCTTGTATTGTTACCTATTAATTATTATATTAGTTTTTATATAAAAAACTGTAAACCTGCTTTTGCCCCACTCTGTCTGACACAGTGACAGTATAGGTAGGTGGCCTGCAAATCCTAAAATATTACTATCTGTCCCCTTTGCTGACCCCTGGCTGAACAGAAGTTTTCACACGTGTCATCTTGAGGATCTCAGAGACCACTAAAGAGCAGTCACGTGTCTAGGCCACCGACTACACGGTAATACTCCGAGTCTCCCCTCAGAATCCCCTAAACAAAATAACTCTGCATTTTTTTAAATTTGGGTTTGGTGCTAATATACTGTTTTACAAGGATGCTACCACAAAAAGAAAACTGAAAATTAGTGGTGTGGGCTAGAGGAAATTGTTGTAGGCCTGTAATTAAGCAGCTTGGACACCAGGAAGAAAGAAGCAGAGGCTGGTAGTGGTGTTCAGGACCAACCAGACGAGGAGAAACTCACATGTGCGTGAGACTCTGAGGGAGCAACAGGAGTGAGGTTGACAGACAGGGCAGGGGAGAGTCGTGGGACTTCACACCAGATGAACTGCTAGGTCTTACTCAATAAATGAAGTTACCACGCAGGAGGAAGATGGAAACCGAGGACAATGCCAGGACTTCAAAAGCGGGATGCTGGAGGAAAAGGTTTCTGCTGGTGGAAGAGGATACCTGGCTTGAATGACGAGACGTTGGCATGAATTCCATATGTACACTTGATTACAGACCCTTAGAAGCTGATGGCTGGCCCTTCTGTTGCCCAGCCTGAGGCTCCCAGCACAGGAAAGAACGGGGCCACAGAGGCAAACTAACTTTGCATTCACAATTCAGCCAACGCTGGGCTTACCGTCGTGCATATCCAGTGACAAGATGGCTGGTAAACACTTTAATTCTCCTTTAGAGGACAGAGACCTGAGATTTGAGCCATATCCTTTCTTTTATCTCCTTTTTTCCTTGTTTTAGGGTAGGTTTTATCAACAGATAATAACAACAACAAGATTAGCTATTTTGTCTTTAAATCTGAAATTATGTTCCAATTTTGTACTTTTATTTCTGTCTCTTTTCCCACAAACAAAGGGTCTCATAACTTTCCCTTACCTTCGGAGGCAGTTACCAGCTAGAATAGGTCCCTGGTACTGGATTCGATCTCTGGGAGAGAATATAAACCTTCAGCCAGAAGACTTTATTTTCTTCAACTCCTTTGATCAGTGCCTATGTCAGCAGGGTACGATTACAAGAGACTTTATTACATCTTTTCCAATGTTGGCAAGTTCTGAATCTTAAAGAGAACTTACTTTGTAATACAAAGATTAAAGTGCTCCATAGAATACTAAAAAGGGGAAGGTAAAAAAAACAAACAAAAAAACCCAAAACTAAGTCATCAAGAAAAGTTTTTAAAAACCCTCTCTGCGTACGCCTGTTTGAAGAGCCCATATTATGTACTTGGCATTTACTTTAATTATTAACACTGAAAGAAAATGTTCCTTCTACACATAGAAACTTCAAAGGGTAAACAGTCACCAGGGTTCAGATACTGCTCTCTTAAAGTGCTGTAAGTGCTATCATAATAGCAGTTGAAGCATGGCAGCTATTTGGAGGTTTGGTTATTATTGTTTGTTTTGTTTTATTTTACTCAGTAATTGCAAAGTGCTTTATAAGAAAAAAATCAATAAATCTTCTACCCAACTGGGGCAAAGAGAGACACAAACTATGACTTGGCCCCAGGTCATTCTGCCAACATTCAGAGAATGGCCTGCTCTCTGCACTCATTGAGGATCGCGCTTCCAAGGGAAGAATGATGGAGGAATGTGAGTGGCAGCTCTGCATGATAAATATCTGAGACACACCAAAGATACCAATGCCAGGAGGAGAGGGATTGATTAACGAAACTCAAAGGTGGAAAAGAGCTTGGAAAACTGCAAAGAATCCTTGGATGTCCTGTAAGTGGCTCACGGTTCCTCAAAGCATTCCTCATCATCGGTGTGATTTGAACCTACACTCAAGGAATATCAGCCCTCCTTCCCCAGAAACACGAGAATGAATGACCTGTTAGTTATTTATTTTTACTTCCCCATCTGCAGTACAAGGTGGCTGAAGTCAGACTTGCTGGTATGCAACAACTGCTCAGCAGTCAGAGAAGCAGTGTCAGGTAGCACTGACCTCTTGGAAAAGGTCATTGTCATCTTTTAAGTTATGAGGTAATTATTTTTCTATCTAGCTCATATTTGGCCAGATTTCCGTGCGCTCCTTAAACATCCATTTTACCTAGAATGCCCTTTACCTTAGCTGAACAGGTTTTTGTTTTCTGTTTTTTCCAACTGTGGGCTCATGACCTTATCTCTGGCACTCAGATTCTACCTATATCTCCAAGAGTAACCTAAATTTGAGAATGTAACTTTTATTCTCAAATATCCCTGCAAGTTGCCAGGAGACCTGTCACTAGAAATCCTATAAGTCACCTGCATGGATTGGTTGGGAAACAGTACACACTTACATGCGCGCGCGCGCACACACACACACACACACACACACACACACACACACCAAGTACACGCTCAACATTGGTGCTTTTCCATGATTAGATTATGGTGAATTATTTTGAAGGTGGCAGAAGAATGAAGAAATATGAGACATGAACAACACTGTGCATTTGCTCACTAATTAATTCATTCTAAAATTTTATTGAGTTTGTAAACTCAAAATACTCACTCATACAGCCTTGCTACTCAATGAACTTGATCATACAAAGTTCAGCAGAAGCAATTGTCTAACGACATCAAGTGTCACGTATTGAAAATCTCAACTAGCCAAACCTTCCAACCCCCTCTCTTTTCTTCAATATTTTGCCTTCATTTTTAGATGAACGGAGAATATTAGGCTCATCTTTTCTTCTAATACTGCCAGTCTAATTTTAGGCTTCCTAGTCTTAATAATGCCCCTTTTATTGGTGTCATCATTGCTATTGTCATTGTCATCAATAAATATTTATGAAGAAACCACTGAGTATCTTCTCGTACTGAACCAAAATTCTTAAGAATTTTAAAACCCAGTCCTGCTTTCTGCAGCTGGAAAAGTAGGTGTTAAAAGGTGAGCTGAATTATGGCACAGAGCTGTTAAGTGCCATAAGCTACAGAGATGACCAAACGGGGGGGAAAAAAGTATACTCGTGTATAATCAGTTATTTGGGATTTATGGAAAATACACTCTTTTTTCTGCTAATGACAAGCCAGGAAATAGCTATTTTCTGTTTCTCCCACAGAAATCTCTGCATACAAATAATTCAAACAAAACTAAATTTTCAAACCTCACACTTTCCCAGGGGAATCATCTTCTATTAGAAATAGTCACTTCAAAGGATTAAATAAATGTGGGGTGTTTTTTTTTAAACACTGAAGCTATTTATATTTGTGTGTGCACATTCACTAAATGATTCTGATTAGATTCGGGGACTTGATCCTGTCAGGAGTGCCATGAAAGTGTGAAACTTCACAGCACAGAAACATCCACCAATTAGTGACAGAAAATGGCTAGGTGTTCAAACCCCCCAAACAAACTTCAAGTCAGATGAATTTCCAACTGAAACTCAAGAAATGATAGAAGAAGTTTGTTTTCATGTGGAGCCTCTTTCTCAGCAATATCAAGGTCTTTTAAAGACATACTAGTTTCTGACAAATGTCATTTAACAACAATAATAACCTGACATTTTCTTTAGAAGCTTACCAAAGTTTACAAAATGCTTTCTCGTCCAATATTTTATGTATGTCCTCTTTAGACACTTCTATGAGTTTGACCTTGTTATTTTTCTTGTTTATGATCAGAAATTTAAAACTCAAGCTCAGTAAGAAACACACAGCTAAAACATGGAAGACAGAATCTTGGAGCCAGATTTTATTTTACTATATTGGAATTTGTCTTCAGCTATTTTGGCATGAAATTTTCAGATGGTTTTATGCTAAAGAGAATGGGATAAGCAATGGAATTGCTGGGAAAAGGAAACGGAATTATCCAGGATGATAGTACATGCATTACAGGTATTCTAGATTAACTGTGACTTTTTTACATCCCTTGATGCTAAGTTGAACTATATAAATAAAAAATGTAAATCAAATTGCTAACTACTCCCTTCTTCCTAACCATTAAAACCTTGCAATGTGAATAAACTAATAAAGACTTGAGATTCAGTTATTATCCAGGGCTGATCATCGTGGGTATGCGATGGTATATCTAGGCAACTGGTAATGATTTAGCACCCTCCCTGATAAATGAACACCTGCAATTAGATACTAAATGCTTTCTATAAGCCTGACTCTAAACTAGGCAGATTCGATAGTTTACCTCATTACAACACCACTCTGCCAGAAGCATCAGTCTGATTTTTTTCTTCTTCTTCTTCCCCCTCCTCCTCCTCCTCCCCTTCTCTTCCTCCTCCTCCTCCTCCTTCTTCTTCTTCTTTCTCTTCCTCCTCCTCCTCCTCTTCTTTTCTTCTTCTTCTTCTTCTTCTTCTTCTTCTTCTTATTAATATTCCTCTTCCTCCTCCTCCTCCTCCTCCTCCTCCTCCTCCTCTTCTTCTTCTTCTTCTTCTTCTTCTTCTTCTTCTTCTTCTTCTTCTTCTTCTTCTTCTTCTTTATTTTGGTACAGCTTAAGAACATTGCAAAATGTGGGACTGTGAAGCTCTGTAGCTCACACAGGCTGTAGCTATAGGGCAGGGGTCGGGAACCTATGGCTTGCAAGCCAGATGTGGCTCTTTTGATGGCTGCATCTGGCTCACAGACAAATCTTTAATAAAAAAAATAACATTAAAAATATAAAACATTTTCATGTATTACAATCCATTCATTTCCTACCACTCATGTTCATGGTTGCGGGTGGCTGGAGCCAATCACAGCTGTCCTCCGGGACAACACCAAATTTTTATTGGATAATGCGTAATGTACACGGGTCGTTGTATGGCTTTCATGGAATTACATTTTAAAATATGTCATGTTCATAGCTCTCTCAGCCAAAAAGGTTCCCAACCCCTGCTATAGGGGCATGTACTAGGAAATGCAGAAGCCAGCTGTATTTAGATAGAGGGGAGGGGCAGTAGGTATTCCATGAGGGGGCAATTATAATCTATTGTATAGCTATTGTAGGGGAGATTTTTTTTTAATCTGCTTATCTTCCATTTAGGCTTCATTTGCCTTTGACAAGACTTATCTCTTAGCATAGTTTTGCATAATACACAGCAGAATGCCAATGAAGCATGGATAGCTCTCAGTCCTAGAAATCCTTGGGAAATCATCAGTTCCCCACAGAGACTGGAGTCATTGGTTCCCTCCTGGGAGCTGCCTTTAGAAAGAATGATCTCAGAGGAATTTAGAAAAGCATTAGCTCTGTCAGTAAGCCCAGAGGGGAAAAGTAGAGACAAATTCTAGTTTCAATTCAATTCCATTCAATTCAGCAAGTATTTATTAAACCTAACACAGTCATCAGAATATGAAAGTAGAAGAAGACAGTCCTCTTCCTCAAGGAGTTTGCCATCTTAGGGTGAGAACAAAGAAGCTGATACTCAGCCTGAGCAAGGTACTCAACCTAGTGAGCCAGTTTCCTACAGAGTGACATACTTGCCCCAAAACAAGCTTGCCACTGCCATTTGGTCCACTGGACCAGCCCCTTCTACTCGCCCACCCTATTCTTTGAGCCTTTGCCCACATTGGCACATATTTGCAATTGTCTGGGATATATCTCAGTAGGTCTACAGAGATTTTCCAGCTGTTGTCTGCTGACGTCTTTCCTTTTACTCTATTCACAATAGTGTGTAGGCTCCCCTTCAATTGTTATGTACACTTTCTTAGCATCTGCAGCAATCACAGATAGCCATAGCACAGTGGTCCCTTAACACCACTGCTTTTCCTAATGCCTCGCTGGCTTCTCTCTCTTTTTTGAGGTTCTTGGAAAAGGCAGAGGATCTAGACTCTCCTTTTTTTTTTTTTTCAGTCTTTTTCACTCTGGTCCTACACATGGATCAAATTTCTTAATAGATAAAGCTAATAAAGAATGAGATTCCTTAGAACAAAGAGGGCCTGTCAGACGAGAGTAGTGACTCAGAAAAAAGGCTTAAGGACCAATTAAGAGGATGATTTTGAAGGGAGAAAAAATGACAACTTACTCTTTATCAATAAATAAGTGTGAGATGTGTGTGTAGATCAAAAAGTACTAGTTAGATTTACTTTATTTTCCTGAACTGGAAAACACTAGTTAGATAGATATATGTCAACTTCACACACAAATGCACACACACACACACAATGCAAATTACGTCCACCAGAAGTAGTCTTTCCTCTAAGGATAGTAGAGCCTATGCAAGAGGAGAGCCACATATATGTCTAAATATGTAAAAGCTTTAAACCATTTAAACAATAAACTAGATAAAATCTCTTTTATCCTCCTACCTTAACAAATATAATTCATAATGCCCTAAAAGATCAGATTTGAATTGAAAACTGTGGGATTCCTCTGAATTCTCCATTACAACCTGGCAGCAAAGAAAGAGCTGGTCAGTGGCTAGCCTGTGCCCCTTCTCTTCCTACCTCTGACCACAACACAGAGAGCCTCATGCACAAGTCTGTGGGCTCTCCACCCACCACCCCTGCATCATCTCAACCCCCGGTCCACAGCCTCCCTCAGTGCCCTGCAGGCCTAGTAGTCGCACATTGATGGCGTACATCCTTAGAAGGGCAGAGCAGGAAAGGGGCACTTTTCAGATGCAATAAGTGAGTTAAGAACCATTTGTGTGGAGAATTTGCAGATTCTAGGTAACTACAGAATGACCTCGAAAAGGGGGCAAAGACTCAGGGTGTGCACAGTCCTATGGCCCCACAGATTCTTTGCCCCATGGGAGAGGTAGGATCCTCTACCACCTCAGAAAGTGGTCGGTGGGTTAGCACCATCCACATCACCAGGGAGATTTGGAGTGCATTTGGACAGTGAAGTGAACGCACAGGAATGTTTAAGAAAAGCTGCTGTAAAATATGGAGCCTAAAAGCAGCCTATCTTGCCTGTGTCTAAGGTCAGTCCTGGCCATAGCAGCGTGCATGCCTCTGTCCTTTTCCTACCCCAAGGATAGACAGGGAGTACAACATCAATGTCCCGGGATTCCCCTCTGTTGCCTGGCCGGGCCCTGATATTGATCGGTGGCTAATGGTAAATCTGATTGCAGCTATGAGTCATTCAGCCACAAATGAGGCTACCCAGTTATTTCAGGTCCATTTTCCTGGCCTTTGAATGGATGTGGGGAGCCTCTGAGATTGTCACAAGAAACACAACTTCAATACTAAAGAACGCGCCTTCCTTTGTGAGGCCAATCCAAAGTAGGTCAAGAAACTCAAGCACAATCAAAGCATTTTAAACTGGCAATCAGCTCCCCATTATGGTTTGCAAATGCAGGCTTATCTCCTCCCTATTTAATTCCTTTCTGGAGGTGCAGGTAGAGAGAGGCCTACTTTATTCTGAAATGTCCTTGAGTCATAGCCCCTGGACTGCAGTTACTGAAAACATTACTGCTCTGACCACAGCTATGATTCTGAGCTAAAGGGTGTCTGTTATTGGAGGACCCTGCTGCTAGGCAACATTAAGAGTGCTAGAGGGACTTTAGAAAGATATTAAGATGCCTAAGATATGAAACAGTTCCCCTGACTATCATGGCTCTGATACACAGGTCCCTCAATGAAAAAAGTAGAGAGAAGCACAAACACCCTATAAGATAATAAAGACACTGACTTTGAAGATTATCTATTTTAGAAGGGTTTTCAGAAGGATCAGGAGGAAATGACCTTGAGTTAGAAAAAGTCGTCCATTTCTACAGGGATACCTCTTCTGGTTTAGGTAAGTCAGAAAGGTTGTTTGACATTTCTACATTTTTATCTTTGTAAGAACTCTATGTATGTTCCCAAAATTACAGGACTTTTCATTGGCATTCTCTAATTTATAACCAAATAGAGACATTTTGAAGATAGGGTTTTTGTTTTGATGTTTAGAGTGGAAAGACATGTTCCAGAAAGTCCATTTTTAGGAAAAAGATTATTTGATTAGTCATGGCTAATAGAACAGGTTGGCATAACTCAAAGTGGAAAGCAGGAACTTATCAAGATAACGTATTTCAGCCCAGATATGCCCTCGGTTGTCTGCCTGAAAATCCCAATCCAGCACACCAGTGGTTCTCAAAGGATAGACCCCAGACCAGTGCATCAACATCACTCAGAAATTGGTCAGACACACAAATTCTCAGACTGGATCAAAATCTCTAGAGAGATGGCCCAGCACTCTGTGATTCTGATGACAATAAATTTGAGAACCACTGCACTAGACCACTGGCTCTCAGGCCTGGATGCATATTAGAATAACTTGGGGAGCATGAAATAAGTCCCAGTGCAGGGTCTACCCTAGACAAATGAAGGCACAACCCACTGGGGTGGAGCCCAAGCTTCTCAGTTTCCAAAGCTCCCCAGGCGGCTCTAATATACAGCCAATGACTGAGAACCCCATGCTGAATAATTTTAGTTTAACAGATCTAGTTCTCCTGTACTTCTAAACAAACTTGCATCCAGGAATTGGTAGGCCATTTCAAAACAGAGGCATGTCATCAAAGACCTATGCCCTTGAGTTATGGTCCCAGAGTCAACCTGGACATTGGACATACCTAGCTTAAAACTTTGGTATTCCAGGCTACTGGGCATCATTTGTATAGCTACAATTATTTCAATCATAGTTAAAAAAAATGAAAAGGGAATTAAATTAGCTTGCAGTCTCTTTACATGTTTCTAGAGAACATGTCACCTGTCACTCGGAATGAGATGTGCTTCTTTCTCTCTCAGGATGTGGTATAATGAGGTCTCTCTCTTTCTCTGAGCTCTAAATGCAGAAATATATTTATGGCACAAAGGGAGATTTATGTATTTTCTAAAAATCCTGGCAGTCAGTAATAGCCTTGACTGACTCTCTAGGGCTCCAAATGCAACTAGATTGTATTTGGATATAAATCTGGATGTATTGTAATCTTAGCCCTGTTTCCCTCCATTAAAGTCCAGATGGGGCAAAGGAGTTTAGAGAACAAAAGTAATAAAGTTATTGATAAAATGCATAAAAAATAAAATACTAAGCTATAGAAGGCCGTTTCAGTATAATCTGTGCAAAATTCTCAGAATCAACATTGTAAGTACCATCTTGGTGGCTATGCTAATGAATTCTGGGATAACAGGGTTTCTGTACAATCACAGCTTGGTGGATAACATTGTTTCTCCTGACTGTCATAGAAAGTTTTAAGGAAAATATATTCAGTAAATGATTTGTCCCAGGGTAAAGAAATTATTCCAAAACTCTTTAACATCTGCCATCTGATTATTTCCTTTCTCATTGATCGTTTTATTAATAAAGTATTAATAAGAGAATGAAAAACTGAATATGGAACCAACACACTTCGTGCTCTAGTCTGTAATAGATGGGACATCCCAAGGTCTCAAGAAAGCTTGGGGTGAGGCATGTGGTAAACAGTTTCAGAATCACTCCGGCTCTGAGGTGTAGCATATATTCCACAGTAAAATATTATAAGCGCTCAACAAGAACTTAAAAGAGGGTGACACAAGGCAAGCTATGAAAATGTGCTAAATAAGTAACGTAATCACCATAGAAACCCAAAGAAGGGAGGTTCAAGCTGTATTCTAAATGGTACTTGAAACTCCCAGTTCCATAAGGCCCAGTCCCGACTACAGGTCTAAGCACTTTTGAACGTAATCTGTCCAAGACATATGCATCCTTCTGCAAAGTGGAATTCTGACAAATTGTCTTCACCAGCCATCAACTGGAAACAGCTGGAGGTTAATGACCACACACAGGAGAACACCAGCAAAGGCCCAAATCTGTGGAAGCTGAGTGGCAGAAACCCAAGGGCCATTGTAAGTGCCCTGGCAGCGGACGGTGGGTTGGCACTGTCATAAATTCCTATCTTCCTAGATGATGACCGATATTAGTTTTGGCCAATACCAGTTGGGAACCTGATTTAAAAACATAAAAAAAAGAAAAAATGGTATCTGTCCTACAGAGCAGAAGTAGGAGTAGCAAAAATAAATGCCCTAAAGACATTTCTTTCCAACTAAATTACATGCATTTACTTTCCCCGTGGGGGTCAGAACCGCAAAGCTGACTGACTTCAGAAGGATGCTGCCTGCTAATCCCACTCATGGCAAAGGTCCTTTAAAAGGCCACTGATGCCCCAAGCACTGATGAGTCTGCGAGTTGCGAGGCTTGAGGTGCGCTGCGCACGCTCCCGTTGGAACCCATTAGACAGCCTATAGATAGACCGCTCTGCGCAACCACAACCACAACCATACGTGCGCACACACCCCTCAAAAGTTTTTAAAAATTACTAAGCAATCACATAGACTCTCTGCTCTAACAACAAGGCTAATGGCAGCCCATCTGCAATTGATACAGTAGATTAGCGTGACACAAAGAGGGCTCAGCTGTTTAGCATCTGGCTCAAAGCTCCTCTAGATGTGAAATCCAATTGTGATTCATAGAAAATGATGGGGAAGGGTTGTGTTTTGTGCCACTCACACTGGGTCCTACACCCACCTATGCAGATGCAGGCCTTACTAAACCCTCAACCTGCATACACCAAAAGCTACAGAGATGCCATTGGAGAGAGATAGAGACTTCCAAATTTATGCATGACCATATTCATATACATGCATGTGCACGCAGGTGCACACACACACTAGGGTGAACTGCTGTCTCAGTTTGCCCAGGATGTCCCTGTTTTTACGCTAAAAGCCCTATGTCATGGGAAACTTCTCAGACCTGGTAAAACTAGGACACTTAATCACCCCAACACATTCCTCTAGCAAACCCTGCTTAATTCAAAAAGGCTGAGCACTGTCAGAGACTCTTCCAAAGCAGGGCCATGCCAGCAATCTTCTCCTCACAGAAAATGTCACCCTGTCACCCAGGTGGGGCTCCTCTTGGAGCCAAAAGCACAAAGTGTAGGCACTGTGCACATTTCTACCTTTTGTTGCATAAATCAGAGCATCATAGCATTTGTTACAATTGCAATCAATGATCTGTTGCACAGGTTTGTTCACTATTTTGTGCCCAATGCCTGGAACAGTGCCTGACCCACAATAGGCATGCTATAAATATTTGTTACATAAAATGAATGAATTGTCTAAATCCATAACACCCTGAGAGTGCCTGACCTCGCATAACATGAACAAATTAAGAACAAAAGTTTGTGATGTCATGGTATGATATTGGGAGTCCTTAAACTGAGTCGCCAGGAGAAGCATGTCCTCTCTCCACAATAGGAAACCCAGAGAACATTGCAGCTGCTCTTTCACAGGCAAACGCTGCCAGCCCACCCTGCAACTCCAATTCCAGCCTCTGTAATGACGACAATACTACTACATCTAACAATGATCATAATAGCTATCGTGATGAACATGAATGCTTTCTTTGTGTCAATAATCAATACAGTAGAAGTTTCATCCTAGTCTCAGGGCAGAGCCACCATGCTCACAGCAAAGGATATTTGGGGAAGGCATGTTAGTCTCCATTGTGACATCAGTCAATAGAATGGACTGGCTGAACTGACTTCAAGGAGATTCAATCCAGCACTACCCTGATGTCAAATGCATGGTGTGCAAGCCCAGGAAGTAGAGCTCTTCCTAAAGCAGGCATCTGTCATAACCAGCATCCCCAAAGCCTAGGAGAGTGCCCAGCACTGAGTAAGAGTTCACAAAATGTTTGTTGGCCCTGGCCAGTTGGCTCAGTGGTAGAGCATCAACTTGACATGTGGATGTCCTGGGTTCAATTCCTGGTCAGGGCACACAGGAAAAGTGACCTTTCTACTTCTCCACCCTATCCCCTCCTTCTCTCTCTCTCTCTGTCTCTCTATCTATCTATCTATCTATCTATCTATCTATCTATCTATCTCTTCCTTCCCCACAGCCATGGTTCAATTGGTTCAAGCAAGTTGGCCCCAGGCACTGAGGATGGCTCCATAGAGCCTACACCTCAGCAGCTAAAAATAGCTTGGTTGTGAGCATGGGCCCCTATGAGCAGAGCATCAGCCCCAGAAGGGGATTGCCAGGTGGGTCCTGGTTGGGTTACATGCGGGAGTCTGTCTCTCTTATCTCCCCTCTTCTCCCTTGGAAAAGAAGGAAAAAAATATTTGTTGGTGGAGAGTGGGGAGGGCATATGAAAAGGTCATAGATTGATGGAAGAAAATAAGTGGTGATGACAGAGATAACGTCTTTGCTTTCTTTGTGTCTCCCTTCCTGTCACAGGAGATAGAACTTGGAAAGTGCAGTGATAGAAAGGAAGAATATTGGGGAGATTTCTATTCTAAACTCAATCATACCTTTCTAAAATTTGAGGGGAGGAATCCAAAATGATAAATGTTGTTGTGCTTCAAGTAAATGAAGGAAAATGACCTGGCCCCGTCAGGTCAGCAGCTCAGCTGGTCTCCCAGGATCTCCAGGTTTCACATTTGTTTCCCTATCCCTTCTACAAGAAACCTCAGCACCCAGGGGCAACTGGCCACTCGATTTCTCTCCTTGTCTATTTAATTTTCTCCTGCAAGACCAGCTGCAGCTCAGTTTGGACTTTGTAACTCAATAGATTCACAGATATGTCTTGAGTCAATTTTAATTCTATTTAAAGGACAGTCGATAGAGTCATCTCTGGGGCTTTCTGAGATGAATTTCATATTCCATATCCTAAACAAAGTGGAAGAGAAAAAAAGTACTTCTCTTTAAAGATATAATGACTTAGGTTTCTACAGTGTTCCAGTTCTGTCCCACTTCTTTATTTAAACAAAATTCAAGCTAAAACTTGAGACACTAGGAAATCTAAACAGAAAGGAGGCGTGCATGTACAGTGTGTACACACTCTGTATGGAGAGCCAAAGACTGACCATTTTCTCTTTATCAAAACGGAACTGGTAGTCACCGTCTTCCTCAGGTATGTCTCAGCTGTGTGCCTCTCCCTGAATCCGTGCTATTCCCTCTGCTAGGATGCCAGTCCTTGCCTTTCCATGTGTCCTCGCCCCGCCATGCTTCATGATCCAGCTCGAATACCATACTCATTATGAAGCTTTCTCTTATTCTCTTCCCTCCCCCTGCCCCCTCTTGCACTGGAAGAAATGTTTCATGAACATTGCCTCCCTCGAGCACTTACGTTTTATCTCATATCTTTGCTACTAAATATATTTGCTTTATTTTCCTAGCTTGCCTGTAAACTCCATCAGGGCAGAATTTATATAGCTGATTGATTCTTGTGTCTTCCTGTATTAGTTGTGTTT
This sequence comes from Saccopteryx leptura, assembly GCF_036850995.1. NCBI lineage: Eukaryota > Metazoa > Chordata > Mammalia > Chiroptera > Emballonuridae > Saccopteryx > Saccopteryx leptura. The sequence goes on along the minus strand of NC_089504.1, from coordinate 369,854,366 downwards.
TGGGGAGTGGGAGGTATTAGTCTGCTGTTCTAATAATGTATAGCCTTTGTGCCAAAGTTTCACTGGTTTACAAAAAGTGATTCCCCTCCCTTGCAAGTTCGACAATCAGCTGAGGCAACTCTTCCAGAGACTGAGTGCATGTCTCTCCATCTGGAACTCAGGCTGGAGAAGAAGCAGCAAGCTGAGCCATGCTTTCCCTTTGGTGAAGAACAGGGGAGCAAGAGGTCCAGTTAAGCCATGCACGTACATTTAAAGCCTCTTTCATGCCACATTCACTCCAATGCCACTGCTCAGAGCATATCACATGTCCAAACCCAACATCAGCAGGGAGGGAATGTATACTCCACTGGGCAAATTCATATGTAGGCATAATTCTAACTCACTTACCCTGACCCCACCACAGCCTACCAGCTTCTCATAATGCTTGACTGAGTATCGAGAACATCCAGTGGAGGTCACATCTACTCCCAAGATGCTTAAGCATGCCACTCACGGCCTGCACTTGGCCCAGCACAATTCCAGAGTTATTTGAGAGTTCAACACACAAGTATGGTGACTCATTGGGTGTAGCAGTCTAGCTCTTAGAGATCCCCTAGCCCAGTGTGTGTGCACCAATGGGTGTAAGAAGTAGGAGGATAAGGCAGACAGGCATTGCTAAATGATGAGTCAAAAATTTCAAGAACCTGACCAGGTGATGACACAGTAGATAGAGCATCAGACTGGGATGTGAAAGACCCAAGTTCAAGACTCCAAGGTCGCCAGCTTAAAGGTAGGCTTATCTGGTTTGAGCAAAGCTCACCAGCTTGAGCCCAAGGTCACTGCCTCAAGCAAGGGGTTACTCGGTCTGCTGTAGCCCCCTGGTCAAGGCACATAAGAGAAAGCAAACAATAAACTGCTAAGGTGCTGCAACTAAAAATTGATGCTTCTCATTTCTCTCCCTTCCTATCTGTCTGTCCCTATCTGTCCCTCTCTCTGACTCTAATAAAAAAGTTTTTTTTTTCAAGAAAAAGTAATTCAAGACATTGGTACTAGTGAGGGTATTGCCACTGGCCTTTATTACTAGAGTTCTAGAGATGAAAGCAAGACTTTTGCTACTTAAGATTTTCATTTGCTTTTCCCACCTGAATTGCTAATCTTCTGCTGGCCATGTCATAACCGTCCATTTGGCAAGCTCGCTGCAGTGTTCAAATACCCAATTAGGGGTTCAGGTGGTGAATGACCCAGAGGGTATGTCCAAAAGAGACAGACAACTATAATCCTGATTTCTCTGGTACATCCAAAAATAAAAAGAGAGAAAGAAAACAGATTCTCTAGGGCAGTGGTAGTCAACCTACCACTAGTGGGCATTCCAGCTTTCATGGTGGGCGGTAGCAGAGCAACCAAAGTACAGTGTGTCCATAAAGTCATGGTGCACTTTTGACCGGTCACAGGAAAGCAACAAAAGATCATAGAAATGTGAAATCTGCACCAAATAAAAGGAAAACCCTCCCAGTTTCTGTAGGATGATGTGGCAGCATGTGCGCATGCACAGATGATGACGTAACCGTGTATACCGCGGAGCAGCCCACGGCCATGCCAGTCGAGATGTGGATGGTACAGAGGAAAGTTCAGTGTGTTCTGTGGCTCACTAAATTCGAATCTGTGACCAAAGTGCAACATGAATATCAGCGCGTTTATAACAAAGCGCCACCACATAGGAATAACAATACTCAGTGGGATAAGCAGTTGAAAGAAACCGGCAGTTTGGTGGAGAAACCCCGTTCTGGTAGGCCACCAGTCAGTGATGAGTCTGTAGAGGCTATACGGGATAGCTACCTAAGGAGCCCTAAAAAATCTGTGCGTGAGCCCACATTAAACTGCACTGAAAATGTATGAAACTGGGAGAGTTTTCCTTTTATTTGGTGCAGATTTCACATTTCTATCATCTTTTGTTGCTTTCCCATGACCAGTCAAAAGTGCACCATGACTTTACGGACACACTGTATAAATAAAAAAATAGATTTCACTATAATAAGTTGTTTTATAAAGATTTATTCTGCCAAACTTAGTGAAAATCCAACATAAAGTACTTGGTAAGTAATTATTATTATATGCTTTAACTTGCTGTAACTCTGCTTTATAAATTTTATAAAGTAAAGTTACTTCCCTACTTTATAAATCACATTACTGTGGAACTGGTGAGCAGTTAGAAAATTTTACTACTAACAGAGATACGAAAGTGGGCGGTAGGTATAAAAAGATTGACTACCCCTGCTCTAGGGAATAGACTCTTGCATGTGCTGGAGTTGACCACATTCAAAGTGTCCTCCTTACACTAAGTCATGAAGACTGTAAGTTAAGTAGAATGAAAAGAAAAAGGTTCTCACACACCTGTGCTTTTCTCAAAGGATAAAAAGGAGGAGCCCAGTGGAGACCAGTAAGTTTTTAAAGGTCAACAATGATTCAATGGTTGAGCAAAATCTCGCCCGCAGAGATGCCAGCTCCCAAAGGCTTTGTGTTCGTCACCAGACTGCTCTGGGAAGTGTTATTACCAAAGTCTTTATTCTGCTATTGGATTTCACTCCAGTCAGTGCTCAAGTAGGTTTTTAATTGCACAATAAAGTCCATTTGTTTGATCCACAATCCCAGCTTTCTAAATTGTGCTTGCTCCCAAACATTCTGAGCCACACTGCTCACTGTTCAGTAATTAGTTAAGTCGACCCCAGCCCTCGGTGCCAATGAACAAAGTTCTATTCTATGAGAATGGGCTTCTGAGGTTCTGATGAGACATAGAAGGGTTTCCTCTTCTCTCCTCCACTCTCAGGATATATGATCAATTTATTTAACTCAAACTGCATTTCAGTAGCCCTCTCTTCTCAGAGTCAGCATGTCTGCTGTAACTTATCCTTGAGGGAGGGAGTCAGTGACAGGGTGGTGTGGCTGGCGACAAGCTGGGCAGAAACAGAGCTGTTTTCTTGTATGGCACCTTGGATAAGCACAGTGACATCGCTAGCAAAGACAACATCGTCAGTGGTAGCCACAGTCCTTCTCAGCCAGGAACAATTATCCAGACATGGTGTTGCTCAGGCTTTTCTGTAAGTTTTCCAGACGTAATGTTATTGGAATAATTAATGTTTATCCAAGTAGAGCCTAACCCAGTGGGTTTTTAAACAGTATACTGTGTTCCCTTGTCAGACAGTTTCTTTTTAACTGCATAGAAAGCCCAAGTGAACATTCATTTCCCTGTTATGCCTCAGAAATGAACTGAGACGTCACTAATGATAGCATCACTTTAAAGCATGAAGTCGAGAGAACATATTCTCCAGTGTCACCAGTAAAGCATATTTGTCTTCTGCTTAATTCGCCCTCACTGTGTGTTATTAGGAGTTAACACTGTAGTTTTGTTTAATAACTGGCTTCACCGCCCATGGCTGACTCTAAACTGATCACTCAGGCCTGCTGATGAAAGTCCTAATTCATCCTTGTTAGAGCAATTAGAGGGAAATTGGATAACCGTGCCACTTCTTGCAAAGGTCTACGTGCAGCTCTAGCCTATCCCCCAAGAGGTTAAGCAAATGCTCACTTTGGCTGCAAGTGAAATAGATACTTTCCCTGTAAGTGAGATAGGACCAAATTAATTTAGACTTCAAGAAGTTTTTAAGTGGGAGCTGAGCGCGGCTTCTGTTCTCCTCGCTGCGCTCCTCTCGGTGCACACGGCCAGGTTAACTGTTCTCTGCCATTAGAAATCAATTATGATTCTCTGCTGCAGTGCATATGCTGTTGCGGGAGGAGCTACCCCTCAGCACACTGACTTCAGTTGCCTTTTCTTCTTGCCCTTGACATTTGTGTAGTAATTTGAAAGTGGAAAACTTCTCAGAGCATTATGGCACATCCCGTCTAAGGCTAATTACATTTGCCTGATGGGAATGTGGCCATACACAGCTTCACTTCTGACTGGGAAGAAGGAGTTTTTCTAGAGTTGAAGTTTTAACCAGATTGGTAAGGTTCAGGGGTGGGGAGAGGGTTATGAAGGGCTGAGGAGACGAGGGTTGGGAAGAGAAATGCACAGGTTACATTAGATGTGAGGAGAGATGTCTCTGTGTTATGGCAGAGTTTATTTGGACCTAGAGAACAAAGAACAAGAAGCAAGTGCCATTGAAAAAAACACAGATCTTCTAATCCCTATCCCAACCTTTCTGCTAATTTTCTGTGAGCCTTGGTTGCGTACGCTATTTAACTTCTTGGGTCTCTTATCTGTTGCTTATCTGTTATATAGGGCCCTTGTGATTTCAGATGCTGCTGCTGACTCTGTAGCAGTTAGAAATGCTTTTGCTACAAGTAACGGAACAAATGGGTTTCTCTGTGTTACATCACGAAAGATCTAGTGATAAGCGTCTGTTGGCACTGGTTCAGCAGTTTGTAGTTACCAAGATCAGCATCTCTGCAATTCTTCTGGGCTTTTTCTCCTCTTACCACATGATGCTCACCCAGATGGCTGCTGCCTTTAAGGTGTGACACTGGTGTTCCATACAAAAACAAGGGGACCAGCCCAGAACCTCCTTTTCCCGAGGCTTTGTCTTTTCCAGGAAAGAGATGCTCTCCAGCAGATTCCCACATACCTGCACTTGGCCACCCATGGATACAAGAGAAGCTGGGAAGCCATGTGTTTCATTTTCCAGCCTTAACAGTGAAGGAGGCAAAGCACAAGGGTGTTGATAACGGTGCTGCAGTATCTGCCAGGAGCCCTAAAGCTGGAAGCGTGACACCCCACCCCTTCGGCTGGCCTCTCGCACAGAGTCAGGGAGTGGCTGGGCAGCATTACTGCTTGTCAGTATTCCCCATTCTTCTCCCCTTCCAGCCACACTGAGGGACAGCACTTTACCTTATGAGAACAGGTGCAACCAGGTAACTTGCTCCAGTCAATGACGTGCATGTAGATGTGACATCTGTTCATTCCAGATGAAAGTACTTCAGAGCCAGTGTTCAATTCTCAGTGTCTTCTCACCTCCCTAATCCTACATCTAAAGATGTTCCAGATGGCAGAATTGCCATCAGCCTGGTCCAGAGGTGAGGATGAAAAGGGATCAGGGCCCCTGATGGCACACAGGGACGTGCAGCATAAGTGTGACCTGGGCAGTTGCTAGTTATTATAGTTTAACTTAGAGTGTCTGGACTGAGCCAGGTGGGCAGAGAGGAAGTGCTCACTGTTGAAAACTCCATGACTGTTGTTAGATCCCATCCGGCACCTCCAGCTTTTCCTGAGTGCGGTCATTGCCTTTGGTCCTTCCTTCACTTCTGCTCTGCAGTCTTAAGAACCCCCCAAATGACCAAGTGCAGCAGTGGCCATGGAGACATGATGGCTGACGTCTGCTGAGATGAGTGCCTTTCAGAGCTCTGCAGTTTGTGCTGTGATGGGCGACCACATGGAGTGGTTCCTTTCAACATCTTTTTTTGTTAGGTTTCCGGCTCCTCAAAGCGGGAGGAAATGGGGATCCTTCCCAAGCTGCGGCACTTGAAACCATTTTTGTGCTGCAGCAAATGCAGTCATAATAACGGCATTGGTTTTGTAACAAAGTTCCGTGGGCTCCATTATCACCATCATCATTATCATCACCACCATCACCATCATTATTGTTATTGTTGTCTCTAATAACATTTAATATTTAGGAAGCACTACCGTTGCACTGGGAACCAGAAGCATATAATCTTCACATTGAACATACATCTTTAAAAAGCCACAGGATAAGCAAGGCACAGAAACCCCAGCAAAGACAGACAGTCCTCATCTATGAAGGCAATGAAAGGCGGTGGGGTGTGGAGAAGGGTTAATTAAACCTGCAGGAAGTGTAGGCCTTGCTCACTAGTGGACCTCCCTCTGGGACCTAAACCAGGCTCTCGTCTTTTTAGAGTTCCACATTCTCCAATTTACCATAAAATATCAAGAACATATGTGCTCAAACCCTGTCTGTATGTTAATAAACCCAGAGAGAGAAACACTGGTCCTAGAGAAATCCACACAATGGTCACATTGCCAGCGCTGAGCCTGTGGGCACACTGAGTGAGTTCGCCAGCTCTATTCCTCTAGATCGGAGGGGGTCTGTGCAGTGACGCTGCCTTCCTGCCCTGAGGAAGCTATTTGCTTGTTTGGAAGGAGACAATTGAACAGGCAAACAGAAAGGGCTAAATAACATTAGGCCATTTATTTGCAAATATGAACGGTCCTGTGGTGTCTGTGCAGGCAGGGAGATACTGGCTGGGACAGAAGCAGCAGGGCTGGCCACAGCAGCTTATCAGCCTGGAACTCCTCATTTCCGGCTCCCAGCCCTCCCATGCCACTCAGACGCATTAACTCTTCATGCCCTCCCCTACATAGCTTGGTAAGGGTCTGAGCCACGTGGGACACTTGTCCTATACCTGAGCAAAGGCAGTTCAGAGGGCTTATAAGAAGCAGCAGACCTCTCTACCTCATTCTCTATCCCAGGAATTGGCATGTTCCATGTGTAAATAGATCACAGGGTGGCTAGGTCCTAATGATTTTCAAATATCATTTGGAGGCCAGTGTCCATTTGAAAGAAAAGATGGGGTTTATGACTTCTTCCTGGGCTGCTGCTCTTTCACAATCTTTTATTTTTCATCGGTTGCTGCATTCATTTCCTTGTACTGATGAAGCCACCATACTGCATGTAGTTCTCATGGCTCCTTGGTCTCCTTCAATCTGGGACAAGTTCTCCCTTTCCTTGTTTTTCATAATCTTGGCAGTTTTAAACAGTACTTGTCTGGTATTATACAGAATGTCCATCAGTTGGGATTTCTCTGAAGTTCTTCTCATGATCACACTGGAATTATGAGTTTGGGGGATGAATATCACAGGAGGTGAGGTGCCCTATCATTATGTATGAGGACATGTGGTACCAGCATGACCTGCAATGTGAACCTTGTCATGTGGTTTAGGTGGTGTGTCCGTTGTAAAGTAACAGTTGTTCTGTTTACGTACACTTCTCTTTGGAGGTCCAGTCCATATTCAAGGAGAAGGGAATTAAGCGGTACTTCTTAGAGAGGATATTTACATATGTTGTTGGAATCTTTTGTAAGGAAGATCTGTTCCTCCATCACTATTTATTGATTTATATTAGCCTGAACTTACACATATTTATTTTAGACTTTGGGTTATAATTTAATACTGTGTTATTTATTTTCTTGCTCAAAGTCTTCCAGCTTTGACCATTGGGAGCTCTTTCAGGTTCTTCTGATATGCTTCCATTTTCTTCCTTTCTCTCTCTTTCTTTAAAAATGTTAGCACTTTCTTGTTTTCAATCCATACAATATGCTCCAAGTTTATCTTGTATAGTATTTGGACCAGACCTTGTCCCTAAAAATTCCTTAGACTTTCTCCAAGGAGCCCAGTTCCTTTTATTAAAGAATGGTATGTAGAAACCAAATATTGGTGCTAAGTCTGCCCCTTGCTACTGAGTGTCACTCCTTCTAGGTCATCAGTGAACTTAACTAAGAAACACATTTATGTATAGCAGCTCATGTATGCACACATACCTGTATCTATCTACATGCAGTTACGTGCCACTTAATGATGTTTAGGTCAATGATTACATATATGAAGATGGTTCCGTAAGATTAGAGTAGAGCTAAAAAAAAACCTGTTTTCATCTAGTGACATCGTAGCCACTGTGACATCATAGGGCATCACATTACTAATGTTTGTGGCGATGATGGCGTAAACAAACCCAATGAGGTTCCTTCCAGTCCTATAAAAGTATAGCCCATATAATGATATAAAGTACAAAATAGTTGATAATGATAATAAAAGACTATGTTACTGATTTATGTACTCATTATACTTTTCATCACTATTTTAGAGTATATTCTTTCTACTTATAAGAAAAAGCTTGCTGTGAAACAGTGTGCCAAGTTGTACCCACAGCATGCTCATTCATCTCAGGCTTATTGCATCTCTTGATTGCAATGTTTCCTCTTGGGCTTGTGTTGGATATTATTTGTTTCATATGTTAACTTGCTCTACAGGCTTATAGCCTGGAAGCAACAGGCTATAGCATATGGCCTGGGTGTGCAGTAGGCTATACTAGCTAGGTTTGTGTGAGTGCACTCTGTGATGTTGCACAATGACAATATAGCCAAACAATGCATATTTCTCAGGACATAACCCTATTGTTAAGCAGTGCATGCTGTATATGTGTGTATGCATGTGTGTGTTTGTGTATGTATAGACATGAGCTAATACTGATGTCTCTGGGATAAATCCAGACCACAGGGTTCATTCGAGCTTTTGTTTCTTACTTATTAGAAACATCTTTCTTTGCTAGTTCTCTCCCACTATCTAAAATCCATTTACTTATTTGTTCAATTCTTAACCTCACTTCAAGTCTTCCTAATTCATCAATCTCAATTAGGTTTATATATATAATTTCTTCATACACCCTTCAGATCTCATTCACAATATTTGGCACAGAGGGATTGTTTGACCTCTGCCTCCCTTGCCACATTTAGTTACCCCATTGGTAGGACCAGGCTGATTTCTCTGTGCCTTGCACTGTGCAAGGATTTACTGGATAAATGAGAGAGAGAAGACAATAACTAAAGTGGTAGCTGCTTTTAAATGGGTCCTTCCACCCAGTCCTCACTGTATTATCGTTCCATCACCTCCAGTCTTTCCAGGGAACATGGGGGGGTAGTGTAAACAATCTAGCACCACAGCTTAAGTCTTCCCTGACTGCTCTCCCACACTCAGCGCACCACCCTGTCCTATCATCGTCACCTCTACGGCCCTGCCTACCACAGCCTTGGTTATTTCTGTGTCTCCTACCTAGACAGTAAGCTCCACCATGTGGAGACCATGCCTGTTTGCTTTACTGCTGGATCCTAGAACAGTATATGATCCAAAGCAGATGCTTGACAAAATTCACTGAATGATGAAGAAACTGCCTTATTAGCAACAAGTAAGAATGTTATTAAGATGGTTGACTTTCTTACATTATATCAATACAGATATTAATCAGATGTGTGATTTGTATTGTTATTTTGAAGTGTTTTTGCTGACTTTATGCAGGTGGAAACAAAAAACCTGAAGAAGAAGAAGAAGAAGAAGAAGAAGAAGAAGAAGAAGAAGAAGAAGAAGAAGAAGAAGAAGAAGAAGAAGAAGAAGAAGAAGAAGAAGAAAAGGAGAAGAAAGAGGAGGAGGAGGAGGAAGTTGAGAAGGGAAAAGAAAAGAAAAGAAAAGAAAAGAAATTAAAGCCCTAAATAACTAATGTTACCCTTGAATAAGAAAACAACTTTTAACGGATGCAGCTTTTAGAGATCAGAATTCAAGTCCTTCACAGCCTGTTGGGTCCCCCCTTGTTCCTCCTGTCCCTCCTGTTTGTTGGCACAGCTCTGTCTGTGCAAACCACTGGTCATGCTCTTTTCCATGCCACTTCCATCCTCCATCTCTCCCTCCCACAAAACATATGAAGCTTTTGAAAAATATACAAATTATTCAAAATACAAACTAACTGGAGATTTGTTAGCCAAACTAAAACTGAAAAGGATTTACCAAGGTTGGAGATTGTGGTCAAGTTTGCCAGAATTCCTCTGCTGATAATTCCAGTCCTGGGTCCTAGCCCAAGTCCCGCTTTCTCGGCTTCATTTCATTTCTCTGTAAATGGCCTTACTTTTTAAATTGCAGTTTATTAATTTGGACATTTTAAGTCAATGTTAAGAAGCTTTGGAAACACATCAGGGTAATGCTAACTTCAGCATTTTACAGTCATCCTTCCATATCTGAAAGGGACTGATTCCAGGATGCCCGTGGATACCAAAATTGGAAGATGCTCTGTGCCCTATGTAAAATGGTACTATATTTGCATATAACCTATATTTTTATATAGGCTATAGCAGGGTATGCCTAGGCATCCCTTCATTTGAGTAGATTCAGTGTAGTGTTCAGCATGTTTTTAAGGGTTTTTTTTTTTAAACTCTGGGATTTTTAAAAAAAACATTTTTGATCCATGGTTGGTTGAATCTGCAGATATGAAAATGCAGGTATGGAAGGCCAACTGCATTGGCAGAAATTGTTTGCTGCACTGGGATTCACAGCCCTGTTCACACGTCAGAACCCCCTGAAAGTGCTGGAAATCCCTCCAGATCCACGGAGCTTTGCTCTCGGCTCTCAGCCACTCCCGGTGACTCTCATGCCAGCACCCAGCTTCAGGCTTGGACAAGTATGTGTAATAATGGCCTAAGTAAGTTTTTAATGGCACTGTTTAAACTAAATACAATCTGTTTTCAAGCAGTGGTACATCTACACAATAGAATACCACTCAGCCTAGAAGAAGAATAAGAATAAGAATAAGAATAAGAATAAGAATAAGAATAAGAAGAAGAAGAAGAAGAAGAAGAAGAAGAAGAAGAAGAAGAAGAGCAGGAGGAGGAGGGGAGGAGGAAGGGAGGAGGGAGAGGAGGGGAGGAGGAGGAGGAGAAGGAGAAGAAGGAGAAGGAGAAGAAGAAGAAGAAGAAAGAAGAAGAAGAAGAAGAAGAAGAAGAAGAAGAAGAAGAAGAAGAAGAAGAAGAAGAAGAAGAAGAAGAAGAAGAAGAAGAAGAAGAAAGAGGAGGAGGAGGAGAAAAAGAAAGAAACCTTACCCTTTACGTCAGCGTGGATAGACTTGGAGAGCGTTATGTTAAGTGAAATAAGCCAGGCAAAGAAAAACAAGTCTCACGTGGCTTTATTCATATGTGAAATCTAATGAACAGAGTGAACTAACAAAATAAATTAAAACAGACTCATAGACAGAGAACAGACTGACAGCTGTCAGAGGGGAGGACGGTTGTGGGCTGGGTGAAAATGGTGAAAGCCAATAAAGAACCCTCATAGACACAGACAACAGTATGGTAACAACCAGAGAGAAAGCAGGTGGGGGAGGCAGAAGAGGTTTGGGGTGGTTAATGGTGGCGAAAGGAGACTTGACTTGGGGTGGTAAACACACAATACAATATAGAGATAATGTATTATAAAATTGTACTTCTGAAATCGATATAATTTTATTAACCAATGTCACCCCAATAAATTCAATAAAAAAGTAAAAAATATATATTCTTGTAAAATAAAAGAAACATATTTTACCATGACCTACAGGAAGAAATATATTTTACATTGCATTCTAGTATACATGTGCTTACACAGATGTGCAGGCATGTATGTATATAAACCAAAAGAATATTCACAAAATAATATGATAAAATAAAAATGCAATGAATATTAAATCTGATGTTGATATGATCAAATCTCAAATGTCAAATAAAATATAACATTTGTCCCAAATAAACAATATAAGAATATTCTAGTAAAAACCCATAGATATTAATTTGGTGACCCACTAATGAAATGCAGCTTGTGATTTAAAAAACACTGAGCTAGCCCTGACTCCACATAACCTGTCTGTTATTTCAGGTATTACAAGTAATTGAACACTGCCTGGTCTGTAGTGGTGCAGTTGCTAAAGCACTGACGTGGAATGCCGATTCGAAACCAGGGCTTGCCTGGTCAAGGCACATACAGGAAGCAACTACTATGAGTTGATGCTTCCTGCTTCTTCCCCTTATTTCTTTCTCTCTCTCCTCTCTCTAAAAATCAATAAATAAAAATTAAAAAAAATTTTTTTAAATACTGCATTTTTTTTAAATTCCAGAATTTAGAAAATGGGTTCAAATTGTGAGGTTCTAGTAGATTCATAAAACTGCTTCAAGTACTTTTAATAAAAAGAAACATAACAGGCCCTGGCCGGTTTTCTCAGTGGTAGAGCGTTGGCCACTGAGGATGGCTCCATGGCCTCCACCTCAGGTACTAGAATGGCTCCGGTTGCAACAGAGCAATGCCCCAGATGGGCAGAGCATTGCCTCCTGGTGGGCATGCCAGGTGGATCCCAGTCAGGTGCCTGCGGGAGTCTGTCTCTCTGCCTCCCTGTTTCTCACTTCAGAAAAATACAAAAAAAAAAAAAAAAAAAAAAAGAAAGAAAAGAAAAAGAAAAGAAAAGGAACATACCAGTTACAATGTTTCACCGCTCTAAGGACTACTGAGTTATTAACTAAAACCTCACTTGCAAGTCTGCCATTTCCCACCAGGGTTTCCTCTCTCAGTGTGGATGCCAGGATTTCAGGTATCATTTACTCTGTAAAGACTAGAGAAACACTGACTCGGCCCGTGCATTTTAGATGTCCGCGCTAATGTAAATAATACTTGTGTTCTTTGCTGATGTTCACCACCCTGCCTCTTTTCTCATCTGTGAGTCACTTCTGTAAAACAGGCAGCAATATCCATTTTAATGTCACCTATCTCCTCGAGAACTCTGTTTAATTCCTACCATTTTCACAAAGTAACCCAACACACTCTGTCCAAGCCAACTGCCCTGGCCACAAATCTTTCTTGTCACTTCCTGTCTAGACACTGTCCTGTGCTCCTGTGTGCTATTGGCTGTGCTCCTCTGCCTGTTCCCCCCTCATCCCTCTATCTGCCCTTCATGTTGCAGTGTCCATGGGTCAGGGATAATAACTCCACCGTGCGGAACAATAATATCAAAAATGCTGATAACGATGATGACATCAAATTTATTTCAATCCTCCTCTAGCAACTGGAGACACCTCAAGCTTACAAAAATTCTGTGTACAGAAACCTCCCGTTATCATAGATCATGGGGAGTGGGGGAGAGAATGATGCAGTCTTTAAAATCTAAATGAATATATATTATAAGGCATTCAGCTTAATTTCTTTGAAATGTAATTAATACTGAAAACCAGGTTTAAAAATTGTTGTTGAATATAGGTCCTAAGGGAGCTGCTTTAACATAAATAAATGTCACATATGTGGCATTTCACATTTGATCCTAAATCAATTTTAAAGGGCAGTTTTGTGAGTAATCACAGAAACAGCCAACTTTCCTCAGATGTTTATTATGGATTGCTGCGTTTGAGCCTGTCTACAGCACACTGTAATTATGCCTGTTTACAGATGCGGCGACCGAGACGCGGAGAAGCGGCTTGCCCGGAGGTGCGCAGCTGGGCAACCCTGGGACGCAGACTCTCACTTCGGAATCCTTGTCCTTAACCTCACTTCCTAAAACTTTACTTCATTAACTTCCTTTGAAACCCCTATAAAAATAAACTTAATTCTGAATGCTAATCCAAATTATTAAAAGTTTGGAAGAGAGTGGTCAGAGCTGGTGGCATGTTACCATAACTGCCTTGGGACATGAGGAATAAAGAAATGAGTTGCTAGAAAAGACATCGTCCCTTTAGGCTTTGCAGCAATGCCCAGGTGAACCTTCCTTCTCAGTTCCTGTAAATATTACCAGGTGAGTTCTGAGGGACTCTCTTGCTCCCGCCTCACTTTGACTCAGAGGAAAGTCATTGGGAAACTTTCAGCCAAAGCGGAGGTGCCCTTTTGAGCTCCATGCCTGAGAAAAATTAACGTGTTTTGGTTTGCTTGTTTTCTTTTGTTGTTAAAAAGTCAAGACCCTTTTTCCCCAGCTCCCCATAAGTCACAAATAGCTTTTCTTTCAAAGTTCAACCTTGTCAGGCCGTTAATCCTCCATGAGGAAAAGTGCATATGATAGGTTTAGAAAGGTTTAGCTTTCAAATCAGGAAGTTATTAACTTTTACATTTCTGTTTGGCACCTTCTCAATGGCTCTGGAAGCCTCTTGGGGGCTGAACTCCCAGAAGCTCCTACAATGAGGCAGCTAGGCAAACCTTTGCCTCTGGGACTGTTGGCTCTTGGCCTTGAACTTTCTCTGTTAGGAATAAAGGTGTCCTGGTGGGAGGAGGGCAGAGGGGGAGGAAAGACAGACTAAGAAAGGGCACTCAGAGCCACCAGCCTCCTGTGCAGGAGGTGGCCTGGCCAGGGGTCTGTGGATCGGAGTGCCAGCTCACAGGACAATGCCACTCATGTGGGCTGAGGCCATTATTTAGGCCACACGTATCCTTGGGCATATTACCCTCCAATGTCTTATCCATTAGTTAACAAGGATATTGCTAAGCCAGATTTTCTAAGGCAGCATTGGAAAGAGTATGAAAACACAGTGGACATCTTACATCAAAAGATCGAATTTTGAAGCTCAGCTCCAGTTTATACCAGCCACTGGTCCTAGGGTTTCCTCGCCTATGAAATGGGGATAATAATCTCCACATCATTTTTTAGGAAATAATAATAGCTGGGAGTTAGTGTGGCAAGCACAGTGCTCTCTGTGTGAGCTTCTCAGGTAGTCTCCCCACCCCAGCAATCCCAAGGGACACTCACTCGGTTATCCTGTTTGGAGATGAGGAAGCTGAGGGTTACAGAGATTAGGTGACTGTTCCCAAGACAACAGAGCAGCTCTCCCAGCCTGGCCACTGGGTGCCCATTCCTGAGCGCCGGACACGCTGCCATCTGAGGTCATGGGTGTTGAGAGCGTTTTCTAAATTCTAAATGGCTGCACAAAAGTGGTTATTTGTGTTGTCTTTATCAATGCTGTATGTGGCATATAGGTACAATTCCAGGCTCTTGAAGTGACCTCAACATAAGCCCAGCAGAGTAGGAGGACCAGGTCCCCAGGCAGGCGGTTCTGTGAGATGCAGTGGCCCAGACTTCCGCATGCTTCAGTCAGTCACCTGGAGACATCCTGACACACAGAAGACCAGGCCCCAGCCCACAGCCTCTGCTTCAGTAGGTCTGGAGTGGGGCCCAAGAATTAGCATTTCTTCCGAGATACCAGCTTGCACTGGAGCTGGAGCTGGAGCTAGCCAGGGCCAGGCATGGAGCACTACTGGTGTGTGGGGGACAATGTGGTCTTAGAACCAGAGGTCAGTTTTGCCCCCTGCTGACTTACATGAGCTACGTCTCAGTCTGTGTCTCAATCGACCTTGCAGACTTTCCACGCAGGCAGGTGAAAACAGTGGAACGCAGGCGCAGTCGCAGAAGGAGGGAAGCGCTGTGGTGGCTGTGGGTGTGGGCGCCCTCCCTGCAGGCCCAGCTTCACATCCTTGCAGCGGTTTACCATCAAATCCTGCAAGGGTTAAACAGACCCTCATAACCTCATGTCTTCTAAAATCTGTATTTTTATTTTTCATTTGAAAAGGGATGAAGTGATACTAATATGTTGTATCAGTCAGGGTCTCAACAGGAAACAGATGGTACACTCAGAATAGGCACGTTCCAGGAGGGTTTATTTCCAGAGGGGCTGTTTATAGTGCGTGGGTGTTGGGGAACCACAAGGGACAGTGCAGTAACCTGGGGCTGAACAGCAGTTACGCTGACATTACTCCTAGGCCGGAAGGAAGGAGTGTGGAAGGGCAGTTATTGGAACCTGGTGAGAAAGGGTTCTTCAGAGTCATTTGTCATGCAAGCTGGCATCCCTGACTGAGGAACACACCCAGCCATAGGCTCCCTGGCAGGAAGAGAGCTCAGGGAATTACCGCTCTGACCACAGTCCCCTCCCTCCCTCCGTTACTTGCCAGAGCTCCCAACTAAACACAAAGTGAGACTCTGATGCAACAGAGACCAAATCCAAGTGCAAGCCAGAGGGCCTGGAAACTGGTAATAAATTCAGCAGACTTGTGCTGACAGGTATTCTATCATTTAGTCCTTACACTAGCCCTTTATTATTCCCATTTTACAGATGAGTCAACAGTCGAACTATTGTAAGTAACTGGGCAATGCCACACTGCAGTCTTATTCCAGAGCCTGTCTGCCCAACGACTACAGTAGAGGAAGCCTCGGAGAAAAATAAAAGAAATGAAGATGCGTATCCTTAGATAGTATAAAAATAAATACTGTTAATGTGGATATTATATAGTTGGGGGAGCTCGGACCTCAGTGACCTCATCTGTCTTGTTAAGTTTAAAAATAAAAATAAAAGGACACAACCCTATCTGCACACTAGGATGCGGGCTGGTAAAATATGCATATGGTAATTCATAATGTTGGCTACAATAGGACATTAGGATGACAAATGATTTTCTTTTTATTGGCCAGATTAAACTTACATCTTTTTACCATAGAAGCAATCAAATAAAATTTTTAAAAATAAAGTAAAATGAAGGGTGAGCCAATCTCCAATTTCCCTTGAATGTTTTATGAGCCTACAATCTTGATGTCAATCTCTCTCTCTCTCCTCTTTTAATATTAAAGTGATCCTACAAATATAAATAAAGCTCAGCAAAATACATGTCAAGCTGATAGGACTTGCTCTTTAAGAAAACTGGGCGGTGGGAGGGGCATGAAAAACTTTTGGGAAAATTTGCAACAAAGCCCTCCAGAGTAGAAACAGTTGCTTGCACCCTGATCCATTTTCTGTAACATTTCCCTGACTTAAGAAAAGGTCACAGAGATGGAGAGGAGGGCTTGGCAACATCAGTCTGTAGTGAAGAGACTCCCATAGTTGGCTCCAAGTCATGCCTGGTGGAGCTGCCACTGCAGCCTTAGTTCTTGACGTGAGTTGGAGTGGCCTGTGAGGGTCGTGTTGCTTGGTACATGGGTACTGATGGACACTGCTTAGAGGAAAGACCCTCAGAGGTTAGGGCATGCTATCTCAGAGGTACCGTCACATAGAGCACAGAGTACCTTCAGGCTATACCTTCCCCAGGTGTCCACCTAGACAGGTCGCGGAACACCAGCCCCCGTGCCTCTCCTCTCATAGCGAACAAGATTTAGGTCAAGTTTCTGTGTTTCTGATTGTAATGCCAAGTTTTATAATCACATATGGGAGGCTAACACAAGGCTATCAGTCCTTAATACATCCTTATGACCTCTTTTCCCTTATGTTCTCTCTTGTCTACACCCATGTCTAAAATGGATTAGCTCTATTCTTAGCAGAGAGATAATCTAATCTGGAAAACTGCTCAAATTTTTACACTCTTGGGGGCACTGAATCAATGGTCACTCACTGCCCTTTGGCTTTGTAGTTCTTCTCCCATCATGTTCACCCTCAGAACAGTGAATTCGCTCTCAATAGGCAAAGGAAGTGTCTTCTTTTGAAACTCTGCAGAACTCCCAGTGAGGGGCTCTGTGTTGAGGGCAACAGAGGTAACTGGAGAAGCTAATATATCTTAAACTCCAGTGCCTCTCACTTGCAAGAATTCATTCCTAGGCCCTATAATAGACTTTTTGCTTATAATTTTGCATTCTTTTTTTTTAAAGAGTCTCCCAAATTGTATATATTTCAGACATCACAAAACTTAGATCTGCTTTGTTTATCAATGTAAGATTTTCACACTATCCAGAGGTCTAGAGTTCAGCTATGTTTAAATAACAAAAGTGCAGAGTGTTTGGCCCTGACCGGTTGGCTCAGTGGTAGAGTGTCGGCCTGGCGTGCAGAAGTCCCGGGTTCGATTCCCAGCCAGGGCACACAGGAGAAGCGCCCATCTGCTTCTCCACCCCTCCCCCTCTCCTTCCTCTCTGTCTCTCTCTTCCCCTCCCTCAACCAAGACTCCATTGGAGCAAAGTTGCCCAGGCGCTGAGGATGGCTCTGTGGCCTCTGCCTCAGGCACTAGAATGGCTTCCGCTACAACAGAGCGATGTCCCAGATGGGCAGAGCATCGCCCCCTGGTGGGCATGCCAGGTGGATCCCGGTTGGGCTGACTGCCTCCCCGTTTCCAACTTCAGAAAAATACAAAAAAAAAGTGCAGGGTGTTTTCATCCACCTTCTCCACTACCTCACCACCAGTCACTAGAAGAAGAAGCACTTGGTGTTTTGAACAGTTCCGAGCTAAAGGGTGCTGGTGGCAATAGCCTATGTTTCAGGACTCAGGTGGGAAATAGGGTCAGGCTGAGCAATGGTGACAAGACGATGAAGACAGAGAAGAAATGTCCACCTGGCCCCTCACTCAAACAAGGACTGAGGTCAGCATGGTCAGGAAAGGGGTCTTCTGGTATCAGATGGCTTTGCTCTTTACTAAGCCTGTGACTCTGTGACTCATTAACAGCCACTGTCAGCCTCAGCTTTCTCATTTATAAAATAAGAGTGAAGCCTGACTGATGGTGGTACAGTGGACAGAGCATCAACCTGGAACGCTGATGTCCCTGGTTTGAAACCCCGAGGTCACCAGCTTGAGCGTGGGCATGTTGGCTTGAGCATGGGTTGCCAGTTCAAGCATGGAATCATTGACATGATCTCAAGGTCACTGTCTTTAACCCAAAAGTCAGTGTCTTGAAGCCCAAGGTTGCTGGTTTGATCAAGGGGTCACTGGTTTAGCTTGAGCCCCCCAAGTCAGGGCACATATGAGAAACAATCAAGGAACAACTGAAATGAAGCAACTATGAGTCAATGCTTCTAATCTTTTCATTCACTCCTCCCTCCTCTCTCCTTTTCTGTTTCTCTCGAAAGAAAGAAAGAAAGAAAGAAAGAAAGAAAGAAAGAAAGAAAGAAAGAGAGAGAGAGAGAGAGAGAGAGAGAGAAAGAAAGAAAGAAAGAAAGAAAGAAAGAAAGAAAGAAAGAAAGAAAGAAAGAAAGAAAGAAAGAAAGAAAGAGGTAATGCTTATATCTTGGGGTTTTTAACCCTTTGAGTAGTACAAACATTCATGTACGTCCTCATGCCTCCTGACCATCCAGAGTATGATCGATTTATTTTAAAACTGTGTTAGGCAACATTAAAAAAGGGCAAATGTATGTTCTTCTTGTTTCCATAAATTGGTTATCAAGCAAACATGATTTTAAGTTAATAAAACTGGAACTGGAACTAATTTCATTTTTTGAAAAATGACTCTCTACCAGGGGTCAGTGAGCATGAAAAAACTCACTACTCAAAGGATTAAGAAGGTGACGTGGTATAATATATGTAAAATGCCAGAGTCATATCTGGCACATCCCAGCTGCTTTGTGAACAGTAGCTACTGCTCTTACCACTAAACCAGAAAACAATGATAATAAAAATAATCACTCATCTTCGTGAAATGTAAAGTACAATGTGATGATTTACTTAGCATCTCATATTACTCTTTTGCCCCAATCCTTCTCATGTTTTATATCAATACATCATTATAACTACTATAATTGTATAACTACCTTTTAAGTAAAAAATATATCATAGAATTAAGAACAGAAGTTAAAAATGTCTTGTCCAAGTGAATGCAACAAACAAATTTCAAAGCCAAAATGATAAATTCTATTCCTAGATAGCCCAAAGAATTTATAATGTCAATAAAACTTAATTCAACTTTTAGTAAACACGATGTATAGGCACTTTCTTTGATACTATGAAAGAGTCAAAGATAAGAGAGAGTCCCTACTTTCAAAGAATTTCTAGTGTACCAGAGCAAAGTTCCCAAAATGAATTCTTTCCATGGAATACTGGTTAGTAGATATTCCATGAAAAAGGTGTTTTATGGACAGATACACATTAGAAGTTTCAGGTTAAACAAAAGTTAACAGGTTTCTTGATTATATAATCTCTCAGAACCTTTGTAATAATGATTCCATTTACAAAGCTAGAAGAGGAAAAATAATTTGCAGCACTTTCTAAACTTATTAACTATGAAACCCCTTACTAATATAGAATGTTATTGATCTAATGTTCCAGGAAGACACTTTGGGAGATACAGGATTAGAGGACTACAGCAAATACACAATTGTCTCTAACAGATTGAGTGAGGTTCAGTGTCACAAAAGTTGGAAATAAAGAGCAAGTGTTCTAATTAGTGAGATGTGGGAAAGGCTTCCAGGAAAGGTATGCTTTAAGATGGGCCTTAAGGAATGGATCAAAATGTGTGTGATTGATACGGAGACAAGAGAATTCTAGGAGATGAGACTAGCACAAATCAGGGAAAGAATGAAGCCAAAACCATGAGATAGTGGGTTTAGCACCATTGCGTTAGCCGGGAAAATGAATGTGGTACCAAGGAAAACCAAGTCAGAGAGATTGGGTGGAGCACAGAAACTGCTGCAAAGTCATTAGAGGTGATTAATCTGCATTCCAAAACCAAAAAAACATTCTGACAAAATATGAAGACAAGATTAGAGTGAAGAAAGATAGGAGGTGGGAAGACCAGACAGAGGGCATCTCATTAATCACAAGGAATGCTGTGTCCTGAACTAAGGAAGGCAACAACTACAGAGTTGAGGCTGAAACACTTCAGAGACAAAATCTAGGCGATTTGACAGCTTCTGTATGTTTCATTATGTTGAGTGACATCTTTTTAGTCATAAGTGGCCAAGTTGGGTATGTTGAGTTTACAAGCTGAAACCAGCCTATGATCTCAGCATGGTGTGAACTGGAGAACATGATCAAGTTGCTAATGTACAGGTCTGTCAGTTCTCACAGCAGAAGCTTTTCAGCAGGAGCCAGCAATACAGAGCATGACCAAACAATGACAGGCCCTCCTGACCCCCCAGAAGATGAACACTGGCTGAAACTAACCCGGAGTCAGCACCAAAATCCCGTGTGCATTTCTCTTCCTTGATACTTATGGCTGCCAGTATCAGTGAGGGTCCCCCAAAAAGCACTCTCTTAGAATTCAAGTTTCTGCAAACCAGAAGCCACATTTAATTAAAATTGCTCCCCACATAGTACACAGATAGGCCCTTAAAGCAATTGGAGTCCTGGGCCTCTGCTGTCTTACAGACTAATTGGCCTCCATACAGCATGTGGTATTGTGAGTCTAATTGTACCAGGGGCAGCAGGCTTTCCAGACCTCCTGACCTGGACCCAGGGCACAGAGACTGTTCCCCAACCACTCCCTCTGGTGAGCACATGTGCACAGAGAGGCCCAGCACTGTACCCGTCACAAAGGGACCTTGCTGCCCCGCACTGTAGGCAGCAGATGCTGAAAATTGAGATTTGCAAGCCAAAAAATAGAAACACTTCTTCCTGGCAATAATGGCCAATGAGATCAGAGGCTTTGGAAGAAAGATGATGACTACATCCTCTCCTCTCCATGTGAGTGAATCACTCTCCCCTGAGTTCATTTGGCCACAGGTGAACTTGAGCCGCCTTCAACACCACACTGTGTCAATCTCAATTCCAGAATAGCCAGAGCAGGGCGGGGAGGCACTTCCGTCCTCAGCGAGTGAGTGAAAAACCTGTTGTCCCAATGTCCCTGTACAAGGCACTGTGTGAGAGACAAGAGATGGAGGCACGTGTTAGAGAGATGACTTCTAAGTGAGAGAAACCAGGGAGGTGATATACGAGCTGCACTTGAGGACTCAGGAGGATTTTAAAAGGCAGAGGTGATAAAGAGAGCCTATTCTGAGAGAGAAATAGTATAAATAAAAAAATACGGCCCTGGCCAGTTAGCGCAGTCAATTAAGAGTGCCATCCGAAACAATAAGGTTGCGGGTTTGATCCCGGTCAGGGCACACATGGGAAGCAACAACAACGACAACAAAAATAAACAAATAAACAAACAAAAAAACACACAACTGAGTGGAACAAAATGCTTCCCTTCCCCCGCCCCTCTCTCTCCATTCCTCTCTTTGTCTTTCAAAATAATCAATAAAAATTAAGCCCTGGACTGATAGCTTGGTTGGCTGGAGCATTGTCCCAGAGCACAGAGGTTACAGGTTCAATTCCCAGGTCAGGACACATAAGGAAATAGCTCCATGTTCCTGTGTGTCTCTCTCTCCCTGCCTCTCTCAAAAAAAAAAAAGAAAAGAAAAAAAAAAGATAAAAGTAAAAAAAAGAAAAGAGCCTGACCAGGCAGTGGCGCAGTGGATAGAGCGTCGGACTGGGACGAAGAGGACCCAGGTTCAAAACCCCGAGGTTGCCGACTTGAGCATGGGCTCATCTGGTTTGAGCAAGGCTCACCAGCTTGGACCCAAGGTCACTGGCTTGAGCAAGGGGTCACTCACTCTGCTGTAGCCCCTGCCCCATCAAGGCACATATGAAAAAGTAATCAATGAACAACTAAGGTGCCACAACAAAGATTTGATGCTTCTCATCTCTCTCCCTTCCTGTCTGTCTGTCCCTATCTGTCCCTCTCTCTGTTTCTGTCAAAAAAAAAATTAGCTAAATAATTAAAAGTCATTTTTGGGTCCAGTATAAGAAGCCAGTTTGAAGGAATCATATGAGCAGTTTTATGTTGTTTATGCCTGAGTTATGTGAATAAATGAATAGATAGATCTTGGATTATTTGCATGACTGATATAACAGCAATAACCCTTATTATATTTTATGGAAAATGTGCATGATCTAAAAGAACTTCAAGGAATTAACTTGGTTACAGAACAATGTGCAAAATCAAATTAGAATTTCACACACAAACACAAATTCTAATTGTCCTATTAAAAGAAAGAATTGACTTATCAGCAATTGTTTCTAATTAGACAAGTCCACTTCACTGTCTGGTCACCCAGCTGGCAGACACAATAATCTTTATCCATATACACTTGTTCATTTTAAATTTCCAAGTTTGTTATGGACGTATATACATCCCTTGAGATATAATGAGATATCATCTGAATGCTAAATATCAGTTGATTAATGTATATAGAGCTTCAGTTTAATAATTGTTTTAACAAAAATTATTTGACTCTTGTTAAGTCTTAATAAATGTTTAAATAATAAATTGGCCTGAAGTAACAGCTGGCTATTAACTCTTTTACTTGTTATTACCTACTAATGTAGTGCTCAAGATTCAATACAGTATTTATCATTGTTTATTTTCACAGTTATTGCTTAGGCCTAATACTGCATTTCTATTCCTCCAGAGTCTCAGAGCTCTTTTCTAATACTAACAATGACTTCTCTATTTTCCTAAACCCTGATGACCTCCATTCAAACACTGCTGTACCATTGGGCTTGTTCAAGTGCTTACCTACTCAAATGAAGACTCTGCTTCCAGAATTCCACCAGACTCTTGTCCCTCTAGGTCATGGTTTTGACTTACTTTTCATTTCAAGGATGCTTTAGAATTTACTGCAACCTGTGAGTCCTCAGGATGTTGGGCACCTGTTGAAGGGACTTCTTGCATGAGCCTCACTACAAATGTGAATTTCTCTTCTGTCCTCTTGTCATAATGACAGGATTGAAGAGTCCATTTAGTAAGAGAGGGCCTGAGGTATCACAGCAGAGAGGAGGCCAGTCGCCCATGTTGCACAGCACTCTAGATCGGATGATGCCAGAGTCCAGGCCCCATCGGACCATCTTTTCCACTTAGACCCTCAGCTTCTCTAAGGGCCTCCAGAGAGAATTCAATAACTATCTCTGTGGAAAGTATGAGTTCTCCTGGAGCAGCGTAATAAATCACGAATAATAATAGCTCTTTCCAAAATAATCCTTAGGCAGATGCAAAATCCAACTAAGAAGGTGGTTCAGAGTCAAAATATGAAACCTGGATCTGTCTTTTATTTAGCTCTATAAATACATTGAGTGTTTCTTTTGTCGCTTCTGTTGACATAATGTATTATTATGACTTTTCAGCTATTATTGCCTTAATGTCAATATTTTTGTCTATTTCCAGCCAGGCTTTTATTCAATGGGCCAACTGTTCACTTTTAGCCATTTGTCTTCTGCTGCCCAGATTATAGACCTAAGTTCTAAGTTACTCCACTTTACTATCAAGAGTCAGTACTATACTCTAGGGAGATTTCTGGAGACAATTTTCAAGTGTAAGTGAGGCAGAGTTGGGATTCTAAATCGCCCTGATTTCACTCCATAGTCATGGGAATTATGAAGGATGGGAGTTTTTCTGGGATAATTCTTATAATATTTATTATGTCATTTTCACAGTATAAGAATATTTTAATTTTTTATGTCTAGGCACAAAGACCCTCAGAATAACTTCCAACACTGTTCTGACTGAAACTCATGTGAAGGTTCATTCTGTGTCTACTTGACTGAGATAAGGGACGCCCAGCAAGCTGTTGCACATTGTTTCTGGGTGTGTCTACGTGGTGTTCTTGGAAGAGATTAGCTTTTTTATGGTGGAATTTATTTGGGGTGACACTGGTTAACATAATTATACAGGTTTCAAGTGCCCACTTCTACAACACATCCTGTACACCATACTGTTTGTTTACCCCCCCAAAGTCAAGTTTTCATTCATCACCCCTATACCCTCCTCCACCACCACTACCACCCCACCCTCGGCCCAGTAATCACCACTCCATTGTTCGTGACCATGAGTTTTTTCTGTTTCTCTCTTTTTGTCCTATTTTGCTCAAATGTGGGTGGGCCTCATCCAATTCAATGAGGGCCTGAATGAAACAAAAAGGTGGAAGGGAGACTTTTCTTTCTCTCCTCTTGGTCTGGATGACCATCTTCTCACGACCCTGGACGTGGACCCTCCTGGGTCTCAGGCCTTTGACCTTTGGGACTTGACATCAGTAGCTCCTCAGTTCCCTCAAACTGACTCACACAAACAGCCTTCCTGGTTTTCCAACTTGCAGAAGGCAGATAATGGTGGGACTTCTCAGCCACCATTACCACATGAGCCAACTCCTGTAATCTTCATAAATATGTCCTATTGGTTCTGTTTCTCTCAAGATTCCTGACTGATACACTCATCAACTTGTCCTAGTGGGCACCGCAGTGCTCCCTGGAAGACGGGGCACCCATCCTGAAGACTTTCTGTCCACTACATTTCTGCATACCAGGTTCTCCCTGTTTGCTCGAGCTTCCCAGATCTCAGTCAGTCAAGTCCCATCACAGGGCAATTTAAGCATTAAACCTAAAGTTCTAAGACCCCAAATTATTACTTCACCCGCAATTCATGCTTTGCTTCTTTTTGATAAATGGGACAAACCAGAATCACGGTTCTATTTTAAAATATCATAAGGCAGATTGTTTCATTTTCTTTCTTTAGAGTGTAATTATTCCTAATTCCACAATTACTTTGCAAAGTGACAGTGTGGTGATTAAAAATGCTCGTTTTTAGCAAATTTTTCTTATCGCCAAAATCTATAAAAATTTTACTTCCTCTAAAAATTATGACGTTGTTGAGTAGTTTTTATTAGACAATTTTGGGACTTGAAAATTCTTTGTGACTAGTTCTTCCTTACTCCAGCCATGTATATAATTATAATTAATTGCTTCTCTGCACATTTCCTTTTCCTCTGAAAGGAAAGAAATAGTGTGAGGGAAAATAAGAGCAGTAGGAGAAGTGAGAAGGACCCTTTTCTTTGTTAATTGTGTGGGGCTGACAGCCTGTCTGGTGTACAGTCAGCATTTCAATCAGCTTGTCTTTTCAAGTCATGCTCTGAACAGCTGTAATGTGTTGTGTATGAGACATAGATTGGGATAAAAGGCCATGGCATTGCATGGCTTTGAAACCAGCAAGTGTCTCTCTCCTTTCTTTCTCTCTCTTTCTCTCTTTTTCTCTCCCTCTCTATCTGTCTTTCTCTCTCCCTAACACACACACACACATAGACTAAGAATTAAACTACTTCAAGTTCTTCTTTATGCTGGATAATTTGTACTTGTAAGCATATGAGTCTGCAAACCTAAACTCTTGAAGTTCTCTGCATCCCAAGACATGTCTGAACTCCAAGTCAGGAAAACGCTAGGAGAACAAGTAGCCTAACCACTCAGTTGTGTTGTCTCCCAGTGGCCCTGTCATTGTCATGCACATTAATGGTTTAGAAAAATCAAGCTACAAGTCTCTGGAGCCTCACCCCGAATGAACTTGGAAATGAGGACGAGAGAGAAGGTTCAGAGGCCCAAAGAGCTCATGACCATCAGAGGAACAGACTTGCCTGGTCATTAGCTTTCCTCCATCACTACAATTGAAGCAGCTTCTTTGGGGGGAAGTTGTTGCGAGTTAAGAAAAAAAAAATGATAGACTTTTTTATCCAATTGCAGTGGAAGGATTATAGAAGAAATACATAAGCTGGTGTTTGATGGAGATTATAGAGACTAATAATTTCTCTTCTTGGGTCTCTTAATGACCTGAGGTTCAGCAAAGTCTGGCTTACCTTTCCTTCATTATTTCTGAACTCTGCTTTCTGATTCGAACAATGGGGTCTGAAGGTGAGAGCTGGATGAAGGACAGGAATCGTATCCTCGGTTGGTCTCCAGAAGGAAGTGTGGAGAGAGCTTGTGAAACTTCCGCTCTAGCAAGCCCAAGAGGTAGAGCTAAGAATAGCTCAGTGCTGTCTATGTGTGTGCGTGTGTGTCTGTCTGAAATGCACTAAGTGCTTTTCAGACATTAGCTCATGCCACCTCACAGTTCCCGGTGAGGCATGTGAAAAGCTTGATGCCTTGATCCCATGTGTTGAATGTTGAAAACAAAAGTGGACCTTGTGCAGACCCTCAGAGACAGTCACTAGTGCTTCAGTGAGTTGTTGCCCTTGATGCACTGAGGTCCGCCTGACAAACAGAGATTTTGTGCCCACTGTGTGTCACGTTGCTCTCAGTGAAAACAGCATACTGGTTAAACGGGAAATGTAGCCCTCTACTTGAGGGTATAACACTTGTAGGTCAGGAAATAAAACAAGATGTGTATGCAAAGCAGCTAGATAAGAAAGGAGGGCAGCAAGTCCCCTACGGGAGAGCTGGGCTGTGGACTGTAATTGCTACTGAACCCCGTGCTTCCGGCCCCAAGCCCGGCCTTGGTGAGAGACTGCTGTGCTCCTTCCTTAACGTCACTCCTGAACCATCTGGGACGTGTGGGCTCATGCAGACTGCCATGATGATCTCAACTAGAGTAAGACGCCAGTGGTTTGGTTCTTTGAGGCTCGGGAACTGCTCTCAAGCCTCCATCTCCCAGGAGTCCTCTAGCCCAAATACCACAAGGACAAACGCATGTCCTAGAAACTGCTGATGGCCCCTCACAGATGCAGCTGAAGACCCTAGATGTTACGGGTGGGCCACTGATGGCCTCCGGTTGGGAGGGCACGCGTCTCCCCGTGAACTCGTCTGCGTGGTTCTTCCATTAGCGGGCCCCTGGGTCTAACCGAAGGGCAAAGGTGGCACGTGCCTCCAGGCCGCCCTGGCCTCCCGCCTTGGGGTTGCGGAGGGGAGCCTGGAGGGCCCGGCTGAGCGGGGAGAGGCGTTCCCCCTGTCTCTCTGTCAAAAATAAAAGAATAATAATAATTACGTTTAAGATGAAAAGCTCATTATGGCTTGAGGGTGAAAATAACATTTTTATTCTAAAGTCTATGTGAGGCTCCGAGACATCTTCCCATAGAAAATGATGAACTTGCACATCCAGAAGTGCAAAGACTATTTAATCAAAGCCTTTAAGAAGATCAAACCTAATCATGAGATGTTAAAAAAATATACGAAAGCAGATAAAAGGAGGTTTTGGCTGCATGACGAGAATCTGAAAATCAGAAAAGAACCTTTTAGTTTCTTCCATAACAAGGGGGAAAAAAAATTTTTTTTTTCTCGCTTAGCAATCCAATTGACTCAGTCCAGCGGGTATGAGCTCGGACTTAAACGGCCCGGCCAGCCCGACAGCCGGAGAGCAGCGATGCGCGCCCCGGCTCTCGTCTTCCACGCGGCTGCTTGGCGACTGTCCCCGTTTTATTTTGGCCCATTTTATATATGGTTTTTAAAGGAGAGAGAGAGATAGTAGAGACATTCCAGAAGACACGAATGAGTAGGTAGCGTGGGAAGAATAAACAAGGTCTGAGAAGGCTGTGGGTCCCTCTGCTGGTCCCTCACTTTGAAAACCAGGCCAGGACCTGGCCTTAAAAAGGCCCCCTGTGGACAGTGTGATGTGAAGACACAAGTAAAACTGTGAAAAAACACGGGTGGAACCAACACCATAAGGACAGGATCCAGGATTTAGGGTGCACCAAAATGTAATGCACTCAAGTGAGCATTTGTTACTCTTATTAATATGTCCATGTGATGGAAAGCTGTCAATAGAAATTGAAGCACAACAGGGAAATATTAGTACCATAGCTACCATTGCAAATTTACTCTGCGTCCTGCATGAGCCTAGTACTTTCACACATTCTATGTAATTCTCTCGACAGCCCCTCCAAATAGGCAGCCTTTAATTTCACTTTGCCCAGAAAGCTTAAGTCACTTGATCTAAATCACAGCTAGAAAATGCAAGACATGACTGAAATCTACCTCAGATCTGCATAATTACAAAGCTCTTTTACTTCCTGAATAATAGCCAACTGTTTTCAAATTGAAGACCTCTTTCTATTTTCAAAAAAAAATTCTAGAAAATGTACAGGAAGTGGTTTGCCCTTTCAGTCACGCAGTCTGTAGACAATACCTGTTCTGCACGTATCTTCACAGGCCCCCAGCGGTCTCCTGACAGCTCCGGAGGCTGTCATCTCTCATCACAGAGAAAAAAACTTATTACGAAAATCACCCCGAGAAAAGCAAATGTGAGTGATGGGCAAGGCTTTGCTTGTTTTCACCCGCATGGCACTCCCCAGGAAAGGGAAAGGGTGCCCGGGAAAGGGACAGGGTCCCCAAGCCAATGGACTATGAGATGTAGCAGCGCCTCGGACCCCCCTGGCAGCCCCTCAAGCGTCCTCCCCTTTTGTAATGTCTCCCTCCAGCCTGGTTACCAAATGACAGCTTTTCTGCTGTTTACTCTCCAAGCAACCTTCATTATGGCCACTGTTGTTTGATCAGATTCACCTGTAAGAAAAGCACAGGGTCATTTCCCAGGCCCCTCACAATCTGCTAGACATGGTTCTGTGTGAGTTGCTGGAGGCGAACACGTAAAATGCACACACAAAAGTGCTCTGTGCTCTCAGTACCCATAGGGAGTGCATATACAAACACACATGCACATAGGATAAATGCTGGTGGCATTATAAATAATATCTCAATATTTATAATAATTATAGCATAAAATGTGAAGAGGTGCTTTGAGGATGGGACAACCTAGAGGAATGATAGTCATATGAGGTTATTTAAAGAAGTTTCACTTATGGGGAAAAAATGAACTATGAGCAGATTTTGAACAGAGAGAGAAGATAAAATGAGCACCAGCACAAGGAAATAGTAACCAACCAGGCAGAATATAGAACATGAGTTTTGATATGTTTATAATTTAGTTGAGGACATTAATAAAAGAGACACTAAACCAAACAATATAAGGCGTCCTATAGATGTCACGGCTACGTTTTGTTCTCTCCCTGACCTTTACCACCACCTACTCTGAGGCGGAAGAAAAAGACCCCAGGACAAAGGCCTTCCTTGGCTTCTTGTACTAGCTTCTTCTGAGCCCAGGTTCGCTCCAGGAGGGCCCAGCTGCAGGCACAGGCTGAACGCACGTTTCTGACCCAACATTGCTGTGCACGTGTACATGTGCTGGCTCCTCCTTGAGAGGAAACAAAGGTGAGCATGGGAGATGGTGTTAATTCTTGCACTTGCTTCTGTCATTCTTCTGCTCACACCTGTCACCTCTGAATAAGGGAGTGAAAACAGGTTCCAAGGAGACTTTTGAAGGGGAGAAAGGAAAAAAGGATACTGGTCTAGGAGAGCAATTCTCACTCTCCTGAGAACTGCTCAATGCTATCATCAACAAATATACCCGAGAGCTCCCAGGCTATAAAACGATCACTAGCAAGCCTTCACTAATTCGAGGAAGCAGGCTTTCATCTTCTCACATCGCATGTATGCAATCAGAGGCTCTGAGAGATTATAAATGCAGATCCTATAGGAAGCCACTGGAACCCTGGTGACTGCATAGGGGCTCCAGATGCCAATATATTTAAATAGTTGTTATCTCCACATGGTTTCTTGCTACTTCCTTATCTTGGTAACTGGAAATGACTTGAGAGAGGAGGC
Source organism: Saccopteryx leptura (assembly GCF_036850995.1). Taxonomy (NCBI): domain Eukaryota; kingdom Metazoa; phylum Chordata; class Mammalia; order Chiroptera; family Emballonuridae; genus Saccopteryx; species Saccopteryx leptura. Next base: position 369,824,716 of record NC_089504.1, on the reverse strand, counting down.
TACCTAGATTTACTGAATACTTCCCTGCATTAAACCCTTTCACACCATGATCTCAATTAGTCCTTACAACAAGCCTTCAGGCTGCACAATATTATTATCACCTTCCTTAATCAAGGAGAAAACTACCTGGCCTAAAATTAAATAGCCAAGAGAGGTTTGGTTCAAGGACAAATCAGTCTGAACCATGCCCCAGACTTTTCCACACAGTATGCTATAAGGACAATAAGAAGACTTGGAATCCACATCGCATGAGAAACCCAAATCTCATGGTTATTGGAAAGCACTCTGGAAAAGGATGCCCAGTGTGCGCTGAGCACAGGCTGAATCCCAGAGGCAAAGCCGGTTCCTTAGCAGAGGGTGTGGGCCAGAGACTGGAGGCGCTCTCCAACCATGTCCTGGAGACACTGCAATGCCCAGTCTGGTCACACAATGCCCACCTGGCCAAAGACCCAGTCCTTTTGCTCTCAGCAAAATTGTGAAGCTGGAAAGTTTGAACTTGGTGTCTCTTTCCACCCATCTGACTATCCTCTCTTTTCCTGCAGTTCTCTCTCCTTGCCATTCTTTTAAAACTACATTCCCAGATAAACTTTATCTATGTTCTTTCATCCATGTTTTATTTTGTTACAGGTACTTAGACTTTGTTTGTGCTAGTCTCCTCACCTTGGATCTTTTTCATCCTTCTCACTACTACCCCTTTTCTTTCCTGTAATATTCCCTTACTTCTTGTCCTAATATCCATTTATTTACTTTCTCTCCTGAGATAGCAAAGAGAACAACAGAATGAGAATGGGAGAGGCTCTTTGCATCTCTATGAATGGTTCATTATTCGATTTTTTTCCATTACATTGTTTGAATGAGCTTCATATGATCTACGGTAACTAGATACCCCATTTGTGTCAAATGCTCTTTTGATATGTTGGCATTCTCCAAATAAGCATTTCAGAAACTTTTCATTTTCCTTTTCTCTATTTCAGAAGTCTGACGGTTCAGTATCCAACTGAAGAGAGGAGAAGAAAGAAAAGAGAGAAAAGATTGGCCAGACATGTAGAGAAAGCCCTGTCCATTCTCTGGGCTACTCGGGCCTTTGTGTGCCTTCAGGCATGGGGGGAGTGCTGAGGGCAGAAGTTCAGAGAATGTCACCCACTTTGGCCTATTGATTATTGTGAGCTGAAGGCACTTGAGAAACAGCAGGTGCAAGAAAGGCTCTCTGCCCTCTGTCTTTCTCCCTAATAGTCTGCTATTCCCATGAAAAAGATGCCCCCCCTGGACCAGGAAAGCAAGAATATTCTTATCACCAGAGACTCAGAGTCAATGCTGAAATGGATCTGTACAAACAGACCCGCTAAAATAACCCCGGTCTTCTATTCGTCTCCCCCATATATAATAGTTCCTAGTCCTGCAATTTGCCACCCCTGGAAACTTAAACCCTTTTTTTCCTTTGTCTCATCATTTTTACACAAATTTATTTTTTTGTTTTTATATTTTTTAATTTTTGATTGATTTGAGAGAGAGTTTCTCAAAGATGCCCTGACCATGGGTTGAACCAGTGACCTTGGTTTGCCAGGATAATGCTTTATCCACTGAGCCACCAGACCAGGGCTCCTTTCCTTTGTTAGAAAGGTATATGAGCTCTCAGTAGTGATCACTCTTCGGTGTCTTTATTTTTCCTAGGAAGACTCCCATGTGCACATACAAATAATAAAACATAATGCTGTTCTTTTCTTAATCTGTCTTTTGTCAGGTTAACCCATAGGCACCAGCCACAGAAATAAGAGGGTAGGTTAAAATTATTTTTCCTGCCCTTACAACAACAATATAGTGTTTTGTGCGCGCGCGCGCACACACACAAACACACACACACACACACACACACACACACACACACACACACACACACCTCATAGACCCAGGAAATGTCAACGTAATAAAGGTACAGAATCATGTAGACTGCCCCATCATTTTGCAGATGCAGAAACTAACATTCAGAGAAACGAAGTGGATTGAGATCCTAAGACCAGCTCACGTTTAAAGCAGGACTAGAATCCAAACATCCTGACTCTTCCTTTTCAGTGTGCTTTGCACGGCCCATCTAGAAATGAAGTTCTGAGTCTTTCTGACTTTCCCTTTAGTAATCGTTTTTGGCTCCATTATCCGTGAACTTGCCTGAAGTCTTCTCACAGCTATTTCTGATTTCAGTGTCATGCTCCCAAGAAGAGCCCGAAGCCACTGGGACAGAGGGAGATGGGAAAGTGAAGGGTTTTATTTTTGCACTTTCTCAGATCCACGACCTCTTTCTTTCTTAACCTCTTTCCTTCTTACAGCTTTGGAGAGAGGCCAAGAGAAGGGCTTTGTTATGGGCGGGGCCTCGTGGCAAGCTGCTTGAGTCTCCCAGGGAATGAGTTATTGTTCCTGGCCTAGAGAAGGGCTAGCAGAAGACAGAGATATGGCAAGTGATCTGTCTGCCTCTGCTCCCAGACATCTCTCCAGTTCTTACATTAGAGCCACCAGTGCACTGAGAGTCAGAGCAGTGGTCACGGGTGTCTCAACCAAGGGCCCAACTGGCACCACAACCTCCATTAGCCCCTGGCAGCCAAACAAGCAGCCAAACTGCCCAACCAGCCCCAAACATTATGAAAATAGCCCTTGGAAATCAGTTGGTCTGGATTCTCAGGCAACCCGAGCAGATGGGGCTTTGCTTGGGGAGCGTCCGTTGCTTTGGTCAGCTGTTCAGACCCAACATCTGTCAAATGGGTCTTGAAAATCAAAAGTTGGAAAAGTCTTTCTTTTAATGATCTCAGCCCCCTCCGGTTAGCTTCCCAGCCACCTGGCCTTTCACTTCACCTGAGGTTCAGTGCCAAAAGGCTCAGATCAGGTGGAGACAGAGACGGGAGGGAGAAGATAATGAGGGACTTCATATGAAGATACTAGCTGCTTAAAGAATTTGCATAATTACAGCAGCCTATTGATGCAAAAAATTAGAGGGACATGTGTGTGTGTGTGTGTGTGTGTGTGTGTGTGTGTGTGTGTGTGAACAAGGCTACCTAAGGCGTAAGGAGGACAGTTGAGGTGGGGTGTGTGGGGACTGCCACCCTGAGGAGGGATGAGTCAGTGTCATGGGGAAAAGAACCAAACTGTTTCCTTTCTCCTTAGGGAATTACCATTTCAACTTTGCTCTGTCTTCCCAGTGACCATTTAGAGAAAGAAAGGCTCCCAATCTGCATTTAAATGGAATGATTTCAGGAGGCACAGAATAGAGTGTAAGCTTCACCCCTCCCCTGCCAGAGAAGGCCTGGGATGCATTAAAACTGACAGCTGCTCCCTGCAGATGCAAAGGCCACCCTCACCCGCTTCCAGGGGCCCTGATGCACCACGGGGGTCTGTGATTTGGTTTTGCAGATGGTGAAAGTCCTTTGCTCAAAAGAAAGAACCAACAGTTTTCTGGAATTCCAACACCTACTTTCATTTAATTGACGTTTCTGCCATGTTGCTTTGATCTGTTTCTAAAGGACAGATGTCCCAGGAGAGGTAAAGCTCGAACCAGTTGTGGGTCGTTTACCTCTAGGGATGACTGGGAGATTTGAGAAGGGTTTCCATTCCTTCAACAGACACTTGAAAAGCAGCTGCTGCCGAGCAGGCCTTGTGCTCATCTCTGGGGTGGCCACTGGAGCCCGCGGCTCCTGGCTTAAGAAACCTAGTTGGGGGGGGGGGGGTGCTGCTTATGGTGATGTAAGGGGGTGCGCAGAGGAGAGAGAGAATTGAGCACTCCAGAAGGGGGAGCAAAGAAGGCAAGCTGGGGAGCATTGAAGACACACAGCTATCCTTCTTTATGATTCTCCGTTTGTAATATGAGCTGGTCCTGTCTCTGGTACGTGGCTCCCTCCTTGCTTCTGGAACTGTATGGCACTTGTCCTTATCCTGTGGTCACTGAGAAAGGAACAAGGAGGGAGGCGAAGGCACTGTCCTCAGACTACAGAGTTTATTTTCGAAGTCTCCTCACCCCCACCCTAAGGTTACTTTGCTGACCAAGGTGGGGTCCCATCCTCATATTAAAATGTCCTCTTTGGTTTCCTTGGTCAGTATATGAAGGACCAAGGAATGTGCTTTTTTATTAAGATTTTATTTCTCTTTCTAACTGGCCCCTTGCTGGGTCGCGAGACAGACACCTCAGACCAGTATTAACTGGCATTACCCTGCCACCAGGTCCTGGTAATTAATCTTGGAGTTGGCATTTAACACACCTGCATTGCTGGGGGCCAGGAGCTCCTTTAAACACTCCCCCCAATGACTATTGGAGACAAGCTAGGGAGAGCAGGGAGGTGGCGGGAGGAAGCCAGGGCAGGGCTGAGTGGGGTGTGGGCAGGAGCCCGGGAAAGCCCTGGCAAGCGCCCACGCTTGGCTTTCAGGAGAGGTGAATCAGGCCTCCCTGCGGGAAGTGAGGTGGAGGGGAGATGGTGGCCCCCTCCAAGAGCCTGGGCCTCCTCTGCGGGCCGGCTTCTCGCCCCGCTGCTGTGCCCCACAGAGGTCTTCACTCCCTTCTTCTGAGAAGTGAAATCCGAGCTCTGGCCTCGCTAACCAGGACTTGGAGACTTCTACAGGTCTTGTGAAGTTGTACATGGGGGAAAGGTCATTGTCAGAGGCTGGGGATGTGCTGGAGACTGAGACCCATTTGGAATGTCCCAGAGAGTTTGCCAGCCTTGCCACTCACTGTCTGGTAGGCCATTGCAAGAATTTAGTACTTACTAGGTAGATTAGTGGATTTCCAGGGTGGGGGTTGACAGTCACATGGATCAACAACTGGGCTAAAGCACTTCTTACAACCAGATAACATCTGTGGCTGCTGCATTAGGGCTAGAAGGATTCTTATTACGATGATTTTTATTTTACAGGTGAGGTATGTAAGATCCCACACCGCTCAGTATGTTTTCAAGGGCCCTCAAGAATAGGAGAAGGTCACAAGCCCTGGTCCCCCTTCCCCAATGCAGGGTTCTAGAAAACCCTTATTCTCTTTGTTAGAGCTTAGATCAGAGGGTAGGGATAGAGATGCCACCCCTGCCGAGAAGCCATGCTGGGTCTGGGGCAGAAGGAAGCATCCACTCTCTGCTTCCTGCTCACCCTCATCAGGCTGTGGCCGTCACGGCTCTGGCTGGCCCAGGCGTGGGCATGGGGACAGCCCCACTGAAGAGATATAACAGAGCTTCTGCAGCCACTTTGCTTAGAGACAAAAGAAAACAGACACTTATCATATTTGCTTCTCCTCCTACAAGTGATCTCTCACGGGACAAGTACCAGAAACTCATGGCCACCAAGCCAACTGGGCTTACTCATCTGTACATTTACTTATTGATGTGAGCACAGCTGAGCTGACTACGTGGGCCCACATAGACAACAGAAAACACTGACCAGACCCCACCCTCCAGAAGTTTACTGACCACATCTGGCAGAGTGGGCTGTATGTGTATAAAAGCAACTTCGTGCTGCACTGGGTTTTATGAATGAGGACCCAGGGTTGTGCTGGCTTTGGAGTTTGGAGAGGATATATTGTGTAGGACCAGCTCCCTGGTAAGAAAGGTTAGAGAAATAACAGGGACATGGAACGGTGGCTGTGGTGGAGATAACATCTCCAGCCCGAAGAGACAGGGCGATGGTTTACAGGCCTGGGAGTCTAGTGCCTGATTCAGCAGAAGCCCTTTGTTTCATTGTACCCAGTGAAATTCAATCATTCCCGGGAAGGCCTTGGCCTGGGAAGGGGGAGATTCAGGCTCTTGTTAAGCTAGGATTAAATTGCTGATTTCAGCAAATGAAAATTAATGACCAATGCTGCTCTGCAATTTGCAGGGAGCACCTGCAGAAGCAAGTCAGCCTCCCCAGTGAGGGGGTCTTACAAGGGATGAGCTTTGGATTCGCCTCTCTGGGTGGTCATGTTGTAGAGCAACTCAGTCTGACTTCTCGGATGCCGGCATTTCAAAGAGCAAGTTTCTCACTGGAGCTGATTTTCTTTCTGAGTCAACACAGAAAGGTGACAAGGTGTGAAGATGTGAGCCTGTGTTTCTTAGGAACTTTTACCCTTAGGGGTATCTTGCAGGCTTTTGAACAAAGGGTAAATCAGTCACCTATGCCTTGTACAAAGATGTCAGTCACCTTTCTGAGCTTTCTTTATGGGAAACTTGGAAACACCTCCACCCTCCTTCTCCTCAAGGGTGTGTCCAGTGGTGGGATTCAAATAATTTAACAACTGGTTCTCTGCCCTAATGACCATTTGAAGTATAAAAAAGCAGTAGTTTATTATTTCATGTATTTAATACTTAAATAAGAACAATGAAAGATGTACACAAAACTAGATTATAAGAAAAAGTTTTAAAATATTAATGGAAATAATAACATTAAATAATACTTGACAAAAAATAATAAAACTGTTATTTAAGATACTTCCATATTGCTGCTTTTTTTTTGTATTTCTGAAGCTGGAAACGGGGAGAGACAGTCAGACAGACTCCCGCATGCGCCCGACCGGGATCCACCCGGCACGCCCACCAGGGGGCGATGCTCTGCCCCTCCAGGGCGCCGCTCTGCCTCTACCAGAGCCACTCTAGCGCCTGGGGCAGAGGCCAAGGAGCCATCCCCAGTGCCCGGGCCATCTTTGCTCCAATGGAGCCTTGGCTGCAGGAGGGGAAGAGAGAGACAGAGAGGAAGGAGGGGGGGAGGGGTGGAGAAGCAAATGGGCACTTCTCCTGTGTGCCCTGGCCGGGAATCGAACCCGGGTCCCCCGCACGCCAGGCTGACGCTCTACCGCTGAGCCAACCGGCCAGGGCCCATATTGCTTCTTGATTGGCATCCTCACTTGCAATTTTCTTCACCTGTGGACAGAATAAACATTCCCACGGGCTCTTAGAATACACTGTTGCACAGATGAATGTTAAAAAAGAGTAAGGAATGTAAATCTGTGATTTCCACATTGGGTGACTGCCCAGGTGCCCACCTTAGAGACAACCCTGATTACAAGTGCCATTTTAACAACCGATTCACCAAACTCAACAAAAAATGAGGTAGAACCAGTGCAAACCAGCTGCATCCCAGCACTGGGTGTGTCCAGTTGCATATTCCAGCTCAGGGAAGGAAGAAGAAGGCTGCCCTCGCCCAGGGGCAGTGTAACTTTTCATCTTCAAGTATCTCCCTCTCAACTGCAAATGCAACTTTGGCCAGTGCCTCATCAGGCAGCACATTAGCTTGGCTTAGTAACAATCAACAGAGACGGGGAGTGGAGCTTAGCATCCACAATACTGATATTATCTTTCATCTGTTGAATAATTACTATGAACCAGGAGCTGTGCTAAGCTGTCTACAAACAACATCTTTCTTCCTTTCTTTTTTCTTTTTTTAATCCTCACTGCAGCTCTGAAGCAGGTATTACATTTCACATTCAGAAAGGCTGAGCAACACATCCAGCTTTCCACATGCAATAAGGTGGAGTCAGGGGCCAAACTCAGGTGGTCTGGTGTCTCCCCCCTTTCGATACAAGTGCTTAAGGTGGCAGCGGACGCTGGGGAACAGGGAACATGGAAGAGGGGCAAATTTGCTTCAAGGGGAGCTGGAGAGGAACAAAAGAGCATGATATAACTGAACAATGAATGCTCCTGGAATGGCACTGATCCTGATTTGAATCTCAATTCTGACACCATCTGCCCTGCTTTGTGTGACCTTAAGCAACTCACTCGCTGTGACTGCCGGTTTCCTTATCTGGTAGACTGGGATAACGATACCCCCTTTCACCACCTAGTCTCAGGTCTTCACTTAGGGGTGTCCTCTTCTTGGAGGCCTCCCTGACCTTTCACCCCTTACTTTCCCCTCTTCTGAATGTGTGGTATACACAGTATACACATCTTGTGTTTGAGCACCCATGACGGTGTATTCCCTTCAGTACCTCATAAACATTGAGTGAGTGTGCGAGTGAGTGAACTAATATGAGGAGTAAAATAACTTGGAACACAGAAGACATTCTAGAAATTAGCTCCATTCACCCCTTTGGCAATTTTGCCTGGGGTCAGCTTCAGTGTTGTGGCTCAGAATCACTATTGTCAGCTTCTGTAAGGTAAGGTAACAGTCATTCAGTAAGAAAGAGACTTTTAGTTTTAATATTTCCCAGTGTTGGTCCCTCTGGCTTCCATGCTAGGGAAGAAGTGTGCAGTGTAGAGGCAACGCGGCGCTCAGAGCAGAGCTGCTGGACGGCGGCCAGTGTCTGCCGGCCACTGCTCCCCAGCCATCCAGTGAACGCTGAACTGACTAGAGAAGGGCATTCCTCCCGGGGGCTTGTGTTCATCAGGACACTGCCTTCATTCTGAGCCAAGATGGAGGCAGTGGCGGCAGGGCTGAGGGCCCTCAGCTCTTCTGTGAAGGAAAACCACAGCCCTGCCGGGGGGCCAAGTGCAGTCTCTGCGAACGTGGGTGGGGTGTGTCTGTGGGAAGGCTCTGGTGCATGGAGCCTTCCAGCTGAGGCCCTGACACATTCTATTATACAAAGCGGGAGCCTACAGTCAGCATCCCAGAAAGGCGTGGGGAGCGAGCTGTGTAAGGAGGATCAGGGCAGCACAGCCTCTGTTACTACTGCCCGTCCGGCAAGCGCCCGCGTTGCCTCCATGCAAGCGAGCAAGTGCCTGAGGAGCAGTTCCTCCCTACCACCTCCTCTTCCTCAAATCGCTCCTCCAAGCCCCCAACCAGTTCACCTCCGTGTTTGCTTCCCAGCAGGCTCTTGGCTCTACGAAGCAAGATGTGGCAGCAATAAAAATAAAAGCTAATACAGACAGAGGTCACTCTATGTCAGGTTCTGATATGAGCTCCCACAGGGGCTCTCTGAGAAATGTGCTATTATTCTCCTGCTTTTATAGATGAGGAACCTGAGGCACAGAGAGGTGAAGGAGCTTGCCCATGATCACACAGGTGGAGAAAACTGAAACTAAACCCAAGCAGTCTGGCTCGAGGGTCTGTGCTGCCAGGAGACAGAGGAAGAGGAGAAGGGAAGAGGGCATGATGTGTAAACAGGAAAATGAGAATGTCCATAATGGGGCAGCACGGGCCCCTTGAGAGGCACTCTCTTTACCCTCAATGTCCCATCTCTGCATCTGTTTCTTCTTCACTACCTTGTGTGATGCTTGTTAGGGACCATGACTCCAGAGATGTCAGCCTATGGTGGACTCTGTCCTCCAGGGTAAATGTCACATCTATTGCCTCACCGGGCCAGCCTCATCTGTAGAGACAGACCTCTGCCAGTCAGTTTGTGGGTTCTTCAAACCGTGATGGAAGTGAGCTCAGACACGGAGCCTCGCAACACCCACCTTCCTCCACTTTACACACACACACACACACACACACACACACACACACACACACACACACACACACTGCCTCCTCCACTCTAGACCCTGCCACAGAGGTCAGCGGCTCTCCTTACCCGGACTGGCGTGGTGGCTCCATGCCGCTGGGACAGCCTCCTTCCTATGTACCCTCCTCACACACGTTGGCATTTGACAACCAGGCAGATATTTTTCAAATCATTTTTGTTTTTTTACCAGAGAAAAAAAAATGTTCCTGTCATTGCTCACTGTGTTGTTCCTTCCTCCTATTAGCTCTGCTAAGATGCACTGAGAGAAAAGAAAATACAATTGCATACAATTAGCAATGGAAATTATTAATAGGGGCAAGAGATTCAATCCATTCTACAAGTAATTCTGTAGTGATTTTGGTAATTGATAGTAATTAAACACTAATTAATTCATTTCCTAACTAATGTATTTACTTTTTTATGGGTATTTACTTTAATTACACTTGTTTGCATTCTTGGGTTAAGTAATACAAATTTGCTCTTTTCTGAAAATATTTATTTGGGCTTCTTTAAGTCATTCTTTGTGAACATCTGGGAACAAAGGCTAATTGCTCTGAATTGCCGCTAAACACATTGATTTCTCACTTTGGAATGTGGAGCTAATGGAAGGGGAAACTGCAGCCTACCACATTGGGCTGCACCTCCGCTCACCTAATTTCTGGTCCAGTTGTCAGGCAAACACTTCCTGTGAATTCGTCTTAGAAAAGATCAGAATCTTGGTTATGAGCATAAGTTCCACATGGACTAGAAATGTCAGGGAAAGAAAATCCCATCTTTGGGGCTTATTTGCAATGAGCATGATGGCCCTAGAGAGATGTGGCAGGTGTGCATCTGAACTTTAGACTGTGTGGTTGTTAGCTATTTAAGTTAGACCCCCAGGACTGGAAGTGCTCCCTGTCCCAGGCCCTCAGCTGATGCACATATATCTCTAGCAAGTGGCCGTGCAGCCTATGTATAGACATTAATTACCCTTAAGAGGCACACTGTGGGCAGCTCCAGCTACTAGAAATTCTTTCTCACACTGAACCTAAATCTGTTAGGTTGAAAGTATCTTTGCTGTGGCTGGATATTGTGGTTGGTTGGAGCATCGGCCTAAAGCACAGGGGTTACTGGTTCAATCCCCAGTCAGGGTACATACAGGAACAGCTCAATGTTCCTATTTCTCCCCCCCGCCCCTCTCCCTCGTTCAATAAAATCAATCAATACATAAGTATTTATTTTTATTATTATTATTTTTGTGTTGTGTGACAAGACAGAGACAGAAAGAGAATCAGAGAGAGGGACAGACAGACAGGAAGAGAGAGAGATAAGAAGCATCAGTTCTTCGTTGCGGCAACTTAGTTATTCATTGATTGCTTTCTCATATGTGCCTTGGCCGCGGGGCTACAGCAGAGTGAGTGACTGCTTACTCAAGCCAGTAACCTTGGACTCAAGCCAGCGACCTTGAGCTTCAAGCCAGCAACCTTTGGGCTCAAGCCAGCGACCATGGAGTCATGTCTATGATCCCACGCTCAAGCCAGCGACCCCATGCTCAAACTGGTGAGCCCACACTCAAGCCGGATCAGTCCATACTCAAGTTGGTGACCTCGGGGTTTTGAACCTGGATCCTCTGAGTCCCAGTCCAACACTCTATCCACTGCACCACTGCCTGGTCAGGCAAATATTTATTTTAAGAAAAAAAGAAAGCATCTTCTTCTTGACCACCCCTATCCCCACTGCTCTACCCATAGGGTCATAGAGAATTAGTCCAAGCTCTTCCACAGTTCAGCCCATCTGATGCTTGACAATGAACATGGTGGCACCAGACACCAATTCACTTCTCCATTCTCACAGAGTGCATATTCCTTTAGCACCCTGTTGGCTGAAGAATATCTAGCCTGCTTTCATTTCCCCTGGAATATGTGAATGACTATGGCCTGACTATCACATTATAAAATGGACATGACCTCCTTCAGTCAAGATTCAGCACTTGTATTAGCTTGGATTGGCCACACAACAATATCTAATTGGAGTGTTGGCCCTACTCGTATGCTGCGCGCTCCTGAGGACTGCTATGGCAATGGGTGGGTGAAGGCATGGAAGAGACTCTTGGTCCTGGAGAAGGTGAGGAAGCCTCAAACCTGGCATCAGCTGTATAGAAGGAGAAGGCTTTGTTGTCTCCCCCTCTCATACAAACCACATTTTGCCTTAGACTGGCCAGGAGCAAGAGAGGTAAAGGTTCAACAGGGGAGATGAAACCTACGGGACGATGATGGCCGGCAGGCCCACACTCAGGATGAATTGTTTTGGCCGCCAAGTTGCCCTGTAAGCCCCGCCATCTGGCCTCCAACCTCCTACCCTGGAAAGGAAGGAGGACGAGGTAGAGGAGCAGTGTTTGAGGAAGGAGAGGCAGGAGAGTGGGGTGGGGCTGGCTTCTGGGCGCCCTGAGCTGCACGTCTGTGAGGAGTGCACGACCCTGATGGAAGGTGAAGTCCCACATACACTCAATTCCTACATTTGGGGCCCATCTTCCCTTCGGACCATGATTGGATGTGTCATTTTTTCACTAATTGGTCCGGATGAAGATGAAATGAGAGGCTGTGGCGGCACACAGGCTCGTGGCTCATTCTCTGGCCTGTGGAGGCCCCGGGGCCCCTGCTCCCCAGGCTGCAGGCTGACCAGAGCAGGGAGCGCAGTCGGGAGAGATCGGGTCCGAGGCTTCAGCCTGAGCTGTCAGGCGGGCCAAGGGCTGACGCAGCCTCACTTCTGAGCACAGATGGGCAGTGAAAGCTGCGGTCAGGGCCTGGCTGCCGGAAACACACCTTTCCACAAAGGGCACGAGGTGGTTTGGGCACAGCTCCACAGCCAAATTCTGACAGAGTCATGACTGGGGCTTCGATTACTAAAAGAATTATGTTGGAGAAGGGTTGGGGAACAATCCTGGGGGGGGAAGTCCATTTTTTGACCCCGAGAAACACTTGCACATGCACGTGGAGGAGAACACCTGGATGCCTGCAGAGGATGACGGGAATGAACATCCTTCCTCCCATGCCTGACGGAGCCTCATCTCCATGGGAAGACAGCCCTAGACCTCCAATCCCCTGTTGTTGCTCAGTCTCTTAGAGACTCCTTTCAATTTATTAAGCAACGTCTGCCTATTTTTCCAAACTGCAAAGAGAAGGATTTTCAAGTATGTATAAGTGAACATTTCAGTAATATGGATCTGTGTGACTTGTCATGACAATAGTGTGTGCACACATGCACACGCCATCAGAGAGCTGCAGACAGCTGCAGCTTGGTGTTGTCAGCAGGCAGTGTGAGATTTGCATCTACTGATCAGTCCGGATTCTAGAAAAGTAGCTTTTGATAGAAGTCCATTACTAGTCAGCCGGCTGTGAAATACTCTCCCTGTTCCACACCTTATAAAGAAAGGTCTGTTTTCACATATGCGCGTGTGTGAGCGCGCACACGCGCGCGCGCGCACACACACACACACACACACACACACACACACACACACACACCATGTGATCCTGCCGTGCCACCAGGGAAATCAGCTAAGAATTCATGAAAAAGTACCTGAAAGAAAAAAAAAACCAAGGCTCTTTGAATTTAGTTTTCCTATGAACTGGAATGAGAGATCAGGACCAGAATCTTTAACATGCTGCTTTATAATTAGGGGGGGAAGGAAGGGAGGAAGGGAGAGGAGGAGGAGGGAAGACAGGAGGGTGGAAGGAGACTCTTGCAAAAAGAGGAGTGTAAGCTCCATAAAAAGCTCTTAGTGAAAAATAATAATTACGGGAATGAAGTACATATCATCAACATATAGGCAAGTCACCTCGGCCATTTTCCTCCTCTTGTCATCTTCGGAGTAGTGGCATTTAAGCACTGACTGGAGTGACATGCCCTGAGCCACGGCTCATTGAGATTTGGCTCTGAGAGTACAATGTTAACTAAATTTTAAGAAAATGAGAGGATGAAAGGGAGTATAAAATCAGATGGAATAGAACAGAACAAAATGATGAGACATTATTAAGAATTAGCCTATTTGTTGCTAATAATGATCTTTTGCCTTGGTCTCTTGTCCCAAAAATAGACTCTCTCTACATTCACGTGAGTTGTGTATTTGACTAAACCTAAGCAAGGAGATTCCTAACCCAGAAGAGTAAGTAGAAGACAGCCACTCCTCTTTAAAGGGAGTGATTCAAATTGGCAGTCAAGTGCCATCCCCACCGCTCAGTGTTTAGGCTGGAACAAGATAAACATTCTGACCAGTGTTCTATGTGAAGTGAATTCTACAATCAAGAGTGAAAGAACTGTAAGGTTGTCATTGACATGAGATGAGAACTGGGGCAGAGTGAGTGACCTGATAATTCTGTACATATTAAAAGACTAGGATCCTAAAATGAAGCAAAATTAGCTGAGTACAACAGATACAATCTAACCAAGGTTCCCACCAGGTTAAGGGTTTGAGGAATCAGCAAAATAATAAGACAATATTCAGTTGGATATACAGCTGTTCTGATACATAGTGATTCTACTTACTGCTCTTTCCCCATCAACAGTTCCACACCATTGCTTTTCTATCCCCTGCTTGCATAACTCGTGTCTCTCCAAACCCGCGGATGGACATCCACAAGCACGCATGTGCTGTACTCCTGTGACACCCCACCCCACCCATGGAACCAGCTGGTTATCCATCCTCATGCATTGCTCACATCACGCATCCTCACATCATTGACCAGCCCTCTTCCCTTCGTTACTGAAACACTACCTCTCCTGTTTTCTTTCAACTATATGGAATTGAGTACACGGTAATTAGGATGCGTGTGCATTTTCATCTAAACTTTGTCTGGGTTCATGCCAGCCTGGGGTCTCTCTTTATTCTCCTTTTTGTCTTTCCTCTTCCTGAATATAGATATTTCCCTCCACCAACTCTTTAATCCTTTCTCTGTATGTTCTCCCACAAATATTGCTTTCATGTATAAGGCTTGAACTATCATCTCCATAAACATAATGATAAAATTGAAGTTCAGTCCTGAAATCAATCCAAGAAGCTCTTCCAAATGTCCGGTGCCTTCCTGGGCTTCTCCATCTGGATGTGCCCACCAGTACTTTAAACTCAACACATCCCAATCTAAGCTCCCCATTTCTCTTACACCTCACCAACAAAGAAAGAAATGAAGGCTCAATGTATTGCCTGCGTCTTAGACCCCAAACCCATCCTCCTCCTCCACTTCTTCTGCACAGTTAACATGTTTTTGAGCTTTGTCAATGTTGCCTCCATGACATTTCCTGTATCTGCTCTGCCACCACCCCATTCATATACTCGTCATCTGCCTTGGGTCACTGGAGTAGCCTCTTAAATGCTTTTGATGCCTCTAGTCCTCCACAGCTCCCATTCCTCTTATAAATCCCTGCCAGGGTGATCTCCCTAGAGCACTCTCTGATCATCATACTTACCTGTGCAAAAAATTTCTCAGTCTCCTCAGTTGCTCAGTCCAAAAATAAATGCCTTACTGCACATCTACCACCCCCACAATCTGGCATAAACTGGCCACGTCTGCCCCAGATCCCTTCACCCAGCCAGAGCGTTACAGCTACACAGAACAACTTGCTATTCGATACACGTGAACATTTCTATCTCCATGCCTGCTTTCCTGGGGCTTACTGGGCCTGCAATGCACTGATGCAGACCCCTTCCTCAAATGCCATCTCTTCCTAGAAGTCACCTTTGCTCTCCAGCTGAAAGTAAAGGTATATTCATCTGATCTCATTTGTCTGGTGTTGTCTTTCATGACCCTTATCACCTTCTACTGTATATTAAAGTTCACAATAGTGTTTCGTCTTTTAGGAACCTGAAAGTCCTTGAAGCAAAGCCAGTATCTTCATATACACAACAGCTGTTTATCACAAGACACTTACTTAGCACCTTCTACACAGTAAGTTCTTAATATGCACTCAATTAATGAATACATATATGAATACATGCAGGTGTAGGAATGCTCATACCTGTTCATTAAACATAAAGTCATTCATGGCAACAAAAATACATGAATTGCTTACTACATAAAACAACTGCTTAATCATACCCTTACCATGTTTCCACGGTGAGGCTGTGCATGTGTAATTGTGTGCCCACGTGCACTCATGCTTAGAAGGACAGAAAAACTAACTCTGAACAAATGTGTAAGGACTCTTGCTCTGAGTACTGCAAGTCATCCTGCAGGGCACCCATGTGAAGGAACACAGGCGTGACTCTGAAGGTGCCAGACCAGAAGAAAAGGCTGCCAGGACTGGATAGATGGGAGAGAAGGACTGGGGCCAACTGCAGCTCAGGAAGGTGCTTGGAGGAAAGAAGAGTCCCCTGCAACAATCCCAAAATAGCTCCACATGAAAACAGCCTGCCAAATATGCAGCGTACCACGCTGCCATGGCTAATGTGTAGCTATGTGTGTGTGTGTGTGTGTGTGTGTGTGTGTGTGTGCGCGCGCGCGCGCGCGCGCGAACCTGCATGTGATGGAGAGGGAGAGAAATACGGGAATGAATGTATGAATGAATTCAGGGCACCCTGATAAATTCCCCCTGGGATAAAATCCAAACGTCTGCTTCTAAGAGATAAACAGAAAGCTCTGCTGCTCAGCGGCAGAGCCACTGGCTGAACACCACGCTAATCTCCTCCGCACCAGGTCCCAGGCACCACGGCAAATGTGTGTCAAAAAGAAAAAGAAATAGAAGCAAAGAAGAGAATCTCACTAAAGGCAATACTGTGAATTCAAATACACTTTGCAGTTTGAATGAAAGCAACCGAAATTGATGTTGTTTCAAAGAGGGTGTAGGAGCAAGAGCAGAGGAATAGATTAATTTGGCTGGAGAGATGAAGAAGGTTCCCTGCTAAAGTAACGGGGTGGGGACAGGCCAGCTGCCAGTGAGCAGAGAAACGCCATACGTTTCCAGGCTCTTTGTACTCACAGAGCGCTTTCCCATTTACTGTGTCGTTTGATCCTCCAGGCACCCAGTGAAAAGCAGTCCAGGTACCATTTTTTCTCCTCCATGAGAGACATGAACAAGTCTTAGTGATCCTCGAACTGGCACCCATCTCTTCCAGGCTGGTCCAGGCTTTAGCTAGTACTTAGGGAGCTTTAATGGAAGCATCTCCAAAAGAACCCATGGAAATTCAGAAGTAAGTCTGGAAGCTGGGACCTGAGACCCTGCATTCTCATGGGCCCCAGGAGAGGCTAAAGCTGCTGGTCCCAGATCAGGTGCTGAGTAGCTTGACTTTGGATGCCATGTTCATGGCTGTTGAGTTTGAAAGATGTGTCTCAGAAAAAGCCAGACTATTGGTTCTCCTTTTGACAGGATATTATTGAGTTTACACTACTAAAATTACAGACCAGATGTCACCAATAGCTCCTGGTGAGGAACACGTGGCCCTTAGCTTTGACACGCGTGATTATGGGAGGAGATGCCTTCCCTTGCCTGACTCTGAGACCCAGCAAAGGTCAAAGACCCTCTCTGCATCTCTTTCTTCCTGTGAGCGAAATCGAAGTCCATACTCTCCAGTACCTCAGCCACTGTCCAGCTGAAGGAGCCCAGAGGAGACCTCTTATTCTGATTGATTTGGCTGTTGCAAATTCCCCCAAAGTCCTGGAACACTGAGACTCCAATCATGATGCAAAGCAAACTTGACTCCATGTTTTCTTTCAAGAATCTCAATACACTTTGCCACCATCTTCATGCTCCATGTAGGGTAAAAGCAGGCAGGCAGGTATATAACCCCAGGAAGGCATATGTTAGGAAGGAGAGTGTCACCCAGCATCCTGAAGCAGGGTCAGGGTGGGGTACAGTGCCCTGATTTCTGACCCCACACTTTAGCTCAGGGTATGGAGGGAAGGCCAGTCCTCTTAACTGTCCTCACTGAACATGCACAACACCTGCAGTCCATCATTCAAAACATATTCTTTTGTGATTATAAGTCTTTTTTGGCTTCAAAATGTGGTATAAACATACATTAGAATATTATTTGAACTTAAAGAAGAAGGAAGTTCTGATACCTGCTACAACATGGATAAACCTTGAGGACATTAAGCTAATTGGGATAAGCCACACACAAAAGGACAAATATTGTATGATTCCAGTTATAGGAGATTCCTAAACTAGGCAAATGTATAGAAATAGAAAGTGGAATGGTGGGTGTCCGGGGCTGGAAGGAGAGAGAATGGGGAACTGTAGTTCAACGGGAACAGAGCTTCAGTTTTACAAGATGAAGACTTTTGCGGATGGGTGGTCGTGATGGTAGCACAACAACATGAGTGTGTGGCTGTCACTGAACTGTGCACTTCACAATGGTTAAGATGGTATAGTCTGTGTCACTTGTATTCTTTCACAATAAAAAATAGGGTAAATGTTTTTCTAAAACTATAAAAATTCCTGAGGGGACTGTTTAACACCTTTAAACTCTAACCATTTAACAATACTAGGGAATTTATGCATTAGATTTCTTGTGACAACCAGATGATACAAAGGCACTATGAAAATGAGGTGAGGGGGGGCATGAGGGATGACCCTGAAAAGCAGTGATGAGAAGCCACGGACAGCCACCACTGCCTGCTGCCCAGCTCTGCTGAGAGCCAGGCCATGTTCCATATTTCCACCAGAACCACCCAGAGCCACCGGGTGCCTGACTGAGCTCAACACTAATGTGGCCTCTGAAGACTCCCACACCTGATATGGGTTCTTCCCCTGCGCCCCCACCCCACCATCACCACCCCGGCTCTGGGACATGGAGTCTCCGTGCTGTTCCAAGGGGCATGGCGTCGAGTTCGGGAGGTGGTCCACTGCCTTTGCGACACTCAGAGCAGAATGGGCTTTCCCCACACCGCCATCCTCAGCGGGCTCGCTGAGCAGGTGACAGAGGAGGACTGCAATATCTCCATTCCCACTCCAGAGCCTGCTGCCGTGGCCTCGTCACCAGCCCCAAATGCCCTTCAGAGACAGCAAACCTCCAGGAAAAATTAAATCCTCAGCAAACACACTTTAATTTTATCCACTTGGCTTTAACGAAGGTTCCAGTATTAATGACCTCGGAGGCTTTCTGTCTGACAGCTCCGCTGGTACTGAGCCCTGTGCTATTTCCCCCACAGCCTGAATCTCAAGCATCGCCTCTAATCTTATTTTCTATTTCTGGGCTATATTGCATTAGCACCTTTTTATTTCTCCTGGCATGTTTGACAGTGAGTTCAGGCTAGTGAGAATCATCTCTTTGTGCTGGCGAACGGGGATCGCATCGGTTGTTTTAGAATAATGACTTATAGTTAAAATTACCTCCAAGATGTCATAATTACACGGTTGCAACTTTCTCCCTTGACAAGGTGGAGACGCAGAGCTCGGGTGGCCTGTGGAAAGATGCCGGGGTAAAGGAGGGGGACAAATAGACATGTCCCCAGAGAGGCGCAGGAAGCACGAGGATGGGGACAAAAGCCTAAGCGCATGTCATGATGTGATCAGAGAGGAGGCTCGCCAGCCTCTGCCCGTCCAGGACAGACATGGGAACGTGCAGCACCAGCCTTGTCTAGGGTGGCATGGTCTGCAGGATCCCCCCGACTCTCCAGGGCCATGACCATCACCACCTACAGACTTCCCCACAGTGTCTGAAATTTACAAATCAAACTTCCATTTGGCCCCATTGAACTGAAGGTCTCCACGAAGAGGGAGCTGTGACTGGTGAGGGGCCCCGTTATTCACACGAACAATCCAGGCTCGGGGAACTCACAGGTGCTCGCTCTAGTGCCATGTTTTCTACATTCTTATTTAGTAGAGAGACTCGCGTTGTCTACCATGAACCGTGTCGTGGAAAACAAGGGGTGTGATGTTATGGGTAAACTCTGCCCCTCAGCGCTCCACCCCACCCCAGAGCTTCCAGTGGGGGGGTGAGGTGGGGGTGAGGACTCTGACTTGACATCCATTGTTTTGTCTAAACTTCTAGAAGGGGCTAAGGGGGTGACAGAGAGAAGGAAGGGAAAGTTCAAAAGGCTGATTCCTGCCAAGGTAAGAGGTCCAACAGGATGGCCCCGGTCACGCCAGAATGATGAGGCACTGGAACCAGGGGGAGTAGTACAAGGCCAGAAATGGGATCAAGGATAAGATAAGCTCACTCTGGGAACCGGGCGGTCACAGCAAGGGGCCAACGCAGTTGAGTGGTCGTGAACTTGGAATTTGGAGTCAGACCAGGGTCTAATGCCAGCTGCATCATGACGACCTGTCTTTGGGCAGATTACTGAACTTCTCTGCGACTTGGTCTCCTCATTTCTAAAATGGGAACAATAACAGAACATCGCCAAAACAAGAACTAAATGAGTCCATACAGGTAAGGTGCTCAGACCAGCACGTGGCACTGGCTTGCCCTTAATAAGCAAACGCGGCTAATACTATCTATTTATGTCGCAATTCTTGTTCATACTGCTTCCCTCAGCCCCCAAATGGCTGTTATCTTTCTCTTCTCACTTAGAAGTCCCCAAAATGCTGCAGTCAGTCCCTGGGAAAGGAGTTGGGAAAAGATTTCAGGAGCAGCATGGAAGCTGAATTTGCTGAGTCCGATAAGCCACTGTGAGGTGATTGGGTGGGGGGTGAACCCGGGCAGGGACCAGGCTTTATTCATTTGTCAGGAGGGTGAGCAGAGCCCAGGGCACACTAAGCAGTGTGGTGGGGCCTGTGAGAAAGCCAGTTCTTTAAACATGATTTCTAATCTGAGTAATTACTGCCTCTGGGCCAAGACACAAGGGAGGAGGAACCTTGTAGACCATCTTCTGTTCCTGTTTTCCCCTCCATCAGAGAGCCCTTGAGACCTCCCCAAGGCTTGGAAACAAAATTGCATTTTCTCCTGCAGCAGGCAGGCTCAGTTTGCAGGAATGAGGCTACATCTCAGCCCCGCCACCCCCCAACCCCCGCCGACTTCCAGCAGAAATAAGGGTGCGACAGGCCATTTTTCAAGTGACATTAATTAATACGGGGATTATTGGAAAAGCAGATCTACTTCAGCTCCTTGATTAAAACCCTCTGTGTCCCCAGTAACCCGTCTGTCCAATGGGCTCTTGGCAAGCTCTTGTGCAGGGGACGATGTCTGATGAAAGAGGTACGTTGCGTGCTCCTGTCTCCCCCCAGCTCCGTCCCTCTGGGCATTCACTTTCTACTCTGTAAAATAAGGAGCCTGGACCAGGTGATCCCTGCTCTCCCTCCTAGCTCTAAGACTCTACAGTTCACCAGAAAACAAACAAAAAATAGCAAAAAGGAGAAAGTAGCCCAGAAGGAGGACTAAGCCCAGATTCTTTCCCACACTGGGGCTCCGGTTCTACTGACCTCTCCATCCTGGTCGCTGTCCTAGCCCTGGGCAAGGACAGGCCAGGTAGCAAAGAAGTGTAATAATGGCTGAGCAGTCAGACTGAACCCATAGGGTGACCCTGCTCTTGTCTATTGAAGGCTTATAAAACCCATGTTTTACACATTGATTTACACACGTGTCCTTTCCTGTTTGTCAATTAGACTCCAATAGAGCTGTTAAAATGTGAAAAAATATATAATTTAAAAGAGAAATCTACTTTTCTCCCACCCTTTCCCAAGTATCATTTGTTGTTTGTCTGCACTAAAGAAAAATGGGGGATTATGTGGGAGGCTTTGTCTGTGCCCTGCTTTCTTGACTTTTGGTGTCTCTGAAATAAATTACACATTATTCTGAAAAAAAAAAAAAGACTAAGAGACAGAGTTAAGTCTTTTGATTTTCGAGTTGGCAGCTTGTGTTTGAATCCTGTCTTACCCTTTAGGAGCTGTGTGATTTGGGCCAGAGGATACTTGCCCTGGTCCTCAGTTTATGCACTGGAATGTCAGGGGGGATGAAGCTGTGTCCTTGTGTCTGACAAATGGAGGGATTCAGGAAGTGGGAGTTCAGTGATTGAGGGAGGGGTCTGAACTGCGGGTGGAAGTCACACCCAGGACTACCTTCAGTTTTACCCGGCTTTTAAGTTTCAGTCTGTTTTTGGAAAAATAAAAAAAAAATTAGGTCATTTTGTTTAAAATGGAATAGATCTTCACAATGACTCTTCTGGATGCAACATCATGAGAGTAACATATTGACAGTCAGTGTTAGCTAGACCATCTCCTAATCTGGTGTCCCAGGCTCTGTCGTGTTCTTTTTCCCCTCTAATATGATTTCTCACCTCATTTTTCCTGTAGTAGGTAGGACCTTGCCTCTTTCTGGCCTTCTGAGCCCCAGGCTGTGACTGCTGGTTCCAGGAGAATGTAAACAGTCGGATTTCCTGGCATCTTAAAGCTGTGTCATGCACTCTCCTGAGATGGCAATTTCTCTTCTGTTGTTCTGTTGAATACATTTTTAAAGAAGATTCCCTTGCCATGGCCGCTTTGCTTTTCTTTGTGGTTAGATGCAATGACCAGAATCTTGCATGCACTTACAAGTCAATTTTCCTTTAATGATGATTTTACTTGTTCTGAAGCTTATCAGAAGGAGGGTTCACGCACCGGGGTCTGGGCTCGGAGCTGTCAGTGGGCCGCAGCAGCTGTTCTATAGGCAGTTGCATCTGTTTTGAATGTCATCAATGTAATGCTAATATGCAAAGCAATTTGTGGTGCAGGAAACTGGAACCAACAATAAAAGAAACCGTGTTTGAGATTATAAATCACTTCCCATCAGCCGGTGAGCTTTCTGTGGGATTCAGCTGAAGAGGTTCTGCAGGCGATGGCACGCATCCTCTCCACTGACCTGTTCTCTGAAAGAAGGTCCGGAGGCACACTGTCATTGTCAAGCTCGGCAAAAAGGAGTTAGAAGGGGTGAAAATGAAGTTGAGGCTGTGGGCAGAAGGAGGGAGCGAGGGAAATAGGGCATTTATTCGGCAAAAGGATCAAATAAATGTGCTTGCATTTGCTTCTATAGCTGTGTCTGGCAGCCTTTGCAGAGGTTTGAATGGAGAGTTCTGGAGGGCTGCTCTACCACTTACCAAGAAGAAGGGTTTTGTTGGGGTCCATTAGAGAGTAAAGTGTATAGTCCCTTTCTCAGATAACCTTCCTCTTCAAATTGTCGCTCTGTGGCTTTCACTTAACCTACTTTCATTAGCAAAACAGGAGATGTGAAAACTCAGGGACTGGTACGTAATGGTGACAACCTGGCTGGTCCTTATGCCAAGTTTCTTGACTTCTGTAGACCCAAGAGTGTCTCCTGCAATGCACTCAGGGCATGACTACCTCAATGCGCACATCTGTGAAATGGATCCAAACCACCCACAGAGGTGCCAGCCCTGGAGAGTTTTTCTCTAATGAGAGCTCTGCTGTTTATTATTGTTTTATTATTCACACCGGGTTTGATAGTTCTGGAAATTCAAAATGTCCTGGAAAATGGCAGAGAAGATTTGGGTTTGAGGTGATAGGCTCCAGCAAGTAGGCTAGGGGAGCAGGGGACGGGACTTGAGTGAAGGTTACTACAGAGTGTCAGCTCTGTGGGACAAACAAGCCTGGACCATATGCCACAGGCAAGACCCTCACCAGCATCCCACCCTCAAAAAGGTCACCTAGGCATATAAAGCGAAACAAAAGCACAGGGTGGCATATCCCAATGTAGGCGGTCAGGGCCTTGGGTGCTCCAGGGTTTCGAGCAAAGGGGAACGCATTGCATTGTGGGACAAAGAGGGGGTGGAAGTCCACCTGGAACCCGAGGAACTGGAGTGGAAGTAGGGGAGGGCGTGTGGGGCAGAAAGAGCAACACAAACAGAAATGTGGCGATGAGGATGAGCTTAACAGCAGAGGGTGATAGGGAAGGAGGTGCAGCCTGAGGAGATGGCACGTGTTGGGTGCATAGCATGGAAAGAGGCAAAGACCTCAGGTATGGGCTTGCAGCCGGGGCACCTCAGGAGTATAGCACAGTCTGCCCAGACACATACTTAAGACCCCCCACATCTCAGGTCTAACTGCTGTGTGCCGGAGATGCAGGGGGTGAAGTGTGGGATAGGGAACCCACTGAAGTCTTACCACCCCAACATGCTGCTCTGTCCTCACAGCTGTGAATGATCTATTCTCATCAACACTAGAGGGGGTTAGTGGCCAGAGTGTAGACCCACAGGTGTCTAGGAAAGGCATCCCCAGCACAGCTCAGTCTCCTGCTAACGCATGTGTGTACGTGGGGACAGCTGAGCCTCGTCTGATTGGAGAACAGGGTGAGACTCACCCAGAGCGTCAGTGTGCGTCTCCCAGCACTGTTGCTGGGATCGCCGTTTTCAGTGCCGCCATAGAATTCTCGTCCCTCTGGATTTCCGGGGAGAAAACGCAGGTTTTTACTTATTGGGTTTATTAAAATGCCCCCACTACCTGAATGCCTTTAGGCAACAGTAAAAAATATTTTTAAAAAGAATGAGAATTCAATTAAGTATAGATGCAGATGCAGCTCCAGCAAGTAGGCCAACGGAGGCTGTCCCCTGTAGAACAGATAAGAGCCCAGATGTGAGATGTCCTCCCTGCGGGGCAGTACCTCCGGGTTTCCCTCCCTAAGCCGGAGTGGGGGGGTGGGGGGCTGCAGGGATGGAAGGTCCCCTGACTGGTTTTCTACTCCTGCTCGTCCCCATCCAGCCTGGGATTCCTAGCACAGTATTTCTCAGACTGGGCTTAGTGTCTGTGAGAAGGCTGGGGAGGGATGGGGCTCTCAGGTAGCGATGGTAGAAGCAACAAGGAAGAAGATTTGGAAAGCACTGGTAATTAGCTGTCTGTACTTTATTCTGGCTTCATACTCATCCATCAGCTGGAACAGGATGGTGGTTAGGCTGTGACAATTTCTACAGAAATCTTGTATTAGGTAGTAGACTTGCTAAAATTCAAGTCTGATGACATCACCACTAACAATCACTATCAGATCCCTCCTCAACAAAGAATATGTGTTCCTTTATGATCAGACCACTGGCTCACTCCCCTCAGCCCCGCCTCACTCCAGTCACTCACAGCTGTCTATAGGGCTCAGCTGTCTGGACCTCCAGGATGCTGTAACCCTTTCATCACTCAGGGATATCTGTAACATCAATATTGGAGTTCTGTAGCCAGATGGTGTCTCTTTGTCCTTCAAGTCTGTACAGGCATTGCCTATACCTGGAAGCCTTCCCTAGTCATTCATTCTGGGACAGGTGGCCCTCACCAAAGTCTGAAAACTATTATAATCTTTATCACACTCTCGGCTTATGACCCTCGGCTTACTTCTCTGTCTCTCTGGCTCAAATGTGTTACTTAAAGAGACCTTGCCTTCAGCTCAGGATTCCCAGAGCCCAGAGCATCCCGGTAGAAATTCTACATTAAAATACAGGTCTTCCTGGCTCTGACCCTGGAGTCCTCTATACCTCAGGCTTTCTTTGAGTGTGAGATGGAGATGACAATAACACCGGCTCATTACAAAATACTGTGAGGGTGACATGTGACACGGCATTGAGACAGTCCAGCTCCGGGCTGTGGGCGCCGCATGGCCCGTGCTCACTGACAAAGGGAAGAGCCCCGGCACATGCCTTTGACCTTTTTCACAAGAGACTGAGGCTCTGAAAAGTGAACTCACTTACCCAATGTCACAAGGAAAGTACGGAAGTAGCAGAACAGGACACAGACCTGGGCTTTGCCCAACCCTCTGCGCTACTCAGGGCCCTGTAGCCAGACACACCTTGCCCTGGCCAGGTGCTGCCTGGTGGCAAACTCACTTTCTCCACAAGGGAAATGCAGACTTCTGCATGTTCCAGATGAAGAATTCATGGAATCTTCCTCACCCTCATCATCTAGGGCAGTCTTTCCAAATAAGTTTGCTATAGACACATTTGTTTCTATCTGGAAAATGCAGTAACTCAATGGAATGAACAATGAGCCTTGAGTCAGCTACCGTCCAATGAAACAATTTTATACCAGTTCCTTTCTAAGGCTTCCTTTTCTCCATTGTGAAGTCAAGATTTTTGAAATATAGCTAGTGCTCGACTTACGACCACAATTGGTTCCGACAGCCCGGTGGTAACACAATTTGGTAGTAAGTTGAGTAGGCTATATGTACAGTACTGTGAAATGATGTTATAAAAATTTTTAAGTCATATTTTATCATAATTTTCTTTCATTATTGTTATATATCATAATTTTCTTTGTTCATTTTATGCCAATTGTATCATATCTACACCATTTTGTTTCTTATTTTTACATTTGTGAGGTTTAAGTAAAATACTGCATTACCAGTACAACTGGCTTAATATTTACAAAGACAATTTCCTCTTGGTAGACATCTTGGGAGGGGTTTGATGAAAAATATCCAAGACACAAAACACAAATTGCTGTATCGAGTCTGGGATAACAGTTGCAATTGTGCACGCAGAGATGGTAGTGCTGCCGGGAGCTGGTCCGCACTGTCCTATGCCCAGCTGGGCAATGCTTGCACTGCCAGATGCGGAGCAGTCGTGGCTAGTGATTGTGGTCATAAAGTTGAATGATCATAAGTTGCATAGGTCGTAAGTTGATCAATATTTGTACATTATCTCCATGATACCACTCACCTCTGAATTTCTGTGCTGTATATAAGAAATAAAACAGCTAATGTTTCACAAAGTCAGAATCAGACTTGGGTTGCTCACTCTTGGGTAACACACACCTCTGCTTCCCTCTGTGGGCTGGATAATGAAAAGCTGTCAGTACATTTCTGCTGCCCATCAAGGTGAAGTCACGGCAGCCTAACATGGATGATTCAAGGCACCCTGCGGTCCATTAGCATCCCGGGGAAAGGAAAGCAGGAGCATTTTTCTTCAGTACCCTCCCTGCCCCTCAGGTCCAGGGAGGGCCTGGAGAAGGAGACACTTAGAACTGACAGTCTCCCATCAGCAACACAGCAAGAGCCCGACATGAGGCTGGCCCCGCCTTCGCTGCTAAGAGACCATACTCCTCTGGGGAGCCCAGCTGTGCTCGCATGAACTGTCTAGGGCGAGCTGCCTTCCACTGAGGCTGCACGCACACGGCATCCCACAGCGTCCCATGGCGTCCCACGGCATCCCACGGCTGCAGCTCAGGGGAGCCTTCACTTTCAAGGAAAGGAGTGTGTTTACCACTGATGTGACTATGCCACGGGGAGCCTGAGACTTGTTTGGCTTGGCTTGGCTGCAGTTTCATAAATGGCTGTCATCAACTTTTCTCTGTCTGGCCCCAATTACCCAGAGCCATTGATGACCCTTAGCTGTGGTTAGAGTCAGGGAGCCACCAGAAAGACACCATCTCACCAGAGCTGCCCTTTATTTACCCAAAGAGGAAGCCCCAGGCCATGGGCACCTTCCCTGTAGCTGCACCTAAGGGCACTCGGCTTGTGTCCGCTGCCATCGTGCTCTGGCCTTTATTCACAGTACTGTTGACCTCATGGGCTGTTGTAGAAATAAAATGAGTTAAAACATTCAAAGGCCTGAGACCAGTGCCTGGCATGGAATGAGTTCTCTACAAGTAGTGTTATTTTTACTCATTCAATGCAATGAATGCTTAAATTCACTGGGTTGGGGTCATCGACTGTGTGCCAGGTAGTAAGTCAGGCACTGGAGATATAACAGTGAGTAATGCAGACCTCTCAAGATGCTAAGGCTGTTTGGGTGGAGCCTACGGTCATTCTTGGGGACCTTCTCTAGGGCATAGAAACCTGCCTTCTGAGGTGTGAAAAGTAATCACACAATCCCCACTTTCCGAAATGGTGTCAGAAAGGTTGCTCAAGCTGGCCTGTTCCTGAGAGGCAGGGGGACCTACTCACTGAGCCACCCCTTGGGCTTGCCAAGTCACCAGTTACCAAAGCTAGTCCCTTGGACTCAACGCCATACTTGCCTATTTAAAAACTGGGCTCTAGATTTTCTTCCTTAGCAGAACCATTCTAGCTAGAATTAATGCCCAGCCCAATACTTTTAATAAAATTGCCCTTTGTAAGAAACTAAAAGAAAAAAATAACTCGGAAAAAATGACCCCATGGCTACCTTCAATCATCTCATTTTTGGTGCCCATCAATGGCCTAATGTTAAATGGCTAATCTCCCTCCTGCCGTGAAAGCATCTCAGACTGCTCTTCCTTTCCAGCATGGAGAGCAGCCACTGGGCATCCACAGTGGATTACCGGGAGGGGGCCCAACTGTCTGAAATGCCAAACAGATAAGGAGAAAGCGTGGGATTCCTCACAGATATTAAAAGTAACTGATACATCCTTCAACAAAAATACACAGTTTCTGCTAGGCACAAGAAGAAGAGGAAGAAGAAGGAGAAGGAGAAAGAGGAAGAGGAAGAGGAAGAGGAGAAGACTCTTTCATCAAAAGAGCTCATAATCCTGTAGGAGAGACAAATGTGATAAATTTACCATACAGGTGGATAAGTTTGATGATAGGAATATGTATCCAGGGGCTCCTTACTGCAGACTAATTTGTTTAAAAATGTCATTCTGTTGTTGACAGGCTTTTCACCCTCAACAACTATTCTCATCTATTCTCTGTACATTTCTTGGCTATACTATATTGATTAATTTCTTCATGTGCTGTGCCTTTTCTTCCCACTTCTTGTCCATGTGAAAAACTTCTATTCATCCTTAAAATTTCTTTTCAGGATACCCAGTCATTTTAAGTATTCTATTTTCTATCCGACTTCTCCACCTTTTTCATGTTTCTTTTTTTGCACATATAATTCTGTAGTCTAATTTTTTCACAAATCCATAGTCTTTACTAAGTCATAGTTCCTTTAGGGATTAATACACAGGCTAGCTCATACTAGATATTCTTAAATGTTGATTGAACAGAAATTTTGGAAGACATAATGGTATGACTACTATGGCCACCACAATAACTACTATTTGGGGGAGTTTATGGCCCAGGCATTATGATAAGTACTTCAGTACATTGCCGCAGTTTTTCCTGAAAACAACTTTGAAAACAAGAAGACTCAGAGGTGGCTTCTCCAGTGACACTTTACACAAGAATATATTGTATTAATTAGTACTTCTCCATTCTTTCTCTCTCTCTCTCTCTCTCTCTCTCTCTCACACACACACACACACACACACACACACACATACACACACACATTCACACACACACAATCCTATAAGCCATCTTTGAACCTTTCTTTACTATTTTGGAGTTGATAATCTGATTTAGCTATATTATTTCTGTCTTCCCACAGTACCCTGTATATATATCCATACACATATCAATCTAGTATAACTGTTGATTTGGTTATTTGCTTCCTTCATTAGACCTTAAATTCTTTGAAGTCAGATATACCTTGGTCATATTTTATCCCAGATAAACATCATGGTGCCTAGAACAAAGTAAGTGTATAATAAGTGTTTATGGTAAAGGAATGAAGGAGTGAAGGAAGAAAGGAAGGAAGGAAAGAAGGAAAGAAGGAAGGAGGGAGGGAGGGAAGGAGGGAAGGAAGGAAGGAAGGAAGGAAGGAAGGAAGGAAGGAAGGAAGGAAGGAAGGAAGGAAGGAAGGAAGGAAAGGAGGAAAGGAGGAAAGGAGAGAGGGAACAATGTCTGTTACAAGCCAGGGGACCTAATCAGATAGAAAATATTGTTTCACATGAAACCCAAATACTCTGCAGTCAGGGAAAGGAAAACAAAATCAGTGAGCACCTGGAGTCTGGAATGATTGAGCTGACCGACCACTTGATGTGTGTCACTTGACATAACACCCCCATTTCACAGGGCGAAGACTAAGGAATCTTGATGAAATAAATGGCCTTCATATTCTCAGTTGACTTTAGGCAAAAAGATCTTTTACTTCCCGCTTGTTGCTTTAACTGTTACACCTAACATTTCTCCATATAGTCCCATTGACGTGTGCTCTTGTGTGCTCTATTTTCCTAAGCAAAAGTGGGCAAGTTCAAGGAAAATTGCGTATTTATTTATTTATTTAACAGCTTTTACTACCTATTCTGTGTCAGCTACTTACCAGGATCTGAAGACAGAGCCCTGTTCTCTGAAAGCTCATATTTTTAGAACAATTCATCA
This sequence comes from Saccopteryx leptura, assembly GCF_036850995.1. Taxonomy (NCBI): domain Eukaryota; kingdom Metazoa; phylum Chordata; class Mammalia; order Chiroptera; family Emballonuridae; genus Saccopteryx; species Saccopteryx leptura. The sequence goes on along the minus strand of NC_089504.1, from coordinate 369,795,344 downwards.
AACCATCATCTTTATGAATGCTACTATTCAAGCCAATCAAGGTCATAGCATATCAGTGGTGGTTACATCCATGTACGAGCAGGTCCTCCGATAGCATTGCTTCATATAATGTTGATGAGATGTGTAGAAACTTAACTCTTGTTCATATCAATTAGCCTCTGGTAAAATTGGTTTCATTATATATATATGTCATGTGGCTTTTTGCTAACCTTACTAATGATGTTAAGTGAGAACTTACTGTACTCAGCAGCCAATGAAGCTCTTCGCCTTCACAAAGAGCAAGGAGAGAGAGAGAACAAGTGCCTGAAACTGAATGAGCCTCTGATGTGAGGCTAAGAACTTAAATGACTTCGGGAGGAAAGTTATGCATAGAAAATAAACGTACAATGTGCCCACTTCATTTTCTCCTAAATCATATTTAACAAATATCTATGGTAAATGCCTTTCCAGAGAAAATCTCAAGGTTTATTAGAAGCAGCCTACAGACTAAAGCCAGGCAGCCGCAGTCCTCCCTCCCATACGCTATTTTCTAACTTGCAGCCAACTTCCCGCAGATCCCAGGGCCATGTGACAGAACTCATTTTTCTCCTAAGACATGGAGGGAGGCGTTCTTTGTTCTCGGAACTCCCCACAGGTGAGGCTGCTCACAGTGGTCCACAGTCTTTCAGGGCCCCTTCTCCACTAATAGGTACACCACTCTCCTCCCACTTCCCCAACTCCATAGGAGACAATTGCTCAAGGTCAGTCTGGTCACCAAAGGGGTACCCACTGACTCGGTGGGTACAGTTTTACAGGGGGAGCCGATTCCCACTGAAGAGGAGGAGAAGGAATTTCAGCTCCTTTTGAAGTAAAAGGAACCCTCTCCCCCATGCAGAGACTGCTGCTTCCCTGTCCCTCACCCTGTGCAATCCCAGATACCCGTGGTTACAAAGCCCCAGTCAAGGGTTTGGTTGTCACACTACACCTCGATGCCCAAAGCACTCCCCGCCCACCAGGGCTGCTCAGGCAGCGGGAAGGCGATTATAACCTGTCATTTCTCATTTCAGTTAGCAGGTGACAGGCTCCTATAACGTGGCATCCAGATGGCGTCACCCCTTCTGTCGAGTACAATTTTAGGGCAAGATTCATACCGTTTCTCTCTGTGCTCAAAATAGATGCCCAAAATTGGGATAGAATTTACATAAGTTGGCTGAAGAGACTGTGTTCAATTAAAAAGCTTTTGTTGCCAAGGAATTTTTTTTAGTTGATACATATGCTCCTTTATTGCAGGCCTATGGGGCAAAGATTTCGTTCTCTCATTCTCTCCCACTCCCTCCTTCCTTCTTTCTTCCTCCCTCTCTTTCCATCTCTTAATAAATGAGGATGGGGTGGGATCTGCCCTAAAGGCTGAGTGAGCAGCAAATGAAGAAGCAGCCCATATGGAGATAACAGGGAGCCTGGCCCATGAGAAATAGAAGCCAGTGCTGCCCTCTTGCCTAGCCTGGGGCAGGGCAAGCTGCAAAGCTCTGTGTATGTGTATTCTGGGCTCTGTCCCAGAGAGAATGTGTTGTCCCACTTTGCAGTCACCATAAATTCAATGGGATGTGTTTTCAATTCTCTTGACACTGATGCCTGAATTTAGAAATATAAAACATGGTTTTTTCTCAATCATGAAATAATACTGTTTATCAGTGAAGCTTGGGAAACAGAAAAGGATCAAGGAGGGGAAAACTCAGTGGTAATGTTACCACTCAGATATAAGCCCTGTTACCATCTAGTGCATTTTCTCTGTCTCCAGTGCGACTGTCTATATTTGCACGAGTCTGGGATCATAACACATAAATGCCTTTATATCTCAGCTTTTTGTTTCACATTGTATCATAATTTTCTAACTCAAGTACATTTCAGTAGCAACACTTTTAATGGATATACTATGATGTGCTTAATGTTTCTCTATTTTGGATATTTATGTTATCTCTAATTTTCGTGGTTTTCCTATATAAATATTCTGGAATTTGTAGCCTTCACTTTGTATGCACCTCTAATAACTTCCTTAAGATAAATTTGCATGGATTACAATGTAAGAGGCATATTTAATAGCGAAGGGAAGTAGCACTGAGCTTTTCGCTTGCTTGCGCAGGACTGGTTCACCTTCTGATTACTGCATGCGTTTCTGCAATGCCTGTTTAGCACCAGAAATAAAGTCAGTGTTTTAGAAAGTCATTTGTTTGTTGAGTGTTTTCCTATGGAAAGCTAAATAACCCTGGACAGGACGTCTGTTGTTTCTGCTTGCTCTGCATCCACCCCACCCCACCCCACCCCTCACACCTTTTTCTATATTTCTTATAATGCACACCTGTCCCGGATCCCCATTCTTGTGGCTCCAGTGGAACTAGTAACCAATCGCTTTGGATCCAGGAGTGGCCAATCAGATTCATGATCAGGGCAGGCTGGGACTTTCATTAGGACTCCCTCTTTCCTCTGAGATTGCTGAGTGGGTGGGACATAAGCCCAGGAATGCTAGGATTCATTTTTGCCCCTGTCCGTGAACATAATCTTACAGACATTAAGAGGTGACACTCTTACCTGGTGTCAGTACCTTTCCTTGGAAGTAGGTCAGGCAAGTGCATATATTCATTATTTTAAACCACTAAAACTCAGCAGCTCTAATAACAGGCTCTTTTGTGACTTTCCTGACCCAACATGCAGGACCTAACAAGGTGCCTTGCTTGTAAATAAGTACTCGATACCTGTTTGGCAAACTGATTAGCCCTGGACATTGTCTTTTCTTCTGGTTCCTCAAGCTGGCCACACTCTTCTGCCTAGTCCCTCGTGACCTAATCACATATTCCTAAAACAGCTGTTCCACTATCTGGTACAAAGCCAACTGGTGGGGTTTCTTGGAAGAATTCTCTGGCTCAAAGTTTGTTTCCCAAACTAGCTTTATCAGAGAATCACCTGGGATTCCTGTTAAATACACCGATTACTGGGTCTCGTCTCTGGGAATCTTAATTTATAGGCTTGGATTGGGGTCCACAAGTCAAGGTTAAGAACTTAAGAACAAACACCTAAAATCATACTTTGGGTGAGTTTGAGAAACCCGGCAAATCAGCAGAGCTACCCTGGCTATTACAAGGCCATTAACCATAATTATAAGCGACTAGTCAGCATGTAGAAAATCAGTCCTGTAAAGTGCACAGAACCCTGTCAAGGCAATTCCATGTCTAGGACTCAGATCCTGACTCAAACACTTGCTAGCAAGGTGGCTTTGAACAAATTATATAACCTCTTTGAACTTGTGTTTCTGCCTTTGTAAAGAGATGAAGGCACTGCTTGCCTCTTTCCCGTCAAGGAATCTAATCAGGTGATGCATGTAAAAGTGTAGCATACATGGGAGAAATTTTCAGGTTGACGTCTTAAGTAGAAGCAAAAGCTATAAGATGATCTATTTGATGGAAGAGATAAGCCTTACACAGTCACCAGTTATTTATAAATACTAGCTCCACAAAACTAATCATTGCATGCTTGCCCACACCAGAGCTAAAAGGTCATCCCAGTAACTAACTATTAGCATTTAACAAGCAGTCTCTATCAGGCATAACTCTAGATGAATTATTCATATTGATCAATTTAATTCACACAACAGCTCCACATAATAACTACTACTTATATTGTCATTTTGTAGTTGGGGAAACTGAGGTATAACTGGGCTATTCTTAAATAACCTACTCAAGGTATAACTGAGGTTTGGTTAAATAATTTGTGAGTGGTCACCCAGATATTAAGAAAGGCAGGTAGGCCTGACCGGGTGGTGGTACAGTGGATAGAATGTCAGCCTGGGATGCTGAGGACCCAGGTTTGAAACCTCGAGGTCACTGGCTTGACTGCAGGCTCATCCGGCTTGAGTGTGGGCTCACCAGCTTAAATATGGGATTGCCAGCTTGAGCAAGGGGTCACTAGCTTGGCTGGTACCCCCTGGTCAAGGCACATATGAGAAAGCAATCAATGAACAACTAAGATGCCACAGCTATGAGTTAATCCTTCTCATGTTTCTTCCTGTCTGTGTCTCTCTCTATCTCTCTCTCTCTCTTTAAAAAAAAAAAAAAAGGACAGGTAGACTTTGAACCCAGAAAGTTTGGCTCCACAGTCCCTGTTTCTGATGCACTAAGGCACAGGATTTCTGAGGGTGATGGGTGGTCCCACAAGAATGAGCAGAACACTCAGAGCCTGCAGTTACTTACGCCATTATCGGCTTAAATAGTGCATAAAGGAGAACTAGAAGGGATGAACGGGAGGGCACAGAGGATTTTCAAGGCAGTGAAACTACTCTTCATGATACTATAATGGTGGATATGTCCTATACATTTATCCAAACCCATAAATGTACAACACCAAGAGTGAACCTAACGCAAACTAGGAACTGTAGGTGATAATGACGTGTCCATGTAGGTTCAAAGATTGTAACAAATATCCTCTTCTGATGGAGGATGTTGACAATGGTGGACACTCTCCATGGAGAGGGGCAGGGGTATACGATAGCTCTCTATACTTTCTCCTCAATTTTGTTATGAACCAGAAACCTATCTAGACAAATAGTCTATTATAGTCTATTAGGATAAAAATGCAAAACGTAGTAGTTTTCTTATAGACTACCCTACTGATGTTCATTTACCCTCAATGGAGTTCAGCCTTACTCTAAAGAGTTCTTATTTAACAATTGTTCTAGAATATTCACACTTGATGACATGTTGGCAAACACTACGTCAAGGCACATATGAGCTCCTCAAACTGAGGACCTCATATCAAATGTGCCCCCAGAGCCTTGGCATGCTCTCATGTTTAGCAATGCCTTTGGAGATGCACACTGTGTGTAGCCTGGCACTGTCTTCCCCTGGGCATTCACACCTACAGTACCGACCTAGCCCCTAAAGGCACTGGAGTTCGCTCCTTTGATCCAACTCCATGCCTCTAAGAGGAAACCAAGAGCCCAGACAAATGAAATGAATTGCCCAAGTTCAAAGCTAATTAATGGCAGGGTCTGGAATAGATCCCAGCTCTCCTAATTCCCAGACCAGTGCTCTTCCAAACCACAGCAAAGGGAGAACCACAACAGCGTCTTGGCCATCAGAAAAAAATTTATAAGCACAACGAGGACAAGAGTGAGGGTGACTGGAGATGGAACAGAGAACACCTAATGGGTCCCCGGCTGCCCTCCCAGGGAGCTTGTCCTCTGCCCTCACAGCACATGGCCAAGGCATGGCCACCAAGTCACCATGGTTTATCATTGTACCTGGAAAGAGGGAGCCCTTTGGAAGGCCCCCAGCCACCCCATGAGCAGGAGAGGTGAGGCTGCAGTGTGGCACTTTGATCAAAGCCTCACAGGAGCATCCGGCCCAGCGCCATGTCGGGCCCTGCGCATGGAAGGCCAGGGAGGGACACAGCGCACAGCGGCCTGCGCTGTCTTCAGAGCGCACCTCAGAGTGCTCGTGGCTCTGGAGAACTTTTAATAGAAATCTGCGGAATAAAATGGGCTACAGCTGTTTGCCTTGATAAATATATTTTATGCTACATGCCTCAGCCACCATCTGTTTGCTGATACGAGCAGTTCTTCATGGCAACCAAGCAGAAGTCATCAAAAGGAACAGCAGGAGATGGCTTTCTGAGAAGGTAGAAAGGGGTGGGGGGTGCAGGGCAGGGCAGCCGGTTCCAGGTTGAAAGGGGCTGGTCTGGAGATAAAGGAGGTGGCCAGAAGGCACAGAATAGAGGCACCCCAGGCAGGTCAGATAAGCCACCACCCATCCAGGCCTCAGCGACCTCCAGGATGCTCTCCCTGTAGTCTGAGTCCTCAGTCTCTCCTTTCTCCACCTTCTACCTTTGACCCCCCAAACTAAAACTAAGATGATGACAGCAATCACAGCAGTGCCCACCTTTGAGCTGTCGCTGGCCCACAGTCAGCATGCCCAGTGGCCCTGATATGAGTCAGTCCAACCAGCCAGCAGCTGGGTTCCCACCTGATTCCACTGCTTGCCGAGCCCAGCTCCCAGCTCCTCTGACCTGGGCTGAATGCAGAGCACTCACAGAGTGGGGCAGAGGCCAGTGGCCTGCAAACAGTGCAGCCCGTTCTGGGCCCAAAGCAGGTCAGGGAGTAGTTCTGGAGCACCTCTGCCGAGCCCTGGTGCCACAATTACTTCATCCCAGGAAGGATTAGAGCAATGGTCCATATGTGCTTAGAATGGGTATAAGGGAGCAGGGATTTACCCATTCTGGAATGCTAAAACATTTTCATGAAAGACAACAGATATGCTCACTCTTGAACCATCAAAGCAAAAGACACAGACGTTATGTTAAAAGAAAGCAGCATCCAAGGGGAAAGGCTAAACTACTCGGAGAGTTCTGACTTCTGAGTACAGAACCTATGCGGATTTGTCTTTCCTCCTTCTTTTCTGCCTTCATCGTGGACAAATGTGAGATGGCAGTGTGACTGCCACGTCCTGAGCGGCTCCTGTTTCTGGAGTCACCCACCAGCTCTCCCGCCACGCCACTCCGAGAGAGTGCGGTGGGCTGGGGGCAGGAGCCAGCAGGAGTCCGCTCCCAGATCACCGGCTCAGAGCCTCTCCCCGCCCCTTCCCTGTCCTCTGCCCATAGCTGCATCATGTTGGGGAAGCAGTGCTCTGACCCCTCCCTCCTGTTGGCAACACAAGGACCAGTGTCAGGACCAGTTGCTTCCCAGGGCCTCCTTCCTCACCCTTCTGGGGCTGGGAACCTGTAGAATGGCCAGGCAGGGAGCAGGTTTTGAGGTTGGAAGAAGAGGGACAGAGCAGAGGAATAGCCCAGACATGGGCTGAAGGGAATGGAAAACTGGGTCTGTGATAGTGGAAAAAGGGGCACAAGCTTCCAGAAACTTATTATTAGTCAAAACCAAGCCAAATAGAAGACCTGCTACTCAGTGCCACCTACTTCCAAGGAGGTGGGCAGGGTGACATGCTTTGAGACACTCCGACAGAAAGCACTAAACCATTGTATACCGAGGACTGTGATTTTGGGTCCAGGAAACCAAGAGCTTTGGACACGCGTCAGAACTGCTGGCTATTCATCGGACCCTGAGCCGCTCTGCAGCGCCATCGGAGCCCAGCCCCTGCTATTAATGGGCTCCAGGGCATGGGATATTTTGCAGTTATCTTCTCTAACACATCTGCCTTAACAGAAGGAACAGGCCACATGTAAATCTCTCTGCCCTCCCTAACAGCTGCCGGCCTCTGGGGAAGAGGTCCTGCCTCCCTTCACCAGGCAAGGACACGAGTAGTACCGGAGAAGCCTGACTCTGCCTCTGTCGTCCACACTCACTTGCCGGCTCCACACTCTCATCTTCTTCTCTGTCCACATTTCAAGGCCACTTCAAAACGATCTGACAACTCTACTCATTTTTTTATCCACTTATATTAGTTGAGCATTTACTGTGTGCCAGGCACTGAGGATAGAACAGTAAATAAAATAGAAACTGAAAACCCCTGTCCTCATGGACCTTACCTTCAGTGAGGGGGCAGAGAAACCTAAGTGGATAAATATTTAGTGGTATGAACACAAGTAATATTGAATAAGGGGTATAAGGTACCCGGGAAGGATATCATTGAAGACCAATGGCCTGAACTCTGAGCAGAAATCTGAATGAAATAAGGAAGTTAGGCATTCAGGAGAAGAACCTCACAAACACAGGTGCCAGCAGGTGCAAAGGCCCTGAGGTAGGAGGACAATGAGTGTTGAAAAACAGCAAGGAGGCCAGTGTGGTTGAACCACAGCCAGTAAAGGGAGCAAAGTCTCATGGTACCAATGTAGTCATAGATGCCACCAGCCTCTGATCAGAGGCCCCACTGGGCCACTCCTCTTTGACTCTCATGCTGGCCCCACCTGACATGGCTCATTCTGACCTTACCGACACATGTTCTGTAACTTCCCTATTTCTCACACTTGTGTTTTCATGACCCAGAGCAGACGGCATTTCTCCAAGGTTTCCTTCCAGATTTCTGTTCTTTCCTGAGCCCATGGTCATCCACCCCTCCTGTCTAACATCCCGAGCCATTTTCCTCTCCCCACTTGAGGCGGGATGTTATGAAAGCATTGCACTCCAGCAGTCATATGTTCCCATGAACCCACCCAAGTGCTCAGGGGCCCTGGCACTGTTAGCTTTAACTGCAATCAGACGATGGCTTCACTGTTCAAGTTACTGTTGAACATAAACCCATCTTTGGCAAGAGCATTTATTCACTTGGGCAACACTGATTAATTCATTAACTTTTGAAAAAATCTACTATGTGCTAAACACTGTGATAGAAGCTGGGGATAAAAGGATGATCAAGACAGGTGCCCTCAATAAGCACCAAGCTAGTGTGGGGACACAGATGAGCTATAATAAAAGAAGTAAATGCTGAGACAAAACATGAATAAAGGGCCATGAGAGCACAGAGGATGGAGCCAGTCTGGAGAACAGTAGAAGTTCAAGCGTGAAGCAAAAATGTAAAGCAACTAAAGGCATTCAGGAGATGATACTGGCAATGTCAGTGTGAGCCAGAGAGATAAAAGTCTACACCAAACTATGAAATTTTGCTTCATAGATGACCAGGAGCCCATTAAAGGAGAAGGCTGGAGCAGACAAAGATGGCAGGTGCCATCGACTGAGCCTCTGTTCTGGGCCTTTGCTGCGTTTCCTCTAACGTTTCAGAGAAACAGAGACCCAGTGGGCAGTTATTATTTCTACAGTTGAGAAAACAGGGAAACCAGGACTCAGAAAAGGAAAGCTGCTTGCTCAGGTCAGCACAGGGACAGATACAGCAAGGATCCAGATTCAGGTGAGACCTATCCAACTCCTGAGGCAGGAACCTTGTTGGGCAAAACAGCCTCTTCGGGTCTGAACTTCAGGGCTCTGGGAATGGATGCTGGCTCCGATGGAGAGCATGTTCAACCCCAGCTGTGCCCACAGTGCTCTTCACAGCAGGTGCTGAGTGGAACCCTCCTGTGGACAGAGAAGACGGCTCACAGATACATCCATTTGGGAATCTGGTGGCATGATTCTATTCTTCATACTCATGGGCATATTTGTGCCAGGGAAACATGCTGCATTATCTCTAGAGAACAACTGAGTATTTAATAGGTCTTTCCTTTCCCCTCTTCTTCCTTCTTCCCTCCCTCCCTCTCTCCCTTTCTGCTTCTTTCCTTCCTTCCTTTCTTGCTTCCTTCTTTCCTTCTTTTCTTTCTTTCTTCCTCCCTTCCTTTCTTCTTCTTTTCCCCTTGGAAGTATAAATTTGGTCAACTATGAGTATTCACCAAAACTCTTCTCTGTTTCCTCCTCAGCACATAACCAGATGGCATGGTCCAGCTCCCTTTGTAGCTGTGTGACTGAATTCTGGCCAATGAGATCTCAGGGAAAGAGACATGTACCTCCTCCAGGTATGGCCGTATGCTGTCCTTGCTCACTTCTCATCCAAGAGGAGGGGAAGGTATAGCTCATCAGAGACAAAGATTGAAGAAACACTGGCCCTTGGCCACAGAAAGCTTACCTGGCAACCTTTATTTTTCCACTGGGCCTGATGTGAGGGACAAACTTTTATTGGGTTAAGCTACTGACATTTGGAAATGTGTTTGTTATAGCAGCTAGATTTACTCATCATACCTAATCCAGGGAGCATGGAGGAGAAGCAAATAACCTAGAACTGAGTGCCCACTTAGAGAGAAAATTCCAACAGTGGCTTCTCAGGCAGAAGTCCTAAATAAGCGGGTACAGTGTCACCCAGAAGTCAGTGTCCTCCCGAGTGGCTGTTCACTATTTCTCTATCTCTAGTATGAGATTCTATCATCAAATTTGACTGCAGACTCAAGCTGACGTCCACATTGCAGGCAGAAAGAGGGAGGCACACGGGTGCAGTGCCAGTCTGGGTCAGCGCCACGGAGGGCTGGCCTGAGGCGGCCCGGTCACCCCTGTTCACGCTGAGGCTCTGCCTCCTTGCAGGGAGACGGAAAAACCTTATCTTTCTACCTGGCATCTGGCTACTCAGGACAAAATCAGGGTTCTGTGAGTGAGGAAGGAAGGAGGATGGATGCTGGATGGGAGACTTGGAGACTCCGTTGGAAGAAGAATGGAAACAATGATATTGAACCAGAAGATGCTGCCCAGCCTGGTTATGTGATTGCTGGCTGCCTTGTGTGTGCTGGGCAGTTTCTGGCTTCAGTGGCCTGTGGGGTAAATGCTTGAGTGTCTACAATGGCTCTGTCCTGGGACACCCGACCCCCTTTCTGATCACCTCTGAGGCACAGTGCCCCCACTCATCCCTCTGCACGCTCACTGAGTTTCCCGAGAGCCCACGCTATTGAGGTAAAGCCTCTCAGCTTTCCCCTTAGTCCTCCTATCAGCAGAATTCCCACAGCACGGGGCAGCCAGGAGCCGCCCTATGGCACCTCAGTGTGCCAGGGCCACTGAGCACTGGCTGTTTCTCCGTCACAGTTAACACCATAAAAACACACATTCTCCTGCCATCAGACTCAGCCTATTTCCAAGTCGTGCATGGCGTTCACGCAACTCTTGCTGCCTCCATTCATTGCTTGGTATTGCTAAACGTTATTCCCTACAGGCCTGTGGGAGAAAATAACACAGAATTAACTTTAAACACAGGTGTGGGGGGGGGGGGTGGGAAACAGCTTTACCAAAATGAGAATATAGAAGAGTCAGTAATCACCTCCTTAACAGGAGCACTTTGGGGTGTCACATAAGAAAGAGACAGCTGGCTTTCCAATCTTCTAATAGGACTTCCTGTGGCCGGTCAGTTTTATCCCTCTCCTTCCACCTGCATGCCCCAGCAGCAACTGCAGAGAGGAAGCTGAAGACGTGACAATCACCTGCCCGTGTCCCTATCCCTTGGGGTAGGCATGGAGCACAGCCAGCCAACCGAACAATGTGATGGGCCATGAATCAAGGCTGGCTCCTGGAACCTATGTGCCACTCACTGACCTGCCGGGGTCAGAGGAATAGACTATAGGTAGTTTGGTATAATTTCCCAAAAGGTCAGATTGCCTCTTTTTGTTTCCCTGTTTCTATTGAATTGAGTCTGATTCTCATCTCTCCCTCTATATAGGAATTACCTTGTTCATCCAGCAAGGGGACAGTCCTTCTTAAATGTTAATGGGCATACATGTCACTTGGGGATCTTGTTAATAAGCAGATCCTAATTCAGTAGGTCTGGGGTAGGGCTGAGATCCTGAATTCTAACAAGCTCCCAGGTAGTCCTAATACGGCTAGTCTCTGGACCATACCTTCACCTTGGCATCGTTGGTGAGTATACTTAGACTGAGTTAAGCAACTGAGATTTGAAGATGTGTGTATTTGTGCATGATCAAGAGTGCAACAATGACCTGGATGGAAGACCCTGTGACTTGACAATTGCTGACCCCTGCACCTCAAAGGTCACTAGTCTAAGTCTCACAGGTATGTATGAAGTCAGAGCACACTGACCAAGGAACCACCCATGCAAAACCAGCTGTATATCAGATGGATTCATTGCTTCCAAGATGCAACATTGACTTCACATAGTCTGTGAGCAGGTGACTCTTCACTGTGCCGTAGACCTGTGAAGAGTTCTCCTGCGAGTCGCCTCCCGAGCAGAGGGGGTCAAAGAACCTTATGCTTCCTTCCAACAAATGACTTGTCAACAGCCTCCCAAAGACCGATGATCTTGGGGACACTAAGACAGGACACAAGGTGCTCATCAGAACACAAGTCTGAATACCTTTTTGTTTTAAACTAGCTTCAGAGAAATCACCTGACAGTGTACGGAACAGTAGTACCCAACCCAGGAGTGCTTTTCAACGTGGCCATGACCAGCTTCCAAGCATGAACCAGGTACTATGCGAAAGGGCCTCTTGAGTCTGGAGAACTCTCAACGATACACTGAGCTACTTTTTCCACCCAGCTCTCCACCCCTTGCTTAAACTTCTCTCTCTTCTAGAATTTTCCCTCTCCCATATTTTTTCTAGTTGTTCTTTATTTTGTCCTTGCTTCACTCTTTGGCTATGAAACTGTGTAAGTTTAGTTTCCCTTGTCTCCAGTTTCTGACTTTGGAATGAGAAGTGTGTCCTTCGACCACCTCAGGTAAGACTCTTCTCACTCCAGGCCCTCCCCCAGGTGATCTCAGCTCCACCCATGGTTTCAGTTAGCATCTGTGTGCTGAGGCATCCCAAATCATATATATCTCCAGTTCAAAACTGTCACCAAAGTTCCAGACTCAGACACCCACAGGCACATCAAATTCAAGGTGTTCTTTACTGCACTGATCATCAGATCTGAAAGAACAAGGGAAAGAAGTAAGGAAAGAACTAGCTTTTTAAGCCTTATTTTATGAAATGACATAGCCACTTCCCGGCTGCTCTAGCCAGGTGCCTGGGAACTAACTGTCCCTCACTCCTGCAGCACGATCAATCATTAAGTTCATCCTGTAAATTGTTCTAGAACCAGCCGTGTTTTTGACTATTTCAGTGTCTTCACAGAATACCTCCCCGAGTACTTTCCTCCTCTTCTCAAATGGCGCACTGTGGACCACCCTAACTGTCCCAGTCGCCTTTGACTCTCTGGGCAGTGTGTTACTATCTGTTGCTGAAGGGGGGCATGAGAAAGTAATACTTGAGTGATTGAGAGAGGAAAGGCTCTCGGGAAGCTGAGAGTTTTTACCAGAGCTATATTGCCCCGAGAATTTATGTTATTTAGGAAACACTGTTGGGGACGCTGATATTTTTTCTCCAAGAGAGTAATTCCCAACTTTTCCAGGAAAGCAGAACTACCGTCATGACTCAGCACAGCACAGCCAGCTGTCTGCTCCTGGCGCTTATCTCGCCAGAGACTGTTTCCCCGCAGGTGCAAGTTTACCACACTGTCCCCCTCTGACTTATTTCTGGTCAACAGGGAGGTAGGGATCTTGTGGGAGAGGTGAATGAGCCCATGTCCTGGCTGTTCCAGCTGCCTCATTTACTCCCTTTCTTTTTGCCTCTCCTCCGCCCAGAAGCACTTCTCCTGCGGGGGCCTTCTGCGCTGTGAAAGGCAGCTCAGGTTCCCATGCTGCCTCTTGATTCTACACATTCCAGATGGCTTCACCCGACCAGGAGCTGAGAAACGATGCAAACGGGTTGCATGATTTTGTGTAAACTAGAATCTCAGGGCTTGAATGCCAAGTGCTGAGTCTGCCACTTGTCAGCGAAGCAAGGTGGGCAAGTTACATAACATCTCCAAGCCTCAGTGTTTTCATTATAGAAAGGATCCTTACCCACTTCCGTTATTATGTTAACTATTAGAAGTGATGTCAGCATTTTATAAACTCAAAATCGTGTTACAAAAATAAAGGTTGCCACTACTAGAAATAGTAATTGGTTATAAACAATTTTTTTGATCATTTTTGTTTTGGTTTTGTTTAAGAACTGGTTAAAAACTGCTTCAAAAGTATGAAACATTATAAAGAGAAAAAGACAGAACTGAGGGAAGGAGACAACGAGATGTAAAATGAAGAAGACAAAGGCCTGGACACCAGTGAGCTTGTGATGGGAAGGGGCCACCACTCAGACCTGGGTGGGGGAGGCATGTGGGTAGCATCATTTCATGACAACCCTTGGAGACCAAGTTAAAGAAGTTGGAGGATTTCTGAATACCATGAAAGCCATAAAAATGTTCTAAGCAGAGGAGCATGGCAATACATTTTCCATTTAAGAAAGTTATTTATGCTGTCGCGTGGATATTGGGCCCAAGTGGGTCAAGACTAAAAGTAAGGAAACCAACTGAGGACTCTGGGGCAGTGACCTAGAAATGACAGTGGGCAGAGCTTGACGTGTAGCCGTGAGGACGGATGGACAGGTTCAAGAACTCAATGGCAGTAGAGTCATTATGTCACAATTTCCCCTAAACCTCAGCTCAACAACTGCAAAGGATTGTCTGTAGGAAAGCTGGCCGGACTAGCAAACAGATGCTGGGCTTCTCATCAAAGATCGGTCTTGATACCCAGCCTTGCAATTAATTAATTAATAATTAAAATTAACTTCAGGGATTTGGGCAAGTCTCTTCACCTCTCCAAGCCTCTGTCTCCTCATCTCTAAAATGGAGATAATAATAATCACCCTGCCTCACTAGCTGTCAAGCTCGAATCAAATAGGACACATGAGATGTGCCTTGTAAACTGTCAAGCAGCGCATGATTGTAAAGCAGAGGTGGCATTCTCCAGAGACCCAATCAAACCAAACACAAAAGAAATAGACGAGAAAAAGACCGCCCAGCTCCTCATCCTGCCTTGGCCTGCTTGTACTTATATTAGGCCAGGACTTATTTTCATGGTTTCTTAAGTTTTATAAAGCCTTTCACAGTGAGAAAACTTTGCGAGAATCTTATTAGACACAGCAAAGACCAAAATCAGCACAAAGCTCGCATATAAAAGCTTTAAGAAAAAATAAGGATTTCTCTAGAGGCTCTATATGTGCTTAAATGGTGCAGAAAGCTAAATTGTGAAATTACAAATGAGATGTGGAATGGCATATTTGATTATACAGAGTCGTCTTCAAGGCTTTATAACATGCAAGAAATCTGAGAGAATGTTTACCTGGCCCTGAGCTCTGGAGGAGTCTGCAGGACTGCTTGCTTGTGATGGGCATTCAGAAGGCAGGGGGTTGGGGCTGGGGGTGAGGGTGCTGCTGCACAGCATGTCTTTGTACCTGGAGCCTGTCCTACTTTCTCCCCCAAATTCCAAAGGCCCACACTCAACTTGATTTGAATTGATGCATTTAAAGAGAAGTAGGATTTTTCCTGTTTTCAAGTAACGAGACTGTGTCTGAAAAGAACTATAAGGCCTGGTCTCTACTCTCAATCAGTTGACCATAGGGTCCATGACACAAATCACTCCCTCCATGGCCCAGGCTAACACCACCTTCCACATGCCGTGAGAGAAAGCAGAGCAGAGGCTTTGGAACTCAGCGCCCCTGTGATTGGATCCTGATTCTGTTGCTCACTGGCCCTGAGCCCTCATAAGGCACCTCGGCCTCCCTGAGCCTTGATTTCCTCTTCTGTGAAGCAGGAGTAGCAAAGTCTGTCCTGCAGGGCTGGCACAATTAAATGAGGTGGTCGTGTGGGTGCATAGCCAGTGTCCCCTCATGGGAAGGGCTAAATAGCTAATACTCTGTGTGAGGGGGGGCGGGGTGGTGCTCACAACTACAGCTGTTGTGGGAAGTCACCTTGAGCCAGGGGCTGTATAACAGGAGTGTGTGGCCCCCTCAGATTCCTGGATCAGCACTATCTGTCCATCAAAGTCCAAAAATCCTCTAGGATGGTACTCCTGACTTTTAGTCCCAGTGTCCCAAGATACAAGTATTACAGTAATGACCTAAGGCTTCTGTATATGTCAAAGTAGAGGGCAAGAGGATTAGACAAAGCTCTTGCGCTCCTCTGACCCAAAGGCAGCTGGAGCACCAGAGTCTGTCTTCTGTCCCCACCAGCCCATTGCAGAGGGTCGTGCGGAGCCTGGGCGTGTTCACAAGACCAGCCTCCGGGCCCGGGGCTGCTGACGCTGCAACCTTGCCCAGCAGGCTGGTGTGCGGGAGGGAGGCAGTCACAGGAGAGAACAGATTGAGAAGGGCCTTGGGAAGGCTCTGGCACAGATGCCACGGCAGAAGGGAGGTTCTCCCCTGCCCTCCATCTTCCCATTCATCCCAGCAATTCAAGGAGAGAGGCCAGAAGTTCGAGGTTGGAGCTGTTCATCTGCTTCCAGCAATGTCTACTGCCTCCTCTTCAAACACAAGCAATCGAGGCTGTGACTGGAGAGGCCAGCAGCAATGTGTGTGGGGGTCCACACCACCCCCAACTGCAGGAGTCTGTAGTCTGACTGTAGACAGCACAGGTGAGCTCCATCTGCACAGATACAAAACAAACACACAGTAAAGCTGTGTTTAAATGTTGTGTGTGTGTGCACTTGTGCTCATGCATGCATGTGTGTGTGTGCATGTGCTGGGGTAGAGGGAATGAGAAAGTGGGAAACTTACAAATTTTAACTCGATTTTACTTCATCATTAAGAAAAGAATGAGGACGAGCTTGGAGAGAATGAAGACAAAGGTCGCACACACAACATGTAAGCAACATTTCTCAGTTTGGGAAGCATTGTTTGTTAATATTTTATCTTAGAGCTTATCAAAGAAATGAATCTCAGGAAACTGTGGTTACAACACTTCCCTGGATCTGGATAATCTAGGCAGACGTCTTTTGAATTCTGCCTAATGGCTCACCTAAACCAACCTACAGATGTTTGTTAAATGCCTATCTGATGCAATGTCCTGTACAAGACTTTCCAGAAGATACAAGATCTGAGGTTATTTACTTTGTGACAACAATCAATCTCAAAGCTTGACTGATTTGCTCCACTAAACTTATCTTTGATCTGCTGGTCCCTCCCTGTCCCCACTGCCCTCATCATCTTTTCCCCAGACCTCTAATGGTCAGTTCAGGAAAGGGCCAGGTCCCCAAAGACATCTTTCCTGACCTAACCCCCAGCTTCCCGCAGGGTGCCTGTCTGTGTCCTCAGAGGTCCTGAGTTACATTTGTGGTAGCACTCACCTTATGATATGAAAATAGTGTGCATTTGGATCTGCTTCTGATGCTAGACTGATTATAATCTCTTAAAGGGCTTTGCAACGCTTGAGTATCTAAAGTGTCTGCCACTCAGGAGAGGCTCCAATGGCACTGCTTACTAATGCTTCCCCTCCATCACAGCACATCTTACCTGTGTTGTTACTCAGATGCCTGGCTCTCTCACCCAGCTGACTGTGGCTACTTACAGACAGGACTTGATTCATCTTAGAAGCCCCAGTGCCTAGCACCGTACTCGGCACCTAGCTACTAACAAGTGAATGAATGAGTGCATTACACATGAATGGATCTACATTTCGTACAGTTTCTCTGAGGCTCTTCTGTGTAACATGAGCACACAAATGATAAGTGCTTTTATATGTGTCAGGAGGAAAAGATCACCTTCAGCTAGAACAGTTGGGAAAGGTTTTAAACAGTTGGAACTAGAGAGTGAGCAGCACCTGTGTACGTTGGTGGAGAGAGGACCTTCCAGGAGGCAGGAGGAAGAGCGGAGTGAGGAAACAGAGCTGAGATGAGCAGCCCCACTGCGGCGGGCCTGGCTCTTGTGTCTCATCTGTGGAGAAAAAGGAGAAATGGGGTTGTCTCTTCTTCTCCTTCCCCTTCTGTGTCTAACTCAGAATTCCTAGAGCTGGCATGAGATCTGATTGCATGTGATCTGTCATAGCTGAAGATTCTGGGCTGGGAATGGGAGGATCGTAGGGTGACCAACTGTCCCAGTTTGCCTGGAAGTCGTGGTTTCTTGGGGATCAGGACTTCCAGTACTAAAACTGGGAAAGTCCCAGACAAATAAGGATGAGCCAGTTACCCTAACCCCAGCAAAGAGACAGAGAAAGCTGAGAGGAGTCAAGCAAACCTTTTAGACTCTCTCTCCAATGCTCCCCTAGTGTGGCCCCAGTTCTTGATCTATTTTCTCCTTTGAGGACAAAAGAAATTGGTTTTACAACCGAAGGAAAATGTTTCACCCTCTCTGAGAAGCTTTCTCTCATTCCTCCCCTTCTAATATAGGTGCACCACCTCAGTGCTACAACATGACGTGATGATTGCTGTCATGCATTTACCAGTCTTTGTGTGGCACCGATCTGTAGCCTATGTTCCACAGACACTCAGGCTTTTTGTTGGCATGGACTGTGCCCTCTGTATCCTTGCAGTGGTATAGCTCACAAGGCAAACCACTCAGGGCTTCTTCATTGAGTGTACAGATGCAGTTATTGGGTGGTTTATTGACGGTTAAATGATTGTGACTCATTATTTGAATATTGCATGGTAATGAATGGATCCATTCAAAAGTGACTAGTGTGATCCCTCTTCCTGGAAACAATCAACTCTATTCGAAGTCCCCATTGTAAAAGGAAGTCCATTGTATTATGCCAGCTGTTAGTCTCAGGTATCAGCTCTCTAAGGCTGAAAGATTCAGCAAGTCTTAGGTCACAGAGGTTCCAAACTCCCCTGACACTCTTAGGTTCAGTCTTTCCTAACGGCCCCTGCTGGTGGGCAGTTGTGGGAGCCAGGCCCCAAGCAACTCTTGCTGCATCATGCTGAGATTTAGGGGAAGGGATGAGCTGCAAAACGAAGAATTCCAATTTGGGTACAAGAAAAAGAATTTATGCATGAACCAATGTCAGCTAGTTGTATATGCTCCAAGGTTTCATTTTTTTAAAAGTTCAAACCTACAGAAGGTGGAAAGTGTAATGTGATAAAAATACATAGATGCCTTTCTTTACACTTGGTTCATCAATTGCTAACATTTTTCTCTATTTGTTTGAGACCTCTTATTCTATTTTTATATTTTTGCTAAACCATTTCAAAATTAGTTACGGATATGTTGAAATTTGACCCCTGCAGCCCTCCAGCATGTTTCCTAAGAACCAGGCATTATTCTACATAAGCACAGAGGTTTTCTTCTCTCTTAAGACACTGATAAAATGATATTACCTAATACACTGCCCATGTGTAAGTTTCCCCAGTATTCTTAGTAATGATCTTCATAATATATATTTTTTTTAATCTGGAACCAATCAAGACTCATCTACTGCATGTATTTATTACTCTCTTTAGTCTGGTTAGTGTCTTTCATCTAAGACAGTCTTCTACTTTTTTTTTCCTTTGTTTGTTTGGTCAAACGATGGTTTTAGGGCCCAGATAAGTATTATTATGGAATTCAAATTAGACAGTTTGGGATAAGTAATACATAGGTGATCTTCTATACTTCCCATTCAGCATATCAGAAAGTTCATAATGCCATCCACTTCAGTTTTGATGATCCCACATGGCATCAAAGGCTCAGGAGCAAGAACTAATGAGGCAGTCAGGCAGGACACTTTTTTCTGTCACTTGGTTAAGGTGATGTCTGCCAGATGTATTTGTGATAAAAGCCCCTCTATCTTTTGTAGATAATAAGTTATATGTGGGTGAGACCATGTGAATATTCCATTCTCTAATGGTTTGCAGCCAATATGTTATTATCCATTGATGATCTTTGTCTGAATGAAGTATTTCATTGAGAGGTGCAAGTGGTGGTTTTTCTAATTCAATCATTTCTTCTATAAATACAGGAGAGCATCCTTCTGTAAAGAACACCATCCCATCACCCACACATACATGCTTATTCATTGAATTTTTATCTTGAAATAGACCCACAAGAAATTGCAAAAATATTACAGAGAGGTTCAGTGTACTCAAAGCCTAGTTTCCTCAGTGATAACATCCTACATAGCACATTACCAAAACCAAGGAACTGGCATTGACACAGTATGATTAATTAGACTACAAACTTTTCTTGCATTTCACTGCTTTTTTTAAATTTCTAATTCTTGTTTTAATTTTTTAGCATCATTCTGGACTCATTTTCTTTCATTATGTTATAATCCATTAACATCATTATTCTTTTTGATGCTTAAATTGTCTCAAGTTTAGTTAGTGAAAACTCCTGCAAGCCAGCCCACATGTCTTGTTGATAAGCTACTATTAGCAAGTCTTTGAACTATTGTTGGTTTTCTGGTACAAAATGCCCCAGACTCCAGACCTGCAAGCACCCATTTCTCCAAGGAGCCCTGGTCTTTTCTCTACTGAGGGATGGGATTTAGAAGCTAAGATCCCGGGGTGAGGTGAGCTAACTGCTGCTGGAGCTCATAGCCTCAGGGCTTTTTCAGTGGACAAACCTGAGCTCAGGCTGACTCCTCTAATTCAAATTCAACATTGCAGAATTCTGTCTCCTCTTATCTTGTCTTATATTTTTAAACCTTTCTCCCTGGTTCCTGTCACCATCGATATATTTAACTCCTTTGCCTGGTCTCACAATCTATTCAAAATTACTGGAATTACTATACCAATACCCCTACCAACAGAACTACTAAGAAAATTCAAGTTGCCTTTACAGCTCTTTTTATAACCCACTCGAGGCATACAGTTGAATGCTGTGCTTGAGAGTTTTGAACTAGTTATTTTTTCAGTATGGTGATGCGACCAATTTGATATGCAGTTGGAGTCCTTTGTTTCATTTTTGTGTTGTTTTAAGACTTGCCTTTAATTTATTCTTACTGGTTTAATTTTAAAATACATAAAACATTTATGTGATGTATAAGTCAAAACTACAGGATAAGGTATACTCAAAAAGATCCATCACCCCTAACAGCCCAGCCCCTGCCCCAGTCCACCCTATTCCCTAATAGGAAGCCATTTTCTTCAGTGCTTTGGTTCATGCCTCCTGCATTTCCTGTTAAAAAATAAGAAAACAAGTACATGTTTTTTATTTGTTTCTTATATAAAAGTTAACACCTTACTTTTTGCTCTTAAGAAAATATTCTGGAAATCATTTCATATCAGTTTGTAGAGAGTGTCTTCATTCCTGTACACGCTGTGTGTACTCTCTGCATTATAGATAATTCCACCTATCCACTACAGAATGGCATTCAAGTTGATTCCAATATTTACTTACAATAAATAACATCACAATATGTAAACTTAGCACAGGTGGTTCCAATCTGTGGGAATGTATCTCAGGTAAATCCCAACCAGAATAATGGCTAGCTCAAAAGGTAAATATATAGTCTTGATCAATATACAATGTATTCCTCCATGGAGACTGACCATGTTTCTCTCTCACTGGCAATATGAATGTGTGTGTCCCCATAGCCTTGTAAAAGAGCCTTTTGAATTCTGCCTAGTTGACAGGTGAAAAGTAATATCAAAATGTTAGTTTATCTTGTACTTCTTATTGGGAGTAAGTTTGAGCAGGTTTTTGTTAACTGTAAAAACTATTTGTGTACATTTTTCTGTGAATTGTCTTTATTTTGCTCCTGTTTCTTCCAAATTTTTGGACTTTCATGTCATGGCATTCAGATGTTACTTCTGATTAGAAAGATATTCGCTCTTTATCTGTGGTGTACATAGTGTACATTTTTTTAAGTCTGTCTCTTGTTCTTTGACTTCTTGATTCATTGGCCATACAAAGTTTTGTGTATTTTAAATATAGTCAAACTTACTAACCTTTTTTCTTATTAAATATGGATTTGGCTAGTTGGTTCAGTGGTAGAGCATTGGCCTGGTGTATGGAAGTCCCAGGTTCGATTCCCGGTCAGGGCACACAGGAGAAGCATCCATCTGCTTCTCCACCCTCCCTCCTCCTCCTGCTCCTCCTCCCCCTCCTCCTCCTCCTGCAGCCATGACTTGATTGGAGCAAGTTGGCCCTAGGCACTGAGGATGGCTCCATAGCCTCTGTTAGTGGGCTGGCCCAGTGAATCCCAGTCGGGTCACATGCGGGAGTCTGTCTCTCTGCCTGCCCTCCTCTCACTGAATAAGAAAAGAAAGAAAGAAAGAAAGAAGAAAGAAAGAAAGAAAGAAAGAAAGAAAGAAAGAAAGAAAGAAAGAGAGAGAGAGAGAGAGAGAGAAAGAAAGAAAGAAAGAAAGAAAGAAAGAAAGAAAGAAAGAAAGAAAGAAAGAAAGAAAGAAAGAAAGAAAGGGAGAGAGAGAGGGCGGGAGGGAGGGAGGGAGGGAGGGAGAGAGAGAGAGAGAGAGAGAGAGAGAGAGAAAGAAAGAAAGAAAGAGAGAAAGAAAGAAAGAAAAAGAAACACATGCTGATAACAAAAATTTCAAATAGTACAGAAGTTTGTACAGTGAAAAGTAAAATCAACTTCCTATACCAGATTCCAGCCCCCTGGAAGTAACCACTGCTGCGATTCTTTACATGCCTGTCCACATGCCACCAGCCTGTGACAGAGAGCGACGCTTCACATGAAGGAGAGGAAGGTTAGCTCACATCTACTGAGAGACCCTCAAGTGCTGAGCATGCACAAGATATCACTCTTCACCTTACAATATCCCTCTGGGTTTTATATTTTCATCCCATTTTGCAGATGAGAAATTGAGGTTCAGAGAGATAGAGTGATTTGTGTAAAGACCTCAGCTAGCAAGGAAAGTATCTGGATTGAACCGCACTGTCATGTGTGGTGGCCCCCACATGGGAACCTCAGAACTCTTAGAGGCGCACCAAACAGTGTTGACAGCCCCCCAAGAACACTTTGGCAGTAGGAGCAAAAGGATATTCAGGTTGTGCCAAGAAATGAACATGTCATCTCATATTCATGTGCTACGTAACAAGGAGATCCCATGATGTTAAGCGTGGTTCATGTATGGCAAAACCTCACATTCCCAAGCACTTTGAAATTTGTTTTTGCAAGCTATGCGACCAAGGGAGTAAAAAAAAATCAAAAGCAAACCTGGATTGTGTAGAGAAATGTTAGCAGCTATGACTCAAAGTTCCATGGGAGGGGCAGATCTGTTGACTCAGAAGGGTCTGTTTCTTAGTCACTTAGCAGCTTTTGCCACACTTTCATCTTTTAGAGAAAGAAAATGACTTACAAAGTGGGGGGAGGTAAAAATAAAGGATTACAACAGAAGGATTTGCTTCACAACAGCATTTTGTGGCAGCCTGCAAGGAAAATACAGAGGAGAAAGCATTGTTATTCTATTCCAGAGAGAGGGTTTTTGAATACTTAAGAAGACAGGTGTCAATTTCTGTATATTAAAACATTCAAAACAGCACTGTTCTCACAGAAGTTCCCTCTGTGGTAGTGGAAATGTATTTTTCTCATCTTTAGCGATTACAAGGCGGTAGAAGTGCCCATGCTCAAAGGCGAGTGGGGAGGGTGCTGCTTCCCTGGAAAGTTCACAGGCTGATTTGGGTTCCCCAGGGATTGTACTGCTTCTAAACCACGGTCCTCCAGCTGTTCCATTCCTTGACACACTGGACTGTTTGATTGGGATGGGACTGTCCAATGGACACCTGATCAGTACATGGCAGAGTTCTAGTTCATGATCAATCTTACCTCTATTTCCACACTGTCCCCGATTCACTACCCCCACTTGTCACCACCACAAAAGATTTCACAGGCATTGAATTCTGGATTCTGTATCTGAGCGAGATGTGTACATTCTGTCTCCTTTCTGATCACCAATGGCAAGCCTGCACTGCCTCTGCAAGGATCCCGCAGGCCTTGCACAGGTGCCTAAATTAGCATGATGACCATCTTTGCATAGATGCCCGTTCTTGCCTGCATGCTCATTCTTGCATAAATGCTCTGCAATCAGATGTTTTCTCAAGAACAAGCTCCACTCCATTCCTTGCCTAATATCACTCAACTTCTACTTTACGCAGATTCTAGCCAGGAAATATGCTGTTCCTACTGGGATTTTCTCATCGCCACAGTCAGGAATATTCCTCTAATCTTCTTAGTAAGGCTCCACAACCCTTCCCATTTAAAAATTCTATTAAAAATCCATGATTTATAGCAGATCTCCCTTGAGCTTTTCAAATATTTCAAATAACTCCATTCTTACCCTTTAGCATCTTGAATAGACACCTGCATCCATCAACGGGCATATTTAACAGACACTTGCTCTGTGCTAGACACTCCATGTCAACGTGAGGGAAAATATTTGTATATGTTTTACAATTTGCAAGGCATTTTCACATCTGATTTTCTATGTGATCCTTACAATAAGCCCTAAAGTAGGAATGGCAGAAATAATTAATAATCCCACACTGCAGATTAGAAAACTAAGGCCCAGAGAGGTCAGGTAGCTGCTAGCAAGTGACAAAGTCAACATCCAAATACAGATCTTATTTGAAAGCATAGGCACTTTGTATTAACCATTAAACTTTATGTATGAACACATGCATGTGCCCTCCCCAATCCTTCCCCGGCCACACACACACACACACACACACACACACAGTCTATCATCATAGTTGTAATTAGTTGTAAACATGTTTTCCTCTGTTTTCTAATGTGTTTGTTCTGTCTTCCTTTTAGTCAATAAGATCCCCATAGACTAGAGCCCAGAGCAGCTCTCTGAGCTTGGTGCTGAAGGGGGAAAGGCAAATCCAGTAATCCACAATTCTTAAGGGCAAAGCTGGATAACGCTTTCTATGCGCACAGGTGCTGTCCCATCTGAAACTGCAGGGAGTACTGTGTGCCTTGCAGGTGGGCTCCCTGGTGCTTTACCCATTTAATAAATATTTCTGTTTTTTGGAGCAATTTCCATTCCATCAACACAACAGAATATCAGCTCTGCATTCTCCCTCCCAGTCACACTCCCTCCCCCCAGGCACCAGAGCGATGCACAAGAAAACCCCCAATGAAGGGCTTATAATCATCAAACCACAAACCCATTTCTCAAGGATCCTTCCCCATTGCTGGAGACCTGGATTAATCAGCACAGCTCACAGTGGTTTTGCATCTCTTAATTTACTACCAAACACTCCTTCTCTCCTGAGAGGAGATGTTTTGTTACGTGTAATTAGACCGTGTACGCAATCCTATGTGGGACTTGTTATTTTTGCACAGGAGGATTGCGGAGCTGTCTCCAGGTAGAGAACAGTGACATGCTGTAGGAACAAAGGTATGCTGCGTGTTCACTTGCAGACCCCCAGCAGCGTGGTGCAGGCTCAGTTGGGGAAATGTTAGTTAGGGCTAGAATGACACGTGCATCAGCTCCTCTGATTAATTGTCTGGGGCCCAAGGTCCGGAAGATAACAGCTGGAGCATATGGTCTCTACTGCTTTTAAGGTTTTCTGCCTCCTGAGAACAAGGCCAGCAGTGGCCACCACAGGGGTGCTGAAGGACCTGGCAGTAATATCAGAGCCCCTCTTTTCTAGACACACTCAAGGGACCAGGACATCCCTGTGGAGAGCAGAAGCTGACTTTCGGGAAAGAAGAGGTATTGGGCTTTGGAGAATGAGTATCCCTGAGGGTTGTGAACTCCAATCTTGGGCTTCTTGTTGTAAAAGGCTGATCTCTCTAATACTTAGCAACAGCTGGATGGGGCTCATGAAGTTTCCTGATAAACCAGAAAAAAAATGAAAAGACAGACCAAAGACCGTCTGGCCTGTATCAAAAACTCTCCACCAACTCCATTGAAGCCTCTACTCATGACTCAAATTGTACTAGAAAAAACTGTTTAGAATTCAAGGCAATCCATGAGAAACATAGTACGTGTACTCTTGTCCTCAGATGTTTGTATTTTCCTGTAAATAATGGAGAAGCAGGGCCTCTCAGGATTACTGAGGTAAAGTGTCTCATAGTAGCAAGAAGCACCCTGGTCAGACAGGAGGAGGGGCTGTGTGGCACCAGCCGCTAGGCCATGGGCAGGAGGCCATAGAGTGCGGACATGCTTGGATCAGAGGTTTCTGTTTTGCATATGAACTGTGTGACCTTGGGCAAGTCATTGGTTCTCTGAGCCTCCAGCTCTTCAGACATCAGAGGATGATAACAACAATAACATCAGGCCAGCCTCCCAAGGCTTTGAAGAGGATCAAATGAGATAATGGACGTGAAAGACATCTGTAAGCCATATTCCTCTGTACAAAGAGAAGTCCTTGTTATTAGCGATAATGCCTCTTCCTGCTGTAAGGGCTCTGGCCTGGGAGCTGGGGGCAGGGGCTGCTCTTCCAGCATAGCTGCTCTGTTAAGGCCCTTTGTGAAGGACCAATATGTGCTGTCACTCATCGAGAGATGTCTCGGGGGACTGCAGGCAGAGTGCCGGAGGAGAGGCACTGCGGTGTCCTGTCCCTCAGGTTTGACACAGCATAATTGTTTTGACATATGATGAAATTTGTTCTCGCATGGGTCAGAAGAAAGCCCAATACTGATGCTTTTCATCTAATTTCAATTACAGTCATTAAAACCCTTACTCCTGAGTCAAGCCTTTTCAAAAAGCCATCAATGACAACCCATTACAGATGAGTTATTTATAGCGGTGCATATTAATTTCACAGTCCCACAGACCAATGATTCATGGCTTGGCATTAGTGAGAGACATCATTCACTGGGCTGAGTGATCCCTGACATAACAAGCACTGCTCTGTATCTCTTCGGAGACAATTCCGGGCCTCAGACCTAGAGGCCAGACCCTGTACAGAGCAGGATAACCAGAGCATATTGGCCTTGGCCCGTTCTACCTTCTGTCCTATGTGAGGAAGAATGGTACAATCTGCTTTGGGACTGACATCATAGGATTTCTGACTGAGATGATTATTTGGTCTTGGCCAGAGTTTCAGCTTTTCTTTCTCATATTTACAGCTATTGGTATGGGCATTCAGCAGACCTCATATTATTTGCTGCTATTCAATAACTCTAAGGCAGCAATTTTCAACTCATGTGCCGCAAGAATTTTTTAAAACATACAACATTTATGTAGTCAGGGGCACTGACCTCTTTTCCCTTAGATTGTCAAATACAAAATAACAACAGCCAACACAATAAGAACAACCAGTGTAAATGCCCTGTCCTGAACCATAAATATATATATATTGATAGTTCATGTAACAGTGTTGCATCTGATTGGTTAATTCTTAGTTCTAGAAATACTTATATACAAGGATGGGCACCTGGTTTTTTAGAAAGTCACTTTGAAGCAAAAAAAGGTAGGTAATTACTATTATATTCTGTAAGTCAATCAAAATTATACCTTTTTTTTGTCAGATTGGCAAAAAATATATAAATTTGGTGTGCTGCAGAATTTTAGTAATTAGTCTATGTGTGCCATGAGATGAAAAAGGTTGAAACTCACTGCTCTAAGAGGATATCTGATCCTCAGCTGGAGATGATGGGGAAAGATGGCTCTGGGGCCATCAAAAGCCCAGCATCCTTTCATCCAGACTGCTTCAGCCTCAGGTTCGTAAGTGCCACTTTGACCAATCGATATTGGGCCTCTTGATTCTTGGTCTATTTGTAGCTGAATTTATCCTCCTTGATTAAAAATTCACCAAGAGGCAGCCTGATATGACATTTATGAGTTCCTGGAAGTCCATAAATGTTGAATGTTAGAAATTAGCACCAAGTTGTTTGGATGATAAAAAGCAATGAACAAGCAAGAGGGCTAATATTCAACATTCCTATGTCTTCATTTTCTATCTGTGGAACCTCATAGCAAAGCAGAACTAAAGCTCAAACAAAGCAGCTCCAGATTTAACATAACCTTTGTAACAATCCCTGCCTCTAAATTCAGTTGCCTTCCAAATACAGCTGAGTTGGGCTCCGTAAAACTGACTACCCTATTTTCTTCCAGCTTTGTAACACTTTGACAGTGACTTTCTTGACCAAATCCCTTGCTCTATTTTAATACAGACCATAACAACAAATATTGAAATTGATTATTTTTGCTCTTTCTTCATATAATCATAGCTTTGCAATCATTAGAAAAATGGGTTGATGAAAAATAAATTTGTGACCTCATTATGTTGGAGTTTTCAACCACGGGACTGTATCACATTCTGCCCATCATTATTTCTTTCAAAATATGTCCTACCCACATCTCAGAACTTTTCTGAGCTTCTGTTCCCTTCATTTAAGCAAACTTGTCAGACTTTATATAATGTTCTCTCTTCTCTGTAGACCCATCTGGGCCATTGCTCACAGTTCTGGGAGTTTTGCACACTTCTTGGGAGGCCTTGTTAAGTCAAGGCTGAAGTCAATGAGGCTCAGAGAAGGGTAAATGACTAACACGCTAATCCACTAGCCTGAGTGCCAGTCTGCTTCTTTAACAGCATGGTCATCTAGACAGCAATTTGTAGATGGAATTTCAATTCTGTCAGGTTGCTGCTACATTTAAAAAATACAGTGAGACACTGTTCTTTACTCTCAAATGGGGAAACTAAAAATGTGCTCTTTTATCCACAGATGAAGAAAAGGGGGCCGTGCAGTTGTAAGCAGATAAAGTCTCCAGCCAGGTCAGTTGAGTTGATTCTGAGCTCCACCTTTATGAGTTTTGGGACCTTGCTCTTTAACCTCTCTATGCATCAATTTTGCCCTCTGTGAAATGAAGTCACGATCCTACCTGTATCAGAGGGTTGTCATGAAACAGTAAATGAGCCAATATTTGAGGGTATTACCAATCACATAGTAAATGCTGTGTGTTTATTAAGTGAGAATTTTTAGTATAAGAAATGCTGATGGAAAACTCACTGCCCCCTGTAAGGTACCATAATAAGCAATGTGGGGATTTAAAAAATTAACAAAATATGTCAGCCTTTAAAGACAGTTTCCAGAGGGGCATAGAAGTGTATTAAAGTAACTGAGAGAGTGGGGCCGGTACGGGCTATGTGCAAGTACCGTCACACAAATGCAGTGGACAGAGGAGGGAGGGACAGCTCTGGCTGGGAGGGAACCATTAAGGTTACACAAAGGAAATGATACTTGAATTGTTTCTTAAAGGATGGGCACTATTTCCAAAGGCAGACAATGGGGGTTTTGGCAGAAGGCTTTCATACTTGCACCCAGTAAAAACACAAAGCCAAGTAGACCCCTCCAAGTTCATCAATCCTGCATCCGATTCCTCTGTGTAGCTCCTCTCCATGTCTACCTGCCTTACATCCTCTCCTTTCACCCTTTCCTCTACTTGCAAATTTCTACCCCTGGCCTCACTTTTCCTCTCTTACTTGCTTCTCTTATTTTATCTTTCTTTTAACCTCAAAAGAAATGCAAGCAATCTTTAAATAAATCAAATAAAATACAGGGGTATAAAATGAAAGACAAAGTCTTCTTTCTTCACCCCTTCTCCCTGGACTTAACAGCAGTGTGGTGGTGAAGAAACTTGGCCACTAACTCCTGACACTTATCCCTCTGAAAGGGGAAGTTTATATCCTTCTTCCCTCCCTGGAATCTGAGTAGACTTATAGCTACTGCCACCCATACAGAAGTGCAGGAGTGAGGGTGGTTTCCTCCAAGTGTAAGGCAGGAAAGCCATGCAGCGCCTAGCTGGTTCAGCCAGCGCACTCCAGACACGCTGAGCTGCTGGAGGAGGGACTCAGCCGCCCAGAGACAGCCTTGCTGAGCAGACATGGTCCCGCAGTCTGGCAAGGGTCTCTGCTGGGTCCAGCCCTTCTGCTTTCTCCAGTTCGTACCGAACTCCTCTCTTAGTGAATGTACGCTGTTGCACAGATAGGCCACAGTCTAATTAACCGCTCTCCTAATGGTCATGATTGTAATAGTTCCTTCCAGTTTTTGGCATTACAAAAAAAATCCAGCAATGAACATTTTTATCCATACATCTCTGTACATTGTATGGGTATTTCTGCAGGATAAACTCCTAGGAATAACGTTGCTGAACCAAAGAGTATGTTATTTAAAAAATATGTATATATAGACATTACCAATTGCCCTCCAAATAGGCTCATTGACTCTTCTGATGGTATATTAGCGTGCCTGTCACCTCACCAACACTGAGTATTATCAAGCTTTTTCATCTTTCCCATGCTGACGTTGTCTCTGTCTCCATTAAAATGAGCCCAGCTACATGCGGTGTGAGCAAGACATACAAGCTGGCTTGAGATGACACGCAGGTCAAGGTATTAATAACTCAGGTGGAGGAGAACTAATTTAACATAAAAGTGAGGCACAGAACATCACAGACTAGCGGAGCAAAGATGTCAAAACACAATGGAATTCAGCTTGCTGACATTCTGCTAATGGCAGGTGTTATCTGAAGTCCTGGACCACCCATTTAAAACGAGAGGATCAGGGGCTGATGGATAAGGAAAGAGGAAAAAGGAAGTCCTCTCAGTTAATCAAAGTGCTCGCTTGGCTGCTGGCTATAAATGGAACATTTAAAATGATTGAGTTCGACCTGGATGGTTTCAGGTAACAATCAAGAACAGTGGTTCTCAAACGTAGCTGCCTAGCAATGCCACCTGGAGGGGTTTTTTTTTGTTTGTTTTAGAAAAATATGGATATTTCATCAATCGTCATAGATTTTGATTCAGTAGATCTGACTTTCTAACTAGTCCATTACTGAGCCAGAGCAAATTTAAAACTTTCTTTTTCTTTTTCCTGGAATAGAGCTTCTCAAACTTCCATCAGATCACCCCAGGGACTTATGAAAACACAGATTGCTGGGCCCAACCCATCACAATAGCTCCTGACTCAACAAAGTCTGGAGAGGGCCTTAGACTCTGCGTGTCTAACCAGCTCCAGGCAGGCCAGGCTGGTGCACAGTTCCGGCACAGGAGCCGCCACCCACAGAAGCACCAGCACAGCACACCCTGGGAGCTTGCTGGAAGTGCATAATCATAAGCCCACCTCGGGCCTAGTGAATCAGGATCTGGTTTTAACAAGACTCCCCGGTGATCTGTGTGCACATTCAAGTTTGGGAAGTGCTGCCCTGTTAGTCTTGCCTACTATTCAAGGGGTAGGAGGTCTGAGGGAGTGGAAAGCTGCAGAGAAGACCTGGGTTCTAGTCCCAGCGCACTAGTGATAATTCCTCACTTCCCATAGTTGTTAATGTGATACAGCTAGAAATCAGGATTCCGGACTCCTCTAGTGCAATGCGAAGACTTGGGCATCAAAACATTAACACAAGAAAGCTACGGTTTCGAGAGCACTACCAGCAAGCCTATTTTCCACTAGCAAAGAATGGAGATACCCTGAGCTTTTTTCAGTAGAGACAAAGTAGTCAAAGTTCCCCCAAAGCAATAGATTTTTAGACCTTTTCTCAGCAATGGGGAAATGTCAAAATGATTTTTTTCTTTTTCCCATTAAGGTAGTTCAAATGAAGCTATGTTTCTCAAATGTGAAGGAGCCCATGTGTCACCTGAGCCCTTTGTAAAAGGGTTCATTCGGATTCAGTAGGTCAGGGGTGGGGCCTAAAAGTCCGCCTTTCTAAAAACTTCCTGCTGGAAGTCCACACTATGAGTCCATTGACTACACTTTGAATAGCAGAGATCTAATGGCAATGAGTTGGGGTGTCTGGCTTCTGCAGAGTCCCTGATAGCTGGAGTTGAACCTCTAAGGTTTGCTCTGCACGGTGTAGGCCTGCTCACCTGGCAGAGGTGGGTGTTCAAGAGACACAAAACCCTGACTCAGTTCAGTGGGGTTCTTAACATCACCTGAACTTGGAAGAGTCAGTGAGACCAAGAGAAGGCATCCAATGTGTCAGTTTTATACGTAGAATGTCCTGGCTCACTCTTCTCCACTGGCATGAATAACAGAATGCAGATGATTAAGGCAACTATGCATTTAAATTTCAGAGTCTCATAAACATCCCTTCTCTACTATTCAACGTCCACAGAGACATACCCTGGTCCCGGCTGTCAAAGCTCAAGAGATTTCTCACCTGGTCCCGGAAGGCATAAGGACTACACTACCATAACCCATGGTGTACACCAGAAAAACACATCCTTTAAAGTTCACCAAGTTTCTGAGTAAACCCACAGAGCAGTGCTTTCCCAACTTGTCTGTATATTGGGGTCACCTGGGGAGCTTAAAAATTGCCAATTCCAGGTATAACCTCAAAATATTATAGTTTAATTGATCTGCCGTATGTCTTGGGCTTTAAAATATTTTTTAAAAAAATGCTACCCTCCCACCCCCAGTGATTCTAATGTGCAGACAAGTCTGGGAATCCCTGTTGTAGGGTAGTATACAAATGAAGTACATGGTGGAGGAGAGAGAAATTGTTCTACTTTGAAGGACTCAAGAGCTGACTTTCAATTGATTGTTAATTAATTTATGTATTCATTCATTCATGCACGCATGTAGGCATATATACAACAAATAATTGCAAAACAGACTTTGAGCTAGTGCTCTGTGTGTCCTCACATTTCAGAAAGACACAGCCCTGCCCCCAGAGGCTAGAGGAGGAGCTGTAAACAGACAACTGAAGTAGGGTGTGACCGTTCTGTGGTAGTGCTGTGGAACACAGGAGGGTGACTCTATGACACACAGCCTTCAGTCTCATGTACGACTAGCTATCTCAGATTCGAGAACCCAGGTAGCAGTTCTGATGGGAAGAGTGTGCTGCATTCGCTGATTTAACAAATGTTTAGTGAGCACCTATCACTGAATTAGCTGCTGAGTAAGAAGCAAATGAAGCTGTAGACCCAATAAATTCAAAATGTTTTGCTCCTCTCAGAATTTTTGGACTTCCAAGTAGGGTAGCTATTTCTTTGTTGTTGTTTTTTTTGTATTTTTCTGAAGCTAGAATTGGGGAGAGACAGTCAGACAGACTCCCGCATGCACCCGACCGGGATCCACCCAGGCACGCCCACCAGGGGGCGACGCTCTGCCCACCAGGGGGCGATGCTCTGCCCCTCCGGGGCATCACTCTGCCGCGACCAGAGCCAGTCTAGCACCTGGGGCAGAGGCCAAGGAGCTATCCCCAGCGCCTGGGCCATCTTTGCTCCAATGGAGCCTCGGCTGCGGGAGGGGAAGAGAGAGACAGAGAGGAAGGAGAGGAGGAGGGGTGGAGAAGCAGATGGGCGCTTCTCCTGTGTGCCCTGGCAGGGAATCGAACCCAGGACTTCTGCACGCCAGGCCGACGCTCTACCACTGAGCCAACCAGTCAGGGCCTAGGGTAGCTATTTCTTACCTTTACCTGTTTGCCATCCTTCTCCCTTCCAGCACCGGTACTCAGAACTTACTTTGATGGACAACTTCTTCTCCAGTCTCAGTCCATGGTTCCTCAACTGCCCTCAAGAGCATCAAACAGGCCTAGCTACTATTTCACCCTTTGATTTAAACTAGCTATGTAGTTGACATGGAGCTGTTGGCTGCCATCTTGTGACCAGAGGATAGAAGCAAAGGATGGAGCCTAGCTGGGAAAGAGAGCCGGGAAGGGGGGACTGTGTTTGAGAGCACTGTTTGCCTGGACGAGGCCACATCTTCTCTTACACTGGAACACTAATAAAGTCCTGTTAGGGCCGAATGCAGTTTGGGCTAGCTTCTCTATTATTGGCAACCCAAAGTGTCCTAAGCGCTACACCTACAGTGGATTTTTCCAGGAGTGTTTTCTTTTCTTTTTTTTTTTTTTTTTCTTTTCTGAAGTTGGAAATGGGGAGGCAGTCAGACAGACTCCCGCATGTGCCTGACCGGGATCCACCCAGCATGCCCACCAGGGGGCGATGCTCTGCCCATCTTGGGGCGTTGCTCTGCCGCAATCACAGCCATTCTAGTGCCTGAGGCAGAGGCCACAGAGCCATCCTCTGGGCAAACTTTGCTCCAGTGCAGCCTTGGCTGCGGGAGGGGAAGAGAAAGACAGAGAGGAAGGAGAGGGGGAGGGGTGGAGAAGCAGATGGGCGCTTCTCCTGTATTCCCTGGCCGGGAATCGAACCCAGGACTCCTGCACACCAGGCCAATGCTCTACCACTGAGCCAACTGGCCAGGGCCCAGGAGTGTTTTCTTTTGTGATTATAATAAATAAACCCATTAATGCCTGTTCATGAAATGCTGTTTTCTGTTTTGTGAAACTGTGATTTTAGAGATTCCATTCTGTCTGTAGGTATATAAATGGAATTCTGTATAATGAGTTAGATCATGAGCTCAAGACGTTTCTCTGAAAAGTATTTAAATGACGCTGCACCTAGGGGGCTGCCAGGGAAAGGCTCCAGGACAGACGGACAGAACCAGCCCAGGTTGTTCTGCTCGTCTTCCAACAGGTGCCTAAGAGGCCCTCGAGGGCAGAGAGACTGGGTTAGGAGTTCTCACGTTCTGGACCACATTGCCGTGCTATTGGGAATTAAAAATAAACAGAAACCAGCAGAACACTGCAAAGGTTGTGAGGTGAGCTGAAGGAAGATTTCTAAACTGAGTCCATCTTTTATCAAGTTGTGTTGATCCTTCTAAACGTTTCTCAAATTGCCCTCTTTTTTCCAAACATCTAACATTTGTGTCCAAATTATTATCATCACTAGCCTGAACTACTGAACTAGTGCAACAACCTTGAAATTGTTCTTCTACCTTGAACAAATAGCGTTTCCACCTCCAGTCACAAGTCAGCCCATCCTCCACTCTATTGACCAATACACCATCACACTTGTTCCATCATCTACAGAATAAGGTGCAAGATTTCTGTCTAGATACACCTGGCCTCTCCCTACATGCCAAGCTTCTATGTCTAATATAACTGCATCTAGTTTCCAGTGAGCGTGTGCTCACTGCATTCTTTCTGTTGTAAAGCCTATGAAGAAAATTCCTCTTCGTCCTTCAAAACCAAATTCAAATATGCCCTTCTTAGGAAGCCTTTTGTAGATCTCTCTGATAAAACCAATTCCTCCCTTCTCTATGCTGTATTTATAATTCCAACTTACTTTTGTCCCCTAACATTCTGTTACAATGTTTGCTCTTCTGTCTGAATTTGAGCCTCTTTAAGATAGGGCCAGTTTCTTGCTCATTTTCCTACTTCCAATACCAAGAATAGTGCCTGACACATACTAAGCTCTCAATAAACGTACAATGAATTGAACTGATTGCCTTTGTTTCCAAGTTGGTGTGGAGAGTGATTTAGAAAGAAGCACTCTGATAATCAGGGATAAGGTCAGAAATAGGGTCAAGTGTGACTGATAATTGCTAAGCATTAGACAAAAGCTTACCCACACGTTGACTTCTCTAAAAGATTATCTAATTTAACATGTAAGGGTTAACATGTTTACCAACCCCTCTATTATTGCCTATCCTTTTCTACTTTGTATTATCATACTTAATAAACCCCAAATCCTTAAGATTAAAAAAAATTAGCTCTCAAAAGAAATTTCAATCATTGTACTGTTGATATTTGGCTCTGTTGACTAATAAGTTTGCTGACCATTGGCCTAGAGAAACATGTAAGAAATTTAAATAAATAGCAGTAACATTGTGAATGCAGGAAGCTGTTTCCAGTCAGCTATAAAGCATTTGCCCAGAGTTACTTCTGGGATTGCAAAAAGGTTGACCTACAGAGTGCTACAAGCAGATAATGTTACTTTTATTCATATAAGAGGTTCCTGGTCATTATTACTTCACTTCTTTTCCTTAATTGTAATTGCTAGACTTTTAACCTAGCAAAGCCTCCAGGAATAAAATTTAAGGAGAAATGAATCAAGGCCTAAAAATTGAGAATGCTGAAAGATTCTTGCTGGTCCCTTGTGCTAAGCAAGTTGAAGGATGGGTTAACACAATCTCATGGAAGTAGATGGTAGTTTGGAACTGAAATGTTGATATGCTTTGTAGGAAAGCAAATTTTGGGCTTAATCTAGGTTCTGGCTATCTTTTGGTATGTTTTTACACCTGTTGGTCAAATAAGTTTGTAAATATGATATATAGGTTTGCTCGCTTATAGTTTGCATTGGGTGTGGGGGACAGGCTGTAAGCAGGCAGGGTCATTATACCCGAAGGCTTAGTTTTAAGACTAAGCCTTCCCACCCTAAGTGACTTTGTATCAGAGACTTCCTTAATGTATATTGGATTAAAGGTTTTGATTTCTACACTATAAAATATGGCAAACCAGGAGCTTGCTCTCTCTCGGTTCCTGAGATTAGCATTAGAGAGGAGAGCAGGGAAAGGCCACATGGAGGAGAGGGGAAGCAGCCAAGATGGCGGAGTGCTGGGGGAAAAAAAGCATTAACATGTTTAGCTTTGCCACTAAAATGTTATAACTAATATTTGGAAAACATACTTGTAAAGTGTGTAGGTTTGAGTTGAAATCTCCATAGAAATTACAAACACAAATATATACCTATACTGAAACACCTTCTAGTTCATTCTGAGAAAAAAAAAAAGGGATTCTAATTACCTACCTTTTAAATAAAAATGTCTACAAGAAAAAGCAACTATTTTTTAAAAAAATAAAAAGGCATTTTCTAATTATGCAAAATTAAAATTACCTAGTTGAGACAATTCAGGCTGCATCCTGAAGGTCAGAGAGCAAATTCTCATTACTAGCCTACTTCCCAGCCCAAGTGACCGGGTTCGTGAGCAATGATTTCAAACAATCCAGCCCAGAGCCAGGGGCGCAACTCAGATGGCCCCACAATCTTTTTCCGAGGCTACATTTGCCCTCTCGGACAAGCCTGCTGGACCCGGCTGTGCTTCTTCCCCGTAATGAGTAGTTACAGGAGCGCTTTCAGCTTCAGGAAAGAAAGCAAACGTTCAAGAGGAGCCGCAGACTGCCTTGGAAAATGGGCACGGACTTGCACTGGTTTCTGCTGGAGGCCTTCAGTTCAAGGTTTGTTTTCACAGCCCGAGAGCCCTGTCTTGTTACTGAGTGACACTCAGCAGAAAGGGTAGGGGGTTACAGGGCAATTTTGCCCCTTTTACATCTTTGTTTAGTATCACAATTTTCTCATTATCCTAATAAGTTTAGCCTCTGGCTGCAGTGAGTGTGGCTTCCTCCAAGCGAAGGTCATCACAATATTCATAAAAGTACAACATATCCTTTAAAAAAAAAAAAACTCCAGCAATGGAGACAAGTATAAAAATATAACAACCTGGAATTTCTGGATTCTCCACCAGTCTAATTATAATGGTAGCATAAGGATGTGTGTCTAAACTACCAGTCAGGGCTGCATGATACACATTTTATCACACAAATGTTTACTCCAGGGCTTGAACTAGCCCCTTGGCAGAAGAGGCAGCAACTGGTGATTAAAAAACAAGTGGAAAAAAAAGTAAGATTAGATGTCTCTACCAAGTAAGTGTAGTAGCTTAGTTTTACTTGGTGGCTATAATACATCTGATCTAATTATTTTCCTTTAAAAAATCTTATCTTTTTTTAATGAAAATGCACATATCACAAATGTGTGACTTGACCAATTTCTGCATAATGAATAACACATTCACTGCATCAATCACACAGAACATGTCCTACCCCCTGAAGTCCACCTTT
Organism: Saccopteryx leptura; assembly: GCF_036850995.1. Classification (NCBI taxonomy): domain Eukaryota; kingdom Metazoa; phylum Chordata; class Mammalia; order Chiroptera; family Emballonuridae; genus Saccopteryx; species Saccopteryx leptura. The sequence goes on along the minus strand of NC_089504.1, from coordinate 369,758,586 downwards.
CATTCCTCCGAGTCACTCACCTCTCCTCCCAAGAGTGACCTCCGTCCTAGCTTCTATCCGCAGAGCTTACATTTTACCTGTTTTTGTTTACTATATAAATGAAACCACAGGAAATTTACTCTTCAAGTGTCTGCCTTCTTTCCTCAATTCAATGTTGTGAAATTCAAACATGCTGCTGGTTTTTACATTGTTTTTTTCTGATTGCTGGGTCGTATAATTGGGTGACTATATTTATAGACATCCACACCACAATCTGCTGATCGAATTGAGTTGTTTCCCATTGGGGGCTGCCATGAACATTCCAGTACATGCCTTTTGGTGACATATGTTACAGGCTATCAGGTGTATATGTAGGGTTGTAATGCTGAATCCTGGCTTATGCCTGTGTTCAGCTTTCATAAATACTGCCACAGAGCTTTCCAAAGTGGTTGTAATTCACACTTCCACCAGCATGGCAATGCTAGCTGCCCCACTTGAATGCTTCCCACATGGCGGGGGCTAGACAGCATGTTACTTAATCTTCACAACAGCCCTATAGTTAGATGAGGAAACCTAGATTGAGAGACGTGACAAGTTAACGCAAAGAAGCAGCTCTTTAACACAGTCTTTGTCATTGAGAAGCTGGAGCCCTAATTCTCCATGCTCACAGCCTCCGGGTGTTCCGATTTCATGTAAGGTACCAAGGACACCTTATTTTTCCCGTGACTCTGATGCCTCCCTCCTTTGTGTCATATCCTGGGGCATGTTGACTTTCCTCACCCCTACCAGTCATGTTCATTCTCTGAAGCTTCTAAATCCAAGTGAGAGTAGCTTCACTTTACTTTCAGGAAACCACATACTTCTTGGTTTCTTTCATTCTTGTTTTCTGGGTCCTTCCCAAACCCTCACCCTCTGAATGTCCCAGTGCTAGGGCTGTCTTTCCTTCTCCCCCAGAGGCTCTGGACACATGACCACCCAGGACTCCAGATGTAACAGCCTCTCTGACCCCTTCCCCCCAGGTAGCTCCCCCTGTACTTCCTGACTCCTCGTACACAAAGTGAGGCTGTGTGGTTGCTTCTGGCCAGTGACCGTGAGCAGAAGGACATGGCTCTTCTGAGCCAGAACACCCATTCCCATGTGAGCCCCAGAGTTCTCTTCTCTCTGCCTGCACGGCCAGCCTGAGTCCTGGGGGAGGAGATGCGGAGTAGAACTCACAGCTGACCCAGAGGACAAATAACAAACAAAAAAGGAAACTGTTGAAGTCATGAGCCACTAAGATTTGGGAGAGCGGGGGCTACTTATTACCTAGCATAACCATGCCTATCCTGCTACAATAAAAACACTGAGTTTTGTAAATGTAGTTATGATTGATATTTGACAGTTCCCAAAATTTATCTGTTGGCTGATTCTGAGCCCTGAACTCCAGACCCATTTGTCCTACCGTTTTCTCTAAATCTCCTCAGGAAACTTATCTACATCTCAAAGTGTCCAAATGGAATTCCCAATCTCCTCTTTTCCCAAACTTGGACCACCTGTAGTTTTCCATACCTCAATTAATAGCAGCAAGAATATTCCCACAGCTTGGGCCAGCAGACTTGGGAGTATTCTTGATTCTTCTCTTTCTCTTATACCTCATGCTAAGCCCATCAACAAATCATATATGCTGACTTTACATTGATATATTTTTTTATATTTTCAAAATATAAGAATCTGACCCTCCCTTGGTTATCTAATTCTAGCTACCATAACTTTTTCAAAAATGTGTTCTTCTAATGTTAGCATTGTTACCATCTTTTCTTTGAAATGTTCTCAGCACACCCCTTCTCACCTGGCCCCACCTACTGCATGAAGTTACACTGTCTCCTATTCCTCTTTCTTTCTTTGTAATTCGCTGGCCACTTTTTTCCTCTCACTTTAGCTTCCTGGTCTTCCTGCTATTCTATTTCCATGAGAAAATCAGCACCTCTTGTGGCTTTAATTTTCATTTTTATCCACGTTTCACAAGATGTATGTATAACAATAATGGTGCCAGGAATGATTTTAGAAGGTATATGGATGAACACTTCTATTTTAACAGTTTTTATTTTATTTTAATGTGTATTAAACAGACTATAACTAGCACAGAGAAAGTCTGAGATTTCACAGATAGCGTTCCTTAGATGAAGCCAAATAAATCAGTTTAAGTTTAATTAAAGTAAAATATTAAATTAACAATAGTAGGTCTAAGATAGGAAAAATGTAAGTGATACATAAATGAAGTTTAGGGAATAAGTGTGGACCTTCAAATAATAAAGGTAGTCAATCTCCTTCAGTGGTTGAATGCTTCTGGGGGCCACCTGGAGAGTTCTAGGGGATGGTTCACCTGACCCTCAAAAATAATAAATAAATTTCAAGTGTTCTTCCCCTAAAACTAGTTACCTTGTTTACCCAACAATGTCACTATATTAGTAGGCCAGGCCAACAATTGGACTCATCATTTATTCAGCTCTCTCTTTGGTCCCCTTTAGTGACTAAGTTTTTAAATCCTGAAATGACTGCCACATTTACTCTTTCTCTTTCTTTCTCATTAATATCATTCCAAGCCATGACCCAATTACCTCACACCCAGATCATCATAATGACCTCCAAACTCTCCTCTGGTCTCCGTCTAAATTCAATTGCATTCTGCTATGGCTTAAAAATCATCATTCCCATGTTCAAAACATTCAATGGCTTCCCCTGAAGGCAATGATTAGGATTCTTAATGTTATGCTAATCATGACTAACATTTATTTATTGAGTTTTCTGTGCTAAAAGCCACACCGAAACATTCTCATTAAATCCACATAACAATACTATGATGAAGAATTAGGTACCTCATACTAGATGAGGAAACTGAAGTTCAGAGATTAAATGAATGACTTGCCAAGAGCTAGTTAGTGACAGAGCCAGAGTTCCATTTCCAGCAGCCTGATGCCGGTATCTCTTCTCTATGCCGCAACACCACACTACTGACAAATTTCACAATACCGCTGTTTCTAATCACATGCCGTCTTTGTGACTTCTGTTCTATTTCCTTTTTCCCTCTTATTTAGGGGCGTCTCATTCCTGCATGTATTGAGCCTTGATCTTCTACCCCTCCAATATAGTGCACACCACCTTCTGATACAATATCCAAATTCAAGTTCAATCCCTTATAGTGTCACTGAGGCCAGAATTACCAGTGGAGTAACTAGCAGCTGTCCTTCTAGATTTGAAGCTTATTTGCCCAGACCTTGAACTATCCAGCTCCAGTCCTGTTGACCTGGCACTGTGGACAAATGACTACAAGGAAAGAAGTTGCCACCTCCATCCTGTGAGGAAGAGGTTCCTTCACTTCTAAATTAAGAACACTTCAAAATAATACAAATGGACACAGTTCAAGGGACAGCTTTTTGAATTTTTATGTGCACAGGTCTTGTTAGCGCCCCATTTGTCATGTTGACCAGCCACACAGTAGTTGTAACAGCGCAAGTGATGTAGGTGTGCAAGTGCTTCAGAGAACAGTCAGATCTGAACCCTGCCCAGGGGAACTATGGCTTCACTAGGCATTTGGTCTCACTAGATATTTTTTGCTCACTCATATTTTTTTAGCTGTTCATTCCTTGAGTTGTTCACAAAAAAGCAGAAAAAGAAATAGAGATTATAAACATAAACTGTCTCCTCTGTTCCCTTCTTCTTTTTCTCCTTCTCCTTCTTCTTCTTCTGTTCTTTTGTATAATAAAAGGCCACAGAAAAAGACCTTAGAATTAGAAGCAAACTTAGACATCACCTGGCCCCAACCTTTCATTTCAAAGATGACAAAAAGAAGGCTCTGGTAGGCAAAGTGACGCACACAGGGTCACACAAACTAGTGGTGGGTCTGAGAATGGAACTCAAGACTTTGAATTCCAGTAAAGTTTTTAAATCCTGGCTCTGTTTAATAGATTATAACTTTATAACTATGAATGAGCTACTCTTTTTTGGGATTCAATTTTCCTAATTCTGCAATAGGGGTAATTTTAGTAATTATATATATTTTGAAGGGTTGGTATAAGATTAAATAAAGTCAAATAGAATAAATAGTGAACAAACATCAAACATAATAGGTTTTCAATAGATATTCATTTAGTCATTCAAATGATTGCATCAGCTGACATCCAGGAACCTAAAAAAGATATATTTTAAGAAGATGACTAAAATATTGAATATCTACTCACACAAACTTTCTGAAAATCTGAAAGAGCCTCAAAATCAAAGTGTGGAGCAGAGAGCGACATCGAGGGGGAGATGTTTAACATGAAGGTATCTCAGGTGTTTTTTTAAAGGAAAAGGTGTGTGTCAGCTGGTTGTCTCATGCAACACTAATTAAAGGTTTATTCTTTTAATCCCTGTAAAACAAACAAACCACTTTTAGCACTGGCTGAGCTTTCTGGAGACCCAATTCCTGTCTGAGTCTACCTTAATTGCTTTAAAAGTTAGGTTAGGTTTTAGTTTGGACTTGATTTTTCAAGACGGTAAGTGTGCATTATAGCCCAGTTCTGGATGGGGCTGCGACTCCTTCTCCAGGAGGAACTGAGGCAAAGTGGGGGGCTTTTCTCTGACCCTTGACCCTTTCACACCCTCTGGACTGATGATCTCAGGCTCCCTCCTGGGTCTCTGTGTAGCACAGGTGATTGCTGTGCCTGGGTCTCTGTGTAGCACAGGTGATCCCAGACTGGAATGTCACACCCCAGCTCCACCCTCGATTTGCTGGAAGCTCTTACATGGCAGTTTCTCTGAGTGCCTCTTTCTGCCCTTGTCTGTTTGCTCTGGAGACTACAAGGCTGAGCGGGAGCTGTGAGTGCCGATATTAAATGGTCAGGATAATTCTGATCTTGTAAAAAGTTTCAAGTTTTTAAATTATGAAAAACTTATATGCATAAAAGTATAGAGAACTATTTAACAATTATTTATGTACCATACAGATTTGATACATGCTGTGTTATTTATTTTTTCTATCTGTTTTAGAAAAGAATTTAAAGCAAAATTTAACAGATGTAATTAACCCTTATATACCACATTCCTCCTCAAAGATAATCACCATCTTGAGGTTGAATTTTATTTTTATATTTATATTGTTTATATTTTTCTTACTTGTATATTCACAAATAATATATAATATTAGTTTTTAATTTTATGATTCATCACAATTATTTCCATGATTTTTGTCTTCATTCAACATTATGTTTTTGAAATTTATATATGTTGATACACTTAGATCTAGTTCATTTTGTTTTAACTACTAGAAGAAATTTTTCAGGAATGAACTCCATATTATCCATTATGTTACTGATGGGCATTTCTCTCCTTTCCAAGTTTTTATACTCGCTAGTAAGACTAAAATGAATATCCTTGGTCATAACTGTGTGTATACATGTGCATAATTTGCTTCAGATTTACTACACCTGGCAGTCAATCCCTGGATTGTGGAGCATGTATCTCTTTAACTTTACTAGATATCAGCACATTTTTAACTTTACTAGATAGTGGCAGCCAGAGAGGCCGCACTAATTTATACCCCTACGTCCAGTTCTGACAATTCCTGTTTCTTCTTTTCTTTTTTAATTCTTGATATTATGAGATTTTTCAATCTTTTTCCTAATTGGATAGGTATAAAAATCACCCTTCTTTTACAATGTATTTTCTTTATTACTAACAAGTTTATACATTTCAAAGTGTTTATTGGCTATTTGAATTTTCTCTTCTGCAGCTTCCTTGTTCATGTCTTTTGTCAATATCTCTCTTGCTTTTCTTTAAAACACACACACACACACACAAACACACACTTGCAGAAAAATATTCTTAATAGTTTGGAAACACATCTCTTGCTGACTATGGAATACTAGTTGCCATGTTCCTGAACTCTCAGTTATTTCTCCTGGGCAGACGCTAAGGTAACAACAGCAGGTATGGATGAACTCCATGCAGAATTGCCCAGTTGTGGTTGGGCAACCACACTAGACCTCTACAGCAATACGGCAGAGCAGCGAGAGTACTGGGCTGGAATGCAGAAGGCCTGCTTTCTAGACTCACTTTAATCTTTGATTATCTGAGACTTCTCAGGACATTTTTCTTCATCTGTGAAATCACAACATTAATATCAGCCTCCAGGGCTTTGTGTCAAGTCGATAAGATACATAAAATCACCTTTGAAAATACTACCTAATGTTAGCCAATATTACTAGCAGCAATTCAAATACAAGGTTATTGAATTAGTCTTGTGGGCTTCCATAACAGAAAATCATAGACTGGGTTGCTTAAACAATATTTCTGGAGGCTAGAAGAACAAGACCGGGGTGTCAGCGTGGGTGGCTTCCAGTGAGAACACTCTTCCTGGCTTAGAGACGGCCTCCTTTGGATGTCTCCTGACATGACGGAGAGAGTGGGCTCTGATGTCTCCTCCTCTTCTCATAAGGGGACCAGCCCTACCACACTAGGGTCCCACTCTCATGACCTCATTGAGTCTTCATCCCCTCTTCAAAGGTCCTATCTCAAGCACAGTCACATTGGAAGTTAGGACTTCAACATAAGTATTTTGCAGTGACACAATTTAGTTCATAGCAGTCATGGTACTTGGGTGTTTGTTCATTTCTTTTCAAATAGGTCTAAATTTTTTAATCTTTCATTGGGGCTTGGAGACCTAGATGAGAACACCATCAATTTTGTGACATTATCTCTGGCTTGCTCTATTCAAAAGTATTATGGCTATCAAGCTAAGGTTTAATCATTCTTGTGATTATCAATCCTAAGGGACAAACCCTTATTATCAGGTTTTCTCTTATGCAGTGCCAGCTTAACACTAATTGGGGAAAGAGACTAGACCGGTACCATCCAATCAAACTTTCTGTGATGTTAGGAATGGTGTATAAAATTTACATTGTCTAACACAGAAGCCATTAGCTAGCCTAAAGTGTCCACCTGGCACTTGATGTATGACTAGTGTGACTGAAAAAGTGTATTTTTTTATTTTATTTACTTTTAATTGACTCTAATTAAAGAGCACATGTCGGCAGTGGCTAATGCATTGAGCAGTGCAGGTTTAGAGCTTGTGTGGCCCCATCATGAAGTGACTATTCTAGCAGCTGATTTCTCCTCTTCTCCTGTGTGGTCTTAGACCCTGTACTTTGTACTGGATGGTGTCTCTCTGTTTTCTCACCGGATTATCTCCTGACAAAGAATAAAAAGAATGGAAGTTTGGAGCTCATGTCAGAATTCCAACCTGGGGCACGGGCGTGACTGGGCCGAGTCTGGCAGTCAGAGAGGGCACACAGAAGGAATGGCGTGAGGGAGGAGGGAAGCGTCCGAGGGTCGTTCCTGTGGAACCGCAGCGCTGGCATGTGTTCAGAAAACATCAACTTTTACCTTTCCCATTTTTCTTTTACTTTCAGAAAAATCTGTGAAATAATCCTTGACGATAGAGGGTTTCCAGATTTATGATGGAGAGGTCCCCTTGCAACCACTCCGGACTAAAACTCAACAGGCCTGAAATGAGAAGAGAAAAAAACAGCCACTTGTTACCTAAAAGGCTTTTAGCTTTTTAAATTATTTTCTCTGGGCCCCAAATAGAAGTAATTCACACAAGGGCTCACAGAGCATAGACAGTTCCATCACCAGTCAGCCCGTGAGACCTGTCATCGCTGGTCCTATCCATCTCGGCTCCACATCCTGCCTCCCGGTCTTACTAGGCTACCCCACAGAAGCTTAACAGACCAGGTTTTCAGAGTGTCTGAAACTAGGAGCCATAGTTACAATGAGCAAGATCCCCTAGTAGCTCACTGATCAGAGAAAGCAATATCAGAGATAACAATTGGAAGCCAAGACTCTGAATTATTCCTCAAATCAGAAAATAGAGTGTTCCAAATCTGCTCTGGGAAAGCAGACTTGGACATACCAGCTATCTGATGCAGTGTTTAGAATCCTGAGAGCTACTTCTCCAAACTCTGAACCTGGCCCTCCACTCACTGTCTCGTCTTCTTGACTCATCCTTGCCCCTCACACACCCCCAGTTCTGCTTACTGCATTTGTGATTTAGCACATGCTTTTGTGTGTCTCACAGCATAGACATTCAAATTATGGGAACCATCTACTGTGCTCAGATCAATAGGCCAAACCCACACTTACTTTTTAGCTCAGAAAAAGTTTTTCATTCCTCCTCCAATGGCCTTGAACATCTATGCCAATAACCTCCAAGCCAGGACTAAATGTCCCAGAGCTTGAGCGAGAAGGTGGGACAGCAACCACAGGAATGGGTACCCCTTCATGCAACTCACCGGAATAGTAAAGATTTAAAGGTTCCAGGGAAAACCTCACCCTCTGAAGTATCTACTCCTCTCTGAAGTCACTCATCTACCCCCTCCTTCATTCTGCAGACAACCCTGTCCCTTGCCTTATGTCTCACACGTCATCATGGCCCTCCACAGTGATGTCAGAATCCCGATTACCACAGTAACATAATCTGGGCTCATGTTGGAGAGGAACAAAGCCAGGAGGAACCCCAGTGACTCTGCACAAATCTTGCTCTAGTCCTAGTATTCACTGGCTTGGCTCAACTGCTACTGTTATTCCCCACAATGCATCTAGGAATAAGCATAACAAGTAAAGTTTGTAGAGTGATCTACAATCAACAACACACTTCACTGAGAACAGGGCCTTGCTTGGCCTGGGGAACCTGGTTTAACCTCTCTCTTGACCTCTATTTCTCATTCCATACCATGGGAATCATAATAGTGACAGACCACATGAGGTTATTGGAATATTTGAAGGAGATGCTCCTTAAAGGTTTGCTGAATTTGATTCCATCTATATTAAAAGTCACAGCAGGGATGAGGTAGCATGTTTTCTCACCACCTCATCTCTCACCTCCTCTCAATAACAACAAATCATAATAGGTTTAACACTATCCATGGTGGCATTTGGGCACGTCTTGCACCTATGAATTTGAAAAAAAAAAAAAAGGAAGAAGAAAGTCTCACTTGGGCTGCAAACACAGAGAGGGCTGAGGGGAATTCAGGGGTGCAGTCTCCCACTGAGCCCATATGGGTGCCTTCTGCATTTCTTTCTTCCCTGATCCCCTCACTAACTTGCCTTTCAAGCTTACCTACATAACAATGTGGGTCCCTGGAAAAGTCAGCCTCTTGGAGACCCCAATGAAGGCCTTTGCCAGGTTTCACAATGAGCCTTTTCTTAAACTCAAAGTGTTCCTGTCTTACCTACAAATTGCCACACCCACGAGCACCTGCAGGCTTTGTCCTCTACCCTTGCTCATCCCATAGCAACAAGCAAGGACAGCGGGGGAAGATGGGAGCAATGAGGCCTTACTTTTAAAGCTCATGTCCCAGTGGAGGTAAGCAGCTGCACAAGTGTTTTTCCTTTAGAAGACTTGGCACTTGTCTTTCCCATTTTCTGTCGCAGACCCTGGGGATCATCAACCAATAGCTTGTGTGGGAATTCTTTCTGGAGATTCCCAAGACTGTGCAGGGCCTACTGGTGAACGTGCTAGAAATCTTGCCTGTGCTGAGCAGGACTGTGTCCACCTACAGGTGAGAAGCAGGAAGAGGCCCCTGAAGCAGCCCAGTGGCAGGGAAGGCTGTGCAGGAAACAGAAGCTGGTGCAGCACGCTGGCCAGTGAGCCTTACTGTACACGGTGATGAGGAGACTAGACCTATTGTGGTGATCATTTATCAGTGTATACAAACATCGAATGAATCATTGTTGTACACCTGAAACTAATGTAATGTTAAATGTCAACTAGCCTCAATTTAAAAAGGAAAAAAAGTGCTTTTATCCCAAAAAAGAGACATTTATCAAGTGCTACCTAATCGAAAAAATAAGGCACACCTTTGTTCTGACCCAAAGGGACTGGACCAAAGTCTGAGCAAGCCTTGGGTCCACTGCCAGTTTGCAGGAAAGACAGAGGAACGAGGAGTTGCACCACGAGTGTGCAAACTGGGGACCCTGCAGGACAGATGACACAGGTCTTCAGTAGGTAAACTGTAATGAAAGAGAGATATTGGGGAGGGGAGAGGGGAAGGAGTTGTAGATTAAATGATGTTTAAGAACACAAACATTTTTGGACAAGCAAGTCTAAACTGAAGAATTTAGAAATGTTACTTCAGTGATGAAAATGTAAAGAAACACAAAAAGTGATTTCTATAAAAGTCACGATTTTGGCAACTTTTGTGGGGAGAGGGATTGAGAGTACAATAAGGTTGGGAACGATTGTGGAGGGAGGGGCTAGCAGTTCCGCTCTTTACCTGGGTGTGGTGACAAGCTGTTTGCTTAATAATGTATTCATTAAGTCAAGGAAGGAAGGAAGGAAGGAAGGAAGGAAGGGAGGAAGGGAGGGAGGGAAGGGGAGGGGAGGGGAGGGGAGGGGGAGGGGAGGGGAGGGGAGGGGAGGGGAGGGGAGGGGAGGGGAGGGGAGGGGAGGGGAGGGGAGGGGAGGGGAGGGGAGGGGAAGGGGAGGGAAGAAAGGTGATTTTAGAAAGAAAGATGGTGTGTTTGGAGGTAGAATTTGCTTCAAATTATTATTGTTCATGGGACATTTAGGAGATTCCTCCAGAAAGGCCTGGATTTCAAACATCAGCTTCAAATGTATGAAACAAAAAGGATGTGGGGAAACCTAGTGGCACAAAATAATCATGGGTTCTAGAAAAACTGATCTTATTTTCTCCATAGATGTTTTTTCTTTACTCTGAGAGAAATCAGGCATAACTGCTTTTATGGAAAAGTCTGGCCACAGTAACGATTTCCACCCCAGTCCAAAGGCCCCACGGCAGGTCTGCTGTGAGTGTTCACCCGGCGCTCCGGGCCTACAGCGCCCCGGAAGGCGGTGCCGGCAGAGGAGAGCTGTTTCCCCACGTGTTGATGTGCAGAAAAGAGGGCAGCCCACAGCGCAAGCTGTCCTATTGAAGCCTGCTTTCCTGTCAATCTCCCTTTTTCTCCATGAAGCTTTAATTTTTTTGCCACAGCACTTTCTACATTTTAGTTTCCTGCAAACCTCAGGAAATAGGCTGAAATTAATATCGTCAGATGCTTCTAAAAGTGCTGGCTTGGCGGCATTGCAGAACGCTTTCAGATGCCATTTTGGGATTAAAATACACCAGTTATGCCCCCATTGTTTGTAAGAGCGATCTGTGAAGGGAATTGTGTCTGAGATTGGACCAAATTGAAATGTAGGTTACAAAAAATTGGATACGGAGACCTGAATTTTCCGACGAGGCAGAGCGAGCCCCTAAGCACACTGGAAACGCAAGCCAGGAAGAAGAGCCGCCCCAGGGACCGCAGGCTCCCAGCACCCATCAGGCTGCGCCACCGAGACCACCACGCCGCGCTCCTGCTTTCCACGCAGGACTGCGAGCTCCGGAGAGGACGTCCGTGCCAACTGCCTGCAGATCTGACTCCAGGGAGAAACACAAGGTGCCGTGACAGAGAGGAGAGGCAGAGAGCTGCACCATTGGAGTGCTGTTCTGGGACCCGTATGCCTTTGGCACTCTGCACCCAAGTGTTGGGTTTCTTTATGCCTCACAGGCCCTGAGAAGCTCGGGTTGGCTGGAGGCCAACTGAATTGTTTATTGATTGGTTGATTGATTTTAGAGAGAGAGGAAGGTAGAGAGAGAAGGAGAAACATTGATCTGTTTCTGTACGTGCCCAGACCAGGGATGAAACCCACAGCCTTTGCATAGGGAGGACGCTCTAACCACCTGCGCTACCAGCCAGGGCCCCACTGAATTTCAGGTGCCCACTCTGCCTCTGACTGGCCTTAGACCTGGAAGCAGATCCCTACACACCTCCAACTGCAGCTTCTCAGTCAGTCTCTGGAGAAGATGATATATACTTCCCTTCCTCGTTGTGCAAGGCATCACGATGACAAACCTGTAACAATGATACAAACATGATTTGAGTTCTTGAGGAAGTGAGAGTGTGGCATGAGATGCAGTTACTTTTATTAGTGTTGGCTTCGGCATCTATGTCTACCTAGATGAGTGCTAGATGAGGCCACACTGTCTGAGAATCGCAAAAATCTATTTGAAACCCTTGTAATAGTAAATCTTCTTCCACTCTTTGTGTTTATTCACCTTCTGCATCAGTCAGCTACCACTCTCCCTCTACATCCATGGCCTCCGTCAGTCCATCAGGAGACCTACGGCCTGCACATCCCTCTCCTTCTTCTATGTCTCTATGCCCCTGGTTCAAGCCCTCACCACCTTCGTTACCTCCAAATCTAGCAAGCATGCCACTGGCTTTCCTGTTCTGGGTTCCGCCTTCTGCAGGCAGCCTCCACATTACCTGGTGCCTCTTCCACATGCATCACTGGAGTCAGGAAACCATGGAGCTCAATGGTCCTTCAGATACCTTCTAAGAAAACCTATATTTATAAATGAGTTCACTGTTCCCAGCAAAGTAAAATGAGTCACCCTGATACAGCTTGCTAGCCAATGGTAGACCTGTACTAGGGGCAGTCAGATCACCCAATACCAGGTCTGTACCTTACCTATTATGTCCAGAGATAAAGCTGGACTAGAAAGACAGTCCCCTAGCACCAGGTCACAGACCCTGGGGATCATCAACCAATGATCTACTACTTCTTTGTGTTTCCACATAGCTTATAGAATAAACTCAAGCATTCAGCCCTGGGCGAGTAGACACAGCTTCATGTAACAAAAGTATGGCAGCAGGGGTGTAAAAAAGAAAACACCAGGAGGTGGGCATCCCAGACGGATGCTGCTGCCCCAGGAAGGCAGCACGGACTCGGGCTCTTCTCACTCATTTCCTGCCCTCCCAGTCTGGGACTTTGCTTCTTAGTCACAAGATGCCAGCTCTACCTCTAGTCTCAGGTTCGCATGCTAAACAGGAAGAAGGAGAGAGGAACAAAGGGCAGCAGGCACGGACCTGGTGAGTCCTTTGCCATCGGTCTTACAGTGGCTTTCTGAGAGACCTCACCTAGTAGACTTCAATTAGCATGTTGCAGGTGAGAGGTAGGTTGCAGGATGCCCCTATAGCTGCAAGGGAGTGAGGACATTCACCATTTTAAATGGACAGAATGACACTGAAAAAAATTGGGGCTTTGTTGGTAAGGATAAAGAGGAGATTGAATGTTGAACAGGTGATTGGCCATGTCAGCCTGAGAGCCTTGGTGTTGACATCCAGACACCCTGTAGTTGCACCAGCTGCCACCCCACCCCAGTGCACCCGGGTGTGCCATGCCCTGCCAAGCAGCTGGGGTGCTCCCCACCTCTCGGTCTTCCCCACCTCCTCCCCTTGCCCACCACTACTTTAAGCTCATCTCTTCTTAAAGCCCAGCTGAAACACCACTCTGCGTTTCCAATGCTCCCAGTCAAATTTAACCTCTCATTTTTCTGTTCTTTCATAAACCTATTGTATTGATCTCTATTAAAGCACTAATCACATCCCACTTTGAATTATAATTTGCCATGCACATATCTGCCTTATTCAGCAGAATAAAAGTGTCAGAAAAGCAAGGGCCATATCTTGTTTATCTCCATACTCCATACAAAGTTTAAACTGGTTCCTGTTAGTGACTGCTGGTTAACTATTCATCCTTCAAGTGTGAAGCACACTAGAGTGACATGGACAACAGATTCTTTGCCCTTTTGCCTCATGAAACTGCCACATTTTTCTGTCCCAACTTGTTTCAGTTTCCAGTCTGAATCTCCACTCGGCTGGAGTGGTAACTATTCTGTGTCCCCCCTGCCATCACCACTGCCAGGATCCCTTCCCCCTCGACCCCTACTAAGCTCTGTGCCCTGAGGTGTTGACTGGGAATTCGTCTCTAGATTCCTTTCCTTCTGATTTCCAGGTGGAGTCATTAGAAAGAGATGGCAGTGCAGAAGGAGAGAGAATTTCTTCCACTGTCCCTTTCTGCTTTGGTGCTGGGTTCTGGCATTGGAGCACCCTGTCCTTGGGATCCCTGCTCCTGCCGGTGGCCCCACCCCTAAGCTTCAGTTCTCCAAGGCTTCATTCCCATTGGCCCCACCCTTCAGGGCGTGGGTGCTAATGGCTTAACCACAGTCCCTCTTCTCTGAGTGCCTCAGCATCACCTCTTTTTTAAATTAAATTAAAATTTATTTTAGTTAGAAAACATTGATCTATAGGAACACATCGGTTTCAAGTACACGTCTCCACAGCATGTGAACTGTTCATTGCGTGTGTGCCCATCACCCACAGCCAAAGCGCTTTCCGTCACTATTTATTTGGCCCCCTTTACTCCCCTCCCACCCTCCCCCCTCTCCTTCTGGTAATCACTTTATATCTGCCAAAAAAACCCTCGAAAACAGAAACACTTATAAGCATCACCTCTTATTGGCTCCTTTACCCTGCCCATATCCTGCATATAGTCTATGGAATTTCCTTCAGGATCCTATTTGAGTTGTACCTTATTTTGTGCCAGGATACAGAATGGTATGGCTACCAAGGCCCTGGCTCCATGACCTGTGTTAATTAAACTTCTTCAACATAATGAGGACTACCGCAGAAGTTTGAGGTGCTCCACGACATCTCACTACGCTACCCCCAGCAGCCCTGGGTCGTGTATTCCTGCATGCCCTGAAGACTGAGCATGTCTTTCCCAAAGACCCTGATGTTCTGTTCATTACTACAACTGCACTACAACTTGCACATTCAGGAATTAACCTCCTCTGATACAAAAATAGTGTCTATCTTATCTGATCTGGTTGCTTATGTTTGGGGAGATAGGGAGGGGGTGGGAGATAAAAGCCCAATAGACTTTAAAGTTTCTGATTAATTGCATCTAAAACCTAATAAATTAGCCTGACCAGGCGGTGGTGCAGTGGATAGAGTGTCGGACTGGGATGCGAAGGACCCAGGTTTGAGACTTCAAGGTCGCCAGCTTGAGCACGGGATCATTGGCTTGAGCAAAAATCTCACCAGCTTGGACCCAAGATCGCTGGCTCAAACAAGGGGTTACTCAGTCTGCTGAAGGCCCATGGTCAAGGCACATATGAGAAAGTAATCAATGAACAACTAAGGTGTCACAATGAAAAACTGATGATTGATGCTTCTCATCTCTCTCTGTTCCTGTCTGTTTGTCCCTATCTATCCCTCTCTCTGACTCTATCTGTATCTCTGTATAAAAATAAAATAAAATAAAATAAAATAAATCCTAATAAATTAAAGAACCCTTTTACAAATTAAAAAAAAAAATCTTAAAGAAAAAAAAACAAAACTACTTACCTTGACCTGACCTGTGGTGGCTCAGTGGATAAAATGTGGACCTGGAACGCTGAGGTTGCCAGTTCAAATCCCTGGGCTTGCCTGGTCAAGGTATATATGGGAGTTGATGCTTCCTGCTCCTCTCCACTTTCTGTCTCTCTTTCTCTCCCTCTCTTCTCTCCTAAAGTAAATAAATGTTTTAAAATCTTTAAAAAAAAAAAAGAATCCTTAGGCAAAGCCTTCGTCTCTCTGTAGGGTGGGAGGTTTGAATGTGGAGAGCTGATCTAATTTGAACCTCATGTGATCACACAGTGAACTCAGAGCAAACCTTTTCTTGCTTCATTTGTGTGTTCCCGGGAGAGCTGGGCAAACGAACCCTCTGCACTCTCCCTGGAGGGGAGCCAGAGATGTCCAGCCGCAGGCCTGTACAGGGCAGGAACATCTGACTGCCTTTTTCTTTCTCCCTTCCTTCCTCCCTCCTTCCCTTCCTTCCTTCCTTTCTTTAGAAAAGGGCAGTGTTGGCAAGAATACCACTAAAGCACTTGTGCACGTTTGCACATTGGAAGTGATGAAGAAATGTGGGTTTGATAGTGATGAGTTTGAGATCAGGGCCATCACCCTCCCTGAAGCCAACTAATCATCGTTGTTCTCCTAAGAGTCTCAGGAGTTCAGTTTGGGTCCTGTTTCTATTCCCTATACTTGGACCAGATTCATGTATTTGCCCTCACTTTTCCCTTCTGCCCTCTCTGCCCGACCAGGATAGCAGTCAATGCTTTACTGGAAGCCTGTGTCAGATATGAACGAAAGAAGCAAGTCTCACATGGCCTGTGGTGGTGCAGTGAATAAAGCATTGACCTGGAATGCTGAGATCACCAGTTCAAAACTTTGGGCTTGCCTAGTCAAGGCACATATGAGAGTTGATGCTTCCTGTTTTTTCTCCCTTCTCTCTCTCCTCTCTCTAAAAATGAATGCATAAAATCTTAAAAAAGAAGAAAAAGCAAGTCTCTCTTTGAAAAGCAGAGGACAAAGGGCAATGAGAGCTTCAATTTCTGTTTCCTTCAGGCATATTCAAGCAGAATACCACTGGAAAAGTCTATGTTGTTAAAATCAAAGAATAATATATATCATGTGAGATTCCATTTGGGCATATGCATATAGAGTGCTTGCTCTTACATACGTGTATAAACACACGAGACTATGCTGGTCCTCACAAAACTGCTGGTGCCACTTGCCCCGGGAGGAGCCTGGCTGAGGACTGGCGGAAGGAGTCCTCACTTGACTCTATGTGCTTCTCTAGTATCTGACTTTTAAATGCGATTATCATGTTGAGTTTTTGCTTCCATAAGTGATATATGGACTCAATCACCAGTAGTGAATTCTTTAACAATTTTTTAGGTCATTTCTTTTCCCTTATGTTCTCAGAGGAAGAACCAAATTAATTTTTTGAAAGTTTAAAAATATTGAGATTTCTTCACTTGAAACACATTCCCTACCATTGCGACGTGTCATTGTGCTTCCTGATCATGATTTAAAATAGATAGAAGTGAATCATCTTCCACAGCAAGTTTGACTCAGTCAAGTAAAAATGGTTCTAAAGAAATCAAAATTAGGAATTAATCTCCTCCTCTATTACCACAATTATGCTTCTCCGATTGAGCTTTACTGCTTTTGCTCAGGAAGATGGAACATGCAGTAGAGACTAAGGGACCATGGGTGTCAGGGTCTCTAATTTTCTTTCTTTTTTTTTAGATTTTATTGATATTTGGAGGGGGGTAGGGAGAAGCACAAAGAATCTACTAATGGTAGTTGCTTTTTGTATGTGCCTTGATTGAGCAAGCCCAGGGATTTGAACCGGCGACCTCAGTGTTTCAGGTTGATGCTTTATCCACTGCAGCACCACAGGTCAAGCAGAGTCTCTAATCTAACCGGGACACCTATCACATCTGAACCTGGTCCCTTCTGCTCCCTTTGTGAAGCGTCCCTGCCCACCCAGGCCACGCGAGTGCCCTCTCAGCACGAGGGCACCACTGGCTCATGCCCAGCTCATCTCAGATGCTGCTGCTGTTCTTCAGGTCCCCACTAGGCCATTAGTAGGCTCCTAGATGATGGGATGTAAATCTTTTCCAACTCTGTGTTGCCAGTGCCTGCATCTTGTGCCTGACATGACGTAGAAACTGCATGTCTCATAAACATTTAAATGAATGAATGAATAGTCCCCTGAATCACATGATGTGCCTGTTTTGTGTCTCCAACTGTGTTGGAAAGTGCTTGGGACCTGGGGCCTATGTCTTCAACCTTCTACATCCTCTAGCACCTTAAGAAAAGCAAACATTCCACAAATATTTCTTGATTGATTTCTTCTAATTTTACAGATAATAAAAAACATTCACAGAGACTTTTTTTTTAAGTGAGAGGAGAAGCAGAGACAGACTCCTGCATGCATTCTAACCAGGATCCACCCAGCAAGCCCATTAGAGGGTCATGCTCTGTCCATCTGGGGCTCCTGCTCCATTGCTCAGCAACTGAGCCATTTTTTAGCACCTGAGGTAGAGACCATGGAGCCATCTTCAGCACCTGAGGCCAACTCACTCTAACCACTTGAGCCATGGCTGTGGGAGGAGAGGAGCAAGGGGAGAGGGGAGAGGTGATGAAGCAGGTGGTCACTTCTCCTGTGTGCCCTGACTGGGAATTGAACCCGGGACATCCACACACCAGGTCAGTGCTCTACCACTGAGCCAACTGGCCAGAGCCTATTCACACAGACTGAAATCTTGATTTTTTTTAATGGCCATTCTATTAATAAAAAAGGGGAGGAGAAACAGTCTTGGTCTCCTTTTGTGGATAACAAGATGAAGCCCAGAAGGAAAGGAGTTTGACAAATGAAGAGAACGAGATGTACCTCCTGACTCTCAGGCTGCTCTCTCAGGACATTTCTGGCCCCTCCAGAGTCCTGTATTCTCTTGCTGTGGACCTTACCCTCTCCTTCAGGGAGCAGGCCAAAGCTCCATAGAAGGGCCATAGCTGAGTTGTCCCTGAATTTCAGGTAGTTAAAGTAGAGAGAGGCCCTTCATAATTGGATAGTAATGGTATAGTTATTCAAAGGCACCTTATCATTACATCCCTTCTCCCAAGCTCCTTTAGCTGCTTTAACTGGGATTCCTGGTTTTGTCCTCTATCTGTCCTGTGTCCAGTATTCACCAAGGATGATTGTATCATCACAAAAAAGGAACACTCCAAAGGATTCCCTCAAAAACTCAGGACTCATGGGTGATCTTCGCTACTATGTGGCAAATTCTACACCAAATCATTTTGCACATGGTACCAGATAGATGAGATGGGAGGTTGAGAGATCATTGTAAAGCCATTAAATTTAGATGCCTCTTCAATATTTATCTCAAAGGGACTCTGTGGCCTCAGTACATCATGCTGGACTTCCCATCTCACTGCCATACGCAATTCTTACTTATTTGTAACTTACAGTCCCATGACAAACAGCTTTCCTATTGGTTGAGTCTTGAAAGGAAAGAAAAATCACCAGCACCACAAGAAAAGATCTGCTTTTCCTTCCTCCTGAGCTGGAGTCCGGCTCTTACTGACAGCCTCTGAGCAAGCAACTCACAGAACAAAGGGCAGAGAGTGAAAGCGGTCAGCTCAGGTGGGAATAGTAGGGAATGTTCAGTCAATTGCATACATCACCCACTGTGAAAAATGGCCGACTGAATGAGCACCCTGTCTCAGGAAAGGAAGGGCCAAGGGAGTCATTAATGAAAGCAAGAAACTCAGTTTTACATCTCATTCAAAAGATGGATTCACTATTCTCCTCTCGATCCAGGTGGGTGAGTTAGTTTAGTGTGGAATTTGTCTGCCTTCACAGAAAACTCTGGTTAGGCAATGAATTATTCCAAGTAAATTAAGTGTATCGATTGCCTCCCCTTTCTGACACTTTGCAGATAGTGCTATCAAATCATGCTCCATGCAACTGTCAGTTTTTGTCATGGACATCTGAAGAGGGGGTTAAACATTCTCCTGATTTCGTGGGGTATGAAGGGACTTGTGGGACCAGGCAATGACATAGCCCTCTGCTGAGACTGGGTGGTTGACTTAGAGGGCTTGCACACTCAACTGATAAGAACAAGGTGAGTGGTGTGCTCCCTTGTGTTTTCAGGTGATATCAGATTGTAGGTGCATCTTATCTCTGGACAATTTTCCAACAAATGCAAGTGGACCAGAAGGGAGAGCAGGCCAAGAGTATGGATAAAACCTGTGAATCTACTACAGTTCTAAGGGAACAATCAGCCCACATACCTCGTGAATAGGATATGGCAAAAACTTTATAAACTGTAAAGAGTTGGCTCTTTCAAGGTGAAGGCATGCTTCATTTTGTTTGGGGCCTCAACTGGGGCTTGCTTCTTTGAGGTTAAATTTTCTCCCTCATTATAATGACCAGACTCATTCTTTTCTAAGTAATAAATTCTAAATCCTACAAAGGAAAACTAATCTTTCTTTGTCTTAACTAGTTGAGTTGTCTTTTTGGCTGAAAACTACTGTATTAATGCTGTCGAGGGTGTTCTAAGAATGAATTATCTAAAGATTAGTGGTCAGACCCACTTGCTAACAAATTATACTACATTAAAGGCCCTTATAACATACTGAAATGCTCATGGATGAAAAGATATAATGTCTGAATTGGCTGCAAACTAATCCAATGAGACGGAAGAAAGCAAGGAGGATAGATACAGCAGAACCGGCCACGGCCTGACCATTGTTGAGGCCGGGTGATGGCACACAGGAGTGCTAACAACAGTAATTCTCAAATATTAGCATGCTTCAGAATTATCTGGAAGGCTGTTAAAACCTACAGAGCTAGGACACAAACCAGAGATTCTGATCCAGGAGTTCTGGGGTGGGGTCTTAAGATTTGCACTTCTAACAGTGCTTAAGGGATGCTAACGCTGACTGCCCAGGAACCATGTGGTATACTACCTCGTTTCAGCTGGAGCCTAACTGGATTGACATAGCAAAGTTTAACAATGGAGGAGCAGACCCTACTTCTGCCTATTGACACTCTCAGACAGACGATAGAAAAAAAAAAAGAAAGACAACAGAAAAAGCACTGAACCATCAACTCAATTCAAATTGGACTGAGTTTTGGGAAAAGTAATGTTGGTTTTTCCCATTTACTGTGACTCTATGACCATATAATTATTATAGAATGTCTAGTTTCTCAACTGGTTTGGGACTCTGCCATCAAGCAGTATTAAAAAGCAGGATTTCTAACTGCTCTTATAATATTAGAGCCAGAGCTAGGTTGTAATTTATACAGATTAATAGCACCTCTTCCCATAGTTGCCTGAAATGTGAGTTGGGTTCAAAATGTATACTCAGAAATCTTCCTTCATCCTTCAGATGCATCTTGTCCCAGAAGATGGGTATAAATTTTCCCAGATCTGGTTAGATCTAAAGGCATCAGACAATGAAGAAAATATCCAGCTTGAGGTTGGATAGTAACAAGAAGAACACCAGCAGTTGGGCTATTTTATTTCTTTTTAAAACTTTTTTTTTTCCATTTAACTCTTTTAAAGATTTTATTTATTCAATTTTCAGAGAGGAGAGAGAGAGAGAGAGAAAGGGGAGGAGCAGGAAGCATCAACTCCCATATGTGCCTTGACCAGGTAAGTCCAGGGTATCGAACAGGCAACCTCAGTGTCCCGTGTCCCAGGTCGACGCTTTATCCCACTGCGCCACCACAGGTCAGGCCTTTTATTTCATTTTAAAAAACCATTTAGCAAACAATTACTGTAAGCCAAGCATTGGACAGTAAATATACTCTGGGATACGTCAAAATAAATTCCACAAAGTCATCCTTGATCTTGAAGATCTCACACATAGTTTGGAAGCTAGGCATGTGTATAAGTAATTACGATACAACATTCATAGTTGCATAATCCAAGATGAGAAGAATGCTGTGTGAATGAGCTGCTCATTTTTGACTGAGGGGTTGAAGGGATGAAGCAAACTTCTCCTGGGGGGATAGTCCAGCCAATTCTTGAGCTGTGAGCACCTGGTTGGTTATTAGGCAACAAGGTGAGTGAAGGGGGAAAGGCACAACAGGGGAGAAAGTGGTATAAGAAACATCTGGAAAAGTGGAAGCGCTGCTCCTCTAATCAGTTGAGAGTCATTTGAGAGGATGAGGCTAAAACGGGGAACTGGTGCTGAGACAAGAGCTGTGAGTTTGACATGCCCTATATATCATGATAAAAAGTTCACACTCCATGTTGGAGACGACCCGTGGTTTTAAGCATGGGGAAAGATTAACGAGCTGGATTTCAAACAAATGTGGTGTAACAGTGGGTTAGACAGTGGAGAGGGTCTGTTAGTCTGCCGACCAGGCAATGAGTCCAGGAGGCTGTGAGTTCAGGTAGAGACGATGGAAATCTGGTCCAGGTCTCAGTAGCTCAGATATGTGAATAGGTGGCCCACGCTTAGTATGTTAACATAAGTTACGTGCGTGTGTGTAAAGTTTCATAAACATAAAAAGTTAAACAACTATATATAGATACATATAAAAGTTATAAATATACTTATATATAAGTTTATTATATGGAGAGAAGAAAGAAAGGGAAGAAGGGAGAGAAGAATAGAGAAAGGAAGGAAGAAAAAATACTGTATGCAAAAAACAGAAAAGCGAAAATAAAGTTTGTCATCTGGGAAGAACACACACAGGGACTTCCAGTGCGTGCAGCTGGTCCCGGCTGCTGTAGAGGTTTCCTCGTTTATAACACAGGCATGGGTGTGTGTGTGTTTGTGTGGAGAGGGGTGATGAAAAAGGATAATGGAGGAAAAGAATAAATGCCGTCTAATTTCTAGGATTGTGAATACCACAGATGAGCCATAAACTGAAATTTACTTTGTCTTCCAATATTTTTCTCAAAATCAGCCTATTCAGATACATAAAAAGAGCACATGGCATATTCCAAAATGGCACAGGACTGGTCCCAAGCACTGAAGAGGGATGCTGAGGCGTGCTTTCTGTGTATTCGTGGAACACGGATAAAGGTGTTGGCCTGTGCACTCAGCCAGAGATATGACAAGCCGTGGGGGCACTGCCACATCCTTTCTTAACATTGCTTATGTCTTTTCTTCCCTGTAAATTATACACTTTCCAGTCCTTTTGCTAAGAGAGATAATGCTGCTCCCATGTGAATTGAATACCCAGAGCCCTGCATGCAGGAGTGAGTGAAGGCTAAACAGGTCTATTGCTCGTAAACAGGCTGCCGGAGAATTGTCTCCTGGAGAATGATGCTGAAGGGTTAAAATATCTTTCTTTCTATAGCACTATGCATCTTAAAGTGTGTTCCACATTTTGCAGACTATATATAGGCTCACTTCATTACCCATCCCCATAAAATACAGCCAGAGCAGTGGCAGGCACATGCCAGATGTTTGACAATGGTTTAATAACGAAGTGAAGAATAAGTTAAATTAGGTTGAGAAAACAGGAAATGGGTTGTGGGGCACTAGGTAAAATGTTACCAGTCATTCAACATTATGTATGGGGTGCCTACTGCCTACCAGGGTAAGAGCTGGGGCACAGCTGTAGACTACAGAGGCATCTAGAAAGATGCACAAATTGGACAGTCCAGTATGATTCATGTTAACATTGAGTTGAAATGCAAGGTGCCATGGTCCTTACTGCTTTAAAGGGAGGCTTCACAATTAGCTACCCACCCCAGCATCAGTATTCCTATATTTTAATAAAGGTCTGTATCCAATACAGTTATGAACGTACAGTGAAGAAAAGCTGCTCTGGAACCCAGAATCCATGCTGGATGTGGAGCATGGTTCTGGGAAACTAAAGAGACAAGAGAGGTTACAAGTGAACAAATTGGGGAAAGGGCACCCAACAAAGGATGAACAAGAACGAGTTTGGGAAAACGCTGTAACCAGAAAGAGCAGAGAGACACATGCAATTCCAGGACCCTCACACTGGACCCTAGTGGGCCCAAACACCGAGGGCACTGGGAAAGTCTTCCAAATCTCTGCAGGCTGAGAGGTGTGCCCTCCAGAAAGGAGACGGCAGGATTTTTCAGATTACAAGGGATCCCGGAGAGACACAGACTTCACCAGTTGTTTTCGTAGATGAAGAAATATGCCTAGGTTCATTAACTGTCTACAGAAGTCGGCAGTGTCCAGGCTGAAAGCCCAGGTGAAAGGCTTGCTATTTCCCTCAGTCAGGCCTGGCCCGGAGTCCGCTGGTGCTGCGGGGATGCTTTTGAAAGCTGGATCCTTGGTTCTTGGGGCCCTTCCACAACTGGTTACAGTAACACAGGTTAAAAGTCTCATCATCCACCTGCACAGATGTGAGCAAGAAATGTGGTTCAGGTAAATGAAAAAGAAATAGGCTAGAAAATTGTGACTGCCCAGGTCAGGCAGGCTGCCACCCGAAGAGGACCTCTGAAGACCATTTGGTCTCAGGAAGCATGTGCAGCTTCCAGCCTTTATTAACTTACCCAGGACGGAGAGTCAGGTTACCCTGAATTCCCAGGAGGGGCCTGTTGAAAATGGGTTTAAATCCCTAGACAAGGGGGTTTTAATCAGCATGGCAGGATATAAGAAAAAAAATGAAAGGAAATGAGGTTTATAATGTATCTGTGCAACAAATATTGTGAAGAGGCATTAAACAGGAAATTCTCTACTCATGATGACGGCCTATGGCATAAAGCAGCCTCCTTTCTCCTCATTTGTGGTAATGGTGCCTTGTGAACACAGGAAGCCAGTGGGTGGTCACCGGCAATGTGAGCAGCAGCAAGCCAGCTAGGAGGCCTGCAGCAGAGAACTGGGCTGAGGCTGAGACCGTGCTACCTCTCAGGACCATCCTGTAAGGCCTCGAGCAAGGGGTGGAAGGAGCCACAGAAAGGCTTCAACATAACAGATGACCTCCAGGGCAATTTCTGTCTTATTAAAAAGCCAATGACATGTTTCATAATTTTTTCCATATATACACCTGTATATAATTCTCCCCAACTGGAGGACAAACTTTCCAAGAACCAGAATTTATATATTCATTCCATATATCTTTATTAAGTACCCCAAACAGGATACAGGACTTTACCCAAAGCCAAGGAATAGTAAACATTACAGACAGTGGACAAACAAGCTGAAAAAAGGCCAATGGAAGGGAGCAATGAACATGGTCTGCATAGTCTGCGGAGCCGGGGCCTGCTCAGTGCGCTGAGCAGTGGTATTCCAGCAGGCCTGCCCCTGGACCTGGGACCCTGAGCCTCACTCTCTGCCCCAAACCTCAGAGAACCGGAGGGATAAGCATACTAGGAAAGCAGGGTTTGGAAGCCCTCCTGAAGCTTCTCCACCATCCAACCGCAGGACCTGGAGCTGCCCTCACTCTCTTGGGATGGAGTGCCTGCCTTGGGTGGGGGATTCAAAGGACACAGCACTGGGCACAGAAGGCCTTGAGACGGGGTTGGGTTCTGATGGACACGGCTGCTGGACTACACTCCAGGAGAAACGCTGGAGAGAATGCCACCTGCTGGTGAGGGACCCCAGCTTGCACAGTGAGCACAACAGAGACCTGGAACCTAGGTGTACACAGAACAAGAATTCGGGCAGTTTTCCAGGTAGCTGGTTTTCCGCTGTCTTTTTAGGGCTGCCACCTCCACGGACATGCCCAGAGACCCGGTGCCCAGGGCCGCGCTCCTAAGACGGTTATTCCCTCCAAGAGTCGCGGTCTCGCGTCCGCTCCCCTCCGCTGTCTCCTTGCCCTTCCCTCCTTCTCCGCCCCTCCCACTCCGAGCGCTCCCGGGGCTAAGACTCTCCGCTGTTCTCCATCAGGTGGAGCCGTGCCCTCCCCGCGCCTCTCTGCTTCTCTGCTCGCCAGGAACTGCGCGCTGGCACCTTGCAGCGCGAGGGGGTTAAACTGGCCCCCCAGAGGAGGTGAGGCCAGAACCTGCCGGAGATGGCGGGGCCACCGTCGGGGCTGGCGCCTGGGCCGGGCCAGTTGCGGGTCCTGCAGGTACCGCTGTCGTTCTCGCTGCCCCATGTGGCGGCTGCCGAAGATAGCCGTGGTTTTTCCGGTGCTTTTAGAGTCAGGCAGCTCATCACTTCATCCAAGCTTTTACCTTTCCGCCACCGGAGACCGGAGGCTGCGGGGAGGGGTGGACAGGGTGGAGAAGGGAACAAGCCCAGCTGGCTGGGGGTGAGGAGGCCAATCTCAGGAACCAGAGAGAGAGTGAAACAAGGTGTTTTCCAAAAACACAAGGGCCTTCCAACCTGACACTTCCACTAGCCCTCCCCTGTACAAGGGTGAGTGTGAGGGTGTGCACACACTGTCCGTGGACTTGGTTGTCTGTATTACACAGTTCACTCTCATGACTCTGGTTTTGTAATATTTCCCTGGGGGGGGGGGGGGCGGCATTAAGCAAATCTGGGCCCCAGGCCATGTAGGAATTAGCAACTAAAATTAAACAACAGCTTAAAGGATAAATGTGAGTTAAAACATCAAATGTTGCTTTGTAATGTACAATCTACATTCTACATCAGCAAATTTCAACTGATGTGCCACAAGAATTTTTAAAACATGCAATACCTGACTATTTAGTCAGGGGCACTGACCTCTTTTCTCTTAGACTGTCAAATAAAAATAAATAAATAAATAATAACAGCAGCCAATACAACAATAGCTGTCTGGTGTGAATGAATCAAAATTGTACCTGTTTGTTTGTTGTTGTTTTTTCAGCCAGATAATAATAATAATATAGTTTTTGGTGCGCCATGAGATGAAAAAGGTTGAGAATCGCTCTTCTATGTTATTACTCTTACTCACTGTAAAGCTTGGCCTTAGGAATCATATGCAGACCTTACATTTCTCCCCACCTCCATAGAATTAATGGAAGCAACTGCTAAAGTTACAGCACTAGGCCTGACATATTTTTACTCTTACTATGTTATTTAGCATGTGTCGTGTAGAGTTATTATTCATCTTTTACGCGTGTTTCTGCTTTGCCTCTTCTGCTTCACTGCGTTGTCTGTCAATGGACCAAGGCTATGCGGACGCTGCTTCTGAAATTTGTTTGCTAACATTTGGCGAGGTGCATTTTTTGGATCCTCTTAGTTGCTGTTGTACTATGTTTTTTTTCCTCCCCAGAGTTTGCTTGTACATTTCCATTTGATATGTTTAACACCCTGTAAGGGAGGTGGTTAAATAAACTATTACGTTGAGAATAGAAAAGTCAGCACAGCAGACACCTACTAATTTGTAGGTCTTGGATGTGAAGCACCAGACGTGCTCCTACCAGCACATTATTTCTTAGGTGCCCCCGCTTCGCTCTTTCTTGTTCCTAAATACCAACAGAGACACCCACATGGGAATGTGGAGTTGGAATGTGCCTTGCAGTCAACAAAGTCACCAAAGTATGTAATACTGATGGAAGGAAGACAAAAGTTTCCCAAGTGACCTTTTCCTAAGATCCAGTGACTGAAAAAAGTACTGACTGATTTTATAATTGAATGGCGCAAATCAAAGGAGTCCCTTTCACCTTCCTCTTTTTACTCATTACCTCCCCCTCTGTATAATGCTGCATATTTTATACACTGTTGGTAACTATCCTAATAGTTTCATCTTATGTGTATACTCTACTTTCACTCTAAATTATGAGCTCCTGAAGGCATGTCTGTGCCTATGGTTGTATCTCCCCTGATGCCCTGTTTATACCAGGCATATCTAAATGTCCTAAATGTCTATCAAGTCAATAGACCTAGATAAATGCACTTGGATATCCTGGAAGAAATAGAGTTTGATTTGAATGGGGGTTTGTTTCATGATAGGTAGAAGACCTGAAAGTTCTTAGGAGGTGGTTGTCTATGACCTTGGCCTATCCTTCCACACAGGATTCACAGCACCTCTTGGCGAAGGCACAGAGTGATGGAGTGCTTATTAGAGGAGAAGCTGCAAAAGCAAAGACAGGCTGCTCCCTTACCCTTGGCAGGAAATACACAAATCAGGGCAATAGTAAATAGGCATGTGTCACCAATCTACCTGGTTTCCCCTAGTTCCTTCATTTTGTCTTCTAGGAGTAGCACAAAGCACACTAAGGTCTGCCGTTTAGGTTTTATCATCTACCTGCCCCTTCTAGGAAAGTCTCAAAAATGCAGAGCATGTTTGTCTTTTCCCCAACTCTGAGACTCCCGCTGCACACACTGGCCAGGTCCTTTCTGGGGAAAGAGGTGGCTCTTCCCTCTTGCCTCTCCCTTTTCCCCTTTCAGCCGAGTTTCCAGCCCTTTGAGCAAGGAGAGGCATGCATGTTGCAATGTGTGCACATGCATATAGTCATTCTTAACTTCACTCCCATTAAACAATATTGGACCCGGTGGAGAGAAAGTCACCGCTCCACTAAGCTGTTCAAGATGCTTTTTGGTCATTAATGGTGACAAGAGTTGAATCTCCCCCTATTAGGGGTGGGGGAGGGAGAAATAACAGAAACACCCCCCCCCTCCGTTTTGCATAGATCTCCTTTGCCAAGTGTTTCCTCTTTAATTACGACCCGTGTCCCCTCCCTCTCTCCTATCCAGCTCCAGTGAAAGGAGCCCTTCTGTCACTGGTCCCTCGCTCGCTCGCTCGCTGGCGGTGGGAGGAGCCCGGAGGAAGCTGTGCGCCCGGGAGGCCGGAGCGGAGATGGATGTGCTCCGAGAGAGGACGCTGCTGACGACCCCGGCTTCGCGAAGCGGCTAGAGACAGGCCACTTGTGCCGACTGGCTGCGGAGATCGGAGGCACAAGAGCCGAAGGCCCCGGGGAGGGTCAGACAGGCGGCTGGTGGGCGACCCGGCAAGGACCGCGGCGCAGGCTGAGCCCCGCGAGCCGAGCAGGAGAAACTCACTGCGAGCCCAAGTTGCCGCCGGCTCGCCCTCGCCGCGCCGAGGAATGAAACCTTCCCAGCTCCACCTGCTCCTCGTCTGCTTCTTCCTCTTCAGTCAAGGTAGGACCCAGGCTGCTGGAGTTGCAGGGAAAGTGGCGGAGCTGCCGGGCGCGGGAGGCAGAGGGCGGAAGGTGGGAGGCTTCGGAAACTCGGCTGATGGATGCGCCTCTCTGCCCGGGTCTAGATGCACTGGCATTGCTCCGTTGCCTTTGAAAATGCAACAAAATGCTACTGTTTATTTTCCTTTGGAAGGAAGGAGTATTGGGGGGAGGTGACTTTCTCCTCTCACTTGTCAACATCTAGCTCAAACTCTCCAATGCAAATGAGTCCTTTATGCTGCCGGTATGTTAATGAGGCGGTCTCGCTGTGGCTGTGCCGCCCTGAACTTCTCTGGGCGCCTTTTCTCCTTCAGACCCAGGCTGGAGAGAGAGCGAGTAGGGAAGGAGAGCTTTGTTTAGGTGGATTTTTAGCTAGAAAAAGGTTTGACTTGTGTGAGTGTATTCAAAAGCGAGTGTGTTGCACACTTGCAAAAGGGGCTGCGATTACCGAATGTACCGTGGGGGTAATTTGCAGTGCTGGGGAAAAGCTTGTGAAGACTTTCATTGAATTTAATCGAGTTCTCTGAGTAAGAATGAATTCTGAGTTCTCCGCAGCACTGTATTCAGGGTATAAAATGGAATTTCGCCCCTGGTGATGATTGTTTCTTTTCGGCAGCCTAGCAGGGGCACAGGAGCTGGTGGATGTTCAGGAAAGAACTTTGCCTCCTCTGGGCTCCCTGCCACGCGGCGGCAGGGGCTGGCAGCGCCAAGGGAGGGAAACTGGGGAGAGGGATTGTGAGTACCTACCTAGCCAAATGCATCAAGAGTCACCTGTGGAATTGAGTTCAAAGATGCCACGTAAATGGACTCCTTCCCACTCTTCCTGAATGCCAGTGCCGGTCTGCCATCAGAGGCAGCATTTGTGCCAGCCAGCATAGCTCTGCAAGGGACGGGACTCTCTCAGAAAAACCCACAACAGAGCAGGTCCATCTGTGGATTAAATGAAGGGTGAAAGTTTTTGAGAAAGCAGAGCATCACCATGGGTGACTGGCTCTGCCAGCAATCAGTGTGACTCCCTTTCTTTCCGGCAGGGAGAAGCCCATGCATGCAAAACCCCAGCCTCCTTCTTCACCTCTTCCTCTGGCACTGTGGTCCCGGGAGATATCCCCTCATCAAATGTTGCTTATGACCATCCTGATTAAACCTGAGGGGTGCTTCTCCCACATGAGTATGTTATGCCAGTGCCTGTGTGTAATTATAGTGTGCACAAACACATACACACACATTCATGGGGCTCTGTGCACCTCACAAGGGCTCCCTACAGCAGCAAGAAGATAAATTGCCTTCCCCAGAGTTTTCAGGCTGAATGAGTAAGAAGTATCGCAGAACAGTAGTATAAAGAGCTTTGTTATATTACCATTTGTGAGATTACCCTCTTTCTTGAATGTGTGTGCACTTGCTTATGGGCACACATCTACGCAAACACACACACATTCACTCTCGTTCTCCTGTGCCTCTTCTCAGTACACTCAGGAAGTTGCATGTGGAATCCCTGAGAGGAGGATCTGCCCATCACCCTATGCACAGTTCACTAGACCAGGGCACGTTTTCATCAGCGGTTTGTGTTTCTCAGCAACACATCAACAGAGATTGGCATAAGAAGCCTGTAGGTGTCTAAGTGCCTCTCTGGCTGTCTGAATCATCAGAGTGCATCTTCTACTTTGAGTATTCTTTTCTAAGATGCTATTTCTTGACTGCCTCATTTGAATCCTTAAATATTTACTGATGGGGGTTAAATGCTGTTCCATCCACCCTGAGCCCTCAGGGCACTAGGCAGAAACCACAGCGTTATGCAATTCACAGTTCCCTGTTCCCCTGTAGTGCACTCAGCTTGGCCAACACTGCTACCCTATCAGATGGTAGATGCACAGGGATTCAAAACAGGTCTAAAGAAAGATGCTGAGACCAAAGTGGACCCAGTCATTCAGAATACCCCACTTCACTGGACACTGTAGGTTCCATGTCTAATGAATAGACAACATTTGACTGTAGGAATTAAACGTCAAATGGGGGGATGTTTTTTGGACTTCATTGCAATCAAATATCTTTTTACTTGTTCCGTGGACATTTACTTGAATGTAGTTGTTCTTTTGAGTATTGTGAATTCCCCAGAGGGCTCTGCACGCTCAGCTCACATACTGTGCCCGTCCGCTACCTGGTGCCATGCATTTCCCATTACTGGAGAGAGCGTATCCACTTTCAGCGGGTCCTGAGAGGGCTAGCCCACAGGCTCTAGATGGCTCCAGCTGTCATCCCTCTGGCTGAGGCTGGTCCCCGCCCCATTCCCCACAGAGCCACCATCCGATCCCCTCCACGTCCATGTGCTCTTCCTCCTGGGATGCTTTCCAAGGAAATGAGCAGAGGCTCAGGGATGGCCCTCCACTCAGAGAAAACAAATGTCCAGGCTTCTATTTAGGGCCATAGCTGGCACTCTGGTGATCCCGCCATCTGCTGCGCGACACCTATCACAGTGGAAACCTGCATGTCATCTTGGGGTTTCTGGAAACACAGTGCTCACGCTTCCTGCTCTCGGTTGTCTTAGTTCCCACATAGAGCAAGGGCGCCAAACAGCGCCCTGGTGACTTCAACGGCAGAACATCTAGGTGAATTCTTCCAATCCCTTTCAATCATCCTGACTTTCCTCATTTGTCAAATATTTATTCACCTTTACTTTTTTTTCATAACTCTTTAGAGAATGAAATTGAGGTTTTAAGGTATAATTAATTTCAGTGCAGTGCTGTGCACTTATTCTTTTAAAGTTGTGGCTTATCGTGTAGGTGGAGATTGAGTATTTATTTATCTTTCCTAAGGTGTCAGTAGAAAGGCCAAGAGGCACTCCTCCAGGTCGTCTGCCGGCCTGCCTGGGCCTGGCTCCTCACAAGGAGATGGATGGAGAGCCGCCCGGGAGCTGCTTGTGGCCTTCCTCTTGCTGGGGATGCCTTCTCCCTCAGCTGTCAGGACCGCATGCTTTGTACAGAGAGGGATAATGTCACAGCACAATTTGCCTCCTGCAGAGAAGAGGCATGTTCTGCCCCGGGGTGAAAAGGAATCGATTCTCTTGTCATCCATAAACTTAGAACTGGCTCTATTTTTTCCCTTTACCATTTCAGTTTGCCCACAACGATTTCTTTCCGTGCCCTCCTTCATCTTCACGACCCATCCCATCCGCCTGCACATCCACATTAAGTAGCTTCGGAGGAATAATGGACTGACGGTTCCCTGCTGCTGCCCACTGATCTCAAGTTCTGAGAGTCCGTGGAAAGTGCGGCGACACAAGCTTGGTGCCTTTTACTTGAGACGCTCTAGGAAAGGCGCCTTCCCCACTCTTTGGTTCTGGTGTTCCCAGTGTCCTGTCCTGCCTAATAACTTTATGAGTCTGAACCTTCCAATTCTGGTGAGGTCCGATCTTTTGTTGGTTTACCTGTGCGTCATGCTGCTCTGGGCGCGTTGGGGTGGAAGTGAGAAGTTGCATTTATGTGCAATGATGTTTCTGAGTTGAGGATTCAGCTGGGGTGTCATCTACTCTTTGGGAAGAATCTAAGCAGCTATCTCCCCTGACTTGCCGGCAAGAATCACCAACAGGGGCTCTCAGATGTCCACTTGGGGAGCAGAGGTCTATGGTGATGCGAATCTCCCAGGGAATGGAAGAGCATAAAGCAGATAGGAGGCAAAATTAGCATGTGGGAGCAGGGAGTTGGCCAGGGTGAGGGGAGCCCAGGGGATGACACGAAGCGTGGGAAGGGAAGAGCAATGCAAGAGGCTTAACTTGCACAGGCTCCCTTGGCAGAGGTGGTGGACGAGAATATAGCATGAGCACCTCAGAAGCAGCCAAAAGCACAAAGGGGACCCTGTGGGGACAGCTGAGAAGGCATTAGAAAAGGATATTGGAAGTGAGCAGCAACTTTGGAAACATTGATCCCTTACCCAGAAATGTCATGAAACAAAAGAAGAGGCAAGTAATAAGTGTGATGCTCTCCCCTGGCACCCCAAGTGGTATGACGTCTTGCCTGGAGGAGAAAGAATTGCTTCTTTTGAGCTGGGAGGTCAATGCACAGCTGCCAAGGGTGTGGGACCATTTCTTTCTCAAATTTGCTGGCTGAAGAACACTGGGGTGTATCTGTTGGGCATGGAGGTGGTCACAGTGTCTGCTGCCCAGCAGGGAGTTCTCGGTTGCTAGCCAGACCAATTGTGGAGGGAAGAGAGACTCCCCAGGGGAAGAGAAGCGTGGAGTGGAGTTAACACCTTCACACTGCACTTAGAGGGCACTGCAGGGCCTCCCTCTCGAGCTACAAAGGAGGACCAAGCTGGGAGCATGGCAGCAGTGAGCCAGGCACGGGACCACGGAGCAGCTTTGCCTGGTGTGCCTGTGTTGATAGGAGCCAGGGCCAGCAGGAGACGGGGTGGAGCAGGGGATTAAGCCTGAAGATGCAATTTTTCTTTTTTGTTCAGCCCAGTGGGGGTGACTTGGGAGGCATTATATTGCATACCCAAAAAAGTACATGAATAATCCGGAGTGAATTCAAGAGATTTCAATAGCAAAATAATAACAATACTAATGATACCTTTGATTTGCAGAGTACTTTTCTTCCAAGGAGATAAAAAGATAAACTGTTTTGGAAACATCAACAAGGAAAAGAAAATTGCCTGTGATAGGGGAGGAGAGCCTAGAGTTTTTATGGTAGGGTCTCTATGTGTGTGGGGGTGGGGAGCAGGGTATATGGTCGTAGGTGTCATTTTTCCGTCTACTGTCTTTATCCTTGTAAGATGTGGAGATGACTTTTGGATAAAAAACCAGTGCCAACACTTTAATCAGGGTCGACCTAAAAACAGTGAGGTCCCTCCTCATGTGCCTGGGACCAGGGACACTGATTCATTAGTACAGAAGGCCAGAGAAATCACTGGCGTGCAAGAATCAGACTCGGACTCTCACCCCTCAGCGCCCCTGACTTGCAACAGAGTGATTGAGACCCAACCTTCCCTCAAGACCAGGGGACAGCCCAGCATTCACAGAGCAGGGGCCAGCTGGAGCAACTGCTCTGGGGTGTCTCTTCCCTCGGCTTTCATAGCACATCTCTGCCATCACTCCACAGGGGAGTGAGGCGCAAAGCCAGCCCGTTCCCGGCACCTAGATTGTAACAGCTGCGCCCTGTGTTCCAAGGAGGGTGGGATCTTATCTCCAGTTAGGGGCAATGCAGAGAGCATGCTGCGTTGAGACACAGTATTGCTCCCTATGTCATTGCACAGCCATTTTATTTTCCCAGGGGAAAGCCGGGAGCTACCCAGTTAGGTGTGCATGTCAAATAAGAAGTAGGCTCCTTATAAATCACAGGACTACTTCTCTCACACTTACGCAGGGAACACTGTGTCCTCCTTTTTGCCAGAGCTTGGGGTTGAAGCCTGGTGGGCCTGCAGCCTTCCCCGCTCTCTCAGTCCACACTGCTGCGTGGAGGGACGGCCTCCACCACCACAGCCTTCCCCGCTCTCTCAGTCCACACTGCTGCGTGGAGGGACGGCCTCCACCACCACAGCCTTCCCGCTCTCTCAGTCCACACTGCTGCGTGGAGGGACGGCCTCCACCACCACAGCCTTCCCGGCTCTCTCAGTCCACACTGCTGCGTGGAGGGACGGCCTCCACCACCACAGCCTTCCCGGCTCTCTCAGTCCACACTGCTGCGTGGAGGGACGGCCTCCACCACCACAGCCTTCCCGGCTCTCTCAGTCCACACTGCTGCGTGGAGGGACGGCTTCCACCACCACAGCCTTCCCGGCTCTCTCAGTCCACACTGCTGCATGGAGGGATGGCCTCCACCACCACAGTCCACGGTACCTTTCATTAGCTCTCCGCTTCTAACCCACGGAAGGAGCGGGGACCAAATGTTAGGCTTTTTTCCTTTTCCTTTTCTCCAAATGTTAAGAATGACTCTTCTGGCTGTATACTTCTACAAGTTAGTAAATGTCAATATTGGGTAAGTGTTTCCTTTATATCACTGCAATTTAGCAGAAGCTGCTTGGAAACAAATGTCTTCCGTAAGCATACAGTGCTTCCACGAGTATACACAGCCAACACCACGAGGGGACTGGAGAAATGTCAGCTTTCTCTGGGTACACTGGTAACGAGGGAAAGTCGTGGCAGAGGAGGCCAGTGTGGGGAGTCCTGCCCCTAGCAGCCTTCTGTGGCTGCCCTGGCTGGGCGTGGCCACTCCCCTGTCTTCTTCATGGAAATAAAGGCAGATAAGTAGCCAAGTGTAGCCAGTCTGCCCACATGCCATCACAGGGCTTTTCTAGAAGCTTCCTGTTGCCTGCTCTCCAGCCTCCTTCCACCTGTAAGCCCACTCTACACACACACACACCCCACTTACTGCTGAAGTGTAGTGGTGTCCAGAACTTAAGACAGATCAGCCATTCTACTCACAGGGGAAGTGAACTCTCATCCTAACCTTCCACCCAGCACTGGTCTCCTCCTGGGAAAAGTGGTTTAGATTTACCTGAAGACGTTTTCTGATCATTGAAACTAACACTGCCATGGCATATGTATGTCGTATTAAAAGGATGTTTGAGTCCTTTTAAAAGGTTGAGTTATGTGGGTAGTCTGCCTACTTAGTCTATGTTCATTAGACAGTTGTTGCAAGTTCACGTTCTAACTTCGGCCTAGAAGACAGGAATTTGAAATCAGACACTGAAGTTGCAGCAGTGAAAGTAGAATATCGTTTTCACTTTTCCACTCTTTTCTCCAGCTGCTTCCTGGGTCTGTGTCTCAGAAGCCACATGTATTACCTCTCCTGTGATCCCACAGTGTTTTATGACACTGGCGCTGAGCCCTTGGCCTCCTGGCCAGCACTCCCCGTGGGCCTATGTGTAGTAGGCACTCTGCCAGGGGCTTTTGATGCAGAACTATCTAAGAGCATATTTCTGTCCCAGGGAGCTGTTGGCAGTCCGGTGAGGCAGACACCTTGACTCGTGGTTACAGTCCGATGGGCTCAGAGAAGTCAGAGTGTCCAGAGAGCAGCTGGAATGGGTGAAGGCGTTGGAAAAGGCTGCCCAGAGGAAATGACTTGAGTTTAAAAGATGTCTAGGAGTTCTCCCGATGAAGCACGAATGCTGTTTCAGGCCGTCCCTTAGAATGTGCGCAGAAGCAGGAGGACAGGACAGAGTGTGACATGTTTGGGAGCCATGGGCCCTGTGGGTGCCCGGACTGGTAGCGTGATGGAGAAGGTCAGAGAGGAGGCTTGGGACGGGAAAGCCCAGCTTGTGAATGGTGGCGGATTCTGTGCTAAATGTTATAAGGATGGGTTGGCAGAATAAAGTCTACTCTTCAAAAACACTATTAGGAGTTTATGGGTTTAGTCCTCTCTATACCGAGAGTTCCATGGAGCCCCCAGCCCAAAAGAAGGATCAACATGTTATTTATTCTTGTTATTCCCTGTGTTTCACATACAGACTTGAATGAAAATATATTCAATCCTTCCAGCTCATCTTTCTTCATGCCTCTTATGTAGAGGATGGAACCATGAACGATGGAGCATATGCGGAGAAGCTGCCCATAACCGCATTCCAGAGGGGAGGCAGGGAGGGTGGCAGGAAGGATATACTGAGGGTGATGTGTTTGGTAAGAATGTGGAGGAGAGCATGCAGCAGACAGGGCAGGCATGGCTGAGTCCACACTGCACCGCTAGTCAGACGGAATCGCTGAGAAATGGGATTTGCCAGTTTCTAGGGCCCCCGGAAGATTAGCCAGAGATGGAGACAGCCTAACATGGAAGATGAGCGGTACCATAAAACAAGACCAGAATAAAGATGAGACAAGCAAGGGATGCCCAGGAGCACTTTGCTGATGATTTCTTTTCTGTTCTCAAGAGGAAGCTAAGCTAGACTGGCTTTGGAGAAAATGAGGTTCCAAGCTAAGTGGTTCTTCTACTCAGATGTTAGACATGTTTACAAGTCTCCAGTGCCAACTAACCTTTCATTCTAGAGTAAAGCACATCATCAGATCTACCCTTGTGTCCCCCTCTTTGGCCTGTTTTCATTTCCCCAGCAGGACAAGCTCAATAGTGAGGCAGAAACCTCCCTTGTTCTGCAAGAAATAGTGACATTTCTAAGACTCACTATCTAACTCTATTGTCTGAGGCTGGCCCACTGAAAAGTCTCCCATTGCTAAAAAACTAAGAGTGGAATCCAGGCCATCTAGAATGGA
This sequence comes from Saccopteryx leptura, assembly GCF_036850995.1. Classification (NCBI taxonomy): domain Eukaryota; kingdom Metazoa; phylum Chordata; class Mammalia; order Chiroptera; family Emballonuridae; genus Saccopteryx; species Saccopteryx leptura. The sequence goes on along the minus strand of NC_089504.1, from coordinate 369,722,160 downwards.
AGAGTCAGTCATGAGTTGGAGAGTAGACTATGTGATACCCAAATCCTCTCCAATTCTAAGATTTCCTAAATATTGTCTATTAGGAACAAGCTATTCATTTTGGGTAATAAAGTCTTAGAAGGTAGATGATGGGCTATGGACCTCTGGGTCCAGCTTGCTGTTGTAGCAGTGGTGGCAATAGCGTGCTCTTATCATGATGATAATTAGCAATGGATGAAGCTTCACAACGCAGTGTGTCACAGCACTACTCCATTCCATCACCATGGTAGCAATGCGAGGTGTCTCTTGTCATGGCCACACCCTCAGAAAGGCTACATTACCTGACTAAAGTCAGTCCCAGGCTGGTTCACTCGTTGTGTGCCTGGTGCTTCCCTGGCGGCTGATAGATCCAGCTGCTCCAGTCATCAGCACTAGAAATGCATGAGCAAATGCTCAGCCACAACACAAGCTGAGTCATGTTCTTATAATGTGCAGGAGTCCCCAATGTCTAGGCACAGAAGAGGGGTTCAGTGGTTCCATGTGAAAACTGAGGAGCTGGCCTTTGAACGATGGCCCTACATTGTAGCTCTGTCTCTTCTTCATTCCAGACTTCCTCAATGGATTCCTTCATCTTTCTGGTTTCAGTTTTACCTAGAGGGCACGAGGTTTACGGGCCACTCCTGCCCAGAGAAATGACAGGTCATCCTTTTGGGATGAAAAGCAAAAAGAAGACATAGCTTTGGTAGCTGCTTCTGTGGCTGTTCTGAAGGGGGGGGGAAAGGACAAAGGCAGGGACTTTTCTTCTTTGATGAAATAATCCATTTTTGGGGAGGCTATGAATGAGTACCAGAGTGATGGACGGAAACATGGGGACTAATGAAGGAAGAAGGCGGCTCTCCCGACAACACCACATGCAGGTGTGGAGAGGGCCCTCAGGAGGGCGGAGGAGAGAAACCCTCCATTGAGAGTGTGGTCTTTCCCTGTAGGAAGTCACGGCTCTGAGTCGGGCTCTGAGTGACTGTTGGGTCACCAGGAATACGGCCAAGAGAAACATCCCCTGGCAAGCCACCCACGCCTCGGTTTCAGCAAGAAACAATCACGTCCTTCTGTTCTTTAATGCCTGTCAGTTCCCATTTCTGTCAGTCACCTGCACATGTCACAGGTGACTCTGCTGTGGTGCTGTGTGACAGTCCACCTGTCACCCTTGGCAATGCTAGGAGCTATGACAGCTTCAGAGTGACACTGGGGCCTGGTTGCTCATCATGCAGGCACTCAGGAGACAGAAATGTAGAGCTTGCTCCTGGAAACCCATCCAAAGCTCCTCACAGAAAGCAACTGCCACCCTTCCCTGCCTTACCGCCCTGGTTGACAAAGGGAAACTGCCAATTAATCTGCAGGTGGCTTTGTTCTCCATGGCCTAGAACCCACACTTTTTCACACCTCACTTAAAGAAGCTGAGGTCTACCCCCCAATCACTGGGAGTCCCATTGCATCAGGGAGCTGCACGGCAGGACCCTGCACCATGGAAGGGACCACTGGGAAGAGAGAGCCTGTTTTTTTCTTGGGACCACGTCAGGTAGGAGCTGGCAAAATGTTTTTGGAGATGAAGCCAGGTAGAGACTGCAATTCCTACATCTGCCTGATGGTGGCAGCAGCAGCGCTTGCAAAGCCCAGGAGTGAACTGCCCACCAGAGGTCCAGGAAGGAAGCTGGGCTCGCTAGTGGGTGCCTGAGCCCATGAGACAGGGGCAAGGGAGGGAGGAGCGGGCCTTTTGGATGGCAGCAGTTCCCACAGGAGGCTCGGTCCCTTTCTCCTCTTTCAGATGGATGTGAGGACAGGGTGTTAAGGGTACCTGTGCAGAGTGCCAGGAGGTAGGTGGTTAAAATTAAAGTGCTCCAGGGGCCTGAGAGAGCTACAAAGGGGGCAAGTGAGAGAAAGCTCAGCTAGCAGAGCCGGTCGCCCTGCGGCAAGGCGTTTCCCCACCGTGATGTCCCTCCTGTGGGTGGTGAATGGGGCGTCCTCCATAGAAGGGCAGCTGCCTGCGGCCACCAGTCCCCTGTGCCCCCAGCAAGCCCACTCCCAGGCCTCAACCCACTGCCCCTCCCAAGGTGTTTGCCCCTTTAATGATTCGGGAGCCAATATTTCTGCTGCTGCTCCTTTCTCATGCTGAAAAAGCAAAACAAATTGATGCTAAAAGAACTCATTATTCCTGATCTCCTGGGCAGGCAGAAGAGGTGCTACTATTGTCACCCGTGGACAGAAACAGGCCCCACGAGCCGTGGCTGAGGGTTTGAAAGCGCATCTTGATGCTGAAGCGGCCCGGGAGCCAGTGCCCTGCGTCTGCCGGAGGGAACGGGGGGGGGGGGGGGGTTCTTGGCCCCAAGAACTCCTTCCATTTTTCTGTATCTGCTAAGAGGTGGCAGCTTGCCTTCTCCACCTTTTGAGAATGAAAAGGAAAATGGATCGAAGACCCCAGGCCAGGCTCGGCCCATGCGCAGCATAAACAAACATAACGGGGTAGGGAATGGAGGACAGCGAGGCCACCGCTGGAGCAGGTGACCCCTCGTCTTCTCTCTGTGGCCTCCGTGGCTGGTGGAGCTGGCCACTTGTGTGTGGCCTGATGTCACTAGGCATGGTTTGACTGTCCATTCCTTTCTGGTCACCAGTGGGAGTCTTAGACAACGTTGGCTCGAGCACCCGAGCACCCGCCACGTCTGACTCACCGTCACTGTTCCCTGCTACTTTCTCGGGAGCGGGGTGAGCTGCCAGCTGCCAGTCCATCCGCACACTGTCTGCTCCCCGGGGGTGAGGGGAGTGCGGCGGAGCTGGGGAGAAGGTGGGGTTGTCCTGGCCACTTCCGTCACTAATAGTTCCACTGGCAAAGGGCAGGTGACATCTTGAGCAGCTCATGTCAGAGAAGCAACTTTTTGCATAAGGTTTGAAAAACCTTATCTGAAGTTGCAGATTTGATGTTCCAAGGGTCTGAAAAGAAAGCTCAAACTGCATAACTTGGGGATTTGCTAAAAATAATAGAGCTAGGTCTCTTCCTCATGTGAAGAGACGTTATACCAGCATGGCAGTGCCCTTGGCCCTGCTGCCTCCTGACCCCTGGATTTGGCCGCCCGCTCCCCTCCCTGCTGTCACAAACATGACTCCCTTCGTGTTTAGGGACCCCTCAGAAGGAAGTTGTACGGGGAAGGGGGGACTGTGAGAATAGAAAAGAATCCAAACCTATAGTGGTCTCATGTTTCTCTCTGCTGCTGCTACATCTTGTGGTCACTGAATTGGAGCCAATCATGATGAAGCGTGGTTGGGGCCTATGGCCAAGTTTTTGCTCAGTTATTTAATTCTCACAGCAACCTGATAAAGCAGGGCTGTCATACCCATATGCAGATGACAACTACTGAGGCTTAGATTTCGTAACTTGCCTGAAGGTTACACCACAGGTAAGTGAAAGAACTGCCACTCAAACACTCGTATGCTGCCTGTCCCTTCAGAAGGAATTTGATCACAGAGGTGCTTTGACAACTGTGTGACTTTTAGGGAGTCACAGAAACCCTGCCTTGGCCTAAGGTCCTTCTCCTTATGATTTGTAGGGCTTGGGAAGAAGAGCTGATAAAAATTGAAAACAAAAAAACGAACAAACAAATAAAACTCCTTCCTTCCACAAAGGCATAATAAGGATCTGTGAAGTTTTGCTACTGGCTAGTGACTACTCTCTCCCTCTGCAGCCCAGCTTCAGCTTAGCTTAACATTTTGAAAACCAAATGCTGATTTCCTAACCAGAATGCAGTAACATCCGACTTTCCTTCAGTGGATTAAAAAAATAAACCTTCTTCTGCTCGGAGAAAGGCTGCCTGGTGCTCGCCGCTGCTGTAAGAACAGCTACTGCACATGAAGAGGCATTCCAGGACATCAAAACCCGCCTTTTTGTCAAGTCCAGAATAGTAAGAATGTCAGGGGACCACATGGCTCTGAAATGATTAATAATGGTCGTTAGGGAGAAATAAAAAGACTCGTGAAATATAGAGGAGTTTGAATGCCGTTCAGCCTCCAATGCTCCTTGCTTTGGCTCCAGCTGGTACATCTTAACTTGTGTCAGAAATCAGTTCTGAAGATGGCATGTACCTACCTGGGCCATGCTCAAATCATATTGCTTTAAGATGGACCCTTATGATAAACTAGCAAAACATCAAAGTTCTTTGAAGTTTTCAAAGCTCCTTTAGATGGAATCAGAGGAATAAGAGGAAGAATGCAAGGCAGATAGATCACCGCATGAAAGACACAGAAATCCTTCCTTTTATTCCACAGCCTGAGCCCTTGAGTGGGACACAATCGATTATATCCACAGCGCTTTGTCAGCATTGCCAGGGCTCCAGATCCACGTGGCTGCCATTTCTCTGGTATGAGCTTTGCTTTGGGATCTCTCCAGCAAACCAGGGCAGTGGTCTTCACCGATAGAATCTATACTTTATAAGTAGGTAAAAGCAATCAGATGCTGAGCTGATCATAATCAAGAACTACCATCCAGAACAATGTATTTATATTTCTCCCCTCCTCGTTCTCCTGCTGATAATAATGGGGAATGAACACCTTCCTCTCCTTATCAATGGGCACTTATTTTCTAAGATTTATACCATGGAAGTCTTGCCCAGGAGAATAAAAGTATACAATGCTACAGTATTTTCTAAGTTCAACTGTTTTAGTTTTCTTATGTTATGTTGTCTGCCTTAAACATTTACCCAAGCCAGGACACGAATGTTGATACCTTTCTTAAGGGCTGCTGCAACTACATGAAATGAAAAAAGTATTTTCTAATGCCAATGTGAATATCCTTTGCACCAAGCCATTATGCTCCTTTAATTGAATGGGTTCAGAATGTTTGTCCACCAGGCAGCAGTGTGTGGGGCCTGGCGGGTCACAGTTTCCCTCTCAGGAAATATCAAGAAGCTATAAATATAATTCTAACAATTCCTTGGTAGAGACTTGCCCAGAGATAGAAGACAAGCTTCGCGGGTGAGTGTGTGTTCTAGAATGGGGATCTGCATTCACTCTACCCTCCCCCACCCCCACTGTGGCCTCATTTCCATGTGTATAGTTGCCCCTTGAACAGTGTGGAGGTTAGGAGTACCCCCAGGGTGTCAAAAATCAGAGTATAAGTTTTGACTCCCCCAAAACCTAACTGGTCCTAGGTATCCATGGGAGATGGGTTCCAGAACCCCCCATGGACACCAAAATCTGCAGATACTCAAGGGACCGATATAAACCGGCACGCAGAATCGTGCATTCTGTCAGCCCTCTGCATCTGCAGCCTCCAACCATGGGTCCAAAACGGTACAGGTGTTCATTGAAAAAACACAAATCACATGTGTAAGTGGATTCCCACAGTTCTAACCTTTGTTGTCCAAGGGCCAACTTGTATTTCTCACATTGACTAGGGCTGTACAAGGGGTCCGAGAGCAGTTGTTAACAAGAGGATTTGGGGTGACTCATGGGAGCTGCCCCTAGAGTTTTATCATATTGTCCTAGGGTGACTCGCACAGTGAGGATTAACTCAGAGGTCACCATGGGTCGTAAGCAGAGGGAACCAAACGTGATGAAGTTGAGAACATATCGTTAGGGACATGGTGGCTTTGCCGGCCTGTCTCTGACTTCAGTGCCTTCCGCACAACCAAGAACTCCAAGAATCATTTTTCCCATGTGTCTCTGAGCCCTGCCCACCCCAGGAGAGCCATGGGGTCACCTGTGCTTACAGGGAAGGTGGAGTTAGAAGCCATGGGCTTTCTGCCTCTGGTCCTTTAGAATGTTCATTCTAGAGTCAGTACTGCCCACCAGAGAGGCTGGGGCCGTGAAGGCTGGCTTTTCTGCTTTGCATAGAATGTATACAATAGTGTATCCCAAGAATTCTTGTTCTGGTTTTAAGAAATCTTCATGTCAATACAACCACAGATATTGATATTTACTTCATTGTGAACTGGGACCTGCTAGCTGCTTACTGCCATTTATTTTTCAATTCATAAAAAGAGGTACTCTCATTGATAGGGCTCTGGGCCTCTTTCTTCATCCAAAACCACCAGTGGGAACCTACTGCCCAAGCTGATGAACGCAGCAGGGCGGGGAGAGAAGGGCGGAGCCAGTGCCAGATTTAGAGGCACCTGGGCTGCTTGTCCACGAGGTGCTCCCTCCCAGGTGTTTGAATGAATCCACGGTGGTAGCAGAGAGGAAGGGGGAAAGAGACACAGGAGCATGTGGCTGTCAGGCTAGATGGGAGAGACGGAGGGACAGACAGACTGAACAGCTGTGATGAATGTGGGAGACAGGGTGTTCAGAGCAGCTCTGACCCGAGCCAGATGGGGCCATGAAGGCGCCCGGTTCACACACTGAAGGTTTCGAAGTTTCGTCAGTCGTGTATCCATGAGGTAGTTTGCCATATTCAGGCACAGAGGCCCTGTCATCAGATGGCTGTGGGTTCCTTTGATGGCTTCCCAACACCCACAGGACACAGATCCTCAGGCCGGAGGTCTGGCCTCTCTCCTCCCCACACTCACACTCGCCTGCACTGTGGCCCGCTGAGCTCTGACTCTCCGCGCTGCTCTCTGCTCGGCCTCCCGCCTTCTCACCAGCCTCCTGCCCCGTGGAAGGCCCTCCTTCCCCACCATGTTGCTCTAACTGCTACCCTAAGGCCAGCTCCCTTTGCCTCCTGGAGGAAGTTTCCCTGACCTCCCTCCTCCCAGGCAAATGGAAGTGCCCTTTCCCTTCTTCTGTAGCCCTTTGTGGAAACCCTTTGCAGTGCTGTCACCAGATGTCAATGTGGCTTTTCCTACCTGCTGTCCCTGCAGTTTATGCGATCCTGGAAGGAGGGGCTGGTCCTGTGACCTGGTTCATCAGTCCCTCTGTGGCACCTGGGTACACTGTCGACACATGAACAGTGCTTCTTAGATGGGGAAAGACTGGACCGTGTCCATGACTCGGGCTTCTCCCCGCTGTGCCTGGCACCTCACCCGCTGACCCAGGCGAGTGCTTGGCCAGAGAATGCACTCCATTGTATGTCATTGCGTTCTGCACCTAGAGTGCCTCTGGGCACCAGTATCCCTTGGGGAAAGGTGGTAATAATTTAATCTTTCCCAGAGTTATGTAGTACTCTGCGGTTCCCAGAACCTTCTCACCTTTTTTATGATCATCTCTCACCCTAAAGTTAAAAAATCAGGAAAATGACACCATGGTGTTAAATGGCCTTTCTAAGGTCACGCAGGTGGTAAATGTGAATGTCAACATGAAAACCCAGGAGTTCTGAATCCAAGCCCAGTGGTTTCCCCTCCCCTCCATGCCTCCTCTGGGTTCCTGCCCCCACAGAATATGTACTTAGAGAGTTCATCACCGGAGCACGATGGGGTACCCACACCCTTTAGGGGATTGGGTAGCAACTTGCCAGGGGCGTGTGGGCAGGGCACCTGGCAAAGTAGTGATGACTGGTTCCCACTCAGGAACAAGGATCTCTGTACAGAGGCTGGGGTAAACTGCTCTTGACTGGTGCTCTCTCTTATAAATGGGCATCCTAAAGAGAATACAGTGGTTCCGTTAGAGGAACGACTTCATAGTGCCTGGCAGTGGCCTGGAAGCTGCTCCCATAGCAAACAGTCCACCGCTGTTGTGTTGGCCATGCCCCTTCCCACAATGAGGCGTCATTCTAGAACTTTCTGGAGGTCCAGAGCACCCAGCACATCTTCTTACCCTTTAGACCTGTGACACAAGCCATAGGCTAGAGACCAGGAGGTCATCTTCTCTGCCCTGTGCCTTGACATGGCTCTGGGCAAGGCCCTTATATGCAAAAGGGCCTCAACTGTCCTCTCCCACCTGCCTCACAACACTGTTACCACAAAGGAGTGCTTGAATCATTATGAGGGTGTTAGGCAGAGGGGGGCAGGCACCGGCAACCATCCATTTCCGTGCTTCCAGATGTGCTGAGCTGGTGCCTGGTGCCCAAGGTCAGAGCAGACCTGCTCAGCATCACCAGCCTCCCAGGCGAGATTCCGTGTGGCCTCTGCAGGAGCCAGTGTGGCCAGGCCACCTTTCTCAGCAGGGTCCGCCAAGAGAAGTAAACTCGAATGCCTGCAAAGCTTCCATTGTATTAACCAATTAACTTATTTCCTAGGTACCCAACATGATGCTAGTTATGTGCTATCCCTGAGGGAAGGGAAACACTAGTTACTCCTATTATTTTCTGGGTTCCCTGATTCAGAAGAGAAACCACAGTTGAGAAAGGCTGTCGGGACACTTTATTAGTTTCCTAAGGCTGGTGCACAAATTCTTACAAACTTTAGCATCTTAAAACAACACAAATGTGTTACAGTACATTCCTGGAGGCCGAAAGTCTAAAAGGAGTTTCCCTGGGTTCGGTCAAGGTAGGGGCAGGGCTCATTCTTCCTGGAGGCTCCTGTTCCCTTGCCTCCTCTGGCTGCCACCTGTTTCCCTTGGCTAGTGGCCCCTTTCTCGCATCACTCCAACCTCTTGCTTCTGCCATCGCATCTACTGCTGCTAAACTGACCCTCCTCCTGTGCTTCCCTTGTGAGAGTTCTTATGATGATGTCAGGCCCACCCAGAAAATCCAGGGTCACCTCTCTTCTCAGGATCTCTCAGCATCATCACATCTTTAAAGTCCTTTTTGTCTTATAAGGTAAGTTTTGAAGGATCAGGACATGGACATCTTTGGGGCTCATTATTCTGCCTGCCACAAGGAGCAGGGACAAAAGGAACTGGCAGCCCCTCCCACCTACAGAGTAAAATGTAGGCATTTCTATCCACCTCCCTGTGTCAGAAATCTGTGGCTCGGTCTCCCACCTATAAATTAGAGAGAATAATCTTCCTCTTGTTTATATTTATAAAGTACTTTGGGGTTATCAGGTAAAAGGCGTGAGTATGAAGTGGTTATTATAATATTATACTGTGACTTGGTATCAATTATGCTCACATGAATCAATGGAGCTACTACCAGATGCCACTATCACTGGGATCCCAGAGGGGAGAAACCCGGGAACAGCCACTGGAGTCCGTAGTTAAACCTTGCTAAATGATTCTTAATAGTGATTTTACTCTGGCTTCATTAGTATGGAGTATGGGAACTCGCCTTTAAAACACCATATAGCTCAGCCTCCTCCTGTCCTTGCTGTGATCGAAACGAAACAGAAAACCACAGTGTGTTACACAAAGGGCAAACGGGTCCCGCTTTCCTCGGTGTGATGTGCTGCAGGGTCGGAGGGTTGTGGCCTGAGTGTGATTTTCTCTCTTTGCCTCCGAGCCTTCTGGGCTCTGACTGACGACCCAGCTGGGATGGAGGCACAGGGAGTGGGTATGAATGGTGCATGTCAGTGAACGTGGATTGCAGGCTCAAGGATGAGTGTGCATGTCATCCACTCGCTAGAGCAAAGGAGAGTGTCTGTGATGATAACATTCAATCCCACTCTGGACCATTTAGGCCTTGGGATTCAGTTAATGTACTTTAAAGGCTTTGCAAAGTCACCCTCAGGTTAAAGAAGACTTAAGAAATTAGGGATCTTAACCCCTCTCTGCCTACCCTACCACCAGGTGCATCAAGACTCCATAGAGGGCGTGGCACTGTTAGATGCACGGTGAGGACCCAAGGGGCGGTCCCTGTTCCAGCCCCACCCTGGCCTCCAGAGATGGCAAAATGTGAGGCCCCAGACGGACCTCTGATTCCCACCCCACACTCACCCTGAAAATCCACTGCAACTGTGCCTTGGAAGCCCAGTGAGGGATGCAATCAGTGGACAATAGTAGCATCTTTATAAGAGAAAATGTTCAACCCTGGAAGAGGCCAAGTCCAGGAAAGGTTACGTTGCTGCTAAGCAGTCTCGGGCGCATCATGACCAGCTCCAGGCCTCGGTGCTCTGGGGAGTGAAAGTAGAGACAAGCATGAGAGTGATTATAATCCCATTATGCACAGCTCCCCCTATTTATTTCTTCATATGGATGAATTTGTATATATTTGCATTTTGTTCTATTTGATAATATGCATAGAATTTAAATTGAAATGACTTGAATAGATTTGAATATTAATGAGGTGTTTAAAAGCTGCCAGCCCTGGCAGAGTCCCCAGCCAGGGCGTGTGTGGTGCAGAAGCTCAGAAACCTCCTTGGGCACCAGCACCCCGGGCACCGCCCAGGCCAGGGGATGCCCCCTGCAGCAGAGCTAGAGACCTCCCCCACAGCTCCTGGGCACCAAGCCTGGAACCTGCTCCACTGAGGGGTGCACTGCAAACAGCCCTCCAGCGTGCATGGCGTGTGGTCTCCTCAGACATCCAGACACAGTTTCAACAATGCCGTGAAGGACAAGCTGTTTCCCCACATTGAGAAAAACCTAACTGCCTCTCCATCACAGAACGAGTAGGAAGGGGTGAAGTCACGTTTCAACCAGACAGGTACAGGTATGTGTAGCTCTTCCTCAGTGATCAAGGAAAGTGCTGGACTCTCCTCTTCCTGGAGTGCTGTAGCACCTATAACACCTCCTGGTTGTTTTCTTATAGAATAATAGCAAGTAGTCAATGTGCTTTCAGTGGGGCTGATGGCTCCGGCTCCCATAGGAAATTCCCTGATACTGATCACTGGAGCACAGCAGGGTTAACATCTGTAGCCTGCATGGGCCTAGCCTAAACACGCTAAGAATAGAAAAGATAGGATGGCTTGTAAACATAAGAAAGCCCCACTGGGGTTAAACTGGTCATCATGCCTCTCTTTGTCCAGAGAGCAGGGTAACAGCTTCTCCTAACGGATTGACCTGTGGTACAGACTCCAAATCTCTATAACTTAGTCCTAAAATATATAGGCTCATCACATAAGAATAGCACTTTGTAGCAATTTAAATTGGGTTAACTGTAGTTCATTGTTTAGAGCTCTAAATATAACATCATTCATTACTGAAGTACTAGGAATCAATGTTTCTAAGTAATCTCCCAAATTATTTTATTTTATCCTAACTGAATCTTGGTTAGTCCCAAGTTTATACTCCTAGGACCCATTCTGGGGGCTAATTATGAGAGCCAGCACTAATGAAAATATACTTGTGCATCATTTAGTTTTCTATTCCATGAGGCTCTCACATATACCCCATTGTGCCTTCTATGCAACAATCTGGAAACCAAATCATTTTATTCCCTGTTGCGGTCCCAATCTCAGGAAAGGGTCCCTCCGCTTCCCAATACCTGCTCTGAAACCCGAGTCAGCACCAGCCTCTTTCTCACCTCCCATATCCAATCAGTGCTGTTGTCACCACAGAGTTTATCTATCCTGTCTCTTTAGTTTGTCTCTATTGCTCTACTTATCCTCACCATTTCCTTCCAGACTGTTAGAGTATCCTGTCGAGTTCCTCATTTTCCCCAAAGTTAGCCCTTATCATCATCGCAATTCAGGTGCCTGTATCTTCCTAGAACACAAGTCAGATTTACTCTTCCCATGTCAGCCACGTCCATGGCCAGGCTGTGCCTGTAACACAGAGCCCACGTGCCTCCACCTGGAGGTCCACAGCATCCTGCCACACTGAGAGTACACTGAAACCTGAGATCCACTCTCTGTCAGTATCATCTTCTCTCCAGCCCTCCTTGCTCTCCGAGCATCAGCCAAAAAAATTTTTGTTTGATATTTTCTGGATATACCATGCCTTCATGTCTTTCCTTATGTTATCTCCTCAGCCTAATATGTTATTTCCTCATTATTTACTAAAATACTCTATATTTCAAGGCTTGGCTCAATCATCACGTCTCCCATGAAGTTACTTTCTGTTCCCAGTTCCCAGCCCCTCCTTGTTCGTCCTCCCTCAACTTGATGTATGTGTTGTATTGTATCGTGTATTCGACCCTGCCCAGCTTGCTGCATATACGACATCTTACCAACTCCATTGTGACTTCCATACAGAGAGAGACTCTTGTTCTAACATTTTTAACATCATCTGGTCATCTGTAACAGTACTCAACAGATGTTTCATAAGTCAGTGCAAGGAATGAGTGGAAAGGACACAGTGGAGCATAGAGCTGACCTGTCCCCTGAGTGTTCTGTGTGGCTCTTTCCCCTCTGGTGCCTCCCTGCCTTGAAAGGACACCAACATTTATTAAGCACCGGCTACATATACCAGGTGCTTTCGTGTGATCTCAATTCATTCTCCATAAAAACACGGTGAGGAAAAGATCCTTATTTCCATTGTGCAGATGAGAAACTGAGTCTCAGAAAGGTGGAGAAACCCAGGCTATCTGCCCCAGAGCCTATCTCCAGTGGATATGGAGCCAAAGTACAGGCTCAGGCCTCTGAGTCCCCCTGCGTCCCTCCCTCCTGGCTCCCTGGGGCTGCCTCTTGGTCAGCCAGCCTCCGTCAGGCTCCACTGCTCAGGGAGAATGCATTTCCTTCAATCAATCCTGGATGCAGTTATTATTTTATAGCGAGGTTGTAAGTTGATAAGGTAGCTGTTATGTGTTAATAGCTATTGTAATGTTGTTCTTAAGGCCTATTACTTGTGCTAGTTTGTATTTTAATGTGTGCAAAGGTGATTACAACTTTAATATGAATGTTAAACAGATTAGCTGATTTATATGTAAAATAAATAAATAAATGAAATGCATTCTCTCATTTCTATTCATTTCTCTCTTCCTCTCTCTCCTCCTGCACTGTCCAAAAGCAGATGTGGTCCATGGACCATTGACAATGGCACACAAAGAGCGTGCTTTCCGGGTGATGCACAATGCTTGTAGATGGGTCTTTTGTTCCGGGTGAATTTGGACTCTATGTCCTTCATAGCTGCTTGTCTGAAAGTTTGTGCCCTTAACTGTGTTCAGGGAGTTCAGTTTTGTTTGAGAGCTGTGCATTCACTCTTGTCTCCCTGAAATAGTGTTCCCACCTCTAGTAAACCCCTCAGCATCAACCAGAAAGTAGGCCACACTTGCAGAAAGGCAGGTAAACCCTTGTGCATCCTGATGTGTCCAGGAGCTCAGGACATGGAAGGGAAGACAGATAGAAAAACTAACAATTAGAGTGCAGAAAGGGGAGCCAAGGGCAGATCTGTGGAGTTATCTCTGTGGTGGGAGACTGAAGATGTGCTGACCCACCTGGTAGAGAGAGCACATAGCCGGGAACTTGCTCCAGGAAGCAGAACTCCAAGGATGAGCTGAAGTTAGCGAAGACAATGGACAGCAATAGCATGGGGACAGGGAGGGAGCTCAGGGGAAGGAAAGGTTTCTTTATACAGAGGAAAAGGCATGCGCAGAAGAAACAGGAGAGAAGAAAGACAATCTACTCAGGGTGGCATGGTCCCAGGGACTCTGAAGCCACCGACGGCACAGACCCGGAAATCAGGGAGCTTCCAGCCAATGACTGCAAATCTTATGTTGGACAGGAGAAGTAATAATGGGTAGCGGATGGCCATGGTGCTTTCCTTTAGGATACAGTTGCAGGGGACAGGGAAAGGAAAGAATTGGGTGGGTTACAGATATTCCAGACATATGGCTGGAATAAACCAAACTCCCTGTAATTTAAAGTTAAGTTTGAGGGAAGAATTAAGAACATGCACCTCTGAGAAGATGGCAGGCATGACACAGAAAGAATGCCCATGGAGGAGGAAGTACGTAGTAACCCTTCAAACAAAACATTGAAAAGAGAGACAGAGCCATGCTGAAAGAATGCTAATTCATTACCTATACACAGTGTATAATAATAAATTAAGGTAACATCAAAATATAATACCTCCTGGTGTTAACAATTGTCCCCTGGGCTTGATGTCACAGGCTTGGTAGGAGGCACTTTTGAGTGGGTCCGTCTGTGGGGAAGATGTCTGTCAGTAGACTGAGCATCAAGGAAGTGTGGCTGTGGTACAGAAGTCCACACTCTGCGGGCAGGAAGCATGGTGGGCAGAATCTGAGTGAGGATCCAAAGAAAAAATAAACTGGGGTGATGGCTCTGCCTAGGCAGTACACCGAATATGAGTGCTCTTTCCTAATACAAAGTACAAACTGGCACAGGATGCAGTACAGCCACAGCAGGGGCCCTCAGCGCCCCAGGTGTTGGCTGGAAGGCTAGTCCTGCTAAGAGCAGAGTGTGACATTTTTTAATTGCCGTATAGGCCAGCTTGATCACACAGAGAACTGGGAAAAAAATCAGTGAGGAATTCTGCCATTCTAGGTTCAAATCTAACTAGTTTTTACGATTTCAACAAATAATTATTAAATACCCAATATGTGTCAGGCCTGATGCCAAAGAAGCATAAACCTCTTGGTGATACAGACAAGCACATAATAGTCATTCAGTACATGTTTACTGAAAGCATGCATGCATGAATAAATGAATGAATGAAATTGCAACCATGAAGAAAATAAATAGCACCCTTAGGAATGATAATAAAAACAGGAGACTGGGCATGGCCAGACACCTGTGCTAGGCTGTAGGACTACCGCTGAAATCCTTGGAAAGAAAGATATAAATCAAAACAAAAGGTGTCTCCAGAAAGGTGGGAGCTTTCAAAACAAAACTGGCTTTGACAGTACAATATGGATTCTCCTGAGGAAGATGTATAGGAACGGCATCGAAAGATACCAACGTGGCTACTCCAAGAAGCTCAGGTTGTAAAATATCATCTGAAAAGGATGGGAGACAGGGCACCTGACTCAAGGTGGGACAAGAAAGGAGGAAGGACCTATAAGAAAGGTAGCAGATGACATAAAGTCCCAGAATGAGCCAAGCTTGCAAAAAAGAGGAAAAAGAGAATGATGAGAAACAACAAAAAGGAGACTTTTAAGCTCCAAGGAATGGGACAGTTCTCCTTGAGAAATGAGCTCACCAATCAGTTACAGAGACCATCTAAACCTCTCTGTTGTACTGTTTTCTCTATAATGCTTTCATGTTTTTTATGTTTGAGGGAGAATAAACTTGATTGAGAGAGGGTTAAAACCTGAGAGCGGTGGTATGACGGTAAGAGACTATATGAGGGTAGTGGTTTAGAGTCGCTGGGGTCAGGGATTAAACACCACCTCTGCCACTTAATCAGCCTGTGCCAGTAGTAATCACTCTTAGCTCAGTTAACCTTTTGGTAAAGGAGAAATAACAAGTATATGCAAATCATATATATGTTTGCCAAAATTGATGCAAGTAAATTCGATGCAAGTAAAACATTCGATATCTGAAACCTTAAAAAAAATTCAATAAATGTTAGCTATCATGCTGCTTCTGATGATGAGTGTTTAAAACAAATCTGGTTATTATGCCCAAGAAAACTAGCCTTGCAGGATATTGAAACAATTTGAAGATATAATCCTAGGACCCTCCTGAGTGAACGGTAGTCAAAAAATATTGGAAAATAAGAGAGTCTAGGACAATGCCATGATTTTTAAAAATGGAGGAGCAGATGACAGTACATTCTGGAAATAGTGGATAGGTAGACTTTCTATAGAACTCCAAGAAAAATGTCTGCAAGAGATTAACTCTTTGAGCAGTGAGTTTTTTTCATGCTTGCTGACCCCCAGGAGTGAGTTTTGTGGGGTTTTTTTTTTTCAAAAAATGAAGTTAGTTCCAGTTACAGTTTTATTAACTTAAAATCATGTTTGTTTGATAACCAATTTATGGAACCAAGAAGAACATACATTTACCTCTTTTTAATGTACATGCACAATTGTACTCTGGATGGTCAGGAAGCACGAGGACATGCATGAACATTCATACTACTCAAAGGGTTAATTTGATAATTTGTAAATACCCAGAAAGTCAACATGATCACTACAAGCCACCTTGGGCTTGCAAAGTCATGCTAACATCTCATTTAAGAAAAAAAATTAGTATTACAGTTTTATAACCTGTCTCTCCTTTGTATTACTCACAAATTTGATAAACAAATCTTCCTCTGTCAGGTGCATTCTTAGAGTCTTAATTGAAGGAGTTTTATTTATTGAAATCTCAGTATGAACTAACAGTGTGACATGGTTACAAGTAATGGACTCTGGCTTCCTCAGTAGAAAGCATTGTATTCATATTAGGAATGCTAGCAAGCCCACTACTCTCTGCAGATGTGACTACCTCCGGGTAATCGTGTTCCACCCCGACAGCACAACTTAGCCATGGACAAACAGGGCCCCTGCAGAAGGCTGGGAGAGGGGCGAATTATGTAATATGAAGAAGGGGGAGGAGCTTGACACAGTTTGGGCAGGGAAGGCAAAACATTGGGATTCTTCAGCTTTATTGTGCATGAGAATTCCCCGGGGTGCTTGTTTAAATTGCAGACCCCATTGACTCCAATTCCTAGATATGATATGTGGAGATTCGATTCATCAATCCCAGGAGGAGCCCAGGAAATTACAAACAGAACTTCCAGGTAATTCTCATTCCAGTGGTCCAAGGACCGTATTTGAAGAAAGCTGACTTAGAATGAACAAAAAACTGCCCTCAAATACAAAAATTAAAGACAGAACCCTAATCGACAAGTCCTGGACTCCTCCATCTGCCACTGCGGGGGGGACACTGTCAGGATCATTTCTGTGTCTCTAGTTCTGGATATAGTGTCTGGCACACAGTAGGGGGTCAGCAAATACTCCTTTAATGAAACGACAAGAAGGTGGGAGAAAGAACCTTCAAGAATGAAAACTCTTTGAAATGAAGCAGGTGGCCTTGTTAGGCAGCCAGGCTGCCGTCCATGACCGTCTTCGCGGGAGACTCAGTAATAATGCGAGAGAGACGGCATTAAGGGCATTGCTGTACCAGAAGAAAGGTCCGGCTAAGGTGACCTCCAGCACATGCCACACTTCTAAAGTCAATTGAAGAAATGTATTGAAAAGGTTATTTGACTGCAGTGCAGGGATAAGGGAGTCGGAGAGGTACAGACAGGAAAGGGAGGTAGTGGCGAGCACCACAAAAAAGGGTAGGAAGCCGACACTTGGAACCTGAAGAGATGAGCAGCCTGAGGAAGCTCGTCAGGTAAAGCCAGGCTGTGTTAGATGTGTAGATGGAGCCTGCAGTGTTTCACGTTGTACGTAACTTAATTCAACCCCAAACATTGAGCACCTACCGCATACACATAGGAAGCAGAAGTAGAGTTGGTCTCCACCCTCAAGGAACTCACGGGTTAATGCTGGCGGAGATGAGCCCAGGTCTGCCCCCAGAGTCACAGAACATGGACTGAACTCTTCAGTAGAGAGAAAATGTGAGTGGCACAGGGAAGGATGCTGCCTATCAGATAAATCACTGTATCCCCGCCACTTACAATGTCCCGACACTTTCGAAGCATCCATAAATATTTGTTGAATGAATCAATGAATGAATGAAATCAGTTCTTAGTGAATTTCTTCTTGCCCAACAGGGTGTTGCATACATAGCATTACTCATAATTCTTCCAAACTCTGTAAGAAGTGTTATTATCCTTGTTTTACGATGTCAAAATGGAAGTGCTATGAAGTTACTTGTCCAAGGTCATAAAGCTCATAAATGACAGAGCTGAAGTTCCTGAACTTCCTGAATTTAAGTGATTTGCTTTCTAAACTCCTGCCATTTCTACCACACCAAATGAATCTACATGGCTTCGTTTTCAGATTCAGAGAGGTGAGCCCCCTCGCTCACACCACCCTGATAGTTGAAACAGAATGGGGTCCAGACCGAAACTCAGCAGTGGTTTCAGCAGGGCCAGAGCTCCCCATCACAGGCCACAGCTGACCTCGGTCCCCCGGTGCTTGTTCCCACTGACCCTCAGAGACCCTTGGCCTGCACATAGAGCCGACGATGCCTTAGCCAGTTCTTTGTTTGCAGCTGAGTCGGGGCCTCTGAGGCTCCTCAAAATTGGGTGGGTCAGTTTGAACTTGGCAATGTGATGCTGGTAACTGTGGTGCTACAGCAGTCCTGAGAAGACTCTCCCACTGTAAAAATGAGCCGGGTTTTATGCCAGGGACATTCGGCCTGTGATTCAGAGGCCCGTGACTAAGATGCTCATGCAGATTGGCCTCAGGACTCAATTTCTGTCTTCTTTTTTTTTCCAAAACTCAGAGTTGGCAGTGGAATAAGTTATATGTTAAGCTATTCTCCAGTCTCTATGGGTTCAGCTCTGCCCTTAGTTATACAAATATGATTCCCATTGACTTTGTCCAGAGTCCTGCTTAAGTGAAAGGGAGGGTAGATTTAAGGCTCTCAACACAATCAGAGAAGCATTTTGTTCCTTGTCCTCTGTCACTCTTTATGTAGATGATGGGAGGCATGAATAAAGAGGTTTTTCACCCCTCTGCAGTTTTTAGCTAGCTGTGCAATAACATTTTTCAAGCCAAGAAAAGAAGAATATGTAGGGAAGGAGGAGTGTGTGGTGTGGCGTGGTATGTACATACATGTGGCATATGTGTGTGCATGCATGGTACACGTGTATAAGCACGTATGGCACTATATAGGCCCAAGCCTTGGTGGCAAGCCACAGGAGCATCCAGCTGATATAAGCAGAAGAGAATCTTAGGCAGGTCACAGAATTTCCAGAAGGGCTGAGGAACCAGGCTCTGAGGTGCATCTAAGTAACATCCCAGACCGTCGTCACAGCGCCGGCTCCTGTCAGCAGCACGCGGACCCCTCACCATCCCGCCACACTGCCAGCCTGCTGGGAGGATGTTCTGCTTCACCTCCTCCCTGCGTCACGGACTCTGCAGGCCGAGTGGGGAGGGGGGTCAGGTTGGTAGTGACTGGGTCCTGGACCTGCATTCAGGTGGCAAGGGAGACTGAGGAAACCAGGAGCTTGAATTCTGCAAGTCTACCTGGATCAGGAGGAGATAACCTCTGTTTCCTAGCGATTCCCCCAAACACAGGCTGGGACAAAGTAGGTTAATAATTAATAAAAGGTAATAATACAAGAATTAATTCTGTGCTTTGCATATTCGCAACTGTCAACCTACTTTTACCCCATCCTGCATAGGAAGGGTTCCTACAGCTGGGCAGCTGACAAACTGACAAGTATCCACCACATGCACACCTGCGTGGCTCCCCCTCTGACCGCGGCGGAAACACGGCGTGTGAAGTAATGTGTGCGCACAATTCCTTCTCACACCCAGGCCTTCTCTGCCCGATCACCAGGTCACAGAAATGGGTACACACTGATTACACCCTGTGACACTCTCCAGTGGAAGAAGCGCTGGCATGTCCCACCCTCTAACTCATCCGGAGTTCTCAACTTGCCATTAGACCGCTGGAGGCGCATCTCTGTCACGTCTGCAACAGTGGGCTCATAATCACAAGCTGGAGAAGGGGCCGCGTCAGTTTTCCACCCGGATCTGTCTAGCCTAGCCTGATTGGATTTGCAGATGCTGCTCTGCACGCATTGGGTTCAGTGGCTGGTCATCCTGTCTGGGCAATGTGGTGAGCCCGGGTCACATAGAACAGGCACATTTAGAAAACCACTGCAGGCATATTGTTAGAGTCTTTTAAATAAATAATGTGTCCCCCCCCCTCACCTGCAAACCTTACAGGATAGACACTAGAGAAGCTACCTTCATGCCCTTGGCTAGCTTGGGTTTGAGTGCCTTCCTAACACCTGAGGTTGAGCTCAAAGCGAGAAGCAGACTCTCTCACGACAGTAACTCTCCCTTTTAGAATTGCCGAGTTAAGGTAATGTGATCCAATTTAATGGGTGCAAAAAAGAAAGAGTCTCTCAGCGATATGCCAAAGGTCAGTCAGATGACAGTGTGGGGATACAGAACATAAAAAGCGTGTCTGGCTCCCAGTGGCTTCTAACTTTCATTTTCACATCTAGCTGTTATCTTGAGAATTTCCAAACACTTTGTGAGGATTACAGTCGTGTAGGTAGAGATTATCATTCCTGGGTTAGAGCTGGGGAAACTGGGATGCTGAATGAGTTCTCTCTGCAACCTCTATTCATTCAAAAATCAAAAACATGCCTTGATGATTTCTCACTACCGGTTTAACCTCCAAAGCATTGCATTTGTCACGATGTTTACACAGTTTTCTTTCTGGAATTTATGTCGTCAGAAATGTGGATAATACATTCTGTTCATAAATAGTAAAAAACCACCTAAATAAGAATCTGCTTCTTAGAGGAAGATGACAATAAGGAGATAAGAAGCAAGGCAAAAGCCGTTCTGTTGAGGAAGAAACAATAGATTAAAGGAACATTGAAAAGCAATATTTATCTAATATCTCAAATCTTGAACCGACCTCAGCCCCTTGCAGCCTGTGTGCGGAGGTGCAGAGAGTCAGCCACGGGAGGGCCCACAGCCGCTCAGTCCTGTTTGTCCACCCGCTACGTGGACGCCCACGAGGGAATGGGCCGCCTCAGGTGCTAACTCTCAAGTCTCTCTACAGTTCCTTACATGTCACTTATTAGGAACTCAGCAAACATTGTTTTCATGGAAGCAATGTTCTAAATTAAATGGAATGCCTTAGCCAATCCACGAAATTTTACTAAATAGGGAATGTAGCTAAAATGCTGTTTGTTTATAAATTTACAGGTAATAAAAACCACTCCTATCCCAATATCAGCAAACTTACAGCAACTTAATAATTGAACAAACAAAGGGAAATTCAAAACTATCTGGAATGTGGTATTTAATAAAAATCAGATTTCTCTAGATGACAGCGTGCCGAGGCAGCACATGGCTTCCCTGGGCCCTCTGAGAGGCGGGCGGGGCAGTTTTGAGAGTTTTAAGGATTGGTGGTACTGGTTTCTTTATATCTAATTTTGCTCCAAAGCTGTGGCTTTTTATTTAATTAATACAGCTATATTGCTTAGGTAAATACTTCTCTATCGGTAATAATTAAATGCTGTTTAATAAAGAGAATGAGCAAATAGAAGGAAAAGGAGAGAATAACCTAGAAAACTCAACTAAATTTGTAAAAATAAAAGGGAGCCAAAGAGAAACGTGTGTAGATATGGAAACAGAATGGGGTGACTGAGCTGTGAACAGTGACAAACAGCATAATAGCCCTGAGGGGAGGAGGGTGACAGTAGAGAAGGCTGCACTTCCCCATGCCACCTCTAGGTGACAGTGTCAACTGGGGGTGGTTAGGCTGCTGTGAGTTGGTTTGTAAAAAAGAGGGCTCATTTCAGCCAAGTTTTTTTTTGTATTATCTTGTCTTCACTCAGATGGAATCTTCCATTAATCACATCAACAACAAAACTTTCTTTGTTTCGCCCATTGGTTTTGCTGGAACTAAATACAAACCCTTCAACAATATTGGGTAATGTTCTTGGACCCCAGCCATTTGCGGGTAGTTGACAGCAGAAAGAGGGTAGAAGAGATCACAGATATCATGCAAAGGCTCTCTTGCTGCCTCTCTCCTCCTCCACCAAGAGAATCCTGGAAGGAACCCACCCCCAGCTCTAATAGACCCACAAAAGCAGGCCACGTTCAGGGGTGACGTGTCCATTACCAAACCAGCCTTGGCACCATCAATGGTATGGAAGAGCATCCGGTCACCAGCACAGGTCACTGCAGCCCCTTTTGAGACCACTCTTTCTTCCCTTAATTCACGTGAACAGAATTTGCCTGTGTGGACCATGCTGTATCCTAACGTGGGAGTGCCTGCATTGCTGTGAACTGAACACGCTGCGCCACCCTCAAACCCCAACCTACAGATGGAAAACCCACCTCCTCCCTCCATTTCCTGTGCCCAGGGCAGGCACTCAGCAAGCATTTAGTGAATATGTACATGAGTGAAATGACTCTCGCTGGTATCCACTGGCCCTTTTGCCTCCAACCTCTTTCTCGGTTTAGAAGTGGCTTACCGGTAATTGGCACCTGAGCACCCTCTTCTGTCCACCCAGAATTTACCATGCTGCCAGCCTGTTTCTCCATCCGTGGGGTTCAGAGCCTTGGTTCTCATACACAGCCTGAAGTCACTCCCTCCCTGCAGAGAGCTAGTCAAGGTGAAGGCAGAGTTTTTCTGTTTCTGATAAGATTGTCAAAAACACACCTGTCACCTATCAGAGCTCAAGGGACCTCAGAGATCATCCAGTCCTGCCCCCTCTCTTTACAGGTTGGGGAGCTGTGTCCCTGAGAGGTGCGGCCCCCAGAGCCACACAGCAGACCTGCTGGCAGGCCCGAGCCTGGAGTGCTCATCTTCTGCCCCCTGCCCAGTGTGAGGTTCACCTGGGTCTCAGCTATTCAGCAGAACTGATACCTAATTTTTTGAGTTTGGTGAACCAATTGTTAAAATGGCACTTGTAATCAGGGTTCTCTCTAAGGTGGGAGCCTGGGCAGCTGTCCAATGTGGAAATCACACATTTACATTCCTTACTCTTTTTTAACGTTCGTCTGTGCCACAGCATATTCTAAGTGCCCGTAGAAATGCTCATTCTGTCCATAGGTGAAAATAAATTGACGGAACTATGCTTGTAATATTTATTTACTCATTTCATGAAACTCATTATACCTTTGATGAAATACTACATTTTAATTTTCTCGCGTTTGTTACTCCAGTAGGAAGTGAGGACACCAATCAAGAAGCAATATGGAAATATCTTAACGGTTTTATTGTTTTTTGCCAGGTATTATTTAATGTTTTTTTCATTAATATTTTAAAACTCTTTCTTATGGCATAATCTAGTTTTGTGTACCTCTTTTATTGTTCTTATTTAAGTATTAAGTGCATGAAATAATAAACTACCTTTCGGTATGTCACTTTTTTATGCTTCAAACGGTCATTAGGGCAGAGAACTGGTTGTGAAACTGTTTGAACCCCACCACTGCCCCTGACCTCTTTTCTCACAGTCTGTTGTGTGCCTTCACTGATGCCTGCAGGGATCAAGGCAGCTGAAAGGGTGCAGCCTTATGAGTGGGCTCAGTAAATAAATTGGGTAGCTTACCCACCTTAGGGCAGCTTCTTCGGGAGGAGCTCCGTGCATTTAATAGGGTGCTTGTAAACAGGGGCAATTTGAGTAGTTTCTCCAGCACACTGTTAACAGTTCCCAGTGCCCATTTCATCTGTACTCTGCTGTGAGAAGGCAGTGCGAGTCTTTGACAGTAGCAATGGGTGACCCAGACGGCGGCATCCTACGTGTTCAAACCGAGCTGAAACTTAGGGAGAATCGAAGGTATTCATCTCCGTAAAAAATCCAAACACATTGACGGAAATTGCTCTTCTCCATCCAGATCCATTAACTTCTTCTTTTTTCACTTTGTTTCTTTTGCATTGTGCCATTAGCATGTTCTGGTTATTGCCCACATCTGGAGCGTGGCAGCTGTCCTGTGGTGTGCGAGCTGTGGTGTGTAATTTGGAGAACTTGAATACAAATATCTGTTAATTAAAAAAATACAGAAGCATGTTTGTCAGCTTGTAATTATGTAAAAAAGAACACCAACTCCCAAACTAATCTAAAAAGCAAAATGAAAATAACTTTTACCAGACAGAGGCTTTCCAAAATCCAACAACTCTACATTTAGCAATTAACTTTATCCTGAGTATCCCAAAGTCCTTTGCAAACATCTGTGAAGTTTCTTTGGGGTGAGTAGGTAGGTGGCCCCCGTAAGATGGTCAGGAAAGCAGGAATAGGCCGATGGACCACTGGATTCTGTTATTTGCCCCCTTATGTGAATTCCAGGGCAGGATTTTCAACCTTGGCACTGATGACATCTTGGGCTGGAAATCCTTTGTTATGATGGGCTCTCTAATGCATTATAGAATATTTAGCAGTATCTCTGGCTTCTTCTCACTACTTATCCCCTTCCCAGTTGTGACCAACAAAAATCTCTCCAAATGTTAGCAAATGCCCCTGGGGAAAGAGTGGGGAGGATCTCCCCAGCTGAGAGCCACTGCCATTTCACGCACTCTGTGATATAAGAGCAGAGCACAGAGCCCAGCCTTGGACAACTTGGGTATAAGTGGGCATTGCCTCACTCCAATGGTCTGACGCTGGCTTTTCCTATACCTGCATCCTCGTCTCTGACGTGGGTTGCCGTGAAGATCAAATGAGATGTGGAAGATTTTTAAATATAAATAGGGGCATTGTGAATGTAAGTTTTATTATTGTTTTGTTATGGTATTGCAAGATGATTCCTGAAGCACAATTTGGAGGGAAATCACAGAGTGGATTTGCCCCTTGGGAAGCCACTCCTGGTCAGGACTTTGACAGCGTTGGCACAGAGCAGTCCATAGTCCACGGCTCGGAGGGCAGACAGAACTTGCAGCCTTCTCTGGAGGCATCTGCGGGCCTGGGAGTACGCTTTAAGGGGAGACCGGTGAGCAACGGCTGATGGAAACGGGACAATTTCACATGCACAGGCCAAAGTGCTGAAGCAGGGCTCTGGTCTCCCCGCCCTCCCTTCTCCCCACAGCAGGTCAAACCATGTTTGAACCCCTGCAGCTGCTGTGGGGTTTGGTAAACATGAGGCTCTGGGACAGAGGCAGTTTCAGAATCTTTTCTGATGTTTTGAAAAGAAACAGATTGTCCGCAGTCTAGCTGATGGGAAGGCAGGTGGATGGAGGAAATAGCCTCTTGAGGGCCCTTCTAGCTCAAGAATTCTAGGATTCTAGAATCCAGACACTGCCTATTTAAGCCACGGATCTCTGGGGAGGGCATTGACAGCAGCAGCTGCCACTCACGAGGACTGCTCTATGCCAGAGACTGTGTGGAGCATTCTTGTTTGTCACATTTAATCTTCTAGAGAGTTCTGTAAGGCAGGCATTATCCCCACTTACAGATGAGGAAGTTTACAGGTGAAAGAACCTGCCACAGGGCAAATGAGTACCGCTTGTAAGAGCAGGTTTGTCTGTTCCCCATCTCAGCTCCTGAAGAGAAGGGCTTGCTGTGCCTCTGGTCCCAGGCACACAGGCGGCTGGGAAGCAGCCCATCAGTGTACTCCAGAGGACGGCCACTGGGCTGCCACCCACAGACAGGACTAGCAAGTTCAAGCACCCTCCAGGCCTCTTGCACTAAGCACTCTGTGGTCCTGGGCCTGAAGTTTGAAGACCAAGTGGAATGGGAGGGATTAGGTGGATGCCTAAAAATAGTAATGTAAAAAATAAAAAATAAAATAAAGGCAGGAGGGAGAAGCTGACAGCTTGACTGGAACACATACAATCAATACACCCAAGATAACAATTTCTGCAGAACAGCGCCTTGCTCATCCAGACCCCCAGGAGACGCATCCGCTCTGACAATTGGCAGAAATTCTGTTCATTTCCCACCTGTTCTTGTAGACTTTTTCATTTTACATTATTAAATATTAAATCCAGTAAACACTTTCATTTGTCTGCACTATATTGTCAGTCAAATTACCCTTTCATAACAGTATCAAATTATATTGATATCACTTACTTCCCTGGGCAATTCCAAATCTTATTGCAAGGTAAATCAGGGATGCATCTAAACTGCTGGGCGGGGGTCCAGACTCCTGAATTGTATTTTCAGCTAATCGTTTACATCTATTCAAGTCAAATTGTTTCTTTTCCAAGTGATTTGGATGAGCATGCTACTCAGACCCCACTCTTTCCCTCCAACAAATTTAAAGCTGATTGATTTTGAAAATTCTAAATTCTAAAAGTTGATCCCTGTCAGCTCAAGTACCTGTCTGCGAATTACACAGAACACATCATCAAGATTATGGTCTTGATACCCAGAACTTGTCACTTTCTGTCACTCCTCTGGCTGTCATTTGCTGGTGCTCTGGAATTGCTCATTATTTCCCAATGTTAAATATCCAAAGAAAACATAATGAGGCCAACATGATGTGGGAAAATGATGTATTCCAAAGTCAGAAGGAAATAAGATTGTTGGATTATTGGTTGATATTTGGATTATTGGTTATTATTGGTTGGTATTTTGGATTATTTTATGTTTCTTTTTCCCATTAACAAAGATAATCAGAACTTCATAATATGTAAAATTTAATTTTGAGACAATACAAAAGAAAGGATAATTGGATACATGTCTTCAAATGGCAGTTACTTGTATGTTGGTATTTTATGACATTTCTCAGTGCCAGCATCCCAGGACCCGCGTGGAAGCCACGGGACTCCTGAGAACTGGCGTCTGATGGTAACTGCTGGGCAAACAGACGAGCCCTTCACTCGGCCTCCTCCCAGTGACCGCCAACAGGCTCTGGTCTGCCTAAGGGCTGAGGACCGATGTTCGAGAGATGGAGCTTACACTATGTAAACACCAAAAGAATCTCTGTAAATAAGCAACACAGTTGACCAGCCAAGTAGGCTTGTCAACAACAGGAAATAAATTAGAGTAATTAAATCAAGTGGACTTAAGGTTTTACCAGAAGCTTTCATTTAGGCCTCTAGACTGCCCTATAGACAGACGCCCCAAAGCTTCCCACCCATCCTTATCCCCAATTCATCTTCCCATTTTTGTGCTGCTTTCTCTGTGTCCTAGGTAAAATTATTCAACTTTTTCTTGGCCCTACTGACCATCTGCTGGGCTTGGAGTGTAGCACTTGTACGCATCTGTAGAGGTTGGTACACTTCCACGAAAGTTTGGAAAGTATCTTGAACATGAGGTGCTCGTTATTATGTTGCTTTCCATTGCCCTGCACACTCTGATGGAATGGTGTCTTAGTCTATGGCACAGCTAATTCATTTTGGAACTGAGTCTGCAGAATACAGATTTCAGTTTGGGGGTCACTGGGAAGATTTATTTTTTCTTGGGGCAAATATTGACCTCCTGAGCCTCCATCAATATCTATGGCTTGGGTCAATAAATCTCAGTGTTGACCTTGAGAAAAGTCAACATCTCCACAGAACCTCAGGGTCTCCTTCATCTGTGCTGCCTAGTTCCAGTCTGTCACTTGATTCTGTTCTAATGAATCCTTATTTGCAGAAATTTGTAACTCAAGCTGTTAGCATGCTCTCAGAGGTAACGTTGCTGGGTGTATCTGTGGGCCTCTGTGGGGGGATGGGAAGGTGGAACTATCAGAGTGCTTCTAAGAGCACTGGTCTTATGCTCATTCTTGCAGTAGGAGCTTTCTAGGAGAGCCCACCCAACAGAAAATGACAGGGAATGAACACAAATTCCTAACAGAGTCTGGCAATCTGGACAGTGACAGTCGCTAAATATTTGGGAGAAAGAGGCACTGTGTACATGCAGGCTGGCCTTGTGTCTGCAGACACTGCACATTGGACATTAATCTAAACATGCTGGGTGTAATCAATAATACTCTTCCTGACCAAAGAGGCTATGTAGCTTTCACTCCAAACCATGAACATGCTTGGAATAGTCCGTTAGCTGGGCAGGGACCTAGTGTTTTATATGTGCAAATTTCATCACTCAGTAGTTGTGTTCATTGAATATTTTTTAAAGAAGCTACTGTGACAAGTTATTTGCATAGGTGAAGTTCTTGCCCAGGCCCCACAGTGGCCCACAGCCTGCTAGGGGCTAAGAACACAAAAATGGACCCGATATAGAGCTCATCCTAAGGGAAACTTCTTTACAATATGGACAGAGTTGAATGACTTTTTCATTTTTCCCATATCTTATCTCACTCAAATGCTTACACCCCGGCCTCTCCCACAGTGAACTTCCCACGCGCAGACTGGGAAGATGATACATAAGGAGATCTTTAGCATTGGGGTCACAGGCCAAAGGGAGAGGGAAAGTCTTCCCTCCAGGGACAGCAGTTCTAACCACTTTTCACCAGGATCTCGTCATCTGTGATCTTCAGGGATAGTCAGGGGTTTGCCTTGGTCGAAGACATGGGACACATGTTTTCTAGGAGCGGGAGGTCTGCCTCTCACGGCCCATGGCAAGGATGCTGTACCAGAGGGCGAAGGGCGGTTGTGAGATGCCAGATCAATAGCATGGCTGCTGCATTCAGCACGTTTTGTCTTTGGGGGTTGAATTTAATTGCTTTCCATATAGACTCAAGTAGAGAGAATGGTTCATCACAAAGTACTCTGTTCAGAAATGTTGCACCGATAAACAGATTTCTAGAATGAATGTATGTAAAACTCAAATCCCTGTCCAACACATCCTATGATAAATGAGACTTTTTTATGCATTTCCCATTGATTTATCTGCTTTTAATGGGCCCATTTGCAAGAAACAGTGCTTCCAAATTGTCAAGGGTGTATGTGTGTGTGTGTGTGTGTGTGTGTGTGTGTGTGTGTGTGTGTGTGTGTGGTGAAGGGTGGTCAGGGAGAAGACTAGCAGCTCATTCATTTCAGATGCTAACTGGTGGGAGGCTAAATCTCTCCTACAACTCTTTCCCTCCTCTCCATTACTTTGTCAGTCTTATCAGTAATTCAGGCTATAAAAGTCTCTTTCTATTTGCTTAGATATTTTCAAACAACTGAGGAAGACAGATTGATGAGAAGGTGAAAGGGAAGGGGGCTTTGGAGTTCTTCATAGTAAGGTTTCTGTAGTTTACATCTTTAGCTTGTCAGCTTTCTGTCCCACATCTTGCTGGGTATCCAGGACTACATGGTCACCACCCAGGAGCTAACTCAGCAGTCTGGTCTTTAGACTGTTAGCAGCTTCCTGGAGCCGCAATTCAAATCAAATCCATCTTGAGTTTGATTAATTGAGCTTCAGGAATTTGCTCTGTGCTGGTTCTTTGAATCAAAGCCTTCAGACCCCAGGCAGCATGTGCAGGAAGAACTTTAAATGCACCCCAGGGCCTCTTTAGAAAGATTGGGTTTACCTCAGTGTCCTAAATGCCATTTCTGAAAATGGCAAACAGCAACAAAAACAAACAGACATAACCTCTCATGGCAGAGTCTGTCATTTCCCACGGGAGGAGCTGGGACATTAGCTACCTTGCTCTTAAGATAACTGCTGGCTTCTGTTTTCCTCATTTCAGATTTAATCAAGGAGAAGTTGCTTTTTATTTATTTCTGACAAGTAAATTAAGTTCTCTTTCGGTTTCTTGTTTACTGAGCCGTACTTATCAGATGTTCTGCCTTCTTCTCTACTTTGCATGGACTCACAAAAAAAGTTATTCATTCATTCATTTGGACAACAACCACTTATTAAGTACCTGATATTTGCCAAGTACTTTGCTGGGAACTGAGGGATAAATATATAAATAAGTAAATGGATCAGTCAGGGTTCCTGCCCAGAAGGAAGTGAGGATCTAGAACAGAAAGACAGCCCTCAACAAACATGCGCAATAAACGGACGACATGATGGAGAATGACCTGAAGCGGAGCCAATGGACATAGAGGGGAGGGTTTAGACATGAAGGGAGTCAAGGGGTCAGGTCTGCTGTCCTTGAGCTTCAGTGGGATTTAGGGAGGGTCACATGAATGGCCCCAAGGCCTGATACCTAAGTGCATGGCAGGGCACTCTCCGAACCAGGGGCCAGTGCAGGGGAGGCAGGTTTGTGTGGACAGTGCCGTCATCGTCTTTGGGCAGGCTGACTCTGGAAGACCTTAGAGACATCCAAGGAGGGATAACAAATTGACAATTGAGTAGATGATATTGAAGCTTGAACTTGGGAGGCATCTGTACTAAAGAAAATGGTTTGTGATTTAAAAAAAAAAGAAGTTTGTAATTTTTTATCATATGGGTAGTAATTGGAGCCATGGAAGTGGTTGTGATTATCCAAATGAGTATTGTATGTGGAATGAGGAGAAAAAATGGTGAGACAAAGCCCCAGCAAAAGCCAGCATTTAGGGTTGTAGTAGTCGGGGTTCTCCAGAGAAGCAGACAAATAGGATGTGTATACAGAGAAAGCTGTGTTATAATCACTCACATGATTACGGAGGCTCAGGAGTCCCACAGTCGGCCATCGGGAAGCTGGAGAACCAGGAGAGCCGACAGTGTTGGTTCAGCCTAAAAGCCTGCAGGATGAGACCCAGGATGGGTCAAGCTTTCAGTCTGCGTCCAAAGGCAAGAAAGAATGTTCCACTCAAACAGTCAGGCAGAGGGGTTTCCTCTTACTCTTGGGAGGGTCAGCTTTCTGTTCCCGTCAGGCCTTCAGCAGATTGTGTGGGACCCTCCACACTAGGGAGGGCAATGGGCTTTATTCACTCGACCAATTTAAATATTAGTATCCCCCAGCAACAACCTCATAGGCACACCCAGAGCACTGTTTGACCAAATTTATGGGCACCCTGTGGACTAATGAAATTGCTACAAAAATTAAATCACAAGGGCCATGCAAAGGAGACTGCAGGGACACCAGAGTCAGAGAAAGAAAAAAGAGAGGACAAATGCTCTCATTTATATGAAGAAGCCCCCAAACCACCTTAACCAGTTTCTCTTAGAGAAGTTTTGCACCAGTGTCTGTGTTGTGTGCCCTCACTCCTTGTGTGAAAGGCATTGTGTGAGGCACTGCTGGAAAATTCACTGGTGATGAAGATTCAATACCATCAGTTAGTGAAAGAGGTGGGCACACTGTGGATTAAAGGCAGGACTGAATGAACATACTCCTGGGGTAGGGAGAAAATGCTGAGTGAAGTTGAATACCAGGCTGACAGGCCCAGAGTCCTGAATGGGGTTCCTGATCTCATCACCAACCCGTGGGCAAGGAACACCCTGGGCCAGAGGAGGGGAGAGGGGCTCGCTCACATGGAGGAACTTCTTAGAGATGCTTGCTTGTCCAATGTCAGAAGGAGGCTATTCCCATGTGGCACCTGTCCACATAAATTTCCATTAGGATTGGGCTCTTCTGGGGACAGCCTCATGTTCCCAACATTCTGTCTTTGTGCTAGATGCATGGTTATGATCACACAATTATTTTTTCATATTCACACTCTCAGATGCCCTCTTATTTATTTATTTATTTACTTACTTATTTTTAATTCTGAACTAAAACTACTGGAAACTACTGGGTTTGGCCTTTGCTGAGCCCGGACACTGTGCTCTACATGCACGAGCTCCTTGAACCCTCCCAGCGATTCTTGGGGATAGTCCCACACCCCTAAACATCACGCCAAGTGATGTCATGAGAAGCTGCAAGGCTTTAGAGACAATAGAGGACCTCTGTCCTTCATTGTGCTTAGTGAGCTGCAAAGTAGCACACCGCTGAACAGCATTCGTACCGAGTAACACTGCAGCCCATACACTGGATGGCCCCCGGCCCCTCTTACAGAGGAGGAAACCAAAGTTCCGTGAGGCTGATTTACTAGTAAGTGGTAAAGCTGGCCCAAACCCAGGTCTTCAGACATTTGATGTATTGACACCAAGCTGGGCCTTCAGGTCACCCTCTGGCCCCTGAGATAGCCCACATAAGAAGAGGTCAAGTCTTGGCCTCAGGTCTCTTTCTCCTGGCCAGGTAGTGTCGGCACACCTACTCAGCAGGCAGCTTGTATCTGGCCAGTGCTGCCTCTTGCTTCTTAGAAACTTCTCACTAGGTTTTCTCTGCAGTCCGCACTTGCTTAGACTCAGAGGCTGCAGAGCTGGAAGAGCTGGTGGCTCTATTCTTGAGCATGCTGAGCACCAGGTAGGACGGGTCTGAGCGCTCAGCTTCCCTGGCAGCCTTTCACAAGCTTTCGTAATAAAAAAAAATTAAATATTAATATTTGGCAATTAATTTCTGACTTGAAAGAGCCATATATACCATATGTGTAACCCCTGGACATTTCAATTTCCAGTCTGCGCACATAAGATAACATCCTGAAAATGACATGGAATCATCAATTAGCAGTTTCCCAGGACAGACTGGTCTGCAGTAATGAGCAGTTTCTACCCTCTCAGCAATGGCTGATTTAGGTGGGGAGCAGAGGACGATGAGAGATGAACCTGCGAGCCTTGTGATAAGCCAGAGGCCGGGAGGGGAAGCCCCCCTTCCATAAACACTGGCTAGCTCTGTCCTCACCGGGCTTAGCTCTGTGGATCCATCCGTCCAAGCACCACCAGCTGGGCCACAGTGGAGCTGACCGGGAATGAGAGGAGACACCCAGGAAGCAGCAGGGGCGCCCCCTGCTGGGAAGGCCTTGAGATTGCAAGTCAAGTGGATTAAGAACGTCAACCAAGAGTCACACACACGGGTACAAGTGAATACAGGGCTTCGTCGTCCTGGGCCTGTTTTCCTGCCTCTGTGTCACCAAGGGTGACAGCTAGAATTGTCTGGCAGCAATTGTAAAAAGTGCTTGTAGATCCTTGGTGAGAAGTCATCAGGCCAAAACAGTGCATTGTGGTTTCTTATTATATTTAATGGAAAATTGAAGCATTCAAATATTTCCAAAGTGTAATTTGTTCTGATGGGTAGGCCAGCAGTGAGCTGGGCTGCTTCACTAGGGAAGAGGCAAAAAATAAATTAAACAAATTAATGACTGTGACGCATTCCAGGGGAAAGAAAATGCAACTGATAATCCACCCTGACTACCACCCCTAACAAAATCATGCTTATTGCAGTCACATCTCCTGGGGCTGCTGCTTCATGTGGGTATTTTTAAGGAAAACTTCCCCTCTAGTCATTTTCTTTAGCCCAATAAGCACAGTTGCTAATTTTCTCTCATTTGGAGATCTCCCCCCACCAACCCCCGCCGGAACCATATGCCATTAAAATGCTTAGATATGTGGGAATGGAGTGAAGAAGATATGAGGAGACAGGGAGTTTCAGACGAGGAGTGACTTTGTCAGATGGAAGGAGTCTGACATCAGATTCCCTAACCCAAAGAGAAAGATCCTGCCACGGGAGGGGTGGAGGAGAGCTGCGTCCAGCTTCTGCCAGGTCCAGAAGGCATCACGTTCCAGCACATCCCTCCGTGCCTGGCTCCAGTGAGTGCTCATTGGCTGAGCGCGTGAATGAGTGAATAAATGAATGAGCGAAGGAACGACTGAGTGAAGAAGACAGGTGAGAACTGAAGCAGGTGGCAGACCAGAGCCGGGAAACTGGTTGTTGTGGGATGCAGGACTTGCAAGCAGGTGGCCACATGCAGGACTCAACCACACAGGACAACACAGGACACAGTATGGAGGCTTTGGCATGTGTCCCTGGGGTAACATAGACCCAGAGTTCCATGTCCCTTTCTTCATAGAACTTCTTACATTTTGTATTTATTTGTGTAATTATTCAATTCATGTTTCCAGAGTAATATTCTAACTATTTAAGAGTATATCAATGGCACTGCCCCACCAGAGCGGGTGCAATCAGAATGGGTGCCGCCGAAACACCCAGACTGCCCCCAGGGGCGAGCGTGGAATGCTCCTCTGCCACCAAGCTTCCGGAGGATGAGTGTGGTCCATGTGTTTACACCGCAGTAATGCCTGAGCACCTAGATCAAGTTTTGGAATAACTATAGATGGTCAATTTAGACACTGAGCCCACTCTGTGTGTGGTGGCTACTCCAGTGATATTTGTGGAATGAGTGATGTATTACACAGGGAAGGAACAGATTGAAACAGATTGCAATGAAATTGTCCCCAAACTGCAGGATAAGTGGCCCTTCCTGGGAAGGGACGGCAAAGGCAGATCCAGGCCCACGGGCAGCCAGGTGTTTCTTCCCAAGCATGTCCCCGACTTGGGGAAGTAAATCTGTTAAGCTCTCCAACCTCCTCCCCTCCGTTAGGCAGCTCAGTGTATTAATTAAAAACTGCAGGCAGCTGTGAGTATTTTCAGAACAAGGATTAAGCCAGCTTTCTGTCAATGGCTTTCAAAGCTATTGCTACTTGCTAGAGAAATGCTTTCTGTAGGGGTTAAGGCAACTTGCTTTTCACTTTTCCATCTCCTCCATTACCTCAAGACCCTGCTGGCCCCTCCTTGATTCAGGCTTTAAACCAGCTGCACCAGAATAACAGCAGTGACCACCACATGCCGACGTGGCAGCCTTCAGACAGCACAGCTCTCTGGGTGTGACGGACTCAGAGCAAGGCCGGTACAGTCAGTGGCCGGTTCCCCTGCTCCTAGCAGCCTCTCTGAGTCAAGGCACCTGTAACCTATTTACGCCAGCCATGTTCAGGTGTGCTGAGGAGGGAGCATGGATTGTTTCCTACAGAATGTGTCTGCCACTTAGTCTGTGACAGTGAGCACAGCAGGAGACATGTCTGTGTCAGAGGAGGAAGAACTTGCTGATCCGGCTGTTCAAGGGGGACCCAGGTCCACAGCGACGCAGCCTACCACAGTCGGTACTCAGTACACGACTGAGAACAGAGGGCCTGTGAGGTTCCGCTAGCTGACCCTTAAGGGCCCTTTCCAGGTTGGAACACCATGTTGTGGACCAGGCTGTCTTGGGAGGAAGGCAGGGCAGAACTGAGCATCCCCGAGTCCCCAGACAACTTGTAATTTTGAGGTCTTTCATGTTATCAACAGTGAATATTAAGTAAATTACTAAAGCCTCCACTAAAGTGATCAATCATCAGCTATAATGGCACATAATATGTCTGAATCAACTCTAATGGGACTATAAAATAAAATGCCAAATCTGAGGCAGTCTTTTTTTATGAAAGAGAGACCTGATATCAATTTCCCAGACTCCTCTCTCATCCTCATTTGGGTGCAGGCTTGGTTGACTCTGGTTCCCTACGGCGATGACTTCACTGCCTCAGTCCCCTCGATTGGAAAACTCGAAGAGTTATATGAGATACGAGAGATGGCCACTGCCCCAGTGAGAATTTAGACTCTGTGCACATGGACACGTCCAGGGTCACGTCTGACAGACCTGTGCCTCGGATATGTGCCACTCAGCAGACTGTGCTGTGACACCCAGCTTCGGCAAAGAAGGGGAGGGGATGAGGAGAGATTTAAGTCAGGATAACATAAATAAGCCTGTGGCAGGCGGAGAAAAGCCCGAACAACTAATAACACCGGGGAAAAGTCACTGCAGAATTTATATAAAAAAATGGTGTATTAGAAAAGCTGTTTGAGAGACCTCTGAGAGGCAGAAATCATGAAAACTCCTTCTTGTAGGCTGTGGTTTAAATGTGTAAGAATCACTCTTTTGTGAAAAATTGATGATCAATGTGATTATTTTCTGTTGGCAATCAGCCTTTTTATCTTACCATACTTACTGGATTGGTGGGTCTCTCTCTCTCTCTCTCTCTCTCTCTCTCTCTCTCGTGTGTGTGTGTGTGTGTGTGTGTGTGTGTGCATGTGTGTGTGTGTGTGTGTGTGTGTCTTTAACTCCCATTTGCATCTTTGATTTTCTTTTTTTCTCTTTGGACTATCAATATGTTCAAGTCATAAACAAACAGCATTCTGTTTTCCTTTAATTCTCATTGTTCCTCTATTTTCTATCTTTTCCAACCTTTTATAGGACAAATATATAGGGTAAATACATGTATATTGGCACTAGCTAATTCTGAGCCTCCAGCTTACGACTAACCTTTCTTTCTAGCTTGGTTTCAGTTCTCTCCCTTTTCCTTTGTCAGTTGCTTCTTTCCTCAAGATGAGTTTGTTGCTGTGGACTTCAATGAGGCGAGAGGATGTCCAGGGAGCATTTGGCCAATGCCTCCATCTCTCTGCAGGATTAATTGGACCAGTTGATTTGTGGCTTCTGTCCTTCCTTCTGTCACTCAGAGGCTTTGTTTTCCTTCTGGTTGCTTTGGCCCCCATGTCTCATATGCCAACGTAATGATTGGCATGGCTATTTTGACACTTCTAATACAATTAGTCCTTTTGTGATGAGTTAGGCATGTGCCTAACTCATTGAGACCTCAGGCTCAAATCATAGTCCCCTGACCCATAAAATCTTCTTGTTCAGGATTGCCCACTTTCCCTGAGTCATTCCTAACTATAATGCACCCATCTACCAGTAGCAGACACCCCATAGCTTCCTCCTGGTGCCCAACACTCACATTGGTCATTATTGTGCATTATTGAGCCTCCACTGTGTATACTGTGGTGAGCCAGATTGTATCTCCAACAAACTGCAAAGGGCATGATGTAGTTTCTGCCCCTCTGAAGCTCATGTTCTTGTTACACAAAATCCAAAAATATGAGAGTCCATTACAAATGCCTGAAGCGTTTCTATGCATGCATCTGACTCTCCTGAACCTCTGGCCTCTAGGCAGTTAGGCCTTTTCTGTTTCTCTTAATTTGTCTTAAAGCAAAAGTTGCATGTGACTTCTCTCTTCCAAGGCTATTCTTAGCACATGCCTTTATCTTCTCTGCTGGACAGATGATGGTCCCCAGAGATGCCCACATCCCAATCCCCAGAGCCTGTGTGTATGTTACCTAACATGTTGAAGTGCTTTTGCCAATGAAATTTGGTTAAGGATCTTAAAATGGGGAGATTATTCTGGATTAAGTGGGCAGGCCCACTAGATCCCACTTATACAGAAGGGACAGAGGCAGAGAAAGGGATGTGACAATAGCAGTGGAGGTTGGGGTAATGTGGCACCATGAGCCATGGAATGCAGGTAGCCTCTAGAAGCTCAACAAATCAAGGAAATAGATTTTTCCCCTTAAGCTTCCAGAGGGAACACAGCCCTGCCAATTCATTTTTGACTTCTGACTTCCAGAATTATAAGGTAGCACACTGGTGTGTTCAACTGCTGACCTCGTGGTTGTCTGTTCCAGCAGCAATAGGAAACCACACACCAATCGTGCCATCCCTTGTCACCTGACCACGTGCCAGCATGTTTAGGTCATAAACAATGAACAAAACTCCATTTGTTTTACACCCTCATGGTTCCTCTATCCTCTATCTTCTTTCAACCTTTTATAGCCAATTACTTTAAAAATAGTCTATGGCACTGAATCTCAGATCTGTCACCAAACTCACCTGAGGAGTTTTTTTTTTTTTTTTTTCTGAAGCTGGAAACAGGGAGAGACAGTCAGACAGACTCCCGCATGCGCCCGACCGGGATCCACCCGGCACGCCCACCAGGGGCGATGCTCTGCCCACCAGGGGGCGATGCTCTGCCCATCCTGGGCATCGCCATGTTGCGACCAGAGCCACTCTAGCGCCTGAGGCAGAGGCCACAGAGCCATCCCCAGCGCCCGGGCCATCTTTGCTCCAATGGAGCCCTGGCTGCGGGAGGGGAAGAGAGAGACAGAGAGGAAAGCGCGGCGGAGGGGTGGAGAAGCAAATGGGCGCTTCTCCTGTGTGCCCTGGCCGGGAATCGAACCCAGGTCCTCCGCTCGCTAGGCCGACGCTCTACCGCTGAGCCAACCGGCCAGGGCACCTGAGGAGTTTTTGATTAATACATCTACCCAGGTTCCTCCACGGACCTGCCGAAATGAGGCCCCCATCCACTCAGAGATCTTTGGCACCAACCACTCCAGTGAAACTGAAAGTTAATGATGTTACCCGTCCTTGCCCCATCTTCACAATCACTAAATTCATTGGCTTTTCCTTCTTCTGCATGTTCTGAGACTTCTGCATCTAACTGTGTTGATCAACTTCTCCCTGGAGAGTCTTTCTTGGATTCTCAGTTTCTTCACTAGTCTGGCTCTCCTGATTTCTCCTTAGTGGTCAATTTGTTTTTGTTCCTAACCTTAAAGATGATTCATCGAATCTATATATCAATCTATCTATCATCTCTGTATCTGTCTATCTATCATCTATCTTTCCATTTTTAGTATTTTTATTACTAATGGAACTCAGCTATTCTCCTGTTCCCACAGTGTTACTCCCTCCCCTGTGTGGACAACTTCTAAACTTGTAGCTTCTGCTCTGACCTCTCTTCCACCTCCAGAATCAAGACAGTCTCTTCTGTATAATAGTCACTACTTCTTAGATGTTTTTAGTCTTCACAAAAACCTCACCCATCTGTTGTCACAGATGAGGCTAGGCTCATGGGTCAGCCAGCAGTCATATCTCCCTGGGAACCAAATTGAAAATGTGTCCTCAACATTCCCCAGGACTTTCAGTTCTCCTTTTGAGAAGTTTTAAGATCTATCCTTATGGGGAGCTTCTTAGGGAGGGGAGTTTGAAGGCCCACATTTATTATCATCCCTATGTTTCTTATTAAAGCACAGAGTAAATATAGTGTTTACATCTCAAAGATGAGCTGTCCAAGAGAAAATAATACCAGCTTTTCCCAGAGCAAGGCACTCCCTATTTTTCCATTTGTTTAACACTTACCCTTCCTTGGGTGCTCAGCTGAAACATGTCTATTCGCAGTATGTCTTCCCAACCACCTTCGCACCAAAGAAATGGCCCCTTTCTGAACTGGAGGTTTTTAAGACACACACTGTATAGTAAACACTTTTGTTTCATTCCAATCTCAGAAACTTGGGAAAATGGTTCTAAGGCTTTGCCAAAAATGATTTGAATGATAACATACTGTATTGAACTTGGGAACATTTCTAGATAGATTCAAGCCTTCCAGAAACTGTTTTGTGGGGGTTTTTTTTCCTGAACAGAATACCTCTAAGTTCTCTGCCCTAATGGAGCAGGCATCTTCCATCTGACCAGGACTGCTCTTAGAATCTCCCCTTTGTTTGGGAGAGTCACTCTTTGTCCCCAAGAGGACTTCCAGCACAGGTCTGCTTCAGGGATTTTTCTACCAAGGCGGTTAGGTGCTCTATGCAAACAGTCCTCCTGGTGCCCAGTCCTAGCATCCCAGAATGCCAATGATCAGGATGCAGGTGGGAGCTTTCCCACCCCCACCCTCATCTCTGTATGGGAGATGGAGAAGGGAGGGGTCAGCCCAGATCAGCACCAGCTGGCCCTCAGAGGAAACTAGATCTTCCTACAAGGACTAGATGATGTAAGCTGCTTTTGTGATGCATTAAGCAAAAGTAGAAGCTTGAGGGTAGAGGTAAGACTGAGTAATGGGAGAAAGGCGGCCACGTGAGAGCAGGCTGGCTTAGCTGGAGCATCTATGAGACCAGATTCTGAAGAATGTTAAACACTAGCCAATAGAGATTAGCCTTAGTGTTCGGGACATTGGGCATTTTAAAGCTGGAAAGTGAGCTAATGCTTAGGCTTCCATAAATAACAAAGCAAAAAAGAAAGAACAAAAGAGTTGCCAAATGTCTTAAATTCCTCTTGGGCCTGTTGCCTGATTTATCTTGGACCCTAAACACACAGACATGTGCAGCTTTTCTTGGATTATTTATTTTAGTTTTAATGTACACAGCGGAGAACTCGATGCAATCTTGGCTGGGCGCTTCAGAGAAAAGGGCTGTGTTGTTGCATCTGTTGATGCAACTAGTACCCAGACCATCTGTGGGTGGTTCCTGCCATTCTTAGGAGACCTCCTTCTCTCTTGGAGAATGAAGGGCTCCTACACTGAGTCATTCGGTGGCCACTGAATTTTATTTTAGGAATGTGTCCTAAATAGTGTGGGCTTCCCACTCACTATGCAGAAGAGAATGCCCTTTGAGAAGAGGAATCCTATTTGACTAGTGATGACATGTGCTCAGGCAGGCTCTCTCTTTTGTCACAGGCTAAATGGGGAAAGCTCAGCCTTTGAGCTCCAAGGGCAAGAGCATCTAGGGGAGATGCTAAGCAGCCTACTGTGGTTTGAGTCTGAAACACACCTCTATGTCATGCCTCCTGAAGATGCACATAGACTACCGCCTTGGTGTTACAGGAGGATCAGAATCATAACCTTTAGACCTGGAGGGACCTGGGAGCCCCGCTGCCTACCGTATCACTAAACTCCCTTTACAGAGTTCTAGCTAGGTGTTATCGGCTCCTTCTCACTAGCTTTTCCTGCCAGAAGACCCCCTATAGTGATTACTAACCCAAGGTGCCCAGTAAGCTCATGCACTGCCTGCACACACTTCCAGAGGGACTGGGTTATATGGCCCCAAAACTTTACCAAAAGTCATACCTTCCAGCCTGGCAAATTTACATCTAGAAATTTATTGCAGGAAATAAACGAGTGAGTCACTCAGTTAATTATAATACTCCTCTCAATATCTAGTAGTAAGGAGATAAAGTGAGTTAAGAACTAAGTTATAGCCTGACCAGGCGGTGGTGCAATGGATAGAACATCAGACTGAGATGTAGAGGTTTGAAACTCCGAGGTTGCCGGCTTAAGCACAGGCTCACCAGCTTGAGCGCAGGGTCACTGGCTTGAGCGTGAGATCATAGACATGACCCCATGGTCGCTAGCTTGAGCCCAAGGTCACTGGCTTGAAGTCCAAGGTTGCTGGCTTGAGCCCAAGGTCGCTGGCTTGAGCAAGGGGTCACTAGCTCTGCTGTAGCACACTAGCAAGGCACATATGAGAAACCAATCAATGAACAACTAAGGAGACTAAGGAGCTGCAATGAAGAATTGATGCTTCTCATTTCTCTCCCTTCCTACCTGTCTGTCCCTATCGGTCCCTCTCTCTGTCTCTGTCACAAAAAAAAAACAAAAAAAAAAAAACACCAACTATGTTGTAGAATAATAAATATTACTATGGAGCACAGTAATAGCTTATATTTTCACCTGTGCATTTCCTGAGAGCTTTACAGGTATGACTTCATTTATTATTCCTTTGGCCCTGTGTGTGTTGTGTAAATATGTGCATATGAATGTATTCTGGGGGTAGGGATGGTTGGGGACTCTTAGAACACTTTTGGGTTTTTGAGGGCCAGCTAGTGGTCTCTCCTCCTTCACTTCCCCTAAGCTGGCTTCTAAATTGCTGTCCCCACCCCCAGCCCTGGTTCCTCCTGGAGCTAGACCAGTGGTGGTCAACCTGGTCCCTGCCGCCCACAAGTGGGCATTCCAGCTTTCATGGTGGGTGGTAGTGGAGCAACCAAAGTATAAATAAAAAAGATAGATTTAACTATAGTAAGTTGTTTTATAAAGATTTACTCTTCCAAACTTAGCAAAAATCTGACATAAAGTACTTGGTAAGTAATTATTATTATATGCTTTAACTTGCTGTAACTCTGCTTTATAAATTTTATAAAGTAAAGATACTTCCCTACTTTATAAATCACCATTACTGTGGAACCGGTGGGCAGTTAGAAAATTTTACTACTAACAGAGATACAAAAGTGGGCGGTAGGTATAAAAAGGTTGACTACCCCTGAGCTAGACTATCATTTCCCCACTAGGCTTACCCGCCTCAGTCACCTTTTATTTCCATCCAGTCAAGGCGGGTCCCTGGGGAGGAGGGCTTTCAGAAGGGGGGAAGCAGCCCTGGGTGAAGCACTGAAGAAGGAAAACTCAATCCCATGAGTCTTTAAAATGCACATTAATGCTAAGCTGTTTTTGAGGGTTTGGGAAAGCCTGAAGCCCCTTCTAGTTTTCTTGGCCTGTTCCTTGGAAAGAAGGGCCAGCTGTGAGGACACTGGACTGTGACCAGGGTCCTGCCTGGTAGATGAAGCACTACTCCACTGTTTCTGACTATGAGCTTAGCGTTTGACTGTCCTGGATCTCAGCAAATGGCACAGTGGCTAGGGAAGGATCTAGGTCTCCTGGTGTCTCAGCTGCATTGAGATCCTGTTATAAAGGGCCACAGATTCATGCCAGAGTTTTTCTTATGCTGTCCTTGAAACTTGACCAGTTTTTTTTCTATTATCAAGTACAATTTTAATAATATAGAATTGGTTTCTTATTAAATCAAAGGAGAAAGATATCAAGCGTGGTAGGTATTGTACTTTAATTTGATTACAAAAAGCATTTATTGAGGGTTAACCACTAGGCAATGGATAAAAAATCAATTACACGGTAGTTAAACATCCAATAATATGTGTTTTAATGGCCAATTGATATTTAACACCTGTTGTAATGCGATGCATTGGAGTTTTCGGGTAGCCAAGCAGCAGTCAGGATATCTGAGTTAACGCTCGAGGAGCCCAGTTCACTTCCCATTCTAGCCCTGTGTCTCCTGACAGCCTAAATGACCGCCCGCTGCAAGCAGCCCCTATCCGGACTGGGATCAAAGACTGTATTGACATCCTATTGGTCTGAAAGAGCAACTCATTATTTTGAAAAACTCAAGATGATGCTACACATTATAAAATAAATATTTTCAGATTTCTTTCAGTTCTGTGAAGAGCCATAGGACCCTTTCTTACTCCCATCCCACACCACAGAGACCAGTCTCTCTATTGTCTGCCATACCGTCTCCCGCATGGTATGGAGCACCTGGCTCCGAGCTCTTCATCTTAAATGGTGTTTGTATGGATTGTGTGCGTGACTCCACTCAGTTGCTATTCACAGTTTTCCTTTTCAGTGTGCTGTCCAGTCAAATGTGGTTTCAGGATAGGAAGAGCCATCCAGTTCCAAAGCCTTCTAAGATGTCCACATCTCTGGCTTCACTGACTGCTGTTCTGGAAGCCGATGTCTCAGCTTTGGCTCAGCAGCGTGCTGCTGGTGCTTTCAGAGGAGTTCACAGTTTGCACCTCTAGAATCATGCTATGGTCCAATCCTGCAGTTTAGTCAATTCACAGATATTTTACAGAGTTAGAGGAGAGGTGAAGGAGAGAGCAAAAAGTGGAAGATAAGAAGAAAATAGCAATGTTCAGGTGGCAATTGAAAATGAGAACCAGTGAAGCAGGGAGAATACAAAAAATGGCTCTTTCACAAGTAAAGGACTGTGTGGGGAAGGTGAGCCTGGGAGTGGGAGAAGCTACTTGGGACAAGGACAATAGGAGTGAGTGCGCTGTTCACAGCAAAACTGGCTTTGGCTGACATGAAGGTCATTAACCCAAGCTGAGGTAGGTAGGAGAGTTAGCAGTTAGGAGCATGGGTTATAGAATCTGGCAGACCAGATTTCTGGTTCTTTCTCTCACTTCCTAGCTTTGTGGCCAGGAAGTTATTTAACCCTTTTACACCTGGAGATGTGGTATCTGTGTGGTTGTACCAGGTACCTAGTACAAGGCCTGCCACATCTTGGTCACACAGTAATTGTTGGTTAAACAATGTGTATACAATGATGTCTACCTTATATGGTTGTTCTGTGCAGATACATAGCAAAAACCCAGAGACATAGTAGAACATTTAATGCATTGTCTGGTACATAATAACTACAGCATTAATAATAGCAATCATTATTATTACACCTGTTATTAGAATAGTCAAGCATTTGATTTTCTGCAGCCATTTAATCTTATTATCTAAGTGATGTCCTTCCTGTTATATACATTGGGTCATTTTTTATGAGCTCTTATCATAGTAACTGATATAAAACATGTTCTCAAGATATATTAAACAAATGAATCAATTAATTTGTAGAATTTTAGAGTAGAAAGTCACCTTCCTTCCTGACCATCCAGTCTAGCCTGTAGATTTTACAGGGATAGACTATAAATCCTTTTCTGACCACACATAAATAAAGCAGAGTCGCTTTTATTAATGAGGAAGGTAGAGGGTAGGTGGTTTGGGCTAGGTGACTCAGTGCAGGAGAACCAAACCAGAATTAGCCCAGGTCTTACAACTTAGTATTACACATGTCATATCAGCCAAATCTTCCCTTCCAGGGGCCAAGGGTGGCTGGTTGGTTGCAGAATCTGGAGACCACTGTCTGAGGTGTGACTTCTCCTTTTGCCGTTTCAGGGGCTTCCCATCATTTTGGGAAAAGATTGCAACTTGAGTCCTAGCATCGAAGCTTGGAGTTCTTGTTTGCACAAAGTGCTTAAGCCCTAGTTTTAGGGCACTGGGTTCCAGTGCAGAATTTTTGGCAGTTCTAGTTAGGATTCCTGGCTCTATC
Source organism: Saccopteryx leptura (assembly GCF_036850995.1). Taxonomy (NCBI): domain Eukaryota; kingdom Metazoa; phylum Chordata; class Mammalia; order Chiroptera; family Emballonuridae; genus Saccopteryx; species Saccopteryx leptura. The sequence continues at coordinate 369,678,791 of NC_089504.1, read as the reverse complement.
TGAATTTCTAAAGCATCCAGCTCAGGATCTGAGATTTGGAGAGGCCCCACTCTGGCAACAGCCACCCTAAATTGTGGGAAGAGCGCATGAGAAGTGCCAGGAATGAGGGAAGAGGTTGGAGCCATTTCCGGAGGGAAATAGTGGTTCTCCTGGGATAGTTCTCCCTACTATTTATGGCTGATGTGCTGGACTGATCAAAGGGAATTTGCATAGAAACAGGGACCAGGGATGAGAAGACGTGGTGATTATGCCAGACCTGAGGCAAGAACTGAGAAGGGCATGCACAGACCTGCATCCAGAAAGCATTTGCTCCAATCTCCCCTTCCAGCCTGGTTTAAGACAGCCTCCTTCCCTTGGTGTGTTAATCCAGGGAACTCTTAGCAAAAACCCTGACATATCACAAGTACTCAATGTGTGTGAAGAACGAATGAATGAACCCATTGAAAGAGTAGAATTTTCGGGCTAAAAGGGAACCTTAATGGACCTCAAGTAATGAATATAACCAATACTGTTGCAATTATTAATTCCAAGAAAGCAAATCTTAAAATACTAACAGAATCTTGAAAATGCAGAATTTTTGATCATCAACATGCTTACTGTTGTCACCATCAGGGTGGTGGCTTGCCTGAAATTTTTCTCCTTCTTCCCAGCTGTCCTAAAGAGACAGGAAGGCTTAAGTATAGGAGCTCAGGGGAGGAGGAGAGCACCTTTTGTGAGTGTAATGACGCTATTAGGGGAGGCTGGGGTAGCAGCTTCTCCTGCAGGCACCAGAGCAACCTAAGAGCTGTTCCCTCACAGCCTGGGAGAGCATATCTGAAGATCTGCTAAATTGCAGGTATAGATTAAAATGATACTGAATGGCCTGAGGCCATATTCTTCTAGGGACCTGTGGAGACTAGAGGGGAGAATACTTCTTTCAAAAGGACTGGATGCACTGGCTGGAAGGAGGGTGAAGAAAGAAATTGTTCCAGGTCCCCCCAGGAAGTAAGTACAGGCTTTCTCCCGCCCCCTGCACCGCCCACCAGACCCACACCTGTGGCGGAGTATTGCTGATATGTACTGGAAGAGCTCCAGACACTGGGACACTGAGAAGGATCAGGATGGTTTTGTCATTACAAAAATCACACTGGACAGCAGCAAGGGGGTGGGACGGGGGTCAGCAGAGAACAGGGCCCTGAGAACCTGTGAACACGTCAAAGCAGTTTTGTCATCGGAAAGCAAACCAAAAGCTAAGCATAATGGAGAACTCCCAGCAGATAGAGTCTGTCAGTGAGATTTAATTTGTTTCAAACTGAGGGAGTTGCAAGGGCCCCTTCCTGATTGGAGTGGACAGCAGAGGGGGCAGCTTGGCTGGCTAGAGCTATTCATTCCAGACAGGACTCTGGTCAGCCATTCAGGTAAGTGTCTTCATTAGGGTCTGGAAGAAAAGGCAAGTGGAAAGAGGGCAGAGCACAGCCTGTAGATTAAATTTGGTCAGAGCCAATATCTGACAATCCCCCATGCTGTTATCCAAATGAAAGCTAATGCAGCTATGAATTAGAGCCGCAGGAGCGATGGAGGAGGGAGTGCAACTCCCTCCACGGAGCTCCAGCCCACACCCAGGCTGGGAAGGCTCTCCAGGCACACAGGCGTTGGGACGAGTGGGGCGGTGCAGGGTGTCCCACTCAGTCTCAGAGTGTGGCTCCAGCCCCGCCTGGACAAAGCTTGGCCCAGCTCCTCAAGGCCCAGCTCCTTAAGGCCCTAACATCTGGATGCCTTCAGCAGCAAAGCAACCCCATCCCTTCCAGGAGAAACTTTGATTTCTTCTTCTCACCTTCCTCCTGTCAACCTTGAGCTTGATTCCTTCTTCACAGTGAGCCCTGGATGAAGTTCTCTGCCTGCTGCTTGATCTCTAAATGGCGATGTCCCCACCCAGACTGAATTTGATGATAGTGTGTCCCCCAAACTATGAGAATGGCCATTTCCCCATTTTGTTTTCCCTCATTGAAACAGGATGTTAATGAAACTAGGAGGACACAGGGGACGTGGATTCCTCTCACTTATGGAGATTGCTCTTTAATGCTTCCCTTAGAGGAGTGCCTGCCCTTGACCCCTCACATCAGTCATTCTGATTCTGCTGACCCTGCAGTCACGCCCTTTCCCTGTCTTCCGCCCCACATGGCACTTAACTCTCAAAGATGTCTAGGATATTAATGCGTTACTGCTCATTTATCTCCTGGTCGGCTAATTTACACTTGTCCTGGGGCTGTCCTTCACCCCGGCTCTAGGCTTGTGCTCTGTGAAGACGTAACCTCAGCCATGTCTAGGCGATTCTGTTTGTACAATGCATCTATAAAGAGGCCTTCTTTTGAGGATGTTGGTGATAATGATATCAGATTGTTCTGAGAAGGGCTAAGAAAAGCTGTGATTAGTTCCAGGACTGAGGCATTCAGTGGCAGTGATGGAGTCGCCCCTCATCCCTCTCTGGGACAGGACTTGCGCTGTAAGTGAGCAGGCGAGAGGAGAGAAAAGATGAAGATGAATGTTTCACTACAGGGGCTGCTCAGGGTCCAAAGGCATCTCAAAAGCCAATCCTGAGACCCCTCCACCCCCACCCAGGGAACAACCCCATAGAGTGGCACCAGGGCCTATGGGATTGATGGGAGCATATATCAGAAAGCTGTGTAAATGAGCGTGTCAGAGCAGACGCTGGTCCCAGGATACTCTGTCTGCAGAGGGGAGGGGGTGGAGGGAATATTTTAGAATAAAATCTTTTCATGTTTCTCTCCACAGCAATATAGGCTCCTTAATATGACAAATCGGAGCTCCTGCCGTACTTTACTGCCTGCATGTTAATGAGCCGAGCCCATGTAATAGCCATTTGGTGAGGGGAGTTTACAAAACAACTCGGCTTTGAGATACTCGGAGTGAGAGAAGGAAGATGAGGTTGTGTGGAGAGCAGCAAGCCTGGAGGAGGAGGCTGCCTCGCTGCAAGCCTGGGACGCAGGGAGAGCCCCCGAGGGCCGCACAGAGAGAGCCAGGGCAGAGCTGTGAGATGCCATTCCACCGAAGGACTTCATTCATTAAAATACTGTGCAAAGACTCCTCCCACACATGCCACAGGTCTCCCAGGATGAATGTAGGTCACTGTCCCTGTCTGGTTGCCACTCTACGGTGATTGGAATGGCCCTCTCCAGCTGAGAGAACTGAGGAGGGCATGGGACCTGGGCTTTCATAGAGTAGGTGAGCTCCTGTTTCTTGCATTCAGGGTTAGGATTATGCCCTGATCCTTTGTTAGCAAGTTTTTGAGGTCACTTTGTTACCTTGACAAGGTGATAACAGTGACTAGTGTGAATTGAGCCCTTTGGAACACAGAAGATTGCATTATTGATGACAATGATGATAATGATGATGATGATGATGATGATGATGATGATGATGACGACACCATGTAACCTGTACTCGAAGCTTACCCTGTGCCACGCATGGCACTAGGGGTTTTAGAAACATGCATCATTTAGTCCTTACTCAGCTATGTGCTTGATAGTACTGTTTATCTCATTTTTATAAATGAGTAAACCAAGGCTCAAAGAGATTAGTGACTTGATCACGTTATAAAAGCTCCTCAGCGATGTAGAGTGCAGCAATACCATCAATGGAAGAGCATGTGCAGAGCTCCCGGGGAGTGTGTTATGCTACTGGCACTTGAACTGGAAGGGAACCTAGATATCACCTGGCCCCACCTTTCTTCTCAGGTGAGAAAGCTGAAGCCAGAAAACTGAAGTGCTTTCTACAAGGCTAAACCACCAGAGAATGGAAAAGTTGATATTAAAGGCTAGGTCTGAATTCAAGTCCTCTGTTCTTGTCACTTTGGCACACACACTGTCTCATTTTCTTTAAGTAGGAACTGTTGCAGTATTTTTTTTAAGTAACTTGTTGATGGCTTGTGGTGAATTAAGTGCATGATGGAACTAAGCCATCTAATAATTGGAAAGCAACCAAGGGGGATAGGCTGTGTCCATTGAGCAGGACTAGTTGCCCAAGATAGCTCGGTGGGAAGCCCGTCCTCTTCCCCTGGGTGCACCGCCTGATGTGGGCAGTCAGCCGCCCACCTCCACTCTGGGAAGGCTGTGTGAGTTGGACCTGGTTCCGGTCCTGGGATCCTTGTTCATCCAGGCTTGTACCTGAAAACTAAAAAAGGGTGAAGAGAGAGTAGGAAAGTGACTAGCGACGAGGGCTTCTCTCTGGTCTGCCTGACTGTCCCGCCCATGCTCAGGGCCGGAGTGATGGAAGCGCCAGTCCACACACCGTGCTGGGCTAACTGCCTAAGACTCACCAGGGGAGTAACGAAAGGTCCGATTCCTATGCCCTACTTCTAGGACTGCTGACTGTAAGTCTAGGTTTCTATTAACCTATATATTTTTAAGTGCTTCCCAGGTGATTCTGATTGTCAGCCAGACTTGAAGCCACTACTGAGGCTCTAAGTCACTGGGCAGCCCCAAACAGGATGGAGAGGTGAAGTGATCATGGTGGCCAGTTCAATGAGAATAGGTGCTGTAGATTTGGGGGGATTTGGGGTTTTTGTTTTGTTTTGTTTTACTACAACTCCTGGGCCACTGCCAAGAATGACACTGAGGATGATTCTGACATTTGAGGAACAAAAGAAAATGGTCTTAGGGGTATGAGCCATTATTTTAATGCATGAAATTTTCAATAATTAGAAGTTCTTTTAAACATGAAGGCTCAATTGAAGTAAAATTACAAATGGTATCTGAATCATCTAGATCGATTCTCCCACATGTGTTATCCCCAGTGGTCAATAGACAAAGCTCCCATCATGCTCGGTAATTATCTGGCAGCGAGAAAACTCACAGTCATCCGGTCAGTGAACTCCCTGGGACAGCTCCGGCTGGCGGGGCTGAGCAGCAGAGCCATCGATCTCAGTGCAAAGTTTCAGGGCAGCCCTGGCCTCACGCGGTGCCCTCGGCTTTTGGGGACTGGAGTACTGCCGGCAGCAGCGAGGAGGTGGGAACAGGGGGATGAGAAGTCCGGGTGATTGCTCTGCATCCCAGCTGGCACACCCCAAAGTGAAGCCTTATAAACCATGTGACTGGAAGCACATGACAAGTCCAATACCAAGGGCATGGCCTTGATGTGAGACGATAATCTGGCCACTCTCTGGTGCAGTGGAGGAGGGTGAACAATCACATGCCAGTACACACACACACACACACACACACACACACACACACCAACACGCGTGCGCGTGCGCAAACAAGTGCACATGCACACCAAGAAATGGAGGAAAGTTACTTCTCTCTATTGTAAATTTAAATGAAGTCCAGAGTAGTGAAGGCCGTTTGTAAGGTCTGCTGAGCTAATGGATTCGTAATGACTTTTACAGCTTCACTCGGGTAAGAAATACTGTTCATTTTTTAATTGTATATAATTATACTTTTTCATAATCTAGGGCAGCATAGCAAAAGTAAATCTACTGGCTTAATTATAAATCTTTTTATTATCTGGAACCCTGCTGAAATAAAAGAAAAAAGAAACATCTACTGTTTTTCTAATCTAGAAAAATAGGATTTCAAAAATGTTAAATGAGTCATGATGCTTTTGATGTTTCACCTTCATACTCCCTTTTGGGGAGACTGTTGGTGGAAGGCCAGGGCATTTTGATCTGCCTGTGGTCCAAACTGCCTCCTGTCCTGGGGGATGGGTGTGTGATGATCTGTTAAATAAGCTTGAAAAGTCCATTTTTATCCCCACCGGTGGACTCTAGGACTATCTCCAAGCTTGAAGGGACAGAAGGTTAGGGGTGGGAAATGAAGGGGTGACAGGAAGTCAGAGGAGGTGTAGCTCCCAGGAGCAGAATCAGATTTTTCCTGCCACTGGGTTAGTCCCAGTGATTCTCCCACGGTCCTCGCATGGCCCAGTGACTCGCTCGGAGTGACCCTGGGGAGAAGATGCCTCTCTGAGGGACGCGGGGTGACAGCAGGAAGATTCACTGCTTTCATGGAGATAAGATCTGCTGTAATCTCAGTTTCTTGCAAAGTATAAATGCTGACTCAGTCATCTGTAGGGAAACACACCATCTGGAAGGAGGAAGGCCGAGTTTGGGCCTTCACAGCGGTGTCTGAGGGAGGGCAGGCGCTCACCAAGGTGCAGTGCTCCAAGCGCGGCTCCCAGAGTCACAACTCAGAAACCGGAGATGCTGGCAGCCTGTCCGGGGGACCAGCAGAGGCCCTATGGGCCTTGGACTCTGTGACAATGAGGCAGCCTCCTGGCAGCCATCCGAGCTGGTGCGGAGCATGCTGAGAGCCTGGGTCCCATGACCTCTTGAAAAGGCACCAATTCCGACACCCCATGTTTAAGTGGAGCAATGGCTCAGTCATTGCTGGGAGGCCAGGGACCCAGAAAGAAAAACTCGTTAAGCTCTTAAAACCTGACCAGGCGGTGACGCAGTGGATAGAGCTTCGGACTGGGATGCGAAAGGTCCCAGGTTCGAGACCCCGAGGTCGCCAGCTTGAGTGCGGGCTCATCTGGTTTAAGCAAGGCTCACCAGCTTGGACCCAAGGTCGCTGGCTCCAGCAAAGGGTTGCTTAGTCTGCTGAAGGCCCGCGGTCAAGGCACATGTGAGAAAGCAATCAATGAACAACTAAGGTGTTGCAACGCGCAATGAAAAACTAATGATTGATGCTTCTCATCCCTCTTCGTTCCTGTCTGTCTGTCCCTGTCTATCCCTCTCTCTGACTCACTCTCTGTCTCTGTAAATAAATAAATAAATAAATAAATAAATAAATAAAATTAAAAAAAAAAACTGAGCCGCCCATGTGGGCCATGGAGACAGATGATGTCACAGCCCATCTCAGAAGGAGGGTTAATTCATGTGAAGACACAGCAGTTAACAGTTAATGTCTCTAAACACTCTGAACTCTCCCAACTCCGACCCAAGATCCAATATACACCATGCCTGCTCACACGGGCTGCCCACTACTGGCATTGTGCCTAGAGGAGCAGCCGTGTGGGTGTGCCGGGCGTGCCGGGCATGCCGGGTGTGCCGAGTGGCCTCTTCTCTCACTGAGGCCTTGTGCCCCCAGGCACCTGGCTGTGCCTCTCCTCCACACAGAGACTGCTCACAAGCTTATCCTTCGCCCCAGATTTGTCCTGGTGCTGCTGAAAAGCGGTGTTTGGATTTTTGCCCCCCCCCAAGAAAGAAGCAAAATCTCACAGCTCCCATGGAGTTCTCCTTTAATGCCCTCTGCATGCTGTGATCAGGGTGGGTGTCCTGGCAGAGGTGAACTTTTTCGTACCAAAGTGGTTGTGAATAGTGAACGATGACTGTGTCCACAAAGTTCCTTTATATTACAGTTTAAAGCGGAAGCATGGCAGCACACGGAAGCAGTAAGCATCTGCCAGCTAACCTGAGCCCCACCCGGAAGCACCCAGACCCATTTCTGAGGGCTGGAGCATGTGTGTTTCACCAGTGGACCTAGGGCAGGTGGTCACCTCATCCCAGGGAGCATGTGCCATTCCTTTAATCGTCTCTCGTAGCAGACAAGACACATGCCAGTTTACCGTCTTGGCACCACCACTTACTAGCTATGTGACCTTGACCAATTTACTTGTGCTCATCCTTGACATGGGGTGATCATGCCTTCCTTGCAGACTTGTAAGAATTAGAGAATACATAAAAGTCAGGTGCTTGTTGGAGTCAGAGAGCTGGCGCCTACCCCAGGGCTCAGCGTGGGGTTTTTGTTGTCACTCTTCTTCCTAGTGTCTGACTTGATTCAGCACACTGGGTGCGGCTCCCTGCTCTCCCACTTGCTAGCAGTTGGGCCTTGCATAAGTTGCCTAGTTTTTCAAAGCCTTAGCTTTGATATCTGTAAAGTGCGACTAAAAATTTATACCTCACCTGAGAGCAGTAGTTTTGGCAACAACAACCAGAACAATAAAACTGAAAACCAACACCGAGGTTTAAACAAGCAGGATGCGTGGGCCTCACTCCACAAGCCTCCCAGGGAGATGTGGCTGGACGGTCCAGCAGCTTCCCCACTCTCCCCGCTCCTCCCTCATGGTTCCCGTGTGATTGCTGACCTTGTTCTAGGCATGGGGAAGGGGAAGAGAAAGGGGCAGGACATCTATCTACCTCTTTGTGTCAGAAAATCAAAAGCTTTCCTCAAAATCCACCCAGCAAATCTGGGCTCTCATGTCATTGACTGCAGCGGGATGTGGGTCGGGCCAGTCACCCAACGGCGTTTGGCCTGTCTGCTGATAGGGTTGCCGTGAGAATGGAGGCACTGGCTTGTGTTAAAGCGTCGTGTGTGTGCTTCAGAAAGGTAAGTTGTTATCCTTACCTGGCCTTTGTACGAAGAAAGGCCAGTCAGCTGGTAAGGGGTGACTGCACTGTTCACACTGAGATAAACAGAGGGCACTTGGGGGGTTGGTGGCTGTTTCGGCGCTAGCCTCCTTCTGACCAGCTGGGGGTTAGCCTGTTTCATTCTGCAGGTGAGATGATGTTTCAATTGTGCGTGGTGGGTTCAATTGTTTCTGCTTAATAAAAATATGAGGCTACGTCCTAGATAAATATAGTGAATTTCTAGTACCAGCAGGAGGTATTCCTGAAAGAGTCATTCACCAGCAATCCGGCAAGGGTAAATTAATCATATGTGTTCTCCTTAATGTGTGTCCTCCCATTCACATAGCCTCAAGACATCCTTAATAAGCATCTGCTATTTTTTAACAGCTTTATTGAGGTATAATTTACATACCGTAAAATTCTCTAAGTATACAATTGAATGATTTTTAGTAAATGTATACAGTTGTGCAATCACCACTACAATCCAGTTTTAGAGTAACTGCACCTCCCCTCAAAGGTCCCTCGTGCCCACTGGCAGGCAGTCTCCACCCCCACCCGCTGCGCCGGACAGTTAGTAATCTACTTTCTATCTCTCGATTTGCCTCTTCTGGACATTATATGTCAATGGAATTGTACAAGATGTGGTCTTTTACACCAGGCTTCTTTCACTTGGTATGCTGTTCACATTCATCCATGTTGTCGTGTGTATCAGCAGTTGGTGGGTTTTTATTGCTGAATAGTGTTTCATTGTACGGCTATACAGTTGAGGGTGAACTCCCTTCTACTTTTTGCTTGTTATGTATCATGCTGCTATGAACATTCATGGGCACGTCTTTTTGTGGGCTTATATTTTCATTTCTCCTCCATAGATATCTAGGAATGGAACTGCTGGGTCATGTGATAAAATTATGTTTAACATTTTAAGAAACTAACCAACTATTTTTCCATATTTTGCCATAGCAGGACATTTGTTATAATCTATGGACCTACATTGACACACCCTTGAAACCCAAAGTCCATAGTTTATATTAGGGTTCACTCTTGGTGTTATACATTCTATGGGCTCTGACAAATGTATGGTGACAGGTGTCCATTATTAGAGTATCACACAGAATAGTTTCACTGCTCTAAAAGTCCTCTGAATGATTTCAGTCCCACCCAGTCTTCCTCCCTCTTCCCAACCCAACCCTTGGCAACCACTGATCTGTTTACTGTCTCCATAGTTTTGCCTTTTCCAGAATGACATACAATTAATCATAAAGTATGTAGGCTTTACAGATTGTCTTCTTTCACTTATGGTATTATATATTATGAATCTGTTTGTTTGTTTTTTTATGGCTTCATGGCTCATTTCTTTTTAACCCTAAATAACATTTCATTGTCTGATGTACCATAGTTTATTTATACATTCCTGCTGAAGGCCATCTTGGTTGTTTCCAAAAATTGCCTTTTATGAATAAAGTTGCTTCTATAAACATCCATGTGTAAATTTTTGAGTAGACTTAAGTTTTCATCTCATATAGGTAAATACCAAGGAGTACGATAGCTAGATCATACCAAGAATAAGTATATGTTCAGTTTTCTAAGAAAACTAACAAATTGCCTTCCAAAGTGATTGTACCCATTTTGCTTTCCTACATCCTCACCAGCATTTGGTGTTTCGGATTTTGGCCATTTTAGTTCTTAAATTCCCTAATGACATATGCTATAGAGCATCATTTCATATGCTTATTCACCATGTGTTTATCTTCTTAGGTGAGGTTTAGTTCTTCTGCTTCTTTTTAAATTAGGTTGTTCATTTCCTAATTATTGACTTTTAAGTGTTCTTTGTATATTTTGAATAACAGTGTACTTTATCAAATGTCTTTTGTAAATGTTTCTTCCCATTTTATGACTGGTCTTCTCTTGACTTTTGCCTATTTCTAATGGCTTTGTTTGCTTCCTTATTTTTTAGTTTTTAAATGATTTTTTTATTTGTTCTGGATATAAGTTATTTATCAATATATGATTTGCAAAATTTCTCTCACTGTGTAGCTTATCTTTTCATTTTCTTACTGGTGTCTTTTGAAGTACAACAGTTTTTTACTTTGGTAAAGGGCAAGTCTTTCCCGTGTTCCTTTATGAATTACATTTTTGGTATGTATCGAAAAACTCTGCCTAACGCAGGGTCACAGTGGTTTTCTACTATGTTTTCCTCTGAAAGTTTTATAGTGTTACCACTTACATTTAGGTCGATATAAATTTTGGGTTAATTTGTGTGTGTAGTGTGAGTCAAAGGTCTAAATTTACATTTTATATGTGACTAGCCAACGGTTCTATCACCAGTTGTTGAAAAAACTATTTTTTTCCCATTGAATTGTCTTGGCACCCTTTAAAAAAATCAATTGACCATAAATGTGAGGGTTTAGTTTTGGACTCTCAATTCTGTTCCATTGATTTATTGTCTGTCCTTATGCGCACCACACTGGGTAGGTTATCTACTGCTTTCCAACTTGTTTTGAAGTCGGGAAATGTTTGTCCTCCAACTTTGTTCTTCTCAAAGTTGTTTAGGTCAGTGGTAGTCAACCTGGTTCCTACCGCCCATTAGTGGGCGTTCCAGCTTTCATGGTAGGCAGTAGTGGAGCAACCAAAGTATAAATAAAAAGATAGATTTAACTATAGTAAATTGTTTTATAAAGATTTATTCTGCCAAACGGTGAAAATCTGACATAAAGTACTTGGTAAGTAATTGTTATTATATGCTTTAACTTGGTAACTCTGCTTTATAAATTTTATAAAGTAAAGTTACTTCCCTACCTTATAAATCACCATTACTGTGGAACCAGTGGGCGGTTAGAAAATTTTACTACTAACAGAGATACAAAAGTGGGCAGTAGGTATAAAAAGGTTGACTACCCCTGTTTTAGGTAGTTTGGGTGTCTTGCATTTCTATATAAACATTAGGATTTGACTGTCAACACAAAAAGCAACTCTCTAATATTTTGATATGAATTTCATTGAATCTAAAAATAATTTGGAAGAATTTGACATTTAACAATTTTGAGACTTCCTATTTAAGATCATGGAATTTGTCTCCATTTATTTAAATATAACACATAAAAACTTTATTAATGTCTTTCAACAATGTTCTTTGGTTGGAAGTGAATAAATTTGTCATTTCTCTTGGTAAACTTATTCCAGCCTGAGCAGGCAGTGGCACAGGGGATAGAGCGTCGAACAGGGATGCGGAGGACCCAGGTTCAAAACCCTGAGGTCACCAGCTTGAGTGCAGGCTCATCCGGCTTGAGCATGGGCTCACCAGCTTGAGTGTAGTATCATAGACATGACCCATGGTTGCTGGCTTGAGCCCAAAGATCACTGGCTTGAAGCTCAAGGTTGCTGGCTTGAGTCCAAGGTCACTGGCTTGAGCAAGAGGTCAACTTGCTCTGCTGTAGCCCCCCCTCCCCCCATCAAGGCACATATGAGAAAGCAATCAATGAACAACTAAGGTGTTGCAACGAAGAATTGATCCTTCTCATTTCTCTCCCTTCCTATCTATCTGTCCCTCTCTCTGACTCTCTCTGTCTCTGTCAAAAACAACTTATTCTAAAGTGTTTTATTATCTTTGATGCTTTTATAAATGAAATTGCTTTCTGAATTTTATATCTGCATTATTGCAGTATAAAGAAACAATATTAATTGTTATATATTGATCTTGTATCCTGTAACCTTACTGAAGTCATATATTAATTCTAGTAATTTTTTGTTATAGATTCTACAGGAAATTTTACATATGGGACCATCTACAAATAAAGACATTTTTCCTTCCATCTTTCTTTCACTCTGTTTCTCAAATATCTATTATTGAATTTGAAACTTAATAAAATACTCGAAACTAATACACAGGTTTCCAAAGAAGATAATGTGAAAACTTGGAGAAGGCAAGGCTTGTAAATGGGGGCTAGGGCAGCAGAGGGCCCAGGGAGCCCCAGCCATGAGTAAGGCTCATGTCCTCACTTCCCAAGGTGCTGGGAGGAAGGCACTGCGGTGAGAAGGGCGCGCTCAGGTGTGATGGCAGCAAGTCGTGTGCTGAGACAGATCATTATTGCTCTGCCCTTTCAGAGAGATTGAACTACTCTAGTGTTGTTACTTTGTTCCATGAAGGAATGGTCTGTTCCCATCCCATTAATTTGGCTGTCCATTTCTGCTAAGCAGGGATTGGCTCTAACCCCCCTTCTAAAAAGAAATAGACAGAAGACAGCCAGTTCTATGCCACCACTGCAATAATTCCAAACTTTAACAACCATGCCTCCTCCTCTCCAGTGAAGTGCCTTTTAAATAATCCCTCATTATTTAACATGCAATGGCTATTACGTCTGTGTGAGCTGTTACCTATTTATGTTGACTATTAATACATGATTAGACCATATTGTGTGGGTTTTAATAACTCCATAGGAAGAGAAGTGTGGCCAGGAGGTGAAATCTCAAGTAGTTACAAATTCTTAGGTTGAGTTAATTTTTTTCCTCTAACACCGAAGCTGTTCACTTCCAAGTAAATTAAATACGCAGGCTGCTGTCCTTACTTAGGATTCTGGCCATGCTGAAGGAGGAGCTCACAGCTGACGTGCAGCTCCTGGTGGGGAGAAGCTGCAGGAGCAGGCCTTGGCAGGGATGGCCCAAAGCAAGAGCCTGGTGCTCGTTAGGCTGAGCGCATTGAGCCTTGCCCTTCCTTGTGGGCTGAAAACCTCCATTAGGACAGGAATGTTGACAGCCATGGTCATAATTGCGAGAGACTAAACAGGGCTTTTAAAATGTATTATTCTAAATCAGCCTTGAAATAAGGTCCCCCAAATAGGCCTGCTTGACTGTCTCCCAGATGAGATGCGGAAAGCCACACTGCACCCCTCACACACATGTCCTTGCTTATTCTAGACAAACAGGCAAGAGGCTGTTTGAAAGTCAGGATTAGAGTGTCAGCCAGGGAGATTCTTGATGAGCTCGGCTCTGAGAGGTCAGACGGAGGCAGAGAAAGCACCAGGCTTCAGCCACAAAATGGAAATGGACTCAAATCATTTTCTTGTCAGCTAGGATTTTAAAATCAATACCAAGCCTCCTTGATACATTTTTATTCTTTTTTCTTCTTTTTTTGCTGTCTGCTGAGGGTGATGATGAATTTCTTTCTCTGGGTAGCTGTGGAAATGAAATCCTTACTCTGTCCTTGTTACGAGTGTGCCTTGTCCACACCTGCGCAGGTGAGAATACAGTGTGCGTTCGCAGCACGCCTCAGCTCTCGGCGGGCACCGTGTGCCTCTGTCTTTTCTCTTCACTGTGAGGGGATTGAAGGCACCTCTCTGACTTCACTGCTACCATCTGGAGACTGATGACAATCTTTCCCAGGATGTTGTAAGGAAGAATGAGTGCAGGCATATGACAGCTTCCATTCTGCATTTGAATTACATTTTTAGACAACTAGTACTATTCTGGATCCTCACTCTTACACTCGCTACTAGAAAATAGACTTGGACATAAAACAAGTGCATTCTCTAGATTGGCCATTCTGGAGGGTTTCCTTCAGGGAACATTCAAAGAAACATATCATAAGACTGTCCCAAGCCTGGATGGTGTCACCATGAGTCCCGGAGGACAGGGAGGTTCTTCTTTGTATCTCCCTTCTCCTTCACATAACCAACAGCAGGTGCTTGTCGAGTGATTGACAAAAAAGAAGGGGAAAGCAGGGAATGGAGGAAAGGAAGTGGGAAAGAGAGAGGGAGGGAAAGAAGATGGGCGATAGATAGCAGTCTGTCCGTCCATCGTGCAGTCTTGATTTCAGCACATACCACATGCCAGGCTCTGCGAAGGGTGATGGAGACACAGGAGCCCCCGTGACCCAAGACCTGCCCCAGAGTGTATTGTGAGTGGCGAGCAGGTGATGAATGGAGGCAGACAAAGTAGGTGTGCATGGAAGCTCTGCCCTGGGAGAAGCAGAGCCGCGGGGGGATCAAAGGCAGGGCACTCAACTCCCCAGAGGTTTCCTGTGGGAAGGCGATACCTCCACTCTGTCCTGTGTGAGAGTGGGAGTTGAGGCTCTGGGCAGAGGGAACAAAATGTACAAAGTCTGGAGAGAAATGACCAGCATAGTCTAGCAATTCCAGTTGTTCAGCATAGAGGAGTGTGCTGGGCCGTGAGGCTAGCCTGGCTCCCAGTGTGCACATCATGAGCTGTCCGGATGTAGAACACAATCCTGAGAGCAAGAAGGCCATCAGGGGTTTTAGGCCCTGGAGTGACATGACCAGATAGGACACTTGGTTAAGATCCCTCTGGCTGTACTGGGTATGGGACAGGTTCAGGGAACCAGGCTCCATGCAGGGAGATGTTTGGATGTTGTGAAGGAAGATCGTGGCCTGGCACAAGTGGTGGCCTGGGAGTGAAGAGAATCTTGTGACCTGCTCCTTGTCCTCAGGAAGCTCTGAATGTAGGGACCAGACAGGGGAGGGCAGGCTTAAACGGAGAAAGTGTATGTGCAATGGAGAAAGCTTTCAATTTGGAGAAACTTCAAGGAAGGGAAAAGTCCCGCCACGGAGCTCTGGAGAGCTAGGGCGTCAGGAAAGACCTGCACCGACTGTGCAGGTGAGCAGTGAGGTGATGAGCACAGCGTGGCTAGGAGGCAGCTGGAGCAGCACAAGGAGACCCAAATACTATGGGGAGGGGGCGGGGATGGCAAGACCTTGCAGAGCACAATGAGGTTCATTCATGAACTTCCCAAGTTGCTTCTGTTACCACAGTAACATTTCAAGGGTTTGCAGATCTGGGAGAAAAGAAACACCCTGAGTTACAGTACTCAAAGCAAATTAGGTCACTGTTACGAGTTATTAATTTTAATGCATTAAGAAAAGTGTGCAGGGGGAGTGAAGGTTTTTTTTTTTTAAATAACACAGTAAATGGGAAACAGCAAAAAGTACAACAATAATTATGCTGAAAGCAAAGTGAAGTGTTCCATAAAATGTAAGAAATGAACAAATTGCACACCCCTCCCTCTCCCTCCCTCCAGCGTGGTTAGAAGTCATGCGAGGGTGGGGCAGCCCCCACAGCCCTCTGATGCAATTATGATCTCGCATTTCGCTTCTCTTTCTGTCGAGTGGGGTGACTTAAGCCAAGCTGAAAGTCAGTTATGAAAAGAAAACACAGGGGCATTTTTCTGGATTGAGTTATGTTTAGTGTGGAATAGCTCTTAGGCAAATGTGCAATCTGATGAGGGGAAATTGGAGGCCATGAATAGATTCTCCAGGAGCTCTGGTACCCAGGGGGACTCCAGGCAGACTGGGTTTTGGTTGCTGGGCCTGGTTGACTCACTCTGGCAGCCTACCTCCCTGGTGGGGCTCTGAGTCTTCTGCCTGTAAAATTGGGTCATGCACCGCTCCTGTGTGAGGAGGCTCTGTGTGCATATGTTCTGTCTGGTTTGACTATTGTTGTTGTTTAAATGTGTTTTGTTTTGTGTTTGGCTTTGCTTTGCAATTTTGGGGGTAACTCAGAAAATCTGCATTCCAGATGGTGTCAGGTATGGAACTGCCTCCGATATTCAGCCCGCAAAGATCTCCGCTCACTCTCCCTCGCCTCCTGAACACGCCCTCATCACCCGCCTTTCCGCCCTCACTCCCTATCTGGTGGCAGCAGGTCTTTTGGTACATTTCAGACTTGAGAGGCGAAGCCAGGACTCAGCTCTCTACTGTGGCTGCACCTCGCCTGACTTGACTTCATGGGGACTGAACACCCTGTCCTCCTTAGAACTCTCTTCTCCTTTGGCTAGTTAAGGCAGTGTTCTCTCGTGTGCCTTCTCTCTCTGTCCACGCTGAGTGTCCTTTCCACCCTTTCAACCTTGCTCCCCACCCACGTTCTCAAAAGCTCCTAAGGGAGCCATTCATACATCTGAACTTGATCTCCCTCTTGCCCTTCCTCTTTATCTCTGGTGACTTCATTCATTCTTTCTCGTTAATGTACCAGTCAGGGGTTTTTTCCTGACACCCGAAACCGGAACTTGGCCTTAACCTGCAGAATTCGTTTCTTCTCCTCAGTGGCCTCTTCTCTTAGCTGCACCATCCCCAAGCCAAAAATACAACAAAGCAAAGCAACAGAAAAAACAACTCTATTTCTTTTTTTAGTTGAATTTATTAGGGTGATGCTGGTTAACATAATTATACAGGTTTCAGGTGCCCAATTCAACAACACATCTCTGTACACTATGTCGTGTGTTCACCCCCCCCCAGTCAAATCCTTATCCATCACCATTTATCCCACCCATACCTTTCTCCTCCTCCCCCCTCTCAGCAATCACCACACTGTTGTCCCTGTCTATAAGGTTTTTTTCTCTTTTTTTGTCCTTTATTGCTCTATTCCTCATTGCCATTAAAACAGCATCTTCCAGCTGGTCGCTCATGCAGTGAGGGGCCTTGAGTTAGCATATGGATAATACTTCTGAAAGAGTTCCTCCTCTCTCTCTTCCTGCTGCCTCTGCCACTGCCATGGTTCCAGCCTCACCCTCAACTCAGTGTCAGCCTGAAGGGTCTGTCTCTTCCCTGATCTGTTCTCTACACTGACTTCACAGTGTTCTCCCCGCAGCCCACACCCTGTGCGGGTATTGAGTGCCTGTGGACCTGGACCAGCTCCCCGTTGCCTGGACGATGAAGTGGGAAGCATTTCAAGGCTCAGTGAAATCCGGGTGCCCTCTCACCACTGATCTGGACACACATCCCCATTCCCTGAGCCTCCATCTGTATGAGCCTCTGTGCCAATGGACCCATCCCATCTCCTCTCCCCAGCAAACTCCTCTTCCTCCTGAAGGCCCCGGAACCCCCCATGCGGAGTGAGTCTCCCTACTCTGGGCTCCTGGGAAATAGATTTCCTGGAGCACTTCTTATACACCTGTGTTTAACTGCACATCCTGACACCCCCACTGGTTTCTAAACTTCTTGAGAGGCACCATCTTTGAATCTCATCCAACTTGGGGAAGCGTCCATCTTTTTTATCCCTTATGCATGCTTTATTTTTTTCCTCAACTAACTCTTCTACTTGTAAGTGGAAAAGTTCTGAGGTTTCATTTTAACCTTTTCGAGACTGTAGATGCTGGAGAAGGCAAAGCCTACATGAATTGGGAAGCAGAGGTCCTGGAAGTACTACTTGGGCAAGCTTCTCGGGTGACAGTCTCTCTCCCACGTTCTGAGAATGGATACTCTGAGTCTTTGACAGTGAGAGCTCCCCGTGGGTGGTGACCAGCTCCTGTGCCTGGAGAGTGAGGAGCTGGAGGTTGGGGAGGGCTGGGCAAGTGCTGGCGTCCTCGCTCTTTCCTACTCTATTGCAAGGCCTGTAGTGAAAGGCACGTCCACGTTTTCCAAAAAGTAATCCACAGAGAGATGGTCAAAGAGAACTTCCATTTATTAAAATGCATTATTTTTATGATAAAGAGAGAAAGAAAAGTATAAGCCTGGTAGAATGCCATAGACACCTGACAGATGGCATGCCTAGCGTTGCTAAGGAGGGACAAACACGGAGTGTTGCGTGTGATTGGCTAGAGCAGGGAAATATATGGGTGTGTACAGGCACAGTCATAAATTCTACCAGTGCTTATGGAGCAGCCCGTGCGCGTGCACGTGCGCGTGCGCGTGCTGCTGTGGGGAGCTTCTCCTGTCTGTAATTTCGGTGGCCTACCTCATCTATCTCTAGTACATTCTGACACTGGGGAGGAAAGCAGATTTTCCTTTTCAGAAGCTAATTTGCCTGGTGAGGGGAAAGCTCCGTTTTAATTGATTGTATCTTTCAAGATCCAAGCGGTTTGTAATCTCGGCTCAGGTGTCAATGTTTCGCCTGCATCCGCCCTCAGCCTCTCACATGCAGAGGGGCAGACAGAGCGCTGCTGTCACAGCGTGGGACGAGAGGGGACAGCAGCTCAGGTCATCAGCTGCTTTTGATTTTTCCCTCACTTTTCCTATACTCTCTCTCAAATCCACTAACACGGGGCACATCCCAGTGATCACAGAAACTTCTGACTGAGACATCTTTCTCCTTTTTCTCTCCTACCCTCTTTAATATTCAGAGCCCCTCCCCCCTCCCCAAGTGCAGAATTCCCATGACACTTGGTGCCAGCGTCGCAGCCGGAGTGGGAAATGAGCACTCGCTGGACAGTCCGTGGTCCCTTTCGGGCCAGTGCCAGGTGGCCTCCATCACACTCCCAGGCCTGAATCTGGCAACAAGCCCCTGGGGCAGGAATGGCAACAGCGGGGCCTTTCTGCGGGGGCATGTGGAGACGTGAAGTAGGTGGGGGCAGCCCCTAACTGTGCAGCTCCTTGGGGGTCTGTCAGCTGTCCCTCGGGGCCAGGGCTCTGCCCCAGAGGACAGAGGAGGCAGGCACCCGGGAGCTGAGGGAGGCCCTGCACAGAGCCTTACAATGACCATATGACAAGGAAATGACCATGACTAACGTCGATGACGACACTGGGTACTGTACAGGAATGCTTCATGCTAACTTTCATTCGCACAACTCACTAGGCACACATCTGCTCCCCATCTTACAGATGGAGAAACCAAACTGCCTAGCTGAGGTGGCACTGCCAACATCTGGTGTGCCAGGCCCCTGCCCTTTGTCACTCGTGCCAGTGTGGACCTCCAGTGACCTATTTACGAATATCCTCTCTGCTCCTGGAAGAGTGGGCTGTGGACAAGGAGTCTGAGGCATGGCAAGGGGCATGCAAGATTGCAGCCACACAAAGGACATGGAGGGAGAGAGCCCTGTGGCCGCCATGGCCCAGGTGGGCGTGTCCCAGGTGCAGGAGTGTCTGTTTCCTTGTCAGCCCCGCCCAGCAGGGAGCCTGTTCTCTGGCTGCCAGAGGCAGTCGGAGGAGCCGGACTCTGGGGACACACAGCAGCGGGGGAGGGGCGGACGGGCCTCAGCCAGGAAGCCCTGGAGGACATGAGAGTGGGAGCGGCTGATGCAGCGGTTTTAATGCTTTCCCTGGTGGTGGCTCTGGGATGCTGGCTGTTCCAGGCCCTGTGGAGAATGAAGATGGGGTCCTGGCGGTCACTGCCAGCAGGAAGACATAATGCTGAGGAGGCGAGGGCAGGCTGGGCCAGCGCCCAGTCACTGGCATCTGCCCTCCGGCTCAGCCTTCATGCAGAGCTCAGCACAGGGGACAGCATTCTCCATTTAATCCGTAAATCGCCCGTGTGGTCTCAGGCGGCCTCGGCAACTTCGCGGCTGTGTCACTGGGCAGCCACCGTTCTGTCCTGCTCCCGCTTCATCCCTCTCCCATTCCCAGGCTCCATCGCTGACTTGTGCTGGAGAGAGGCACGGGCCTGCTGCCCCCCTACAGCCTCGTCACGTGAGTGTGGCCCGTCACCTGTCAGGACACATAAGCATGCGCCATGGCCCCAGCAGCACCGACAGCCTGAGGAAAGGGCCGGAGAGCCTTCCAGTTAGCAGCGGATGTGCAGCATGCGGCAGGTGGGGAGACGGCCCAGGCATACCAGCCAAACTTCCACAAGGGCTTGTGATTCTGAACCTCGCCTGTGTCTTCCTTGTGGAGGAAGGAGCTACGACAAGGACACAGGCCTGTGACAAGTCCATGCACCCTGTCCCCTGTCCCCCAAGAGCACAGCTTCTGGGAATTTTCTGCTATCCTGTCCCTGTCTCCTCTACCACACTACATATGCTTGCATACACACACACACAACACACACACACACACACACACACACACACACACACATGTATGTGTTCATAGTCACAGTGAATGTTCATGCTGTTGAGAAGTGAATCATTCCAATAACAACTTCCATTCTCCATAGCCAGACAAGCTAACCTGGAGGGGCGGGCTTGAGGTGGTGGTGGTGGACAAGGAAGAGCACACCGCCAGCACCCAGTGTGTCACTATAGTCGAGCAACAGCAGACTGAGGGTGAGCAGGGAGCAGCCACACTTGGTTGGAGAGACAGGGACTTGAACGGAGAAAACTGCTCCTTTTCTTTAACCTCTTCTCAATCCCCAGATGCCCCTGCCTTTAAATAAATGCCACTGTGGGGCCAGGTTCTTGGATCCCAAACATTTTTTTTTCATTGAACAACTATGTTGGGAGCTCTTGATAAGCACCTGGTGGTGTGCTAGGTGCAGGGAGAGAGCTCCCTGGAGGGTATAAGCAGGAGTGAGGAGACTTGCTCTGCGCTCTGAAGGATCCCTCACTCTGCACTGTGGAGGACAGATGAGCCAGGAAGGGAGAGGAAAGCCGGAAAACCTGCCACATGGGTTCCTCCCGAAGGGGCTGATGGCGGCCTCACCTAGTAGAGTAGTGTAGCAGAGGGAGAGTGTCCACGAAAGCCCAATCTCTACCAGCCAGGAAGCCACTGTTCATTAAGTATCTATTCTCCGTAAGACACTATGACAAATGCTGGGCTTAGAGTTATGAGCTATATTTCAGAGTGAGATAAAAAGAACACTTTAGTGATTGGTCATAGGGGCTATGGGAAAAGAAGAAGCCATGGATGAAGCCACTCTAGTCTCTGGTTTGAATAAATGGGTAAGTGGTGGGAGTGTCATGTGAAGAGGAGAAGGTTCAGGGGCAAAGCCACTGATTTCTATTTTTAGACATGTTGAGCTACAGTCACTTCTGGGGCCTCTAAGTAAAGATATCCAGTAGATATTTGACTCTGTGGGACTGGAACTCAGGAGAGAAACCTGCTCTGGGATTATGGAAAGAGTCTGGGTATAACTCTCAAGGAGTGCTAACATAGAAAGAATTAAAATAAAAAAAAGAAGTGTCCACAAGGCAGACTGGGAAGGAATGTCAGAATAATAAGAGGAAACCAGGAGAGATGCTGTCATGGAAGCCAAGGCAAGAACGTGTCACTGAGGGAGAACTGACTCTAGTGACATAAAAACTGACCAGTGGCCATTAGTATCCAGAGCAACGAGGTCATTAAATCTCAGAGAAAAACGCTCAGGAGAAAGGGTAGACCTGGACACCAGCACACTGTGGGTTGAGGAAGCGTTGGGGGTAAGAAATGAGTACAAGAGCCTGACCAGGTGGTGGTGCAGTGGATAGAGCATCGGACTGGGATGTGGAGGACCCAGGTTCGGGACTCTGAGGCTGCCAGCTTGAGCACGGGCTCATCTGGTTTGAGCAAGACTCACCAGCTTGAGCCCAAGGTCACTGGCTTGAGCAAGGGGTCACTCAGTCTGCTGTAACCCCCTGATCAAGGCACATATGAGAAAGCAATCAATGAACAACTAAGGAACTGCAACAAAGAATTAATGCTTCTCATCTCTCTCCCTTCCTGTCTGTCTGTCCCTATCTGTCCCTCTCTCTGACTCTCTCTGTCTCTGCCATAAAAAAAAAGGAAGGAAGGAAGGAAGGAAGGAAGGAAGGAAGGAAGGAAGGAAGGAAGGAAGGAAGGAAGGAAGGAAGGAAGGAAGGAAAGAAGGAAGGAAGGAAGGAAGAGAGAGAGAGAGAGAGAGAGAGAGAGAGAAAGAGAGAAAGAAAGAGAGAAAGAACAAGAATGCTGCGAACTCTTCCAAGAAGTTTGGCGTAAATGATGTGGAGGAGAAAATGGGGAGGGAGCTGCAGGGGAGTGCGGGATGAGGAGGGGCAGTGGTGTTGCTGTGCTACTTGTTTTTAAGAGGAAGAGACTTGACCATGTTTTAATTCCATGTGGAAGAAGGAGAGAGGGTAAAACGGGTAGGCAAGGTCCCTAGAAGGAGTAGGAAAGAGAATTCAGAGCTCAGATGGTGTGGATTTGCCTTATATGGTATTGGTACATTGATCTCATGTCACAGGAGGGAGGGTGGAGGCCTGAGCACAGACGAAGTCAGATTGATGATTTGGAGACAAGACATTGAGAAAACACCTATTTGTTGACTTCTGTTTTCTCTGGGAAGTAGGGAGAGATTATCTGCTGAGAATGGGAGCTAGGGAAGGCAGTGGTGACATTTAAGAAGGGTGGAGAGGTTTGTGCAAAATGGCAGGAGTATCTGGAGCCCAGAAGCACAGAGGCATTGGGGATGGGGTAGAGGGGCCAGCTGATGTTGTAGCTTTATGTCTAAAGGGTCTGATCTGAATGTTGGGCTAACATGCCCAGCAGTCCCAGCATCCCAGAATTAGGCACAGGGAAGACAAGTCTTGAAGGCATCTGGGGTTATGTTTTCTAGGAAGGTAAGCTATCAGGATAAGGAGGTAAGTGCCCTGGGTAAAGTGACAAACCCAATGTCTGAGCTGGAGGGGAATATGTAGATATGCAGGGGTCTGTGGGATAGGAAGAAAAGGGGTAAAACAGGGGCTTCAGTGATGCCCCAAAATGTTCTGTCTTAAAACTTATTCTGAGAAAGAGCCAAGTGAGACTGGGAACACTGGGAAATTATGAGCAGGAAATAAAGTATCTAAATTGTTTTTTTTCCAAAAGAAAAGAGTCATAGTATTGTCACATAAGAAAAACAAATAAATAAATGCTAGGTAGTGGTTCTTCCCATGAGGACTTCTTTAACTGGACTCCCAAATCTAGACTGAATAGATTAAATTGCACAGGGAAATGAAGATCTTTGCATCAGGAGAGCTTTGACTCTGCCTCTGGTTCATCAGTGCAATGATCGGATAGCATTATTATAGTGCTGTGCATTTGTCTCCGTCTAATCGATTGGTCTCTTGGGATCTACAGATTCATCTTATAGTGATTTTTTTTAAAAGCCATTTTATAGGAAGAATCAGTGGTGGGAGTGCATATAAAACTGTGTAAAGGCAATAAAGCATGGTAGTTAAGAGCGTGAATTTGGGGGCCAAATTCCTAACCTAGTGACTTATTGTCAGTTTGACTTTAAGAAAGTTACTTAATCTGTCAGAGCTTTCATCTATACAGTCGGGAGAATGAGAAGTACTCCATGGGACTGATATGAAGATTAAATGATAGAACTAAATGATGAAATTAAATTATATAATTTTAAAGACACTTAGCATCATGTCAAATGTAGTGTTCATACAATAAACGATGATCAACGATAATAGTATCTGTTAATACTACTTAAAGTGGAAGGAGAAGTTAGACTGCAGATAGATACCTCTCATTGCCCAGGAAGCCCGTCGTACGTGTCCTGTTCCAGCAGCTCTCACCTGTCCTCTGAGGAACCCTTAAACTCTGGAGCTCTCTGCACCTGATCTGCAAGTCATGGATTCCCATTTAGCCCCTATCAGGGAAAGTATTTCTCTTTCAGACGACAACTGACTGTATAAGTTCAAAAAGCACTGACAACTGACCTCACTAAACTGAAGTATGTCCTTGGCCTCTGCAGCCTGAGCCACCAGAATGGCCGATCTTAGCTATTACCCACTCCAGCCAGAGACTCGGGCTCACACAGATGTGTCGAGATCTTATGCCACTTGAAGGACCTTGTTATCAATTACTATAATTGTTATTCCTCACCACAGCCAGAACTGCCAAGGTTTAAAGTGGTTTCCATCCTCCAATCCATAAACTTGCCCTTGGCTTATTGAGTCAACCACACTAGTTTAGCAGACGTGATTTTAATTACTCCCCTGGAACTACAGGAAGAAGGAAGTGAGGAGAGTGAGTGCCTGTGATCAGTGTTTGACCAAAGGGCATGGCACTCTCCTGTCTTAGAGGCAAAGACATTAATGGTGGCAACACCTGCCACCATGCTCTCTCTCACCCACAGCATGGAGCTTCCACACTGGGGGACCAGTCTTACTGCAACCATAAAGCTCCTTTGCCTCAGTTTGACAAGTTACATGTTTATTTACTGCTTGGAAGGTATGAAAACCTAAGTTGATGCTATAAAATTATACGTCCTTCAGTCTGCAACAGTACCCCCTAACCCCTCCCCTAGTGTCATGGAAATGTCTTACACTCTCTCTCATGAAAAGAGACCGGGAAGGCCTTGTGCAGGCTCACTGCAGTCAGGCGGTGTGGCTGCCTGGCCCCGGTGCAGGGGACGCTGGGAGAGCATGCAGTGCTTGACGAGTAGTGCCTGCCAGGGCTCAGGAAGGAAGCCTGGACGTGGGAAGGGATGGCGGTCCCTAACTCAGATTACACATTTCTGAAGGCAGGGAATGTATCATTATAGTGCTCTGTGTAAATATACCTAATATATCTCATGAGTTATTGATGATGATGCTGAAGAATGCTTATGCAGAAGCACAATAATTTAACTAGTTAACAAAAATCTGATGATTGCCCTCTATCCTGTAAGCTTGCTGATCACCTTGTCAGAGATTAAGCAACTCAGTTTACAAAGACTTCACTCCTTACAGGAAGACTACTGAGACAGTCTAAACATTGTCATAAATATTAGACAACAAATTGTCAAAATAAATGAAGGGGAAAGTTTTGTGGTGTGGCAAATTCTGCTCCTCTGCTATTAAATCATGTTTATTTGCGTACTTACAATTCACTGGATGTCCCCAGCATCCAGCTTTGTGTCTGGCTCAGTTGGGCATACACAAGGGAGAGGGAGCAGCATTAGGACCAAATGAATGACAAACATTTCTTTTTCCCTGGTAACATTCATCTCACTGAAGTCGCATGTCCTTCAGCTGCTATACTGTGCATCTGTGCCTTCCCTCTGAGGGGTGTGTATATCATGACATGCTAACCTCATATTTCTGAGAATGCAGAAACTGGCCTCCCAGACAGCAATAAACATGCCAGAGATCAGTGCGGAGTCTTATGGAAGCTCAGCTTGGGGAGATGAATCACAGAATCTAAATTCTGCTCTGTCCCCATAAGCTATATAATCACAAGTGAAATAGAGTTCAGCAATTACTAGAGGCACAGCCAGGAGCATGTACCAGGGACACAGCCGGGTTGCAGGGAGTGCTAACACCTCACTGCTCATATTATCCCATTTTCCAGAAAATTCACCTGTCTCTGGAGTCTGTCCCTAAGCACGGGGAGCTAGTGGGGGGCACACATTAAGTATCTCTGGCCACCATTCATCATTACTCATTACCATTAAAACTTACATCTGTAGGGAGACCTACTGTTCCTGCAGGAGCAGCTAAAGGGGAAGCCCTGCCTCCCCCACTGAAGCATCGGCATAAGGAGACCCTGGGATGCTGGGCCAGGCGTAGTTCCTGTATGAACCTTCCTTTTCTTCTTACAGGTGTAAAAATTAGGTTAGACCAGGTGATCGCTAATGTCCTTTCCATCAACATTTCTATTCAAGACTTAAATTTCTATTTGGTAGAATTCCAACTAGCTTTCATCCCTAAGTTGGAATCTCCCATCCATGATCTGTATTAGTAAGTGTGCTTGTTTATTTTATTTTTAATGAGGAAGGAAGGCGTTTTTTACAATTAAATCTCACAGCTTGGCTTTCTACTGATCGGTTAAGTTTCATAATCTAATCACAGTCTCAGAATGTTTAGAAGTGTCTGTCTCTCCCATATGCCTGTTTTGCTCTTAATAAGATATGATCTTAGTGAGTGGTTCTCCAGGTGTGGTCCTGGGACCAGCAGGACCAACACCACTTAGGAACTTATCAGAAATGCAGATTCTGGTGCCCAGCCCCTCAAGGGTGACTTTATTTTTGTTACCCACTAAGAGTATGAACAGAATACAATGCATTAGTAGTGTGGAAGTACTGTCAAAGGTTGACTAAATTTTACATGTAATTAGATTTTTATTCATTCATTCATTCATTCAATAAATATTTATCATCCATATGTGACAGACACAGTTCTAGGTCTGGAGAATGACACATGAAGAAGACAGATGAGATTCTCACTGTCATGGAGCCAAATTCTTTATTGGATCCTTTGTGAAACATTTTGATATTTGCAAACAGTGATACGATCCATTTTAAGATTAGGGTCAGAGCTTTCAAAAGACTAGAAACATATGAAATGCTTTTACTTACGAAGACCAAGACCGGGTTATATCAGATATAGATATGAGTTGACTACAATGTCACTAAACCAATATGAGCCACCAGGACCAAATATAGGAAGAGATTTGATACTTGTCAGGTGAAGCCTTGCCTTGATGGGGTGAGAGTCTTGGATGGATAGGACTCTAGGTCTCATCCAGCTTATAATAGTAAAGTTCCACCCTCTCTGCCTAAGTCAACTATGCTGGCTCATCTTGCACAGAACTGTCCATAACAAGAAGGAAAGGCAGGCATAGAACTCCTGAGCTCTCTTCTAGAATCGCAATTGGCCAAATCTGTACCATCTGAGATTAGGGACCAATGAGAACAGACAAATGTTCATCAGGGGAGGTACTCCAGTACCAGTTGTTACAATTGGGATTCTAATCCTTAGCCACTATCCTTGACAGTGGCTGCTTTTTCTTTCCTTTTAAATCTAGAGATAAAATTCAATTTTATAAATTTTATAAAAAGAAATGAAAAATATCCTGGGGGGAATAAACATAGCTCTAGAGAGATTTTGGACTTCAGAAACCTTCAAAAATATTTTAATAATTTAAGTGTAACGGAATCAGAAACATACTGATGAAATTCCTCTTGATATCCACATGGCGCACACAGATTGGGGGAGAGTCTAGCAACGCAACACAATCTGCTGTTGTTTATCAGACCCAAGCCATTTGAGACACCTGGTGAACTCCTATTGTTTAGTCATGTCTTTTCATAACAGTCTCTTCTCCCTGAAGCAGAAGGGGAAGGAAAGGCCTAATTAAGGAACATTGATTTTTAAGGTCAGAGTCTTAGGGGGGCGTCAAGTTATCACATGCGGAGTTGTTTGTGATATTTACACTGACCCACAGATGTGCTGTGAATACACAAAATTAAAATCTTAATTGTCTAATCTGTGCGACTTTTGAACATACACTTGACAAGACTTGTTGCATGTTAAGTTCGAAAACAGTAGATTTCCAAGCTG
This sequence comes from Saccopteryx leptura, assembly GCF_036850995.1. Lineage (NCBI taxonomy): Eukaryota > Metazoa > Chordata > Mammalia > Chiroptera > Emballonuridae > Saccopteryx > Saccopteryx leptura. The sequence goes on along the minus strand of NC_089504.1, from coordinate 369,651,585 downwards.
TCATAATATTGAGGTCTCATGCGTATTGCTTGCTCTGCATAATTAATTGTAAAGTGATAATTTGTACACTAAGATATTTTTGTTCAAACATGAAAGTGCCAGTCTCAGGCTCTTTGCCTCTGGCGGGCAGAAGCAGTGCACAGGGTGTTTGTGACGGAGACATTGGCAATGCCTGCCTGTCACGGAGGCGGGCGGACATGGTCACGGAGAATCTGCAGCAGCTCCGGCCACCGCCGGAACCTGTGGTTAACCCTGTCCACTTCCCAAGTCTTATCTATTCTTGAAGTTTATCTCAACTAGTGTGGTCCCTCCCCCTGTATGTGGTGGCCTCGTAGTCTGTGGACACAGGTGTTCCTGGATTCAGTACTCTAAAATTCTCTCTGACACTTACTGTGTTGGTAAGCTCTTGGGAAACAGAAACTATGCTTCATAATCCCGTGTCTCCCAAATCACGCTGTAGAGTCCTAAAAGTATAGCTGTGCTTGATTCATACTAGGATTAGTTTAGCTGCTGGGACAAACAGCTCCAGAATCTCAGAGACCTGCCACAAGAAAGATTCATGCTCATTCCTGTCACCAGTGGGTTGTGGGTCATCTGTGGCTGTGCTCCACCCAACTTTTCACTTAAGGGCCCTGGTTGAAGCAGTAGTGCCCACCTGGGACATTCCTTTCTCATGACAGAGGCAGAAATTGGCCAAACCACATCAGACCATGCATTCAAGGTGTCTGTTCACATGTGTCTTGAACCAGGTCCGTTCATACTCCATTAGCCAAAGCAAGGACCAGTGCCAGCCTGACAAGCCGCGGGGAAGAAGACTGCCTACGGTAGTGCCTATAGGTCACATGGCAACAGTGCGGGCGGCAAGTGAAGCCTCTCCCAGTCCCACCACCTGGTGCTCTCTAGGTGAGAGGATGAGCTGTCCTTCATGAGCATGTGGTAATGAGCTGCCTCAGCGAGCCAGCCCTGAAGCCTGTCTGTGGGGATCCAGCACAGAGCCCCTCGTCTGCTCTGCGAGCTGCGTGGTCACTGTGCACTCTCTCTGCCGGGCCACTTCCAGCGTCGCTTCGTCCACACTCAGGTGCTTCCCAAGCAGGCTTGAGAGGAGGTACCCTTTCTTACAGAAAGCGTTCTTTGGACTTCAAACAGCAGAAATGACAGCCACTGACTAAAGCCATAACAAATTTTGTTGATTCAGGGTTAGGCACTACTGAATGAAGCCACAGGCCTATTTCTCTCCCTTTGTCTTAGACCCGTCTTACTCCGCGCTTGCCTCCCCCCCCTCCCCCGTTATCCTCCTCTGTGGCTGTAAGACCACTCCCCACAGCAACAAGGCTTCTGCGCTCACTTCCCTGTGAGAGAATACCATGTTTCTTTCTGTCCCTCCGAGAAAGATAGGTTCCCAAGTACCCTTCAGCCTCCTCTCTGCATCTCACCGGTGTAAGTAGGGTCACTAGCCCAGTTCTGAACTGATGACTGACAGGCAGATGGCCCTAAATCAGTAAGGTTCGTCCAGGGAGCTGGTCACTTTCCTAAATAGCACTGTTGCTTTTCAGTGGAAACAGAATGGATGTGAGGGAGTGAACTGCATTTCCCAACCACATTTGGGAAGTCCAGTATCACCTGCAGTCAACGTTGATCCCAGATACCTATTGGAAAAAGAATATCGAAAGATAGGAGAGATGAGCACAGCCTTCTGAGCCCCTGCTCCAGGAGTTGGAGAATAGCAGCTTCTAATCTCTGGGTGATTGAGCCAGGGGTGCATTCTAAATTCCACCTGCCTACCAGGCAACTCCTGTTAACTCTATCTGCTTAGCTGAGAGCCTCTTCAAGGGAGCTGACATTTCCCTAAGGTGATGCCTCTCGTGCTTGCTTTGACTGATTGGTGCGCCCCAGATGTAAGGACTCGGTACTCTCCCAGGGCAGTATCACGATAAAACAGTATTGGTAGCTGAGACAATGAATGCAGTTCATCACTAGGTTCCATTATCATATCAAGTCTCTCTTGGCTACACTTCACCTGCCATGCTGGTGGGAGCAAAGAGAGGGAGGCTGGTAATTAGGATGATACAGCAGGAGGCTTTGCGGTGCCTCAAATTTGAAACAAAGGCCCTGGAAACCTAATGACTGGCAGAGGCAGGAGCCCCATAACTACACAGCATGGACTCATGGAGGAAGGCGAAATTCTTCTCCCTTCTCTGTTCATCAGGATCTATTCCAAACTAATAGATGGGATAAGTTATTTCTCTCACACGGCTCATGGTGGGCCGCGTGTGTTTGTGTGTGTGTGTGGTGTCGGCTTGGATGGTGCCAGCTAAATGCTGGGATCTGTACCCAGACTCGCTGGAGGAGTGTGGGTGGAAAGGGCTGATTAGTGTGGGGAGATATAAAGACATGGCCCAGAGAGCTGGAGAGGCAGGAGATGGGAGGGGGAAATGAGCCCACGCACATGTGGGCAGCACCCTTAGGTCCACAGGGCCACTGTGGGCCAGCTGAGCGTGCTTCCTGGAGACAGATTTGAGCACATCTTCAGGGACAGTGATTATGCTGCTGACTACTTGTACTGCTGTCCCACTGTGTCTTTCTGAATGGAGACTTGGTCTCCAGACTGACCTTCCGGAAGCCTGACTCACTTCATCCAGGTTTCCTGGCTTAGCCAAACTCTTATCAGGGGCCTGGACAATGATTTGGATTTCTGCGTAGGTGCCTGTGGCTGTAGCCAGTGCCCAGGGCTTCTTTCTCAGTCTTTATAAGTTCTTTTTTTTTTTTTTTGCATTTTTCCGAAGCTGGAACAGGAGGCAGTCAGACAGACTCCCGCATGCGCCCAACAGGGATCCACCCAGCATGCCCACCAGGGGGCGATGCTCTGCCCATCTGAGGCGTTGCTCTGTTGCATCCAGAGCCACTCTAGGGCCTGAGGCAGAGGCCACAAAGCCATCCTCAGTGCCCAGGCCATCTTTGCTCCAATGGAGCCTCTGCTGCGGGAGGGGAATAGAGAGACAGAGAGGAAGGAGAGGGGGAGGGGTGGAGAAGCAGATGGGTGCTTCTCCTGTGTGCCCTGGCTGGGAATAGAACCTGGGACTCCTGCACACCAGCCGATGCTCTACCACTGAGCTCACCGGCCAGGGCAGTCTCTATAAGTTCTTACCCAAACATCCCACCATGCACTGGGAGCCAGAAAAGGGAATTCCTTTGTAATAGTCCCCTGTCCCCACCCCACATCCTACCCCTACCACTTCCTGGGGGGATGAAGAGGGGCAAACGGAAATCCCTTCTCAGGCCCCCAGTGCCCAGAAGGCCACGGAGCTATTTTAATGGCTGGACAGCTGTAATACTACAGTGCCACACTCTGTCTCTGCAACAGTGCTCAGACTGGGCCAGACTTCACGAGCAGATGTGTTGGCTGCTTCCCTCTGTCTGCAAAATTTCCATTAAGTTTTTTTTTTTTAATTAGGCAAATGTCAGTGTTTTATTCGAGGTGAGAAACTGTTTTCTCAGTTTGACAACAATGCCATTTTCAAAGAAGAATCTCCGCATGGTTGACTACCTTTTTGCTGGCTGCCTCTTCCCTTTCGTGGCTCCCACTCAGAAGGGTGGAGCTGGAGATATGCAGCCATTATTGTTGTCACCAGCAGCACCCTCTGCCTCTGTTCTTCTCAGAACTGCATGTTCCTTGTCCCCTGGCTCCCATCCCCTTTTGCCCTCCTCTTGACCATGGTGATTCTTTCCCCTACAGAGGATAAGATACGGGAAGAGTCACTGAGGCCCGGGACAATTGCAGAGGGGTCTTATAAAGCCCACTTCCTTCTGCCTGTCAATTGGAACATGCATCTTTCTGTCTTGCTCACTGCTAAGCTCAAGAGTCTGGTTCAGAGTCACTGCTGGACTCCTGCTGTTGACATAATCTGAGAGTGAGGATGCTTCCTCAGATGTGCTCCTCTACCAGCTGAGTGGGGCCTGGAATATTCACAATGTCCTGCATCCCATCAGAATAAACACATTGTTTCCTGGGAAGAGGACATGTGATGGCTGATGTGTTCATAGAGATCGGTTCTTGGAGGTTTGGGCCTTCACTCAGCTGCCTGTTAGCCATGTGATTTTGAGTCTTAGAGAGGCTGAGAAACTTGCCAATTTCCTCATCCATAAAACAGGGATACTGTTATTTACCACATGAGATTGTTACAAGAATGGAATGGGTTTTAATTTATGAAGATCCCTCAAAATGGCATCTGGGCCTTTATAAGCTCTTAGTAAATAACAGTAAGATTTATTATTAAAACTATCCTATGACTCACAAGTCTGACCACAGTCCTTCTCAAATCCTTTCTATGTCCCTTGGTACCATATAGACAACTACACAGTCCTAATCAAGGATTTAAAAACCCTTTATAGGCCTGACCCGTGGTGGCGCAGTGGATAAAGTGTCGACCTGGAATGCTGAGGTCGCCAGCTCGAAACCCTGGGCTTGCCTGGTCAAGGCACATATGGGAGTTGATGCTTCCAGCTCCTCCCCCCTTCTCTCTCTCCTCTCTCTTTCTCTCTCTCTCTCTCTCTCTCTCTCTCTGTCTCTCTCTTGCCCTCTCTCCTCTCTAAAATTAATAAATAAAAATTTTTTTTAAAAACTCTTTATACTTTCTAGCCACCAACTCCAGCAGGCGTTAAGGTTCCCCTGTTGATACCTTCTGTATGGACAAAGTACTCCTCGCTTGGCCCCTTTGTGCGTGCGTGTGTGTGCGCGTGTGCGTGTGTGCGTGTGTTTTAATGGGAGCTCTTATACCAGGGGCTGTGTTTCTGTCACACAGGTGCCTCCTTTCCCTTCTTGAGCTCACAAGTCCGCCTCCTCCAGGAAGATCCGAGATCGGTCTTTGCGAAGCCTGGCTGCTTCTGGGAGTAGAAGGTTGTACCACGTGTCAGCTCCGGGGGCATCAAAACTCTGTAAAAAAGAGATACCTGGTGATAGACTCAAGACAAGTTAGGTTTGTTGCTTTGAGTTCAGATAGACAATTTAGGGTGATTTTAATGACTCTGAAATGTTTTATTTTTTACAACCCCTGGAACGGCTGCTCTGCAACCTTAGCAAATTGCCGACTTTCCATTCCTCACTCCCTGTCATCTTCAGTTAATACAGGGTCCTTTAGGAGCTGAGAAACTTATTATTGCAATAAAAAAATATATCCTATCCATATCACAGACCATATATCTGAACCTTGCATAACACGCTCCCAGGGATTAATCCATATTTTAGCCAAGTGTTTTATAATGGCTATTGCTTCGGCCCGTGCACAACCATTTCCATGCGTGCTGAGACAAAATAGCCAAAGGTCATCTCTGAGGTCAGATGCGGCCTCTTCTCGGTTTACGGAGAACAAAGAGCATTTCCCTCTCCCCTGGCAGGCTTCCCAGGAGACTCCTCGCCTACTGAGAGAGTGGAAGACACCACAGAGACGGGTGCCCGCGTGACCCCAGTCGGGTCAGCCCTTTCTCAGTTGTAAATGCCCTAGAGAGTGTACGTGCGGAGGCATGCACACCTGCACGTGGAACCCTGTCTCCTCATCAGAGCCACACCTGTGAGTGGTGCTTAGCAGGTGCTGAAGGAACGGGACTTCCCTCACTCCACAGACACCCGGGGTGCGCTGCACACTTCGCTGGGCCTTTTCCACAGCTGTGAAAAGACTTTCATGACCCCAGGAGTCTTGCTCTCTTGCTTGAGGAAGTAAGAGAAGGAAGTGTCTATCACCAGGTATCTCTTTTTTACAGTGTCTTGGAAGTAAGAGTGTCGACCTGGAATGCTGGTCTTACTTCTCTTGCTTGAGGAAGTAAGAGAAGGAAGAGTCTACCACCAGGTATCTCTTTTTTACAGAGTCTTGCTCTCTTGCTTGAGGTGAGAAGCTCACACTCAACCGCATGGCCGCACGTTTATGATGTAAAAAGCCCTACTAGATTAGGACCTGGGTTTTAGTTCTTATCTCCCATTCACTCCTCCCCTCCAACACCACCCCTTCCCTAATTCCGGATTGCTAATGTCTACTCAGTCACATGTCTCAGCATTCATGTCATTTCTCTAACGATGCTCCCCATTTCCCCTCAGCCCCTTGAGAATACAGATTAGGACTCCCATCCTTCAGGGTCACGGGACTCTATAAGTTCATAGCACTCATCTAGCTTATAATTATATAATTACATGACTCTTTGTTCAACATTCATCTTCCTCTTTAGATTACAGGTTCCATGAAAACAGGAACCTTGTAACTATTTGATCTTGTAGAATTCCCAGTTTCTGATAAGTAGGAGCCACTTAAATATTTATGGATGGACTGGATGAATGAACTAATGAGGGAATGAGTTATTCTGAGAAAACTACTTATCTCTGTGACTTTGTTTTTTGGGGTTTGTTTGTTTTTTTTGATAATATACTGCTCACAAAAATTGGGGGATATTTCAAAATCAATCTGAAGTAATAACATATTTCCTCATTTTTGTGAGCAGTGTAGTAATATAGCCAGTGCTATCATAATGCTTACCTTATGCCATGCTTGTTCTAAGTGTTTTATATAATAAGTAGAATTATCTTCATAACAACCCTATAAGAGGGTCACAATTCTTTTCCCCATACCACATTTGAGAAAACTGAAGCATGGAGGTTAAGTGACTTGGCCAAGCTCACACAACTATTAAGTAAACAACCCAGCTTTGAACCCAGACAGCCTGACCCCAGAGCCTCTGCATTAATTGGACAAAATGGTCACAAACATCTTTTTAACTCTGGATGTATATACCTTGGAATGCCCACCTAGATTCATTTATTTAACAAATGTTTATCAAATATCTATTAGGTATCTGGGAACTGGAGCCACAACAGAAAACCAAAGACCCCCGCCCTCATGGAGCCTACAGTTCTGATGGGAAGAGTCAGGATAATTCACAAAACAAACGTCAGGTTTGGTTTCTTAGGTCAGCGTCTTGATTATAGAGTCATGATCTTCATACAACACATCAGGGTGATTAATGCTTTTGCGGACCACAGTTGAAAAACACCATATTAGAAAATAAGTGTATGGAGGATAATAAGGTAAGGAAGAGGTTTAGGTGGGAGTATTATTTCATATAAAGTGGCCAAGAAAGGTTTCTGTTGAAAAGGTGACATGAGTAAAGATCTATAGACAATGAGGGAGCCAGGCAGATGCCTGAGAGGAGAGCTTCCCAGGCAGGGAGCAAGCAAGTGCAGAGCAAAGGGAGTGGACATGAAGGAGAAATGACTGGAGCAGAGTGTGCGGGAGTGGGGGAGGGGAGAGGGAAGGGCAGCAGCCAGGTCCTGCTGTCTCCGAGCTCATCTTTGTCACATTATTCTAATTTCTGTTCACATGTTTGGTTCATGGTCCCTTAGACTAAGGCGGAGGCACATTCGTCGTTGTGGCCCCAGAGGTTAGCTCTGAGCCTGGCCACAGCTGGTGCTCAGAGCGCTTTTTAAACAAATGCTAGAAGTGATACAAGAGCACCAATTCTATACTTTTTAAAATATTTTGTTGCCAAAATTTTCTTCTGCTTTTCAACCTACCTTTCCAGAGAAAGGTTTCTTGCCTGCCAGGCATCCACAAGATGGTTTTTTCTTATATTTCACAGTTCTGTGAAGCCATTGGAAATGACATTCCATTTCAGTTTCCTCTCAATTGCAGCCATCATAGTGTCAAAGAAATTATGATAGTCTTTGGTGAAAATAATCATAACTGTATCAGACACAGACAAGGATTTGATACAGTGTAGAGCCCACCCTCTCGGGAGGTGGCACAAGGGTCAGGGCATCTTTAGGGCAGAACTGGGAGGTGCAGGGAGCTCAGCCTCACTCATGTGTCCCATCAGCAGAGGCTCTGGGGAAAGAGTTCAAGGGCCATTTCCAACTGGCAAAGGGGTAGCTTCCCATTCTGACCAAGTCTCTACTTGAAATTCAAGTACTCCGACAGCGACAGTAAGAGTGACAGCACTTCCTGATCGAAGCAGGGACCGTGTGCCCGGTCCCCCGTGGAGTGACTTGACATGCATCCGTCCTTCGGAAAAATAAGAAAACTAAGGATTCCTTCATAGGTCTGCTTTCGTCTTCTCTTTGGATGCCTGAACCATGAACTGTTCTTCATGCTTTTCTTCTGTGGTATAGAATAACTCAGAAGCAGGAAATCAGGGTTTAGTCGGACCATCTGACTTCTCTCCATGGGATATCAGAAATGGGGGTCAGGTCATGACATCCCAGAAGAAAGCCATAGGCAGCCTCATTCTTGGGGCTACATAGGAAAGTTTTGGGGTCTGAAAGAATTGTAAACTTTCAGGATCTAATTTGTTTTATAATGTGTGCAATTCACATCTTCTGTTTTTAATACTATATACCTAGTTATTAGTGAGCATAATGTTTTCATAGATGCTGAAAACAGTGAGAGGAAATAAAGTCGGACACAAAAACACTGCTTCTTATAGAGGCAGAACCCCCAGCCACTTCTCTGTGGGAAGGAGACTCACATTATTGGTCAGGGGCCGCAGGGAAGTCATTTTCTGATCCTTGCCATCTGGGGCCATCTGTAGCTTGTCTCCTCAGGAGTAGTCTTGCTGTTAATACTTACATTTTCTGAGCCTTGGTTTCCCTCTATTGATAAAAGACTAAGGATCTGGTTCTTTTTCCATGCCTCTCTACCTTCTAATGTTTCTCTTTAACAAAATCAGCACAACTCACAAGAGCACTTCTGCAGCCATGCCAGGCAGGAGAACTTTGATGTCAGAGATCAGGAGCCCCATCTTTGAACCTCCTGCCTCTCAGGTGATCAGCAGGTGGAACAAGGGCTGGTCAAACATCTTCAAAGGAAATGGAGAGCATGGGAGGAGAGCCTAGGGTCTGTGATGAGCATGTTTGGGGAGCAGCCGAGGGGCTGCTGTGTGGTCAGAGCCTGGGCTTGGCATGCCTCCCAGCCTTGAAGTCTCCTGGCGTGTTGTCCTGCAATACATCTGGCCTAGCAGATAAAATGGTTTTGACCTCAAGACCTCAACTAACGAATTGTGGACTAACCTTAAATGGCATCGCTGTGCCTGTCACCCTGCTTTGTCTCTGCTGTGCCTCCCTACTTCACTGCACCAAGAATCTGCACTATTGGGTGTGGACAAGGGAACCCTGGAGTCCTTTGGGGTGTCCCACCCCCACGGCAGCTGCACCCCAGGGCACTCTTCTCAGCCACCCAGCCTGGACGGACAGCAGCAGATGGGGCTCCACCGTCAGGCTGTGGAGGCGGACGATGACCATTGCACAAGGGTTCACAGCCAAACAGATTAGACTAGGGTGCGATGTCTTTCAGCTCCCAAGTCACCTGCCCATCCAACACGATGACACCTACAATGTGCATGTGGGTCTTCAGTGCAACAGGTCCTATAAGGCCTGCAAAGAAAGACCCGCTTCCTCCATGCCCTCTGACCCCTGAGCAACGATCAGCAGATGCCGCACATTCCTCCTGGGCACACAGTCCCGATGAGAAAGTATGAGGGAAGTGCCTACCTGCTGGGTGCCCTCAGCCAAGTTGACGAATTTTAATTATTTGGGGCTGCTTATTTCATGAGACCATTTTGAAAATGAGAAAAGAAGGAGGAGGTTGAAAGTTAGAGGTTTTCTTTTTTTTTTTTAATTTCCTTTTCAATTTACACTGACATACATTATTATATCAGTTTCAATTCAGGTGCACAACATCATGATTAGACATTATATAACTTACAAAGTGATCAGCCTGATATAGTCAAGGACCCATCTGACACCATACATAGTTATTACAATATTACTGACTATATTCCCTATGCTGTAATTTACATCCCCGTAACTGTTTCTATAACTGACGAATTGTACCTCTTAATCCCTTCTCCTTTTATACCCTGTCCCCTTACCCCCTCCCATCTGGCAACTATCAGTTTTTCCTCCGTAGAGGTTTTCCAGTAATCTCACAGGAAGCCTGTATATCCGGTGCAGCCCCTCAGCTAGCACGCCTATATGAGCATCTTCTTCCCTCAGAAACATTTCCCCTCCTCCCACACCCATGCATGGCAGTTTACTGGGAGTAAGCCGAGTGCCTGCTTCCAGGAGGGAACTCTCCGAAACAAACTTAGTTCCCTCTCCACAGGCCGAGTGGTGTGGCATCCGAGCCTCCATTGATGACACAAAGTTGTCCTCGCAGCACTGCACAGACGCCGAGCATAATACTGCCCTTCTTGCCAAACCAGAGAACGACCCAGACTCCCCGGGTCGCCTTCCTGTCTGAAGCATGGCCACAAACACCCATCTGAGGATGGTTTTTCTGTTACCTGCTAGTTCTGCATCATCATCACTATCATCCTCTATAGTCAGTTATTTATTTATATTTAACTGTACTTGGAGCTGTCCTAGATACCTTCAAAGAACATTTTCACAGTTTCTGTTCTCTGGGGTCTTCATGACTCAGAGGAATAGCATTGATGCTTACAGACACAAAGAGAATGTTACAAATATTGAGTGATCATGGAATGAAAATAGATAAGGCAAGATTAAATATGAATATGGTACGTACCTCCTCCCTTGACCCCTTTTCCCCAAGCTACAGAGGCGCCATGCAGTAGCAGGAAGCAGATTTTCTGGGTCTAAGTAAGAACAGTCTCGTAAAAACAGATGATTTCTTTTCCTGCTGCCAAAAACATATATTTAAAGTATCAGTAGAAAGCCATCAGCAGCTGAGCTAGGAAGTGTTGCTAGGGTGTTTTTAAGGAAATGTATTAGAAATGACCTCTCAGACATGAAAGGTTTTGTGACCAAGAGTTGGCTATGTGTACACTGCTTCAGATCGAGGGCTTTTTATCAGCATCAGCTGTACCCCCAACGAGTCATCAGTCTGATTGGAGTCAGAGATGCCGTATCAAAGCACAATTTACCCACCAACAGCAAAACAGCCAGTAATCGCCAGTGTGGGGGCCTTTGGCCATAAAAATGCAGATGTTTACCTTGAATGTTGACTTAAATCACCTAGATTTTGTGCCCGATGAAGCTTGAAATGTATCATCTGCAGTACAGAGTCCAAATGATAACAATAGTCCTGAAAGCTTTGCCGTTTTAGTAAAAAGGAGGTTGCAAAGGGGGTGGTCCTCTTAAAGCCAGCAATTTGTTCAATACCATCTCTATAAAATTGTAACATTTTAAAGTTACCAAGGACCTTACACTCCAGCCTCCTCCAAATGCAGAAGTCTTCCCTGGAGCTGGAGAATTGCCTCCAGCCTGGGTATGACATGTGCTACTGCCCCAGCCAGCTGTTACCGGGCCACCGGGGCGTCCTGTTCCCGGGTTAACTAAAGGACTGCATTCATTGGTGGGCCCCTGAAACTCCTACGGGCCTATCAAGCCAGGTACCCACTCACCCAGTCTCCTAGAGGGGGTGACAGTAGGTCTTGTGATATATTGAATTTTCTTTGATTTAGTACCGTCTTCTTTTTTTTCTGGCCAGCAGCATTCATTGTTATGCTGACCTATTAAGGTGATTACAGAAAGTGTTGGTGGCCCAACAGATCTCCATTTTCTCATCGCAGACCTCCTGCAATGGCACCTCCTGAGCATGCCGTAAATCCAAACCACAGCGTGGCTGCAGGAGCTCAGCAGAGAGGCCGCCGCTGTGGGGGTTTTTTCACTTGGACCGGGGTTATGAGTCGAAATAAACTCAGCAGTCAAGGCCAGAAATGTGGTAATGGGGGGGGACACTGAGAAAAGGGCTAGAGAAAGAGAAGCAAGCTAGAAAAATGCTCAACTCTCCCTGCTTTGCTGAGTTTTCAAATTCATTAGCAACTTCAATTACTCAATTCCTCAATTTTGGTCTCTAATTAAACACTGCCACAGACACTGGGTCTGTGGAGGGTGGAATTAAAGTGGCCTCTTCTTAGTAATTGCGCAATTATGATCCCTGTGTTGTTAACCCAGGAAAAATGGTGGGGAAAGTTTAAAAAAAAAGAAAGAAAGAAAGAAAGGGAGGGAGGGAGGGAGGGAGGGAGGGAGAGAGAGAGGGAGGGAGGGAGGGAAAGAGAAAGAGAAAGAGAGAGAGAAAGAAAGAAACATGTGACTACACTTCAGACTAAATGATAATCACAGAAGGATGTTATTTTCCCTCTAAATGTAGCAAAGATGACTACAAGCCTTCCAGTATTTTTCTATAACAACTTCTTAAATCAAAAGCATATTTGCCATTAAAAGGGTGCTTTACCATAACTTCTCTTTTTGGAATAACTAGACAAGCAAGAAAACAATAGGCCGAGGTACAGTGTGCTGCTGGGTGAATGACGACACTAATTTTTGCTTTTTTACAAGGTCAGAGAATCCTGGGCTCCCTTTTTAAAGGAATATTATTCAGATGAAGTAATGAAATAAGTATAGGCAGAGACATTGAATGGCAGCATTTTGGTGACCAGACTTCTGCTTATTTAGGGGGAAGCCTCCCCATGCAGGAAAGAAACATGCTCACATCTGCAGAAGTTAAATGTGGTGCAGACACAGGGAGGAGAATGGAACCAGCACTGCATCTTTCCCCGACAATAGCCGTGTAAGAACCCGAGGGTTTTATACAAAGTGTAAGAAGGAGTGAGTCCTAGAGCTTGCCCAGTGACCTGTTCCCTTCCCAGCGCAATATATTGTTGTTGGCGGTCTTCTCATTCACCAAAGGGGGGGGGGGGGGGGGGGCTCTTGCGGAAAAGGATGCACCTGCCATAGGAATGAGCACCATGTTTGACACATAACAAGTAGCCAACACATGTTTGTCTAAAAAAAATTGTTGCTGTCGGGTGGGATAAGTATGAATATATCTTACAATTCCCTACTGTAAAGCCTTAAACTAATTTCATAATTAATATACACTTTAAAGTCATGAACAAATATATATTATATAAATACAAATGTATTGTGTCCATACCCATATTTCAAATAGTCAAATTAATTCAAGCAAAGAATCAAACTAAGAGTGAGCTGGAAATTTTTGTTGTTGTTGTTTTTATTGATTTAAATTTATTGTGTTTACATAGATTCAAGTCTCCCACCGAATACATCCCTCCACTCCCGTGTTCCCATCAACATCCCCCTTGCCCTCCTCCCCCCAATGCCCGCCCCCTTCCCTCCAGGTTTTTTTAAAAGCTTTATTTATTCATTTTTAGAGAAGAGAGAGATTGTAAGAGAGAGAGAGAGAGAGAGAGAGAAGGGGAGGAGCAGGAAGCATCGACTCCCATATGTACATTGACCCGGAAAGCCCAGGGTTTTGAACCAGCGACCTCAGTGTTCCAGGTCGACACTTTATGCACTGCGCCACCACAGGCCAGTGAGCTGGAAATTTTAAACAATGGAAAGGACCTCTTCCACTATAGTGAAGGCAGAAAAGTATGCTCCATCTGGCCAGAAACTGGGTCTCTGTGTCTGGTCTCTAGACCTCTCCACACAACGTTTCCTTGCCCGTGTCCACCACAGCATCTTTAGATGGCTAGTGGTTGGCCAAGTGTCCCCAGACCCCTGTGTATGGTCCATGATTACAGTGCCACAGGAGCAAGACTCTGGGTGTTTCGATAGAAAAGTGACACCCAGGAGCCAGAGTGTGCTTTGCAAAACTTCGTGTACTGGACACTGGGTGACATTCATTGTCCTGTGGAAGGGGAGGATGGAGCCACATAGGCTCTGCTCCCCCTCTCTTGAGATGTCTCACACTTCAGTGGAGGTGTCCGTGAAACCACCTGCCAGCCGGCTGGGGTCACTTTAGCTGTGAACTCTAGGATGGCATCAGTGCCAGGCAAAGTTTTTGGTTGCTTCTTTGCTTCCTTCTTTGGGAGGACAACCAGCTATTACAGGAATGGTACTAAAAACCATTAAGATGACATATTGTGTTAAGATTGTCAAATAAGCCCTGGCCGGTTGGCTCAGCGGTAGAGCGTCGGCCTAGCGTGCGGAGGACCGGGGTTCGATTCCCGGCCAGGGCACATAGGAGAAGCGCCCATTTGCTTCTCCACACCTCCGACGCGCCTTCCTCTCTGTCTCTCTCTTCCCCTCCCGCAGCCAAGGCTCCATTGGAGCAAAGATGGCCCGGGCGCTGGGGATGGCTCTGTGGCCTCTGCCTCAGGCGCTAGAGTGGCTCTGGTCACAACATGGCGACGCCCAGGATGGGCAGAGCATCGCCCCCTGGTGGGCAAAGCATCACCCCCTGGTGGGCAGAGCGTCGCCCCTGGTGGGCGTGCCGGGTGGATCCCGGTCGGGCGCATGCGGGAGTCTGTCTGACTGTCTCTCCCTGTTTCCAGCTTCAGAAAAATGCAAAAAAAAAAAAAAAAAAAAAAAGAAAAAAAAGATTGTCAAATAAGATAAGGCTTTTTCAACTTCTCCCCTTAAGAAAATTAGTCGTGTACGAAGGGGAGATGAATTAGAATTATAGATCCATATGTGGTGCTAGTCCTCCATTTGTCAGCACCACATAGGACAACGTTAGACACTCAAGTTGTAACCTAAATAGGGCCACGATTCAGATGATTGGATGGAATATTAAGGGTTTTTAACTCAATTAAGAGGTCCCCCACATGGTCATGATTGTCCCAAGCCGTCACCCATTCTTTCTGCAGTCAGTATCCTGTTCCATTGCTAAGTGAGTGGTCCCTGGGCCCCTCTGACACTTGCCTGGCCTTCCTGAGAGAAGGGAGCTGAGTTCGCTGAGACTGCAGATTTGCCAGACCAGCAACTAGCTGGCTCCTCGCTGAGAAGCGCCTGCTCCCCAAGGGAAAGGAGACGACTTCTTGCTGCAAGGGTGAGGATGGCTCCTTTGTCAGCAATTTCCACAGAAAGGAAAAGTGATGAAAGGTGAATGCTGAAGAGACTCTAACTTAAAGATGGCACTGTGCACTAGTTTGAGCCAACATCCTGGAGCCTGGCTCTTGGCTCCATGTTTTGGTCTTCGCCACTGATTCCTACCTCGGATCCTCCAGGTTTCTTTCTTCTCTCTTTTTCCCTTCTAACTTGCCCTCCTTTTCTATAGTTCCTAAGACAAAGCAGGTACTTGACTTAACTTGCAACTGTTTTGAAAGTACCTTTAAATAAATGTAATGCATTCTCTCCAACAAATACTCTGAAAGAGCTAAACAACCCTGAAAATATACAATCAATACTGTGCCTGAACCATTGATATCCTTGCCCATCACTTAAATATCATTACAGGAAGGGTTTCAACAAGATCACGGCACATAATACTTTAAAGTTTGACTCTAAAGAATGGCTTGGCTTTGCTGAAAGGCACTAGTAATGGAATTCTTTATCTCTGAGCTTAATTTATTCTGAGGAGAATAGGGCCATTATCTTAAATCTATTTTTTTTTTCCCCGACAGGGAAAACAAGCCTCAGAAGTCCAGCACTTATAAAGAAATCATTGTTTAATTACTTTTTTGTTTAACCCTTTGCAGAAGGAAGGAGAGAGGGAGCACATTATTGGAAAATGAATACGCATTCCTATTAGGTTATCATCAATAGACTTGCAGTATTTTTTTCTTGGTAATTTCTATTTCTAAGCTCTGCATTTCTCACAGGTAAGAACCCTACAGTCAAAGAAACTTTTGAATAGCTTGAAACCTCAACTGAATTCACTTTCCTCTTGATCATTGGTGATGAAGGGGTGTTTGGTTTGAAGAATGCAGGCTATCTGTAACTGAGGGAGGAATGTTCTGGTATTAGACCTCTTGCTATAAATTAGGCTCATGAGAAGTGTGTGTTTATAGACATGGGAACAGACACACTCACATTTAGCTCCTTGACTCTGACAGTGTGCCCCTCCCTGTGCAAAACAACTGGTTTGGAGAGCAGAGAAAACCATCTATCAACTGACTATGGCCATGTGTCGTTTAACAACAGGAATACGTTCTGAGAAGTGTCGTTAGGTGATTGCCTTGTATGCACATTACAGAGTGCAATTCTACAAGCCTAGGTACAGCCTGCGGCACCTAGGCTGTATGGTATAGCCTATTGCTCCGGGGCTGCAAGCCTGTACAGCATGTCACTGTACTGAATCCTCTAAGCAGCTGTAACACAATGGTAAGTGCATACTGTACACAGTTGCACATGCTATGCTTTCATATGACTGGCAGTGCAGTAGGTTTGTTTTCACCAACATCACCACAAATGTGTGAGTAATGCATTGTTCTATGACGTCACTAGGTGATAGGAATTTCTCAGCTCTATTAAAATCTTATGGGACCACTGTTGTACATGTGATCTGTTTTTGACCCAGTCATCATTAGGCAGTGGTGCATGACTGTATTTCTTTTACAAAACACTAACGGCCAAGCAGTTAATAGGGCAATTTGTTGCTTCCCTACAGGCAAATTTGCTTAGCTGAAGAGTGGTTTTGGCTTTGCAGAAAGAGATCTGAGCTCTAGGAGTCTCAGAAGATGCTATATGTCAAGGACCTCTTCCAGGGCCTCGACTTGCTTATTTTTTCTGTTCTATTATGTAAATCTCAAGCAGTCGGCCTCCACGACACACTGTGGGCCAGGTTTGGGATCACTTGTGAACAAGATAATGTACAAGTGTCACAGAGCTTGATTAACAACCTCCCTCCACAGTGCATCTACTTGATAGGACCTTTCTCTACAGCTGCTTCTAGAACCCCAGCCCCAGGATTCAGCTGGTCAGACATGCCAGCTCGTGAGGATGCTGTGCTTGGCTAAAGGTCGAGGAGTGATCCAGTTTTGAGAAAGTCTTTCCTTCAGGAGTTACTTGCAAATTGGTTAGATGGAGGGAGAAAAGTAGGCAGCGTTGTAGGTCTAGAAACAAGAAGTTTATCAGTGTTCCCCATCTGATTATCAGCTCCTTCCCTCCCTTTGTCTATTAGGATAAGTGACACTTTTTTTTACTGCTATTAACAGAGATTTTGTGTGTGATGGTGACTGGGTCACATTTTACAAGTGCAAATGACTTTAATGACCTCTATCCACTTCTTCTAACATGTCTACAAAGAATGAAAGGCTACAAAGAATTCAAACCAGCTCCTGTTTTGATCAGTGTCTCCAGATGATCATTATACCCAAGTCAAAAATGCAATGCACTTCTCAAATTAGAGCTTGATATATAAGAAATCTACATTATACAAGATTGTAGTGCATCTCCTGGGTTTTGTTCCATCCTGGTGGGTCAGTTAGTTCGCAACTGGCATTAATGGATTTTCTACCTCTGTTAGCTTTCATAACCTATAGTCAAAGAAATCTTGGGAATAGGAGAGGCTGTCCACCTGCTTTTGAATCCTCTCATCTTACAGAATCCCTATGGATTCCCTCCTCCGATCTGAGTAGGTTCAGGAGACAGTTGGAAAAGGGAACCTGGATGGTAACACTAGAATCACCATTTCTGTTGCTATTTACTCTGTGTTCTAAGTGATGTGTTAGTTTTTAAATGGAATATATGCAAAGACTCAGGTTTCTCAGCTTCTGGTAGGTTATCACCCATCTAAGAACTCTGGTCTCTGCATTTCCCTACCTCTATCCCTGGTCCTCATTCTTATTTCCCTTCCTCTACCCCCAGGTACCTATTCTATGTGTGAGATATGTCATTGAGTATACACATAAAATATATAGCATTTTCTATGTGAATAATTTTAATTTACCTAAATAACATTGTGCTACATAGATAATTCTGTTCCTTCTTCCACTCAACTTTGCTTTTAGGAATTATCCATATTATTAGATCTTTACCCAGTTATTGTTTCTAACTGAAGCATTTACAAAGCTTTATTTACTCCCTTTTTAATCGATCTCTAGATTTCTTCTAATTCCATTCCCCACGCCCATAAATCTGTTTCAAAATCTTGGCATTTGTACCACCAGACAAGATGGCTAGGCCTAAGGGGACATAGTTTTGTTAAGCACTTCCAAGTGTATTCTGAAATAATTGACCAGTTGACCTTCTTACCACTACTTCCTGGGGGTTTCAGTTTCCCCACATGCTCACTGACCCTTACTCTCCACTTTTCTGATTTTTGCTAACCTCACTGGTATAAAGTAGTATTTTGTTATTTTAATTTTCCTCATTCCTAATAACTATGATGTAAAATTTTTACTCTCACCTGTTCATGAGGAAGGAAGGAGCAGCGGCCGTGTAAGGCAGCTGTTCAAACATCCCGACCCATGCGAGCTGCGGGCCTCAGAGTGACCACTCTGATCCTGTAGGAATTCAGTGACCCAGTGCTGCTGGACAGGCTGAGACAACCAAGCATCTACTCCCCATCCCCAAGCAGAGACAGTCCCATGTCTTTCCCGGTCCCAGGGGCAGCTCTGGTTGTCACACGTCAGTGGATATGTGCAGACTCACTTAGCTTAACATTTTTGTACAAGGAGCCCAGAAGTGCCATCTTATCAGAGGATCAAATTTATATCAGAGGGTCATTACACTCTTCTTCATGAGAATAAAATGGGCTTTTGCTGCTGCATGTTGTAACGGCTGCTCGTCTGAAACTGGAGATGAAATCAAAGCGGAAGAGGTTTAACCAAATTATCCATCTTCAGAAAATAAGCTCCATTGCAAATGTCTTTTTGATGTGGTATTGTGCTACACAGAGAGAGGAGAAATAAAAATACCCTAATGGCTCTCTTATACACAAGCAGGGGAGACGGGAGTGAACCCTCTGTGCCAGCAGGGCCCACTCCCCTTCCCCGGCAGTGAGGCGGGAGCTGGGTGGTTGGGAGGCGGGTAGGTAAATGACAGAGATCTAAAGCTCACCATAGATCGTGCTGAGGTCCAGTTGAATTACACAATCATCTGCTCTGCTGTGTTGGGGTTTTTTTTTTCCAAAATAAGAGGACACTTGGGGAGGCTTTTAATTCTCTGTGAAGGCTTGAACACCTTCAAGGGAAGCTAGACCTAAACTGTGTCATCTTTTTCATTCCAAGACCACAGAGTCCCTCCTGCCTGGGGACACTCTGCTGACCCCACCCCAGCTGATGGGCCTGGGGACAAACCGTTGCTCTCCCCAGGGGCCTCACTGGATCGAGTGCTGCTAAAGGGCTTTCTTCAGGTGTGGAGTTGTGTGCAGTTCATATGTCTGAGTTATTTCCTACGTTAATAACTTGTATATGTGTAAGAACAGGGGAGGAAGAGGTCAAGGCAGCATGCTTGGGGAATTCAGCACAAGAAAGGAGCTGGGGCCCTCTACCCACCACTGCTACCTTCTTCCCTCTCCCAGTGTCCTGTCACCGGAGAGTCCTTGAGTAATGACTAAAAGCAGCCAGAAGCATCAAACAAAATCATGGCAATACTTATTAAAGCATCCACTATGGGTGGAGCACACGACTATGTGTTAATGGGGGTAAGGAAGTAAACAATACAAAAGAAGGAGAAAATGTGTGCATAAGACCTGAGTAGGCATAGAATTACAGAGATGAATCATATGGTGAGATTGACTACTACCTACGTGTCCACGCCAGCCAGAGTGATGCTATGACCACGCTTCCCCCACCAGAGGTCTCAGCAGAATCAGGGCTCTCGATGGCCCTGAAGCCTCAGCCAGTTTACTCAGTCCCTTACATCCTGGACAGCAGCACAGAAGCACGTGGATTGGCCACCATTCTCCACAGCTCTCCAGGACATCTGGGCCATTATTCCAGCCACTGGGAATGCCCTTGCCTCTGCCTGCTTTTCAGATTTGGGTGTTTTCTCCATTCCAAGTAAAAAGCAGGAGAGTCTTTAAAAAGCATGCCTGTCAGTGGTCTGTGAAAGACACAGGTGCCTGGAGGGGCTGTAATTAGAGCCCAAGGCCTGATGCTGGGAGAACTTAGAGAGGGACCCTGTCCCGCTCCGGTTCAGTCTGCGATGCTGTGTTCCTCGGGAGCCGCGTGCATCCTTGTGGACGAGCAGAGGCAGTTCTGCACTGGATGATGTGGGGTTAGGTCCTAGCACTGGATTAGAGGACTCAACGTCCTGGAGAATGACTTCTCCGTGATTAATAGAGGCCTTGCCTTTAAGCTGCCCAGCTACGTTTTACATTTGCAATAGCTGTGCATGTGCTCTTCAGAGAAAACAAGAATCAAAAAACTATTTGCAAGATAAGTAAAGAGAAATGTAATCCCTGAGTGAAATGAAGGGTGCTTTGAAATGAATGGGGGATAATCCTTTTGTTGTCTATTACAAATACACTTTATTTCTGCATTATCTGGCTATAAGAATGTGCCATTTGCTCTAGTGACAAGGCAACTGCAGTTTCTTCTTTTCATGTCATGTGAAGTGTGTGTTGCAAGCAGTGCTTATTGCCTGGAGTCTGAGGCTGTGTGCCCAATAGGGGCAGCTGGGACATGTGGTCACTGCAGCTCTGACAGAATGAGTTCTATATCAGGCTCAGGATAGCGTTGAAAGGGAGGCTTAGGGGAGTGACACAATGAATGTCCAACCCCCACCTGCTCCAGAGGCTGGAGAACCCAGCACTCTAGTCACATGGCCTTCAGCAACCAGAAGAGTCAATATTCAATTCTGTGCCCAGTCTGACACCTGGGACTAATCTCTTTTATGATCTGGCATTCAGTTTCCTTACAGGGATGGCAGGAACATTCCAAGGACCAATCAGAGAGCATTGCTGCGGCAGTTCCATTCTCCTCCACACACACATTCTTCCCCCCTTCCACGCCCTCTTTCTTGTCCTTCCATGAGGAGGAAGCCCCTGTTTGGGAGGCAGGTATGTTGGAAGCACTAGGAATGGTCATGCGCTACAGCCTCAGAGCATCTCTGTACCCGGGACTTACGTTCTCGGATGCTCAGTCTTCCCTGTGCTGATGACTCAGCTCTTGCAGGTGCTTGGGAGTCCTGCCCCTGCAGATTCTCAGAGAAGATGGAGCACATGGGGAATGACCCCACTCTTCATGGGTAACAGACTTCCACATTAGTACATAGAAGCTTCAAGAGCTCTCTCTGACCACTGGTCAAGAAAATACCAGGGGGAGGGAATAAATTACCACGTCACTGTCCTGCTTTAAATGCTCCAGAGTCTTCCCATGGCCAAGGTGACAATGCAGCTGTGGCACATGCTGCAGGGCTCTCCGTGCCCTAGCCTGACAGATGGCGCCACCCAGCGCCAGCCTTCCAGTCTTCCGTTAGCACGGTGCTGTTTGCAGCCCTGGGGCCCTCACACGTGCCACTCTCCCGCCAGGCATGTTCTTACTTCCGTGTGTCTCAGAATTTTTACTCGTCCTTCGGAGCCCACCCGAAGTATCACTTCAGGCAGTCCCCTGCCCTCACTGAGAAGATGGGGCCCCCTCTTCATTCTTAGCACCACACACCTCTTTATTTTACTTAACATGATTGGAAAGAAAGAAGCTCTTGGGAACTCGTGGCTTACTATGGTCTCTCATACTGGAATGGAAGCTTGAGGGGTTGGCTTGTACCGTCCGTCACTGGGTCTCCACATTGGGGTGCATCCCTACCAATGGACTGAATAGATTAAGACAAACTGGCTTTCTCTGGTTTGCATGCATATCCCTCAACTCATCACTTCCCTTCACTCCCTTAGCAGGAAGACAGGGAATCTGATTCCCCATCATGTCTCCCAAAACCCTCACCCTGTGAGGTCGCCCCAGACGATGATGTAGGCATGGAAATATATTTTGTAGTGTCTTCCAGCTGTACCCGGGAAGAATTCTTTTTAGATTGCTTGAATCTCATCAGTGTTGTTTTCACCATCTCATTACCAACGGCAGCACCCGAAAGCCCACATAGAATATAGTCGCATGTGGTCTTGCATAGATATTTATATAGACAATCTCATGGGTTTCTATTTCACCACCTGAGAGCTTACAGTCTAAGAAATAGAAACTGAATCCAAAATATATCCAGAATATCCTACCAGCTTGATTGAAATATGGGACTATGAATGTTAGAGTATTTGTAACGTATATAACTTTATAACAGAATATTTTTCCTAGTGGGAAGGAGCAAGTCGAAGTGCATTTGAAGGTGGGAGGTGATTGTTGGCCAGTGGAGACAACTGGACAAAGAGAATGTGAAGCTTCCAAGTCTAGGGAAAAACAAATGATTATCTCATACTAACCCAGATAGCCAAGCCATAGATAAGGTCAATTCCACTAGTCTAAAACATGTAACTTTTCAGGTGTCTGGTTCACTGGTTCTGCTTCGGGCAAAAGTTCAGCAACAAATTAAGTACTAAAAGAGTCCCCAATAAATGCTAATAAGCCCCAAGAGGAAGCAGGAGCATCCCATCCATACCAAATGCATTCATTAGCATCCCTGCTATTATGTAGAATAGCAAAATAACCTTGCAATCATTAGAAGCTTAAAATGTTATGACTTAAGTTTAGAGGGACACATATTACATTGTAAAACCTAATTAGTGTTACGTTTGCTAATTGCTGCCTAGCACTGAGCTGGATAAAATAAATGCATGATGGACGTTCTGGGGCATCAGCTATAACCCCATCACCATTTTTAAAGGAAGTAAAATTATAGGAGAAGAACCATTTGCAAGGTGTTTATCTGAATTATTGTAAGTGCTGGGGGAAAGTAGGGGGCACATGGGCGGTCAGTGTATTTATTTGTATCAATTCTAAATACTGAAATTTTCTCTGGAGAACACTGTTCTTCTCCTAGATTTCTCTAATGTGAATGCAGGGATGCCAAACAATAGGAGAAAGTTACCATGGCACCAACATCCATCCCCAGCATGAAAACTGCTGTGCAGGCTTGTAGTGAAATCATGTCCCACAGGCCATTAGAATACTCAGAGGCATCCTAGCACAATCCCCCAGGCAGGACGACAGACAGTGCTCTAGGTCCAGGAAAAGATGGTCCATTAGGTGTTCTCTGCTGGTGTCTCTCTCCACCTCACCCTCCGGGAGACCCTGTGTGCTGTGCACACATGTGGGACTGTAAGGGAACACATAGCCCCTAAACTGCCTAGGTTCATCACGGTCAGCGTACCAGGGCCCAGAACGCAAGTGAGGTCACAGTCTGTCTTCATCTTGTGACTGCAGAAAAACCAAAAGTAACAAAAAGGGTTGAACCTCCAACCACACACGCCCACTACAAAAACACAAAAACACGCACAGGAACACACACAGCTATACCTTGCTTCCAGCATTCACAAAAGATTGTAAAGAATTATCATTTTTTCCTCCTTAAAAAATAAATGATAGCTGGTTTTAAAAAGGAGGCAGTCACTTGTGCCTCTTTCAGGGCCCCTCCTGAGTGGATCCTAAAAGGCACAGATCAAAATCATAATGTTTTACAGCCAGAAGGAGTTGTAAAGATAGCTTGGAGCTTTGTTTCCATGTTGGGTCCTGTTGAGGGCGAGGGGTCCTCCGGGTCCAGCAGCCTGTGCAGCAGCAGGAGGGGAGGAGGGGGCAAACAGAAACAGCAGGCAGGCACCTTCTTCTGTTCGGCCAGCCCCTCCTAGCTCTTCTAAATATTGAGTTTGCATGCAAAATTTCTTCTGGAAAAGAAAAGGCTTCCAGTGCTAAAAATAGTTGCAAAATCACCAAAAGGCAACTGAGGACCTGGAAGGCTCTGTGACTTCCTGGGCTGCTTTTAAACACTGGTTGGAACAGGGCTGGAATTCAGGCCTCCCAAGTTCAGGGCTCTGTCTCCAGGTTGGAAGGGGAAGGAAGGTAAACAGTGCCAACCGCTGCCACCCTTAGTGATGGCTTAGAACCTGTAACAGGTGACCTCCTAAGGGACGTCAACCCCCAACCTTATTCCTGCAGCTATTCCTAGGTATTCTTAGATGAGGGTCCTTTCCCTGGGCTAGATGCCCAAGCACCACGCTCCTCTGTACCTTTCAAGGAGAGCAGGGCCTTCCCTGGTGGTTAGACATCGCCCTCTGCACGGCCCTAGTGGGACCTTCACCGCCCCAGGCTCCAGGGAGGGCAGATCCTAGGAGCCATTCTTCTCCGACTCAGCTGGTCGAGTTGGCTATTGGAAGCTCAGCTGTCTCAGTGTGATTTCCGGAGTCCATGCATATGCCTTGATTCTTAGACCACTTGGCTTTTGTGGGAAAGGCCACTGCCATGTGCTGCCTGACAGTGTTCATGCCAGCATGTCAGGCTAACACCTGGAGCACCCCACACCTACAGCTCACAATTCCCTCCATCCAGGAAGACGGGACCCTGGCATCGGCAGCCACAGGGCTTGAATAATACTGCTACCTTGCTGTCCTCCTCCTCTGCTGTCCTTCCTCCCAGCTCCCCTGTCCTTTACAATAGCTGAAGATTAAAAAAAAGAAAAATGGAACTGCTGATAATTAAAATGAAATCTTTGTAGCACCAATGTCTGGAACTCTGGAAGTCATTATCAGAGTCAGACAGTGATATTTTGATTTCCCAGCCTCTTTTATATGAGGAACAAAGTTCTAAGGCAGAAGAAGCACGCGCTGTGCCGTCTCCTAATCACCCTTTACAATTTGCAGTATCTGGGGACACTTCTCAGATGTTCCCACTGTGGCTTATGTACACTTCAAACCCCTGCACCGTTAAATGTGGGAGCTAGGTACTGAATTAATGAAGACAGCTTCAAAAGCCCACCTCTTTGGCAGGCTGAAGATCTGAGGGCAAACTCCAAGCGGGTGATGGGGCTTTGAAAATTACTAAGCACAAACAATAAACCTCATTAAAGTCAGCAGAGTGGGCTCAGAAATGTAAAAGGCAAGTAGGGGATAGAAGGGGTGAGGATCAGCCTGAGTATAGAGGGCAGGGAGCTGAGGTTGCATGAAAAGGACTGTGTTTTGGAAAATCACATGACCCAGAGAGGCACAATGCTAAGGTGGGTCATCAGGGGATGCTGGCCGAGCACAGGCACAGACTGGCCACCGCAGTGAGGGTGATAGGGGAGGGGGGAGGCTTTCAGGGTCTTCTTCACTCGGTCCTAGCCCTTCGGCGCTGTCTAGAGAAAGCAGGGATTTGAGCAGGGCCTGTAAAGAAGAGAGGAGCTGACAGAAACTGCTGAAACGGCTTGGCCATCAAAAGGGACTCCCTAAAGCCCTTCGCCAGGATGTGTCGTCACCGTCAAACAGAAGGTGCTCAGGGACTCCTGGAACACCAGTCAAGCTACCCCTGTCCGCAGCCAGGAAGTAGGAGACTCAGGGGTCTGTCCTGCTACAGGAGGAACCTCTTCATGAGATTCACTTGAAAACTGGCCTGCACGTTGGACAATCACACTGCAGGCCTGTGCGTGGAGTTCTCAGTGCGAGATCGGGCTGCAGGATAATACATGGAGAAACCACACTGGGACACAGCAGGAGCAGGAAGGCATACTTGTTGTTTCCCTCTAGACCCACCCCGGGAGCTGGGGGCACTGGGTAAGTGAGGGCTTGCTGTCTGGGCTGGCCAGTGCAAACCCTTTCTTGGCCCTGCCGCTGTCCAGGGCTGCCCATCACAGGCACTAACATTCCCCTCCCTCCACGAGGAGGCCAGTCCTCTTTCATGAACCTGCTGAGCACGACAAATAATTCTCCTCTTACTCCCTCCCCTCCCCCTTTCCCTCTAATAATTATATCTTAATTTTAATTGAATAATTTAACTACATAGATTACACTGACCCTTCCTCCTAGAATGAGAAGGTATAGAATCCTCCACCAGCTGGTTACTTGTGATTGTAACTAGGGGTTTATTTAAACTAATTTCATTATTCGTGATACTCACAGTTTATGCAGTGAATGCAATTATAGCCTATGATTGGCTGTCACAGCCAAGGGCTCAAAGTGCCACTTGCTTGGATACACAGTGAAGCAAGGCGAAGAACATTAGAAAATAATCAGTCACAGCAATATTTTTATGAAGAACCTTCATTTAAAAACAAAACACTAATTTAATTTCCCAAACACCCTGAAAAAGATACCTAATTATCCACTCCTAAATTGCCCCCATAATTTTTCCCAAGCTCTGTATTGTTTACACCTTTCTGAGTCTCCCTGTCCCACAAGCAAAGAAGCTGTCGTCTCAGCACACAGGTCCCTGGGACCCACTCGAGATGGTTCCCCCTAATTGCCAGGAACATCCAATCAGGACATATTTGAGAAACAAGCCTTGAATTATCATCATGTACAGTTGTGGGAGGAGTAAAGAAAATCGGCTATTTTAACATTTTCTTTCTTTTTTTTTTCTCTAAAAGTAGTAGTTTAAAAAAGTCATCGGGCATCAGAATAAAACCTATTGTGGTGCATCCTTACAACGAATACAGCTCAGCATTCGAAGGGAGTGGAGTACGGACACATACAAGGTGGATGAATCTCAATAGTTATGTTCAGTGAAAGAGGCCGCCAAGGGGAGTATGCGATTCCATTTACAAAAGCACTAGAAAAAGCAAACTCACTTTTAGAAACAGGAAGCAAATCACATAGTTGCCTGCATGCATGTGGCCAAAAGGAAGAGATGACAAGGGGCCGGGTGGGGGGGGGGGACTTTGTGGGGGGTGGAGATGCCCGTTATCTTGACTGTGGTGATGGTGCACGTCAGACCTTAAACCCGACTGAATGGAACAACTAAGTGGAACAAGGAGTTGATGCTTCTCTCTCTCTCTCTCTCTCATTCTCTCTCTTTCTCTCTCCCTATCTCTCACTCCTTACTCTCTGTTTTTCTCTCAAATCAGTGGAAAATTTTAAAAAACAAATTTATCAAATGGTACACTTTAAAAATGTGCAGTATATTACCTGCTGATTATACCTTAATAAACCTTTTCCATCTCACGGCACACATAAACTACTTCCTAAAATTCTGCGGCATACCGGCTGAAATCACTGCTCTAACGGAACAGGTACAGTCAGTGCAAGGAGGCAGTCCCCCCTGCATCAAACACATACCGCCTTCATAAGACCTCACTCAGGGGCCAGCCAGGCGAGAGGCAAGAAGAAAGCTGTGTGAGAACGTGAGCTCTAGGATCCCACAGGACAGCTTTGCTGAGTGGCCTTCTGCTGCTTTTGAGCTGTGCAACCTTGGGCAAGTTGTCTAACCTTGCTGAGTCTTAGTTTCCTTATTAGCAGAATGGGGCTAACAGTTCCTACCTCATAGAGTTGTTGTGAAGACTAAGCAAGTTCATTAACGTGCACATCGCTCATCAACACACACGCAGTGAACCTCAGCTGCTGCTTTCCTCTGCTGTTGACAGATGTTGCTGATGCTGTTAAGAACACGCCCACTGGCCCAGGACCACAGGAAAACACCCTCCTTTTATTATCACGCACTCCGTTTCTCCCCATCCCCTCCCACACCTGGATTCTCGTATTTTCCTCTCCTCATTATAAGATGTCTACCATTGCCCCCTGCAGAGAGCCTGCCAAGGCCATCACATACTTGTCTCAGAGTTTTTTTTAGAACATTTCCTTCTTCTTCTCTGAGTGGAGCCTCTTTTCCTAAAATGAGTGCCCCGCTTCTCAGAATGCACTGTCCAGAAAATTCTCCCTGCCCCTGACACCTACATCTGAGAGCGTATCTGTCACCTTGGCACACCTGTGTGCCTTGAGAGAAATGGGTTAGGTCTGTTCACGTGTGTGTCCATTTTGAGAGCCTATATAGATTTATGTGACTGAGAAGAGAATCTTGCCCAAAGCGAAGTTTTGTTAGCTGGGTTTTGTTGATGGTGGTGGAGTTTTCTTGTTTGTTTAGTTTTGCTTAATTACCCTGTTACTGAATTACATTTGTTTTTAAAACATCCACTTTTAGTGATCAGGGAAAGATCCTGTCTAACATGAGCATGCACACGAGCAGGCAGAGGGAACTCGTCTGCCGTGGTCCTAGACGGGCCCTGGGCCACCCTGGGAGCACAGCCTCCAGAGCCTCCACGGGCCGCAGTCTGTACCACACACCCGACTTCCCAGCTAGGTGACCTTCGAGGCATCCCTTGACCTCCTGCAATTATGCTAAAAAGGGAAAATAGGTTCATTGGGGAGAACATGCAGCTATAGTCCTTAGCCCAGTGCCTGGCAGGTGGTAAGCTGTCAATAAATGCTAAGCTCTCATTATGACACATCCCCAAATTGCATCAGAACCGGAGCTTAAAGCAGCTGTTCTGGAGCATGTTGAAGAGAGCAGTGTCAGTCAGCCTGCCTCCTGGAAAGCACGTGTTTCATTAGTATGGAAGCAAATGTAATCATAAGCCCTTCACAGAGGCAGATAAGGGTCCCTTTGCCACAGTGCAGCACCTCAGCCTGAGCGGTGCTTGGCCCTGAGGCAGCAGTTGCCTACTCCAAGGTCATCTAGAACCCCACAGATAAATAAACCTTTGCAGTTATTAAAGATGTGAAAACATTCCACACCTCCTCCAGGGCCCAGCCTGGATAGATTTTGTCATCCCAGACTCCTTGGGGACTTCTGTCTGAACAATGGCTGCACCTGGAATTCCTCACCGTACATGCAACTCAGACCCTTTGGGCATGGTGTGGATGGCAGCGCCTTCTTACCTGAACCAAGAAGAGTGACACTGCATGTCCCTGCCCTGGGCTGATGCCACCCTCTCCTCTAAAGCTCTAGTTAGGGAAAAGCAGCTGGTCCCACCTATTCTGGGGAAACTTTCTCACTTTCAAGAGGTCCCAGATTGAGTGTCAAGGGAACTGATCAGTGGAAGAAACACACAAACTGGTGAAGGCAACACTGAAAATAACAGCTGTTCTTTACTGAGCACGTTTTAAGCATTGCACAGGCATTGTCTCATTCATCTTTCATGCAACCTTTGAGATGGATGCTATGATCATTTTCATTGCCCAGCTGAGAAACATGATGCTCAGAGAGGTTAGGTCACTTGCCCAAGGACACAGAACAAGGACAGGATGGAGAAGAGATTAGGGCTCTGGTGTGTCTCCCTCCACGGGGGGGGCTCCTGAACCTGGGCCCCTGCCCAAACAGGACTGGGCTGTGAAGTGCAGTGGTTTTCAAACTTCTTCTCAGTGTAAGCCTTTGGAAGAGAAAAAACATCTGCAACCTCCTACCATTAACTAAGATCAGAGCAGAAATGCTGTGATTAAAGGTCAGGGGCTCTGGCCTGACCTGTGGTGGTGCAGTGGATAAAGCGTCGACCTGGAAATGCTGAGGTCGCTGGTTCGAAACCCTGGGCTTGCCTGGTCAAGTTGATGCTTCCAGCTCCTCCCCCCCTTCTCTCTCTCTCTGTCTCTCCTCTCTCGCTCTCTGTCTCTCTCCTCTCTAAAATGAATAAATTAAAAAAAAAAAAAAAAAGGTCAGGGACTCTGAATCCTTCCCCTCCCTCCTCTTCCACTAGGGGTCTTGGAGAACCTGTGGGCTCCAAGGACACAGAAACCTCTGGTGAGCCAGAAGGAGTATACACTTCAGAGCTCTGTTCTTTCTTTGTCGTGGGAGATCCAATATTGGCCTTACTGAGCTGCAGGGAAGAGGGAATGAGCACACGGAATCACCTAGCATACTCCCCAGGTCCTATTATTGTGATCCTAACCGATAGGTCTATTGTGAAAACAACTTAATTCAGAGGGGCCTGTAGTGGGTTGAATGTTGCTTCCCCTAAAAAGGGATATCAATGTCCCAATCCATGGATCCTGTGAATATTACCTTATATCAGCGATTTTCAATACTTTATTTTTATGGCACACATAAACTACTAAAATTCTATGGTACACCAAAACACATATTTTTTGCCAATATGATGAAAAATAGGTATAATTTTGAGTGATTTACAAAAGAAAAAAATAATAGTAATTACCTACCTTTTTACCTCCAAAGTGTTTTTTTGTTTTTTTCAAAAAAAAAAAAAAAATCAGGTGCCTATACATGTATATAAGGATTTCTGGTACCAAAAATTAACCAATCAGACATAACCTCATTGTGCAACGTGACCAGTTGCATATAATGCAACTCTGTTATATGACCTATATATGTATGGGCATTCACACCAGATGGCTAAGGGAAGAGAGGTCAGTGCCCTGACCAAAATGTCAGGTATTGTGTGTCTTAAAAATTCTGGCGTCACACCAGTTGAAAATCGCTGCCTTAGTTAAATTTGTCTGCACTATTTACTAGTATGAGAATTTAACCTCTCTGGATAGTAGTTAACTCATCTGTAAAATGGGAATGATAAGGCTTTCTCCGCTTACCCCACGGGGGGTTGGGGGGCTGTTAGGAACATCAACATGAGAAAACAACAATCCAGGGATATTCATACTAATAAATTCATGAACAGACTTCATCGACTGTAATCGCTGTGGAGATGAGAGGGACCAAGTCTATTGTCCCAGGACCTGGGACAATAAAAAAGCCTGTAACTTTCCACTTGGCCAGGATTCAGTCTTTGTTTGAGGGGAACGGTGACATCTGATGTTTAGCACTTAGTAAACTTCCATTGACATCACAGGGTCTAATTATTATTTATTCATGAAGCTTCCACTAGGGAATCCCAGGACCTGAAATGGCAGGTGCACCTTAGAATGGGAGGAGATCAAAGAGCCTAGCACCATGTCCCAACCCCAGATGTGTGGGACCTAATGACATCTGGTACCTGATCCAGGACCTCTGGCCAGGCCTTTAAAAAGGATGCTTGAAGGAGGAGAGAGTAGTGAGTAGATAATCAAGACAAAAGCCCTAGAACGTTTGGCATGCTCCCCTGCACTCATCCTGTCTTAGGAATTGGTCTGCAGGGTGCCTGCTAAGAATCTGGTAGGAGCACTCAGAGTTAAGGCACTGCGCAGTGGGACAGAGGCCAGGGAGCTGAGCTCCCTCACTTCAAAGGCTCTCCCCCCCCCCCTCCACACACACACACACAGCTCTGAACTGTAAATTGTCTGATGTCGGACTTTGTGGCTGCTCCCTAGATTAGCATCCCGAACTCAGGATTTTCTCCCTAGCTTCCTGACAGTCAGGTCAGCCCACGTGATCACACACCTACCTCACTGCAGTCTGTCCTGTGCATGTGTTTGTCACCCTTTACAGGTCCCACGCTCCTGTCACATACTTGTCCACTTAGTGTTCCCCTGGTTCTGTGGGGTGTCTAGGATATGTCCATTAGCACTCCTGTTTATAATGAAAGGATTTGAACCCATGCCGATATAAGCTTTGCCCAAGATTCCTCACTGAACAAAGGATGGGGAGAAAAACCAAGCCTCCACCTCCTGACATCTGCTCCCATTCTTCTTCTCGTGCTTTCCGCAGGGAAATGGAAGGTCCCTCTCGGGTAACTGACGCTGAATGCAACTCTGTGCCTATTGCCATTTTTCACAAGCAACAAGGAGTAGTAATGTGACTTACATGAGGTCACACCGTGGCTGACTTAGTGAGTCGATTCTGCCAGATGCAGCCTTCTTCTTGCTGTGGCAACTTCATCTCTGAGATTTGGTTCATTTTAAACATTATTTTGCTGTGTCTGTTATTCTGAGCTTTTACATTCCTGGCCAGAGTTCGGGGCCCCAGGTAGGGGAGGGGGCTTGGGCAATGGAAACCTGGTCAGCGGACCAGCCCAGATCCCTGCCTCTCCGCTCCCTCCCTTCAGTGATGGGTGGGCTGCCGAATAGCAGGCCTCGGAGCTTCCGGAGGAAAGAGCAGGGATCCTTCCGACTTCCTGAATTTGGAAAGAGAACAGCGTGGAAGCTAAATTTAGGCAGATAGGAGAATCCTCCTTGGAAAGCGCACTGACCGTGACCATAATTTGTAATGCTTCTTACTCCTTAGCCTCCAATCCCCAAAGCGTCTCCCACCATTCCACTGACAAGACAGGCCTGTCCTTTAGTCTTAGAGTGATGAATGCGGCTCACTATAATATTCATGGGCTACATTCACCACTGAACCCGGGCAATTATCAGGAGTTTGGGGAAGTCAGACATCGTGTCGCAGATGACATGATACCTCAATTATTCAGAAGCAACTGTTTCCAAATTGCCTTCAATAATTCTGTGCGCAGTTCACCTTGCATACTCCCTGCACCCTGACCCTCTGCCTTTCCCAAATGCTTCTGGGAGATAGTCAGGTGAAGTAGTGTGGGACACGGAAAATGACCTCTAACTCACGTGTTAACCTTCAATTTTGACTTTTCTGAACCTACTCAGAACCATTGCCCTCGTTTCGAAATGTTGAAGGCTTTTTTCCCCTGAGGAGACATTTATGAAAGTGATCACCATAGGAATGTGAATTTTCCTGTCAGGGATGGGACAGAATAAAAAATGGAACCATTATTCTCTGCTCACAGAAGAGACCTTCCTCCACCTGTCACTCAAAAGACAGCCCTGGCCGGTTGGCTCAGTGGTAGAGTGTCGGCCTGGCGTGTGGAAGTCCCGGGTTCGATTCCCGGCCAGGGCACACAGGAAAAGCGCCCATCTGCTTCTCCACCCCTCCCCCTCTCCTTCCTCTCTGTCTCTCTCTTCCCCTCCCGCAGCAGAGGCTCCATTGGAGCAAAGATGGCCCGGCCTGGGTGCTGGGGATGGCTCTGTGGCCTCTGCCTCAGGTGCTAGAATGGCTCTGGTTGCAACAGAGCAATGCCCTGGATGGGCAGAACATCGCCCCCTGGTGGGCGTGCCGGGTGGATCCTGGTCGGGCGCATGCAGGAGTCTGTCTGACTGCCTCTCCGTTTCCAGCTTCAGAAAAATACAAAAAAAAAAAAAAAAAAGACAGCCCCAGCCCTCCTGACACTGGGTCACCCTGCAGACTCACGTTGTCCCGTCAAGAACCAGCCCGGTGCTCAGTGCATGAGACCGAGCCGAGACTGATGGCCGAGCGTGGCTCTCGGCTCCTGTCAATAATCTCTAATAAACTACCACGAACTTCGGAGACCCGGAAAACTGCACCTGAGAGATCAACAGAGTTAGGTGTGCACACTCAAGACTGAATTGTCCAACACTCATTGCGTATGTAGCCCTGAAACATGGCCGTGTCTATAGGAAAGAGATCATCAGCTTGAGAAGAGAGTTTGTCTTGAGTGAGAAAAGTGAGGTCTACATCTTGTCTGATGAACCACACCGCTGCACTGGCACTGGTAGGTGATGAAGTAGGGGCTGGGGCCATGTGAGCAAAGCCAGGAGCAATACTGAAGGGGAGAAAAAGGGGCTACTTAAAATGGACAGTAATGACATGGATATCGTGGAGGAAACATGGCTTAGGATTTGTGTATTTGAGGGCAGTAGCCAAACATTATTACACATTCCTTCCACCTTTGCATCTGGCTCCCGCCCTGCCCCCCAAACTGGGTTTGCACTGCCATCTACATGCCATCAATGGGTCAAACCACGTAGCATCTGTGTTAAGATTCATGAGACTGAGATGAGGACAAGAAGTGTCAAAGGACAGTGAAGAGGAGAGGATGTAAAAGAATCAGCTCTCAAACTGGAAAGAGCAGGGACCAGGCTGAGAAAGAAAAGAACGCAGAATTGGGGAGAAGCGTGTGGACATGGAAAGAGGGACACTCTTAGTCCCAATCCTCATTTTTACTGATTAGCTTCAATACCCCATAATCAGTGAATTCAGACAGCGGCGAAATTGCTTACCCTGGGAGACTCACAGCTTTTTAAACATTGTTGCCAAATAGAAAAATGAAACCTCTTTTCAAAGCTCAAAATACCCTAGAAGTAGACCGCATGGTGGGACACGCCAGAGGCATGCCACCTGAGACATCCCGGGAGCGGCTGGCGCCCCTCCGCTGGGCCCTAGCTCTCTGATTCTGTCTTGTTCAGAAAGGAGGGGACTCCTGGCTGCCAGGAAAGGATTACCTACAGGAAAATAGTACGGCAGATTCAGCATCGCTGCGTTTTTTTCGTTTTGGAAAAGAATGTTTGATGTTGGTACTGACAATGATGTTGACAATGACAGTGATAATGATTAATATAGTGTTGGGCATTCACAAACAATACAAATAAATAAAACATAAAGTTCTGCAGGATGCTGGCATTCTAGAATGATCTGTACTTACGCTGTCTTTCCTAAGAAATTCAATGCATTTGAAAAGGAGATGTCTGAAAATTTCTAAGAATTGTAGGAACACGTTCTACTTTTTCACACCGCAGTTCTTTCTCTGGGAAGGCTGTGCTAATAATGAACCCACCATGGACACTGCGACAGCTGCCACCATACTGACTGAGGTGTCTGTATTTCCCCCCATATTCCTCCTTTAGGACCCAGGTATATGTGAAAGCGAATCTCTTCAGACTTGACACCATCTGCATTTGGGATCTTCCTCACGGCTGAAATGGGCCAGTGAAGTGGTTGCTGTCCAAGACTGAAGGATGAGGGACTGTGGTCATCTATTGGCATCAGATTTTTCTCCTGTATTCAAGGTCTTAGAGTCTTTGAAATAACTCTGTTTCCCACCGCTGCCCAATCTGAAAGTGGGGCTTCTGTATGAACAATTAATCCATGGTTTTTATATTTAAAAACAATATACGAACCTCTTTCTGTCTTGTCCCTCCACCCGTTTATTCACAAGGAGTTGGGCTAAATTATTGACCCGGGTGATGTTAAACTTTGCAGACACTGTTGTGTTGGCTCTTTCACTTGAACACATCCCGTTGCCAAACCACCGCTGGTTGTATTTCTCAGGTATTTACTGACTGGCCACCTTGTACTAAAATAGGATTGTTGTGTTTTCCTAGGTGACCTTTCGCACCTCCTTAGCCTCAGCTGGGGGTGACATCAGTGCTTTTGAGTTCACCCACAACATTGGCAGATTTCCTAGTCTCGTTTCTCTAGGAATATGCCTCAAAATCTGTCATGTAGTTGATCAGTTAGATTCCGGGGTCACATCCTTGTCTGCTCGCTTATTTGTTATTTTGGCCCATGGAGCGCTCTGCTGTCTCTGCCGCTCGAGCAGTGAGACCGGCGTCACTCGTGTGCACGTATCTCTTGCACCCTGCCCAGGCTTCCTTGGGACCCTCTGAGCACACCCTCCCAGGACAGTCCTTCACCCTGACAATCTGACTTTGCAGACTGATCCTTCTCTCTGTCCTTGGATTTTGAACCCAAATTACAACCTTTTTCACACACGTGTATCAGGAGACACCGGAAGGTCAGCTCGACATCAGGTCAACATAAGGGAGATGAGCCTAATAACAGGGCTTGGGGTCCCTTGGTTGGCACAGTTTACCTCTGTGTTTCTCCAGTTAGACCTGGAGCTGCTCCCAACAAAATCAGCTTCAGTGGCTGTCTGAAATGCAAATTCCCAGATCACCTGCACATTACTAAACAGAATATCTGGGAGGAGGGTAGCCCAGGATTTTTAACAAGCTTCAAAAATTAATCTTAGACACGCTGAGAACCGTGGTACTGGAGAACTTTCTTCTAGCTAAAAGACCTAAACAATTGTTTATCCATCTATCTAAGCCTCGTACATCAGTGTCAGAATCCCTGAGGTCATGTGTGCGGTTTCCCAGTGAGGCCGCATGCCTTGCACTTTAATCCGGCATGTGACCTCAGAGACTTTTCCTGTTGAGCTGCTCTGTTAATCAGGAAGCTCTTTGTACTAATTTAAAGCCCACATCTTTACCTCTCCCAGTTTTAACTGTGAACAAATATGTAACAGCCCTTCTTTTACACAGCAAGCTTTCTAATATTGAGCTGTAAATTGAAATCAACAAGCACCGCTGAGCACTTTTTATGAATCCATTAGCCAACCTGCGTTAAGCCCTGGAATTCCAAAACTAAGTTTGGGCCTAATGTTTTTCCCTGAGATTCTCAGAGTGTGGTGTGGAGAAAACTATGTGTGTAGGGAAACGGGGCTAAGATAGAGATGTAATGGGAGCACTAGGGTGGGAACGATGAGTTTTTAGCTACAGAAAAAGTACTCTTTGCAAAACTTGAAGAGAGGGTTGGATTTTTTGCAGATGGAGAAAATAAGAAAGGACATTGCAAGCAGAGGTGCTGGCCTGAGCAGAGTCATGGAAACTGTGACAATGACCATGCACTTAGGGACCAAAGCCATGTCTAATGTATGCAGGAAATTGATAGACAGGGATGCAGGAGAAGAGTGACAGAAAGAGTGGAAGCATTTGTTGGGAACAGGCTGTAAGGCTGTTGAACAGATCTCCCATACCACCTCTGTGCCCCACACTGCCTTTCCCACTGCCTCGCTGTGCCCTACACTGTTGCTGCTTCTCAGGACCCTCTCTGGCCTGTGATGATGCTCCTGTTTCCTGCTCAATTGCCAGGAGTCAGGCCCAGATTCAGAATCTGGCTCATCCCTTTTAGGAAGAAAAGAGCAAAGTAAATTAAAGTGATAAACTCTACACCCATCTGCTTAAACAAAAGGATATTACTTTTAATTAAAATGATATTGGCCCTGGCCAGCTGGCTCAGTGGATAGAGCATGGGTCCATGGATAGAGCATGAGTACATTCCAGGTTTGATTCCCAGTCAGGACACACAAGAGAAGTGATCATCTGCTTCTCTTCCCCTCCTATTCTCCCTTCTCTCCTTTGCCTCCCCCAACCCCAGCCAGTGGCTCAATTGGTTTGAGCATTGGCTCCAAGCACTGAGGATGGCTCGGTTGGTCCAAGAGCTTCAGCCTCAGGTGTTAAAAATAGCTCAGTTGATTCAAGCATTGGCCCCAAGTAGGGGTTGCCAGGTGGATCCTGGTTGGGGCACATGTGAAAATCTGTCTCACTGTCTCCCCTCCTTTCACTTAAAAAAAATGATATTTTCCCTAGTGGGATGAGCATGTATGTCCACTGAAGTTAGGGTGTTGGCAAATGGACTCAGTAGGCAGGCACTCCAGGTCTTTCTAAACTCTCACCTCTTATCCAACAGATCATATCCAAGGAGGCAAGGGTCTCTGAATCCATGGTCCCTGACCCTAGAAACTCCAAAGGTTTCTTTGTTTAGGTGAATTTTAAGTTTCTTCACTGAAAATGCATTCATTTGTCAGTCCAAGAATGTGATAAAAACTTCTCCACTGGTCACTGTAGTCAGAGAGGAGGGTAAAATCGGCTCTTTGCTGCCACTCAGGTGGTCAAGAACCAAGAATGTCAAAGGTTGGCTGCTGCCTTTGCAATGTCCATTGGCATCACCAGAAATCATGCAAAATAATGGAAATATGCTTGCTTAAGAGCAGAAGGCTTAGAGACATAGTCTCCCCCATATTCTGCTTTCTTCTGGGATACCTCCCCAATTCCTCTTTGTACTGCAAACCAGCATTTCTTCCTGATTACAGTCACCTGCTCACACAAGGGCAGCATGGACAAGCCATCCAGGATTTTATAACATCAAATGCAAGCGCGTAGGTCTGGTTTGCACTGTAGTTCGGTGGACTAGGAACATAGGTGTGATAACTATAGGGTTCGCCCTCTTCCCTCCAGACTGCCCCACTGGGCATAAGCAGCAAGACATCCTAGAGTGGCCCTCATAGGGAGTTCTGCAGTTACTAATCCGAATGAGAAAGTTTACGTATGCACCTGCTCATACTTTAACAAGTGGCTAGCAATTTTTAGATACATTTGAAAGGATCCTTCAGTGAAAAGGGTTCTCAGAGAATGTCAAGAGGTTGGGAGTCAGGGGGAACACAAGTTCCCAGAACTAAAACACTGTTTCCCAGGTGTTCCAGTGAAGGAGGAAACGATATGGAAAGTGACCTTATCAGGGGCCTATTTAGGACTTGACCCCACCCTCCCACCCCAGGAAAGCTCCCAAGTGTGTCTTCTGTTCTCCCAGCACCACTTAGCTCATCCTACTTTGAGCTAAAAAGTGATAAATAAATTTTCCCTAGCAGTTTTAGCACTTTTTTTTTCTTTTTTCTTTGCGTTAAGAGCTATAACCTAACGCAACTCAGCCAACTGCTGAGACAGGTCCCAGCCTAAGCCTTCCTGCCTCGTGACCACGACTAGGCCAGCCCAGCAGCGTTTGTTCTGAACTGACTGAGCGAGGCCCCCTGTCTGGGAAGCCGAGTGTAGATGGGGTTTTCATAATGCCGGCCCGTCTGTGGGCTCTGCAGCCTTCAACAGAGCCCTGGCCAGGGGAGCAAGAGGGAATGGGACCAGCTGGCTCTCAGGAGAGGTCCCATGAACAGCACATAGGGTGGGGCAGAGGGGGCCCACAAAAATTCAGCCCACCTGTGCCACTTGCTTCCTTTCCGGCTCATACAAGATGTACGCCTCCTATTGGGTGTATTGCATTGACACTGTGATTGGTGGAGGGAGCAAAGTACTTGTCAGCTGAGTGTGGATCGGCTGTCACTCCCGCGATCGAGCTGACTGCTTATTTGCGATTTTATTTTCAGATGTGATTGACAGTTGGATGGCTGTGACATTCTCGGCGCAAACATGCAGCCTGTTATTATGCTTGCATTAACATTTTGATAAACACACGGTGCAGCACTGGAAAAGTAATTACATGTCATCACTTCAGTGCTTCATCAAAGAAAAGTTTGCCGTGTAATTGCTCTGTGATTTACCTAGGTAGACGGTGTTGCATTCCACAAAGGCTCTCTCTATTTAATAGTTTACATTTACTCTTTAAAATACACAATATCCCTTCTCAGGGGCTTCCTTGGTTTAAAATAAACTTGGCAATATAATTTAGCTTCCCATAAATATACTTGGATATTACCGTGGAGTACTTTTGCATAATAGTTATTTAATGCTCAGTGTAAATACACAGTGCAGTAGATTGGCTGAGCTATCAAAAAAAAAAAAAAAAAGAACTTTTTGACAACAAGGTAAAATAGAATACCGTTACCTTGGTTTCCGCACTAGGAAAAAAATCTTTTGCTCTTATATTTATATCCATGCTCTTCACAATGACATCTAATTTTACAATAAAGTGAACTTAGCTGAAGCTCCTAGAAGCAGTAGATTCTAAAATATTGGTTCTTGTTAGCATGTAAAGAGCTCATCAGATTGGCACCAAAAGAGGACTATTCTGGAGGGAAGCAGAGTGATTGCAGGGCCCTTGGGACCTGAAGATTAAGGGACGGTGTGACTGATGTCCACTCAGTGGAAGCTTTCTGACCTTTTGGATGTCTGGAGAACAAAAGATGGGCATGAGGGTCCAAGCAAACAGCTGTTGAAAACCTCCAACAGAATCTCACAATGCAAACTGCTTCCATGGCTGATATCGGTAGGGCAGTTTGAGTTGTCGTGTGCTTCGTCATTACTGATGAACAGATTCTTACCACAGCAGCCAAGGTCAAATGGATAAAGCCTTTCTAGGATGCTGGAAGGTCATTTGAAAGTCTAGAATAGCCTCCATCCAAGAAAAAGTAGGTTCAGAGAAGTGGCAGAGAGGTGTGGGTGGGCTGCATTCCTTTCCCCACAGCTCAGACCTTCAGCTTTTCTGCCTCAACGGTTCTCCTTAGGCACAACACTTCTTAAGAAATACCATGGCTTCCTTCTTAAGAAATACCATGGCTTCCTTCTTTCAAACTGAGGTGGGGAATGGAGGGACAGTGGCCTGTTCTGAAATGGAAGCTCACAAATGGGCCACCACTCAGTTAGGAATGCGGTGTTGCAGGGCACTCGAGGCAGAAGCTGCTGGGTCATGAGATCAATGGAGCCGGGGAGGTAGCCTTTACCATTCTGGCGTCCCCAAACTACGGACCAGACTGCAGGCCACATGCGGCCCCCTGAGGCCATTTATCCGGCCCCCGCTGCACTTCCGGAAGGGGCACCTCTTTCATTGGTGGTCAGTGAGAGAAGCACTGTATGTGGTGGCCCTCCAACGGTCTGAGGGACAGTGAACTGGCCCCCTGTGTAAAAAGTTTGGGGACCCCTGTGTGGTTGGTCTCTCTGCCAAAGGATTGCCTCAGATGACCAACCTGCTCAGCACCCAGGTTAAATGACTGAATTACCAAAACCCAGGTGAAATCCAAAGCCTCCTGATTCTCGGGCTCTTTCTCTGTTCTTTTGGGAGAACTCCTGACCCCATGGAAAGTGGTTTGGCAGCACGAGAATTGGGAGAAATGGAAGAGGCGGCAGCCTGATCTTGAACGAAAGCGGGACACTCCTGATTAAACACAGGTAGAGAGGAGAAGAGGAGAGATCACAGAAGCCTCTAGCTGCCCCAGCAGCGTGCCGACTATTCCGCTGGGCCCCCCCAGCAATGGCAACCCTATCAGCTGCTCCTCCAGTGCAGCTGGCAGCCACAAAAAAGACAGTTAAAACACGCATTTCCAGATGTGTGCAATGGTTCAATAATTTCACGTTAGTGTACATTAATTCTCTCTGGAAATTGGCTTTAGCACTAGTCTAAATAAACACATCCGCTTTGGAGCGGAGCTTCTTTGCATAACAGCTGCATAGAGCATCTGCATCCTGCTTAGAGGTCCCCTCTACATTACCTTCGGAATGAGCTCTCCTTTCCCTCTTCACATTTAGCCGGACTCAGAATACGTCCTCCTTTGGCTGTCAGTGATGAGAAGAAAGGTGCCATTGTAATTGCCAGTTGGCCTGCAGAGTAATGCCCTGTAATTGACAAAGATTGCTTAGATGCAAGAAAGAAAGATACTCTGATTAGGAGAGATCGTTCTCAATATTGCATTTAACCTGCACTCTTTTTCCCCTTTTCTTTCACTGGAGCCCTGTGAAGGGCCGGCTCACATCCTTGGCCAGGCCACTTCTCTGTGAGGGAGAAAAAGAAGTGCTCCGAGAGCCACGAGGGAATGTGTGGTTCCTTGGGAGCAATTTCACCGAGTTGAGGGGCTTAAAAGCTTTAATATGGATATATGCTGAACTACCAAAAAACCGAATTTGTTCCCCTTCACATTTAATGTACCCTTTGACCTGGCAATCCCAGAGGTGACCAAGGCTTACACCATTTTTTATCCGTGCCTCAAATTACTAGGTCAAATCTTTAGATCTTCATTATTCTAGGCTTTTTTTTTAACTTTGCTTTTGCATTCAGGGTCGTGTGCATTTTTTTTCCTTGAGAATCACATTGACTCTTTTTTTTAGAGAGCTTTAAAAATTGCACTGTTAGAATATATATATATGGGTTAAAATGCATTTTTCATGTCCTTTCATGCTCTATTGATTTTTTTTCTCTTTTTTCTTACAATACAAAGTTTAATGCAGTTTTTGGGAGGAGGACAAAAAGGTAGTCAGCAGTTGCTCCCTCTCCTAGGAGTAAAAATACTGGATGCCTTGCTTAGAAATGTAACATTGTATATCTATATCTATATCTATATCTACATCAGTATCTAAATAGAATGGGGATGGGAAGGTGGTGAAATCCCGTTAGTCACCTGTAATAAAACTCCTCTCACTACACCTTATTTTAATAGCTACAGAGCTTTTAGCTCTCCACAGTTTTTAACTCTGTAGTAAGGTTTAAATGTCCAACAGGGAGTTTTTGACATACCTATGGGAGGTGCAGTCGGAAGACAGAATAACTATGTAAAATTAACACTGCCTGGAGAGTATGTATCTGTCCATCTGTCTCCTGCCCACATACCTCCTATCTATCTCTCTGTGAAT
The DNA here is from genome assembly GCF_036850995.1 of Saccopteryx leptura. NCBI lineage: Eukaryota > Metazoa > Chordata > Mammalia > Chiroptera > Emballonuridae > Saccopteryx > Saccopteryx leptura. The sequence continues at coordinate 369,610,234 of NC_089504.1, read as the reverse complement.
GAAAGGTCAGGCACAGATTGGAAAAGCACTGCGTAGTCAAGTGTCAGGATATCAAGGCTTCAGCCCCAGCTCTAAGACCTTGGATAAGTCATCTCTACCTCTTTTACAGCCAACTGTAAAACGAGAAGCTTGACTGTTTGTCTAAGAAAACCAGCCTTGACACTGCATCCTTTTAGCACCTTCCATGTTAATATTTTGCTTTCTTGTGCATAAAAAAAATGTGAGTGGTGAATTCAAGATCTCTCTGTTATGACATAGTGCTGTATGTTACTTCCTCTGTGTTATATTGTTTCGGTCATTCTTGCGTTTTTGTTCAGCATTTTGGGCCCACAGATAGTTTACAACAATGTGGCTAAGCTCTCTGTTTGAAGTTATACTTGTACCTACACAAGTTATGCTAGCCAAATAAAACTGATAAATTGGAATGATTTTTTAAATAAACTAAGTTAAAAAAACACTTCTCTATAAACCAATTGATATTGAAATTATTTTAGCTCTCAATGCAATTTACTTCATTTTTCTGGAGTAGACCTTGCTTGCATGTATTTGGCAGGGGTGGGACAGTGGAAGGAGGGACTGACCTCCCACTGCAAGATCGCAGACCTTCACTGTAGACTGCTTGGGGTCCTAGATGAGACGATTTACCTCCCTGTCCTTTACTGACCAAACCCTGTCCATTTAGACTTATGTTCTACTTGAACATACAGAAGCCACAGGATGATTTGGAACATATGTGTATATGTGAAATCCAGTTTTCATATCCAAGCCCAGTTCCTGGTGTGATTCAGCTCCTGCTGGCTGTGGTCCCAAGAAGAGATCTCTTCCCTTGAGTGGCTCTGTGCTTTCTGCTGTCAGCTAAGAAACATGACAGTGCTCCTTTTCCATTCATAGTCTCTTAACAGAACTGGACATCTGTTGACTTCCCCCTTTCCCATTCAGAACACCTGCCAAGCCTCCTATCTGCCCAGCACATGGTCCCCAGCCCTGTCTTGATCAAGTGCCCAAACTAACTTTTATGTTTATGCAAACTGGAACAGCCTCCTACACCCCCCTTATCTGTCATTCCTGTTCCATGGTCTTCATCAGTACAACTCTTTTTTAGCATTTCAGGGCTAGTCTGTCTTAAAGGTTTCCATGACCTACTTACTATAGGGATGATCAATGATGAAATATTTTTGGCTTAATGAAAAAGTTATTCCTTTCTCTTCATTAAAAACTAGTTGCAGAGTGTATTCTGTGAGCCAAACAGTATAGATGAACAGCACAACATAGCCTGTGCAAATTGGCCAGCTCTGCGCTTATTATTTCCTGAGTATAATGGAGATTAAACTATCCAAGCATTAGGTGTGACATAATATCTAGTGCTTGGCATAACTGATGTCATTCTAAGAAGCAGGTGGCTCTCAGTGACCGCAAGCCAGTTCACCCAAGGAGGGGTGAACCCATATCATCTGAAATATTCTTACATAGATAAGTAGACACATCAACTTGTTTACAGCTCTTGTTAAGAGCTCTTGATAACCATGTGTCACTTGGTTACAAGCCACCTGTGTTCCTGGAGGCTCTATATATCAAGCCCTCAGCCCCTTTCTGGTGGATAGATGTAGAGATTCACTCTCTTGCTGTGACCCAAAACTCTACTCTGTCTCTAAGTTCCTATAGTAAACTCTTGTTTAATTCTAAAGGTGTCAGCCTCTTTCTCTGGTCCCTTGACCTTGCCCTCCTTTGTAGATAGGTTCTAATTCACCTAGGAAAATTTCCCAGTCCCAGATGCTCACCAAACTTTCTTTTATCACATTGATAACCCTCCTATAATGAACGTCTGTCGGCTGAACATCTGATCCCAGAGACTCTCCCATGTAGCAGATGCATTTCTTCCTGCGCGGCACCTCTGCTGGCCAGCTGCAGCAAGTCCTGGTCAGTGGAGACAGCTTGTCAACATTTATTCTCAGGAGAAGACCGGAGCCTGGCCTCCAGCGGTTTGTGAACCAGTAGTATTGAGGCCAGAAAGTTCTGAAAGATGGTTATAACACCTATACTTTGAACTGACTATTTCCAACATGAGGTCACCTAGCATGCCTCCTGTGTGCCCCTCCCATCACCAAAATCAAGCATTGCCAGGCTGGGCCCTCACCTCTGGGGAGTCAGAGATTTAATTTCAATTTCACTTCCAAGCCTGCAACTGTTTCTATCATCTTAGGATATAAGGACAGGTTCTCCCATGAGATGCCACGTTTTCTCCCAAAGTATTCGATTTATTAATGATCACACTGTGTTACTATGTTTTCCCTGTACTACCCTATAGATCATTTTCATTATGCAGACATGAACTCTTTGATATTGTAATTGTGGAGTACGTATTATGAAGACAAATGCATTAAGCATAATGAGAATGGATTGCCAATAAAAGTTGAAAAACAATGAACCATTTTAAAAACTAACCCTTACCCAGAAAACTGTCTCTTTGAATGCTCCGTAAAAGGCATTTGGATGAAAGTAGCTTATTTATAGTCTAATGTTGATAAAGGTTTGACTTTGGTAGCATCTTCATTATCTGATAAAAGCCAGAACCCTCAGCCCTGCTCACCTCTAATGTCTAATGCCTCCTGCTGGCATTAAAATTATTGCCACAACTTCAGAGAGAGGAACGAGAGATAGCAGCCCTGGGTTTCTGAAATGTGGATTAGAGTTTAAAGAGTCACTTGGTTTTGTTTAAACAAATTACAAAGATAATGGATTGCCCTTAAAAGGTCTGTTTCATATATTGTTATCTTTCATTTGTGACACCCTGACAGTGTTGTTCCCAAGGTTATGTCTCCCATCAGTCGCTAGAGGAGAAAGGGGGTTCTGGGGGTCTTCCTCTGTGTTTTTTCACTTTGCCTCTGATTCTGAAGAACAGAGAGAGGACGAGAGAAAAGTGAGCCACTGGTCCTATGCCCTGAACATTGGGTCAGACATGGAGGTGTGCTGAAGAACATATTGTTGGTCTATTGCTCAATCGGTTGACTAATAACTGATATAGATTCACAATGTCTGGATTCACACAGGGTTAGGAGAATGTGAAAAGGGGCCAGAAATCGCCATCAGGTTCCCTGGAGGACAGTGGGTGCTCCCAGACATGAGGAGGATACAACAGGAGCTGCAAAGACCTCTGCCAACTTAGGGGCAGTGAGATGACAGGATGATGCTGGACCCTTAGCTGTGTGGCCCTGCTCAGGTCATGTCACCTCTTCGGACCTCTGCATTTTAGCTAGAAAATGAGAAGGCTGCACTGGGTGTTTCCTGAGGGGCTGGGACGACGGAGCTACAACTAACTCTAAGCACAGCCAACTGGAGGCTTACTTCTGAACACTTCTCTTCTCAGAGAGAAAACGTGCCAGTTTATGTATTTGACGAAACATTCTGTAGGGTTGACCCAATTCCCATATTAAGAACATAATGCCCAGGCCCATATGGCTAATTCCTTCCCAAACCATTTGTTTGCCATCCTGCAGATCTACCCTGAAAATAAAATGTCTAGTCTAATTTCAGAATCCAAATAGAGCAGGATGCAAATGAGCAAGAAAATGGTGAAAAGTATATTTACTTTGAAAACCCTTTTGGGTGTCATCATCAGTGTTCGAGGCACAGGGACTGCTGATTTTAAAACTACGCAGCTTCGTGATGCGAGCTGTCACTCTACCTTGGGGAAGAGGGGCTTTTTGTAAAATGCTTCCCCCACTTCGCTGAGTAAGTTTTCTGCTCTGGCCAGCATGTAGCCTTGCTCATCAACATGGTCAGGTGTCTGAAATATGAGATTTTCTGTTGCATCTCAAAGGAAAGGACCTTTGCCCACTCTAAACTGTGGCAGGGCCTGGGGAGGTGGGGGACTTTATGAAGGCCACGTAGCTACTGCCTCTCAGTGCCCTGGCTCTCCGGTGCTAGTTGGGAGTAAGAAAGTGAGAACGAAACCCAGGTTCAGGAAATGACAACAGGTCAAAGATAAGTAATGGCTGGTGTGAATACACTTGGGTCACCTGGGTGCAACAGAAGTACACAGCACAGACAGATATGCTGCTTGGACATCATTAGGTTAATCTTGCCCTGTCTGGAGAAATGGGATTCCTTGGGGGAATTTTTTAAGAAGGGGTCAGGGAATAGTACTGTATACATATATTCCATTCTGTGGCTCTGCTGATTGGATTAACCTTATAATTTAATATTTTAGGAATCCTTTTATACTACTATAGTTGATGGTGACTGCTTCTTTGCTCAATAAAGCATTTCTGTCCAGGTACACAGGCAGCCAAGGTGGGTTGGAAAGGTACTAGACCCCTCTCCTCTAGGAGGCAAGTGGGCCCCTGAGTGCCCAGGAGTGTCCCAAAGGCCTCTGCTCTGGGTGTGAGTCACTCCTCTCCTTAGCTTTTAGTGAATTGAAAAACAGTTTTCCATGGGTTGATTGTTATATAAAAATTGCTTTTGGTTTTTTTTTTTAATTAAGTGAGAGGCAGGGAGGCAGAAAGACAGACTCCCGCATGTGCCCTGACTGGGATGCACCCAGCAAGTCCCCTACCAGGTGATGCTCTGTTGAGGTCACTGCTCTGTTGCTCAGCAACCAAGCTATTTTAATGCCTGAAGTGAGGCCAGAGAGCCATCTTCAGCACCTGGGACCAACTTACTCAAACCATTTGAGCCATGGCTGCAGGATGCAGAGAGAGAGAGAGAGAGAGAGAGAGAGAATGGGGAGGGAAGGAGAGGCAGATGGTTACTTCTCCTGTGTACCCTGACTAGGAATCGAACCCAGGACTTCTATATGCCAGGCCTATGCTCTACCACTAAGCCAACTGGCCAGGGTCTGCTTTTGCTTTAAACAAAAATTATGCCTGAAACTTTTGAGCAAGAAGAAAAATGTACAGAGGGAATCATTAATTTTGAATAAAAACATTTTCCTGTAGCCAACAAGGGAGGGAAATGTCAAATTGGTGTTTCCTACAAACAGCCCGGTGCCGCACCCCAATCTGTTCACTTGATCTATTGTCCAGTCACCTGCACAGTTAAATGTTTTGGCTGACCTGAATCTGACTTTTATTCTTTTACCTCTACCTATTTTTTAAGGACTGTGTTATATGCATACCTCAGGCTTCATTTGCATCACATTAAAGTAAAACAGTTTAAATTTCTTCACAGCAGAAGTAAATCTGACAGACTTTATGAAGCTATTATACCTGCAAGTATTTTATACTTTTAAAATACATTCTTGTCAACTTATCTTAATTATATTATTATATGTACTTTTGAACTTGTATCCATTATTCCATGATATATTACATTTTGACAGCCATCCTAAAAAAGCCACAATTTATATCAAAGTTATTTGGCTGAACAAAGATATACCTGTATGGATTCTGGAGGAATTTGTTAACTCACATGATGAATCGTGCAACCGTGGATGGAGCAGGCTGCTTTAGTTTACCCTCCAGGTGATTACAGGTGGAGACGCATCACCATGGCCTTTAGGAGTGGCGGCCAGAGGGGCAGCTGATTTCCTCCTGTTTGACAGGTCAACTTCAGCAGGTGAACCCTGGCCTTCACCTAGAATCCTGCTCTGCCTGCTCACGGAGCTGGACCGACTTTCAAACAACTCCAGTTGTTGGGGTGTTATTCAACACACCAAGAAAACAGGGCCAGTCAGTAAATGATGTGCTTTTTCATTCCTACTCAGCAACATTTGGCAGAAGCAGGCAGAAAGGTTCCCACACTCACAGAGAGGATGAAACCCAGGCTGGGGGAGGTGCTGCGGAGGCTGAGCAAGAGAAGCTAGCAGTTCTATAGCACTTTTTCAAAGCAGTAGGCTAAGATTCCTCAGAGGAGGGGCTCTGTTCTTTGAGGTAGCTGTTCCCAGCATTCGTGCAAAGGGTGGGTCACTCTGGTCTGTCCTACAGCCTGATCAGATTTTGGGGGTTGTGAACACTCAGGCTACGCTTCCTTTTCCACTTCCTGAAGGCAGGGTGCCCTGGGGTGCAGGCTTCACTAAAGGTACCACTGGGACACGTGAAAGTTTCATCACCTGTGTCTCCAGTATGAGGAATGAAGCAGACGGGCCTCAGTTCCAGGCAGACAGGACTCGCTGGCTCCTCCCCCTTTTCTCGATGACCTGCCCTATCCTACCATGGACAGCGCTCTCTCTGGTGGCTGCACAGGCACAGACGCACACACGCAGACAGACACACACTCGATCTGAGGAAAGCTGCTTGTTGTCATGGAGGTGCCCAAGCAAAGGCTACAGAGGGATTTCTCCTTCCACAGAGAGGCTCGTGAAGATGACCAAAGAGGCCCTTTTCCTCTAACAATCTAAATTCTCCCATTGCACGTCTATAACTCAGCTCTGCGGATAAGAGGCCAGAATGACTATTTTCAGCTTTATTCCGAAGACCCGCATCTGCCCTTAGATAAAGGTTGTATGCTCTTCCATTTGATGGAATCCTCAGGTGTTGTATCTGCATCTGAGACAGTGGAAGGTTGAGGAAATGAGGTGGGTCCTCCTCAGTTGCACGCATCGTAGCATGAAATTACCTACATAGCCCAGCATGCCAGCCAACTCTCTGTGCCACGGCCTCCTCATGATTTGCTTTGAGGTCAGAGGTGGCCCTGCATGCTCGTCTCCAGTCAGACTTAGAGACAGAGAGGTCCCTTGTCAGTGGCAGGGGACCTCCTGCCCTGGCCGGCTCTTCCTTCCCTAGAGCACGCAAGCCCAGCACCAGCGCGGGTGGTGTGCTCGCCTGCCCGGCTGCACAGATGGCTGTCTGAGGGATGGAGAGCGCTTCTGGAGAGTTCATGTGGACTGTGTCAGGTGTCGTCCGCTTCCTTCACCAGAGAAGGCTTCACAGAGGCTCTTGATGTCTGTCCCTGGCTCAGGACCAGTCACTAGGTTGTAGGCAGACCTGTTCACCCAGAAAAAGGTGCTCTGTGCCTCTGGAGGACAAGTAGAGCAGCTGGGATCTAATCTCTCTGTGAGATGGGGAAAATCCTATTCCCCGTGCAGAATCACATTGTCACCACATGTGTCTTGTGGGCCACATGGCACCAGGCCTCCAAGCCCTCCTTTGTTCTCTGCAAAGGTCTTGGCTCTGAATGAGGAAAGCGCCGTGGCCTCGCCTGAGCATGGGCTGTGGTAATATCTTTTGAGGTGATAGCAGGAGGCGTGCACCCCCGTCGGAATGGGTGGAACTGGAAGAGGGGTTGGGAGAGCACCTGTGCACCCAGCTTGGGGCCAGCCTGACATGGTGAGGGTGTGGGGAGTGCCTGAGGGTGGTGCGGCTGGGCCAGGAGGCTGCCGTCTAGTGAGCTTTTAGCCTCATACAAGTGTGCCTGAGTTTTCATGAAGGAGCCACCTGTCAGGAGACTTGCATCTCCAGGGCCAGGGTGAGGCCTCGGGAAGAGCATTCTACTCCGGGTTAGCCCTATGTTCTGAGCCGGCAGAGGCCAGTGGCTCCAAGTGGGCATCACGTCACTGGATGGGTCCTCCAGCCAGCCCAGGTCCAGAAGCCAGTCTTCAGTAATTATATCAACAACGTAGCCAGCCGTCTAGTGGATCTGATGTCAAGTGTTTGGCGTGGCAGCCCAGGCATCTCAAGGAGTATGTGTAGTGTGGGCCACACTGCCAGAGAGGCTCACCCTGTTGCCCTGGCAGAGATGAGACTGGGGCAGAGTGAGTATAAGCCTCGGCTTTGGACTGTCCCAGCACAGCGACAACACTCTTGCCAAACTCACTCCTATTCATTTAATCACAGTGCTTTCGGGCCCCCAGTTTCAAAGGAGGCCCCTATCCGCATGTGGACCGAAGAGCTTTATTCAAGATGAGAGGTCTGTTTAGGGGCATTTGAATCTGACAGAGGAAAGGGTGCTTGTGAGACCATTTGAAAGGCCACTCAGGGTGGATACAACAGGATAAATAAAATAACGAACCCGTGACAAGTGGTTTTGGAACTGAACTTTTATTACTTTGGAAGCCAGAGAAAGGCACAGGGATTAGCTTGCTTTTGGACAGAGGGGTGTTTTTTCTGCTTCACACGATCCAATTTAAAGACTATTCATCCAGCAACTGTTCTGTGCAAGGGACTTACAGGGAAGTCTCGATGTCACTCGGCCCCTGCTTTGAAAGACTCTGTAATTACACTTGAAAGTAGGGGAGGTAAGGGCTGATAGCCAAACACCCGATGAGCGCACCGCGAGAGGGATAACGTCCGCCCCGTGAGCGTCGAAGAACTCTGAGCGAAGTCCCGACATCATGAATGGGTCGACCCGGTTTCCTATACTTGAGCAGAACCCATTTGGACAATAGGGGGGTTTATCTATTAGCAAACATGCATACTCCTACAATGAACAAAGACTACAGTGCCCTACTTTGGGCTCTCCCAGAAATAGACCTATGTTCGAGTGTGAGTAGTCCACTTGGGAGGCAGTCCCTAGAAACACTGTCGGGCAGTGGCAGGAGGTGGGGACGGGAAGGCCGCCAACAGAGTGCCTCACCCAGCAAGTCCCCACTGGGGCAGCCCGAGCGTCGCTCTGCACAGCGCAGACTTCCCAGCGAAAGGGGAAGAAGCAGGGCATTGACCCCCTACCCCCATCTGTCCTTAGTTGAGGACTGCTTCTTCCTGTTCTGCTATAAAAAAAAATCCCTCAGGCTGAGGGTCCCGCCACAGGCAGGGTGGGGGTAGAGCCGAGGCCACCAAAAGGGCAGAGCAGGCACACAGAACTTCCACGTACTCACTCTGCTCACGTACCTTATCACACTTCACCCTCACGACCAACCTGTAAGAAAGGTACAACAAGTACCATAGCTCCGTAGCCACTGTGACTAGCAGCAAAGTTCAGGCAAATCCCAACCCCACGATTATTACACAGTCACTGAAGAACAAAGGTGGCGAGTCCGGGCCAGCCTCTTTCTCAGGACCCTATGCTCCTTTCTCTCCACCTGAGACAACGTTGCCCATCTTCCAACCCCGCCCTCTTTGAGCTCCCTCTGGCCAGGCTGATGACCCCCCACTGATCGGCGAGGTCCTCTGTTCAGTTTCCCGTGCTCCTGCCTCACAGCAAGCCCTCCCCCCAGGCTGCCCTGCTCTGCCTTCTGCCTGCACTCTCCTCCGGGCTGAGCCTTCCCGCCTCCGTGACAGGAGGCTTGAATTCTCTCCTGTCCTTCATGTACGTGTCTGCACCTCACAGCACGTGCTGAGGAACGTGAAGAGGTCCAATCTCAGACTGTTCTAAGGAGACACTGGCTACGCCCTCCCAGCAGTCTGCCTCGCGCTCTCCGTGATGAGGAGAGAAGGAAGTGCCCGAGTCTGGAAGCTGTCTGGCCAATCGATGAATGATCCAGTTTATATTGAGTGTCTATTGCATGTCTAGCTCTGAGCTTAGGTGCTGTAGGGGATACAGATGTATAAGGCATGCGTGGCCTCCTGAGGGAGCCCACAGTTTTATTGCAGAACTAAACTGAAACCTAAAAATCAATTACCTCAGAAGTAATACTGGACTGAGAGGCAGTAAAGGTGGTGGTTAAAGGCTCATAAAAAGGCATAAAGTCCAGGTTCAGATTCTGGCCACCTTACTTACCTCCGAGCTGAATGTAGCTTTCAATAATTACCTAACAGGTGCAGCCTCCGTTTCCGTCCCCTGGAGATATTAGCAGCACATCCTGATGGGGTTTTTGTGAGAGTGGAAAGTGTTTGCATGGAAACCACGTGGCACCCAGTAATCACTCAAAAAAATTTATGAGTATTATTATCTAATATTAGTGTTAGCTATTATCCGATTCGAGTCCCCGCTGATTCCAAGCACTATGGGAGCTCGGGAGAGCGAACAAGCAGGAAGGGCTGCTTCGTCACGGGAAGAATGATGGGTGAAGAGGGTGTTAGGTTGGTCCTTGAGAGAGCTTTAGAAGTAGGAGAAAGGAGAAAGAACATTCCCGGCAGGGAGGACAGAAAGGTGGGAAGCTTGACATCTACGGCATGCAGGGTGAGGGTATCTCAGGGCACCCGGGCTGAGGGGGTGCAAGGTAGGTGGGCAGAGTCAGGAGAACGGGTCCTGGGACACCCCAAGGATGGATTCCACATGCCTTGAGAAGTGGCTTTAAATACTTAAGCAGGGGGCCAGTGTAACCACAGGGTTGCAAGATCATTAGTGTATGAGATGGGTCTGGGTGGGAACGCGAAACCATACAGGCTGTGTGGAGGGGCCCCACCCTGCCTGCAGGCCGGGGGAGGAGGGAGGCAGATTCTCCCTGCAAGACACAAACCATGGTCCTCTCCTCTTTTTCCCCGAGGGCAGTGCCATCTCTGCTGTCCGCGCAGTGTTCAGACCAGGGAGAAACTTCAGTCCATCGCCCTTCCCCAGTCACTCTCCTAGGATGCCCATGCGGATTCATGACAGAAGCACGCATATTTCTCTTTCTTCTCTTTGTGTGCTTTAAAGATGGCTTGACATTGGCAAATCACTGCAGTGAGCTCTAAATGATGTATGAATGAAAAATCCCTTCGCTGTGCGTTGGGAGCCTCCTGCTTAGCACTGGATGTCTCTGCTGGTCTGGCTACTCTTTTATTCAATGTGAGAGGTGGCTGGAACACAGTGGAGGGGGGACGCTTGGGATCACACACACACACAAAAAGTCAAAATTTAAAAAGAAAAAACATCTACTGAAATATATACAAGTCTTTCTCCCTGGCTTTCAATGTTTTCTTCCTCCTTCTTCTTTATTTTTTCCTAGTAAAGTTTTTTGGATTGAAAAACTTTTCTCTACTTCCTTATGCATTTTTATCCCACCCAAGTCTCTACACTCATTTCTAACTTTACCAAAAAGACAGAAACAAAGACCTTGTCCAGTGCTTCAGAGTTCGGTCCAATTGGCAGCACTTCTGACCCTTCCTCAGGGACCATTTTTAGTCTGACTGGCTCCTGTGCGCACTTCATGGCAGTGAAGGTGGCTGGGACCTTCATGAGGGCTCTGCCCTGACAGGCTTCTGGCCCCATGGTGTCCTGCAGTGTGGCCCTGTGTGGTGTGCAGTGATTGTTGTTGCTATGGTAACCCGGATCAGCTTTAAGAAACCAGGGAGGGAGGACCCCCTGCTCCCAGATTAACGGGGCCCACTCTGTGAGCATCATCTGGACATACATCGAGTCAGAGCGACCAGCTCTTGCTTCTCAGATCGAGCTGCAAATAGACAGAGAGGCTTCTTAGTCTGCAGGGAGGATGGGCTTGATCAATTTGCTTTTAGTGGATGAAACAGTCATTGACATTTGGACAGATTTCTAACCTCGGGGCGGAGCAGTCAGGAGGCATTTTGGCTGTAGATGGTAGGTGGGTTTATCACAGGATATACTCAGCAGCATGGCCTGAAGGCAGAAGAAAGGGACCTCGGGATCAGGGACCTGGATCTGGAGGCAAATCACACCCTCGCCTTCTCTGACCGGCCCCAGGTGTGCGCAGCGGTTTCCTGCACACGTGCCATGGGAGGGAGAGGAGCCCCGGGCGAGGCCCTGGGTGTGGGATTGTGACTCTGACCACCTCCATCTGTGCCTGCAGGCGGGCAGGGAAGCAGGCAGGTGAGTATAGGGTTGTGGGTGAGCAGCAAACGATGTGTGCCTCATCAGGGAGAAAGGGCTCGATGCTCACACATGCACCCTGGAGCTGTGCCTGGATTTGCAGCCTGGCTCCCAACCCAGGGGCACGCACATGGGCCATTCATCCCCCTCTGCTTCCTCCTCCAGACAATGAGGACAACTTTATGGCAAACTCGTGGGCTTGCTGTGAAGGGCCAGTACATGTCAGGCATGCATGGTAACAAAGTATGGGCCACTAATTCTCAGGGGCAAAGAAGCAAGCAGGGGACGCCGATCCCGAGTGGAAATGAGTCTGTCCAAAACCACCTCACACGTGTCGGCGCAGGTCTTACGTCTGCCTCTCAAGGGAGGGCCCGCTACTGTCCCAAGTAAGAACTCGAGCGCTCCGACGCTGCTCTCACCTCCATCCTGTGGCTGTCACATGTCATCGTGGCAAGGCACATGTCACACAAGGTCCGTGGCCCTCCTGGCTCCACTCCTGCCTTTCTCCAAATTTCACAGGGGAAAAGGGAGGGGTGATGCTCCATTATCAGAATTCTTAGGATCATTCTGGAAGCCACTGTCCTCAAATGCAGGAGACAGATTTAGGGTGGAGTAGGAGGCTGGGTTTGAACTGGGTGACACTAGTACTTCACTGGGCCTCAGTTTACTCACCCATAAAATGGGAATCATAAGCCTATCTTCTTGACTTCACAAGAGAAACATAAGGAAAAGGCTTTTATTAGAGTACACTTTGTAATACACATGATCTGGTCAGCTCCCTCTTTAGTCAAGTGTTTCGCTTCACGCAGGACTCACAGGAAGGGAGCAAGGGAGAAAGTCAGCACCCACGTTGGCCCCTGTATCACCCGAACCGAACCAGCCGCCAGGTTAGCGCACGGTGCCGCCAGGTGACAGAGTCCTGCGCACCTGTTCCTGACCCCTGGCTCCAGGAAGTGATGGCACCCAGTGAGACCTGCAGCCTGCCTTTGTCCTGCCAGGTTTGGTGTGGTGGGGACTCCAGGCGAGGAACAGCAAGTACTTGAGGTTTCTGAAAATCCAGCAGAATCTCTTCTGAAAATCCAGCTTCAAGTTCAGACTGCAAGGTTCTCACTTCACTGACCTTGTTACTCTCCTGCCTGTGTGTGTGTGCACGCGCGCGCGCACACACACACACACACACACACACACACACACACATCTCCCATCCGTTCACCTTTCTGGAACTCTGACATGGACTGAGCTGTCTTCTGGCAGCTGGAAGAGAAGACCAAAACAGTGCAGAACAGCAGCTGAGCAGTCCTCCGGGCTTCCCCCGGGTAGCACGTAACAAACCAGCAGCCCAGGTGCTGCAGAAACATCTCTGTACTTCCTACTGCACCTCTGTGGAGGGGAGGGAGGCAGAGGCCATGGCCACCAGGCATCAGCAGGAGTTGCTGACAGCCTTTCAGGCAGAAGGGAGTGAACAGGAAAAGGTGAGGCCAGTCCCTAACCATCGCACTTCCTACGCCTTGAATTAACACCTTGTCACTCACAGTGCCGGTCTCCCACTGCTGGCTGTCATGGCCACCGAGCAGGTGTGATGCCAGGCTCTCTGTGGTCAAAGAGCCACAGCAAGAAACTGCCAGCAAAACTCTCACTGTGTTTGTTTCTTGAATGCCTGGCAGAGTAAACTCAGCCTCTAGGGTCAATACGTCCCTCCCTGGCAGGTGGATTTCTTGGTGCCTTCTCTATCTCTCAGAATCATGCAACACAGAGCTGGAAGGGACTTCAGGTGTTATTGATGACCTACTGAGGTCCAACGGGGTCAGAGTAGCTGGCAGGAAAGTGGACGGCACCTGGAGGTCAGCAGTCGGCTGCCTGCCCCCTGATACAGAGCTCCTCTGTTGCCCGGCGTGGTGAGCTTGGACCTCCTCATCAGGGCTGCTCCCTGCCAACAGGGAGCAGGGTCTAGAGTGCCTGTGCCAAGCCGGCTGCCCATGCGCCCATACCCATTAAACTGATACACCTGGTGTCTGCTCAGATGGGTTCAGAATTATCCAGTGGAAGAAAAACAGCTCCCAGGAGGAATGGAGGTTTTGTCAATACCCACAGTGGAGGGCTGGCTTGATTTCCAGTAAGAGTCAGTGAAGCTGGGAAAATTACTCATTACAATTTTATTGATATTCACTTTACTCTGCAAATGACGTGGGATGGTTCTGACAGGATGCCTTAATGGGACTGGCTGAAAATCCATTTGGGTGGATGTGGGTTAATGGGGCTGAGAGACTAAGTGGTTCAGTTGCGTGGGCCCTATGTCCCAGGTATCTTCTCTACCATCAGGCCAGACCGGCACAGTGCAGAGCGCAACATAATGCTCGGGGCACACCTGGTTCTCAGGAAGAGAAAGCTTTGCCTCTCTCTTCCTCCTTAACCTGGACAGCATCACACTGCTTCATTTGGCTGTGGCTTTGTTCTTCAGGGACGACTGCCAAGAAGGCCAGGGGCTGGAGAGGCCCCTCTCCAAGCCTGACGCCCATCTACCCAAGTATATTAAACCAGTTCTGATGTGAAAGGATTAGAAATAGGTAATCAGGTCTCATCTTTTGCAGAAAGATTTCTTATCAGCTGGTATACTCCGAGTGCTCCCAAACGGTGACAGCCTGTTGGATGGACATGTCCCATGCACTGGCCCCAGGGAAACATTGTCAGCACAGATCCAGACAGGGAGAGAGTGATGGAACAGTTAAATGTGACTTTTCTTTGATGGCCAGACAAGTTTCCAATATACAAGCATAAATAAGTTCACAACTACATTTGGAGAGCTTTCTGTAATTTAGAATTTATAGATAGCATTCTCTTTGATTCTCACCAGTATCCTGTGAGCTAAGTAGGACTAGAGATTTTTTGTGAATTTCCTATATTGTCATTTGCCTATCGACATGTTCAGATCCATTCCCCTGTCACTGCAAAGTGCACCTCCCGGGCTCCCTGCCAGTGAGACTGTGTAAGGGGCGATAGGGTAAAGGAGAGGAGAAGCCGGGGCCTCTCACCCTCTGTCTCAGCTCCTGATGGTCTCTCAGTGGCAATCATACCCCTGGCCGGTCCCAGTTCCCACTGTGTGGCCCTTCTCCTCCAGCCCTGGCCAGCTATCCCTGATGATGAGAGTACCCTTTGGGCACTCTCACTCTCCCGTTAGACCACCGGGCATGAGCTCTGTTCACCTGGCTTCAGAGTAACCTGATATAGTCCCAGAAATGATGACACCACACCTAGGCAGCACAGCTACAGAGTGCTATGTACTCAGTGCAAATGAGTCCCCACATTCTAAAACTCTGCCCTTTTGTTCCATAAAGATTAAAGAAAAGGACAGTCACAGTAACCTGGACCTAGGAAACCCAGGGGCAGCACAGGCTCAGAGAAGGGGAGCACACAGGAGGGGGGATTTCAGTGCCCCTGGGAGTGCTGTGGAAGAGGCAGCCTTTGAGCTGGACAGGGTAAAAATACGCCAAAACTGATGGGAAGAAACTGCTCTTTCTCAGCTGCAGAGAAGGACCACCTGTAGGCTCACTCCACTTCCAAACTGTCCGTGGTGCTGTCCTGCGTCCGCATTGTGCCTCCTGCCTCATGGCTCCCAGGATTCTCATCTTCTCTCTCTGGGGCCAGGGCCAAAGACTTCTTTCTCACTGGTCTGCCTAGCCTTTTCCCCAGTGGTTAGGAGTCTCTATAAAATACATGTCCCACCCAGCCAGTCCTCTCTAGAAACTTTTGCTGACTCCCGTGGCCTGTAGGCTTGGCCCCACCTCCATAGCCCTGGATGCAAGGCCTTTGTTTGCCAGTCTTGTCTGCCTCCATGCAGCCTGCGGTCTAGCCGCACTGGAGCAATCAGCAGATCTTGAGTATTTCATGCCTTTCTCTCCTTTGCTCAAGCCCTTACCTCTGAATGTCTTTCCTCCTTTCTTCAGCAAATTCCTTCCCATCATTTAGTGCTCTTAAGTAATATCGCTTTTGGAACTCTCCCTGGCACTTCTGCCTGAAACATATATAAAGATACCTTTCTCTGCATTCCCAGAACCCACTGCCCACACTTTTATTAATATTTTAATCAAATTGTCATATCATTATGCCCATTAAGGTGTCTGTTTCTACACCTTAGCGCTCGCAGCCTGGCGTGTGAGAGCTTGTCTTGGCTTTCTGAGCACCAGGCACCTGGCGGGTAATAAAAGCTCACTAATGTTTGTTACACTGACATGAACTCCAGTGTCATCCCTCCTCTCCTCATCTTCTTTTCTCTAACAGTACATGGTACATCGTCAGAGTTCAACACAGAGCTATATAGTTCAGTACTAACTGGGAAGGGTGAAATCAAGAAGAAACTTACTGAAAGAGAAAGATTTGTTTTCAGCCGAGCTGCATGGAGATAAGAAGAGGGTGAGACGGGTGAGTCGGAAGAGGTGGCATGTCATGTGAGGCAGAAGGAGCGAGACTCAGGGTGAGGCTGCTGCTGTGACAGTCTCACCTCCCCAGGGTCTCTTGGGTCTTTGTCCCTCCTCTTCTGAACCCTGGTTCAGTGAGAACTCACTTCTTCCAGGGAGCTGCTCTGAGCCTTGAGGAGAAACTTCTTTCCACAACTCTGTTCCTTCTCAGGACTGGGCAGTAGTTTTACCTCTGATGGCAATTAGATTGATGGATGGTTTAATCAACGTTTTGAGTCATTCCCCTTTGCATTTATGTATGTGTTTCCTCCATTAGATTTTTCGTGACCTCTTCAAGCTGAGAGGCCCTTTTGGGACAGTCCCCAACTTTGATACTGTGGCTCCCTCCCTATCCTTCAAGACTGCAGGGGTTGGGAATCTTTTTGGCTGAGAGAGCCATGAACATCACATATTTTAAAATGTAATTCCATGAGAGCCATACAATGACCCATGTACGTTAGGCATTATCCAATAAAAATTTGGTGTTGTCCTGGAGAACAGCTGTGATTGGCTCCAGCCACCCGCAGCCATGAACATGAGTGGTAGGAAATGAATGGATTGTAATACATGAGAATGTTTTATATTTTTAATGTTATTATTTTTTTTATTAAAGATTTGTCTGCGAGCCAGATGCAGCCATCAAAAGAGCCACATCTGGCTCGTGAGCCATAGGTTCCCGACCCCTGGTCTAGTCCAACGGTCCCTGTGATTACAGACTGGTTTACTCAGCACTATGGTTAGAAGCATGGACTCTGGAACCGGACTGCCGGGGTCCCAATCCCAGCTCTGCTAAATGTAGCTCTATGGCTTTATGTAAATTTCCATGCCTCATTTTCCTCATGAGTAAACTGGGATAATAATGGAAACTTCCTCGTGGGCCGCTTGTGAGGATTAAATGAGCTGGCATATACAAAGTGCTGAGAACAGTGCCGAACACAAGATAAGCAGTGTGTGGATATTTGCTATCATGATGGCGATTATTTTTCACCTGCGGACAGCCTGTGCTTCCGCCCCTCCCACCTGAGACCAGGGTGAAGGACTCCTTTGTCTTCAGTATTTTGTAAAGTCTCTTTCACATGGCTCCGCCTGCAGGAGTAGCTCAGCAAAAATCAGCCATGATCCTTGTGCAACTTCTTTGAAAGGAGGTCTGTGCCTCACAACTCATCATGTCCGTATGAGGGAAACCAACGTCCCTGTGCAAGCTTGAGTCCTCAGTGGCTGAGACATCTGTCCTAACAGGAGCCCCAGCCAGGAGCCGCGTGGCAGCTTTGTTTACACCGGGCTTCCCTCCTCGGTTCTCTGCCCCACAGCAAACCACAGTCCTTCCCGCAGCCTGACATCCAGCTGAAGGCTGCCCTGCCTGTCTGGCCACAGACAGAATCGTGCCCGAGCTGATTGTGAAGATAATCTTTCCCTCAGCCTCACTTGCAGAAGGCTGTGTAGCACGTCCTCCGACACAGCCAGCCCTGCCCTTCTTCCTTCTCAGAGACCAGACAGAAAACAACATGCACGTGTTCACACACTCACACACATGCTCACCACTGCTGACCTGACCTCCCGGGAGATCAAAGCCAAAGTACGTCTGCCTTGTGGATGACAGATAAGATTCACGCTGGCTGTGTGAGCATGGGGGTGCAGGGGTGCTAACTTCTTAGAAGATGAGAACAGAGATTAATTGCTTCTGCTGAGGCCAAACACACTCAGTAGTAAGCAATACGCACCGTGCTCATCATGTCAGCCTTTCTCCTCCTCCCCCACCCCTCCACAGCATTCAAGATGGATCTCTAGTGTATTAAGAGGGAAAATGCATTTGGCAGTGCTGATGTCTGCTGTTTAAGTCCTATTGCTTCATGGACCCGGGCCCGGCAGCCTCTCCGAACGGCCGACTGCAGAGCCGCCTTTGACGGGATGTGCGTTGTCCTTCAGGGTTAATGAAGGAAAAGCTCTTTTGGACGCATCTGCTGTATATTTGTGTATTTCGCTGTCATGACATGATAGCTGAAATGGACCAAATTGCTTCCCAGCATGAGCCCACGGTGATATTTCTTAGGCTTTCTCACGTGAGGCTCCTGGCCTGTTTGGCGGGGTGGTTTGTGGTAAGTGAGGCTCTGGCTGGGTGCCAGCAGGTCAGAGCTGCATGTCTACTGCTGATTTCATCTTCAGCGTGAGCTCTGCGCCCTTTGGCTGGAGGGGCCTTGCTGCACCCACGTGGGTAAATTCCCCAGATGGCAGTGGGGCATCAGGGCCTCTCTGTGTCCCTCCAGAGCCTTCACTGCCTACAGCCACCTGCTTTCCTTCTGTTCACATCCCGGGCAGGGCCAGCGCACCCAGGCTCAGCCTGCAGCCTGGACGACCAGGACTGCCCAGAGACTCCTCCCAGACATGCCTGCTGCCTCCTTTGGAATCAAGCAGGGAGCTGAGATAGCGAAACATTCACTTGGGGGGCTGAAAGACCTCCATTCAAGTCCTGGATACACTGCTTATGAGGGATGTGACCATGGAAGAAGTTGGAGTCCCAGATTCAGTCCCTCCTCAAGGACTCCTGGACAAGTGCTCCCAGGAGAAACAGGAAGGAGAAAGGGCAGTGAAGATAGACGAGAGAAGCCAAGCGAAGATGTGATCTGAGCTAGAACCCCTGGCTGACCCTGCAGAGAGGCACTCAGGAAAGCACGCATGCACCTGCTCTCAGCAGACACGCATGCCCCCATGCCGGTCAGTGGCTAAGGGCCCTGTGCAGCATAAATGCTCTCAGGCAATGCCCATCCCTTGGGTCAACATTGGGGCACAGTGTCTGTACTGGCATGAGGGTAGTAGTGCACAGGTGTCACAGGGGCGGGCCAGTAGAAACAAAGCCACAGGTGGGTAGGGACGGGCATGTAGACCACTAAGGAATGTTGCAGTCTGGCTGGATCACCACTGGTGTCTCCACCATTCACAAGACCGCTGACCTTCTTGACCCTCAGTGTAAATGGAGGACCCCCGTAAGTCTACTGTAAAGCTATGAGAACGAAAGGTGGTCACAAATGTAAACGATGCCACACCTGTACGTACATGGATGTCAGCTCCCTTCTTCTCCACACCCCGGTCAGTTTCCCACCTCCCATCAGTAGTGCCACTCAGGTAAGAAGCTGAATGCTTACAACACAGGGTTAAGTGGGGAAAACGTCAGGATATAAATCTGTGTCCCTGGTATGAATACCACTATATAAAAATCTGAGAATGCACCTACACTTTAAATGTTATTAGAAAATACTCAACATGAGCCCTGGCTGGAGAGCTCGGTTGCTTGGAACGTCATCCTGAAGCACAGAGGTTGCTGGTTCAGTTCCTGGTCAGGGCACATACAGAAACAGATCTATGTTCCTCTCTCTCTCTCTCTCTCTCTCTCTCTCTCTCTCTCCCTGCCTTTCTCTAAAAAATAAATATTCAAAAGAGGAAAGAAAGAAAGAAAATACTCAATGTGCTAATATTGGTCATCTTTGTGTACTGGAATCACACAGTGATTTTATTTTATTATTTTATCTTTATACTTTCCTCATTTTCTTACCATGAGCAAGAGTTATTTTTTCTTTTTAAAAGATACTTTAAAATACCAAGACATAGAAAGATTGAGTAGTTTAATTAAATACTATGAGCAAGAACTTAAAGGCCATCTTATCTTCACTTGTTCCTAACTCCCACATTTAGCTGCAGAGGCAAAGTGTAGTGAATAGATTCTATCTTTGGTTCTGAATTCCCAACCTAGTTACGTATTTGTATTTTAATGGAAATCTTCGTGGGACATATGGCTTCAGTGAAGGGAAACAGTTTCCTTTGCCGTGGAACTCTCCAGAGCCCTCAGTGTGTTAAAGTGCTTCCTGATTCTCCTGCAGACAGACGTCCTGTCATTGCCTACAGTCACTGCTGTCCTTCCGTTCACATCCCGGGCAGGGCCAGCGCACCCAGGCTCAGCCTACAGCCTGGACGACCAGGACTGCCCAGAGACTCCTCCCAGACATGCCTGCTGCCTCCTTTGGAACCAAGCAGGGAGCTGAGATAGCAAAACATCCACTTCGGGGGCTGAAAGACCTCCATTCAAGTCCTGGATACACTGCTTATGAGGGATGTGACCATGGAAGAAACACCTGCCTCAGGTCAGAGTCCGATTCAGGTCCTCCTCAAGGACTCCTGGGCAAACTTACCTAGCACTGGAACCCTTTTACAAGGAGAATTAAAAGGACTTTTATCCCAGGGACCAACTTTGGGAAACATCAGGCTTAAGGCAAAGGGAAGTCGGGACTCTCGGGGGTCCTTTCAGGATGTGTTTTGTTTTTTTGTTTTGTTTTGTTTGTGACAGAGAGAGACAGATACAGACAGGAAGAGAGAGACAGATGAGAGGCACCAGTTCTTAGTTGTTCACTGATTGCTTTCTCCTATGTGCCTTGACCCGGGGAGGGGTGGCTATAGCAGAGCGAGTGACCCCTAGCTCAAGCCAGCAAGCTAGCGACCTTGGGCTCAAGCCAGTGTCCTTTGGGCTCAAGCCAGTGATCATGGGGTTGTGTCTCTGATCCCACGCTCAATCTGGATGAGCCAGTGCTCAAGCGGGCGACCTTAGGGTTTCAAACCTGGGTCCTCTGCATCCCAGTCTAATGCGCTGTGTGCTGCACCACCCCCTGGTCAGGTTCAGGATGTGTTTTGAGGCAAGGTCATCTTCCAGTGCCTCCAGTTCTCCCCCTGGTGGTGCCTGCCCACAGCTTCAGTAAAACAGTGGTTGCCAGAGGCTGGGGTGGGGTGGAGGAATAATAAGCATTAGTTTTTAATGTGTGCTGAGTTTCACAGTCTGCACAACAATGTGCATGTACTTAATGCCGCTAAACTGTATATTAAAAATGGTTAAAATGATACATTGTATGTTGTGTATACTTACCACAATTAAAAAAGAGAGGAGTATTAACATTAAAGATAAAAATAGTACACTAATAGGCAGTTAGGCATGAGTTAGGCAGAAAATCCTGGCTGCCTAACCACGGGCAAAACTGGGAAATCACAACTCTTACCAGAGGGGGACCCTTCCTCCACTAGCATATAGCTGGTCATGAGGTTTAGACCCCCTGACCTTACATGTCGCTCATGGGTTTCAGACCTTCCCCTGAGATTTCCCGCCCTGGCTTGTCATCAGTCACGTGGGTTAGACCCCCTTAGAGGAGGAACAAGGGAGCCATAGGATAGCCTCATATGACTCTCCTGCACAACCACTCCCATAACATTGGGACCTCAGGACAATGAGGCTGGAACCCTCATCAAGAGATCTTAGGACCAGAGTCTCGAGTCTGCTGACCACAGTCAGACTTCTGCTCAAACTAGGGAGAACATCCAGACCTCAGTTGTGCTTCAGCTCCAGGCCCAGAGGAGCAGCAGAACCAGACAAGTGATGCCATGGCTGACATCAGGACCAGCTGCATTGAGTAATGGTCCCCTGCCCTGGTGCTGACCCATCAGTAGAAACTATGACCCTGAAAGGACACACCTGGAAAGCTGATGAATATTCCCTTAGGATCCTCCCTGAGCCCTCCAGATAAATACCCTCAAGCTGGAGGACCCAGCATGCCTCCTCTCTGTCTCTGACTCTCTCTGGAGCACGTGGCACCTTTCTCTTCCCCCTCTTCCTTCTTCCCCCAGGCACATTACCTTTACCCCCCCACATACACACCAAGCTCCAAGGGCCCTTCTTTAGTCCTAGTAACTTAACTTGCTTCTCACTTCTTCCACAGTTAACTCATCTATCTCTATGACTTATTTTCTTTAAGTGAGAGGAGGGAAGACAGAAGGACAGACTCCTGCATGTGCCTTAACTGGGATCCAGTTGGCAACCCCTGTCTAAGGCCAATGCTCAAATCAACTGAGCTATTTTTAGCACCTGAGGCTGATGCTCTGGGACCATCTGAGTCATCCTCAGTGCCCCAGGGCTGACCCTCAAACCAATCAAGCCACTGGCTGCATGAGGAGAAGAAACAGAGATGGGAGGGAGGGAGGGGGAGAGAAGCAGATGGTCGCTTCCCTTGTGTGCCCTGACCAGGGACCACTCCCAGGATGTCCATACGCTGGGCCAACGCTCTGTCTACTGAGCCACCGGCCAGGGCCCCTCTGTGATTTTCTAAATAATCTTTCACTTGTATTCAAGTTCCTTGGCTAAGTAAGAATTCTTTCCCAGTCAAACTCAACTGAGGTTTCTGAACCAAGGTCCAACATTCTGGTGCCATTCGCCGTTAACAATAGAATCTAACAACAACAACAACAACTTGCCTGTGAGGAGTGAGGCAGTATGGTAGAAGGAGGCCTTCTTCCCAGGGGCAGCTCCACCGCCCAGACGGGAGGGCCCTCCATCCCACGTGCTCTCAGAGCAGACGTGTGGGACTCAATTCCTGCGCACTGTGGATGTGGAGGGTTGAACTAATTGACACTAGAGATCAATTGCCATGTATCTATTTTCTGCCCACTGTGAATATCCTTAAGTAAAGACTGAGAAATATCATACATTGTTAATCTCTGACATATAAAGTCCTATCATATATCTTAGACTGAAATGTTGAATCAAGTTTCTGAAGAATAGGTTCAGAAATCTTGAAAGGAGATCCAGAAAGTGTTTTCTTTTTATTTGAGTAAAAAATTGTTTTGAAAAGTATTTTTACAGTGTTGTTTCAACTCTGTCAGAAGCAAACGCGCAGCGACAAAACCCGGATAGGGTGCGGATAAATGTGCAGAGCTGTCTAGGGCTGGCAGAACTGTGGGCGGGTGCTGTGCGTGGTGAATGTCTTTTGTGGCATCGAATATTGTTTTAATAACAAATAAAATAAACAAAATGATTTTTTTAAAAAGCATTTGAGAAACTAAACTCATGAAAAGCATATTAAGACTGACATCACTTCTTTGCCCATTTAAAAATGCAGAAACAGGGACGGGAGTGAGATAAAAGCAGAATACACTGCTTATTATAAATGAAAACAGTCTCCATGTATTAAGACTCAAATTACAGCCACAAGATAACTCTGTGAGATGGCAGTTCACAGAATCAATAAAACTCCCGTTTGTTTGGAAAGCTAAGTTGCCTGTGTGCCAAAATACATATTTTGTAAATTGCTTAATTTACATTTGAAAAGACCCAACCTTAATTCTTCAAGAAGCTGAGTGGAAGGATTGAGAGAAAGCAAAGGAAAAATCCACAACACAGCAATGTAGCAACCTTCTTTGGTTCTGCAATAATTTGATTGAAAGTGATAGCATTTGGAAAAAGGAAATGTTTTCCATTAAAAAAAAAAACAATACAAATAACTTGTCAGCGTATGTGAGGTCTTTCTTGCCCTGAGCTGCCACTGATGCCCAATGGAGACAAGAAACTCTCCCCCGGAGGAATTACACACCCCACAGAAGTCACCACCTCCGTCCATAGGAGCACTTGGGAAAGGACGTGGGGAGAGCTTCTGTTCCCTGGACATTTCCGGTGGGCATCTTTGTTCCAGTCCAGCCTCAGGATTTGCTGCTTTTGCTCCAGCCTGCCTCCCAGAACCGGTCGAGAAGAGAAGGCATGGAGACCGGGTGTTGAACCAGCCTTGCCTTGTTGTAGGACTTCAGCTCAGCCTTGACCCTCATGTTTCAGTTCCCTTATAGAAAAAAAATTTTGTGTGTCAGAGACAGAGAGAGACATAGAGAGGGACAGATAAGGGCAAACAGACAAGAAGTGAGAGAGATGAGAAGCATCAATTCTTCACGGCAGCTCTGCAGCTCCTTAGTTGTTCATTGATTGTTTTCTCATAGGTGCCTTGACTAAGGGCTCCCGCTGAGCCAGTGACCCCCTTGCTCAAGTCAGTGATCTTAGGCTCAAGCCAGCAACCTTGAGCTTCAAGCTAGTGACCTTTAGGCTCAAGCCAGCGACTATGTGGTCATGTCTATGATCCCATGCTCAAGCCAGTGACCCCACGCTCACACTGGTGAGCCCGTGCTCAAGCCGGATGAGTCCTCGCTCAAGCTAGCAACTCAGGGTTTCGAACCTGGATCCTATGTGTCCCAGTCCGATGCTTTAGCCACTGTGCCACTGCCTGGTCAGGCCCTTTTATGAAAATTAATGTAATAAAAGTACAACAGATATTTTGAGCTCAGGCATAATGTTCTAAGTGTTGACAGGGATTTAGAACAATGACTTTCTTGGCATCATCACATTATTGATGCTCCTAACTCATCTTATTAACAGAGAGAGAGCTCGAGTTTGAACTCACAAAGCAGGGTAACCTTATGCCAATGACTTCTTATTTCCAGACATGACTGTCCCAGCCAAGGTGAGAACTGAGAAAATATATATATGGCATCTGGCACTAGTTCATTTAAATAGTGTAGTAGGCAAAATTGAGTATCACTTTTTTTAAGAGAGATTAGATGAGATTTCAGGCTGGATAGATAATAAACAGCAGAGCTGAAACTAGAACCAACTGAGACCAGTGGTTGTTCCACTCATTTTCTCTCCTCTCTTTTCCCCTAAAATTCCCCAAAAGTTGTGCTTCATCAAAGAAAGGTAAATGAAAAGCCAGTGAGTTTAGATGAGGAGGTGGCGGCTGCCACCCCCCCCCCCCCCCCCGCCAGCCCCCCTCCCGGCACAGAGAGTCCACAACTTGCTCTGCAGCTGCTTGGGAGTCTCCCAATTAGTTAACTGAAGCCACCTGCTCACGTGGACTTGGACGGGCCAGGATCTCAGAGGAAACATCTGCTCTACGCTGTCCCATCAAAAATGAGCCCATAAGAGCTTGCCTCCCCACCAGGATGTCTCCATTGCTCTCACTGGGGTCCGAGCGAGCCCACAATTCACATCCCGCAGGCCGGAAGGAGACAGGGCAGTGACCTGAATAGAAGGACCTTGGGTTTGGCCAGGCTGTATATTTGTGCCCAGGACTGGGGGCGTGGAGAGGGGTGATGATGTCGGGTGAGCTCTCTCTGGCTGAAACCAACTGCGTGCCTCGAGGATTGGAGAGGGAGCAGTGTTACCCAGAGTGACACCCACAATATCCCCCTCAGAAGTTCCAATAGTTAATCATTTCCCATATTTAAGCATAAATATTTGTGTCACCAGTGTGATTCTGCAGAGGAAGACTTCAGGCAGCCACCTGGAGAGGTGCCTCCCCCACATGGGCTCAACACATATGCAACCCCAAATGCCCTCAGCAGCCACTTTAGGCCCAGTGGTTTATAAGTGATGTCCTGATCCCTGTTCCCAGACTTGTTCCAGTGTTCCGCCAGCATGTCACCTGGGACACCACAGCCCAATGACTCGCACACTCAGATATCCAAAGCACAGCCTGTTCACTCAATCAGTCACCTTAAGACACAACATCACACACACACACACACACACACACACACACACACACACACACACACACTGGTGGTCTAATCTTGTATGTATTTGAACATGGACAACATGATTTGAGATCAGAGTCTTTCCTGTTCAGAATCCTTCTCCTTCCCAACTCTTGGAACTCCTACCAAAGACAGCCCAAGCCCTGTCACCTTCAGAAAGAGACACCCAGGGACCCCCTGAGGGCTGGCTATATTAATTATCTGAACTTCCAACAATGTTGCTCTGCATGTGACCCGATTGGGGTTAAGGCCTTTTTTTATTCCTTGCAATGTTGATGTTTTTCCCCTTATCTTCGGACCTGACTTAGGATGTGGGGTCTCCCAATGACCAGACAAGGGCTCCTCCAGCCGGAACCCCCAGGGGCCTGGCGTCTGAGCCTCAGCCCGGCACAGCTGGCCCCCACAGGCTGCACTCCGGGTCTAACACTTCACCCTGAAGTTGAGTACTTCCATTCAGTTCTTTTCTTCCAAGCTATTTTTTTTCCAGTTTTATTACAGAATAATGATTTGATTGTATATATTGTGAAATGGTTACATTAGGTCTAGTAACATCCACCCTCTCATATATGCAGAAAAAGAAAAAGAGAAAAAAATGAGTTTTTTCTTTGTCGCAAAGACTCTTAGAATCTACTCTCGTAATAATTTTTAAATATACCACACAGCAGTGTTAGCTATTGTCATCATGTTGTACATGCCACTTCTCATACTTACTCTTACAACTGGAAGCTTGTACACTGACCACCCCCATCCTTTGATTTGAGTACTAAACATTGGCTGAAACACTGTTGGCTCAAGTTCCTGAAGAAAACATCTCTGTTGGCAGCAGAAACGGTACCCAAGGCAGCCGTTTGGCTCACTCTCACCTTTGATCCTTATTAGTTCATAGGTTAGCTTACGGTCACCGTGGAAGGTGCAAGGAGCCCATGGTCACCATGGAAGGTGTAGGGGGTTTGTGGTCACTGTGGAAGGTGCTGGGGGCTCGTGGTCACCGTGGAAGATGGGGGGGGGGGCTCGTGGTCACCATAAAAGATGCGGACAGCCTGATACCAAACCTGTTAGATGCAAGAGGAGGCAGTAGTCTGGGCAGAGGAGGACTAGGAAGCACCCATGGGGACAGGCCTGGGTTAGCCTGGCCTGCATGGGGGTTCATCCCTCCCGAAGGGCAGGTGACGGAAGGCCTGGCCCCCAGCTGCACAGGCCTGCCCCGCTGTACCTTCTCTGCAACTCCGCTTCCTCTTCGGAAAAGTGGAGATAACATCAGCCTGCCAGTGCTTGTGGGTTCCAGTGAGCTGCCACAGGGTACATCTCTTGAGAAATTCCAGAGCCCTGCACCTGGTGGCAATGGTCACTGTGTCATCAGCTGTTTAGCTCTGACTCCTACCTCCAGGCCCATAGCAGGGCCTCACCTGCACTGGCGGCTAAGGAAGGACGTGCTGTTGCTACCTGACAAAAACAGATTGTTTGTGACTACCGTTCATGTCCTGCTTTAGAGAGTGAGACGAGAGAACCATATGCAGGTCATGGACACTAAAGAGCCTTTTCATATCAGTTTGGGAGGACTTGTCAGCTTTGATTTATTAAGTAAAGCTCGGAGCTGGCTGCCTTGTGCTGTCAGTCTCCTGCTAATGGATGGTCCTTCCCGTGAACACGCCAGGACGGGTGCATCCCAGCCCCGCGCTCCTCGGAGAGGCAGCTGGAGAGGCAGCAGCACTGAGCTGGGCACGGCCATGAGCTCCCCTCGGGGCTCTTCCCTTTGCTGCAGTGCCCCCACGAACCAGCATTTCTCCCTCAGATAACCCTCCCTTTAAGTAAGAGTTTGTGAGTGGACAGCATGTCTGGGGGTTCCTTTCCTCGGCTGATTCAGGGGTTCTGCCTGGAGTGAAGGGCAGTGGCTAGGAAGACCCCATCTGACTGGGCTCTTGGGACCTCCATGCTTCTGCAGGCTCTGTGATCAGCACCTTGGTTATCAGTTTGCCTCCTCGGGTTCACAGCACTGGGGTGTGAGTCCCCGTGGGACAGGCCCGAGCAGATCCAAATTAAATGCAGGAA
Organism: Saccopteryx leptura; assembly: GCF_036850995.1. Taxonomy (NCBI): domain Eukaryota; kingdom Metazoa; phylum Chordata; class Mammalia; order Chiroptera; family Emballonuridae; genus Saccopteryx; species Saccopteryx leptura. The sequence goes on along the minus strand of NC_089504.1, from coordinate 369,582,776 downwards.
TTGGGGCTGGAGTTGGTCTCTGTTGTAATAAACAGCCTGACTGTGCTCCCCGCTCCAGCGCCTGCCCTGATGTCTCTGTCCTTGGGAGCATCTCACCAGAAGCTGCCATTGCAGAGCTTCCACAGAGCTTCCAGGCTCCCTTTACCTTCTGGGAAGAGCGGATCCTGCTGTTTGAGTGGCGGGTACACAGTTCAGGATGCATCAGTGGGTTTTCCATTAGTGTTCTTTCTTGTTTCTGTCTTGCTCAGGGACCGTATCTTCCTCCCAGAAAGTGCGTCCTCCCTCTGCTCAGACTGTGGAGGGTATTATCCTAAAGGGCAGCAGCGAACAGGACACTGCCACATGGAAACAAGCACCTGTCCCGCTGCTCAGCTTTGGATTGTGTGCAGTTAAGCAGGGAGTCTGTGGACCCCGTGAACTCAACTCTCAAGTTCCTTGTAGCACCAAGGAAAGGCCTTGCTTTGCCAAGTCCAACTCATGGTCAGCCCAACGTCTGCCTATGGAGAGGCCATTGGCCGTTTGGCGGGTCCTTTCTATATATAGTATAGTCCATTTCTGAGAATAACTGTGTCTTCATCACTAATAACTTGCCTTCATGGCCCCTTGATGGTGGCACACTGTCTCTGAGACACCTCTTTTAGGGATGAGCTCTTTAGCATTGTCACTAAACCATCACATGGAAGCCAAAGCCATGTCTGACCATGAAGCTTGGCAGATTCTCGGGCCTGAGGTGGAAGGACCACCAGTCCCACGCTGGCACTGAGTCCCAGAATTAGATCCCACATGAAGGGGATTGTGGATGATATCAGGGAACTTTGTCTGAAAAAGAAGAGGGTGGGACTTACATAATCAAAGTCTTCCTGTGGATAAATGCTGATGACAAGAAGGAGGAGTTCAGGCTGGTCCTCTCTAGAATCCTGAGAGATTTACACTGCCTATGAGGGACAAGTTTCTCATGATGGAAAGTTAGTTCCCAAAACAAGTTCAGAGAAGTTCTTTAGAAGTTCATACAGAGACAATCAAGCAGAAGGGTCAATATGGCAAGGGGCAGATTGGACTCTGAGCTGGGGGAGAGAAAAGGGGAGGGTCACTCGTAGGATAGCTTCTTACTCTTTGTTTCAACCAAAAGGCCTGCCTTGACCCTATGTGCAGCCTTTGTCTTTTCCTGCAGGACCTTAGTAGAAAAAAGACAGCTGTTGGGTAGGTGCATGTAAGAGGAAGGCCTTTGGGGCCAGTTGTGGGACCCAGGAAGACCACTATCAACAAAAATTAAAGAGAGGGTTCCTGGTCACTTAGCATGGCTCTGAAGGACAAAGATGGTACCAAAGGGTATCTAGCAACTAATAAGTTTTCGGTTTATTGTTGCAATTAACTGAAGTGTAATGGATATAACTTGCTTTCCTTCAATAAGCAAACATTTGTTAAGTACTGGTGATGTTTAGTCTTGGGAATGCAGATCAATAAGGTAGAAATTTGGCTGTTGAGGGCTCAGCCATCTAGGAGACCAGACTGCCGTGTAACAAATAATGATGTACAATCATCTTTGGAGAGATCTACTCAATGAGCTGGACACCAGAGGTGGGCTCCATCCCGGACATCATCTACATGCTGGGTGTGGAATACGTGGTAAAGAAGCAGACGCAGGCCTTGCCCTCACAGGGCTTACACTCAGGGGCACACAGCTCACTGCCCAGGGAGCTCAAGCAGGGCGCTAGGAAGAGAGCCTGAGTCCTGAGAGCTTCAGTTCCATGGAGGACGGAGGGGATGCAGGCTCTCTACACAGCAAGAGCAGAAAGTGTCAGAGTGCAGAAGTGTGGGAGCCTGGTCTATTGGGGAAGTTTGAAAAACATCCCTGTTTATTATTTTGTAACCCAGCCCCATTTGCCGTTTTAACTCAGATTCTCAGATTCTGTGAGTCATAGGAAATACAACTGTGTTGCCAAGACACAGACTGGAAACACTGAGATCCTTAAGCTTGTCTCTGGGCGCTGAACTGTCTTAAAATTTTAGACTAGAGTGAGCCAGTCCTCAGGAGAGTACTACAGAAATAACAGATACACTGTGAAGAAACCTGTGTGGATGTCGATAAGTTCTAGAGTGGCGATTCGCACGAGTTGACTCTTTCCGCTAACAGGAAGGATAAAAATAATAACTCTCTCTTCAAATTCTGCATCTCCAAAATAGCATGAAAAGACAGTGATTATCAGTGTCAATAGACACCATATAATTTAATCCCCATGGTGGATCTTATTTGTTAATGTGTGATGCTCCCAAAGCACATTTCTCCATGTCCTTGTCCTCAGTGAGAAGTCAGTTGTGTTGCTCTAGTCTTGTCCACTTTCCTTCCTGAAATCAAGAACAGGAAAGTATTTTGTAAGACACACAGCAGCGAGAGGATTCGTTCTTGTCCACTTAAATATTCATGACAGCTTGCATTCTGGTTCAAAAAGACACTTGTTTATTTAGATAAGATTTAATTTATTCATAATTTACCTAAATTTGCAGCAGTGTGCATGTACGTTGCTGCGTGTAAGTGGCACACTACATAAAACACCACCGGAGCATGCAAATTGTAGAGTGGCAGCTGCGGAGCCGCCTGCATGTTTCAGGGCGATAACATATTTCCAGCAGAGCAAAGACTTCAACACAATGGCCTGGGATTGTTTGCCTGTAATGCGCTGACTCATCATTATCTTTTTACCCAAGGCAAACTTCTCATTAAAAACCAAACGTATATAATATAAACTGATGTTGAAGGACAGCTTTCTGGAACTAATGTGCTTCCTCCTCTTCTCCCGGTCAAGAGTCAATTCCTTCATTGTATACAGACAGCCCCTTCTTCTCCTCCAGCCCTCAAACAAAACAAAACAAAAATTATCACCGTCCTCCACATTTCCAGTTAATTAAGGACAACCTGCTATTAGCATTCATTTACTCATTCATTCAACTAATATCCGTTGTCCACTTGTTGCCCGCGAGGACGGCTCCTTCAGCAGCCTCGTGGAGCCCCTCACCCGTCTCCCCGCGAGAGAATGAGCTCTCCCAAGGCAGGTGCTGTGTCTCGCTCACCCTGCTGTTGCAGCACCCAACCCCGATGGCGTTCTGCAGGTGATCCATCATGTTGTTCGTGATACTGATCACTGTTTTCAGCAGCATGTGAAAATTCCCAGAAATAGGAACTAAAAAGTATCTTTCTGGGAGAACTTTCTCATGGCTTATTGCTGGCTGAGAGCCTGGCATGTTCCTCCTCCTGACCCTGCTGAGAGACAAGCCAGGTCCCCACACACAGCCTGCCAGCCGGGGTACCTCCTCCTTCTTGGTATGGAGGTCTCCCCAGCGGAGCCTCATTCATAGGCTTTGGAGGGGGAACTGGAGAGACACAATCTGAAGACAGCGTAAGAAGATTTAAGAGAAGGGGATTTGTTTGGAGTCTTTGCTACCTAAAGGCATTAAAACTTTATAATGCCAAACAAGTCCCGTTTTTCTTTATTTATGGATCATATATTTCCCCCCTTTATTACTGCCATGCATTTTTCCAACCTGACAGCCGATAACACCAAAAATTCACTGCTTGCGAAAACTTCCATTTACCACTCTATCCAAGGGAATAATTTTAGAATTAAAGAGGAAAATACATATACATCTATATGCAAAAATATCCATATTTATTTTTAGCCCCTGAACTCATACTCTACATTGAATATGGATTTGGGGTCTAAAATCAGATTTTGATCAGTGTGCAGGGGGATTCTTTTAAAAGCATAACCTTTACACATCCGCTCTTACCTGTGAACTGTCAACTTAGAGGAGAAACATAAGAGCAAGTTATCTCAGTTTCCCCAGAGTTGGGGCAATTTAATTTTAATGTGTCAAACATGGCACTGCAGCAGATTTGTTTTTCCCTGATTTATTAAAAATCTTCTAAAAGGGGCAGTCTGTCACTCAGGTCATTTCAGCCAGTCCTCTTGTTTGAAGTTTATTTTCCTTCGGCTTGCCATTCAAATACACAGGAAGGGAAAAAACAACCTAAGAGATAAAAACCACAAGGGTGAAAAGAGAGAAATCAATGTGTTTTAAACATGATGACAGGATAGGTTGTTTAAATTGCTTCTGCACTTTGATTTAAAGCATGCCTGGTAGAAACCTCTATTATATTAACAATCTTTCCCCTTCATTTCAATCATTGTAGTTGCTGTGTCTTATTACCTTTCAGACAGATGATGTCCAAATATAATGTTGAGGATGATTTTTTTAAATAATTTTTTTTGTTAGCAGAATGATGGACAATGGCTTAGAGGTCTGAGGACAAGATTCATGACACAAATAAGATGAATTCCAAGTAACCAAGGATAATGATACATCGACTTCACATTTAACTATAGATTATATCTTCGATCAGCAATTTTCAACCTTTTCATCTCATGTCATGCATAAACTAATTACTAAAATTCTGTGGCACACCAAAAAATCTATATTTTGCTGATCTGACAAAAAGTAATAGGTATAATTTTGATTCATTTACACTGGACACCTATTGTCATGTTGACTGTTGTCATTTTCTTATTTGACAAGGGAAAAGAGGTCAGTGCCCCTGATTAAGTACTCAGTTATTGCACGTTGTAAAAGTCTTGCAGCGCACCAGTTGATAATCGCTGATCTAGATGCATTTCTGCAAATGACATTTCTTTTAAGCTTCAGTAGTATAGAGGGGTGGGATGTCATTCTGGCCACAGACTGCAAGTTGTTGAAAATGATGAGCAAGTTGTTGTTCTGTGTGAAACAAGCAAAGCTTACCTGTGAGAGACTGTGCTATGTTTTGACAAAATCACCTTTAATCTTAATGGTTTGCCATTGAAATACCACTGTCAGACTGCTAGTACCTTTTGTAAAATAACTTTTAGTTAGTCTACCTGCACTTCAGTTCAGAGGATAAGAAACCATTATTCTTCATATTTCTTTGATATTTTCACACCAGAATGATTCCTTGATGATCATTAGGATCGGAAAGTGTGGGAGGGGCGGTGGGAGGAACCATGTCCTAGAGGAGATCTGCTTCTTTTGTCATTACTACTGAAGAAACACAAGGATAGAGAACCCAACCCACCAATAGGTTCCTACTCCAAGCCTAGGAGCACCCTTATGTATGAGGATCACAGTTTTCCACGCAGGGTTTTGAAATGTGATCAAAGCTCTATTTGGAAGTTTTCTTTTTTGCACACTGAGCAAGTGTTTTCACATCAGTCTCATGGACTAGTTAGAGTAAACCCATTTCACAGCTGAAGAAACTGGGTTTTAGACAAAGCTGTCATTCACCCAATGACTGACTGAGATTGTATCTGAACCTGAGTGTTTTCTTACTCCAACACTTCTGTTGTTTTCTCTACACCACACTACTCTAAAGCTGTTGTTTTGTTTATTTATTCATTTCACCAAAAACTACTTACTGAATACCATCTATATGTCAGGCCCGTTAATGTCTGAGGTGCTGAGAACACTAAAGCAAGGACCCACCCACCCTGCTATTAAGTGTTTCAAGCTTTTTGTTAAGGAGATTACACAGATAAATTAGCTATGCTGTTACAAGAGCTGTCCCTAAGGCACGTTCTGGGTGTCACATAAGCATACCTGAGGTCTACATGGCCACTAGACTCAGGGAGTGCTTCCTGGAAGAGGGGCCCTATGTCAGATCTTGCCAGGAAACATTGCAAGTTTCCTCCCCCTGGACAATGTCCATACTGTGCCTTTGGAGGTTACGATTTATAACTAGGTCTATTGACCCTTTCTGCAATGAGGAGGTCAAGGGAAAATCTCTGAACACTTTTTCTTCCATGCGAAAGTCTATATGCATAAAAAGGAAGTTGGTTCCTTGCTACCATGCTCATTCATGAGGTTTTAAAAAAAAAGGAAAAGAAAGAAAGAGAAAAACAACTTCATCCACTAGGAGTCTCGGACAGACATCTTTAAGCAGATTGTCAATACAGTAAAGACTTTTTGAACTGTTTGGTTTAACTTACGTTCAGGCAGTCTGTTCATCTTCCTTATAGCTTCTTGGCTTCGATCTTTAGAATCCTGGTGGAGAGAACACAGGCTACTTATCAAGTGTTTGTTGGAGTCAAGATTTATAACAGGCAATGATTTTCAAGATATCATATTTGATAGTTATTCTGTGTCTCCTTTATTCTCTGCCTACCAAACACCCGTTCATGATTGTGTGAGTTAGATCAACTGTCCAGGTAAAGGGAACAGTCCCCAGGATAGACCACCTCATTCCTGACATCACCTCTTAGTTCAGGAGGGTTCCCCAAACTACCGTCTGGTGTGATCATGTTTCAGAGGGACTTACAGAACACACCAAAAGCTCTTACACTCATGGTTAATGTTTATTACAGGAAAAGGATTAAAATCAGCCACAGAAAGAAGAGCACAGGGCAAACCTGGGAATGGGCCAGATCGGAGCTTCTGCTGGCGTCTCTCTCAGGTCAGGATGTGTCACTTTCCTGGGTCACTGGGTAACAAGACACTCTCAGTATTGCCAAGGACTGCACCTGAGCCTCAGTGTTCAGAGTTCAATAAACAGTTTTAAAAGGGGCTCCAGTGCATAGGCATGATTGATTGATTAATTGATGGCTCATGTGGTTGATCTCCATCTCCAGGTTCACTAATACCATGCAACCCAAAACCCCTCACCCCTAAATGCAGCGTTAGGCAGTCAGTCCAGTATGAAACAAAGTCACTGCCGAGGCCAGATCTCCTCAGGGCAAGTTTGAGTTCCTGCCAGTACACTCTCACCGGCGCCCTCCTCAGGCGGATCTACTCTCTGCTCTGCCACACAGCACTGTGTCCAGGCCTCTGCCAGCACTGATTGTGTTGTACAGTCAAGTCCTCACTTAGCCTCATCGATAGTCCCCCAGTTGGGAACTGAAACTTAAAGCAAAATGACCTATAAAAAATGAGTTGTAGGCTAATTAATATAAACAAGAGTTAAATTCCTATGGCATATTTCTGGTCACAAAATTACTACAAACTTCTAAATAAAGACTCAATATACTTCTAATATGAAACATTTAAATAAATTTGGGTCATGCATACATTTAAGAAAGATTAATTAAAATATGTAAGATTATTCTTTCCCAACCCGCTTATTCCAGTTCAGGGTCAAAGGTGGCTGGAGCATCTCCCAGAAGCTCAGGGCACAAGGTGGGATCCAGTACTGTATAGGACGCCATTTCATTGCTGGATACACACACTCAGACTGGCACTGTTGAGACATGCCCATTTAGCTCACATATACATTTTTGTGATGTAAAAGGAAATCAGAGTTCCTGGAGGAAACCCATGCAAATTATACAGACGGTGGCCCCGTCTGAAAGTGGCATTATTTGAGGACCTGCTATAAACTCCTGGGGCTGGAGACTATGTCTGAATTCTCGTTCTGCCTCTAACACTCAGCACCTATAAAGCCAATTATATAGTAGATGTTTAATACATTTTAGTTGGATTGAATTTTTCTATTTGATGGGGGGCAATGTTGGGATTTGTGAGAAGTTTAGATATTACTGGCTGCTTTTCTTTTGCTTTCAGGGTAATGTTTATTTTTATAAATGTAATTCTTCCCTTATATACAAGGGCTGGACATCACACACTTTTTGAAGTTTCTACCAACCTGTAAAATTCATGGGCACATCTTAGCTTACACTAATGGTTAAAGAACCTTCCTAACCCTGAACAAGTACCATATGCCTTTCTGGGCATGTCAATAATGCTTATAGGACAGCATTACTTCCAAACCCTAGGAGGAATAGAGTAACAGCAGCTATTTCTTGTTTTGTATTTCTCCTCATATGGTGACATTATTAAAGGTAAGTCTGCAGGAGGATTCAGCCACTGAGAATCAATCACAAGACTTTGGTTAGAGAATTCCATTATGGTACAAACAGAAAATTTTAAACACAAGATAAAAAGTTGAGAATGGCACCAAAGCCACCGAGAAATACAAAACTGAGTGTACCTGTTGACTTTTCCCCTATCTGCATTGTGTTGCCATGGGGGTGGAGCCACAATGCTCTGAGCCTGATGAGTAGGAGGATGGCTCGCAGACAAATGCAATGATTTGCTTGCAGGAGCCTCTGGGTATGTGCCAGCTGGGGGTCTTCTTAATGTGTCTGGCATGAAGGCACAGAGGGGGGCCACTCTGTAGCTGTGCCTGTGCGGGTGCCATGCAGGGCTGGCCGTGCAGCCTGCCACAGTGTGCATCAGCGGAAGGGCTGGAGTCAGGGGTTGTTGAGACTCCTGCCAACGCGTTCTGTTCCTTACCAGTTGGGATAGGGCGAGACCCTCAGATGCAGAATTTCGAGCCAACAGCATTTCAAAATAATATTCAGTAATGGCATTCAAATTGGCCCTGAGTGATCTAATTTCTCAGTGGTGACCTGCTGAGATATTCTACAGTGTCATCAGTTTGTTCTGTCTCTCGCCAAAGCCAGAGTCTGATGGAGGAGATTCCGGGGGCTCTGAGAGGAGGGTAACTTTCAAGTTGTGTCCATGACTCAAGCTTTTCTCTGAGCCCCCAACTGGATAGGGTGTTGACTATTATCCAAGGAGAAGTTTCACCCTGGCTTTCACCTGCTCTGGTAGCTAAATTGTTTGAAGAAAGAAGGTAAATTATTTGAAGCAATCCCTACCCAAATATGCTCTATAAAAGCTTGTAATAGGAGGTTACTTGATGTGATCATTAGGCCCTACAGAGTGGCTCTGGGGATTATAGGTGATCCAAGCTCAAACCACAATTTGAAATTATATGATATAGATATAATTGATGGATATACTTGATGGATATATATATATATATCCATCAATTTAATGGTAATTGATGGATATATATATATATATATATATCCATCAATTTAATGATTACATTTTAGCTATCCCTGGTACATAACATAGAAAAAAATCTTAAATATACAGAAAACAGAGTTTCTTCCGAACACTTGCATATTTGGGTGGATGCATTTGGGGAGTAGATGCTGAGGGAAATAGATGGTGAGAAAAAGTACACGGTGGACCCTAAAGGCTGTCAGGAAATGTAGACTTCCCAGGGAATGAATAAGAGGTTGCTAATTCTTCCTCACAAGCCTGGAGTCAGATGTAAGTTGAACATCATTTTCAAGAGTACAAGACCTAATCAGACCTGTAAAAACAATGAGCAAAGAGAAATGGAAAACAAGAGCACGGGCGATGTGGGTATGATTTCAAGTCAGGGTTTGCTGAACACGGCAGAGAGCTCCGTGTCAGCAGCCTGTCCGTCTACCTGGAGACGCGCCGTGCTCAGGGGCTCAGGGTGTGAGGGCATACATTCTTCACACACACCAGCATGTCGCCAGCTGGCTTCACAGTGGAATTCCAATTTGCATATTTCAGTGTAAGGAGACACTTTTGTGACATGTTCTGCGGCTCTGCAAATGGACTGCTGCTGATATTCAAAAGGGTAATGATTAAATGGGACCCGCAGAGGAGTGGGAGAAAGAATTGGGCTCAGACAGCGAATGCTGTGCAGGTGAAGTCGCCAATGCATTGCTGTCAGCAGGGAAGTGGCTGTGTGGACCTGCGGTGAGCAAACCGATCTCAAGACCACCGTGAATCCCACAGATCATTTCAGCTTGCCCGTGCATGTGCCTTTTAAAATATGAGGGTGCTCATGGCCTGACCTGTGGTGGCGCAGTGGATAAAGCGTCGACCTGGAAATGCTGAGATCGCCGGTTCGAAACCCTGGGCTTGCCTGGTCAAGGCACATATGGGAGTTGATGCTTCCAGCACCTCCCCCCTTCTCTCTCTCTCTCCTCTTTAAAAATGAATAAAGAAAAAAATAAAAAATAAAAAAAAATATGAGGGTGCTCCTATTTCCTGATTTTAAGGGCTCATTGCCCATGTAAGTAAAATACTTAACTGAGAAAAGGGAAGATTGGGCCCTACGTCAAAGCAAGTTTGCTTCATCCTGCGCTGTTAGCAGCACGAAGGGGTGCTGTGTGACAAATCTCTTCTGTCTGCAAGAGTTGGAGCCAAGCACCTTGCAGACGAGATAAGAAAAGCTGAATGATCCCACTATAAGGATCACAGCCGCGAGGGGAGTCTGGGCCGCCACACCGCACATTCCGCTGATTTAGAGGCGCCTGGGTCTCGGAGGCTCTGCTTGGGGTCGCTCCAGTGCAGACCTTCACATGGATTTTGCAGAGCTTGATCTGGGCACCACAGTGAAGCCTACTTGAACAAATTCACGTTCAAAGGAATGTGAGGTCTGTGCACCAAACAGTAATACAAAACAAGCTTTGTTGGCTCCTGGGCAGTAGCAGTGAGGGGAAAGTCCAGACTAGAAAGGCAGAGATTTTCTATTTCTCCAGTTGCTGCATGCTGGCCCACGCTGTTGTCTCAGAATCTGCATCTGCTCGTTAAGACATTCCCCAAGTGCAAGCCCAGGGCCCCCTGGGAAACCCTTTAGGAACATGCATTTGCAAGAGTTTATCTCTTGATCTGGTTCTACCCTAATGAGATACCCACTCCAGGCTGAGTGGCTGTGAATGTGTGAGGAGGGGGGTGGCTTTGGCGTCCATGCTCTTCCAGGAATCTTTTTATAGAAACAGGTTTACTTCAAAGCAATGATAACTTCCACATGTTCATGTTTTTATTTTCTCCATCACATCCACCTCTTGAGCGTGTAATCATAGCAATGCGCTTTACTTTCAAAGCAAACATGCATTGACCCTGAGGCAGGACATTAGTAGGTGCTGTGCAATTTCATTGACTGCGACATGGAGCCAATGGAGAAGCATCTATCTGGCCGGCAGACACACCTGTGAGGATTTGGAACACACCATCAAGCATGTGACTAGCTTGACCCTATTGTTCTATTCAGAACCCCCTTGCTGCAGAATCCGGGGCATGTGGCTCGTTTCCTTTAGGTAAAGGAAAATGCAGAAATATTTGATGAGAAAATAACATTTAATATTTTAGAATTTCCATGGTTTAAACAAGTATAAAACAAGTTAAATATAAAGACTTAAGGAATATATTATTTGTATAACTAGATAGGTAGATAGATAGATGCATTAATATCTCCATGTCAAGCAGTTATATGCCATGGAGGCAATTTCTAAATAATGTTTTACAAATAATAAGGTATTTCAAATGTTCAGCCAATAATATGAATTTGTCATTAACCCTTTGACCACCTACTGTATCTAACCATCTCCTGGAATTGTTTCTCTAAACTTACATTTGGAGATTGTTTATTTAAGAAGAAGGTATAAAGATCCCCTCAGGAAATACTCTAGACCCAATGCATGTAAAAAAAAAAAGTAGAAAATATACATTTTGTGTTATATATAACCCCAACTTAGAAGTTTGGGGTAAAAATTATTCAGGAACACAATCAGCGATTACTGAGCCAATCAAAAAGTGTTCTGTTTGTGGCTTGCCAGGTGCCTTGGTTCCTCAAAATTATATGGACTTATTTCTTTGAAACAAAAGTTTCAAGTCAATACTTTCAAGCTGGTTGGAGGGTGCCTGATGACCTAGATGGCTTTTCAGAATAGAGATGGATGGATGGATGGATGGATGGATGGATGGATGGATGGATGGATGGATGGATGGACGGATGAATGAACAGACGGATAGATGAATGGAGAGATTGATTTAACAAAAAATGGGTATACCCACCTAGGAAGCTGTGCACTGACTTAGTTTATTGAGTCTAACATTTCTATAGCTATCATTCTGCTCCTAAAATTTATTATCTCGGTGAAGATGATCTTGCACCCATGAATAGATAAGGAAATGATGATCTCAAAATTGGGCTTAAGCCAAGACTTATCAGAAAGTAACATGCCAGGTATTTGATACCCATCCCATAAACTTAAAATAAATGTCACTTTTCCTGTTTTACAGATGCAGACAGTGCAATCCATACAGAATAAACAATTAGCTTAAGACCAGAGAGCTAGCAAATGGCAGTGCTAGAATTCAACCCCAATTTTGTATGATCCACAATCCATGCTCTTCGTTACTATGCTGAGTTTAGCACGTATAAAGTCTTTTTTTTTTTTTAAGTGAGAGGAGGGAAGATAGACAGATTTCTTGAATGTGCTCTGACCAGGATCCACCTGGCCACCCTTGCCTGGGGCCATGCTCAAATCAACTGAGCTATCCTCAGCTCCCGGGTCAATGCTCAAACCAATCTGCTCAAACCAATCGAGCCACTGGCTGTGAGAGGAGAAGAGAGAGAGAAGGGGGAGAAGCAGATGGTCACTTCTCATTTGTGCCCTGACCGGGGACCCAACCCAGGATGTCCGCATGCTCGGCCGACCCTCTATCCACTGAACCAATCAGGCAGGGCAGCATCTGTAAAGTTTTAATGTAAGAATACCCAGGGTTGTATTATTCACATATGTGAGTGTGTGTGTAGATATACTCTTTGACCATAAAAAAAAATCTTCCAGTAATTATTATGTGATCTTTTTCCTGATGTTGTAATGAGGGACCAGGACGACAAAATGCAGGGCAGCCCCAAACAGTGGTGACATAAACAATAATGCCACTCCTGGCACAGGGAGGTGCACTGTTTGGGAAGAAGTCATTTCAAGAGCTCTCACACTTCAGCTGCTGTGCTAAGTTAGTTTTGTATCCAGGCAGTTAGACAATGAATGCATCTGGCACCAACACCTTTCTAAGCGCCTGCCTGCCCAATCCCTGCCTAGCTGGCTCTTCACAGCTGCACTAAAATCAAAACACTAAGAAATGACTGTCACCAAGCCACCTGTAGAATCCAGTGATATAAAAGGATAAATTCCTCATTTAATTGTGAATGTGAGCTCCTTGCAGTCCAATTGATAGGGCCGCCACTTAGAAATGTTAATGCTATTTATTGTAGCATGCATGGCATAATGGCATTTCTCAACATCTGTTTTTCATTTAAAATTTCAAAGTTGCCTTTGTGTCCGTTCTGTGGGTGCCACTTGGTAACAATGCTGTTCCTACTTATGAAACAGGGGGATGGAAAGTGGCAAGTGGGAACCCAAACAAAATAGGACTAATGAACATTTGCAGCTGCTGGTGGGATTTGGTGAGTAGCTGCCAGCATCGATGACAGAATTCATCTTGTAAAATGTACCTACGATAAATACCAACTAGGAGTGATTAGTGAAGGTTGTTAATTCATAAATGACTTGCAAGCAAACCAGCAATTTGATTGCCACCAGTAACAGGATGTCTTCTTTCTTTTGTAAGGCAACCAGGGGTGTAAGCTCCTAACATGGCCATTGTTTCCACATTCTTGCTTTTCTTTTTGTACCTTGAAAGGTTTAGTCTGGAAGGAAAAAAAAGTGTCTTCATGTTTAGTGAAATAAATTGGAAAAACCATGCATGTCTTTCAAGGCTCACGTCAGATCTCATTTCTTCCCAACAGCCATTTTGGCAACTTCATCCTTCTGGAACCTTCCCTTCCAAGTTCCCATTATAGTCATTGACTCTGTTTTGCCCATTTAACGTTTAATCATATTTTGCCTTTTTATAGCAAAGCCTTTTGCTCGTGCATCTCTTATCTTCCTATGTATACTGCATCTTCTTAAAGAGTATCTGTTTTTACCTTTTTCCTCCCATCTTGACTTCACCATAGACCCCAAGACTTGGTCCCTGGCACCTAGTAGTTATCATTAACTACTTCTTAAGAAAATAACTATGTGGATGGACATGTGAACAATGCCAAGAGATGACCTACAAGGCAAGAATTTTAACTAACACCTGAATAGGCAACAAAGTTGTTTGAACCTTGAAGCTTTTGAAATCATATCTTGAAGGCAAACCATTTACCCTATCTCTGACCTGGATTCTTTTATTATTATTATTATTTAGAAAATTAAATTTAATGGAGTGACAGTGATTAATAAGAGTACTGTACATACTTGAATTCTTAATGCTTATAGAATCTAGTGGATGACTCTTCACCAAAAAGATTGACCAAGGTCCCTGGATGGCTCAGTGGTAGAGCGTCATCCCATCGTGTGGAAGTCCCGGGTTCTATTCCCGGTCAGGCCACACAGGAGAAGCACCCATCTGCTTCTCCACCCTTTCCTCTCCTTTCTCTCTATCTCTCTTTTCTGCTCCCACAGCCAAGGCTCCACTGCAGCAAAATTGGCCCAGGTGCTGAGGATGGCTGCAGGGCTTCCGCATCAGGTGCTAGAATGGCTCCAGTTGCAATGAAGCAATGCCCCAGATGGGCAGAGCATCACCCCCAATGGGCTTGCTGAGTGGATTCCGGTTGGGCACATGCTGGAGTCTGTCTCTCTACCTCCCTGCTTCTCACTTCAGAAAAATGGAAGAAAAAAAAAGTAGACCAAGCTCTTTTCGTCATCTAGGAGTGATTAGCAAAGGCTGTTAGGACATGCCTTACCAGGCAGTGGTGCAGTGGATAGAGCATTGAACTGGGATGCTGAGGACCCAGGTTTGAAACCCCGAGGTCGCCAGCTTAAGCACAGGCTCATCTGGTTTGAGCAAGGCTCACCAGCTTGAGCCCAAGTTCGCTGGCTTGAGCAAGGTGTTGCTTAGTCTGCTATAGCCCCCAGGTCAAGGCGCAGATGAGAAAGCAATCAATAAACAACTAAGGAGCCACAACGAAGAGTTGATGCTTGTCATCTCTCTCCCTTCCTGTCTGTCTGTCCCTATCTCTATCTCTCTCTGTCTCTGTCACAAAAAAAAAAAAAGGCTGTTTGTTCATGAGCAACTTATACACAAATTGATTCATTTCTACATTGGATTGCTCATCTTGAAATTTTAACTCACTGACTTTTCTAAGAAAATTCTCTTAGCTTACCATTAGTACCTTGTGTCCCATTTCATATAGCTCTGCCTCTGATTTTAGCCCAAACTGGTCTAAACAAACATGTGGTTGCTCAGACTCTCCTGCTTTCATCCTCCTAGTTGGCTATTCAGAATATAAGAGACCTCTGAGCCTCTACCAGTACGATGGGAGGGCCATCAGTCTGCATGCTAGTGTGTCCAAAGTGTCAGGAAGTTACCGCTCCTGGGGGACAGGAGCAGGTGTCTCCCTCCAGCCTCCTTTCCTTGGAGATAAATCTGGAAGGCATCCGTCTATTTCCTGGGAGGGCCAGAGCAGTGCTCATAGCGCTGGCTCAATGACACTCTCCCACACTGACGTAGCTTCTTTTCCCATCTCACTCTCCACACTCCTTGACACCTGCTTCCTGGAACACCTTCCATTAAATACCCACACTCAAGCCCTGGTCCCAGGAACTACTTTCAGGGGAACCAAACTTCTCAATCTGCCTCAACTTTGATCATAAAAAAAAGAAATATAAAAAAAATAAATTAAAAGTCCCAATACTTAAATATCCACATGAGGATGCCTTTCAAAGTCACCACCTGTAACGGCTGTACACTCATGTCCCCAGCTGCCATTGGCCTAGGCATTTCTGGAGTGTCTGCAAGGCGCTCTGGAGGACTGGGCGGGGTGTGGCAGTGAGACGCCCTGGAGGGCAGCTGTAAGTGCTAAGGGGAATAGGGAAGGAACTCTCCCACCTGCCTCACGTGCCACCTCCGCATCCTGGCCCTGCTGCTTACAACCATTCCTAGTTTTAGATTCTAATTTCATTTTTTTTTAATTCACACTTTTTTTATTTTTTTTATTTTATTTATTCATTTTTAGAGAGGAGAGAGAAGGAGAGAGAGACAGAGAGAGAGAAGGGGGGAGGAGCTGGAAGCATCAACTCCCATATATGCCTTGACCAGCAAGCCCAGGGTTTCAAACCGGCGACCTCAGCATTTCTAGGTCAACGCTTTATTCACTGCGCCACCACAGGTCAGGCCCTCATTTCATTTTGAACTGTCACATTCTAAGAAATCCAGACTGTGAAATTACTTTCCAAGGTGTCTTCACAGGAGAGAGCAAGAGCAATTGTGGGGAAGGTACCCCATTGAGGCAAAGGAAGCTGCCCTCTAGGACTGCCCACCCTGCCGGCCACTGACTACATGACCTCAGACAAGTCATGTTGCCTCGCCGTTCTCAACTCCGGGTGGGAAAAATAATACCACTATACAGGGTGGATGTAAGGGGTGTAAAACACTCAGTAAACCAAGTGACAAGCCAGGATATGTAGTAAGGCGTTCCATGGCTGACTTATTTTGTTTTTTAATTGAATTTATTGAGGTGACACTGGTTACCATAATCAATCAGGTTTCAGGGACCTAGTTTTACAGCCCATCATCTGTACACCGTATTATGTGTTCACCCCCAAGTCGAGTCTCTGTCCATCACCATTTATCCCCCCATACCCTCCTCCAACTTTCCCCTCCCAGAAATCACCACACTGTTGTCCATGACCATGAGTTTTTCTTTTTTTTTTTTTTTTTGTACTCTTTTGCTCTATCCCTCCACCACCCTTACCCCGTGCCCCGCCCTGATAGCTGTCAACCTGCTTGTCTCGGTATGTGTCTGGTTCTATTTTGCTTATTAGCTCATTTTGTTCATTAGATTCCACATATGAGTGAAATCATGTGGTACTTGTCTTTCTCTGACTGGCTTATTTCACTCAGCATAGTGCTCTCCAGGTCCATCCATGCTGTCACAAAGAGTAAGATTTCCTTCTTTTTTATGGCTGCATAGTATTCTATTGTATAAATGCACCACAGCTTTTTTATCTACTCATCTACTGATCAGCACTTGGGCTGTTTCCACATCTTGGCTATTGTAAATAATGCTTCATAGGGGTGTATATATTCTTTCGAATCAGTGTTTCAGAATTCTCAGGCTATATTCCCAAATGTGAAATCACTGGCTCAAAAGGCAGCCTCATTGTTAATTTTTTGAGATAACTCCATACTGCTTTCCACAGTGGCTGTGCCAGTCTGCATTCCCACCAACAGTGCAAGAGGGTTCCCTTTTCTCCACATTCTCACCCATCCTTGTTGTTTGTTGATTTATTGATGATAGCCATTCTGACAGGGATGAGGTGATATCTCATTTTGTTTTAATTTGCATCTCTCTGGATGATTAGTGGCATTGAGCATCTCTTCATATGTCTTTAGGCCATCTGTATGTCCTCTCTAGAAAAGTGTCTATTCAGGTTCTTTGCCCATTCTTTAATTGAATTGTTTACTTTCTTGGTGTTGAGTTTTATAAGTACTTTATAAATTTTGGATATTAATCTTTTATCAAATGTATCAGCAAATATGTTCCCCCAGTCAGTGGACTGTCTTTTCATTTTGTTGATGGTTTTCTTTGCTGTGCATGATGTATGATGTATGACTGACTCATTTGAAAAATTACTGCCTTTTAATGATTGTTTACAGACATCTGTAAAATGAAACTAAGAAAATTACCTGCCTCACTGAGTTGTTTTGGGGATTAAAAGTGTAAATATATTTAGAGTGCTTAACTCTGGAGATTCCAAAGGGGCAGGGAACTTAGATGGGGAGAAATCACATTTTATTTTCACTAACGCCTAACAAGAATTTAGTATTCCCTTTAGTTATAAATATAGACAACAGTTGCAGTGGTCACAGCTATCTGTGACTTTGTCACCAATTAAAATCTCAGATATTTTCATATCACACTGCTGCTTGTGCAGAAATCTCAAAATGTTGTTACACTTGTCACCACTTGAGATTACAGTAGTCAGTAGGCCTTCTCTTGATCTCATTACTCATTGTGTTGGAGAAGCACAGACTTTACCATATACAAATTTGCTTTTTAGTATTTTTATAATTGTATTTTAGTGTAATTGCTTTCTTTTGTAATCCTGTATATATATTTTTTGCATCTGAAAAGCCTACTCTGAGAAGAAGTCCATAGCATCACCAGCTTGCCAGAGTTTAAGAATTCCTGTTCTGAGTCAAGTGTTCAGACACTAAGCATAATTTCGAGGGTGTTTCATACTGGAGAGCCCCATTTTTGTTGGTCTACCAAGAGCTACAGTATAGGTAGCTACTGGGTTGTGGAAGGCAATTAGACTAAGAGTCAGAAAGCACATATTTATACCTGGAAACTTCCCAGGGTTAGATGTGTGACTTTGGACAAGTTATTTACCCTCTCTGAACAAATGGTCCTCATAAATCCTCCCAGGGTTGTCATGAGTGCCATTCATGTGGAAGTGCCTGCCATAGGTAGGCCCTCCATAAATGTTGTGTGAATCTGATCAGGGCTGTGAGCTCATCGGTCCATTTTCACATGCAAACATCAGTTTGTAGGATGTGAATGCCTTTTTGTCCCCCTCCTGCTGGGACTGGGGGCCGCTGGGAGGCTCAGGGACAGCTCTGACAGCTCTATGCCAAGAAGAAACCTGTGCTCCCTCTTCCAGCCCCGTCCCCCTGGGCAGACCATGCTGAGCTGAAGAGTTCACAAGGATCAGCATGAAAAGGGAAAACAATTTGTTCAGGGGCCCTAGAGTCAGACACTCAGCATGTTGGGTGTGGGGGGGTTTTCAGCTTTAATCAGCGTCAAGTTGATCATATTTTGAGAGATGCTAATGAATTCAGAATATCTCCAGGTAGTTTCGGGCAGGCACCCCTGCTCTCCACCTGGTCCCTGCTCACTCCCGCCTGCCCTCCAGGGGCTTCCTGGCACCAGGGCACCTGCACTCTTCCCGGCCCAGGGGGCCGCCTTCATGCCATGCTTCAGCTGGGGGCGACGAAAATTCTCTTCCCTTTCAGGCTTTTCATGTCAGTTGTTTGTTTGTTTGTTTTTCCTATTCTCTCTTCTTTTAAGTTATTTTTTCTGAAAATTAATTTACTGTGGCTGAAAAGACAGCAGAGAGAGCACCCTGGAGACTGAGTTCCCCCATGTACCCACGACGGCAGCCTGGTGCTGGCAGTGACGGAGCATGTCCCCGTCGCAGGGACCTGCCTGTGACACCAGCCGGGCTCGGGAATTGAACCGCTTCTGTTCTCTGAGGAGCTCAGAGCACTTTAGAAGCGTGAGCTCATTTGGGCTGATTCTGACCTGAATTCCAGGTGTGCCAGGGCTCTCTAGGGGCACAGGTGTCTAAGACAGCCTGCACTTCTGCTGAGGCCATTCTGTCTGCCTAGAGTCAGAAAAACAGAGACACAAAGCCCAAATTAGATGAGTCTGTAATGAAAAGCAAATGCCCTGGAGGTTAGATGAGCAACTTTCAGCTGGCCTTCCATGTCCACCAGGCTTTGTTTGTGCCTTAACTGAGGTATGACGTTTTGTTTTCGGAGGAGCAAAAGAAATCATGACTACAAAAGCACCTAGCGTAATGCATTCCACGCAGTAGATACTCAGAACACGTTCACTGAATGCATGCTGTTTAGAGTGATGCAGGCCAGTGGGTTCAGTGCTTCTTGTACGGCCCTCGATGGGTAGTTTAGTCCCCTACATTCTCCCTCCTCTTCTCTTGCCCTGAGTTGTGTCTAGTGAATACCAGAGATGTGTGGTGGATTAGAGCAGGCCACAAAGTCCTTGGCAGTCTTCCCATTGAGAAGTTGGGTCATTGGTTCCCGCTGCATCTGAGTGGGACCTGTGACTACTTTGACCCGTAGGGTATGGTGGGTGTAGTGCTATGTGTTACCTGGCCCAGCCTGTCTCTGCAAACATGTTCTCTGGAAGCCCTGCTCTGAAAAAGCCCAAGATAGCCACCTGGAGTGGCCAGGGAGGAAGCGCGATGGTGGCCAGACCCAGCTCGCCCTTCCAGCCCAACTCTGGCACCAGGCACATGAGTGACACTGACATGGATTCTCCATTCTATATTGGCTGAATAGGTGATGCCATGTGAAGCAGAAGAACCACCCAACCAAGCCCTGTCTGAGTTCCTGACCCTCAAATCATGGGCTATAAAAAGTGATGGTTAAGGCACTAAGGGGTCATTTGTTGCACAACAATAAAAACTTCAACATTACATGAGTCACAATAAGTCCCCAGGGTCAGATCACCTTCCCCAAGAAGATGTATTAAAATTAAAATGAAATAGGAACGGGGCAAAGTGTAGAAGTGCAGGCCCTCCTGGGGTTTGTGGTGTGCCCGGAGGACAACCGGAGCTACTGCAGCTCGGGAAAGGGAGGCCCTAGAGCAGCAGCCACAGGAGTCCTTGTTTTCCTTCTCATGTAACACAAATCACCATTGCCACTATGTCTGAGAACGTCCTGCATGAACAGACCATATGCCTTACATAATAGCAGTGCCGTTAGCCGCCATGGAATGCCCGGCCTGGGTCAGGCAGCCCGCTAACACTGCACATAGTCGTCCTTATTCCGGCAGCAGCCCCACAAGGTAACTGTTGTTGTCCCCATTTTACACCTGAGAAAACTAAGGGACAGAGAGAGGTCAGCAGTCTTGTCCAAGGTTACCGATCTAGAGAAATATTATAATATTTCATTATCCCATTAATCTGTGTACTAGTTTCCCATTGTTGCTATAACAAATTACCAGAAACTTAGTGGCTTAAAGAAACACAAGTTGATTATCCTATAGTTCTGGAGGTCAGAAGCTCAAAATGATTCTCACGGGGATAAGTTCCCAGTGTCATCTGCATCCCTTCTGGAAGCGGTAGGGGAGAATTTGTTTTCTCACATTTTCTAGCTTCCAGGAGCTGCCAAAACTCCTTGGCTCATGGCTTTCTAACTTCATCGTCAAAACCAGCATGGACCCATCTAATCTTTCTCACACTGTGTCTTCTCACACAGCCTTCCTGCCTCTCTCTTTCACCTGGGAGGGCCCTTGTGATGACACTGGGCCCCCTGAGCGACACAGGACACCTCCTCATCTCAGAATCAACTGAGTAGCAAACTGAATTCCCTTCTCCATGGAACACAACGTATTTACGTGTTCCAGAAACTAAGGCATAGACATCTTTTGGGGGGAATGGGGTGGTCATCATTTTGTCTATCGCATAGAATAAGATGGAAATAATTATGTCTCCTCTTCTATAAATGACAGAACTGAGAATCATGGTAGATAAATCATTTTTCCAAGGTCACACAAACCAAATGTTACTTTACCTAAGGCTACGAAGCAGGAGTATTCTGGGAAATGGCCAGATAAGCCCTTCCCAAAGGCAGAGGTGTTATTTGGAAGTGAACTTGAATAAATCACTATGCCTTCCACCAACACTTGGAAATATCCTTTTCTACCAGCTCTGCAGTGGGGGGAAGCACTAGCGGGGTTCCCCTGCCGGCTTCTGCAGCCCTGCAGAAGAGGGAGACCCCTGCAGGCGAGCCCTCTGAGACGGCTCACTTATCTGTCTCTGAGAACCGAAGAAACAATATTTCTCATATCCAGTAAAGTCTTCCGATAATGAACTCTGCGATAAGGGGACTCCACTCACAGAGAAGCCACAAATCGTTTCAGTCCCAGGAGAGATAAAGAGAGAATGTTTTGGAGCTCTTTAAAAACATTATGTGTTCCCACAGTGTCTCAGACCTAGAACACTCAAAACACAGTCCACAAGGCACTTCCCGGCGTCCCCGAGCACAGGGCCAGCCCGCTGCTCTGCGTCCTGCCAGCGGGCGTGGCCACACAGTAGCATTCACTGAGCCTGAGCTGCAAGCTGGCACCTGAGATATAGGACGTTCAATCCTCATGACAACCCTTGAGTTCGGTCTTACCCGTTCTTACCCTTAGTTTCCACATCTAAAAAAGGGGGATAAGTAAGTTGTCAACAGCCAATAATGCCAACGGTAGGATTCGACCTCAGGCCTGTTGGGCCCTATCCCATGCCCCGGCCACTTGGCATGCTGCCCCTTCACTTGCCTGCTCTGCCTGCTGAGCCTCTGCTCATACTTTTGCCCCCAGAGGACTCTCACCACCTCTCCCATCTATCCGAACCTCCCTGCCCCTCCACCTCCACCCTGCCCACCATGAAGCCTGTCCCAGTTACTCCCAACCCGTTCCCCCTTTCACCAGAGCCCGCCCCTTCTTACAGTGTGGTACCCCATAACCATACACGTCTTAGTCATCTCTGTCCCTGGTTTCATTCGTCTTCCCAGGATGGACTGTCAACTCGTCTGGGACAGAATCCACGCCTTACACAACATTTCCCTCGGGTCATCGTGGAAACCTCTGGGGTTAGCTGCCCAGAGGTTGGGTAGGTGTGTCTGGATCTGTAGATTGACGTACTCTTTCTTCAGATCTACTCGGTTCTTAGTTTAAGAGGCTTACTATAAAGTTTTATTTACTTTTATTTTTTCATTGAATCTATCAGGGCAACATTAGTTAACATAATTATCTAGGTTTCAGGTGCCCAATTCTGCAACACATCTCTGTACACCGTATGTATTGTGTGTTCACCCACCCCCCCACCCCAGTCAATTCTTCATCCATCATCATTTATACCCCCCACAACATCCTCCACTTCCCTGGTCCCCTGTAATCACTGTGCCCATTTTTTCTTTCTTTTTTTTTTTGTCCTTTTTTGCTCAAATTCCCCCTCACTGGGGCTCCCCTTACCTCCCGAAGGCTAGACAGCTGTCAGCACGCTCTCTATGGGTGAGTCTGTCTCTATTTTACTTGTTAGGTTTTTTTTTTTTTCCATTAGATTACACATATAAGTAAAATCGCATGGTACTTGTCTTTCTCTGACTGGCTTATTTCACTCAGCATAATGCTCTCCAGGTCCATCCATGCTGTCATAAAGGGTAAGATTTTTTTCTTTTTTATGGCTAAGTAGGATTCCATTGTGTAAATGTTCCATGGCTTTTTATACATTCACCTACTGATGGGCACTTGGGCTGTTTCCAATAATGTTGTAATGAACACAGTCATACATATATTCTTTTGAATTAGTATTTTGGGATTCTACAAATAAATTCCTAGAAGCGGGATCATTGGTTTAGCCAAGGATGTAAAAGACCTTTACTCAGAAAATTATAAGACATTGAAGATATTATAGAAGATACGAAGTTTTATTCAGAAAATTAAGGAACATGTCTAGCATCCTTGGCCAGTTTAAACCTGAAAGTCAGGTATCCTGACTCAGCATTCTGTCTACCCTATGGACTAGATATAATCTTTGTCTTAAAGAAAGTTACCACACAAGTAAAATGGGGCAGGGACTTTTCTGTTTGGCTTATTGGTGCACCCCAGAACCTAGAACAGTGCCTGGCACTATACCCTAGTAGGCTGTACATGGTGAACTTCTAAAAATGTTGCATGAATAAAGGAAAGAATAAATAAAAATTGTTGAAAATATTTTAAATACAAATTTCCAATGATACCTTAATTAGCTAGGAGTTAAGACAAATAACTTAGCCGTGATCAAACGGAACCCAGTTGTTCTAGACCCCAATCAAGTAAAGAGTGCTACTCTGGATGTTCGGAGTGAGGTCTAGATAAACACCCTTCCTGGATCGTTCTGACACAAGTCAAAGTGCCAGGGACACTGCTGTAGAGGAGAATTGCCAGCTGGCTCTGAACCTGGCCAAAGGCTCTCATTTACATGGTTAATTGTCTGCAGGTGGAATCCCTTTGACAGGCCGAAGGGTTGGCACAACTGACCCTTTCACCTTATGCCCAGAGAGGCGTTTGGAGGACCAGATCCTGCAGTCAATCTTCCAAAGCCTGACCTGTGTCTGCCCTGTTGACCCCCTGCCACTGTCACCCACCAAGGGGCTCTTAACTGGGGCGGCTGCATGTGTCTCATTGGGAGTCTGCCTGGAAGACCCATCTATCAATTCTGCCAGAGACAAGAACAGGAAGGAGCAGCCTCCCACACAATGGGCCTGCCCACCCCTGCTCGTCCACACCTCGTTACGCCTGAAAAATCCCTATGTCCTTTTGTTGTGACAGGCCGGGTGGAGTGATGTCAGGTAGTTGCTTCCTGTTTTCTTGTCCTTTTTCTTTTTTTTTTTAATTTTATTTATTTTTTACAGAGACAGAGAGAGAGAGTCAGAGAGAGGGATAGACAGGGACAGACAGATGGGAACGGAGAGATGAGAAGCATCAATCATTAGTTTTTCATTGCGCGTTGCAACACCTTAGTTGTTCATTGATTGCTTTCTCATATGTGCCTTGACCGCGGTCCTTCAGTAGACCGAGTAACCCCTTGCTGGAGCTAGCGACTTTGGGTTCAAGCTGGTGGGCTTTTTGCTCACACCAGATGAGCCCGCGCTCAAGCTGGTGACCTCGGGGTCTCGAACCTGGGTCCTCTGCATCCCAGTCCGACGCTCTATCCACTGCGCCACCGCCTGGTCAGGCTTGTCCTTTTTCTTGATGCCACCCTGAGAAGCACAAGGGGTGAACCTGTACTCAGATAGGGGGACCGAGTGCCCTCAGCGTGGGAGAGAAAGCCCACAGGAGGGGAGCCCTGGTGGCAGACTGGAGCCTGGCAGACCACCCACCACTCCAAGCGTCCTGGCATGCTCAGGACCCCAGACTTCCTTGCCAGTCTTCCATTGATGTCATCTGCTTGAGGCCCCGCCTCTCTCTCCCTCCTCTTCCTTCCGCTGGGCTGTGGAGATCTAGATGCTGAAATCTGTTCACAAGATCTCACCAGGCACTCTGCATCTTTCTTCTCCATGTTCATTTCAGTTCAACAAAAGATGTTGAATGTTCTTCACACATCAGGCCTTGAACCAGGGCAAGGATCTCAGGATACATTCTCTGCCACTGAGAGGCTCACAGTCTAATAAATAATGGCTCACATCTAAGTACAGTAGATGGAATGGCTGTAAGAATATTTGCAGAATTTGGGAACCGGACTCCAAGTGGTGGCACTCAAGGTTGAGGCAGACCCAGAACCAGCAATTATAATAACTGTGCAGAGTCCGTACAATGGAGAGGGAGTCCTGTCAATCTACAAGGATGTACTTCTCTGTAGTATTTCTTGAGACTCAAGATAAGTATCTTCATGTACACACGTGCACACACAAACACAACTTTAAACTATTTTCTACTTTATACAACTCACGTTGTAAAGTGGAGGGGTTAACATTTTACTGAAACCCTCTGGCATTCTAGGTGCTCTGTATACACACTTTTATGTAATATATGCACCAACTTTGTGAGACAGATGTCATCATAATTAGGTAAGGAAACTGAGATTCAGAGAGGTTAGGTAACTTGCCCAAAGCCACACAGGTAGTAAATGGCAGAGGCAGGATTCAGATGTCTTTTGCCTTACTCCAAAGCCAAGTGAGCTTTTCAAACTCTGATACACTGCCTTCCTAGAAACACTTACCTATTTTTGTTTTCACTCATCCTAAGTCATATGTGCCTTTGTGATAAACCAAAAGCAATTGAAGAGTTTACCTATAACCTGTGCCTCTCTCTCCTATGGGCAGTCCTCCCCACATCCCCAACTATGGAAACATACCATCTGGCACTTGGCTGACCACTGTCCCTGGCCTCAGTCATACAGACTCGCCTCACAAGCTGATCTGTGGCAGCTGCTCTTTTCCACCTGAGAGCTGCCAGGCCAGTTGTCTGCTGAATCACGGCATCCTCAGAAAGTTCCAGTACGCATCAAGATTGAGCCACATTTCTGTAGAGCACAGTGACTATCCTGAATGAGCCTGGGCTCTTTCTAGGGTCTCCTGCTGAAGCCACTGATCAGGGAGCTGGCTGGCTCACCAGAGGCATTTATGAAGAGCCAGAGAGAAGGGGCACCAAGATCTGGAGTCTGCACTCGTGGACAGCTACGGGTGAGCAAACCAGAGGTTCTCCTTGTAGGTGACTGCTGGTTTGATATAATGACTGCCTCAGACCTCAGAACAAGGTGGGGTTGGTACAGCCAGAGTCAAACCCAGATATGAGCCTATCATCTGTTTACTCCATAAAAATATTGTCATTTTATACATGTGTCAGAACAGAAACAGTTTGGAGAGCTCAGACACAGAGCTCAGTGAAACTTTTCGATCTCCTTGAGACCTGACATTGGGTCTTATTGCTCTTCTCTGCATGGCATTCGGTGAGTGTCATTTAGCTGTTCCTTGGACTAGAAGACTGAGAAAACAGAGCGTTTCCTCCAGGTTTCGGGGGGGGGGGGGTGGTAACTGATACAATGGTCCTAATGCTGGCTATCAGAGGTAATTTGGGTGCCTGCCTGTCAGCAAAGTGGGCAGAATTGTCCCCTTCCTTGTTCTGGCCCCTCCATCAATCAGACCAACAAACAGCCTTCCTACCCCATTCTCTTCTGCTTCTGGGGTCCAGGAGGCAGAAGCCCTTGGTCTCCTACAACCATGGCCAGCAATGACATCTAAGTCACCATAAGCTTTTGCTAAATGGTTTGCCATTACTGCAACCTCCATGGAAAAACATTCTGGCTCAGTCAAATCCGCAGTTCCTTCTTTTTCGGTTGACAGATGCAAAAGTAAACTTCTCCAACACAGTGTGAACTATTTATCTTCTCTACCTCCTCTGGTCTTAGATAAGCTGGTTTATACACTTGGCTTTTTTATTTTTAAGTGAGAGGCAAAGGGTATTGTAAGGTCGGTGGATAATGATGAAAGTCACGTGGGTAGCCCAGACCCGCGAACTTTGGCCCACAACCAAGCGTGCCAAAAGAAACTTCCCAGGATCCCTTTGGCAAAGAGAGACACCTCCGTCAGCCAGTGAGATTTCATCACATCATATTAGCTCGACCACCCTAGGGACCCTTTAAATATCTCTCACGTGGGCCACCCCTTGCGACTTGCCTAGCCTCTGTCCCTAGGGCTAGGGAACCTTGTCAGGCAGGAAGTGCGCTGTACTCAATAAAGCCCCTTATTATTCCACACTTTGTGGCTCCGGCCCTTCCTTCTTTCTCAGCAGGGAAAAATACCTTACAGACATAGAGACAGACTCCTGCATATACTCCAACCGAAATCCACCCAGCAAGTCCCCCAATGGGGTGATGTTCTGCCTAACCAGGCCGTTGCTCTGTTGCTCAGCAACTAAGCTATTTTTAGTACCTGAGGTGAGGCCATGGTGCCATCCTTAGCACCCAGGGACAACTTGCTCAAATCAAGCCATGGCTTCAAGAGGGAAGAGAGAGAGAGAGAAGTCAGAGGGAGAGGGGTGGAGAAGCAGGTGGGTGCATCTCCTGTATGCTGTGACCAGGAATCAAACTCAGGACTTCCACATGCTAGGCTGACGCTCTACTGCTGAGCCAACCATCCAGGGTTATACACTTGGGTTTTTTTGGTATGTATTGATGGCCCAGCTGTTATTTTTGTTGTTGTTTCTGTTCTCTTTCTTATTAATTCAGCAGTGTTGGTTTTCCTCTTGCTAGGTCTTGCTCACTGCACTGCTACAATTGTGTGCTCTTGACCTTAGCCCTATTTTTAATGCAGCTGATTCCTCCTTTCATCAAGTAGCATGTTCCCTGTAACTGCTTTTGATTGTGCTCAGTTATCTACGTTTGTTCAAGGAGGCTCTGCTCAGCAGCTCCTCTTAGTGCCGAGCCGGTGATTAGGAAGGAATGCCGTGCTTCTGCCATTTCTGGGTGACTTTTCAATAAATCACTAATTTCTCTTTGAGTTTGTTTCCTGGACAATTATTGATTGTGGTGAGCCTCTGACAGCTCCCAGAGTGGCTTCAGTCTGTAACAACATTGAGACTTAGATTTGCTGTCACGTGGCCGCTGATGTCCCTGCTGGGGTGCAGGAGGGGTGGGCGGAAGGGGAAGATTGACGAGCGTCCCTGAAACAGGTATGAGCACTTAGGTGATCCCTGGTTTGTAGATTTGTCCTCGGGTCTGACCTTAAAATTTGTCATTGGAGATTATAAATGAAACCATAGCCAGCACTTCCTTTTTACACTGTGGGTTCTCTAACTTTACCATTCTAAACAGTTCTAACACACTTCTTTCCAAACTGAGGCAAAGTATCCAGAGCACAGAGGAATGAAACCAGCCCACTCCTGCCAACAGTGGTTGTTCTAACACTGTTGGTTTGTCGAACAATGGACTCCTTGCTAAACCTCAGCAAACAAACTCAGAAAGAAGTCTTCCCCAAAGGAGAAAAACAATTTGCCTATTATCTGTGCAATTTTAGGATAATTGAGCTAACATACATTTGAATGATAATGAATAAATACTGTTCTTTTTTGTTATATACCTACCTTTTAATTTTACAACTGGGAACTAGTGATAATTACCAAATTCTATATTTATAGAAAACTGACTCTTTCTAAAGACTCCAATAGGGCAATTATCTCCATACTGTATGTGTTCTTTTTCTATAAATTGTTGAAAACTTAATAATTATCACTAGAACTAGCTGTGGCATTTTGAATACAGATACATAACAAAGAAGAAGGTCACCTATGCATGACAATTCAAAATAGACTAATTCTTCCTCTCCTATTGCAGATGAGCTCAGCTTTGGTTTTGAAAGAACCTTACATAAGCCACTTAAAAGCACTGTTATCATGTGGCTTTTATTTATTGAGAGTTGATAAAGAGCTGTATCAAGAGAAAATAGAACAAGAAATACATCTTATAATAAAAATAATAGCTCACATCTATCGTGGCAGGTACGTTGTGGTTTCTTTATTCCCTCAATACCTTTACAAGATAAACGCTATCCTTCCCCCCAAGTTATAGAGATGTGACTGAGGGTTCAGAGAAGTTAGTGATGTGCCTGAGGTGTCACAGTGAGAGGACCGATAGCCAAGAACAGAAGCAAGGTCTGCCTGGTTCAATAGTCATGTCCCTCCCACCCAGAATCAAGAGTAGACACAAGTCACCTCAGCGGCAGAGCTGAAAGGTCAGACTTCACTCAGCTGGGAAGTACAGCTAGTGCTCTACTTACGACCACGAACGGTTCCGACAGACTAGTCATAACACGATTTGGTTGTAAGTTGAGTAGGCTATATGTGCAGTACTGTGAAATGATGTTATAAAATCTTTAAGTCATATTTTATCATAATTTTCTTTCATTATTGTTATATATCATAATTTTCTTTGTTCATTTTATGCCATTTGTATCATCTCTACACCATTTTGTTTCTTATTTTTACATTCGTCAGGTTTAAGTAAAACACTGCATTACCAGTACAACTGGTTTAATATTTGCAAGGACAATTTCCTCTTGGTAGACATCTTGGGAGGGGTTTGATGAAAAATATCCAAGACACAAAACACAAATTGCTGTACCGATTCTGGGATAACAGTTGAAATGGTGCACGCGGAGATGGTAGTGCTGCCAGAAGCTGGTCCGCACTGTCGTACACCCAGCTGGGCAACGCTTGTGCTGCCAGGCGCGGAGCAGTCATGGCTAGAGATTGTGGTCGTAAAGTCGGTGGTCGTAAATTGCATAGGTCGTAAGTCGATCAATATTTGTACAGTGTGCTTAAGATTGTTGTGGAAATAAACTCATAAGGGCTACTTGCTCCTTATAGTTCCAGAGAAGAAGGATGAAGTATAAACCAGGGAGCTTTGTTATCTGTTCCAAGTAAGCCAACACCACCAAATAGACCTCCAGGTTCATAAGGCTTTAGAGCAAAGGCACGGATCGACAGGTGTAGGCGCTTCTGTGTCAGGGATTAATCCTCCAAATTTTGGGTATTAGCAGGAATTAACTTGAAAGAACTCATTCTTTTTTTGTTGTTTGCTTTGTTTTGTCTTGGTTTTGTCGTATTAGTGTATAGATTCTGAGTAAGCACAGAACTCCGTTAAGAACCCGTTCACTTACTCACATACTCATGTATGTAAATCTCAATAACAATTGGCTATGGTCACAAGTCCCAGTGACACAGGAGATAATATTAGTCAAGATGTGAAGATAGGGTCCAAATGAGCAAGGGAATTTATTCGTCAGTCATTCTTCGGGCAGAATTTTCACTCACTGCGGTGGAAGTCAGGTGGGCAAAACCTCAATGTCATATTTTGGCCCAGAACATTTATAGCTTTTTCACCAAAAATATCATCTTGGCAGTGTGAATATGTGTTAAGAAATAAATTAGGGACTACCCAAGGAACAGCAGCAACAGGGATCCAAGGGTCCACCATTTCTTATTTATTTACTTCCTTCACACAGAGGCGGTGAGAGGAGTTATGGACTAATGAACATGTTTTTAATAATTTCAAAGAGAATCCCAGAGCCTTGTTAGTGCTCCAGCCAGAGAGGGAAACAATCTGAAAATGCCTCATCTTCGTGAGTCTGGGAATCTACAAACACAGTCCTTGAGTCAAACTATTCTCAGCTCGAACCCATTGCCAAATTATTTTCGCTAAATTTCTCTTGTCTCCCTAAAGTCTTGTCATTATTACAAGGATGGAGGAAGTCAGTTTATGAATCTGAACTGGCGAAAACAGGGCCTGACCCAGAGTGAGCTGTGGCTACTGACGTGGAAAGATGGGCAGCACTGCCCTGATCTGTTCATTATGCTCTGCAGTGCGTCCTGCCTGGCTGGGGGCTCCAGTGAGAGCCCGGGCTTCCTGTCGGAGTCGAGGCGAGCTGCCCGGCTAACCCTGTACCTTCGGGACAGAGCCGTGTTCTCGGGCAAGCAAATGGAGATTGTTCCCCAGGATCTGGGAGATGTGCTCATCTCAGACCTGAAGATGAGCCTGACAGATTGCATTGGCTGACTGTGTGAGCCTAGGTCTCAGGCAAACAGTAACAGAGCTGCTTATCCCAACAAAAAGAGCTTGAATTTCCAGCCAGAGGCCCCAAATCAGAGCAAACTAAGAAATCTAATTACTGACCATTACTTCTCATCTGCCATCAGAGAGGTTGGAATCTAGTCATCAAATAGTTGCTAGCATTTGTGAGGGGACTACCCTGTGCCAGGCACAGGGCTGAGTACTAGAGATACAGGATTGACTCCTGTGGGTGTGTTGCCTTACCTTTCTAGTGGGAAGGACACTTAGAGAGCATCGTTCTGCTCACAGGACCGCTGCGTTGTAGAGTGCTGCAGAGTGCATCCAGAAGTGGTCCCTTAAAGTGTGGATAAATTCTGAAAGGATAAATTCTGCTAACTAAACCAGCAGCGGTAGCCCGGGCAGCCTGCCTCAACCTCCACCCCAACAACTCCTCGCCACTATCACCGCCAGCAGCAACCTCAAAACAATGTTAGTGAGAACCTTGTCCATGCACAGCTCTAGCATAAACACCCCAAAGTTCCCAAGAAGGGTGAGTAAAGGTCTTTGGCCATCTCTTACAATCGCAACAGAAAGAATTGTTTGCTTACAGGTAGAATCTTTTATAACTGGTCATCAGGATAAATAATTCTCATGGAAATTGAGTGAAAATTCTCTGATCACGGAAGTGCCTTAACCCTCTCATACTTATCAGTGGCAATTGAAAGTCTGCAATGTGTCAGTATCAATGCTGGAGCAGTGTTGAAGTGGTGGGAGGCTGGATGCAGAAATTGTCTCTCAGCTGTTGAGAGCTTGGTCTGATTTCTTTTAGGGTTAAAGAAGTTCATGGCTAACGTTAAGTGCTATAAAAAAAAGACTTAACTATAGCTGGCACTGGTCCTGTCCAACACACACTGGTTCCTATTCATTTACTCATTTATTTGTCCATCCATCCATCCAAATAGTCACCAACAATTATTGAGAGTTTGCTCTGTGTCAGGAACTTTCAAGTACTCTAGAGACACAGCACCAAATAATATGACACAGTCCCCTCCCTCACCCTTTAGAGTCTTACAAGGCTGACCCCATGGAAGATTTAGGGGCCATGTGTCTCCATAAGCAAGTTATTTGGTTTCAGGCTCCAAGTTCTCCCTGGAGAAAGAGGATGGTGAGAGGGAGGGAAAAGAGTCCTGAGGAGCAGTTTTCTGAGAACAGTAGAAAAGAGGCAATTGTGAACTCCAGGATGTCAAACCTGGTGGTGAACCAGACATGGAGTTGCTTGCTGGCTTCTCAGAGCCTGGCCACAGCGGTAGCTTAGAGTCAGGCACTAAACATTCCTGCCTGGCCCTCCGCACATGTCCAGGGGTGCAGACAGGGAGCCTGGGCGGCCAGTAGAAGGGAGCAGACAGCTTTGTCAGACGGGCTATGAGGCTCATTTCTGTGCACACACTCCAACATGCACAAACACCACAGCTGTTGGGGAAAGAGCATGCAGCTTGAGGGGCTTAAAACAACTTCCAGAACATTCCCCAGGTAGCAGCCAGGACCGCCTCAGAAGGTGGAAACTGTTCTCTCTTGCTCTGCCTCCCTGATTAATTTGCTGTTTCAGACTCAGTAGCCCATGAGGTCTTCTCTTGCAGTTACTCCTCTGACAGATGTCCATTCTATGAACCATGCCTGAGCCTTTCCGTGGGAGCCAATTTCCCCTCCTCCACTTTCATGCCTCTGGTTTCAACCCACAATGCTAGTGATGTCCAGGAGTAGGGCTGAGCTCAGAAGATCTCTGGCCTTGTGTTTCCTTGTGGTCCCATGCTGTCATTTATGGGATGTTTGCAGGCTGCTTAACCCAATAAGAGAAAACATGTTACAGCATGGAAACGCAGAAATCAGACATTCCAGGGTGACCCTATGAGACTCAGAAAAATATTTTTGAAGTGCTGTCCTCACATGTCTGCAGAAAGCTAATACAGAATATGGTAAACAGAGCAGTGTGGAGTGTCTGTAAGTTTCAACATACAAGGAACTTATCACTGATTTCCGCTGTGGCTGCACATTCCGGAATCCTTGCTCGCTGGAGAGGCATGAATCGGAGATTTATTTTGTATTGTTAGACTGTCAAGGCACTCTAGAGCAACAACTTTCAGATGATAAGTTCCCAAGCTTACAGAAGTTGTGAATTACATGCTTTTAGTCCAACGTGAGAGAGCGGCTGGCAATTCTCCCCTCCTCATCACCCTTCCTTTCACCACTCAGATATGATCAGTGACTCAACACGCTGCCCTTCCCAAACCCAACAGAGCCATTATTAAGAATGACAGAAATCTATTCCTAGCCATGAAGCAAGCTGAGGCGACTGACATCTGTAGAGCCAGTAACCGCGGCCACCATCACAGCCACCTGGCCAATGCAGGTTCGCAACGGTAAAAAAGCAACAGAGCCATTAACTGGTAGTCCTTTTCCTTTATTCTAGCTCGCACCTGGCAAGCGAGTAAAAACACACTCTGGGCTCTAAAACCCACTCATTCAGTGCTCACAAAGCTACTGACTCATAGAGTTTTCCTAGAATCAAAGGCTTCTACCTCACCAGTCTTATTAGCCTCTGTTCCCTACCTCCTTCTCCTCCATTAACAGGCTTCTCCTTCCCCATTCCACCATTTTGGCTGCCTCCTTTACGTGG
This sequence comes from Saccopteryx leptura, assembly GCF_036850995.1. Classification (NCBI taxonomy): domain Eukaryota; kingdom Metazoa; phylum Chordata; class Mammalia; order Chiroptera; family Emballonuridae; genus Saccopteryx; species Saccopteryx leptura. Next base: position 369,549,587 of record NC_089504.1, on the reverse strand, counting down.
CCTCCCTGCCCTGCCTCCATGGGCTCTTTAGAACATAATCCCTCTCTTCAAGTGGCCTCCTAGCTCCACCTTTTAAAGCCCTCCCCCAACACACATTAGCACAACCACGCCCCTTCCCAAGCAAAAAGGACATTAATATTATCACCTAGGCTATGGCCATCCACCTGGGTGTGCCATCTTTAACAAAGTGAGTAGAATATATTTTATCTGCCCAACAACATGTCACTACAGGAAAAAAAATTTACACCTAGGCCCCCAGAGTCCTGGACAACATATTTGGCCAAAACTGAGACCATTTCAAGTTAACTGGATGTGAGAAAGGGTCTCAAAGTCGGGTACGTGTGTGGCCAGTAGCCGCCGCCGTCGTGGCCATGCACATGCAGGTTCTGGTTAGATTCGGGCAGATGGTAAAGAAACAGTGGAGCCAAAAAATGGTGGGCATTCCTTTATTAAAGTCCCACACCGGCCAATGAGCAAACACACAGAAAAAAACACTTCCCTCTTCATTCATTCAGAGCTCACAAAGCCCTGACACATTCTTCAGTTCCACAACCAGGAGAATCTTCTCTGATTCCTCCTAGAATCAAGGCCTCACCAGTCTCAGTGGAGCTCGCAAAGACCCCTCAGCTCTGGTTCCCCATCTGCACACCTCTCTCTGCACATGGCTTCTTCCACAGCACCCTGCATTCTCTCTGCTCTCTGCAAACATGGCTTTTCTCCGTCTTTCTGCCTCTTCTTCTTCTCTTCAAAACTTTCTGACCTGAAAACTTCTTCCCCAGCAAATATTAGCAAAACAATGGACCTTCCCAAACAGGAAAGTAATTTGCACTTTCGCAGACCCACATATACCTGGCGCTGCCCAGCCCCCAATGCAAACTATAAGTGAGCAAACATGAAAATCACATTTTACAAACTTATTTGACCAAGAGTAGGGGAGGGAGGGAGGGATGTGCAATGAGATGGGAGACCTTTCGGGGGTATTTTTCTCTCGTCCACATTATCATCTTGGGGGCAGCATGGCTATTCCCTAGAATCAGGCATGATCACAAAGCCTGGCACAGGGCAGAACCCAAAGCACTTTGTCCTTGACCTCTAAGCAGCTGGTGACCCCTCCTGTTAGCAGAGAGAGATTGAGTTTATTCATTAATCAGTTAACAAGCAAATCTCTCAAATGTGATTACTAATAGATCCTTAGTTTAAAGACCAGCCATGAGGCAGTTTAATTTCTAATTCGTGTCTCTCTCTCCTTTGTCTTCGAATCACATCCTTATGTTCCACCCAGCAGAGCAGGTCCACGTGTTGTTTGTCTCCCTTGTTGGCTGCGAGATTGTAAAATCCTTTGGGGGCGTGGTCAGCACCTTATTTATTGTCTTCTGCATCACCCAGCATACAGACTGCGCTTAGCATGCAGCTAAGTAAATGGCTCTTGTTGGAATCCATGGCAGTCCAAAAGACCAGAGTAACAGGCTTTATTGAAAGGAAGAAAGGAACCCTGCCGGGCACTTCTCTGGGGAGAAGAGCACCAGTACAAGCTAGGGGGACAAATTATATGGGGTCAAGAAGAATTTTGAGCATGTGGGTGTTGAATCAAAAGTCCTGGTGTGTCCGGAGCCCCTCCTTGGGGCGGCTTGTCAGCTTTTTGGAATTCCTCTGACTCAGGGGCGATAGTTCAGTAAGGGTGAGGTCTGACAGATAAGCAGAACATCAGAGGGCAGTTTGGAATACACATATCTATCTGCTCTGGATTGAATTAGGCCCCACCTGATAACAAGGCCCAGGACTTTCCAAGGCCCTTTCTTGAGCACAGAGATGCCATTTTCCCATGGCCCCTTGCCCAATTTTATCTGCTCCTAGAGCATGTGAGTCAAGGCTTGTTTGCAAGATCGCGTGAACTTCTTGTTCTCCTCTACCCCTTAATGAAGGTTCTGCAGCCGCCAAGGGCTCCGTGTTGTGCAACTGTTATTGTGGGGATGCTTGTGACTGCTGAGCCACTAGCCACGCCTTCGGGTTTGTCATTAGAGGCCTGCACACAGGGCTGGCTCCTTGCCTGTTTCTTCCGAGGGCAGCTGGAAACAGCGGAGTGGCTTTGTTCTGAGGGGGAAAAGAACAAGAGATTTTGTTAACAGTTATAAAAAAAAAACCAAATTGGTCCATTTTAGAAGCTCCTGACCTTGACAGTGTCCCTCTAATGCTGTATAAACATTTGTTTGGGGTATTTAATAAGCTTCCAGCTGACAAACTGCGGAACTTTTTGCAAGAGCCCCTTATCTTCGCTGGAACCACTGAGATGGCAAATGCATTCTCTGTCGCAACAATTCACTCTATATTTGCATGTGGAAATTGGAAAGCAAGTTGTTTTTCTTCGTTTGCATGACAAAACTCAGACCCCGAAATACAATTCAGCGTTTAATTTGAGCTAGTTAGAGAGTGCAGAGAAGGCCCCGCCCGCGGTCCGGGTTCTGCTGCTGCTGTTTCCCCTGTTACAATTAAAATGGATTTATAACATGAAGGACAGAAAGTACCTCCTTGGGCAGAGCGGAGTGGACCTGGGGAGGCTGCTGCCTCAGGAGGTCACTGGGGAAAAAACAAACCCCATGAAAAACTGCTTTTATTTTAAGGCCTTAATAACTCTATTTCTACTTGGCAGACCTGCCCCTCCATGAGCTGGTGGCCGGGCAGCCCTGGGGCCAGGACAGGCTACTGTGAGCACTGCCCCTAAGGGCGGCTCCTCATTACAGCTTACCAAAAGCAGATCGTGAGAAAGAGTTTAGGTCATTTAATTTTTCAATAAGTACAGTAGCTCACCCTCCCCGTCTATGGTTTCACTGTCCACAGTTTCAGGTACCCGCAGTCAACCATGGGCTGAAAAGATTAAGTGGAAAATTCCAGAAATAAAGAATTCATAAGTATTAGATTGTGTGCCGTGCTGAGTACCGTGATGAATCTCAGAGCGTGACGCTCTGTCCCACCTGGGACTTGAATCCTCCTTTGGTCCAGTGCCAGCACACTGTGCATGCTCCCTGACCGTTAGTCACTTAGCAGCCATCTGGTGGTCAGATCAGCTGTGGTGGGACAGCGCTTGTGCCCGCCTCACCCTTATTTCTCTTAATGATGGCCCAAAGCTATTCACATTGTTTTTATTACAGTATATTGTTATACTGTGCCTATTCTATTACCATGCCTAATTTACAAGCTAAACTGTATCATAGGTATGTGTGGGGAGGGGTCTTGGAACCTATCCTGTGAGGATAAGGGGCACTCCTGTATTCTCTGTGCTGATGGCTTCCTCGCAGGTCCTCACTACACTGATGCCCTGTTCCCTCACCCTCCCAGCTTCAGGGAGAGCTCCATTCTCCAAACTGAGGCCCCTCCTCTTGGCAGTGAACCTCCTTTGCTCACTTTCTTTCCGAGCCACACCAGTGCAGACAGGCATTCACGTCACGTGGATCCAGTGCTGACTGAGCTAAGGCACTGAGGGACACAGACAGAAAGGACATGCTCCATGCCCTCAAGTTTTAATGAGGAAGGCAGGCACATCAATAGGCGTTTAAAAGCGAGAGTCAATGAAATGAAACATTGGAATCAGAAACTGGTCGAATTCTGACTCTGCCACCCAGGGAGAGGCTCTGTGTCCTGGGCATGTTAGCATTCACCTGACTTGAGCCCCCAGAGAACTTTTATCACCCCCAGAGAACTAGATGAGGATGACTTGCAGTAACAGATGCAACCCATCTACTATAGCACCTGACACTCAGTAAGTGCTACGTAAATGGTAACCACATCTGTACCAATAAATAACCAGGAGACCTCATAGAATAGGTCCCAAAACATCTCACAGAGGAGACGTGGAATAATCTCAAAAGCCTTCTACAGGTGGCTTAAAAGACTGTCTTGCAGAATTCGGTGGTGGGTGAGGGGAACAGACAATCCAGGAAGAGACATGATGACAGAAAGAGCATGGCATTGCGGGGCACCTGTGCGTGGCTCTGCGTGACTAAGAATGTGACAAACTTTGTGCTTCATGTTGTGATGTCTACATATCACAAGGGAGTTCCGGGGGTTCCAATGTAATTGAAACACACTTAAATTTTTTAATAGTTACATGTGTATTTGAGTATACACTAGGGTCTGAGGGTAAGTCTGAGGGCCATCTGCCCATTAGAACATCTGTGCACTGCGGAGGGGGAGGCAGAGCTGGGCAGTCTCACTCACCAGGACTGTCCTTTCTCCTAATGTCCTTCCCACTGCATGCAAATGCTACTGTAATTCACCTTAGCAATGTTTCCTAGGCTGCATTCTAAATTGCAGTTTGCAAAGTTCCTTTATTCAATGAGAAGTTAGAATTTTATCCATGGGGTCAGTGAGGTTAGAAGAACTAAAACGCTGGCAAGGAGTGGTGTCCGGGCAGTCAGTTCTTCCCATACCGTGTCCTGCTCCCAGCCCTCCTGTGCACTGGAAGGGGCACTCCTCTCTCCAGGTCTCCATGACAACCTCTCTGCAGAAAACAAGGTTAGCATCTGATCCCTATCCAATAATGCTACCATTATCCCTAAGTTAAGTTAAGGAGCCCAATGCTTAGAAGAGGCCACATAACTTGCCTGAAGCTGTACACAGTGAGAGCACCATAGAGCTAGAACTCAGGGAGTCCGTGAAAAGGGACAGCAACCTGGAGCTCCACGTTGAGGGGAATGAGAGACTTCTGTCATCACTGACACTAGCTGAGCTCCCTGTGACGGAACCCTATAATCTTAGGACTGGAAAGACGGTATTCTCCTAGCAGACCCCCAGTTTAGAGATGGAGATCTGCAGGAATAAGTGACTGCTAGCCCAGGACAACGCGACTTGGATCAATGCTAGGAAAGAGACTGTATTTGAAGGCAATATATTCTTTTTTTATTGTCATCATTACTAGTGCTTATATTGTTGTTGTGAGTACGTGAGGAATAACATTCTTTATGTTTTTATTATCTCCACGAGGCTCATCAGAGCTGAAGAATCAAGACAACAGCTTTCCCTGGAGACCTCAGTTTGGTGTTCCTGTTGCTCAGTCCCCAGCCTCTCTTTTTGTCTTTTTGCTGTTTGAACTCAAATTGGGATTCAAGGTCTGGATGTTTATACAACTGTTGGGCTGGTGACTGTTCAGGCATTTAATTTGGTACATGAAAGTTTCTATGTGCATTTTAAAAATCCGTTCAAAGAGTTGAAGGAAGGACTTTGGGACACAGGCACATTGCAAGGACAGCTAAGTAGGTGCAGTAGACACGCAGGCCGGGCTCCCCACCGGCCCGGTGGGTTGAGCTTGAGCCTCTGGTCCCACGGAGGTGGGGTGGGGGCTTGGACGGACAGGCTGAGCCGGAAAACTGAAAGGTTCAAAGTACCAGCAACTCCTCCCTCCCTTCCTCCTTTTCTTCCTTCCATCCTTCCTTTATCTTTTGTTTCATCTTCCATGCTTCTCTCTCTCATCTCTTTCCTTTTCTCTTGCCTTTCATTTACATTGTAAATAAAGGTTTGATGGCCATTATGTAGTTTGTACTGAGGAGATAAGCGATCACACGAAAATAATTGTTCTTCAGATGACAAGATGACAGGGTGGGGACATGTTGTTTAATTTATTCATTAACTACTGAATGACAGTTTAGACACCATGGCCTGCAATCAGATCAACGTTGCTCCTCCTTTGATGGAACACAGCACCTGACTAAACACTGGAGTTCAGAGCAAAGCCAGAGGGGGTGGGAGGAGGCTGGTGGGAAAAGGTGTCCTAAAGGGAGGGGAAGGGGGAGGAGCACAAAGAAAACTAGATAGAAGGTGACGAAGGAGGACAATCTGACTTTGGGTGATGGGTATGCAACATAATTGAATGACAAGATAACCTGGATATGTTTTCTTTGAATATATGTACCCTGATTTATTGATGTCACCCCATTAAAATTAATAAAAAATTTTTTTAAAAAAAGGTGTCCAAATAGCACCCTAGCACCTTTGAGGAAGATGAGCAGAACATGCGAGTAGTTAAAGTCCCTCCATCGAGTATGGTTTCTAATAGGTTCATCACGTTTCCCCTTCCAGGTCTGTATTAATGAGAGGCAGCCTTTCTCCTGACCTCCGATATGAGACCTAAATGTATAAACAAGTCTTTTGTGGTGTTTAGAACGCTTATCGCTGCATTGTTTCGTGTGTTCATCTGTGAAGGAGTTAACCTGAATACAAGATGCTGTTTTAGTACATTACTATATTAATATATATATGCACACATTTATAACTTTTTCATTATAGGTTAAAACTCATCGCTAAAACACCTCAAACCTTATGAATTGTGCTCCTAAAATAATAAACCAACTTTTCTAATCTCGATCCCCTCTGACCCCTCCCATGACCAACCACCCACCCAAGTTCATCCACCCTCCGGTCTGAACCCCTAACCTAACCCCATGAAAAGTCCGCCAGTCATTAGAATGTGATCCTCAACCTGTTTTTGTACCAGTGTTCTCTTTGAAAACCTAATTAAATCCTAGAATCTACTCCATAGGAAAACACACCCCACCTTTACAGATGGTCTCATGTAGTCCATCCATACAGGGCTCTGAGCACTCTCAGGTTGGGAACCCCTGCCTGGAGGGGAGGTTGTTATTTGCCAGTAACTTTCCAGTTTCTGTAAGTAAATGTGATCTGCCTACAACTTTTAGTTTCGTTCAGCCTGCAAATGTCATATTTTTTTAAAACAAAAACTAAGGACAAATTAAAGGAAGAGGTATATTTCAATTTCTTTCTCCTTTACTAAAATGTTTTGATCAAAGGATTTTTATCCATATACATCTCCTCCCCCCGCCCCCTGAGACCAGACCAGTCTCAGACCTATTTCTCAGGCGACGTTCACCAGAGAACTCAGATTCACTTCCTCTGACACCAGCCCGTAAATTCTAAACGGGTCACTCTCCTCTCCCTCCACAAGCAGAGGAGATTAGCTATGGGAGAGCATGTGTTCGCTTACGGACATTCTCCTTCCATCCGTCTGTATTTAAGGAAGAAGATTGCCACTTATTTGTACAGAGTAAATTGGCTTATGCGCCTAATAGGCTTCTCCGCTCTTGCCTGAGCCAGGAGAAGGTCAGCCTCCGACTTGACCCTCCACAGATCTCAGAGAGTCCTGACAGCAGTGCAGAGATCACAGGCTCCCACACTGTAATTTCTCCATGGATTAAGACCTCCGTGGTCACAGGTTTTTGGTTTCAGCATGTTTATATCTTAGAATATTGCTGGCTATTGCTTGGGATATAAATTATACCCTCATGTGCCCTAATTGAAATATAGCTACTGGCTGAAACACACACACACTTACCCATGCAGTTACACACAAACATGCATGCATACCCCCAAGCAAATGAAAGTATAACTACACATACTTACAAACTCATTCGTACACGCATGCACACAAACAGACACACAGGCATTTGTTTCCACTTTTCAGTTTGGATCGCTCTCCAATGTATCACTCAGCTGTGTTCTACTTCAAAGGGCCCTGTTCCAATTTGATGTTATTAGCTATTGCCTTGGCAACAGATATAGACGTTGTTTGTGGCAGTATGATTCCTGGTCTCTCTGGAGCTCTTACCCTAGAGTGCATCTAGTTGATAGCTGAGATAAAGGGCACATAAATAATCAGGTCTTCGTCATGAACCAAGGTTGTGGGTTCAATCCCTGGTCAGGGCACATACAGAAATCAACCAATGAGTATATGAATAGGTAGGGCAACAGGTTGGTCTCTCTCTCTCTCTCTCTTCTTCTCTCTCTCTCTAAGATCAATAGATAAAAATTTTAAAAATTAGGTAAAGGCCCCATGTACTGCCCTGAAGGGTAAGTAGCACAGGTAACAGCCAACATTTGCCCAAAAGTCTGGAAAGTAGCTTCTCCTACTAGGATGGGAGTCCTCCGTCTGCTCCAGTTTATCTTAAACTAGGGATTTAGTAATTTACAGAATTTCCTAGTAGCCAAATATTATATTTTTACATATTATAAAGCCCATTAACAGTAAGATTTATAATATATATTCTTCCAATCGTTTAGGAAAAAGTAAAGTTTCCTAACCTCAATTTTTTGTTGACACTCATGAGACTAGCTACCTCTCCTAAAGAGAATTTAGGAGCTTTTGTACTCTGCACCTTGGCACAAGCTGTTCCCTCTATTAACAATGCTGTTCCTGCGATTCTATGCTTAGTGGTTTCTGTTCATTTTCAGGGCCCAGCTCCATTATGTTTGTCTCTGAAGCCTTTACAATTCCTCTAGACAGAATGGATGTATAACAGTTTCTTGTGCCCCACTGCCTGTGGCATGCCACTGTGAGTGCATGTGTTTCGTTTAATCGCTTAAAGCTGGACTCCTCGGACTGGGGTTTCAGGGGCAGGTGTGCCCCTCATCCCTGCTCCTTGCAGCGCTGGCGTCCTGTCGGGGCTGGCACTTCGCTGTCCCCTACTCAGTGCTTCTGAACTGATGAACGAAGGAACTGATCGGGTAACCCTGTGATACTGATAGAGGAAGCTCGCAGGGAACGCGGCTGCTGTCTGGAGAGAACCCATTTTCCCACGCCATGTGAACGAGGAGCTCCAGCCCAAGTGCTGTCTCCCAGGCTGGTCCTCCTTCCTCTCTGCGCCCACCTGCCTTAACCATGCCCCACACGTGGTTAGGGTTAACTCCCCATTGGCTAACCTTTCCAGTTGAGGCCTGGCCAGAGCAAAGAAAGCAAGAGAGAATCAATTAAAAATGATGTGTTGTCTGATGTCTCCAAAGACTGAAATCATCAGTTAAGATAACGATACTCTAATTCTTAGGATACAAAAGAAAGCAAGTGCATTTTTAAAAAGAAATATTGTCTACAAAAATTGAAACTTAAAAGGGTAGAATTTCTAGTAGTCTTTAATTTTGCAGAATAAACTTAGTTAATCATAAATCCACATTTTCCCAAGCATTTAAATTAATCAAATTTTTACCAAACCTCAGAAAGCCCAGTGAGATTGAAGTTTGGCAAATATTCGGTCTGTGGGCATGCAGGCACCAGAGATATGAGGTGCTAAAACAGTCTGTCCAACATCCTCAATTCAAAAGATCTCTCTCACCAACCCCGACAGCCAGGAGACACCCTATTAACTGGAGCTCTCAGGGAACAGCCGCTCTGCTCTCCCATCCCATTATCCCCCGTCACAACCACAGCCCTGTATCATGACACCTAGCTTCCGTTTGCTCCTCATTGTTGGAGAACCTGGAGTTCACATCTGGCCTCCGAGGTGGCCTGGTTGTATGCTGGGGACAGGGCGTTTCATCTCAGCCACTAATGGAGCTGAAAGGTGCCTGGGGCTCATTCTTCTTGACATAACCCTCAAGGTCACGGTCCCACAGTCTGTTGGCAGGTAGAAAAAGGAAGACGGGAAGAATATTTGAGATATTGAAGAGTCCTAGCTTTTTTTTTTTTTTTTCACATACAAGGTAGAAGGTTTCTGATAATCCACTAGAGTCAAATCTCAGTCAGGGGAGAAATCCGTCCCCAGAGACCTGCATACCGGCCTTCTGCGCCAGTGACACTAAGACTCTGGTGAGATGTCCTTTTCACTAGGCCCCGAGCTCCCCTGCATCACTGTGAAAACCCGCCTGTCCCCACACTAGAAGGTAGAGGGGGTTCAAGCTAGCTCTAGGGCTTGGGGCCCCCTGCCCAGAGCGTCTGATGAACTGGTCTGGACTGTTATTTGTTCAACTCCTGTGATTGTAAAGAAGAGCAGCATGGTCTGAATCCTTCCCCGTGACCCAGCAGCTCGCTCTGTTGCCAGAGCCCCACATTCTGAGGCACTGTCCGCCCGTGAGCCTCTGGAGGGCGGGCTCAGCCCCTTCGGGTATTCCCGTAAGAGACCGCTCACGGCAAGCCTCCCGTCATTGTCCTGGGAGCTCATCAGTATTGGGGCGAGAGGCTGCCAGGATGAGCAGCGTTCCTGCTGTTTCCCTGGCTTCCGGTCCCTCCTCCCTGTCCCCTTTCTTTCCTTCTGGTGGCCGCCACCCAGAACAACCCCAGATTCTCCCCGCTTTTCTGCTGAACAGTCAGTCCACCTCAGCTCGTGTTCCTAGGAGTCTCATCCGCCCCCAAGCCCTTACCATCTTGTTTTCCCAACAAAACCATGCATACCTAAGAGAAATCAGAAATCCTAGGAGCCGCTGTTAATTTAATAATGTTTCCTCTCTTCATATCTCTCTCTCTCTCTCTTTCACACACATACACACACACACACACACACACACACACACACACACACACACGACATGATTGAAATCACAGAGCCACTGAGGACAGAAACCCAGCCGTCAGACCCCGAGCCCAGCTCTGTCCTCTGACAGTACCCTCTCCTCCATCCTAATGTGTTCCTTAATTAGGCTAACGCTGCTTCACACCATGTCACTAAAGACGTGCCCACCATTCATTAGAACCATAGAAAGCAAAAGGACTTTTAAGAACCTGGGAGGGCAGGACCAGAGTGAGACACTTAAGGGCTCTACGTGTTTAAAAGATTATATGAGGCCCATGTGCCCCCCTTGAGTCCCATGCCCGTATAGGCTCATAACTAACACTGACCCACACAGTCAGTGAGAGAAAACCCTACAGGCTCTGCTTTTTCTAAAGATGATTTCTTCCATTCTTTTAATAAAATAGTAAATAGTAAATTGTTTCCAGGAAAAAAAAAGTCCTGGTTTTTTAGTTACACCTGCTCTTGTGGAATGTAGAGCATCAGAGCTCGTGCTTCTGCGGCCCACCAAACACTGAGCCCTGGGCAGGACTCGTGGGAGGTGCCCTGGATGTCAGTCAGCAGGTTCAGAATCCCATGAGGCAAGAAGCTGTGGTTCTGGTAAAGGAGAAGGCCGGGACAGAAACAGAGGAATTGGCATGTCATAAGAGAAAAAGGAACTGTGCACTCAGGGTGTCAGAGTGGGGTGACTGTGGACCTCTGCAGGCCACCCTGGGGGGCTGGTGAATAGCATGCGGGAATGTCTCCTCTGCACCTGGCTGTGGGGGCTGCGGTGAGCCACCGTTGCTATGGTCATTGGATTTGCACAGCGGGGAGTAGGAATCCACCCGGGCACACTCAGGGGACCGGAGACCACAGACGCAAACCCGCGCTTACTTTGCATTGTCCACGGGCCCTCAGATGGACATGGACATACACATGAATTGTTTCAAGTGAGTCAGAACCCAATTATTTCATTTTCTTTCCCATTCTGAATCGTTTATGTTTAGAAATAAATTGCTCCCGGTGCCTCTGATTTACAACAAAATGTGAATGCAGAAAACAGGTTCAGTGGAGTGATTTGAATTTCCATTACAATTACAGTTCTTTTCAACCATATGATTCTGTGCTTCCCTCATACACATCAGCCAGTGCTGACTGCGTGGAGGCTGAGGCTCAGGCTGCGGCTCAGGCTGCCAGACAGGCCCGCCAGCAGCCCCATCCCACAGCCCCGGCTGGCCCAAGCCTCTGGCAGACTGGGACTAAGCCCCACACTAAGCCATGAATAAAACCAGAGTGCCCATCAGCGCTTGCTTCTGGGGATCAGCAGGGAGAAGGGTGTGACTGGACCTCATGGGTAACAGACAAACGGGCACCAGACACTGACCAGCAGAGTCTTCCTACCAACAGCAGTCATGCCATCGAAACTTCATATCGAGAGCTTCTCTGTTCCAGACACTATGCTAGGACCTGGATATGCTTTATACTCACAACAGCTCTATGAAATAAGGTTATTGTTAGCCTATTGTATGGATGAGAAATTGGGAGGTTAAATAAACGGCAGAGCCGGGGCTTAAATTTGGATCGGTTAGACAGTCAGAGCCCAGGCTCGTAGTGCCGCACCAGGCTGCATTCCGCAAAGTCGGGGGTGGGGGGGTTCAGAAAGGGACGCCCTCAGAGTTCTGTCTGCTGATCCCAGGTGGTCCTGGATGTGGGCTGCAGACACCGTGAATGAGGCTTTCCCTTCCCTGCCCCGCAGCACCGTCTTTGTCCCAAACAGTCAGCAGCACATCTGCACAGTGTCAGCCTCCCTGGCCTGGCCCGGATAGGACTCCACGGCAGAAGCACCGTCCTTGGCTCTCTCCTGCCCCCTCTGTGCCGATCTCCCCCACTACAGGCAGGCCTTCCTGAGTCTCAGGGCTCCGTGACATGCATGCAGTCTGAGCTGCAGCCTCTGCTTGGGATCGCAGGCATTCAAAAGGAGCAGCAGAGAGGGCAATTCTTAACACAAGAGGGACCTGTGCCCACAATGAGGGCCTGTTACCTGGAGGGTGCCTGCTCCCCACTTCACATGGGAAGGAGGAGCACTTCAGACTCAGCGACAGAGACACTGGGGGAGCAGCCAGCTCTGTTCCCATAGTTGTCAAGCCCCCTCTGCTCCCTCCTTCCCTCTAGATTCAGCAGAGCCCACCCCCACTGCTGCCAATGGCAGAAGGAAATTTCCCCATCCAAGCCGCTCTTCCATGCTGCCCCAGCCAGCCCGGCTGGACCAGGAGCCAGGGAGCTAACCCACACTGAGCCTTCCCTCTTCGTCCCACTAGCCATGTCTTTGGGGTTTTGTTTCCCCATTCAAATATATAATCACTCGGGCCTTATTTTGTGTCTCACCTTTTCTTCCCTTCCCCGCCTTGCTCCCTCGGTCACCTCTAGAGACTGAATAATATCTTCAGGATTCCAATTTTATTACATTAGCAAAAATAAAATAAATACTACGTCCCCCATGGTTACAAAAGTGTCCCAGTGAAAGGTTAGTCTACATAACAAATTAAATGAAGATATGATAGCAGAGTGGTTATTATTGGCTGTATAAATAGCAAAGTAACCAGGCAAGGTAACAGTGCAGCACGAAGTACATGCTGTCATTTTTGATTCATGCGTTTCCCAGCCTGCGTGGGCCTTTCCCCAGGGTGGGAGGAGGCTGGTGTGCTGAGGCTGGGCTGGCAGGCTAGCTGGCACACTCCCTCGTCAGAATTGATTCTTTTGGTGCACAGGGTGGAGAAGAAGAACCCGTGGTTCACGCATTTCTGTAATTAATTTTTTAATTAATGAATTTCTTAGACCTGTTTTAGATTTACTTACAATTTTATGGGAAAATTGAACAGAAAGGTTTGGATATTTCCAAATACTCTCTCCCACTCCATTTCCCCTATTATTCATGTCTTACGGTAGGGTGGTATATTCGTTACCCTTGATAATTCAATGTTGATACAGTATTATTACTTAAAGTCCCTACTTCACATTAGAGTTCACTCTATTTGTATAGTTCTATGGGTTTTATCAAATGCATAATGTCCTATGTCTACCATTATAGTACCATACAGAATATTCTCTGCCCTAAAAATGCCCTGTGCTTGACCTGTTCTTCCCTCTCTCCAAGCCCCAGTGCCTGGCAACCACTGATCTTTTTACTGTCTCTATAGTTTTGCTCTTCCCAGAATGTCAACAGTTGGAATCATACAGTATGTAACCTTTTCAGACTGGCTTTGTTCACTTAATAATATGCATTTAAGGTCCTTCCATGTGTTGTCATGAGTTGATAGCTCATTTCTTTTTAGTGCTGAATACTATTTCATTGTGTGGATAGACCACAGTGTGCTCACCCATCTAGGTTGCTACTGAAAGATACCTTGGTTGATTCCAATGTTTGGCAATTATGGAAAACAGCTGTGTTATAAACATTTGTGTGCACGTTTTGGTATAGACATACTTTTTCAACTATTTCAATAAATACCCAGGAGAACAATAGCTGGAGTGTGTGGTAAGAGTGTGTCCAGCTTTGTGTGAAACCAGCAAACTGTCTCCCAAAGTGAGGCACCATTTTGCATTTCTACCATTCCTGTTGCTCTACATCCTCACCAGCATTTTGTTATAATTTAACTTTAGAAAAACACTCAGGTTAGAATATTTTTGTTATAATACACACCAACATTATGTGACATTTCCACATGTAGTCTCTCATTTGAGCTTTGTTACCATCCTGTGAGGAAGCTTTTATTATCCTTACTTTATAGATGAGGAAACTGAAATTCAGAAAGATTATATGATCAGCCTTGGCCAGTGGCTCGGTGAATAGAGAGTCAGCCCAGTGTATGGACATCCCAGGTTCAATTTCTGTTCAGGGCACACAGGAGAAATGACTATCTGCTTCTCCCTGCTCCATTTACTCCTTCACTCCTTCTTCCCCTCCCGCAGCCAGTGGCTCAATTGGTTCAAGAGTGGCCCTGGGAGCTGAGGATAGCTTTGTTGGAATGCATCAGCCTCAGGCACTAAAAATAGCTGGGTACTCAAGCATTAGCCCCAGATGAGATTTCCGGGTGGATCCCAGTCAGGGCATATGCAGGAGTCTGCCTCATTGTCTTCCCTCCTCTCACCTAAAAATAAAACAAAAACCATTATATAAAAAGCCCAAGGTCACACACTAGGGGACAAAAGGCGGGGCTGGAATCCATTTTCTGAGCACGAAGTTCATGTCTTCTTGTTTATATTCCATTGAACCAGCCTGGGAGCTGGAACCCTGACCAGGTCAGCAAACTCTACTAGGCTCTGCCAGGGCTCACTCACCCAGGAGATCCACTGAACATATCCTGAGGAAACTAAAACATCTTTTGGATAAAATTTGATATTTAATATTTTAAAAAATTAACTCTAGACATCCTGGAAACATCAGAGCGTTGTTGGATTTCCTTGCTGTTCTTTTATGTATTAGAATTGTTTGAGTTTTAATTAACACAGTAAAGCTTAGCACCCTTTAAAGGTTTTAGTCTTGCTGTGGTCACTGGTCACACCCTATTCAATATATCCACCATCCTGTCACCAACACTGGAAACTCAGCTATTAGAAATGTATTTACTTAGGCCTTTGTATAACTCCAGATTTTCAATAGTTATCTATTAAAATCCAGGTACTGGCTGAGAGCGAAGAGCAACCTATGTGTTTGGATTGCAAATGTATTCACAGTAGAGCTCAGATATGTAGAGGAACTAGTGAGTCACATCTGTATTTTCCTTATCTGAAGCTCCCGTGAGCAGACACTTGGTTCACTCCAGCACGCTCAGCCCCGTGCAATGACACACATTCTCCTTAGTTAAGCCTCAGTCTCTTTGGGTGAAATTAACCCTAACCCTCTCCCTGCAACTACTCCCCATCAATCCTCTTAGGAAGGACTCACCCTGGCCTTGCACTGAGTCCTCTGTGTGGTCACTGGAGGTGAGCAATGGTGCCCACCTGGTGCCGCCGTGGACCTTCTGCTGGCTCCTGGTGTCATCAGGGCCAGTCACCCTTGCTGGGGTCTGTGTCTCCTTCTCCGTCTTTTCTTCACCCTCTAGCTAGCTTGTCTGACCCTTGACTTAGCATTCATGTCCAAGGGAACCAAGGGAAGTTTGCAAGGGTGGTGTCAACCCTCCCTCCCCTTACCTGGGGCCTGAGGCAGGACCGAGGAGGGCTGGCATGGCTGGGCCAGAACCGCAGCCTCGTTCACCTGGCTGGACGCTGCTCTCCGATCCCTTTGCCTACAAGCAGCCGGGCCCCAGCCTCCTTTGCTCAGTCACTCATTCCCACAAGTGCCTGAAGAACTCATTTCATTTGAAAACAGGGCAGAAAGAAGGAAATAGATCTGCATGAGATGTACAATTTTCTGCAAATCCCATAACCATCGGGAGCGGCCAGCTTTCATTTCCCATGCGACAAGGCCCAGCTGAGACCCTGTGAGCGGAAGCCCAGTGCCTTGGTAGCTGACTGCATTAGGCCTGGCCAGGGAGAGGCAGTGGGGGTTTTATTATAACATTTCTGCCCTCCTTTTAGGACTTCATACTTCAGCTATTCCCCGTCTCATCAGATCAACAAATAACAACCAAATTGTCAGTATAGACGCCCCAAAAGTGTAGTCTTTCCTCAAAGGGAGGTTTCCTAACCGCAGACCTTTCCTCTCCAGCAGACAGACAGCACCCGCAGGCAATTTCTGACCCTTTGTTCACAGACGGTTTTCCCCTTACCACCCTAGCAGGAGAAAATGGTTGTTCTGGAACTTTTCTTCCCTCGCAAACCTAACAAGCGACCTCATTTTCATTTGCATTCTCAACCGCAAAGCCTCCATTCCCGATGTAGTCAGTATGATATTTTATTCACAATTTTTAAAAGAACACAGGCCATTTCTGAGCAGAGCACAATGGGCATTGTTCTTGTTTATGATGCTTCCATCCATCACTTCCCCTCTGGGAGCGGGCGCAGGGAGGGGGACAGAGGCAGATCCTGGACCAGCGGTGGAGAAGGGACAGGGATAAGAGACGTGCCCCTGACTCGCACCGACCTGGCCCCGTTCTCTCCAGGTCTGGGTTCAGGGCGGAGCTCACTTTTCCCTCTGACTCGCTGTTGACGGTGTGTGCTCATTATATATTTGTTGGTTCTTGTGCCGCTTAGGTTTACCTCAGGCTGGATGTAACATGCTAAAACAGTAAAAAAAAAAAAAAAACAAGCGATCGAATGGTTGAGTTGTTGTATTACAGGTTTTTTTTTTTTAATTAGGAATAGATTAAGCACTAACTATATGCTTGGTGCTCTGCCATCGGATCTGGACACTAACTCTGTGAGTTAGGTGTTACTAGTCTCATTTGGTAGATTCAGAAACTGAATCTTAGTGAGACTAAGTTCCATGACCAATGGCACCAAACTTACCAGAGGAGAGCCTCTTTCTAGGACTGTGAGGCTACAGCATGTGACTGGGAATCCAAGTGTCTGCGCCTTTCCTTTGATATTCATTCTCTTAGGCATTCACCAACCAAAATACAGTTTCTGAGCATGGAGACAAAGTCTATTTAATTAATCAGTACCTACCTAAGACATAGTACAATTTTTTTTGCAAATTCAGATTAGGATCAGAGACACAATGGACAAGAAGCAAATGAACAAACCAGGAGTCAGCTAGAGAAAAAATAGAGATGATGCTCAGAATTCAGGCTTGGGCACGTAGGTGGACAGAGATTTTAGTTACCAAGAGCGAGGAAACAGAAAAAGGTATGGTCTGGGGGAGCAATGAGATTAAAGAGGCTGGCTTGAAACGGCACCAGGGTCAGGTACCAGGGAGACGCGCAGGAGAGGGTTTCAAGTAGGCAGCGGAGAGCACGGAAGAGTTGGGGCTGGAGAAATAAATATGGGAATTGTCAACCATGTATGATGAAATTGATGAGGTATTAAAGAGAGTACCACATAGAGAGAGGAAGGTCAGGGTCCTAGGTTTGGGGACTAGGAACCTATCAGGGAGATACAAGAGAGGAATGAGTACAAAACAAAAGAGTGTCCTGTCACTGAAACTGAGAAGCAATGTGTTCGGAGAAGTTGGGAGTAGACGACTGTCTGGAATATTTCCTGAAGCTCATAGAAGATGGAGACAGGCAGATGGACCCCAAGCTTTGGCAACTTAAGGGTTGACAACGGCTTAACAAAAATTTGTAGTCATAGGGTCAGAATCTCACAGTTGGACAGGAAGAGACAAAGTGGGACTGCCACATACAGACGACTTTTCCCAGGGGTTTGCCTGAGAGGGACGCCGAGAACTGGGATGGTCGCCAGAGTAAGGCGTGGATCTGGGGGCGAGTTTGAGACTGGGAGAGAGTTCAGCGTGGGCTTTCCCGCTTTTTGCCTAATAGGAATGATCCAGAGAAGTGAGGAAGGACTTCGAGATGTAAGAAAGAGAGATGACTGAAGGAGTCCTTGAAACGGCAGAAGGAGAGGGACACACAGCAGATTATGGAGGATTGCTTTTGTCACGAGACACACTAAATATAACAGGATGGAGGAAGGAAAAGCTGAATGAAAACATGATGGGTGTAGAGAATTAGTGGTGGAAATATCTGGCTCTCAATAAAATGTGAGAGTCATCAACATTTAACAAACCTGTATAGTAAGTGTCCACTGGGCGCCCAGGCTGCTCGGCACTGGGGATGAAAGGGGATGAAGAGTAGTCTTTGCCTCTAAAGAGCTCGTGGTCACACACAGGGAAGACCGATGCCTGTGTTACAGCCTCTTCACTTGCTAGTGTTCTTCACAGGGCACGGAGTGCAGAAGAGGGTACAGCCCAGCCCATCACTGGTCAAAGAAAGTGGCTTGGGTTTGCTGGACAGGGTGCTCAACCTTCCACACTAATAGGTGCTTAACAGATATCAAGCTTTGATGATGAGTATTTAGAATTCGAACTTTTTTATGAATGGAGGTCAGGATTTGGGAACTGAAATCTATAAAACAGCCCATTATTTCTTCCTCCTTTTTCTACAATGCAGATAAGACAACATGAGCTGCCTGAATGACTCCTCATAGAACTCAGTCTCCAGATCAAAACAATCCATTCCTCTGATAGTGGTCCTCAGGCTTTTGTGATGGATAGTGTGGAGAACCAGTGATGGGGCGAAGGCCAGGTTTCCACCCACATACTGTGGAAAGCTACAGCGTGGCCTGGAGACGTAGGTCCTCCCTCTCTCTATCCTTAAAGCAGAGCTCTCCGAGGTGAGCTTAACACCACAGGTTCCCCTCCAGCCCAATATCCCAAGAAGTGGCCACACTTCTTGGGATATTGTGAACCTCTTTGACAGGGGTGTTTGTGCTCTGCAGAGCTATTTTTAGGCCATGGGCAAGAAAGAGGGGCAGGAAAATGAGCCCAGCCCTGCCTCCGGCTCACAGCCAAGGACTGTAAACCCTGCAGAGACGCGGACCCTGCAGAGACGCAGAATGCATTCTATGCCTTCCCCGAGTCTGTGCGGTAGGAGAATCCTGACTCAGCTGGTGGAAGCAGAAGCCCAGTGAGGCCAAGATCAATGCCAAAGGAGAGGGGCCTGCAGAGCAGTCTTGTAGGAAAGGCAAAGAAATGGTTAGAAACAACTTCCCTGCAGATTGTGAGGGCGGCAACTGTGCGTTTCCCACCTGTGCCCCGACCGCAATTCCGTCCCCACGGCCCCACACCCACCATGCCGGCAATGTTGTGCACACGGACCTCTCAGTGCTTCACTCCCCACCTGTGAAGTGGGGATGACGCTGATGACAACACCAGTCCTGTCTCATCGGGTGTGAAGAGACAAAACAGATTAGGCCTTAGCACATGTATATTTAATAAACAAAACCTGGGTGAATGTTGAGAGGAAGCAGGGTGTCTGGGTAGACCGGGTTCCACTGTTAGAAGACTGTCCTGAGAGCCCAATTCAGCAGGAGTGTCCCGCCTTAGGTCTCCGCTGGCTGAGGGCACCGGCTCGGAAACAAAGGCCAGGCGGGGAGCATCTGCGTCTCACCAAGTGGCGGGAGAGGAAACAGACAGAGCGAGGCGACTGGCCCCCCGAGGCTGGCTGTCCACAGCGCTACCGTCCCTCCTGCCAAGAAAGGAGCTGAAGGAACACGTACATTCATTAGAAATTCATCTTTCCAGGAATAAAAGAACCAGTCTTCTTTTCCTCTAATGAAAAACATGAAAAGAAGACCCAGAAGTTGGCATGAAAAGTTGGGTCCCCTTCTTTAGCTTTGGGAGGGAGACCAGTGCAGTGAGCGTGCTGTTGTGTGTCCAGGTGTGCTTATGTTGACATGGGTGGGGTGGGTGTGAGTTGATTGTTCTTAGCATTTGGGGAGGATTTAAATTATGTGAATAACAGACTCCATAAGGCCACAGGCCTGGTGATATTCTGATTGGGCAAACTTCCCATGCGCAGAGTGCACTGTTTCCTTGTGCCCACGCTGCACACCAGAGCTGACCCGGGAACAGGCAGGGCAGGTAAGGGAGCCCTCCAGCTAGGCGTGGCTTTGCACCATCGTTTTGTCATTCTGTCATTCGTCATGTCAGTTCTTCTCTCCTAGGACTGGCCCCCTGAGTCAGCTAAAATTACCTCTCCCATCCTCTACTGATAACATGACTGGCCCCATGCAGGCCTTTTTCTTGCTACTTTTGGGGAGAAAACCCAAAGCCCTCATGCCCCATCAGTCAAGATGTGCCCTAACTACAATAAGGGGACACAGAGTGAGACATTGCCTCTCCAGACCCGGCTCGCAGTAACAGCTGCTCCTGCTGCTCCTCAGAAAGACCAGGTCCATTCCTTCCCTCTCCTTTTCGAGCACTGGCCTTCTGTCACTGCTGCCCGCCTTCCCACGAGCTTCAGTCCAGTCAGGGCACCAAGCCAAGGCTCCATCCAGAGCGCCCTGCGGGCTGGACCAGCCTTCAGGTCAAGGCACCCTGGGGCAGGAAGTGTTGGCACAGGGCCGGTGAGGTGGCTCCATGGCTGCCCAGCAGTGAGTAAATAGCACGCATCTGGGCTTGGCCGGTTTTCTCTGGCCAGCGAGCTGGACAAAGTGCCATCACGCTGATGAGAATAGACCTCCAGAACAGACCCTGGAGGAAGCCAGTCTGTCTGGGCTAGGAAATCATTACACCATTTTTCCCAAGCTGTGTGTTTGTTTTCAATGTTATTAATTTTTATTGAGGTTCTTTTATTATTGATGACCATTATTATGTTTTCAACAAATATAATGGAACCTTTTCTACTATCTATATGCAGTGGGGATAGAACTTGACATATTTTTTAAATAATTCCTTCCATAAGGATGTAATATTACCACATCATAGAAAATGTAGAAACTAGAATAAAAAAAAGAGTCAACTCAAATCCCACCAGTCTAATACAAACACTTAGCATTTGGGTGAATTTCCTTTGAGTCTTTCTCTTATGCATATTTTACCGTAGTAGTAATTATCTTTACTTATATTTTTTATCTTTCTTTTTTTCACTTAGCATAGTTATCATCTGCAATTTTCATATTATATTATTCTCATGAACAATCATTTTAAGGGTCCATAGTATTCCATCAAGTCTGTGAATCATAATTTATTTAACCATTTCTCAATTGTTGAATATTTAGGCTACTTTTGCTGTTACACTAAAAGATCTTTTGCTGTTTAGAATTATTTTTTAGAACAGATTCACAAAAGTGGGGTGAATGAGTCAAAAAAATTGAGCAAATTTTTTGACTGCTGATATGACTCCCTAATTGCTTTCTAACTCATGTCTCAGTCTAACCATATTCTGTAGGCTTTTTAGTCAGCAGTATTGTTTTCTGTGTTTGGGGGGGCATGTGATCCCCGGCATTGCACTGATATGGTGACAGTCTGGGCTCTCTTACCCCTTAGAAAGAGGGCCCTTGAGGAGCCCCTCCCCACCCCCCTAGAGGCCTGGTCGGCAAACTGTGGCTCTGCGGCTCTTTGGCCCTTGAGTGTGGCTCTTCCACAAAATACCACATGCAGGCGCTACCTCGATAAGGAATGTACCTACCTATATAGTTGAAGTTTAAAAAATTTGGCTCTCAAAAGAAAGTTCCATCGTTGTACTGTTGATATTTGGCTCTGCTGACTAATGAGTTTGCCGACTGCTGTGTGGCCTAGAGCATGTCACACCACAGGGCGCTTGATGGACAAGAAATGTGTCCCCGAACGTGCTAGAGGTGGAGGCCACCTTGGGAAAGAACATACTGGTGCGTTTCTTTGTTAGGGTAAAAAGCAGAAAATTAATGTCAGACTTGTTATGCATAACTCAAAATGCTTGTTTCTACTGTAGCAAATAATTTCCTTACAGAGAGACACCTGGCTAGCTGTCACAGGGCCACGAGTTAATGATGAAAAGCAGCTCCCTAAGGACAAAGCTCCGGATGGATATATTCCGACTTTCCACCACCCCTGCCCCATGCCTTCCACACTTCTTTGCCCCCGTGGAGGTTCAGTGGAGTTTGAAATAAGCTTCTCCCCTTATTTCATCCTTCTGGGCAACAAGTAATTGGAGAATGCTTTCTCCATCAGAACAGCACCCCCATAGACGCACTTGGCTTTTTTACCTCCAAACCGGTGGAGAACCCGAGCTGTGTTTGTCCCGGCTTGGAAGGCAGCGCTCTCGTGAAGATGAATCCATGCCCATATCCTCTGTAGTATACCCATTTAACTGACTATTCTTTTTTTTCCAGTACAAATTGATACTATCTTGAGATGCCGGACAAGCTCAAGGCGAAATAGTGACGGAGGGCAGCTGACTTGAGGACGGCCATGCAGGGAGGGCCGTGCAGGCTGCTCCCCTCCCAGGAGGGCCCGGCTGGTCGGGGCGGGGCGGGGTTCCGGGGAAGTTGAGACTGATCCCAGCCCACTAGCCACTATCCAGTCTATGTCCTCTCTCATGAGTCTATATCCACTTATTATTATTATTATTATTATTATTATTATTATTATTATTTTCTAGGAGTACCATATTTTTAATTAAACTTTTTATTTGAAAACACTTTTAAACTTGTAAAGAAGTTATGAAATAGTAACAGAGTTAGCCTGTGCCCCACAGTCAGCTTCTTCTATCATTGGTATTCTACATTAGTGTAGATTTTCTTAGTGTTTATCTAATATCTTTTTTCAGTCCAAGGATCCTATCCAGGATCATTATATTTAGAAGTCTTGTCTCCTTGGGCTCCTCTGGACTGTGACAGTTTCTCAAGGTCTGTTTGTTTCTGATGACCTCGCCCGTTTTGAGAAGTACTGGTCAGGCATCCTGAAGAATGCCCCCCTGTTGGGATTTGTCTCTTTCCTCAGGATTAGGCTGAGGTTATAGGTTTGGGGGAAGACCACAAAGGTGCAGTGCCGTTTTCATCACATCAGATGGGGGTTACATTCCATCAGCATGACTCGCTGTTATTGCAGTTGACCTGGATGCCCGGCGGGGAGCGAGTCGGGTCTGCACTGTACAGTTCATCTTCTGTCCCACTTCCCGCGATACCGCGGAAGGACCTCACCGCCGCAGCCCGCAGTCAGCACTGATGAGTTGTGCCCCGCCGCTCACCTCCTCAAGGCAGAGACTGTATGTGTTTGGAATTCTCTTAAATGGGAGATTTGTCTATCCTTTTTCATTTATTTATTTATATGATAATTTACTTATGAATCCATACTGTATCCACATATGAGTAGGACCCATGGATATTTATTTTTTACTTTGGGCTATAATCCAACACTTTTTTTTTTTTTTGGCTGAATTTATTCAATCTTTGGACATTGAGAGTTCTTTCCATTACTTTCAGTTACTTTGGTATTTGTTTTTGTTCCCTTTACATCCCTTTGTCTGTCCCTCTGGTATACCCATCATTGTGATTTTATTTATTTATTTTTTTTTTGGACTATGTTGAATTGTGGCTACCAAATATAATACATTGAAATCCTAACCACCAACATCTCAAAATGCGACCGTCATTTGTAATAATGTAATCAGGTTGTTGCAGGTGTAAGTAGTTGAGATGAAGCCATACCAGAGTAGGGTAGCACATCGATCCAATGTGACCAGTGCAGAGGGAGATACAGGGCAAAAAGGGACGAACGATGACAGAAGCAGACATTGCAGTGATGTGTATATGAGCCAAGGAGCACCACGCCTGCCTGTAAACCCCAGACACCAGGAAAAGACAGAGGAGGATTCTCTGTTGCAGGTTTCAGAGGAAGCATGGTCCTGCTGACACCCTGATTTTAGCCTTCTGCTGTCCAGACTGTGAGGGAATACATTTCTGCTATGTTAAGCCACCCAGTTTGTAGTCATTTGTTCTGGAGGCCCCAGGACACTAACACAGAGCGCTTCCATGTTTCCTGCCACTACAAGACGCTCCAGGCTCGTCTTGTATATGAACTACCCCAGCCCTAGCTCCTGGTTCCTTTTTAGTTGAGAATGGTATTAGAAACCAAAATCTGCATGCTGGATGTGCTTGTCATTACTGGATATGCTGGCTGTTTCTAGGCCCTCTCAGAAGACAGAGCAAGGACATATATATGTGTATACTGAGCCTTTCATGTGCACATAACTGTTTCCATAGGGAACCATCCCTATCTATGCTAAGCTAACCATGTGTTCATAGTGCTGTCTCCAACTCGAATCCACTGCCACATGGCTCTGTTGTCACATCATAGCGGCTTCCTTCTGCTTCTGTGTAACCTCCCACTCCAAAAGGGAGAGACACAGCTCCCCCATCCACCACCTGTTTACTTAATCACCCAGCTCCGGTGTACACACAGAGCACATCAGCATGGTTAACCTGGGTCTCCTTTCTCAACTCACACAAAAGGGGCTACATGAGCTGGGAGGGTCCGGCATCCCCTCCAAACTGTTTCCTGCCAGCCAAATTGAAGAGCCTGCAACCTCTGTACTTTCCCCCTTGTCTTGTCTAATTCCAAATGTAGTCTCCAGAAAAGATCTGTTCTTTGTTATTTACATCTTAATATTAGTGAGAAAGTGCTGGGCTAAACTGCAAGAGCAAGTGCACATCAAAATCTCAGCTCCACTCAGCACAACAAAGCTTTATTTCTTATTCACATCAGCTTCCCGCTGCAGCTTGAACACCCCTCTTCCACCTTTGGCTTGATCACTTTGAACTTGTGGCCTCCAAAGTGGAGACAAGAGAAAGCTAAAAGATCGTGCAGGGTTTTCTAAAGACCTGGGACTGGCAATCACTTCTATCCCTTCCACCCGCATGCCAGCGGTTGCAGCTGCCTCAGGGCCTGGAGCTGACGGCAGGAAGGCTGGGCAGGGACCGCCTCCTGGTGAGCCCACAGGAGAAACACATACTGCGCATTCGTCTCTGCATTCATCTGTACGGGAATTTCTGGTCAATGTGTTCATTTTTCCCAAATTAGTTTTATTTTAAATTTCATTACAAAAATTCTTATTTTATGATAAAACAATTGTGAATAGTTGTAACTAGGGAGAAAGGAAAGGGTGGTTTAGGAAAATTTTTAGCTTCTCCCTGAAAAAGCTATCATATGAATAGTCCCTTTTTCTACTAATACATAAGGTTAAACTTCTTGATGATATTTAATTTTTAAAAAAATCTTCATCACTTGTAGGTGACTCATTCAAAGCAGCTCCACCATCGAGTTCCTTTTGGTCCCTAGAGCTAAAGGTGGTAAATGACAGTGGGTGGGCCAGGTGGTCCATGGAGGCCTCTAAGTGGCTGGTGTGGGCCGAAGGGTATTAAAAGGCCCCGTCAAGGACACCTTCGTGTATGAGTCCGCTGCTGTAGGAGAACAGGTGCTTTATTAAAAAGGAGATGAGCCCTATTCTTCATAGAATTGTAGTGGCAGAAAGAACCGTAAACATGAGGTCCAAATAACTTTTAATGATACAGAGAGAATGCTTATGATAATTTAACATTAAAGAGGAGAAGACACATGATATGAAATTATATCCACAGTCTTATTTCACTCTGCACTGCACTATGCACAGAGGAAGCAGAGTAACCCAGATATGAACAATGGTTTTCTGTGAGTGTTGGAATAATGGGTGTTTTTAATTATCTTGTTTACACTTTGATGTATTTTCTAAGCTTTCTGCAATGAGTATTCATGACTTTTCTAATCTGAACAAGAATACTAAGAAAAATATTTAAAAGACATACAATCTACCTCACCTTCCCATTGTAGAGATGAAGAAAGCAGTGCCCAGAGAGATGAAATGATTTGTCCAACATCACCCAGATATTAAATTGAAAGGTCAGGAACCAAAGTGCTAGCATAGAGTGTGCTCTTCTGCAGGGGTCCAGCAGATGTGGGCTAAGTCCTGAGGAAGCACCATCACCTCACTTACATTCACACCACATACATATCCAGACACAGCCTTTTTACCCTGATCCAAAATATTCAGAGATAAAAATGGTTCCCAGAGGCCCTGGCCAGTTGGCTCAGCAATAAAGCATCAGCTCAGCATGTGGAAGTCCAGGATTCAATTCTCAGCCAGGGCACACAGGAGAACTGCCCATCTGCTTCTCCACCCTTCCCCTCTCCTTTCTCTCTATTTCTTTCTTCCGCTCCTGCAGCCAAGGCTTCATTGGAGCAAGGTTGGCCCGGGCACTGAGGATGGCTCCATGGCCTCTGCCTCAGGCGCTAGAATGGCTCCAATTGCAACAGAACAATGCTCCAGAGGAGCCCAGCATCGCCCCCTGGTGGACATGCCTGGTGGATCCTGGTCAGGCTCATGCAGGAGTCTGTCTGTCTACTCCCCCCCACCTCACTTCTCACTTTGGAAAAATACAAAAAAAAATTAAAATTAAAAAAAAAAAAGACAGCCTGACCAGGCGGTGGCACAGTGGATAGAGTGTCGGACTGGGATGCCAAGGACCCAGGTTCGAGACCCCGAGCTCGCCAGTTTGAGCGCAGGCTCATCTGGTTTGAGCAAAGCTCACCAGCTTGGACCCAAGGTCTCTGGCTTGAGCAAGGGGTTACTCCATCTGCTGAAGGCCCACAGTCAAGGCACATATGAGAAAGCAATCAATGAACAACTAAGGTGTCGCAACGAAAAACTGATGATTGATGCTTCTCATCTCTCTCCGTTCCTGTTTGTCTGTCCCTATCTATCCCTCTCTCTGACTCTCTCTCTGTCTCTGAAAAAAACAAACAAACAAAAAAAAACCACAACAACAAATGGTTACCAGATTCTCCCTCTCTTTCAGCCCAGAGACCTGGGAGTTCTTGAAGTCACTAGAGAGGAAGAAGGACCTTTTATTTAGCATCTGACATAAGCAGGCTCTGTCCTGGAACTTTATAACTCACTGAAACCAACAATGAGAATGGGAAAGGGAACGCGGGGAGAGGATAACTCACATCTGAACTCACAGCAATCTGAGCCATAAGGCTGCTTCATCCCCATTTTATAGATGGATAAACTTAGGCACATTCATGCCAGCAGTGGCAGAGCTGGGATGAAATCTCACCCCAAGCTTTCTGGCCCAAGGCCCTCACGTAAGCACTAGCCTTACTGCTGTAACATGTTTCAGATGCATAGTAAAAACTCCACATAGACATGTTGAGTTCATGTAAAGACCGCAAGTGTGTCTTATACCTAAGAGTTCAACAGGCTCTCATTCTCACCCTGAAAGCAGCTGCCAGCGTAGGACATGTGGCCAGCCAGCATCCCGAGGTGATGGATACGCTGGCCAGATGAAGGCATCTGGGCACTTGTGGGCCCCGTTTAGTTCAGCACAGGACATCCCCCAAGCTTGATTCTGTGTCAGGAGGCTGCTCGGGAAAGATATATACTGATGAGCAATCTCAGCCCCCAAATTCATTTTTCAAAGAAGCCAAGCAAATCTGGTGATTTATCCGCTGTCACTGCGATCCCAGCATATGTTCCACATCAGGTAAGTGAGACAGAAGGGATGGTTCGGCAAACATTAAGTTAAAAGAAGCCCTGTCAGGCTTCCCACAAATAGCCGGGTTTTATTTAAAGCCAAAAAGTAATTAATTACATTGAGTAAAAAGCTAGGGCTCTCTCCCGCACAACACCTCTCCAATTCTTCCCGCAGAAGATGCTGTTCTTACACATCACAGCACACATGCCCACGCCAGCCTGGTTTCCTGTTGTTCCCTCAGTTTTTCCTTCTTGTCTGCAGTCTCTCCCTGTTGCCCTATGAATCCAAATCCCTCTCTCTCTCTCTCTCTCTCTCTCTCTCTCTCTCTCTCTCTTTCTCTCTCTGTGCTTCCTGCCCCCCTGCCCATTCCTGATCCCTTTGTGTCTCCTCCCTTTGCTGTGAACCCTCTTTCCGATCTCAGAAGGCACATCTCCTTTCTTTACATGACGCAGGGCTTCCTGTTGAGGCCATGAAGCCAGACTCAGCCCAGCTTCCCCCTGCACTTGGGTGACCAACCTTGACCTTGTTGTCTCCATCTCAGCCAACGCTGTCTCTTCCTGAAGCTGCAGGTGGTGGCAGTGCGTTTGGCTCTCACTCGATTCTGCTTAATGCTAAGAAGGAAGCAGTGTGACGCATTACTGCACGAAACCTGCAGCACTGTCTGAATAGGAGAAAACGTTGTGATGACTAGTTTCCTACCATAGTGACTATTGTGGAGGGAGCCCTGTAGATAGACAGATGGGAAAAAGGAAAGAAGAAAGGATGGAAAGACATTATCATTTCATTCACACATTCATTCAAGAAGCATTTATTTAGTACTTACTTATGTTAGCCATGGTGTCAGATGTTGAGATTATGAACATAAAGTAAAACAAGGGTCTGGTTCTCAACACATGGAATTAATTGATCATTACAATGCAATCGGAGACATGTTATGAACAATGAGTGTGCAAGCTTTCCCGGGACTATATAGAAGGAGAGGAGAGCGCTGCTCCGGGGTGGGGGGCGGGGGCAGGCAGGAAAGGTCACTGACATAGGCTTTCCAGCCGACAATTCTATACACAGAGAAGGTAGGGAAGGAAACAAATGTGTTTTCAGGAGAGAAGATAGCCCTGTTCCCAGTCACAGAGGACAAAGGGCCAAATCCTGCTAGGAGACTCATGAGTAGGGTATAACTAAGACGTGGACACGTGTAGGAGACATGGGAAATGAAGGACAGGGACCCAAGGCCAGGTCATGAGCCTTATGAGCCCCAGCAAGGAGTCCAGACTTTAGTGCGTGGACAATGGGAAGCAGCTGAAGACAATAAAGCAAAGGACAGCCAGGGTCCATTTTGCATTTTTGATAAATCACTCTGGCAGGAGTATAGATTGGCTTATAGGTTTCCAAAACAGGTGGGACGATGTAGGCCATCCCCACAGCGTCTGTGCTGGCACAGTGGGCATCAGCGCTTGCTGAGTTTCTGCTGTGTGCCAGGCCCTGGCTAGGAGCTTCTATCTGTACTAGCTCAGGTACCTGTGCAGAAGCATGTAAACACCTGCATAGCTCATCAGACCAAAACTGAGTACACATGTCTGGTGGACTGAAATACCAAGAATGACAGCTCTTCTGCGCCAAAATGATACATATGGTCCTTACATGGCATTGAAACAGCTTTCTTTGAAGCTTCCATGGACTTCTTGATACCTTCCTCCAAGCTAACGTGGCTCACCATGCGCCACTGGGGCTGTACGTAGGGATGGCCTCTCTGCAGAGCTGCATGCTGATACTATTTAAAAGCTGTACAATATGAATCTTTGTTCCAGCAATTTCTATTCTAGAAATTCAAATGAAAGAAAAATTAGGGATTTGTGCAAAGATTTAGTTAAAAGGATAGTTATTGCAGCATTGTTGTCATAGTAAAGACATGAAAGTAATACAAATCGTTCCAATTGAGGACTGGTTTAATACATTATACCTCAACTGTATAGTCGCATAGTTTGCAGCCATTAAATGCCATGCGTGAGGATACAAATGAACAAGGAAACGTGTTACACCGACTTAGCCCCTCTTCAAAGATGCAGTCTAATAAAAGTGGGTGATTGCTATGCAAACACAGCTTCAAGACAAATACCCAGGCCTCGCTCGCACTAGTTTCCAATATATTTTTAAGTAAAGGAGCAAGCAAGAAGCAGCAACATATATAGTAGGTCCCGTTCTAATTAAAAAGAAAAATATGCGCATGTGAATTTCATGAATATATAGCCCTAGAAAGGGTGGCAGGATGTCTATTGAAATGTTAAATGCACTTCTCACTGGTGGGAATCACTGGAGTTGACTGATTATTTTTATTTTTTGGATTGTCTAAAGTTTTCTTTTTCATTTTTTGTATAGTAAGCACATATTTCTTTTTCTTTCTTTTTTTTTTTTTTTTTTTACAGAGACAGAGAGAGAGTCAGAGAGAGGGATAGATAGGGACAGACAGACAGGAACAGAGAGATGAGAAGCATCAATCATTAGTTTTTCGTTGTGCATTGCAGCACCTTAGTTGTTCATTGACTGCTTTCTCATATGTGCCTTGACTGCAGGCCTTCAGCAGACCGAGTAACCCCTTGCTCGAGCCAGCGACCTTGGGTCCAAGCTGGTGAGCTTTTGCTGAAACCAGATGAGCCCGCGCTCAAGCTGGCAACCTCAGGGGTCTCGAACCTGGGTTCTCTGCATCCCATTTCAACGCTATATCCACTGCGCCACTGCCTGGTCAGGCAGTAAGCACATATTTCTTATACTTAGAAAAGAGGGAGAGAATGGGGGAAGGAAACCCATCACAGTCTTTACGACTGTGCAGTGGGTCGGTCTACCATCTCCCATTCTCTCACTATTCAACCATCGTGCTTGATTGGCCTATTATTTCTAGGTATCAGAGATGGTACCAGATGACAAGGATAATTGTGCATGCTTCCTGTCCTCAAGGAGCTCACGTTCTAACAGGAAATTGATTAGCAGATAGTTACAACATGCTGTGACCTTAAAGCAGTAACAGAAGTATTTAATTTACATGGGGTCATGGGCTCACAAATGATCTGATTTTATCCTGTACCTGATAAAAGGTGACTTGCATTGGGTTGCTCTAGTTCTGCTCTCTGCGCATCTGCTCCTGTCTGACAGAGTGCTCAGAGAGGCAGCATGGCAGAGTGGGAAGAGCACTGTGCTGGGAGTCGGCTGCAGGCCCTTCAACTAACCCGGGAAAGTTTCGTTGTCTGTGGAGCAAAACTTTGCCTTTAGGTGTTCCAGACCGGTCTTGGGCTCCAACCCACTTTCCAGCCTCACCTCCTGCCATTGCCTTCATTAGCTCCACAATATGCTTCACACCTGATCTGTCCTCCACTCCTTCCACACCCTTGAACAACTCGATGGCTAAACACATTGCTCTCTCTACCCGTAAGCCAGAGCTTCTACCCTTCGGCACACTGACATTTGGGGTGGGTGAATGCTGGCGGGGGGGTGTGCTGTGTGGCGCTGCAGGGTATTCGCAGTGTCCCTGGCCTCCAGTCCCCAGCTACCTCCTATCAGGACAACCAAAACTGTCTCCTGACATTGTTGAATGTCTCCAGACATAGCCCAGATCTAGAACCACTGCAATCACCAGCCACTGTCATCAGAAAAATCAGAATCAGTCTCTGGGCCCAGTTGTTGGGACATGAAATACATGTCCATGACTCTGATGGCTGCAGTTCAGTCCATGTTTGCTGGCTCCTCCCATATGCTTGACACTGAGCTGCGAGTGAAGAGGCACCTGCAGTGAAGAGGCACCTGCAGTGAAGAGGCACCTGCAGGAACCCGGCTGCTGCCCGCTCAGGTCTGAGGAATGAAACCGGTGCGTGTCCAACAATTGACGCTCGGAAGGCAGTCGGTCTGAGGCTCCAAGCACTCCCGCACACCAGTCCACCAGCTATGCTGTCCCAGGACCCTGTGGACAGGGGACAGTTTCTCCATTCCACATTGGAAATTTGGTACGGCCCACAAATGGCAGTGCTGACATCTCTCAAGAAGCCATATACGGCATCTACCCAAATCCCAGACCTCCCGGAGTCACGTGGACATGGCTCTCCTGGGCCTCACGTGGACTGCTCCAGGCGGGGCTGTGAGGCTGGCGCACTGCCAGTTGAGGGCACGCCCCCACCCCCCAGGGTGCAGCTGACAGCGCTTCTTCTGGGAACAGCAGCAGGCTGAGGCCTGGATGAAAGGGACAAGGGTATTGCATCAATCCTCTGTTCTCTGTGGATTACCAAGTTTTATCACTTGACTTCTGTGACTCCAAAATCCTTGTTTTGTCCCAGAGACATTTTCACTTCAAGCAAGTGTTTCCCCAAGTAGAGGAAAGACATCCGGCGCTGGATTGAGGGAGGGCCTATGAGTACAGAAGGCTTCAGTCTCTCAAGGCACCTGGACTAACCCCAGGATTTGCCCACCTGATATCACAACCCCAGGGAGACCCGGTCTTGCAGCCAGTGTCCTGTTAAGCTACATCTCTATAGCCCTTGTATCACCTCATTTGGTTCTCACAGGCACCCTGAGAAGGGAGTGTGGGTGTCTTGATTCAACCAATGGGAAACCAGCTCCGTGAGATTCCACCACTTGCTGAAGATGCAGAGGCAGGACCGGAAACCTGGTCTCTGATGGTCTCTGTGCTCGCCGTGTGGCACCTCGGGACACTCTGTCGGAATCACACGTTTCCTTCCAGGGCCTCTCACTCCTCCCTTCTTGGGGGAGAGACCAGAGCTGCCCTGCGGTGGGTGTGGTAGGCAGAACTATATGAGCTTCCAGAAGCCAGCGGAGTTGCCAGAGACTTGGGGAGCCCGTGCAGAGAAGGGGACCCCAGCCTGAGCCAGGCCTGACTGTCTCTGAGGGAGCTGCCCCAGCCGTTTCCTGACCCCTCAGGAAGGGGGTCCATCAGTCCCTGGCACCCACCTGCCGCAGCCACAGAAGTCAGGCGCTCTGAGGCAGCCTCTTTCTCCGAGTCCTTCGGGAAGAACAGGGACGTGCTGGTGTGACGTGTGACACCTTCCAACTCGGCTTGAGAAGAAGTGACTTCAAACCCCAGTTTGACTCCCTTTTCTATAAAACAGAAATCATATAGTTTTTCCCTTCCCAGATCTTTATTAATTTATTAGATAAAAATTAAAAACTACATACATAAGATATTATTTGATACCTGGTACACGAAAGGCAATTTTTTTTTATAGCGAAATATTTCTTGAGCACTTACTACGTACCAGGAATGACAGTAGGCCCTCAGGACCCAGGGCAAATGTGGCAGGCTTGGCACTGCCGTGGTGGTCTGGAGACCTAGGCAGGGCCTGACCGAGCTGTCACAGGAGAAGAAGAGTGACACATGGTCAGGACTCATACTTATCTCCTAGGGAGTCAAGATGAGCACCTTGGTCCAGGAGTTACCACCACCCATATCCCCTACACGTGTTTACATGGACGTTTACAGAAGCGCCCATGCTGCTGGAGAAGATGTATGACTTGGCGTTTAACTCAGTGGGCTGGGGAGAATTCCATTTTGCTGCCGGGAACCGGCTTCCAACGCATCCATCTGAATTTTTAAATCGATCGGCTCCTTCAGTGAGCGCATCTGGCAGCTCCTCTGCTCGCCTCCCGTGGCTTGCATATTCTTTCCCCAAACAACTGGGGTGTACGCAGTGATGTCTAAGAGTGAGGCACTGTTCTAGAATGTGGGGAGCCAGGTGTCTGTCGTTTACCCCAACCGTTAGAAACATGCAAACCTAGGGCACACCTGGTTATCAACAGCATGTTGCAAGACTCTGTTATTGCTTTATTAAGTTAAACCACATTTAGGAATTTAGGGTCCAGCACAGGGTGCTTCCTGGGGCACCATGAGGCAGTGCAGCCTATAGAATTGTTATGCTCAGGAATTGTTATGGAGCAGCCAGGAGCAGCACGGCACCTTGGGCACAGGAAGCTTGGGGGCCCAGGAAGCTGCACCTTGAACAAGGAGCTTGGGGGCCCAGGAAGCTGCACTGTGGCAGGAGCGGCTGTCAGCTCGGTTTCTGCTGAGGGTGCGGATTGCTGGCTCAGAAGAGGGTCAGGCCCTCTGCGAAGGCCCTGCCCTGGAGCAACCACCCTGCCCAAGGGTCCAGCTGTCCAAAGGAGAGTTTCTCCCATGAAAGATGAAAGAACTTGACGGGAGCCCCATTCCGCCTCGCTGTGGGGGAGGCACGGGGCGTATAAATGCAGTGTTGGGGTCTGGAGTGTGCAGCCCAAATCCACTCTCAGCCCTCCGTCTGTCCCTGCACACACCCTGCACTGGGCTTGGTGAGGACGCACGTGGAGTCCTGGATGCGGGAAGCCCGGAGCTCTGGCAACCAAAGCAAAGCGTTATCATTGAAGTCAACCCAGGCCACTGCTGAGGCCCCTCCACCTGTGATTCTGAGGGCAAAGCCCAACCCAAAGGCCACAGATGCCCCACTGTGCTGCCCGCTGCCCAGGGGACCAGATACACAGGCGCAGGCACCAGCCAGGGGTGACTGAAGTGGCCACAAGTACAGACTCCACATTCTCTCCACCTCCTCCTGCACGGGAGGTATTATTTCTTCCCAGAGCCTGTTTTCTTGCTGGGTTAGGGCTCGGTCTTAGTGCCCTTGTCCCTAGTATCCACCTCTGCTTCCTACTCCTTCTTCGTTTATTTTTCTGAAAGAGCTTTACTATCTACTTCTTCATGTTGACATAAAAGTTACATACCAGAGTCTGTGTAAGTCCCAGCAGAGTGCCAGTCACAGAGAAGCAGTTGGTACAAGGGCCTTCCTTCCCCTCATCCCCTCCAGGCTTTGCTGTTTACTCTGGTACCCAGGGAGGCAGGCCAGAAGCCCTGCTGCCCTCTTCCCGGCCTCGTTCCTATCCATCAAGAACTGGGGTGGGGAGGGTGGCGGGGGAGAGGGTGGACTAGAATGTGTCCTGCTGCCTGGAGCAGGCAAACCCCCAGGGTATCCAGATATTTTAGAGTCACCAATGTCAATCACTCTCTAAATGCTATCTTCCAAGTTCAGTGTTAGGGACTGGGACAATAGAAACAAAGCAGACATGTGGGTCCCAGGCTCCAAGGCACTCACAGGAACACACACACACATACACACACACACACACACACACACACACACACTGCTTAATTCCCTTCCTATGGCAAAAGCACGTGCTCTACCTGTGAGGAGAGCTCTGAATTACATCCCTTCCACATCTCTGCCGTGATGCAGGCCCTAGACCCAGCTTAATTCTCATGCCTCGTTAGGTTTTGAATTCACCAGGTTTCTCCAGAGAAACAGAACCAACACAATATGTGTCTCACACAATTGTGGAAACTGGCAAGTCCCAAATCTGCAGCGTGGGGGGCAGGTGGAGACCCAGGGAAGAGCTGCAGTTCCGGTCCGAGACCGTCTGCTGGCAGAAGTCCCTCTTGCTCAGCAGAGGTCAGCCTTCATTCTGTCCAGGCCTCACTGGCTGGGTGAGGCCCACACACAAGTGAGCACGTGGGACAGCAATCTGCGTTACTCTGAGTCCTCCAACTTAATACTGGTCCCGTCCCAAATCGCCTTCACAGAAAAGCGTGAATGTGTTAGACCAAGCAGTTTGGCATCATGGCCCAGCCATGAACTTCATCATCACAGCCCTATAGAATCAAGAGATTGAATGGCAGTGATTTCGAAGAGTCCTTCATTTCCAGTATTTAAGGGTCTAATAGCTCTGATAAATGAGATACGTTCAGTCCTTTCCCTGTTGGAACTTTTAGAGAACCAAGATATCTTTGGCAGTTCACCCAAGATCAACGATCCCACCACATGGTTCCATCGTGTACCCCCAGCCCAACTTACTCTAGATGACAAACCTCAGGACATAACTTAGCTTAGTGGCCCCGCTCTAATGCTCATGAGAATCACATGACAAGCTTTCAACCAAGCAGACCCCTCCCCCAACCAGGAGGTCCTTGATTCATTCAGTGTGGCATGGGCATTGGGGGCCTATGCCCTAAAACAGTGGTCCCCAACCTTCTTTGGGCCACAGACGGGTTTAATGTCAGAAAATATTTTCAGGGACCCGCCTTTAGGGTGGGACGGATAAATGTATCACATGACCGAGACAAAGGTCAAGAGTGAGTCTTAGACGAATGTAACAGAGGGAATCTGGTCATTTTTTAAAAATAAAACATCGTTCAGACTTAAATATAAATAAGACGGAAATAATGTAAGTTATTTATTCTTTCTCTGCGGACCAGTACCAAATGGCCCACGGACCAGTACTGGTCCGCAGCCCGGGGGTTGGGGACCACTGCCTTAAAAGCTATGCACAAGCAAGTAGCTGCTTGAGACCCAGGAAGAAACACACCTCCCCCCCCCCCCCCCGGGCAAGAGGAAGGCCCCTGGGAGCTGCTTTTCTAAGGAATCCCGGGGTGACTCCATCATGGTACCTATGGCCACACTTGGTGAAATTCTGGCCGGGCCTCTCCAGCGCCCCCAGGCTGCAGCATGAGGCTGTGCGGTGAGTGCCAAGGAGACAGGTGCTCTTTGAAAAGCATCTCTGAGCAACTTGCCGCTCCCCTTTGCTCTTTCCTACCCACCTGACTGCTCACTGCCCCTCCCACACTGCGGCTGAGGCTTCCTCCTCACAAACCTCTTCCTCAATTAAAATCCACCCCTCCAAAAAAAAAGAATAAATAAATACAACAAGAAAAAACAAGAAGCTGCCCTAAGTGGCCAGAGCTGCCGAGCTCTGTGTCCCACCCGCATGTGTGCTACTCATTGTTCTCTGTCCAGGAATGGTCTTGGCGGCCTCTAGTTTGAGAGTCTGCTTTTCCAAAACACGACCAGGAGGTACTTCAACCTTTCCCCAAACCCCGCCTATCTAAAATTTTACCGTTGTTGTTTTTGTTTTAAATGTGTGGTGCTCCTTTTCTCCCAACTAATACTTGTGGATTTCATCACACCGGCTGAAACGTTAGGAGGCTGGAAAAGCTAAGAGCTATGATAGATGACAGCCTGCATTGCCCCGTCTTCCCGGAGTCAGCCAGAGCCTCTCACCCTCCCGGCAGGTGGGAAGACGGTGTTTCCCTGAGAGTGCCCCCTGCCCACCGCCCCACATGGAGGCTGGTGGAGAGGAAGGGGGTTAGGGAGGCAAGACTGCCTCTGAGGAGGTGTGGGTATGACTAAGGAAAGAGGGTGCTGTTTTCCATGGACGCACGCTCAGCCTGTCCACAAGGAACTGGAGAGCCAGGTCTCAGACCTTTGACTTAGGGGTAAAACACCATGTCTGTCTGAAGGGTTAGCCTGTACCAAGTCTATTGCTTCATGTGAAAATGGCTTTTAATAAAGATATCAATTTACCACTAGATCAGGGGTAGAGGACCTATGGCTCACGAGCCAGATGTGACTCTTCTTTTGATGGCTACATCTGGCTCACAGACAAATCTTTAATAAAAATAATAATAACGTTAAAAGTCTAAAACATTCTCATGTATTACAATCCATTCATTTCCTACTGCTCATATTCATGGTTGCGGGTGGCTGGAGCCAATCACAGCTGTCCTCCGGGACAACACCAAATTTTTATTGGATAATGTGTAACATACACGGGTCGTTGTATGGCTCTCACGGAATTACATTTTAAAATATGTGGCATTCATGGCTCTCTCAGCCAAAAAGTTTCCTGACCCCTGCACTAGATGATCTTCCATTGGTCATTTCTAATGATTCATGGCCACAGAGGAAACCAATTATTCATTCAACAAATATTTTTTAGCTGCGCACAGACATCAGGATGGGCCCTGGCAATACAGTGCTGAGTGGGGAAGATGGTGATGCCTTGCCCGGGGAGGAGCCCGCAGCACAGCCAAGAGAGGAGGCAAACAAACGGTTAGACAAATGGACAGCGGATAACCGTTTAGATACCGCGAGGAGGGAGGGCAGGGGGCGTGCAGAGTGGGAAGGAGCACCGCTCCCTAAGCAGCACTTCAAAGTTCAAGTCTCGTTCCTGCTAGCTGGCCTCAGGCCAGTCATTCCACCTCTCTGAACCCTAGTCTTCCTGTCCGTTAATAAATAATAAAGCGAGGGGATAAAGTCCTTCGCTTGCCAAGTTGGTTAAGGATGACTGAGATGAGGAGAATAAAATCAGCTCACACGAGACTTGACATGTGACACTTTGTAGTGAATGTTCCTCTTTCCAGCCTCTCGTCTTCAAATGGAGCTGATTGTCTTGTCGATTCCCTGTCTTGCCTGGGAAGAAATGCACGGCCCAGGCCAGAGCCTCAAGAGGAAGCCAACTGAGTGCTCAAGTGAGGAAGCGCTCCAAGAGGGGCAGGTGACATTGAGGGGGTCTCTTGATTGGCATGACTGGATGGAAGTGTCAGGCCATTCAAACCTACGTATAACAGGCCGTCTTCACAATCACTGTAACAAAAGGCATGATGAGCTTTGCCTTTTGTTTTATAACCATCAAGGCATTTTTTCAAAAGGTTCTGTTCATTGCCATTTGCAGATTATTAGCTGTTCAGAATCCCCTGACACAATGAGTCTCACCATACATGGTATCTGAGCTTTCTCAACCTGGTCACTGACCTCAAATGCTGCCACCACTGTCGTGACAGGAAGAGAAAGTGACTGACTAGCAGGGAAGGACCGGGGTTTTCGGAGCCAACCGGAAAAGTCCCCGATGTCTGTAGATCAAGGAGAAATCAGTTCATGATCTCTTTGGGGGATACTTAAGGCAAGAGAAGAGAAAGGGTGGTTCTGCGCACCCTGGAAAGGCGGGGGAGGCGACCCGGATGAGTGTGCCGCAGGGAGGCGCCGCAGCCCACGGCCTTCCCCCAGCGAGGCTTCCCTGTGAACTTATGGGCTCAATCACTGTTCCAAGATGAGCCGCAGTTATTCGGACTTAGTCTTGGAATTTGGGAAGGACAGAAGCTGGACATGCCTGGGCAGACTCTGACCAGAAGTTTTTAAAGAGATCTACAAATCCTCCCATGGAGGAAGCCAGGAAAACCATGACAACCAATAGCTATAATTCACAGAGCTATAGCTCTGTGCCCAGCACTCTGCCCACTCAACCCTCCTAGGTATATATTATTCCCTTCATTTTATAAAGGAGGAAACAAAGCTCAGGGAGGCTAAGTCAGTGGCCCAAGTTCAACTTGTCAGAGTCCATACGGAGAACCACATCTTCTCATTCCATGGTCTCCCAGCTGGAGATCATGTTCTGCCTCTGCCCAGAAAGCTGCAGCACATGAGCTCACCAAAGACAAACGCCTCCGTTCCGATCCTTCCCAGGGCCTTGCACTAGGCAGAATATTCAGGAGACATTTAATTAAAAGTTGCTAAATGAAGGAAGGAACGAACTAGGGGTTGGGAAGTCTGTCCATGCATTTCAATGTTAAATGGAAATATGCAAAATGCATGAATATCACATGTAAGTCAGCATCTATCATTCTCATAAATTGCTTATGCTGGTGTTCCAGCAGAGAGAGGGAAGGGTCTATGGTGTTCACTGCAGTAAGAACCCCCTCTTGAAGACAGTAAGTTTCCAATCATGTCTCATGTTGACTTGAGCAGATATTGCAGGATTAGGATTTGTGTCACTCTGTCCTCTCTTTATCATCTATCAAAATTCTATCCATCTTTCAAGATTTGCTTCCATGGATCTACCCTGACTACTGGCCTTTATCGAATCTATTAAGCCTTCCAACAATGTCCTGAGCCCTTCACTAGGGGAGACACGTGTGAGCATGGGATGGCAGAGTATTAGACTTTGTGTAGTGTTAGAAGTGTGTATATAGTATGGAGCACATCACCTGACCAGGCGGTGGCGCAGTGGATAGAGCGTCGGACTGGGATGCCGAGGACCCATGTTCGAGACTCCGAGGTTGCCAGCTTGAGCGCGGGCTCATCTGGTTTGAGCAAAAAAAGCTCACCAGCTTGAGCCCAAGGTCACTGGCTCGAGCAAGGGTTACTCGGTCTGCTGAAGGCCCATGGTGAAGGCACATATGAGAAAGCAATCAATGAACAACTAAGGAGCCGCAATGAAAGACTGATGATTGATGCTTCTCATCTCTCTCTGTTCCTGTCTGTCCCTATCGATCCCTCTCTCTGACTCTCTCTCTGACTCTTTATTTTTTATTATTAAAAAAATAAATAAATAAAATATAGAGCACAGGAACAAGAAAAAGGAGTGATTGGCAAGAATGGGCCTGTGATAAGGTCAGTAAGGCTTCATGGAAAAAGAGATACCTGAGTTAGATCTCAAGGGCTGCATAAGAGCCTGGTGGGTGAACACAGCATGGAAGAGAGATCCCAGGGAACAGCCTACAGAGGCATGGAGATGTGTATTTTAGAAACAAGCACTGATCGTTCTAAAAGATTTTGAAACACAAAGCAGATCATATTACTTTTCTGCTTAAAACATTCCACTGGCTCCCACCCACCTAGAAAGCGGCCTTGATGCCCTGCCGGGGCTGGCATGGCCGCCACCCTCTGGCCCCACCTTCTACTCAGACATCACCATGCCCCCCCCCCCAGGCTCATCAAGCTTCAGCCAGGGTAGACATCCTGCTACCCTGAAGGTTCCAACGCCTCCCTCCTGGGTGCCTTCTCATTTGCTATTTCGTTCTGAACTCTCATCCCTCAGCTCCATTCTCCCTGCTCATCACTTTGGGGAGAGGACTCGCATATTCAGGTCTCAGCTCACATGTCACATCTTCCAAGAGTTTCACACTGACCATCCCATCCATATTAGTCCCCCAATCTCCCCTCAGTTCCTCATTACTCTGCTTCATTTCTCCTTTCCACTTTTCCCTGTTTGAATCTATCGTGTTTTTCCTTTACTTTATATTGT
This sequence comes from Saccopteryx leptura, assembly GCF_036850995.1. Taxonomy (NCBI): domain Eukaryota; kingdom Metazoa; phylum Chordata; class Mammalia; order Chiroptera; family Emballonuridae; genus Saccopteryx; species Saccopteryx leptura. The sequence goes on along the minus strand of NC_089504.1, from coordinate 369,509,523 downwards.
TTGTCTCTTCTAAGCACACTAGACCAGCGGTTCTCAACCTGTGGGTCGTGACCCCGGCAGGGGTCGAACAACCAAAACCCAGGGGTAGCCTAAAATATGTATTTCCGATGGCTTTAGGCGACCCCTGGGTTTTGGTCGTTCGACCCCAGCCGGGGTCACGACCCACAGGTTGAGAACTGCTGCACTAGACTATAAGTTCATGAGATCCTCAGCCTACCTACTTGTTCACATGCATTCTCAAAGACTTGGGACACACAGCACCAACATACAATAAGCACTTAGTATCTGTGGGATAAGTGGATGGATGGATGGATGGATAGATGGATGGATGGATGGATGGATGGGCATATGGATGGATGGATGGATGGATGGATGGATGGATGGATGGATGGATGATGGATGGATGGGTGGGTGGATGGATGGATGGATGGGATGAACCACAGTTACTGAATAAGACTGATATGAAGAACCATAATGTTCAGGGAGCTTTGGATGTCATGCTGATTATTTAGACTTCATTCTGTTCCTGATGGGGATACTAAGAAACTATCATTCCCACCAGACAACATGTATCTCTAGCCTTGCATTGGCTTCTGAGAGTTTCCTATGCCTGACCTTTATCTCACCAATCACATTGTCAGCCACACAGCATTAACCAATTTTTTGCAGAGAATTGTACAGTATTTAAACCCTCATTGCTTTACTGGGTTTTTATGAAAAATTTTCCACTCTTAAACCTCTCTAGTACTGAATCAAACACATAGTAGGTTCTCAGTAAATATCTGTTGACCAAATGACTGTCTGATGCAGTGAACATTTACATTTAAAAGACCAAAAAGAAGGAAACTAAAACTAAATGACAAGTGTTGGTGAGGGTGTGGAGAAAAGAGAACACCTGTGTACTGTTTGTGGGAATGCAAATTGATTGGTGCAGCCACTGTGGAAAACAGTATGGAGGTTCCTCAAAAGATTAAAACTAGAATTACTGTAATATTCAACAATTTCACTACTGAATATTTATCTGAAGGAAACAAAAATACTAATTTGAAAAAATATCTGTGGCCCTGGGTGGTTTGCTCAGTGGTAGATTCTTGGCCTAGCATGTGGATGTCCCATGTTTGAATACCAGTCAGGGCCTATCTGCTTATCCACCCTTCTCCTTTCACTTCTTTCTTTCTCTCTCTCTCTCTTTCTCTCTCTCTCTCTCCTCCTCCTGAAGCCATGGCTCAACTGGAGCGAGTTGGCTCCAGGCACTGAGGATGGCTGCATAACCTCCACCTTAGGCACTAAGAAGAGCTCAGTTGCTGAGCAATGGAGCAATGCCCCCGATGGGCAGAACATCGCCTCCTAGTGGGATTTCTAGGTGGGTTCCAGTCAGGGCACATGTGGGAGTCTGTCTCTACCTCCCCTCCTATAACTGAATTTTAAAAAAAAGAAAAAGAAGAAATACCTGCACCCAGAGGCAGATTTAACAGTGGGCACACTAGGCATGCACCCTGGGCCCCTACTTCTGAAGGGCTCCACAAAACCCCAATTTTATACTTTTTTCTAATGACATCAGGTTTGGTTTTATATCTGCAATTTTAACATTAATAGTACATAATAATTTTTATTTATTTAAAAATATGGTTAAGATGTATTTTTATTTTTCCTCTCTCTCTTTTTAAGGGGCCCAATATTTTCTTCTGTGCCCGGGGCCTCAACCAACCTTAATCCACCTCTGCCTGCACCCTTATGTTCATTGCAACATTACTTACAATAGCAAAGACATGGAAGCAACCTCAGTGTCCACAGATGGAGGGATATATATATAGATATACATACATACATACAACAGAGTATTATTCAGCCATAAAAAGAAGGAACTCTTGCCATTTCCAACATAGATGGAACAACAAAATCCAACATAGATGGATTTTGAGGGCATTGTGCTAAGTGAAATAAGTCAGACAGAAAAAGACAAAGACTGTATGATCTAACTATATGTGAAATATTTTTTAAAAACTTGAAGACAATAGAATAGATTGGTGGTGGCCAGAGGCAGGAATGGGGACAGGGCAAAATGGGTAAAGGTGATCAAAGGTACAAACTTCAGTTTTAAAAGAACTAAGACTTGAGGATGCAAATACAGCATGGTGACTGTAGTTAATACTGTGTTGCACACTTAAAAGTCATTAAAAGAGTAGAGCTTAAAAGTTCTCATCATGGAAAAAAAAACTTGTAACAAAATACAATATGTGGTGAGGGGTATTACCTAGACTTACACAAATACTGAATAGTTATGTTGTAACTCTAAAACAAATACAGTGTTATATGTCAGTTTTATCTCAATAAATTTTTTGAAATTAGGTGGATTGGTTAAAGAGAAAAAGGACAGGAGCGTGTGCTTGGCACTGCGATGTCCAGGCACTGGGCCGGGCGCCCGTGCTCGTGTTGTTACCATGCCCGGGCGAGCCAGAGTGTGGAGAGGGTGAACGCTGCACCTGGTCTTTCAGCCAACAAGCAGTGGGACCAGGATTCAAACCTCAGGCTCAGGACTCTCTGCAATCAGTTTCTGTCCACATTCCTGGCCTTAGCAACCCCTAAAAGTGTCTGTCCCAAAAGACGGCTCAGTGGCCCTCAGCGGAATCCAGAGTCCAGCAGGGCTCCCTCAGGTCCTTGGAGCTTGATCACTGCTAACATGGAATCTTGGAATCTTCCTCTTGCCCCGAGGATATTGTCAGCCCCTCCTGTAAGACTGGATAGAAAATACCCTCAACCTTTCCAGAAGATCTTTTGACTCTTGGGCGGGATGCCTGGTAGAAAAAGCAGAGAGGAGGAGGTGGATTCTAGGGTTGCAGTCTTTTCCTGTGTCCTAGGGTGCACCACTGGTCCCTCTGTGTCCACATAGGAACCTGACACTCCCTGGAAAACCCACCACTTCCACAGGTATGCTTCTAGCCTTGGTCCTAAGTGCCCACACGCAGCAGGGGCTGTGGGGAACATCTCTTTGTTGCCTTAAAGCATCCTGTTTCTCTCATGCTGAGTGTGCCCTGTACTCATGGAACCGCTCCTGCACCCCCCCCCCAATGTGAGCCCTCAGTCTCTGTGCCTGGACCAGTCTCTGTGCCTGGACCAGTCTCTCATGGCCAGACAGGACGAGTGCCCTGTCTTAAACTCTGGCTCTCTGTGCCTCAGTTTGCCCACATGCCAGATAAAGCAATCGCTCACCTCCACAAGGGAGTGCTAGGGACTAATTACTGTTAACAAATCACTTTAATTATCGTAATTATCAACAGCACTTTATGATCCCCAGTCAGAAAGATGATCATTAAGTTCTGCAACACCCCCCTCCCTTGCCCATGGTAGAAAGTTAATTCTGTAAGTGCCTGCCGAGGTTATGAAACCCTGCAGGCAGCGTCCGTGGACGTGCCCCGCTGGGGAAGTGATACTGGAATAGAGCCGCTAGCTCCACCATGAGGCCCAGTCACCTCTTCTGGACGGTTCCCCAAGACTCAAGTGACACCATCCCTTCCCCTGGAAACTTGTTCTCTGTGCTAAGGATTTATGGTTTGTGCTTGCTTATCTCTTTAATGGAATAAAGAAATATGGAAGAAGAATGATGCCATATGTTTGGAAGAAAAAGAAAGTAAAATAGCAAGAGGTTTTCCCCCTGCCTCTCCCTCTCCAGTCTTCCCCTTGTCCGTGTGAGGGGAGCGTTCTAACTCAGCCGTGCTGTCGGTGTGGTACTGGGCTCGGCAGGCCCGCGTTAGGCACCGAGGCTGTCGGGACAGGTGACATGCTGTTTGTTGTGGGCCCCCACTGTTCTCAGCCAACCAAGGGCCAGTAAGATAGGGAGGAAGAGAGGGAGGAGAGGGGGTGCACAGAGACTCCAGTGAGCTCAGGCATCCTAAGAAGTGGTCGTTTTAACCCCTCACAGCATTAGAGCGGGAACAGTGATAGGTGCTGCCCCTGGGGGACTGGCCAAGGCAACGTGTCATGGGAGTTGGGAGGAAACCGCAAAACAAGGAGGTGAGTGTACTCCACTGAGAGCATCCGTCCAGCGTGGCCAAGCTGAGGTCGCTGGTGGTGGATCCTGTGACATAAAGTCACAACAGAAGCTATAGAGCACTGCGTTATGGGGCTTGGTAGGAAAGGCTTCCTTATTCAAGTAGCAAATTAAAAAAAAAAAAGATTTAACTGGGAAAAGAAATGGTGAACTTGAACGTAGCTAGAGGCGTACCTAGCCATGGTCACTCACTGTCTCACCCTCAGCTGCAGGAGCCCACAGCCGCTCACTGCTTGAGGAGTGATGTAACTCCCCCCGGAGGCCAACTTTGTGGCCTTGTCACTTCTTATAAAACTACCCGACTCCCTTTGTCTGACCTTTGATCTCATTAAAAGGAGACAGTGAAAAAAGTTACAGTAACGGCCTCTCTCTGGAGCCCAAAGGAAAGGGACTTTCTTAAATAGAAATATCTAGAAGTACAAAACGGCGACCCGGCCGCTATCAGAACATTGTGATCCCACAGCTAGGTGCTGGGGCCCAGGCCGGCTGAGAGGCAGTGTACAGGCACCTGACCAGGCAGACCAGGGCGTGGCTCTGGGGGCCGGTTACAGGCACACGACAGGCCTGCTGGTCTGAGGGGACCAGGCGCTGTTGACACGCTGGAGCAGGCCTTGTCCTGGCACCACTCTGTCCCCTGTTGGGAGCCGTCCTGAGAAGGAGAAACACCAGTGAGAGAGAGGAAGGAGAGCGGGGCTCAGCTCTGGGGGTTGAGTAAGCAGATCAGTCTTAGATGAACTTGAAGACAATCGTGTCCGGATTTTAGCCCTGCAGCGTTGCCCATCCTCGTGGTCTCCATTTTACAGATGGGAAAACTGACACCTCGTCAGTAGAAAGAGTTGGCAAAGTCATGGAATGCCGTTGGGCCAGGGTGTTTGGTAACCATCACAGCCTTCTCAGTTACCCATCTGTGGCCACAGAAGGCTTGAAGATTCTAGGTACTTTTTATTAACTTCTGATCTTATGAGGGGTTTCCTTCCTCCAACTAGGAAGGACTTAACGATGCTATCTGTAAGATCACATCACCTATTCCAAACCCTGTGCACTGCTTGTTTGCATTCCAGAATTCTTCAGACTATAGCAGGGAACTCTTGTACTTGACAAAAAGAGCTGAGATATTGATGGACATGACACGCAAATCACTCATTGAAGAGGATCCAGGCCAGGGGTGGGGGGCTCTTGGTTTAAGGCCAAGTCTAAACGGGAGTGACCCCTTTGAGTCCTAAAGTAGGACCATAGAAATAACCACGTTCCTAGAGTTGCTAGAACAAGCCCGAAGTAGCTAAGTAGTATGTCCTCCTCATGTGTGAAATGACCTGTAGAGCCAGCATTCAAGGTCTGCATTGAGAGAGAGAGAGAGAGAGAGAGAGAGCAAAAAATTACATAAACTAGAACTCTTAGACTGAGCGGGAAACATTTTAGGGATTGACATCCAGGGGTCATGGTTCACCAAGGGCTGAGGACTCTCACAGCAATGGGGGCGCCACACAGGAGGTGGGCGTCAGAGGGGGCTATGGAGGAAGGCACGGCAATGGGGCACCACACAGGAGGTGGGCGTCAGAGGGGGCTATGGAGGAAGGCCCTCCAGGCCTCCGGAAAAGCTGTGTCTGCAGCGAGCAAATGGCCCCACGGTCCGAACCCACACAGCCAGCTGTCTGCAAGACAGAAATCTGAGGCTTCCATTTAAGGCAGAACAGAACACAGCCCAGTCATTTTCTCCCATCGATGTCTAGCTAAGAAAGAGGTGGTGAGAGGCAGGATACACAGCAGAACCGGTATTTGCCGAGACCGTCGGCACAGCTACTGCCAGCTGGTTGGCCGGAATGACCTGCTGTCTGAATCCTTTCATGGAAAAACGTGAGTTATGTTTCATTTTGCCCCAGGGTGTGTGGGTGAGTGGGCTAGACAGGAGAAAGTCAGCATTTTATTCATTCTGATATGAATCTCTTTCAAAACCCAAATGGCATGCATGATCTTCCTCTTAATTAGAGCTTCTGAAATATCACTGGGCATGTGGATGACCCCACCTTTCTTCGCTCTCTGCAAAGACTGATGGGAGAACTTTCCAGGGGAAGTGGGTGGTGGGGTAAAAGTTTAAGGATCAGAGAGGAAAGATTCAGGGGGCAGAAGGCAAGAGAGTTGTAATGTCAGCTGGACATGAAGCAGGGCTCTTAATCAGAGTCTGGTGCTCTCGGAAGAAAAGGGGGAGAGGAGAGCGGGGACCTAGAATCCGCTCCCCCTGCTGCGTGCTGTGTGCCTCAGAAACTCTCCCTCCCCGCTGTGTACGTGGGGGGCGGGTCTATCATCCTGACTTTTCAAATGAGGAAACTGAGGCTCAAAAGCTTGGAAACACATTGAAGGTCACATGTCAAGAGTGGGGGAGAGTAGGCTCAAACCTGTGCTGAGAGCAAACTCACTGCTCTCCTCCTGCCCAACTCTCCTGGGCTCTGAGCCCCAGCAGGGTTATGTTTCTTGAGTAACTTACTAGCCAATTTTCACAGATTCCATGAGTATGTAGTGTGGTCAGAGACTAGGCTCCTCAAGAGAAGACCCTGCCGCTGTCACCTCCGTGACGCCTCTCCCCCCCCCCCCACGCTCCCTCCTCTGCCCACAGCAGACACTGCTCAGAGCTGAGCACTGATGAGAAGTGAGTGGCACTCTCTGCCCAGCCCTGAGCACAAGCGTGGACCTTCCTGAGGTCACTGCTTCATGTATTGAAGATGACACTGTAGCCATAAGGCTGATCATAGAATTGTCACATTACAGAATGCTGAAGTTAGAAGGAATTCTAGAAATGCTCTGGCCTAGTTCCCTCCTTCGGCTCCGGGAGGAAGGGAGCTGTTCAAGGTGGCTCGGCTGGTTAATGGCTGGGCCAGGAGCAGCTCTCAAACTCAGCCCAGCACCCCTCCTCTCTGCCAGGAGGAGAGGAATGTGTTTGGGAGGTGGGGTCATTCTCCTGAGCTCCTGTCGCTCTCCTCCTACTCGGTCATGCTCTCGAACTTGATTCCCTTGAATCAAGCCTTGAGTGTGGATGGCTCTGAGAGGGTCTCCAGCACTGTCAGCACCAAGAAAGGAGAAGAGAAACAGAAGAGGAATTTGGGGCCAAGCATGGGTTGGAAGGGACTGCGGCAAAGATGGCTCCAAACTCAGTGGAGTCTTGTCCCAGCTCCTATGTAGCCTCTAGCCGTGGAGTGCATGCCCAGCAGGTTAATGAAGGAGACCATGGCAGGGACCCTGCTCTCGGGTCTTCAAGGAATATCTCCAGAGCAGAGATCACCTTTAGGACCATGTGACAAAGGCCCAACCTGACAATGTTGTCAACCAAAAAGAGCTCCTTTCTCTGTCACAGCCAGTAGGAAATGGGCAGCAGAGCATGACCTCCATACCTGGTCCACCATGGCTGCTCTAGCTCCCACTGCTGGGCCCAGAAGTCATGCCTCTCCCTCTGCTCACACCGCATTGGCCGGGACTTCATCACTGCAAGGAAGGCTGGGGGATGTGGGACTTATTTTGGGCAACCGTATTTCCTGCTAATATTTAGAGTATCCTTTAGTAATAGGTAATGAGTAGAGAATGGATATTAAAGAATAGCTTTAGCGATTTTTGTCTAGTGAACACTGTTTCTGACAAACATTGCCCATCTGCTTTAGCAACCACCACAGCTCGGTTCCCAGCCAAGGCGTCCTGCTGCAGGACACAGCGCTCACCAGGGCATCACGGAGTGCCGGGTGCGTCTGCGGAGAGAACCAGGAGACCCAGGCTAAATTCAATTATGGGGAATTCAGAACTCGAGATCAGGAAATGAGATTGAAAGCAGGGAGCTACCTCCTGGGCAGGATCCCCAAGAGGTTTTATAGGAAAGAAGATAAAACCAAAAAGGAATAGCGCAGATTGCAACTCTGCTCCAGCCCCCAGGGGCTGAGCGGGGTGCCCACTGGTCTGCCTCTTAAGATCTGGTGATATACGGAAACCACAGAGTAATTACATTTCTACAAGATGAGTTAGAATTAAGAGTAATTATGTCCCACAGTAATAACAGTATAACCGTACAACATGCTCTGTGAGTTCGGCTTGGGTTCACTTTTCAAGTCCTCCCGCCGTGTGTGAATCTTGACACTTACGTTGAATTGTCAACTGTAAACCTCCCATTGAAGGAGAAAGGAGCAGAGGGAGGGCCTGGGGTTGGCCTGCTCCCAGAAAGAAGCAGGAGGAATAAACTCTAGACACTGCCCTCTGCTGGTGAATCCCCATACTCCACAGACTTCAGAGGGCAAGAAACTCGCCTGATAGCCAAACCCATCCTAGTCCCCTTCAGTGAGCCTCCCAGAGGGCCTGTCAGGAGCCTCTGGGTGGGCAGATTGTGGGGGCCTGACAGGCTCATTTCCCCTCCTCTTCCTTCAGGCCTTGTGTGGTGTGCGCCCCTGTCAGCCCCACTCCTGCCCAGAGCTGCCATCCTTCTCCAACTGGCAGGACAGGGTTCCCAGCCTGGCAGAGCTCTCAGAAGAAGGGTGGGTTGGAGGAAGTGCGTCTCCTGTGTGCCTACTCCCTGGCCTAGCATCAAGGCGTGTGTAGAGCACGTGACCTCAGCTCATCGTTTCCATTTATATTTAAAAATATCGGTCCTAGAGGTATAAATGGGCAATGGAATAAAGCCTTCTCTACCCACCCCAAACCAGAGTGACCACCCTCCATTAATAGTAATTCCTAAAATGTATACAGCACTTTCCAGTTCACAGGGTGTTTCCATACCCACTGTTTCATTTACTCCTCAAGACAGCCCTCTCAGGTATTATTGCTGCTCTATAGATGGGGAAATGGAGACGCAGAGATGGAAGTAGTTTGCCCAAGGTCACACAGCTAGTAGTGATGCAGCTACAACTAGACTCCTGACGGTCTGACTTCAAGTCCCAGGCTTTTCCAGTGTATCTCAATGGCCTCCCAATTCCTGGCAGGTCCCCAGAGAGCACTGGCACTGCCCCACCTGCTGCCAGGAGAGTGCCTCTGTGTGGCGCTGACCCCTCCAACCGCGACTCAAGCTCCTGGAGAGCGTGCCCTGGCTCCTAGGTGCCCCTCTGGATCATTTGAGCATCAAGCTCAAGATCAAACATGAAGGAGGCTCTTAAAAACAAGTGGAATGGATGGTTGTTATGGTCCACAGAAATGCACCTGTAAGAACATGCTAGAACATAACACTCGGAAGGAGCCAGCTACCAGGGAGCAATGAGGACGGCGCAGGTAGGCTGGGCAGGGAAAGCTCCCACTCTCCCTGAGAATCCTCACCCTTCCTCCCGCTGTTAGAGCTCCGTTTGAGACATACTTGATGATCCAGACTTCTCAGTGGGAGAGCAATGAACAATAAATAGGAGCCATGAGCAGGCAGCCTCTCAAAATCCCAGCGTGGAGACCTACAGGTGACCCCCCAGACAGGAGTAGAGAGGATAAGAGAGTCTCAGGATTGTCAGAACCATGCCTGGCACATCTGAAACACCCAGTAAACATTTGCAGTTGAATGCATGAGGAACAAGAGCCCAAGCTATCTGGGATAAGGGGAACGGTGCTACTCAGAAGCCAGGTGCGTGGGAAACCTCAGAGGTCTTTCTGTCTGTGCAGGGAGTCCTGGGGGAGGGTTGAGGTGACGTAGCTGCCTCGGGACTCTCAGCCTATGCTCGGGCTTGCTAACTGGAATTATTTCCTGCTGCTTCTCCGTTGCGGCCATTCTTCACCTCATCCGATCTGAGTCCAGATGCATTTCGCTACCCCAAGGAGAATGGAATCTATCTCATGCCTCAGTTTGAGAGACTATATTGATAACTGCAGGGGCTTTTTTGGAAAAGCATTCTTTCTAGTCTGAATGGAAAGGTATATAAAATGTTAAATGTATTTCTGCACAATGCTTACAGTGGGGCTTCTTTATGCTATAGAAGTACCATCTCTAACAGTATGTTTGTACATATAGCTAATGAGCTTTTCCTTTTGGAAAATTCTCTTTAAAAGAGGACCATCCTCCTGGCCAGCACCACAGTATGTGTTGTCTACTAATGATTGCCAAAGATGTTTCTTTTATCAATAACCTCCTTCAGTAAAAAGAAATTAGCATACATTCAGAACACATAGATGAATTTCTATGTATATTATACACACTCCAATTCTATTATAGGCATTAAAAACCGTATTCACAAAATAGACAGTATAGAATTAAAAGATAAAATGCTGTATTTCTGCACCCAAAGGGTTCATTGACCCACCATGCATGCCACTCTCTTACACAAGAGGACACCGGTGCCCTCAAAGTAAATATAATCCAAGAAGCATTTCTTTGGTAGCTCCTGTTTTCCAAATAAGCACTCAAACAGCTCATCCTAAAAGGTCCCATTCCCTCATATAAGGGTTAAAAAAATAAGGACATGCCACACTTCATGTAGGTCAAAGCTTTTTCTGCCACAGCAGCAGTTTTGAGGGAGAAATTGTCATCTAGCCACACAGTTATGCAAATGTGATAGTTATTTTTGACATTGGTAAATAATAGCTCTGTACGCACAGACACTGTTTTCTTACCTTATCATGCATGGTCTCGTCATCATTTAGATGTTCATAAGTGATTAGCATTTGGGGACTATGGCAAGCAATTTGTGTGGTGTTTCCCATCTATCTTCTACTTTGAAAAGGTGATTAGCACTTTGGGGTGGGAGAGAGGGAACGTCTAACAAATTGCTCCTCTGATCAAGGCAAATCAAGCTGTCTGGCGGGAAGACTGGCTGACGCACACGTACAACCCATACCCTGGCTGTCCCGTGCTCACATTAGAATTAATGAAGCCTGCCTCTATCAGAAATTCATCTAACTTCTCTTCATATGGTATGAAAATAACTACCCCTCAAAATAGAATTACTACAAATTATTTGATTCAGAACAAAAATAGAATGAATATGCACATGTGACGCTGGTAATACAACAAGCATAGTGCTGTGATAAAAATCTTTAAAAGACTGCAAGACAGCATTTCCAGCCCACTCTAAAAATAGCTAATGGAGAAAGATTCCTTTATGCTAATGCTCTTAATTGCCTGGGCAGCTTCATAGAAAAGTCAGGTTGTTACTGGCTAGTACTTTGAGAGTCTTAATAGTCAAAGCCAGGAGCCCGATTAAATAATGTTGCAGTGGGGACCTTGGCACCCCCCTGCTTGGTGTACTGAAAGTCTTTCTGGATAATTAGTGAATCACAGTCATTATGCAAATGAGCTCCTCCTGATTGGTAACAGCTTTTATCTTTCCCCACCACCCATGCAAATGAGGCCAACTGAATGGTTGTTTGTAGTCCAATGTAGACCAAGAGAATAATAAATTTTAGAGCCAATCTCCAGTAGCAGGGGTTGGGAACCTATGGCTCGTGAGCCAGATGTGGCTCTTTTGATGGCTGCATCTGACTCGCAGACAAATCTTTAATAAAAATAATAATGTCAAAAATATAAAACATTCTCATGTATTACAATCCATTCATTTCCTACTGCTCATGTTCATGGTTGCGGGTGGCTGGAGCCAATCACAGCTGTCCTCTGGGACAACACTCAATTTTTATTGGATAATGTGTAACATACACGGGTTGTTTTATGGCTCTCACGGAATTACATTTTAAAATATGTGGCGTTCATGGCTCTCTCAGCCAAAAAGATTGCCGACCCCTGTCCAATAGGGACCACATGGTTTAAGTTCTCAGTAACAGATGAGAAAACTGAGTCTTCCAAGGTTGGGATCCTGGTCTACAGTTCCTTAGTTAGCTTGCAGGATAGTCTGGCTCAAGTTCAGGCTTTTAAACTTCTAATAGACTCTTTTTTCCTGCCTTTAATTTTAATTTCACCTTGTAAACTCTGGGATTCTGCACACAAAAACTCATGAGACCTTATTATAACAACAGTGAAACTAACGGTAATATAACGAAGGATTCATCAAGGATAAAAGAGACCTTTGGGGGAACCCTGAAGCGACTGGATCCGCTGCCACTGTGTGGGTCTTAAGCATTTTTCCATTAGAAAATCCCTGCGTCTTCTAACACCATCAGGAAAGGATGTGGACATGACTTTCATGAGCCCCTAAAACACCCTCCTCCCATTAAGAATTGCCCAAGGTTTTTCCCTCTTCCCTAGAGGTCTGAGCCGAGGGCAATGACTTCAGTCATAGCAAATTGCTGTTTTGAAAACTGTGCACTTCTGAATTGTTTAGGCTGGCTTTTTCTTTTCTTTCTTTCTTTTTTCCAATTCCTTTGTAATCATCTCAAAGCCAAGTGCTCATTTCCACCAGAACTTTAAACATTGTGCCTTTATGTAGCACAGCTTTTAATTTTCTTCCCTAACAGAAGTGATTGTTTATGTTGTAAATGCCACATTAGTCCCCATGAAATGGAGATAGAATTGATTTTCATTTCAGAGATTTCACAGCTTGCCCCAGAACTTTATGCTTGATTGCCAATGCTCAGAAGCGCATGGGCTTCTGAGAGGTTCAGGAATGATGTGTGTAACACGGCATATAAAAATGTGAGCAATTGGAGCCACATTTGTTGGGAGGCAGACCCCTGTGTCTCCGTAGCTGTGTCTGGCCAGGCACTCAAGAAACCAATGCCTTGAGTACAGGTGGCACTTTCAAGAAGCAGACCAGAGTACCACCAACTTTCCCTGCCAGGAAGTTCTGGAAGACTTATTTATTGAGCCTTTCTTTCAGCAAGCCTTTCCTGAGCACCTGGCCAGATCTGCTCGGTCGTTAGAGGACTAAGAGGAGGAGAAGCATGCACCTTGGAAAGCTTGTCATCTAATTAGGGAGAGACAACACAGGATGCCACCAGCAATTTTGGCAGGGACATGTGGACACATCCCAAAATGGATTCAGAGGAAGGGAAAAGCTGCCCGGGGAATGTTGGGAACAGTGGAGCGGAGGGAAGATGTCAGATTGACCCACAAGAGAGGGTCTGTTTTTGCCTTGCCTCCCCAGTCGGCAGAGTTGCAGCCCCTCCTCCCTGGGGACACTGTTGCACTTCACTGCTGAAGCCAAGACTACAGATGGCTCCACTGTCTTCCAGGGACGTGAGAAAATGCCACTGGAACAACATGGGCTTGGACTGATATCACATCTGTCCAGATCTTGGTCAGCTGTTGGCCTGCTCACCCAGAGGGCACCCCTGGGGACCTGCCATTCTTTCCTGAAAGGCCCTTTCTCTTCAAGAACTTCTTCCAAAACGGAAGTTTTTAGAATACAGTTGACATTCAGTGCAGTTACATTAGGACATTCACTGTCATTCTGTGCGCTGTGTATTACATTTGACAGGCCATTGTAAAGGGTTTCCACTTAGATACAGGGTGGGCAGAACATCTCCTCAGCATACAGTTTTCATGGCCGTGCTGAGGGTGAAGCGTGCCACTGGAGGACGTCAGGGGTCCTCAATTTGAATGATTATCATCATGGTTACTATGAACATTCCACTTAATTATGTCTAGCTTCATCAAGTTATAAATATGTATATATTAATGTGAACAATATGAGTTTTATTGGCCAAAGGCATAATTGGTAATTAAAACAGCAATCTCCCAATATGTCTAAAACTGCCATCCTAAATTAACAATAAAGCAGTGGTAGTCAACCTGGTCCCTACTGCCCACTAGTGGGCATTCCAGCTTTCATGGTGGGCAGTAGCGGAGCAACCAAAGTATAAATAAAAAGATAGATTTAACTATAGTAAGTTGTTTTATAAAGATTTATTCTGTCAAACTTCGCGAAAATCCGACATAAAGTACTAGGTAAGTAATTATTATTATATGCTTTAACTTGCTGTAACTCTGCTTTATAAATTTTATAAAGTAAAATTACTTTCCTACTTTATAAATCACCATTATTGTGGAACCGGTGGGCGGTTAGAAAATTTTACTACTAACAGAGATACAAAAGTGGGCAGTAGGTAGTCATACCTTTGCAATAGAGTATAAGAGAGCTCTAATTTATTGCCAGTCAATTAACAAAACTTTTCTTTATAGCAAGATAATAACTGGATCCAATTTAATATTCCTGACTGAGATGCCAACATTGGGTGCTGGGGCATCAAAGCTGGTGAGGGCCTTTCTCTCTGTCTATGTCTGTCCAGCTGTCAGTCTCTCTCGATGAATGACAGATAATGTGTACATATGAGGGGTAGAGTGAGGGGCAGTGGTGAGATTCAAATAATTTAACAACCAGTTCTCTACCCTAATAACTGTTTTAAGTATAAAAAAAGATATACCAAAAGGTAGTTTATTATTTTATGCATATAATACTTAAATAAGAACAATAAAAGAGGTACACAAAACTAGGTTAAGTTATGAGTATTAAAATATTTTTAAAAATATTAAGTAATACCTGACAAAACACATAAAACTGTTATTTACGATATTTTCGACAGTTTGTCACCCCCTGGATGTTTTGCACTTTTTCTCTTTATGTTACATGTTTGTTTACTGAAGTAACAAATGTGAGGGAATTAAAATGTAGTATTTCATCAAAGGTATAATGAGTTTTATGAAATGAGTAAATAAAAATTACAAGCATAGTTCCGTCAAATTTTTTTCACCTGTGGACAGAATGAACATTACTACATGTGCTTAGACTACGCTGTTGCGCCCATGAATGTTAAAAAAGAGCAAGGAATGTAAATTTGTGATTTCCACATTGGGCGGCTGCCCAGGCACCCACCTTAGAGAGAACCCTGATCACAAGCTCCATTTTAACAACTGCTTCGCCAAACTCAACAAAAAGTTAGGTATCTTTTCTGCTGAACCAGTGCGAACCGGCAGAATCCCACCACTGGTGAGGGGGTGGTAATAAGTGTAAAAATAAAAGGCATGGAGAAGAGTGACCTGAAGCTGTCCACAAGACTTTCAGACAGGAGCTGGAGCTGCTGACTGCCTGGGAGGCTCTGGGGCCGCAGGGAGAGGCCGGGGCAGGGGGGGGGGAGGGGGGCGGGGCGGGGCGCAGGGGGCGGGGCGCAGGGAGCGGTGGGGTTCAGGGGAGCGGTGGGGTTCAGGGAAGGGGCGGGGCCAGGGCGCCGGGAAGGCTCCCAGAACGCCAACCTTCTCCTATTGCAGGCCTTTCTCTCTATATTTTTATTATCCCTCTCTCTTTCTCTTAAACGTTATGGTGTGTTTCTCTTTTAAAGGAAGAGGAGGCTTTATCAATTCCAATTCTCATTTTGCATCGAAGAGTAGTATTGATTTTCCACCCATGGCTACTGAAAATTAGAATTTCTTCACGATGCCGGCTTCTTTTCTTGTTGTGTTGCTTATCTTTTTAAGTACGATTACCTGCACTTCAGGGCTTCCTGGCTAAAATCATAATGAATTTAGCCACCCACCGCAGTGCGTAGGATCAGGAGTGGACCGCCTGCTGGTCCGCGTTGGCGGCTGCAAAGGGACAATGGAGGGCCTCAAGGCTGAAATACAGGCTTTCCCTCCAGTTGCTAAATTCCCGATCTTTGGGCCACGGGCTTATTGACTTACTACTAATTTTTTTTGTAAGGATAATTCTTCCAATCAAGATTTTAAAAAACTAGGAGGTTACTGAAGTGCTAGAGATTAAAGCCTAATTTTTAAAATTTGACTAAGATATTCTCATCTGTGTTCTTTAGGCCCAGTGGAAACTTAGCACACATCTTTCTTAAAGGGCCAGCTTGTCTGTTTAAGCAAACACTTCCTTGCACACGTGCATATCTGCTCCCTGGGAAGGATAGACCATTCTCCTGTCCCGACTCTCAGGCAGTTGCTCGGGGCCATTCTCTTCAAAGTCTTGCCATGGTACAAGAGCCCAGTCATTTCTCAAGTGGTGATTTTGGGTGACCTTATTTTAGGAGACTGTTAGATTCAACATCATCTCTCCTTCCAACCTGTAGAGAACACACTTAGAGGAGAGATTACTGAGAAAGGAAAACAACTCGGCGAGGACAGCACAGACACCACTAAATGCACAGATTCCCTAGGACTTTTAAGGGAATTTCTTTTTCAGGGGGCGGTGGAAAGAGATGAGAAGCATCAACTCATAGTTGCTTCACCTTAGTTGTTCACTGATTGCTTTGCATATGTGCCTTGACTGGGGGGCTCAAGTTGAGCCAGTGATCCCTTGTTCAAGTCAGCAACTTGGGCTCAAGTTAATGACCTTGGACTTCAGGCCAGAGACCTTGGGATCAAGCCAGTGACTTTTGGGTTCATGCTGATGAGTCCACACTCAAGCCAGTGATCCCACACTCAAGCTGGCAAGCCCATGTTCAAGCCAATGAGCCCACGCTCTAGTCAGCGACCTCAGGGTTTTGAATTGGGACCTTCAGCATCCCAGGCCACTCTCCATCCATTGCACCACCACTAGTCAAGCTAAAGAGAGCCTTTTTAATTTATCTCTTATCCTCATTCTTGGTTCCTCAGATGATGCTGATCCCCTTCACCAGTATCTGGTGAACACAGTGTCCCGTTTGCAGCCCTTAAACCATGCAGGCTTTGCCAATCTTCTTCTGATGTTTCCTGTCCATGTTAATTAGCACAATCAAAAGAAAGCTCTCCAGCCTTGGCTGGCTGGCTCAGCAGTAGAGCGTTAGCCCCGCATGTGGAAGTCCTGGGTTTGATTCCTGGCCAGAGCACACAGGAGAAGTGCCCATCTGCTTCTCCACCTTTCTCCCTCTCCTCTCCCTCTGTCTCTCTCTTCCCCTCCTGCAGCCAAGGCTCCATTGGAGTAAAGTTGGCCTGAGTTCTGAGGATGGCTCTGTGGCCTCTGCCTCAGGTGCTAGAATGACTCCGGTTGCAACAGAGCAACGCCCCAGATGGGCAGAGCATCACCCCCTAGTGGGCATGCCAGGTGGATCCCGGTCAGGCACATGTGGGAGTTTGTCTCTCTGCCTCCCCACTTCTCACTTCAGAAAAATAAAAAATAAAAAAAGAAAGAAAGAGAGCTCTCCACCTACATATCCATTCCAGCTGCATGGTCCGAGGTGAAGACCAGAGATGGACATGCAGAGAGCAGGAAGTTAGAGAGGCAAGTCCCAGCATGCTGTGTTCAGCACTGGGACGTCTTTATTTTCCATCAAGTTTTCTTTTAATCTCACTTTCTATTAAAAGTCATCTCTAAGCTAATGCAATAAATTTAGATCTGTAGCCAGATGCAAAGCAAAACTTTTGGCAAGGAACACTCTATCAAAAGACATTGCAAATGAAATATGCTCTCCTTTGGGGATTATGCTACAGTTTAATTTAATTTGATATTTCAAATTAAATTAATTCAAATGGTTATGCAGTTTCCAGGGAAAACAGACTTCATTTATAACGTTCTGCCACCAAATTGTTTAGCAGCCATCATATATCTTACATTGTTAACTAAGAAAGACAAATAGTGACAAGGTAGCGCTTCCCCTCATTTCCCAGATCCAGTCTTAAATGGAACACAAGCTAATTCTTCCAACAGCATATACTCCCTTATTGGGCAGCATAAATATTTATTAAGACCATTATCATTAAGACTAATAATATTTGTAGACCCTTCTATCTCATCATTTCTGAGCATGTAATTAAGATGCATGGAACCTCATGAGAGGACCAGAGTGACGATTCATGTTCTAACAACCAGGAGACAGGTGGCGAGGGGGTTCACCCAGCCTCGTTTGGGACCCAGATGAGCAGCAGGAGGTCCCGTCAGGTGCCCAACTTCACAGCCCTCTCTCTGCCTCGACAGGTTGTACTCCCAATGTGTAGCCTCTCACCAGGTCTTAATATAATCTGAACTAGGTCAACATTGTCCAAGAAATGAAAAAACTGACCCATTACTGAGTAAATGAATCAATATAGACATTCCATCTGGGGAATTGGGGAGGAAACTCGTGTCCCACAGTTCTTTAATCTTATTTTTTAAATATACCGTATAATTGCCTGTTTTCTTTCATCATCTTTTTGGTTTGTTGTTTGTCTTAAATAATCTAGGCTACCAACTTGCTTTTGTAATTGCGGACAGCTGGGAAGGGGCCCTAGGTCTGCACAGTGCAGAATAGGGGTCGTGGCTTCTCAGGTCTGGTTCTGGAAAGCCTGCTGACTGTGAGTTGGAGAGAAGATCCAAAGCTCCTCAGGGACAGAGGGACACGCTGGTGCTCTCATGCCAGGTCACTTGATTTGAGTGTCTCCTCTGGTGTGGAGAGTGGGCAAGCAAGCATTCACCAATATGTTATGTCCTAGAGAATGTTTTGCCTATTTTTCTTCTTTCTTTTGTAAAGCAGGTTTATTGAACAGATGCTGTTCCTCAGGTCCCCTAACTTCATGTTTTTAAATGTTGACTGGAGAAAGGCAGAACCATTTGTGGAGGACTTATGTCTCTGCTATCGCTCCCTACCCACTGGCCACATGAAAGTTCCAAAGCTTTTCTGCTAAAACAGAATTTAATATTATCACCACAGACTCTGCAAGAGCACCGAAAGCTCAGTTTTCTGCGGCTCATTGCTACTTCCTTTAGTATGTTTTAGGGATTCAGAGGTTGCATCTACTCCCACATCTCCTCACTGCCTCCAAACCACCCATCCCCCACTTCCTCCTAGGATCCACCAGGAGACAGACACGCAGTACCAATTGTTTTTTGTTTTTCGTTTTCTAATACTCTCCACTTTGGGTGACTTCTCTTCCTAGAGTACAGCTAGGAGAACCCTTGGATTTAGATTTCTTTGCCAGGAGAAATATAATTTGCATTCTTTTGATATGCAAAGCTTTCAGGGGAAAAAAAATAGTAATTGTTAACAACAACAATGCTTTATACAATAGATGCCTGTAAATTGTACCCAAACTTAAAAGGGTTTAGTGTTCTGTAGTTCTGCGTCCATTTTCAGGTACAATACCCACTGGGCTTATTCTTCTGTAAGGATAATACTATAAATGCAATCATTGTTATTAGCACCATAATGAACGTGTTAGTTCTGCAGCTACATAATTAACTCACCAGCCATTTAGCACCTTGGATCCCTTGAACTCATAAGTGCCAAACTAATCGTAATGTTCTTTAAAGCCATCTTTTCAATTCACAAGAAAGGATCACACAATCCAAAAGTGAGGGGGCTCTGAGAGACAGTTCCAAAAGCCAAGACCCATGCCAGCTGCTTGTTTTAAAAGAACAAGAACTATGTTTTGAGTACCTACTGTGAGCCTGGGAAATATTGAAATACAGTATCTTACTCCATCTTCACAACTCAGGGATAAGTGTCACTGTCCCTATTCTGTAAAAGAAGAAACTGAGCCAGAAGGAGATGCACCTTGATCAAGGTCACACCTAGGCAGAAGGGGGATTTAAAACCAGTTCCTTCTTACTCTGAAGCCTACGTTCTGATGGGAGTGCTCTGCCTTCCCTGCTCACCGATAAACACAAATTAAGGAGCATGAACTTTTCTCTTTTTTTCCACCTATCTTCCTTCCCATTACCCTCTCCATCTTTTTTTTCCTCTCAGGCTTTCTTCTTATTATATTCAAATAGACTCTGGAATTTAGTACTAGGTCTCACTCTTTTCTCTTTTTCACTCAACAAAAATATTTAGTAAGAATTCACTTGCACTGGTATTGTAATAATAACTTTGCACAGGTTTTAACCAGTGGTCACTCTTGCCCCCTAAGATCTCACATTCCATAATTATTGCAGCTGTCTCATCAAAGCACTAGATGTGTAGAAAATGATCTCTCTCTGTGACAAATACTAAAGGAATCAAGTTTATTTAGCCAGGGGAGGAAACACATGAACAGTGTTTTTAAAACAGCTTTCAAGTTCATAACAGAGATATTGAAGCCTTCCCAGCTGTTCTCCATTGCTAGTAAGAATGAAACAGAAGGAAAAGTGGTTTTCTCAAAGCAATAGTCGTTCTGATTATGTAGGAGAACTTTCTGGCTGTGAGGAATTGTTAGGCGAGGAGATGGTTTACTGAGGTAGGTTGTCCTTGAAGACCTTTCTGAATAAGATAGTTTGCTTCTTGGGACATTTTAGACTTAGGGTGAGTAGACTGAGGGAGCTGAGTAGAAGGCACGTTCAGTCTGCATCCTCTCATTCCACAGAATGCATTCAGACAGTTTGTCTACACTGTCAACATGAAGAGGAAGTTTCATCAATTTTCTGGTAAATTTTACAGCACAGACATAAGACAAAATGTATTGGGTCTCAGTGATCCAAATTGATTTCCCTGTCCAAATCACATGTGTACACATTCATATAGAGAAATTAGACAAGATCATATTAAGATAACATACTTAATTGGATTTATAAAAATCTATAGATGTTTTTAGCCCCTTAGAGATAGGTGCCATGTAAGTGAAAGCCATCTCGAGAGCAATAACCACGTTATTAGCACACTCAGGAAAATGGGAAGAGATGTGTGTCCGTCACTGAGAGCCTGGGTTCAAATCCTTGCACTGCCATTTGCTCACTTGTATATTTCATGTGATGTTTCTAAGCCTCCATTTCTTTATAATAGAAAGTGAAATTACACTTACTTCCTGGAATGGAGAGAGGGGAATGAAATTCAACAGCGTCTGTAGGTCCCCCAGCAGAGTGCCTGGGTCTTTCCCAGTAAAGTGGAACGTCCTCCATTCCACCTGGGGCTGGTGACTGTGGTCAGCCCAGCAGCCCTCTGAGAGGACTGGCTGCTACATGTACTGTTAAGCTCATACCATATTCCTACGCCTCTTTCAGCCAACCTCCCCCGTCTGGGTCCTCATTTTAAGAAGGATGCAACAGGGTAGAAGTGCTCCTCTCTGGCCACCCTCGCTTGCAGCTTCAGTGTGGGCTGGGAGCCCCTGCCCATTTGAACACTGAGTGCTTTTATAGCCAATGCGGCATAACTAGGCATATGCTCCTGGACCTTCAGGGAAGAGGAATGTTTTCAATGGGTTAGATAGTGAAGAGGTAGCATGATGGTATGCACTGAATCAGGCAATAAAAAACCTCCTGTCTGCTCCAGAGTTGCCAAGGTGACTTTGGGCAGATCACTTCACTGCTCTGTGCCTCAGTAACAATTAGAGTTTATTCAGTGCCTGAGACCTATTTCTTACAGTCATCATTTTCAATATCCACAGTACACCCAAGGTAGACAGAACATCCTCCTTAGAAAAACAGCTGGCTTAGGCTTGCTCACTTGTACTTTGCCTGATGAGTGGGTGAGCACGTGACAGAGGCACGTGTGTATAGTCTATGTAAGGCTACAGGTGCTGGCCCTCAGAGTGGATGGTGGAATAGTGGATTGCCTGTCCACCACTGTGAGGGGCCTTTTTGCTAGCCATTCGCCTGCGGCCATGAGAAGCAGTTTCCCCTGCCTGTTTGCGCCTGTTTGCTCATCCACCTTTGCGAGACTATTAAACAGGAATGACCCAATGCTTTCCGGCTGCACAGTTCCCCTACCGTCTGCCCGAATCCAGTGTGGACCTGCCTGGCCTCGGCCACTGGCACTACAATCCCTCATTTTACAGATGAGGACACTGCAGTTTAGTAGCATTGGGAAACTAAATCAAAGACCCCTGGTAGCTAGCAAACAGATGAGCAGACATTAGAATCCAAAACCCGTGGCATCAAAATGGGCACTTGTTCCACGTCCCAGCCCCGACTCGATTTCCTCATGTAGAAGGTGAAGTTAGACAAGATCTCCAGGGTCCTCTGGACCAGTTGTTGGTGGCTGTGAACCTGGACTTCCTCCCTGCTCAGGACCCAGCCGTCTGTCCCAGGTGCAGTGTGGGCATGACCAACAGTCAAGTCCCAGCTCTCTCCCACCCCTTAAGTTTTCTCCTTTCCCCTATAAAGACTATTTGAAAGTCCTCTTTTATTTACTTCTTGGAGAAATTATTATTGACTTTTTTTCTAAGAATGACTTTTTGGTAAAGGGGGAAGAATTGAAACAGGGTATTAAGGTAAAGAAGACACTTGAAAAATGATCTTATTTCCTTTGGAGATGCTCTTGTAATATAATTATGAGCCATCTGTTAACCTCCTCTCCCCTTCTACGATCTTTCTGCTTCTTTGCCACTGGTGTCCCCAAGAGAAAACTGGCAAGAGTGAACGGGCGGAGCTTTTCTTATTGAACATCAAGGGATGAGCAACTCGAGCAACAAGAGTCAATGCCTTTTAGCACAGGTGTAGAAAATCCAAGCCAAACATAAATACCGACAAATGTTCCCGGGATTAGCAGATAAGTCGTGCCGGGGGAGCGTGAGAGAGCCAAATTTATATAGTTGAGAAAGGATCTGGCTCCGAGGGAACACAATCGCGGTCTATAAATACCTCCATGAAAACAGTATAAATGAAGTAAGGGAATTGATCACGGTCCCCAAAGCCGGGAGGGCAAAGTGCAGTAGTGCTCAGCGTGGAGAGGGAAGTGCACAGTAGCAAGTTCAGAGCGGAGAAGCGCGGGCTCAGGGCTGGGCTCTCCGCGTTAAGTGCTGCACTCCACCGCCCCAGACTGGGTGGGGAGATGAATGCTAATGGGAACACAAGTCCGAGGAGGCCCAGGAAGGCTAGATGGAGGTCAAATACGCTGACCCAAGTGGTACCACCACCTATGAGTCAGTGAACTGAGGAGTAATTACTTGTTCTTGCAAATTGCTTGGTAAATACGCCGAGTAAATCAAAGAAGCCTTTCAGCGTCAGAGGAGCAGGAGCCCCAAGCAGACTGGAGGCTGCCGCTGCAGGGACCCCATGCAGAGCTGGGTTTGTCAGGGAGACTTTATCACCATGTTGGGTGGCACACTTGGCCTGGTTTAATCCACATTTATAAACATGAAAAGCAGCTTCCCTTGTCAGAGAGCAGGCACCCCACCAAGGGCCAGATGCACTGTGGCCTCCCTTACCTGACTCCTGGAAGAATCGTCTTGGTCCGTCCCCATCACACGCACTTCCTTGCCCTCCTGCCCCGCCTCCCCTTCAACAATACTAATGGCTCCTGCCTAAGCACTTGAGCGGGGTCAGGTCTCTGCTCCACAGAGCCTGTTTAGAGGTGGCCTGCAATGCTGCTGGGAACGATCCCAGCCATAGGCCAGCTCAGGAATTATTGATAGAATAACCTTTTGGGGCCTGAGTCTGGGGTTTTGCAGATGCAATGGCAAGACTATTGTTTAAGTGAGGACTTGATCAGGCAGTGACCTAGAAAACATTTAGTTCTTTTATTGCTTTCACAGCTTCCCGAAGATAACACTGTCTTCTGCCACAGCAGCCTGAGCAGCTTACTGAGGAAGGGAAGGAAACGGACAGTGAGATAGCCAGGCTGCAGCCCAGAAGGCCAAACAGTCCTGAAGCAGCACCCTAGGATGAGAGGGCCTTGGGCCTCCCTGGAGTCTCCAGACCTGGAATGACATAAAACAATTCAGCTTTGCAGGGACTCCTTGGGTTTGACTTGAAAGATCAACCTCACCAAATTTAAGCAGCAGATAAATTGGTCACAAGGGAGGTGATTATTAACCAAGTGGCCCTTTATGGGAGTCATGGAGCTAAGCATGGTTCAGAGGGAGACTGAGATATAGAACAGGGGAAAGTCATCAGGGAAGGCCACATCACAGGCCGGAGAGGAACAAGAAAGGAGGGTAACACATCTCTGTACAGGAGGCTTCAGGCTGACCACGGGTCCCTAGGAGGCAGGGGTCACTGAGTATACCCTCTGCAAAGAACAGCTCTGCATACATAGGAAGAGACATGGGGATTTTTTCCTACTCTCTGCACAGAGTTGTTCCCAATGAGTTGGGAAGTGATTGCAACATTTGCAAATCTCCAGATTAGCAGTAACAAGGGCCTGAACTTAGGTAGTGATCACGGTCACATAGGAGGAGGCAGGCCAGAACTCTTTTAGAGATCTAGTCATCCGAATGCAGTTAGGAGAAGGGAAAAGAAGAGAGGCCCAAGAGGACTCCAAGGACTCCCGCTGGGGAGACTGGGTGGCTGGTAATGAGGATGCATGGAAGATGGAGTTTACTTTTGAAAGTCTTGAGTTTGACGTCTCTGCAGGATATGCCAGTGGAGGCTGTCAAGTAATCTGAAACTCAAGTGTAGAGCTCAGAGGACCAAAGGCAGGTTGTGGCTAGAACTATGGACTTGGGAGTCTTGATTTATTGCCACCTCCTGCTTGAAGCTGATACCACTACACCAGGCAGACTTAATCACCTTCTCCTCTGCACTTCCATAACACCTTGTACCACTCATCTCACACTGTGTTGTATCTGTTTGTTTTATGGACCTACATGTCTACCAAACCACAGGCTAATGAAGGGCAAGGACCTATCATTCATGTTCACATCCCCAAATGCCATCACAGTGTCTGGAGCATATAAGGTTCTCTAAAATTTCGCTGAATAAGTGCAGGAGAAAGAGAATGGAGACAAAATTGAGAAAATTTGTTAAGACCTAACCTCAGGGACCATTAACATTTATAGGGTGGGTAGAAGACAAAACTATCAAGAAACAAGCCTGACCAGTAGTGGTATAGTGGTTAGAGCGTTAGATCAGGACACTGAGGATCCAGGTTCAAAACCCCGAGGTTGCCAGCTAGAGCATGGGTTCATTGGCTTGGGCATGGGCTTGTCAGCTTGAGCTTGGGATCATCAGAATTGTCCCAAAAGTCACAGGCTTGAAGCCCAAAGATTGGTGGATTTAGCCTGAGATCACTGGCTTGAGCAAGGGGTCAATGGCTCAGCTTGAGCCCCCCTGTCAAGGCACATATGAGAAGCAATCAATAAACAACTAAAGTGAAGCAACTACCAGTTGATGCTTCTCATCTCTCTCTTCCCCCACCCTTTTGTCTTTATATGTTTTTTAAAAAAAAAAAGAAAAAAAGGAAGGAAGGAAGGAAGGAAGGAAGGAAGGAAGGAAGGAAGGAAGGAAGGAAGGAAGGAAAAGAAACTTATCAATGAATGGGAGGAGGAAAAGCAATGACAAATAGAAAAGAGACAGGGGAAACTTTCAGGAATGTCAGGTGGCCAACAACAACAGTAGCTACAAAGGGACCAAGCAGAGCTCTGGGTGGCTGTGATGACCATTAGCACTGTCCCTTTCAGGAGTAAATCTGGGGCTGGCATAAAGGTAAGACCCAACGCTGGGCCTGGCCTCTGCAACTTTCAGATGGTTCTTTCCATGCCAGTCCAAGCAGCCCTTGCATCGTAGGGGTGAGCTGTGGAGCCGTGAAAACCCAGACTAAGTCAAGCAATGAGGTGGCAAGAAGCATCCAAGGGCCACGCAGGCTAAGCTCTCACATCAGCTTCCCAAGGGCGTTCAGTGGTCAGACCACCTGAGGAACCTGGATCCTTTTTTTTTTATCTCATAGATCTCTGGTTTTGGCCTTATAAGCTTGTTTTTATGCAGGTACTTGGGTATTTGGTGGGAGAAATAAAAACCACTGGAAATGGCCATACTAAGTATACTAAGAATTTATTGTAACACAATCAGTTACCTGGGGTTTTTGTTTGGGTTTTGTCTTCTTTATTTTTCTTTTCTCCTTTCCTATCTTGGTCTTGTTTCACTAGTCTCAGCTCATGTGACCACATTGTAAAATTCCATTTATCTTTTTTTCAGATGTTGAAATGTGAACCGAATGCTGTTTTTAATGAGCTAGGAAATTGTTCAGGCTTCTCTTTTCTTTTTTTCATTTTCTTTTGAATTGCCATAGGGTGTACCTCAAAGCTTCCGTTGGAAGCCTGCAATTCCAGATTCCTTTAGCAAAGCGGCCGTTCTGTGTCACAGAGGCAGCACAGTCAGAGTCTGTGGTGGAGGTGTGAGGATGGGGGAGGCGAGTGGAGGGGGTGCTGAGGGAGGTGCCACGGGAGCCTCAAAGGGACAGCCAGAGTCCAGCTGAATGCCCCAGACAGCAGGGGGGCCCAGTGGGGACCAGGGGTATCCGTCTCTAAACTGGACCTCTGACCCAAAATACTCAACTACCCAGTGGACATTTCCACCAGGACAGAGCTCATCCCCTTAAACCTAATATGTCTCAAACAGAGTCGATTGCTTTCCTTAATAAACCAGTTCTCAGTTGTTTTGTCGATTGTTGTTTTGCACCTACTATGTGGCAGGCACAATTTTAGGTGTTGGGGGTCACAGCGAACAAGGCTGACACAGTGCCTGCTTCATGAAGCTTACATTCTAGCAGGGATGCCGCTGACACTGTCGTGTCCTGAGTAACAGTAATAAGGGTGGTGTTCAGTGTGTCCTTACTCTCCACCGGACACGGTTGCTGAGACCATGAGACACGGGACTGGGGGCCCTGCCTCTGTCCCCCCTCAGCCCCATTCAGTGCTCCCATTGGCACCATTATTATTCCAGGGCATATTTTGGATATGAAGTCTCCGCCTCTTCCTTCCACACCTCCCCTCTAACAGGTCAGCAGGGCTTGGTGCTGCTCTCATCCTCTCCACCCGCCTGTCACCCACGTGTGCAATATGACAGCAGCCCTGGCCTCCCTGCTCCACCTCCCGCCCATCCTCTCTGGTCTGCACATCTCCTCCGGATGAGTTTCCAGAAAGGCTGCTTCTGGCTCAACATCTTAGTCACTTAGTCAACAAATAGTCATCAAAAGGCTTGCCTCATCCCCCAAAAAAAGCACTTTGTGTGTTTCAAAAGAGAAACTGACACCAGTTGTGTCCCTTATCTAAAAATAGTCCGACTTCCTTAGCCTGGCACTGAAGGAAGGTCCTCCCCACTGGCCCTCTCCACACAGGGCCTGTTCACTGGTCCCCAAACACAATTTCTGCCTTCTTGGGCCCTCTGTTCCTCTCCATTTCTGCTTATCAAAATCCCACCCATCATTAAGTCCCAAATTGAATGTCACCTCTCCCATGAGGCCTTCCCTGATGCACCAAGCAGAAATCTTTCCTGTCACTGAATTTATTCCAAGATATAGAGACACAGACCAAGTCTGCCTGCACTTGTCTCATACTCTCACATGCATGTCACACACACTCCCCAAAACCCCTAGGAATCCACGTTTGCACCTGCTGGTAGTGAGCCTTGGCTCCGCTCCAGACACTGTGCTAAGGATCTCAGCCAGATTGTCTGTTGTGATCATCACCATGCTCTAATGAAGCCGGCACCGGAATTCTATCCCCATATTACAGGTGAGATCAGAAAGGTTAGGTGAATTACATAAATAAGGTCACACAGTAAGTGGCAAAGCCAAGATTCAAACCCAATTTTGACCAAATCCTACATATGTAATAAAACACAGCCATTCATCAGACAAGAGTTTTTATTTAAACAATTAAATGCCCCAGTTGCTTTCTATAGTACTCTGTATGCAGTATACATTCATAATTATATCCCCCGTATGTAACACAGGGTCCAGACCATCTCTGGCCTGTGCAGTAAATACTTGTGAATGAATGAATGAATGGGATTGTTGTGGGCACCACGACACACCTTCGGAGTCAGAGGCTGAAATTGGGGCCGGAGAGCCCCTGTGTTAACAGGGTCCAGGTGCTTTCTTAGTGTGCAGCCAGCCAGCACCTGTCCACCGACTGACATTATGAGACTAGACCACCCCCTTCATTTTATGAAAAGGGAAAGTGAGGCCCATAGTAGTTAATTGCCCTCCTCAAGGTTAGCAGCCTACCTCCCACCCCAAGCCATCTCCTCTGGCTGGGCATTTGGAGCTAGCCCTTCGTATTGTCAGCCTCGCTGTGAGAGAAGATACTAACACTGGGTGGAAAACAAGCCCATATCTCTATCTCCCCTGTCTAAGGAAATCTTAAATTGGTTTTTCTGACTCTCCCCCTCTGAGGAGGTCCTTACTAAGGACCTCATCTCAGATAAGCGGAGCAGGGGACAGCCTCTGAGCAGCTGACCTAGAAACTCCAAACCACAGCAAACCAAGTCTTTGACCTGAAAGTGCCTTGTTATTGGGTTTTGCTTAAGGCAGATCCATCATTTTCGGAATCTCCTTCTTGACTCTTCAGAGAGAAGCCCTGTTGCCTGGCAACCAGTGTGTCATTGATGTGGTAGAACCATTGGTCAATAAAATTCTGGCTCCTAACCTCTCCCTGAAACCGTGTTTGGCCTGGTTTTAAAAGCCACTGCCGACTGATTTCTTAGCAGCTGAGTGATGTATTCAAAAGAAAATAAGATTTGGAATGAGACATACCTGTGTTGATGTCTCCATTCAGCCACATACCGACTGTGGGATGTCGACAAGTCACTTGTCCTCTCTGATCCTCAGTTTTCTCATTTCTATTGTGAGGGGAGTTTAATGGAAAATCTCTGGTTCCTTCCAGTTCTGACACCTGAGTTCCGCGTTCCAGAGTCTGGGGTGTGAGTTGCTCCTATGATCCAAGTTCAGCCTGATGAAGAGATTTAGTTCTGTTTTGTGTTGGTCATTCCAAGGAATCAGTCCAGCCCACTGAGGCATGGAAATAAATTGGAACCACTGAGAGGTTAGGATGTGTTATCCTTCCATGAATACCACCCTCCTTCAAACCCTAATTTTGCCTTGATAATAAAACTCCCTTACATACAGACAGACAGTATGACTCTCTGTGAAATCCCCAAGAAATGTTGCCCATATGTTTTTGAGTCATTTACACTGAACCCATCATAATATTGTTCTTTGAACATCCATTTACATTTGTTCTAAAGGCTTATTTTAAAGCTTATGCAAATGAGCTAGATTAAGGTTGCATTCTGGAAGCTGAAGCTGGAAATGGGAAGTTCATTTTAAAGTTCGGTGTAAATAGAGTTTCACATGTGTTCTCAATAGTTCTCCCTTCTTAGCCCAAGTGCCCCATCCACCTGTGTCCTCAGGCCCACAGAGCTTCTCCACCCAGGAAACACTACAGTGGGGAGCACAGGGAGTGGTAGTCGTCTTCTTCCCCTTGGAACTAGCCTTCTGGCATTGGAGGCATCAGCTAACTTTTCTTAGATTTCCAGTTCTTTATCTGGCGGACACACAAGACCTCATGGTTCCCTAATGTCTGCAGAGTTAGATTTGCCTGAGAAGCAGATTCTGCACTTCCCCTGACCTACGGAATCATAGTCTCCAAGGGGGAAGCCTCAGAATCTCAGTGTTTCACACGCTCCCCAGGTAACTCTGACGTGAGCCCTGGTATAACAACACTGCACTAGATCACCTGTAGGCATCTCTCCTCTTTCCCTGCAACATTCTGTGATTTCTTGCAGGATTGCCTTTCAACTCATATTTCCCTACCTGTCTCCTAAACTCTGTTCCCATTCACCTTATGGTCCCTACTGTGGACTCTCAGGTGTTTTCTTTAAAGAAACTTGAGGCAATTGTTGAACTCAGGTGATGTGAGATGCCGTCACTTGTCCCCCTCCACCCACTCTGAGGGGGAACCAAGCGTCGGACTCAGTGTCCAGCCGCCTTACAGAGCCTCTGGGAGAGCCGCGGCGCCTGCCCTGTGGAAGCCGGAAGGCTAATCGGGGTAGAGACGCAACTGCCTCAGTAAAATCCCATCCACGTGCACGTGTAGGCGGTAGGTGAGCCATGTCGGGGATCTGCCCTGGAGCCTGGACCTGAGCTCCAAGGGGCAGGTGGAGGTGGCGATGGGGCGGAGGAGGTGCAGGGCACGCATCGGGCTCGGACGAGAGAGGAGCCTGTGCGTGGGAAGGACACCTGCTCCTTAACCCGCAGTACCGCTCCCTGCTGTTACGTAGGGAGTCGGCCGTGTTACATAATGCTTGGGGTGCTTTTCCACTTGGTGCCTGCAGACATGAAGTCCTGGGGTGGAACCCTCTCTCCGGCCTGCCACTACCCCTCTTCTCCCCTAGCCCCAAAGTAAACACTGTCTGATGATATTGCCAAGAACCTTGTCACCTGTCATACCATGAGGCACCCTCAGGAACACTGTACCTCTTCTGCTCGATGAGTCTGGCTTTTTTCAGGTAACATGACCTGATTTGAAGGTAAATCTAGCACTCTTCTCTGCTCCCAACAAGGAGGCTGATGAGGAAAATTTAAGACGTGTCTAAACTTGTCTTTCAGCCCATCTCTGTGGTCATGCCCTTAGCTCCTTCCCTGTCTCCCTACCCCGTCAAAGCCCCAAGTGCTCCCTTGACCGCCCCCTCCCAGATCGTCTAACCAGGCGTCCCCAAACTACGGGCCCGCAGGCAGCATGCGGTCCCCTGAGGCCATTTATCCAGCCCCCGCCGCACTTCCGGAAGGGGCACCTCTTTCATTGGTGGTCAGTGAGAGGAGCACTGTATGTGGCGGCCCTCCAACGGTCTGAGGGACAGTGAACTGGCCCCCTGTGTAAAAAGTTTGGGGACCCCTGGCTAAGACTAATATTGATTTTATTATCAGTCCTTTCTTCTAAGATAACGAGGATGCCGGGGGAGAGCAATGCTTTGCCCA
Source organism: Saccopteryx leptura (assembly GCF_036850995.1). Classification (NCBI taxonomy): domain Eukaryota; kingdom Metazoa; phylum Chordata; class Mammalia; order Chiroptera; family Emballonuridae; genus Saccopteryx; species Saccopteryx leptura. Next base: position 369,479,147 of record NC_089504.1, on the reverse strand, counting down.
GAGGAATAAATCGAAAATCTAAGCAAAGTGCTTTCTGGGTAGGAGAGAGATCTAGGAAGGGGGCTTTCACGTCACCCCCAAGTCAGAGAGCCCTTTGTGACCATGGAAGGCTGCCTGGGGTATCCAGAGGGCTCTCGCTCAGACAACTTCCAGACGACTGCAGCAGCACGAGGAGGAGAACCCCAGCCCCAGTGAACTGAGCAGTAGAGCCCTTTCATTTCCTCCAGCCCTATTCATAAGCCATATTTAGCATGGCTGCTTCCATTCAGCCCCATCCACGTTGCCTCCCTGAATCACAGCAGCACTCCCCACTGTAGCTTTCATTACCTGCTCAAAATGAATGTGGAGAGAAAACATAATTACATGCCACTTTTTTAAAATAATATCTTGAAAATAGAGCAATGACTTAAATAAAAAACGGAGGAGGGGGACACAGTGTGAACTAATGGGCCAAATTAGCTCAGGTTAAGCTGGATTCTAAATCAGCTGCTTCTTTTCCTCTTTCTCTCTCGCTCTGCCCCCGCCCTCCGGTGGCTCCTGACAGATCCAGAGTTCAGCTGGATGGATGATTAGATTTCCTCCTCTCTGCTGAAACAATGAAATATTTCTATAATATTAAACCCGTCAAACTGATCAAAGCCACGGTGTCAAAATTCTAAGTGCACTTTCTTGCCCAATCCCCTCCACTCCAGCAGAATGGAGTACATTTTATTTGCTGGCCCTTAACTCCCCAAGGTTTTTAAAATCTGATACAGGCTGCCTGGTCTGCAGGGCTTGCTACATTTCTACTGCAGGTGTTTGTGGCCTTCATGCAGTTCTTGTGGGACCCCCGCCTGCTAGGCACCCCACCCGCCTTTAACTATCTTCAGCTTCTCCTCAGCACCACTCGCCTTAATTCCAGACCTTACTAGTCAGCTGTCATACAAAGCACCTGATGATGGAAGAATACTACTCAAGAGCTGCTCGACCATTCAAAACTCTCAATGCCTCAGTTTCTTCATCTGAGAAATAAGAGTAGTCCCATAGTGCCTGCTCAGTCTGTGGACAAGGCTGTTAGGAGGATGAGAATGAAGTGACTTGCAGAGAAGCCGCTAACCATGACCCTATGAGGTCAAACTGATGTTATTATGTGTATCACCTAGCACTGTGTGGACATGTCATGTGCAGAAGTTAACACCTAGATAATAGTAACGTGGAACAGTGGGAAGGGTCAGCTGTGGAGCTGAACTGGAGTGGAGGACCAATCCACCGGTTTCTCGCCATGGGGCGTGAGCAAGTTGCTGGGTCTTTCGGAAACACTGCTTCGTTCGTCTGGGGGAGATGATGTGCGCCCGCCTGGAAGGGTGCTGGGGTATTGTGAGAATAAACGAAGCGTGTTTAAGCTCCTGGAACACGCGAGGCGCTCAGTGAACGGCCGCCGTACCACTGAGGCGCCACCTGCCGGGCACTGCCCAGAAGGACAGGGAGCAGAGCGCTGTCCCTCCAGGGCTTGTCAGATCAGGCGGGCTCGGGGCCGTTCGGGTCTTGTCCCTTTTCATACACTGTTTTTCAGGTAACTGCCTCAGTAGACTTCTTTCTGGGTTTTATGTTTTAATATTTTGTTTGGTGTGTTTTGGCTTGGCCTTCTGTTCCTAAGACCTGCTAGGGCTGAAACAGGAAAGGATGTTTCTGGGAAGGAATGGAGGGAAGGCAACAAAAAAGGGGTGGCTGTGCTGACTTTATTTCTTAACAAATGAGAAACAAGCTCAAGATGTACAGATTGAGTGCTATTAATTACTAAGTCATAACGCTGCACTCCTAGAAAAACCAGGAGACAGCCTGGACGCTGCAGGGCTCCGTCAGTGCTCCGTGTCGACCCGCCACACAGGCGGCCACGAGGCCACGAGGCACTGGGGACATGGGCACCCAGGCAGGTCAGACACCTCCTCTGGGAGGCCACTTCCATCTCTGGCCACGTCAGGGCCTGGGTGAGGGAGAGGGTGAGAGTGAGCTCCCTGCCCCAAGGACAGGCGGGAGACCGGATCAGGTGGGGCTGGGGTTGGGGCTATGGAGTTAGAAGCTTCTCATCTTGGACTGAAGATGATGGTTTTGATCCAGGACTTCACTGTTGGCCTGGCACACTTTGTATCTAGCACACAGGAAGCCTTAGCTGTACAGTGTATTTTAAAAGTCCTGCCCTGACCAACACTCTCTACACACTCCTCTTGTTCACTATGTCCCAAAACTCCCTCACCCTCCAGGGACTTCTGAGGTGGGGAATGTGTCGTCACTGTGCTAAATGTCCTTACAAGAGACTTCATCGCATCCACCACTGGTATAACTGCCCTCATTATACTAGGAAGGAAACTAGACTCTGAGATACTGAAAACTTGCCCAGGTCCTTCGCCAGGGTCCACATGTGACCCGGAGGCTCCTGCCCCATCCTCTAGACCAGGGGTCTCAAACTCAACTCAGCATGTGGGCCGCAGAGCAAGATCACAGCCGTTCGGTGGGCCGCACTAGGTCTACAAAAGGCAACTGTTACGCAACACTTTTCTCACTGCAGTTGAAAACAAAAAAAAAAATCAGTACAACAAGCACAATCGTACATGCAGTTTACTCAGTGTCACAAAACGACCAGAAACTGTAGTTCACATCACAACTGCTGTTAACTAAGCTAATATCTAGCTAGGATGCTAGAGAAATGAAAAATACAAGTAGGCCCCTAGGCTTACTTAATTTTATCCAAAATATTTTGAACTTCGTGGATTAGTCTGTGGGCCGCACAAAATTGTTCGGCGGGCCGCAGCCTTCTTTTCCCCTGAACTCTCACTAGTGGCACTGTTCCTGGGAATAATAGTCTGGATGTGACAACTAGCTCCCTGGATAACTGGATAGAGCCTTACCCACCACACTCCCTGACCTCCAGGCAAGGACACACCTTTGAGTGCTTTCTCCCAGGGAGCATAGGGTGCTGGAGGGTTGTGGGGAGTACAGTGGTCCCCATGGACCTCTGTGCACTGAAATAAGCATTGCCTTTAACCCAACTCCCACGTCAACTTTCTCACCTGCAAAATCAAGAGATTGGTCTAGAGACCAGCATTTCCCTACCTCAGCACTATGGACAATCGGGTAGGATAGCTCATTGTTGTGGGGACCAACCTCTAATATGGCCTCTACCCACTAGATGCCAGTAGCACAAGACCCACCCCTCCAACCTACTTGTGACACCAAGGATAGCTTCAGACATTGTCCAGTGTCCTCTGTTTAGAAGGTGATATGAACACTAAGAGGAGCTCAGATTGGGTTGGTTGGTTATAGGTAATGTCAAGTCAAGTCCTGGCTCTAGCAGTGAGATGTTAGCTTTTATAACTGGTCAAATTTCTTCACTTCCCTGAGTCTCAGTTTGCCTATCTGCAAAATGGAGATGATAGTACCTATTTCATAAGGAAGATTACAGGATTAAATGAGAAAATGTGTATAAAACTTCTGGCACATAGTATATAGCCCAATAAATGATGCTATTATCACTGTGATTATGACTGAAAGTAAACCAGGCCATCTGTTTTCTCTAAATAAATTCTCTTGTGACCAAACTCACAAACAGGTGGCCAGGTAGCAGCAATAGTTATGCAAAGAAAGAAACTAATATAAGTATTAAACACTTACTCTGTGCTAGTAGTACTATGTTCACAATTTCATAAAAATTGCCAAGCCAAATCGGGAATGTAAACAGCACTCAGATCTAATAAACGCAATGATATCTGAAGGACTCACTCAGACCCCTGTCAGACCACCGATGCCTAGAAGGGCAGGATCTGGAAGTAATAGAGTATGTAGGTACATTCAGTATCAGGAATATTTCCCTACTTTTGCCATTAAAATAAGATTTTCCATTCATCTGTTACCCATGATGAATACTATGCATGAGAAAGGAAGAAGAGGCAGTTATTTTTAACTGGATTTGTTCACTCGCAGTGAGTTCGGGTCTTCTTTTTGGTTTGGTTCTGCCTAAAGAATAATTTACTTCAGTTTCTACAGAAAGTTACAGGGAAATAATATTTGTCTTTAAACCTGAGTTACAGGTTTTGATTTCCTCTTCTTTCATTTCCCATTTTCCAAGACTGGACAGCCATCTGCTATCTGCAAAGCCACCTTCCGCAGGAAGCCCTCATCCCCCGAGGGACACCAGCTGTCCCTGGTCTGGGCTGCCCACTAGAGGTTTCTTCTTCAGTGGAAGTATTGATCTGTCACTGGTTACAGGACTAGCTCTGTATTAAGTACCAACAGAGTAGGCAGAGGAGACTGGAAATGGGCCAGCAGAAACTCTTCCTTTCTCTCTCCTGGTTGGTCATCCCGCAGGTCCCCGGTGCTCAGGTCCCAGCGATGCTTACCGGCCTTGTTCTTTCTCATGCCTTTGCTGTTATTCACTCCCTGCTCTGCTCCTCAACCACAGACTCATGCTCAGATTCACTTTCTTTTACCTATTCTCTCTCATCCAGCCCTCACAGGAACCCATTTTACAGACTTTAGAGAATCAAAGGGTACCTTCAAAGCCCACTACTAAGAATTGGTTGAAACATGTCTGCATCTTCCTTCAAACTCTAAGTCCCAATGCTTGTTCCTCTGTCCAGGAACAGCTAACCACGGTCCTGATAGGAAAATCCTTTATTCCCGAGGACAGGCAGACATCCCTATCCACCTCCCTGCTGCAGAGGGTGTGTGCTCCAGGCGTGCACACCAGCCCCACCCAGAAATGGAGCTGGACCGTGCCATTGGAAGGCAATGCCATTTCAGCCATGTCTTTTAGTCATCACTCCCTTGACCCCAATTAACACGAATCTCCACAACCACCCCTCTCTTCCACCTGTAGAACTCCTATTCATCCTTCAAGAATTAGTTCAGGTCCTAGCTTGGCAGCTCAGTTGGTGAGAGCATCATCCTGAGTCACCAAGGTTGTGGGTTTGATCCCTGGTCAAGGCACATACAAGAATCAACCACTGAATGCATAAATAAATGGAACAACAAATGGATGTCTCTCTCTCTCTCCCCCTTCATCTCTCTCTCTCTCTCTCTCTCTCTCTCAAATCAATCAATAAGTAAAGATTTTTAAAGAAAGAATCAGTTCAAAAATCAATCTCCTCAATGACCACTTTGCTGACCTCTCTTGGTCCCCACTCCTGAGTTTTGAACATTGCACACATCTCCGTTGTAGCGTCTACCAATCACTCCATGTCTTGCCACTTCCCATAATTCCAGGCACACAGCAAGACTAAATAAATATTTCTTAAAGAAACAAATGGATAAATGGGAAAATTGGGGCAAATCTTGGGGCAAATAGCAAAAAGTACTTACTTTTTGTAAGTAAGTAAATGGCCCTGAGACACCACCATAGATGCTGACAGTAGAGGGGTTATTTTTCCCCCCTGAAAGCCTGGGAGTTTTGAGAAAGAGGCAGAGAAAAGCCTATTTCCTTCTTGTTCACTGATTGATTTCCTTCAGTGTAGTGCTCCTCAACCCTTCATGTATACAAACATCATTTGGGGATCTCATTAAAATGCAGAATCTGACTCAGTCATTCAGGGCGGGAGTGGCTCTCAAGTGCTCCCCACGCCACCAGACCACACTTTGAGAAGTGACTGGGGTTTCTTTGGGGCTGCACCCTGCCTTGTGTGAGGTTGCTGGGTTGTCACTCTGCACCCCCAGCAGGGCTGAGTGCCCTGGCATCCCTGTGCCAGGTTGGCAAAGAGCTGTCTGCTGTGTTATTTATTCCCTGCATTATCACCAGGGGAAGAGACTCCCTCTGCATGACACATCTTGTTTACAGAGAGCCTCAGAAAAGTTAAAAGTGCAAGTATTTTTTTTTAATTGTATCAGCAGCTCTATAGAATCACACGTATCCGGGCGAAAATGGTCTAAAGGAAATTCGTAAAATATTAAATGACACTGTGTCAAGACACAGATAGGGGCAGAACAGTAATTAAAGTAAACAGCACATCAAATCTCTGGTGAAGACCCTTATTTAAATTGAAAGTAAATGTAGGAACTGATCATGTAGCTTGGTATAAATGTGTTTCCAAAAGCCTTGTAAGAATATTAATGATTATGGACATATAATGGCTGAATATCAATGATCATTTTAACAGTGAGTGACAGTTCAGAGGGAAATAAAAAGAATCTAGATAACTCCAAAGACGCAAACCGGTTTGACCCTCCCAGCACTGCGCCCCCCGGGGGAGGGGAGACAGTTACCTGTCCTCAGCCTCTGTGCCCCCTCCTTGCGGTGTGATGTGCAGAAGGGACCTCAGCCATGACTGTGGTCCCCTTCCCTCTCGCCCAGGACACCTCTGAGCTACAGTTGTGGGAGTCCTTACGATCTCTAAAAATACTTTCTCACCTTGCCTTAAAGTTTCTGAACAGTTCAGCAGCCCAAACCGAAGGGAAGACTGTAAAGGATAATAACTGACTTTTTAAGAGAGGTACTACAAATCCCACAGCTGAATTGGAAGGCTGTCTTCTCACTGTAGAGGTGAAATACTCCCAAAATGCCAAGAAACCTCAAGAGCCCGGGGGTCAGTTCTTCACATTCACCATGGGGGCCAGCCTGCCTCCTTGGACGTTGGATTTCACCAACTTTGCCTGCAAATAAGCTGTTCGGGGTCCAGAGAGAAACTCTTAAGCACTGTTTTTCCTCTTAAGGTTCAGCCCTGTGCAGAGTTCCGCTTGCTTGCTGTTCTGGTAAGATAGGGAGTGCCCACTGCTACCTTCTGTGCCTACCGCCCTCTGGGTCACATCCCAGCACTCTCTAGGATTCAATCTCTGGTGGGCAGCACCCCAGCATCGCAAGGTCACCTTCCTCAAAGTGTCTCCTCTCTCCTCTCCTGTGCTCCCCCGGTGCGGCCAGATCCGAGACACTGTCCTGGTCCTGGGCCAGGCCTCCCAGGCTAACTCCGGCCCAGGGCCTGGGGGAGTGCTCATTCCCTCACTGTCTCTGTGTCTCTGCGCCAGCCTTCCTGGGCTGCTGGAGGGTTGGACTGGCCACTGTTGTGAAGCTGTTTAGGCAAAACCTGCTTTGTAGAAAGCAGTCTCGCCCAGCTGATCAGAAAGCTCCGGAGTTTGGGGCCCACGCCCAGCTTTGCTTTCCACCGTGGGCTTGCATTTCTCAGGGTGACCTCATGAGAAGTGACTATTTTAGGGACAGGATTTGGGCATTCCTACATCTGTGGGCTCAATATAGTAATTGATTAAATTATTGTATTATTATAAACTATAAATCATTTTATTGTTAATAATAGGCGCGTATTAATTACATTATTATTCTAGCCATTACTGTAATCCTCCTTCCCAAATCTCCGGTTCTGGTTGCCATGCCTGTAGGAATCCTTAGTCTCCTAACAGAACGGATTGTAAGGTCCCGGGTGGGGATGCGCCGGCTAGCGGGTCAGACCAGCTCTCAGGGATTGGATTCCCCTTGGGCAGTGCTTCTCCCTCCCGCCCTGCTGGGGGCTCAGTCCTCAGTCACCTCCTCAAAGAGTGGCTGCATCAAAGCAGCTTCTGTTTCCAGCCTCCTTCCTCGCAGTCTTTTCTGTTCTTTGCTTTTGATTTGGTGGACACTGAAGGGCCTGGCTTTTGTCTTCAGCTTGTGAATAAAGAGAGCACTTGGGGAGGTACAGAGCCAGGCCCCTTCACCCCTTCAGCTCTTGTTCCTCTAGCTGGGGGTAGGGGGGGGGGGTCAAGTGGCCTGGGACATACAAGTGGCTTCAGGTCTAGTGAGCAAAACAGAGCTTGCAGTGCCAGTCCTAATCTCTTCAACAGCAAGGTGTGTGACATGGGGCCAAGCCTGCCTCCTTCACCTGTTATTCACCAGGCACAGCTCAAGGTCACATCTGTGACCTTGAGGTGACCACAGAGATGTGCGAGATAGACATGAGAATACATACAAGCCATGAGGGAGGTGACATTTGGCTGAGTCTTAAAGGATTAAATAAGAGCTGGTGACATGGACACGGAGGCAGGGTCATTTGAGGCATGGGCAAAGGCAGGCCTGGCCAACGGTTTCTGCCCCCAGGCCAGATTAGAAAGAAAACTTTTTTCATGGGCCGGACGAAATATTAAAATTAAAAAATGTTAAATACAAAAACGATTTAAGTAAACAAAATTTTATTATGTAATTTGTTTATGAATAAATGTGAGTGAAAAAATTTTAATATATAATATTATTTTAATAAAAATATAATTGCATACTGTATAAATATCCAAACTGTATCGCAATCAATCAAAACAATATTTAATTAATAGAATGAGCTTGAAGGGGTTATATCACAAATAAAACAATTATTTCGTTTTATAAACAGCCTGGACACGTTTTCAGTTATCAGCTGCAGCTATTGTCTATGCTACAATGCCATTTGATTCAGCGCACTTGACCACAAAAATAATGAATTGTTTGACCTTGGGTGCACACTGGCAAACTCCGCCTAAAAGAATGCGGGTTTCACATTGCCACTAAATGTCAAACAGTTCATATCGAGTATAGACGAGTACAAAAGTTGTAAATCTATAATGGAATTTAAAAAAAAAAACAAAGAAGTATCGCGAATCCATTCGACCAATTATTGGAAGTTAACCCTAGATTAGTCACATGTGGAATTCTTTTCCGTGTATCACTATCTTCTTAAATATCTCGATTTCCAATAATTAAAGACGCTTCCACTTCTGAGTAGCTGAGATTGTAAAGTAGTGGAGAATGTTAAAAATCTCGTGGGCTGCATAAACTCATTCTGCGGGCCGGATCCGGCCGCGGGCCATATGTTGGCCATGCTTGGGCAAAGGCCTAGAGGCAAAAAGGACACGATTTCCTCAGACGTGAAAGTTGCCTGCTCTTGCTGGATCGGAGAGTTAGGTGGGGAATGGAGGACGGGGCTGGAGAAGTGGAGGCAGAGCCAAAGCACAGGAGTCCGCAGACTACGCTAGGAACTTTGGGAACTGGGAAATGCAGGCAGATTGGTTCATCAGTTAAGGATTCTCTCAGAGGGCAATGAAGGGAGCGGCTTGAAGGAGGCCCTGCCAACAGTGAGGAAGCACGGCCGAGTCTCAGCCCGGGCTGCACCGCCGACACGTGGACCGCTCACTCGGGGCTGCAGGGAGCTGTCCTGTGCACTGTGGGATGTCCGGTGGTGTCCTGGCAGTCACCCACTAGATGCCAGCAGCACCACTCAGTCCTGACAGTCAAACGTCTCCAGGCATGGCTAAACACGTGCTGCCATCGACCTGACCCACTGAAGCCTGTGAGTGTGCACACCTCCCTCGGCCACTGGACAGCCCACTGCCCACCTCTCAGCCTTCCGAGCCTGAGCTCTGCTCCCCAAACACAGGCAGCACCCTGGGACTGGGGAGTGGGGCATGGAATCAGCACAGGGCACAGGAGGGACCAAGGGTAGAGAATTTTGTCTCACAGAACCATGTTCGTTACTGACCGGACCGGGTCTGCCCCCTCACTCCACTGATAAATACTCGGGGCTTCTTTCCCCTGCCTCTCTTCCTTGTCCTACTCAAAGTCCAGGTTGTCCAGGGTTTTGGGGTTCTACATTTTGTGTCCTCCACTCAGCCTGACACCTCGCTTTAGTCTGGTGGGTGCATGTGGTGTGCACATGGTTCCCTGCTGTGATGGCCACACTTTGTCCACTTCTGGCACTGCCCTGAAGCACCATTATCCTGTCACATCCAGCCCATCTCTGTGACTTCGATATGCTCCCTCCCATATGGATTACCTTTGTCCCACTGCTCATGGGACATGCTGGGTGGCTCCAAGGCAGCGCAGTTCTGCTTCTCTTCGAGCTGTCCGGTGTGGGGTCTGCCGGAGAAATGCCCACATCTGGGGGAGCCATCCCTCTGGCTCTCCTTGTCACCAGACCCAGGGCTTCGGACCATCAGCATCCTGCTGCCAGCAGATGTCTCCACCTGGGTCTGTACCAGATTAAATGGCACTCAGACTCAAGCATGCCCTGCCCCCACCCCACTGGAAGTCACTGGTTTGGCCCTTTTGTCCTCACTCACAGAGACAGTCAGCAGTTGTGGAAATGGATCAAGCTAAGTCAAATCTGATTTTCTTTGGAAACTAAATTGAATTCTTCACTCTGTGAGTCAGACAGAGAGATTAGAAGGAGGGCCAGAAAAACACAGCCAGCCAGGGTGAGGTGGCCAGACACCCTGAGGTGTGTGTGGGGTGGGGGGCAGTGGACAGAGGGACCCGGCAGGCTGGCAGGGTCAGGGACTCACAGACAGTGCGGGTCTCAGCCTCCTGCTGATCACCAGGGCTGCGTTCACCAGGTTTTGCTTCACACCAACCCTGGGACCCTTGCACTTACTTAGTTAGGATCACCGTGAAGCCTTTCTTCTCAGGCAGAGGCAAAACCCGTATTTCTGGCAGAGAACACTTTCCAAGGGGCTGGCGGGGAGGGAGAAGGGGCCTGGGCTGAGCATCTGCATGGGGCCTTGGTGGAGGGGAACAGGCAGCCTGCTGTGTGCCTGAGGGGTACCATTGGTCTGTGGGGAGTTGCCCCTGCAGGCCCACTCCTGGGACACACCCACTTGCATACTCACCTTGGCTGCGTCTGTCACTGACTGCACACACGTGTGGAGCAGTCTCTGCCGGCGGTGGCCTAGGCCCTGGGAGTGCGGGCGGAGCCCTGCCCGCCGGGAGCCCCCAGTCTGCCGGCGTGGGCGCGTGTCTGACTCAGCTATGACTGATCCACCTCTGGTACAGGCATGTCACCAAGGACAAGGCATGCCACTCGGGGGCCCATCGTGAGCAAAGGTGCCGCACTGCACGTGCAGCAAGGTGTGTGGTCCCAGACGCGACTCAGGGAGAAAAGGAACGCTTAGGGCAGGAGGCCGCGGGGCAGGAGGTGGCGGGCGGGGCAGGAGGAGGCAGGCTGGAGCCACGCATTCAGAGACACCTTGAGAAATCTGACTCCTCCACGAAGGCAAAAGTTTTTCACCAGAGAAATCCCAAAAGGAACATGGACATTTCTGAGAGAAAAGTGTGAAAACATATCAGAGCTCTTTCATAGGCTATGAGGGAATTTAGGTTTAATGTCACCCCTAGAATCACTGAGTATCAGAGCTTTGAGAAACTTAAGAGCATCTATATCTGTGATTGTCCAAGTGGGTTCATTGTTGCTCCAGGTTCCACAGAGGGGCCTCAGAGACCCCCTCCAGGGTGCTGGGTTCAGAATGGGAGGAAAGGCACTCGGAAGGGTGGTCGGCACGCAACCCGGGACAGAGACCACCAGCCCTGCACACCCACCCCCGGGGGCTCTCCTGCAAGGGCAGGTCAGGCAGGTGGGTCCTGGAACGTCCTGTGACAGCCTGTCCCACTGCACCCTCCACGCAAGGCTGGCCTCTGAGGAGGGCAGCAGAGGCCGGCCAGCTTGATGGTGAGCAGGGACAGAGGGACAGGCGTGATAATGTTTGTGTTCATGAACTGGCAGCAATGAGAGGTAGGCATGTCAGGAAAGGTGTGAGGGCAAGTGTCAGCACAGGCCCCGCCCGTGACGGGCGCCTTGAGTCCAGTCAGAGAGCCGGCCGCTGATGCACAGGCACCCACACGGGCCTTGTTTTGCTTTGATCACTCCTGATAGCTCACGCTGCCGCAGACAGCAGACCTTTGATCTCTCTGCCCTGATGTTAAGTTTCTGGAGCTCAATAGCATCTCCTTGAAATTAATTCTTTGTGGCACACCAGGCACCATGCTGTCCTCTCCCATACATCACCCCCGGCCGCGCGTCCCTCTGGCCTGCTGCCTCCGTAGTTACCCACAGGCTAGGAAATAACCCCCTATGTCCTCCCCTCTGCTGACCTCCCCTCACTAATACCCGCACTGATTAAAACCGTGGTAAAGTGAAAGTCCCATTAGGCAGGTCTTTGACTTCTGAATCAGCCACTGTCTAGGCGAGTGATCTTAGGCAAATCCCTCACCTCCCTGAACGTGTGTCTCTTCATCTTAAAACAGGAATAAAACTGCCTACCTCCTCACCTAGCACATGGCCTAACACAAAGTGAAGGTGCCGTAATATCTATCAAATCTACGATGAGTTGACATTAAAAGAGGAATGCAGGAAGCTATTAATAAGGTTATTCAAAGTCCAGTAAGAACTCCCGGCACACAAGCCGGTTTTGGTCTTGCTTCCCAAGCTCCCATTCAACAGAAGCCTCATTGCAGTTCACCAGAGGAAGGACAGCCCTCAAGAAGGAAGGCAGCGACCACGAGCACCTGCACTCGGCCTCGGCATGACAGGGCCCTGAGCAGCTGTGGAGGCTCCTCCGTCCCTCGGGGAGAGAAGGGACTCGCTCCAGCTGGAAATGCATAACACTCACCCCTCTTATGGCAGCCCCCCCACCCCAGTCCTGCCCAGATCTTTGGAGAGGGCTGATAGGGAGTGACACGGCTCAGAACCTGCAGGCTGTGCACCTGCCAGCTCGGCACTCCGCAGCTCGTCTGTGTGGGAGGACAGCTGCGACAGAAGCCTGGTATGTGTGTGCGTGCACGTGCATGGGTGTGTGCATGCATGTGTGCGTGCGTGTGCGTGCATGGGTGTGTGCGTGTGCGTGTACGTGCATGGGTGTGTGCATGCATGTGTGCTTGCATGGGTGTGTCCTGGAGAACAAGGGGCCTGACTTGGGATGACGTAGTGTACCACAGCACACGTGTTTAAGAGAAATGAACCAACTTCAAGGAGACGGAAACAGGACATTTTACCGGAACCAGTCCTCCCCTTGCTGATGGCAAAAGAAACCTACCTGTGAAGTGTGACAGGGTGACGCTCTTCCCCTCACTGGCTCCCAGTTCATCCCTGGGGCCACTCAGAACAGGGGTGGTCTCTGTCTCCCTCCTCACAGGAAGCTGGGTGCTGACAGGAGCCAGGCAAAACACACAGGCTCAGAGTCAACGCCTCGCCTTTCTGTTTCCCCTGTGTGGTCGGCGGTTCCTGAGCGGAAGACAAGAGCGAGTGGAAGGATGCTGCATGGAGAGTGAGCGCCAGTGAGGCCTCCTCTCCTGAACAGCAAACGCTTCCTCACAGTATTTTGAGTATTTTGTTGGTTGCTGTGCTGGTTTCCCAAGTTCCAGGTCCCACCAAGCATGTGTGCGGGTCTCTTCCTCCCTTCTCTGCCTCTTCCTCCTTCCCTGTATCCCGTCGTGTCACTTAGGTAATTCAACAAAAACTAGCTGAGCATCTCCTGTGAAATCAGGCACTGGTCTAGAGACTAAGAATATAAACAAAAAAGGCACAGCCGCTGCTGTCAAAAAGCTGAGAGTGGAGAATATGAAATATTACGTTTGCTCTGGTTGCCCTCCGAGGGCCTTTGTTTTTTAATTGAATTTATTGGAGAGGGCCTTTACTTTAAAAATGTGAAGGTGAAACGTCTAAGAAATGCTTTCTTGCCGATGAAGGTGAGGTGTATGGGAACACAGGCCCCGCTGCGCACTGAACCCACAGAGCTTGTGAATCAGGAGATCAGAGAGAACTGGTTTTAAAAAATCTTTCCCTCTGCATACCAGAGCAGGATGAAGCCGAGCAGGGCCCCTCCCTCCGTGGCGTGTCCCCTCTGCTCCCTGCCCACGGGCCTCGGTGCCTGCTGTGCTCTCTGTTCAGCCCTGTTCCCTTTGCCTTCCATTCTATTCCATGGGCACAGGTGAGCCCGGCTAAAAAGGAGGGCTACAAGGACTCAGGGGGGTCCAGCTGTGTCCACTAAGTACCTACCATGGGCAGTGCCAGGCTCCGAGGGAGATGCTGGGACAGAGATGGCTAAACCACAGGCCCAGCTCGCGAGGAGCTCAGGGAGAAGGAGGAGTCCTGTGCGTGCCAAACATTGCAATGCCTCACTCCACGGCAGCCACCACGGACTGAAAGAGCAGCAGAGGGGACAGGGTGAATTCTGTCTGTGGAGCAAGGACAGTCTCATGATCCAGTTAACACCTGAAGCTTGCTGCTGGGAAAAATGAGACATCGTGCAAAAATACCTCTGGTACAAAGGAGAACTAGAGGACCATGGGAGTAAACAGGAAGGAGAACGTATCTGGGTATACGTATCAAGGAGATCTTCAGGAAGAGGTGATATTCTAGCCGGACCTTTCCAGTGGGTAGGATTTTTAACATTTATTCATTCAGCAGATACTAAATAGCTACAATGTTATTCTAGGTAAGGGGAAATGCAGTAATTGGGAAGAGAAACAAAAATTCTTGCCCTAAGGGGCTTAACAATCTAGTAGGGAAGACAGAACATAAACAGTGTAACTAGGGCAGGGGGTCAGTAAATGTTTCGTGGAAAAAAGCAATTGGTAAATGTTTTAGTCTTTAGGGCCATCTGGTCTCTGTCACACTGCTCGACTCTGTTGTTATAGCTGAAAAGCAGCCATAGATGATACATAAATGAACAAGCCTTGCTGTGTTCCAATAAAACTTTATTTATGAAATGGGGTGGGCTGAATTTGGCTCTCAGGCCATAATTTGCAAACCCCTGATACAGTATGTTAGATAGTTAGACGTGCTAAAGAGAAAACATAAATCAGGAAAGTAAAAATAAATATAAGAAATGTTGAAGGAAGGGGTTGAAATTTTAGTAGAGTAGCCAGAGAAAATATCTCCAGGGGGGTGAGTCCAACTTTCTCTTATAAAGTGAGAAAGTAAGCCATCCAGGTAGCCAAGAGAGAGCCTTCTGGACAGGGGGAAAGGCAAGTCCAGAGCCCCAGAGGCCAAAAAAGCCAGCTAGGTTCAAGTGTCAGCGAGGGGGTGGTGACTAGGAAGAGAAGGTTTCCAGGCAGACAGTTGATAGAGAGCCTTGAATGCCATACTCTCAGGACACCTGACTCTACTCCCAGGGAAAGAATTTTCTACAAATTCCTCCCTTCTGACCAAGGCACCCACAGTAGCCCAGGCGGCTCTGTACAGACATGAAGCCGCAGTCCTCCCTCTAAAGCCCCTGTCGCCATCTCTCCCTCAGTGCACAGGCCTGCCCGCCAGACCCTTGGGGCTCCTCCCCCGCTTCCCCAGGCAAGCCCACCAGGCAGCCTCCGCCGTCCACCCTCTCCTCGTCGTCTTGAGGGCCAGGCTCCTCTTCTGCTGCCTGAGAAGCACCTATGGTTTGCGTACACATTTGTCTCTCATCATTCTTTATGGAAGGTGCTAGACCCCTCATTTCGCCGGTGAGGAAACTGAGGCAGAGCACTGTCATTGACACCCCCACAGTCCCAGTTCATGAGTTCCAGGACGTGAGACTAATCAGTCTGGACTCCATGTTCTTTCTGAACCACCGTGATGCTCCTCACTCAAGCACGCTGGCTCCCAGCCAAAGTTGTTCTCACTCCCTGGCCCCTCCCTCACCGGCTCAGCTGACACCCAGTTCGCTTCTTCCTTAGGAAGCCCAGTTTCTCTCCTCTCTCTGCATATGAATTAGACCCCCTCCCAGACCACGTTTAGCCCCTACCCTTTTAATGTGTCAGACCAGATCCCCCCCGCACCCCACACACACTTTTCTCCCCTTTTCTGGCTGCTCCTCCTCTCCGGGTCCCCTCTCTGTCTCTTCCCATTTCTCCCAAATATCTTCTTCAACCCCATCCCAGCATAACCCCCTGGCTACCGGGCCCAGCCACCAGCCAGCCCGTTCCTCTCCACTTAGGAGGATCATACCTGGTTTGCCCAGGACAGTCCTGGCTTGTGCCTGTTGTGTGTAGTTATTAACTCCCTCTTCACTCCCTAAAGTGTCGTGGGGTGATGACTGCCTCCCACTAAACTAGGCATGGAAGTGAGCACTAATGTAAACCCCTCGGGCCTCACATAAAAATAATTTCAGTTTTTTACAACTTTCTGCTCATCTGATGTTTTTATGTCCTTATAGACATCCTGAAATCTTGCATGTTTCCTTGGACTCTGATTTTTAACTGCCATGGTAAGATCTATCTGGGAGATCTGGGGCCATGTTGGCATTTAGAACTTGGTATCCCGAGGGAGCTAGGAAGACATAGCCCTTCAGCAACACCCACCATAACACATGCCCCATCCACATGCAAACACCACTGCGTCAGCCCGTGAGAGAGGCAAAGTCTCTAGCACTTCACTGGGATTGATTCCCTCCCCTCAGCTGATATTGGAGACCTACTATGTGCCTGGTGTCAGGCACCCCCTATTCTGAGCACTGGTGACACAGTACTGGATAAAACAGAGAGAATCTTTGCCTTCAAAGATCTCACATTCTAATGAGAGGACACAGACAGTTCACAAATATATATGCAATGTCAGCTGATTCTCAAATTGGTTAAGTTCAACAAAGAAAAATAAGACAGAGTAAAAGAGATAGCAGACAGAAAATGTATCGTTAGGATGGAGATCCTGCTGAGAAGGGAGCCTGCTTGGTCTGTTTAGAAATAGGGGGGTTGGCCCTGGTCGGTTGGCTCAGCGGTAGAGCATCGGCCTGGTGTGCGGGGGACCTGGGTTCGATTCCCAGCCAGGGCACATAGGAGAAGCGCCCATTTGCTTCTCCACCCCTCCCCCTCTCCTTCCTCTCTGTCTCTCTCTTCCCCTTCCGCAGCCAAGGCTCCATTGGAGCAAAGATGGCCCGGGCGCTGGGGATGGCTCCTTGGCCTCTGCCCCAGGCGCTAGAGTGGCTCTGATTGCAGCAGAGCGACGCCCCCTGGTGGGCAGAGCGTCGCCCCTGGTGGGCGTGCCGGGTGGATCCCCGTCGGGCGCATGCGGGAGTCTGTCTGACTGTCTCTCCCCGTTTCCAGCTTCAGAAAAATAAAAAAAGAAAAAAAGAAAGAAAGAAACAGGGGGGTGAGTGGGGCGACACACAGTTCAGTGAAGGGGAGCTGAGTACAAGCTGATATCAGAGAGGATGGGGGCTCAGCTGTGGCCCTGAGCCTTTGGGGCGTCTACACTGAGGAGGAGCAGGAGTCTGACACACCACATTCGATGGCTCCAACTGCTGGGCTGAGGGGAGAGAGCAGGGGACACGAATGAATGTGTGGGCACCTCTTAGGGGCTAATGCCTCATCCAGGGGCAGGATGATGCTCTTGGGAACCAAGGTGGCAGCAGCAGAGGTAGAAAGAAATGGTCGCTTTCCAGATAAAAAGATCAACTGTGAAGTGTGAGAGAAAGAGCAGCATCAAGTATGACTCCTAAGGTTGTAACTGAGTAAGAGGAAGAACAAAGTGTTATTTGCAGAGATGGGGAGAAATTTGAGAGGCTGGGGCTGGTGGGCAAGGTGAGAATCAGGAGCTGGTTTTGGATCGGTTACGTTTTAGGTTCCATAAGATACCCAAATGGAGGGTTAAGCAAGGGAATAATCTTCAGCATGTGGATAAGTAGTGGAAGCCATGGAACTAAAGGAGATGACCTGGGGGTGAGTATAGACAGCCCAGAGACGCCCCAAGGTCCTCCAGCATTTGGGACTAACAGAGATAGGAAGGACCAATGACCTGATCAATTGAGAGTTGACCCTGGGTTGGGCAGTAACCTTGAAAAGACCTGTCTCAGTGATGTGCAGGGAGCAACACCTGAGTGAGTGAGTCCAAGAGAGAACAGGTGAAGGGGAAGAGGGTGAGAGACAGCTTCTTTTTTTTTTCCTTAGTTATAGGAAGAGAACTGAGAAAAGAAGCTGCAGCAGGAGGGAAATGAGAGAGAAGTTTCTCCAGGTTTTAAAACCTAGAGATGTTACAGCACATTTGTGAGAAGATGATAGAGAAGGGGAAATGGTGACCCCGGGAGGAGGGACTAATGGCTGATTCAGTGTCACTGGGTGGGAGAGAGGGGCTGGAATTCGGCACCAAAGACTAGGCTCCCCCTACTGTCCCTCCCCTAGTTTCCCCCCGGGGTTTCTCCGCAGACCTCTGACTCATCTTAAGGAAACTGGATTGCCTCCTTCCTCCCGCGCTGCTTAGAGGCCAGCGGGGCTGAAAGCAGGAGCGGCCGTGAGCTTTGGGTCCCCCAAACACCCCTCTCTGCATGTGTTTCAGGAGAGTTTCGCCTGTGAATTTGCAGAGTCCTTTTTCTACGGTGACTTTTCATTTCTGCCCAGCTTCTTGAAGTGGGACTCTGTAACCTGCACCTGCTTGCTGCTAGGGTTCTCAAAGAGCTGCTTCCCACTGAGTGGAGCCCAGCCAAGGAGCCCTGTCTCCCGCTAGCCCAGTGGAGGAGAGGGGATATGGCTTCAGTCCCAGGCCAGCCTGAGCTGGAGACAGAAATGCAGCTGCAGGAGATGGCCCTCTCCCTCCAGACACAGCCTCTGCAGCCAGGTGGGAGAGAGGCCCGGACCCAGGATGCGAGCCCTCCTTCTCCCTGAGCTCTGTGGTGCCCCCTTGCCCAGGTAAGAGACCCAGCAATCCCTGACCCAGGAACACTGGGCTCTTGTCACAAGGAAAGGTACATTTTAACCTTCATCTTCAAACCTCCCAAGGAAAAAATTTACAGTTCTGTCAAAACAGGTTAGCATGTTAGCAATGATGGCTCACCCCCATCTGCATTTGTTCCATTTGCGGGGTTTATGACGGTTATCCACATTAATTATTTTGCTGCTAAAGTCCCTTCTAATTTCTGAATGCAGTTATTTCTAAGAAAGATGGATATTAAATCTGCCACACATCAGCACAGGGTGGCATTATAGTGTGCTATTAAGTTCAGATGCTGAGACAAGGCAGAAAATAACTTTGCTATTTGTAATCACAATAAAGTGTCTTACACTGTGCTTCAAAATGAAGGCTAGCATTGATAGAAACAATTTCTTTGTTGTGCAATGACCCCTAAGTCACCAACAAAGACCAGGGCCACTAGGCTGGGTGGCTGGGCAAGCTAAGAACAGCGATGAGTCGGGGTGGAGGAAGAAGCGTGCGGGGAAAGGCATGACCACACCACAGACCCACCTGCAGGAGGTTTGAGAAGGACCAGTTTCCAGATAGAACTCCCAGAGAGTCTCGTTCAGTAGGTCTAAGCTGAGGCATAGCCAACTTCTAGAACACTCTGTCACTGCTGGTTCACACAGTTGTTTGAGACCCACAAGAAAATTTACAGAAGGGCAAAGAACAGTATTAGCCCAGAGTACCTCTGACACGTTCCCGTGCTTTAGCTTACAAACTGCACTCTCTTCCACAGTGTCCCTGGGTATCATACAGCCTTGGAATGGAGATATTAATATTGTCACTACCAGGACATAGTTCTCCTCCTAACCTCCAACCCACTTTCCCAAAAAGACACCAGTGGGCTAAACGCAAGAAGGATGTCCTGAAGGTGAGGTCCAACATGAGGTTCTATGGAAAACAAAGAAAGCGCGTTCTGTGGAGCTCTTTGTTTAAAGCAACATTTGAGATTCCGATTTGAGCAGAATTGGTAGGATTGAATGCTTGTGTAAGGCCCTTCCTGTTCATTCATTTATCAAGGATGTTACACTCTGACCAGCTGTGTGCCCCCAGGCCAATAGAACCAACAACACTTGCCTTCTGGGACAGACAGACAGATAGCTACCCAAAGTATGGTCACCACTTAAGAAAAGGAGGCAAAGTAGAGACTGACTGAGAATAAGGGGTAGATCCCATTTACAGGGAATCCAGGATAAGGTGAAAATCAGCTGATTTAACTCAGCTTCCTTGCGGTTGCTGTGCCTAATCACCAATTCATTCCCCACAAAGTCAAGCTAGCAAATAACTTCTTTACCTGGCATGTCTAGTTCTTAGATCAATTTCTGCTGGAGAGATAGCTCCCTCTGGTGGTTGGAGGCCAAAGTTTTTATATGCTGTAGTACAGTATAGGAATCCGTGCTAAATTGGTATCACTCTAGATTGGAGGCCGCGTATTTTTCTCTCCCTCCAGGATGAAGCCAATATTGAATCGTCTTAAACTTCCTTTATTCCCAAGTTCAAATCCCAACCTCCCTACTCCCTCAAAGTTGTCATTTGGGCAGTTATTGAAATTCTCAGAGCCCTCATTTCTTCACATATAAAAATGAGTATGATATTGCCAAAGTGGTGTTGAAGTCAGGATTAAGATAGCAAAATGACACTTAGCTCAGTGTGTGACACCTACCAGGCCCCCCATAAATGCCTTGTTCTTCTTAGCTTAAGATTTTCAAAAATCATTCTTTCCAGCCTCCTCCCTTCCCTCTCTTCTCCCTGCCTCTCCTTCCCAACTGCCATCCTATCCTTTCTCTTTGCTACCTTAGCACCCTCCTCTCTGTCCCTCCTCCGCTTCCTCCTGTCTTTCTTCCTCTCTCCAGCTCCTTCCTCCTTTCCCCTTCTTTCTCAGCACCTCCCACATTGCCCCTCATGCCCCCTCCTCTCTGCCCACACCTATCTTCTATCCTTCTCGTGCCCACTGTCCTGCCAGGGCATCTAAGAGCTAGCATCGGGCATGTGGAGGGTACTCTCCAAAGGTGCACTGCCTCCTGTACTAAGTCAGAGAGGAGCCCTTTCTCTGTTTGTTAGTCAATAACACTGCAGATTGCTCTTGTGTTCTTCAGAGGAACACCAAGAGGCTTTCCACGCACTTCACCCTGGAACTCAAGTCCCTCCACCGCCGTCTTCATCGTCGATGATGTTTGAACAGACTCTGACGTCCTCTTGCTCATCTGAATGCTGTCTAACATTTGCACGCTTTGCTTACTCTTCCTCTCCTCCCATCGCCCGCCTCCCCTCCACCTCCCTTAGCCCACCGTGCTCTCTCTTTGACACCACTTCACGTGCCCCCTGTCCCTTTCCTCTTGTTTTGATTTGCAAAGTGGCCCATTTTGCCCTGGATTCCCAAAGCGCATTTTCTCAAGCAGCCTGCAATATCTCTTCCCTGTCGCCGTAAAAAGCATTTTCTTCACCATTTGGAGCCATTTACTCTGATCATTTCTCTCTGTAAGATCACACAGATTAGTCTCTGTGGTCCTTAGCTGTCGGCAGTCCCCCTGAAAGAGAGCAACAACTTAACACTTGCATTTTAATTTGGGGGGCCATCAGGGGCTAGCCAGTGCCGGGCGGAAGCCCACCAACTGCCCAAACTGGCTAACTGCACTGAGGTCTTTGGAAAGGAAACTAAAAAGCACTAAGTGATTGTATTTTTTTCCTCCACAAGACAGATGGATGGGGTGAGGTGGCCAAGACTGATTTTCTCAAGTGAGTCTTTCTCTACACAGTTTCTTTTAAAGAAACAGAATTCTTAGATGACAGTATAGAGGCTGCAGATCAGCTGTCTGGGCACTTTTCCTGGGTGCAGGAGCGGTAGGCTGGCACAAGGAGCCAGTCGTTAAAAATGTCAAGCTCCCCAGCAAGGCAGTCACACAGAAAGGTGGTGCATGAGTTTAGAGTCATAAATAGCCCTAATTCTTCTTCCTGCAGCTTAAAACCTAAAGGAAAAATAATAAATTAATCATATAAATAAAACACTCCTTATTGTCCAGAAGGCCTCCTTTCTCTAGAGTGGGACTTGGTACATGTGTCCCTGCCTTGGGGTCCTTGAGGCTATCCCACCATCTTGTTTAGTTCTCCTTAAAGCAGATTCTGAGACAAGGATTGAAATGCATGCAGGCCCTGGCCGTTGCTCAGTGGATAGAGCATCAGCCCTGTGTGCCAACATCCCAGCTTCAATCCCCAGTCAGGGCACACATGAAAAGTGACCATCTGCTTCTCTCCCCCTCTTTTTTCCCCTTCTCTCTCTCTTCCCCTCCCACAACCAGTGGCTCGATTAATTCAAGCATCAGCCCTTGGAGCTGAAAATAGCTCGGTTGGTCTGAACACCAGGCCCAGATGAGGGCTGCCGGGTAGTCTGTCTCTCTATCTCCCCTCCTCTCACTTAAAAAAAAAATACATGCATTTGGTTTGAGGGAGAGGGGGAGCGAGGAAGGCGAGGAGGGAACCACTGAAGGGTTCACTGTCAAGTCAGACACCATTGATTGCAACTGTGCTCAGCCCCCCTGGGCAGTTCTGGAGGATGGCCTTCTGCCCGCTGAGAAGCAAGGAGATTGGGATATCTGTCCCCACAAACCTCTATCCATCATTTGTTGAGGGTTGCTTCCAGGAAGAACTCCTTAGCACCTCCCACTTGCCCTGTGCCCGAACTGAGCACGTCCCCAAAGCGGGAAAGCTGCCCTCTCCACCGGCCCCTGCGGAGAGGCACAGGTGTTTGAGCAGGTGCCTCTGCGCCTGTAGATGAGTGCTAAGAGGAGAAGGCAGCCCTCCAACAGCGTCCGTGGTCAGCCTGTGCCGCACGCCCTCGTTCTTGCTGCTCTAGCCACAGGGCAGCAGACTTTTTCTATAAAGGGCTAGAGAGCAAGTATTTTAGGCTTTGCAAGCAGAAGTGCTCTGTGACAGCCACTGAATTCTGGGACTGTAGTGTGGCAGGGCCAGGAGTGACATAGGAGGGTAAGGTGCTCAGGGTGCACGATCGAAGGGGTGCTGGCTGCCAGGGCCGGGGCACTGCACCACTGTGCCATGAGGGCCTCCGAAATGTTGCAGCCTGTGCCACCTCACTCCCCTTCCACTAGTCCTGGCAGGACAAAGACCCGGCCACACCCAGTGTGTACACGAATGGGTGTAACTGTGTTCCTACCAAACTTCAGGGACAAAACAGGCAGATAGCCACATTAGGTTCAGAAACTGTAGTTGACTCACCTCTCCTCTAGCCACACCGGTCATTTAGGTCCTCAAAGCACCATGCTCCTTCCTGCATCCACCTTTCTGATGCCATTCCCTGCCCCCACCTGTCACCACACCATTGTTCCTGCTCAGCAGCAGGTCAGCCTTGCGACCTCAGTCCTCAAGGAAGCCTCCGCGGGCCTTGGCCAGAGCACACTCTCCCCAGCAGGCTCCTTCACCCCCCACACTCCTTCAGAGCACTTGCCACAGTAGCAATGGCATAATTAATTGTGTAACTAGTTGTCTAATATCTTTCTTCCTCCCCAGAATGTAAGCTCCCTCAGTTACCCGCCTGTTAGGAATACTTCCTAAGGCGTCTGGGAACTTGGTCCTCCTCAGTGCCCCCAGCACAGCCCTGGACCTCTTGCTACTCAGCCAGTCCTCCACATGAACCTCCGATTGGTCCCCCTGGGTGTGTCCCTCCACTGCTAAAAGGCATCCAGTGGCTTCCCTGTGCCTCCATGACCGCATCCAAACTTCACCAGCCTCAGCCAGGCCCTCTGCTTCGGTCATGCTTCCGGCCGTCCCTGCTCCTGGATCAGAGCGTCTCAACATCCCGTCCTGTGTGTCTCAACATCAGTGGGCACTGGCTTCCCTAAGAGGCCTTCCGGGCCTTCTGTCCTCACACCCACAGCACCCCCAGTCTCAGCTGTCTGTCTGCACCAGGGGCCTCCACAACCCCACATGCTCACCCGAGTTCAGGTTCGTTACCCTAGATTACACCTGACTGTTTACCTGACAGTCACCTTGATCAGACTAGGAGCCCTGGAGTCCTGAATCCCTGGAGCCAAGCACCTAGCACCCGGCATCTAGCACCCGGCACCTAGCACCCGGCACCTAGCACCATGCCAGAGTTTAAGAGGCTCTCAGTAAGTGTCGGTGACTGGCCAACAACCTTGAAACACCCAAACTGTGGTTCTCCTGTGACTGGCAGGGAGCTTGAGTGGCCTCTGGACCACCTGTTACTTTTTAGGAGGACCTCAGATGGAAAGCAAGAGTCTTGGCCAGAAAGAAGCACTACCTCCTCCTGCTTCTTTTCTTTTCTGACAATTTTTTGAGGGTCACCAACTTCAGAAAACCACAGACCCAAACTCACAGACCCCTCAGGCCCTTCTCCATCCTCCCACAAGCCCCGTGCAGGCACAGGACAGACACACGGCTCCCGGGGTCAGGTGCAGGGCATCGTGCCCAGCCCACGCCTGTCCTGGTCCTGAGGCAGAGGGCCGGCTCCAGGAGCACATGGGCCACAGTCACAGCCTCCGTTGTGTGCCTTCCTCTGGAAGCCTGTGGAAGCAGAGGGAGCGGGCTGAGACTGGCCTGAAGTCCGAAGGCTGGGGCAGGTGGCAGAAGTGGCCGCCGGGCCTGAAGAGGCTCTGGCTGTTGCTGTCATAGCGTCATCAAGACAGCGGCTCTGAGGGCGCGTTCCTCCCAGCCCTGCCTCACTCAGAAAGGACTGCCCTGTGAAGGGAAGACAGCTCCCGCCCCAGCGCGCACACACGCACACACGCATGCCCTGCCCCATCGGCAGCACACACTTCCTCCTCCAGCCTCAGGCAGCCCGCTGCACAGTCACCTTCCCGATGGCAGATAATTCACATTCAGACCGACCCTGACTCACTGGAGACAGGAGGAAAATGCTCCTAGAGTGCGGACCCCCCGGCTCACTGTTCAGCCTTTCCCTTTCCTGGCATCTTTCGTGTCCAAAGAGGGCCACTGGGAGAGGGTTTGGCCAACGAAGGTAGAAGTCCAGGCACCACTGCGTAAAGCCGGTGCCACTGCAGATGGTCTGCCTGGGCCCCAAAAGAGGCCCTGCCAGTGGGGTGCTAGCTCCTCCGCGTCCCTGGAATGTTACGCTCTTAGGGATGTCACTGCTTTCTGCAATGGAGGCTCCATAGCCGGCCGTGCACCAGAACAGCCTGGAGGGTGGGGCGGGTGGCTCTGTGACCTGCAGAAGCCCTGCCTTTGCTGGCGTCACCAGGCAATGGGGACTGTATGAGAAACCCCACCCTGCTAAGTCGTAGCCCACCTGAAGTTCTGTGGGACGAGGGGCAAGACTGAAGTCTCCTTTTTCTTTCTTCAGCTAGCATGATACTAGTTCTGCTATGTGGGAACCATTGGTTTAGTAAATTAGATCGAGGATTAAACCCTGGTGGTACCTGCCTCACACTGAAAGCAGGATGGCGATCATTATTTCATGGTAATCCCACCCCTGTGCCACCCACTGGTGCATGAAAGGATGGAACAGCGTCTTTTCTCTAAGGACCTAAAAGCACTGTGCAGTTTCTAAGGGCTAGTGTTTGAAACCTGAACGTTCAGAGTGTTTGACAATTCAGTGGTTGATTTGAGTCATGTAGACCACAGAATTTGGGGGTGGGGTGGGGGCGGGCCAGGTGAACTCAGTCAGTTCCTCCCGTTATCAGCTGAGCAGAGGCAGTGGTGCTCACTGCCCCCTCGCCCCTTCTCCCGCGTTCCTTTTCCTCGAAGCCCCGCCCCCCCACCCCCCACCCCCCACCCCCCACCCCCCACCCCCCACCCCCGTCCTGCCCGCTGTGAAGAGACATGTCAGGGTGCAGCTGTTGCCATGCATTCGTTAAAGTTCCATTAGTCACAAAAATGGTATTTATTGAGGTTTAGCAATTCTGAAATAGGATTTCATGTTGGTGGCAGTTGTTGAAATTTGGTAATTCTGTTCTTAATAATCGATTGTGATCTGTTTAACTTGAAATTGTTTTTCTCATTAAATGTAAACCAAACCTTTATTGAGAGACTTCATGATCAGTGAGACTAACTTGCTTCCCCTCAGGGCACCAGGGGCTCTGAGAAGGCACCGTCCGCGGCAGGCACGAGGGTGCTGGACCACCCCCGTTAGAGGATACTTCCCCGAGCGCCCCGCTGCGCACAGGTTACCGGAGTTTTAAGAACCGCGTCCTCACTCATTACAAGTTACTTGAGTGATATTGCGCTGTCTCAGGAAGCCAAGCTGGCCCTCCATGAGGGCATTTCTGGGACCGTGCTGGACATTGCTGGGGACGTGGTTCTGTGGGAAGAACACTGAGCTGCCCCTCCTGCCCCAGCTCCATGGTCTTGTGTTTCTGCCCCTGAGTGTGGGGAGAACACTTCTGATGAGGTATACTCTTAAATTCCACCTGGTGGCCAGGGCCCTGTACCTGTGGACAGGCCTGGGGCCACCTGAGGCCAGTCCAGCCTTGGAGTGACACCGCAGAGCATGGTAGAATGAGTGCAGGGTTCATGGGAAGAGACTGAGGTTCACACCCCAGAGCTGGTGTCACTGTTTGTGTCTCCTCGGGACACTTACGAGCACTTCGAGCTTTGGAGCCTGTATCCCTAAAATAGCTGTGACAGTAACTACCTCACAGAGGTACTTGTGAGGATCAGAGGGGATCCATGAGAAATGCTCTCACAGTAGCATGGCTCTTGGCATATAGGAGACACTCAGGAAAGGCAGCTCTTACTATCAGGGTCGCCCTCGTGCCCCATGCCCCGCCCCCCGCCACTTCAGCCAGTACCCGATGGGCCTGGACTGTCCATCGGGCTGCTGTGACAAGATACCGCAGACAGGGGGCTGAATTCTTTTCTCACAGTTCCAGAGGCCAGAGGTCTGAGATCAAGGTGTCAGCAGGTTTGGTTTTTTCTGAGGCCCCTGTCCTTGGCTTGAAGGTGTCCATCTTCTCCCTGTGTCCTCACATGGTCTCTCTCAGGTGTCCATGTGCTCTTCTCACAAGGACAGCAGTCATATTGGGTTAGAACCCACCCTAATGACCTCATTTTAACAATCATTTCTTTAAAGGCCCTATCTGCAAATACAGTCACAATCTGAGGTACTGGGCGTTAGGACTTGAACACAGCATTTTTCAGGGGCTGTAATTAACCCCATCACAGCTCCCTGCCACCACTATCACTGCTCATTAACCGCTGTTTGTCTGAACTTCAGCCAGGTAGGTGCGACTCTGCCTCTCCTGTGTGACTATACCTCCTGCCATTGGGCCTGCCCCGCCATCCCCCTCCCCCTAGAGGAGAAATAGGCCTGAGTGAACCGAGTTCATCTTGGGATAGAGGTTACAAAAAGGCCAAATAGCCAGATCAGAGCTATATCATGGGGAGAGTTCTGGATGCCAGGGAAAGGACTTGCAATACTTTCTTGACCCTTTGGCCTAGAGATGATAAAACAGTTCACAAGGCTGTGGACAGTATTGAGCACAGATTGTAACACAGTGCCCGATGCCATGTAGGCATTCGGATGTTGCTGTCCTTCTCGCAACAGGAGGGATATGTTGACACATTGTTAATGAAAGACCCATCTGGCCATGACGACACAGGCTGTACGGGTGGAGGCAGAAGCAGCCGGGCTAACATGGATCAGGGCAGTAATAGCGGGACAGAGAAGAGGAAACACTGAATGTAGGGACGGTGTGGATATGAGGGGAGAATGAAGAAGACAGGAGGAGTTCATAGCTGATCCCACAGTCTTAGACCTGGGTTCATGGAGAATCACAGAACGGGGAGGCTGTGTGTGGAGGGAGCTGGTGCTGGTGAACTCGATGGGGTCATGCCGAACGTGAGTGCAGGGACGAGTGGAGGCACTGGGGGAGTGGGAGAGGCATCTGGACCCATCAGCCACGGAGTGTGCAGCTGAAATGGCCTCTCTTGGCTTTCCAGTTCTCTAGTGCCTCTCCTGGACATGTAGCCGCTCACTTCCAGACAGTAGGGAGCCCAGCTGGGAACTGCACCATGTTAATTAAGCTGTTGTTGCTGAGGGTGATGACTCCGGTCTTGTGTGCCCTGGGCCAGAATCTGAGACCTGAGATAAAGGATTCTATTTCTAATCCTCCCCTCCAGTCATTCCCATACAAGAAAAATAGTGTATACACGGATGAATTACAGACCTGCTCTCATTTTCTCTCATTTTCCAAGAGGAAAACAAATAGAATTCCTAAGCTGCAGCACTTTTTGCTAAATGCCCTTGATAAGTAAGATGTGGCTGTTCTAACACTGTTGGCTGGGACTTTCAGGCCTTCTCAGATGCTTGACTTCGCATTCGTGCAGCCTGCTTTGGCAGGACTAGCATTGGAAACGGCCGGGGGAGAGGAGGGAGGCACAGCATGGAGCCTTCAGGCAGCACGAGCATTTCCTGACTGCTTGAGGAGGGATTTCTTTCACATGTGGAAAGGAAGTGGACAAGAGAGACAGTTTCTTTCTTGATCATCAAATGGCACGAGGGTCCTCTAAGACCTGTGGAAACCATCACCTCATTCAGGGACACCTGCAAGAAATCCATCAGTCTCCTGGGTTGCTCTCCTCTTACTCCCCTGAATTCTGCAGGAGGGTGACAGAATGAATGAGTATGGTTGGCCCACAGAAAGAAAACTATCCTCCCAGGATAGACAACAAGAGGGAGGTGTTGGCCCTGGGTGGAGGAGTTCCCAGGAAAGCTAATCGCTGTGACCCAGAGGGAGGGCTTCAGAACAATTATGCAAGGGGTCTTTCTCTCCTGGAGAAATGACCCAGGGAAGGGAGACTCGCTAAAGAAGTGCCACTAGGACTCTGTGGATGAATAGATTGGGCTAGAGCAGGATGAACGGAGTCATTACATGTGGGCTGGCAACAAAGGCTCGGGACCCTGGACCTGGGATCGAAGAGCCAACGGCAATCCCTGAGGAGATGCAGGCTAGCACCAGGCTAGCACCACTGAGAAGTGCACTTTACGTCCTGACGACAAATAGAGAGATCAAGGGGAAAAACCAGAAATTGACCCAAATGTATCTATGGGTGATAGTATCTGATAAAGGTTATTTCAAAGCACTGGGGAAAGGCTCAATTATTCAATAAATGTTATTGGGCACTGGCTAGACCTTTGGGAAAAAAAAAAGTTAAATAGGATCTCTTCCCCACTCCATTTACCCAAACAAATCCCACTTGGATGAAAGACAGTAAATAAAACCATAAAACAAGAGAGAATGTATTGTGTGTGTGTGTGTACATTATAGTCAGGTGTTAAAAAAAATAATCTGTAAAAACCTATTTGTAACACAAATGACAAAGGGCTAATTTCTTTCATTTGTCATCTGAGAGTTCTTATAATTCAATAAAGGAAAAAGAGTTCTTAAAATTTAATAAAGAAGAAAAGCTCTCATGAGCCAGTAGAAAAATGGGCAAAGGACATAGCTCATAAACATATCAAGAGATAAACCATTTCAATCATCATGAAAAAAAAAAGCAAACAAAAGCGTGGTTGCTATTTTTTAATCTATCAGACAAGAAAAGATTAACAGTTGACTGTCTCCCCTGTGCCTTTGTGGGCAAGGGCATAGGGAACAGGCAGGTTCACGCACTTTGTGTGGGAATGCAAAATGGGGTAGGACACCTTTGGAGGATAATTTGGCAATATCTATCCAAATTTTAAATTCATGTGTCGTTTAATAAGAATTTTGTTTCTAGGAATTTCACCTATGTGTTTACACATGTGCACGAATAGACATATACAAGATGTCCTTGCTGTGTCCCTGCAAGGGACTAGATATGGCATAAATGCCTTTAATATAATAACAGTTTTAAAAATCGTAATACAACAATCACTGAATTGCTAGGTAGTTATTAAAATGAATAAAATCCATCTACATGTTTTAGTTCTTCTCTCTTTCTTTGTAACAAACCACCCCAAATTGTAGGAGCTTAAAACAGAAGCCACCATTTACTGTCTCTCACGGCGCTGTGGTCTGGCTGGTCCCGTCCAGGGACCACCTGCTCTGTCTGGTTTCACCTGGGGCTGCTGCAGTCAGCGGAAGGCTCACCTACCTCCATGTGACGCAGGCTTCTCACAGCACAGCAGCTGGCCTTCACAAGGAAGCCTTCCACGCCTCTGAATGCAAAAGCAGCATCTCTCTTTAGGTTTTGTCTCGGAAGCTTCCTCCACATTCTATAGCAGAGAGGCAAAGTCTCTGTGGCCATCTGTCATCTTCCAGGGTATGTTTTCCATTTCTACACACACACATGTGTCCCTGTACATGTACACACATACACATAGATGCAGATTTCTGGAATGGTGCATAAGAAACTATTGATAATTTTGGCTTCGGCAGAAAAGGACTTTCTCCATACTGTTTTTATTTTTACTCTAAAATGTGTGTTGTTGTTTTGTTTTTTTTAACTAAAATCTTTTTGTGAAAACTAAACCCATTTATTGAGCCAAATAAAGTTAAACTCAGTAGATAAGCTATCAATTCATTGCCTGCATATCCGTTTTCCCCCCAAGATTCTTTCCATTGTAACCACTCACTTCTACCCCAAGTAGTCTATGGAGGCAGGAGACTAGCCAGGCCTTCGTCCAGTGACATGATGCAAGGAGAATATTGCTTCCCTTTGGGTGAGGGCCCGTTCTGAAACTGGGTGCCTTCTCCTGGAACGACCCCTTACTTGTTTTGTCTCCAATTTTAATGTGGTTTCTGCGGTAAGGGTGGGATTGGTATAAGTGAGAGTCCCCAACATGCCTTGCTACTGTGGACATGCAGAAGTCACGGAAGCCAGGGTGTCAGGCAGGACTCAGACTTCTCCTCTTAGCCCCAACTTGTGAAAACCAAGACAGATGAAAACCAAGTGCCCTGTGCATGTGGAGAGCAAGCCCGTGCCAGGCACACACGTACCTGGCTGGGATGGCCTCCCAGAGGATGACCCTGCAGAGCTGTAGCCACAGAGCACTTGCCAAGACCGCGATGCCAGACCTTCTAAGTGAGAAGACCGTGAGCCCTTAGTCCCCTGGGGCTGGTTCCTACTGTTCTTCCTGAGCCTCAGTCCTGACGGCTCTCACTTCCCCCTGCCCCTCCTCCCGCCCTCCATCCACTCCCTCCCACACACACCTTGTCCTGGCTGCTGTCCTATACTGCTGGGCTCATTTGCTCCTGCTGTTGTACACATGCATGCATGGGAACATACACCTGCACGGATGTGTGTGTGTGTGGTGAGTGTGTGCAGACATGTGGGTGCATGACGACTGTGACAGCTTTCTAGATCTGCATATCAAGGATGGATGCTAAGTACCTGTTTGTAAACGTGTGTGTGTGTGTGTGTGTGTGTGTGTGTGTACAAGAAAGAGGAATGGCCGGTGGCAGTCCCTCTGGAAACATGGGCTTGGTGATTCTGGAGAGTTGGTGCAGATGGGCAGCTCCGTTGCTTTTCCTTTTTGGGGAAGGGATGAACATCCATGCCCCCAGCAAAGTATCTGCCCACACTGGCCTCTCGGTAGTGAGGTTCCTGTTATGGGAGGAATCCCAGGACAAGGATGACATGGTTAAGGGCAGAGGGTCCTGCCACACTCAGCAACAGCTCTAGTTCATTCCTCCCATTGGAGAGGCGGGGCTCTGGCCCTGTGGCACCAGCCCAGCCAGTCGAGGGCCCAGAGCCCACGGCCCTCCTTCCCTGCTGCCCACCAGACTCTGCAGGGTGGATGGAGATTAGAGCAGGGACTTGGGCATTAGTCAGCCGCCGTTTGGAGTACAGCTCCATCTCTCCCTGTCTGACAGACCTTAGACAAGTTTTCTCACCTGTAAATGGGGGTAAGACAACAGCAGAACCCACCTTGAGGGTGGCAGGGAGGGTAAAATGTTTAGTGGTTAACACACAGCCTGAACACAGCAGGTGATCGGTAATGGGTAACGATGACAATGATAATTTCATTTGCTTCTCACAAGAGCCCCGTGGAGGCAGCCGCTGTGCAGTACAGCTCCATGGGGCACCATTCATCCACAGTCTGAGCAGCTGGCAACCTTGGCCTTGTGCAGCGCCCAGCCTGTGAAGGACCAGGCAAGGAAAGCAGGAAGGAGGTGTCACAGCTGGAATGAAGCCGGCTCTTCCTGGGCCTCCAGCCCCACCCAGCTGCCCCTGGCCTGGCCAGTCTCCACAGCTCGGAGAATGCCATCCAATTTCCCTCCTCGTTTGGGTCCACACTTGCCATAAACCATCCTTCCTGCCACCCTGAAAATAAAGAGTTTTCTCAAAAGGAAAAGCAACATGTGTCCTTCAGGGGTTCCAGCCGGAATGACAGAGGGCAGCTGACACAACCCTTCAACAGGCAAGACAGACTGGGCCTTGTTCCCTGCTGCAGGCTTTCCCCTCCTGGGGACAGACTGGGCATGGGTGGCACCCTGTCCCTTCCATCATCCTCAGGGGATGCCATGCTTTCTGTGAGATGCCACACACACTGCCCAGTGCCCTTTCCTTAGGGTGCAGGTGTACACAGCATATGCACCAGGAGGGGGCAGGGCAGGTGGGGCCATGTTGGCGCCAAGGCAGGACGAGACAGGGATCTGCCAGCCCTTCTTGAGTGCCAGTCTATCCATCTGGCAGTCGCGATACGCGCGGCTTTGCTCTGCTTGTTCTGGGAGTCTGTGTCTGCGGAGGCTGCAGGGCACTGCTGTGAGGAGCTGGTCAGAGGGGGAGGCCTTCCTCCCCAGCACCCGACGTCAGCCTGCCAGAGACGGCTCCTCCCAGCAGCACTTCCGGGCACTGAGTGGTGTGGTGATGCCCCCTGCACTTGGACTTCACATGAAAGTGCCATGTGCTCAGCAATAACAGTAGTTATAATGTCACATATGTGTGAATTTCTGTGCATTTTTAAGTATATTTACTTTCTTTAATTTGTTTTTCAATACAACCCTGCATGACTACCTACAGCTATCACCAGTCAGGCATGCTCTATCTGACAGGCCCCATGCTAAGATTTTTATATGTGTTATCTTTTCATTCTCGCAGCAAATCTGCGGGACAGACACCGGTCCTCCCCTCCCCCTCACCCTGCCCCTGTTCTACAGGCGAGGGCTGCAGCGGAAAGAGAGGACTCCGAGGCTTTCCCTGGGCATGGCAGCTTGTTCCAAGCAGAGCCCAGATTCTAGGTTAGGTCTCTTTGCCTTCCAGCCATCATGCTTTATTTATAAGTTAAATAGGGAAATATGTTATTACCTTGCTATAAAGAAAGAAATTGAAGTCTAACAAATGTTAAAGCACTTGCCCAAGGCCACACAACAAGCTGATGACAAGTCTAGAACCCAGGACCCGTCCAGCACTGACTAGTAGAAGCATCTTCTATGGCATCTCATGGGGTGTCCCCCTTTCCTTTAGACGGGACCCTGAAGAATCGCCCAGAAAGGGCGTGGCTCCTCACAAGGGTGGGGCGTGGGCTCAGACCCCTCCCAGCCGCTGCACTGGGGTCAGTGCATGTGCTCTCACCGCACTTCCGCCCCCACCTCTCTGCTCTAGTGAAAGGGGGTTGATTCAATGGTCCTCTGCTCCCCTTTCTTCTTTAGCACGCTGTAAGAGTTTCTAAGCACAACAGGAGAGAAGTTACTTTTAAAAATATTCAAACTGTGACTTTCAAAGGAGTCTTCGGTTTCCAATTGACAGGTCGCAGGGTGACAAGTTGCAAGCTCACAGACGCAAGGCGAGGGAGCCATATTCTCAGCGCGTGTGCACCCTGCTGCCTCCTGGCCCTTTCTCTGAGTCCTTCTGTAGCCACAGGAGCACCGTCCCTGCTGCCTCTCCCATGGCGACCAAGAACCTGGGGCTCAGTGTTTCTCAGTGTGGCTTGGTGTTTAGGATTTATGTTGAGAAATGGGTGCATAGACCCATCGCTTGTGATGTCAAATTCCTAGGTTAAGGAATCTGTCATGGGGAGGTGTCTCACACATGCACACACACCCCAATCACGCCATACATTTATAGTCAAAGGGGCTGTGCTGCTGAGGAACAAAGTTTGCTGTTGGAGAGCCATTGAAATGCATTGAGATATTTCCAATGTAGCTCCTGTGTTCAAGTAGCCCTTTCATGACAATGCAGTGTGGTTTCTGCAAAGAGACACTGACGTACGCTCAGGCGCAAACGGGCTATTTTGGGATGAATGGGCTGCTGGGCTGGCTTTTGTGGCTTTTGCTAAATGAAATGAACTGGAGGCCTTAATTCTAGGCTTTGTCTACATGGCCAGACACAAAGCAAGGAGTTGCCAGGAAGGGCTGAGGCAGGAGGTATGTTTCAAGGGACTGAGCTCATTAGCCCAACACTGCTGAGGAAGGTGTCGGGGTGGACGCTGCGGCTGCACACCTCTCGGGCAGATCTTAGCCCAGCACACATTTAGGCAGGCTGGATGTTGTGGGGTGGGCAGGGGGTTGCAGGAGAAGAGATCTAACGTGTGAATGGTGAGGTGAACCTCACAGACAGGCCCTCGGGCTTCAGGGTTTTGGCTGCTTCATGATATGACTCCCAGCCCTCTGAATATGACATGCACCACTGCACTTGGGGGCAGAGTCCAGCCAAGGGAGGGGCTTATCCTGACGAGCGGTCTAGTGCACCCTGGCACAGATCAGGGATGTCTGCAGAAGTTCGTAAGGGGAGATCATGGCGCATGCAGCACAACGTGCTAACATCGAATAGTTCTCCAGCCCTGCTGCGCAGAGGATCTCTGCTGGGCTCTTCAGAAGAAAGGGGCTGTCTCTAAGGGGGGACAAGCCAAATGAAAGAGTCCCAGAGGCTAAGGATACAGGCCCCTGTGGTCAGTGGCCTCGTAACAGATCAACACAAATGGAAGGACTGTGTTTTCCTCTCAGCAACTCTCCCCTCTCTAAACTATAAATGTTCTCAAGTTCACCGACCAGGCAGTGGTGCAGTGATGCAGTGGATAGAGCATTGATCTGAGATGCTGAGGACCCAGGTTGGAATCCCCGAGGTCACCAGCTAGCGCGGGCTCACCCAGCTTTATCGCGGGATCATAGACCTGAACCCAGGGTCACTGGCTTGAGCCCAAAGGGGTCACTGGCTCAACTGGAGCCCCCAGTCAAGGCATGTATGAGAAGCAATCAATGAACAACTAAAGTGTTATGACAGCAATTTGATGCCTCTCATCTCCCTTCCTTTCTGTCTGTCCCTCTTTCTCTCTCACTAAAGAAAAAATAAAGGAGTTTGTGTGAAGAACTCTGATGATGGCAGGAGCTGGAAGAGGAGGACTTACTTATAGGGATCATGACTAGAACCCATGTTTCTTAATTATAACCACTAAAGGATGGGTTTGGATAATGGGTGGATAGATAATAAGACCCTATATTCAAGATGTCCACTTTGACCTTCACCCTCTAGGAACAATGCCTTGGACATATGGTTCTTTGCACTACTCTTTCATTAATTCTACTAACATTTCCTGAGTAGCTAGCACGTGTTAGGGACATTTGCAATAATAAACAAATAAGGCATTTTCCCTGCCATTAAGAAGTTTTCAGCCTAAGGACAGGTATGGAAACATAAGTTATTATAAACATAAGTTATTATAATTGTATTATTATAAAGTATGATTGAGGAAAGAACAAGGGGAGGTGACAGTGACTGACTGTTGGGTAAGGGAGGATCTAGGAAGTTTTAACAGAAGAGATTTGAGGATAAATAAGAGCTAACAAGAAAGAGAGAGGGGCGGCGTCCCTCCCCGAAGTGTGGACAGGGGTCGGGCACGGTCGTGGTGCCTCCTCCTGGCACTGCTCCTCCACCAAGAAGGGAGCGCAGCAGCCAGCAAGCTGCCTTCCAACAATGCTCTTGAGTCTGCCAAGGTTTTCACAGACAGGAGTGCATCGGACTCAAAAGAGCCCTGTGGGTGTTAGCCCCATCCCACAGATGAGTGATGAGCTTGGCGGTTATTCGCAACTCATTCGCTCAGTGCTTGTGGGAAGGTGGAGGGGAGGGGGCCATGAGAAGCCATGGCCTTCTCCCACTGGAGCCACAGGAGCGTGAAGGCAGGAGAAGGGAAGGAGGAGGTAGTCTTTTTATTGATCCCCAAAATAAAATGGATACCACCTCATTCCAGAGAAATGGCTCCAAATTAGCATCAGGTAAAATATGTATACTGTTTTCTCTTGGACCCTAGAAACTAAGGCAGAAAGGGCACATTAAGATGTCAAGGCTCCCATCCTCCTGCCTCCAACCATCCTGGAGTCCTGAGGGCAGGCAGTCATCCCTGCTAGGGCCTCCTCACTTCTGTCCATGGTAGCACTGTTCTTCCTGTCACTGGGGCTCAACCGCAGAAGTCACATCTGGCTCTTCCTTTCTTCCTGCACCCTGCGACTTATGACAATAATTTTTTATTTATTTATTTTTAATTTATTCATTTTTAGAGAGGGAGAGAGAGAGACAGAGAGGGAGAAAGAGACAGAGAAAGAGAAGGGGGGAGGAGCTGGAAGCATCAACTCCCATATGTGCCTTGACCAGGCAAGCCCAGGGTTTCGAACTGGCGACCTCAGCATTTCCAGGTCAACGCTTTATCCACTGCGCCACCACAGGTCAGGCGACAATAATTGTTTAATACCTTGTATATCCATGTGTTTCTTCCATTCCCACCCTATCATGCTGCTTTAGATCCATAATTCACCACGTGCTCCTCTGCTCCAACCTCTCCCTCTTTTCTCCCATTGCAGTCCACCCTCGTGACACCAGGAGATCACAAGTTCTAAGGCAAAACTTCAGCCACTTCCCTCCCTGTCCAAAACCACTGTCACACACCACAAGTGCTCAATAAACATTAGGTAGATGAGATGGTCTCGAATGAGTCTGCGCTGCCTCCCCCGTGAAGTGCAGACCCTCCGTCTGCATGCAGAGCCTTCTACAACCAGGTCCGAGCCTACGTCCCCTCTCAGCCTTGCCTTCGCTGGTCCCTGCGCTGGCCTGCTCTGCAGAGCCGGGCCACCGCTCTCCCCCACGTGCAGTCTGCACTTTCTTTTCTACTGTAACCATGCAGTCTGCACTCTTCTATTCTACTGTAACCGTGCAGTCTGCACTTTCTTTTCTACTGTAACCGTGCAGTCTGCACTCTTCTATTCTACCATAACCCTGGCAGCTCTTCAAAAGCGAAATCCCCTCCCCAAATGCGAATGCTCCTCCCGTCTGTGAAGACCCTGGTGCAGCCATCTCTTCGAGCCACCTCAGGTCCTTCCTGAACGGTGTGTGTATGCTTAAGGAAGGAGAGAGGACGCTAAGTTATTTCTCTGAGGTTACAGGTCACTTCACTTCTCTGAACTCAGTCTTATTCATCTGTCAAAAAATATAAATAGTAATATTGTTCTTACCTCACAAAAATGCAAAGAAGATCAAGACCATAGATGTACAAATGTTTAGCAAATGATTATCTGGGGTTAAACCATAATAATTGTTACGCACATTTTATGATTATCGTGATGCATACATTTTCTCTCCTTCATGAGCTCCAGACCCAGACCATCTCGAACACAACCACAGCCAGGCCCGGGTGGCCGGGGAGCACGTGCAGTGTGGCTAGCCCAAACTGAGATGTGCCGGAAGGGTACACGTCCTCACCAGATTCTAAAGACTGATCAAAAAAAGTTATAAGTCTAAGTAATAGTTTTTATAATGATCACATTTTGAATTAATAACATACCTTCCTACCGACACCAGTGCCAGGGACAGGGACAGGGAGCCTGTGCTGCAGCTGTCCTCTACTGCCCTGCGGGGACACCACCAGTAATGCTCAGATGAACTGTGATGTCAGTACAGTCTTTCTTCATCCACTCGGGGGGAGCTTTGGTTGTGATATTGAATGGTGTGAGGACGAACCGGGTGGAGGGGCACTGACTCTGCCGTCACCGCCTCCACGTGAAGTGTCCCTGCTGGTCTGGGTGTGGCTCTCGGTCAGGCCCTGGTGCCCGCCCACCCTGCCCCTCAGGCTACGCAGGCACTCGGAGTACTGGTCTCAGCCCCCTTCATCTACCTCACCTCTCTCTCGGCCACGCCTCCAGCTAACTAGTTGGACCCCACGTATTGGAAGAAAAAGGGAAGTGAACAGGAGGTAGTCTTTTCATTGATCCCCAAAATAAAATGAACACCACCTCATTCCAGAGAAATGGCTCCAAATTAGCATCAGGTAAAATATGTATACTGTTTTCTCTTGGACTCTAGAAACTAAGGCAGAGAGGGAACATTAAGATATAAGGGGGCAGTTTTCCACCTGGAAGCAGAGCTTGCTGGAGAGTCACTTGCGGGCATCCTCACATAGCCTCCTACGACCCCCGGCCTCACAGGCCCCTCTCCATGGAACGGGGTGGGAGGCACTCAGTCTTGTGCACGTGGAGAGGCAATGACTTGGGTGGGAAACTCAAAACCTTTCCTACTGGGCTACATGCACAGGCCACCTGTCCCCGCTGGGACACACTGCCTGTGCAGGGAGAGAAGCCAAAGACCATGGTGTCACTCAGAGCACTGGGCAGCAGCACCGGGCAGCTGTCCCTAGGCCAGCAGAGTAGAACTAGCAGCACCGGCCACAGACACTTTCTGCCCCTCACTCAGCTTCTCCACTTCTATTTGGACCCCTCTTTCTCCTCATGGGGAAGAACCCTGGATTTGACACCCGAGACACGCTTGCACTTAAGAGACAGCCCTGAACAGATGCTGTCACCCCTGCCAGCTTCAGGACACATGGCCAGTGTCTCCTCACTGCAGCCAGTGTCGATGGGAGTTGACTGACCGAGACCGGGAGGCAGATGAGCACACCAACGCGGGGGCTGGTGGCCAGCCTCCTTTTGACTCCGTAATAGCATTTGAAAAGATTCTATGACTTTTTAAAATAGAGTCTTAGCAGGCCCACGAGAGAGATTTGTCTCTCCTGAGTGTCTTTTCTTCAGGATATGTGTCAGGAGGATTCTTAAATCTTCAAAAACCCCTCATCTCTCCATGAGTGTGAGAACGTGGTAGCAGTAAGGCTCAGTAAAAAACCTGCTGATAGACAGATGGATGGTGTAATTATACGCAGGAGGGAGAGAGGGAGCGTTCGCTGAAATTATCAGTGTGGGCAGACAATTAGAGGCTTTTCCAGAAGATTACACTTTTCCCTCCCATCTGCGCTCCATTTAGGAGTTTTTATATTCACAATGCTATTTCCTCCTCAGCTGTGCCATTTGCCATTTTGCCCAAATTATTATTGTGCTTGACTCTGCGTTTGTTCAGACTTCACCAGCGTCCCCCTCTTCTCCTGTTGGCACTGGCTCGCTCGCTCTGAGCCAGCACACGCCCTCCCTCCTCGTCACTTTCCATCGCCTCTTCCTTCACTCTCCCTCCTCCCACTGCCCCCGTCCCCCAGCAGAGATTCCAAAATGCCTATCAAGAACATGGCTGCCTTTTTGTCAGCTGAGCAGGACGTGATCTAATATGAAATAATGGGAAGGTGATCACAGCCATCGGCAGCACTGCTCCTGCCCCCCGGGACCCAGAGAAGAGGCTGCGCCCCAGGGAAACAAGGCTGAAGGAACATTCAGAGACAGTGGTTTGGAGTGACAGGAGAAAGGAAAAGGAAAAAACCAGTGTTTTCTCTCCATCCAATTTTACCTGAGTCAGGTTATTGGAATTGGTCCAAATCTCAGACTTCCTAGGGGGTCTGAAGCCCCAGATGCCAGGGCCTCATTCCTGACCCCCATGCGTGTATTTATTCATTCAGCGTGGAGTCCTGGAACAGCTACTATGTCCCAGTCACCGAACCTAACACTGGAAAGGTAGGAGAGAACCAGTTTATTCAGTGTCTGCTCTGAGGCAGGGACTGCGGCCAGTCCCTTGGCAGGTAGGAGTTACTGCCTTCACGTTTTAGGTAGAAACTATGTTCCCAGAGGCTGAATGGCTTGTCCAAGTCAGAGACAGGGCCGGGTTCTGGATCTCTGGCTCCACAATATACCCTTGGTCCTAGGAGAATAGAGGAAGTCCTTACCTTCTAGTAGTAGTCTTGTCATCTTCTGTGTAAACAAGAACATAATTACAACAGTAATTAAGGAAGGCCACCAACCAGGAAACAGGTCAAGAGCCAGGAAAAAGAAGGAACTATTTGCAAGGAGCATTCCTCTTCTCTGCGCCTGTGCATGGCCTCCGACCCTCTAAGGGGGGCAGGGCCACTAGAGGGGCATCCAGGGCAGCAGCCTGAGGGGGAGTAGAAGTGGCCAGGGAGTGATGAGACAGAGGGCAGTCTGGGCAAAGGGAGTGGAGAGCAGGTGTGTAAGGCGGGAGTGGAAAGGAAGGAGCTGACACTTCTTTAATGCATCTATTCTGGGTCCAGCCTTTCCTCATACATTATACCATTTATTCCTCAGGACAACCCTTCGGTTGCCCTGTCCCCATAATACAGATGTAAAAACTGAGACTCGGGAGGATGAGTCCCTGGTCTAGAGCCCAGGTCAGTCTAACGTAAAGCCTGCTCCCACCCTCAGCCTGGAGAGGCCTCAGTGTGCTTGGACAATGAGGAACATTGGGGTGGCCGGCACGTGGTACAAGCAGGGCACGAGGAGGATCGTGAGGCCCTGGGGAGGGAAGGGAGCTGGTGTCCCTTGACAAAGGCCCGATGAACCATGCAGGGGTTTGCCCCGTCCTGTGGTGATACAGCATCTTCACATAGTTCAGGCTGCGACGTGTGGCTCGGCAATGTCTGGCCATTGTGTGGAGGACGGCGGGAGGCAGAGCCAGCCCAGGGCGGGAGATGGCTTGGAAGGTCCACCCAGAGGCCAGCGTCAGGG
This sequence comes from Saccopteryx leptura, assembly GCF_036850995.1. Lineage (NCBI taxonomy): Eukaryota > Metazoa > Chordata > Mammalia > Chiroptera > Emballonuridae > Saccopteryx > Saccopteryx leptura. The sequence goes on along the minus strand of NC_089504.1, from coordinate 369,438,967 downwards.
GCGCCGTGCTGACCTGAGGTTGTAGAAGTGGGGGCAGGGTTTTGTATCTGATTAGAGGCTGGGATGAGGGAGCAGCAGGAATTGAAGACAACTCAGAAATGAGCCTGAGATGTCAGATGGTTGACGTTGCCATTAACCAAGCTAGGGACTCAAGGAGGAGAAAGTTCAGGAAACAAGAGAGAAGGACAAATTAACCAAGAAGGAAGCTTTGGGCCATCAGGGACTTTTTAGCCAAGGCATCTGAGGAGGCCACAGCACCGGAGAACTGGGGTGGTAGTCATGAATCAGAGATAATCTCTCTCCTTTCCCTCCAAATATAAATTTAAAAATAAAGTTTTTCAGGGGCATGACTCTGCAGGCAGGCATGTGCTTGCACATCTCCATGGGAACAAGGGTCCCTAGGATGCAGACTTCCTCCGCCTTCCTTTCCTTCTCAGGCTCTGCCCCAGCCCCCCTCACAGGATGGCGGAGCCCAGCGCCATGTAAGCCCACAGAGAGCAGTCCCGCGAGACCCATGCAGAGGAATGGGCTCAGTCTCGTTAGCCTTCTCTGACTCTCGACCTGGAGAGTGGCTGTTGAAGAAGGACACGGGGGCAAGGGGACTCCGGTGCTTCTGGAGGAGGTTGCTGAGCTTGGAGAAACGGGGAGGGGACGAGGAGCACAGCAGATGGGACCTTGGGCAGCGTGGAGGGACTGATGCCAAGTAGACCAGCCAAATGTAAATCGGGCTACCACACAACTTGGAGACGGTGGGGGACGAGGGGCAGGAGGCGAGAGTGGGCAAAGCTAATCCCGGTGGCTTGCAGGTCTTTATGCAGCAGCACTGTAGCATAACGGAAAACCGGTGAGCCCGGAGTCAGGAAGCCTGATTGTCGTTCTGACTCAGACATCAACTTGCCATCCCAGCCGGACACACCACTTCCTCTCTCTGAGCCTCACGTGCCTTACACCTCTGACATTTATCGGTCTGATTCCTCTGATCACACAGACAAGAGAACCCCCAGAAACACTGATGAATTACAGCAAGTGCTGGCCAACTTTTCTGTAAAGGACCACATAGTAAATATTTGGGGCTCTGTGGGTTAGCAATCTCTTTCAGGACAGCTTAACAGCCTTTGTAGCACAAAAGCCGCTGCGCGGAGCACCAACAGATGGGCGTGGCGTGTTCTCGCAGCTGTATCTACAAGAATAGAGAGCAGCCAGATTTGTCCACTGTTCGCTGACCCCTGACAAGAGCATCCTGGGCACAGAGAAGCTCACAGCCCACCTTCCATTCAGAGCAAAGCAGGAGGGCACCGCCCTCCTTAAAGGGTCCAAAGCCACACACAGGCTCAGAGAAGACAAGGACGCTCACCTGCCTCTCCAGCCCCGCTGTCCTTGGAAGGGACTTCCCCAGGGAGTGAGCACCTACCGTACACTAGGCAAACACCTTCACCATGTAATAAAGCTTCATCTTCATCTATTATTAACAACAGACCTGTATTAATCACCTCTGCTACAGATTTACAATAAGGAAGTTCACGCTGGCTGGGTAACTGCCCTTATCCAGACTGCTGGGTAACAGTCTGGATAAAACTTCAGACTTCAAAAGGTAGACCACCCTCGCATCCAAAAAGCAGAGTCTCTGCAGGAAGGCGGGTCACCTGCACAGACAGACCCTCAGAGCAGCCTTCCCGGCGCCCCCAGGCTGCCCAGGACTGAGCAGTCCCTCTCTTCACCTTCCTTGCTTCCTCTGCAGTGTTTCCTTTCCCCACTTTTAAACATAATGGATCCTTCCCTTCCTCCACCTCTCCCTTCTTCTCTCTGTCTCTCTAAAAATCAAATATTAAGCCTTGGCCGGATAGCATGGTTGGTTAGAGCATCGTCCCGGAGCTCAGAGGTTGCCAGTTTGATTCCCCGGTCAGGGCACATACAGGAGCATTTTGACGTTCCTGTCTGTCTGTCTCCCTGCATGATGCTGACACCATCAGACAGAATCCCGGTCCAGACAGCCCCACAGCCAGGAGGACACAGCTTGGGCATAGGTGGGCTGGGACACAACGGAACGTGCAATTCTCTTTAAATAGATCCTCATAAATAAGCAATAAAACAGAAACAGGCATTTACAGTGAGCATTTCTAAGGTTTGATGAGCTAGGAGTTAGGACTGGGAGGAAACAAAGAGCCTTTTTTATTATTTCCCCATTCCTGCAAATTTATTTTACTGCCTGATGACTTTGAAAAGGAAAACGAAAGTGGCTCCTCAGGGATGGAGCCTGTGCTCTCACCGCCCACTGCAGCCTCAACTTTCCACCTGTCCCAGGGTGACAGCGTGAGCTGTACCTCTGCCCTGCTCTGGCCTAAGGGCGCCCTGGCTGCCTCCTCCCTGCCCGGCCTGCCCCGGGGGGCTATCCATCCATAGATGAACGGATAAAGATGTCCTCAAGTCTCATGTGTCCCAGAGATGAGGTGGGCAGACAGGGCTGGGATTGGGGGACAGGACAGGACTGGGAGACGGAGAGCAGAGAGCTGAGCTTTATAAAAGCACACTGGAAGGTAATGAGGGTGCGGCCCAGGCCAGCACCTGGTCAGAAATGTCTGAGCTCCCTTTCTCTTTCTCTCAGTTGTCAGACGTGACTTCCTCATAGGAGCTAACCCCACCTCGATGCACACTAACACAGGAGGTCACACAGGCTGTCACTGGTGCACAAATGAGACTTCCCTTTGTGTGAACCCACGCAAAGGCAACACCCACTTACACGTTCAGTCTGTCTGGAACCAGTTCTCATGCCATGAGCTACATGCTTCTGTGGCATTCCAACATGTCTCTCTTTCTTCCCTAGTTGACTTTTAAATCATTCTTCACCTTCTGATGGGAACTCTTCCATTTTAGGACTTCTCACAACTCACCTGTCTTCTTGATCACAGCTTGGTGACAACCTTTCTGACTTTGCTCCTTACCTGGAGTCCCAGTCATGATTAAAACCAAAGAATCAGATATAGCCAAGATCTTCCCATCAAGGGGTGGAGTCTGTTTATCATCTCCAAGATCTGATTTTTCTACTAAAATGAAGGCATTCTTTTCATTTCCCTAAACGCACTGCCCTTCTCAGGACTACTTAGTGAGTGCAGAATCCCAGCAGACTGATCGCTCTGAAGCTTGCCTCAATAGCCACGCTGCAGACCCAGGCTAAAGATGGGTCATGCAATAAGCACGTGATTTTACATTATCATACATTATTTTCAAGTTGTCTTACATGCGTTAGTCTCTTGAGCTCTCAGAAAACAAACAGTTAGACACACATATACTTAGATATTTCTCAGTCATCCTCACAGTATCAGTTAGCTATTGCTGTGTAAGAAATAACACCAAATTAATGGGTGAAAAACAATAAGTATTTATTATTGCCCATCTAACTATGGGTCAGCAGGGCAATTTTGCTAATCTGGGCCTAGCTCTGCTGAACTTCACTGAGCTCAATCACCTGCCTATAGACACTTGGAGGTGACAAGGGAATGGCTGGTCTTGGATGGCCCCACACATCTGGTGGTTGCCAGCTGTTGGCAGTGGTTACCATGGTGGCTGAGCCACAGTTTGCCATCTCCAGCAGGTTATCACAGGCATATCCACACTGTGGCAGAAGGTCTCCAAGGGAGCCAGTGGAAGCAGGTAAAACCTCCGAGGCCTCAATACAGAGCTAGCATGCCCTGACTTCCATTACAAGGCTTTTGGCCATTTATTGGCCAAAGCAAGGCAAGAGGGCAGTTCAGATCCAAGAGATGAGAAGTAGACTCCACCACACATGGGAAGAGCTGCAAATCATTGTAAAGAGTGTGGATCCAGAGAAAGGCAGAGAACTAGAAATATCTTTGGCATCAGTCTGCCATACCACTAACGGATGGACTCATAACATAAAAAACACAAAATCTAAAAAGCAGTACTGTTGTAACTATGCCCATTTGTATGTTCTCATCCTACTTTGTACAAAGCACTGACCTCTTCCAGGTTTGGGGAGAAGGTTTTAGTTTCTGCCAAACAGATAATCCAATAGACTAGGGTCAAGAGAAGAATGTCATCTACTGTGAGTCAACCTGTGAATTCATAAGATGGTAGTATATCAAATATGAACCCAATAAGTTTCATTACCTCCTCTAATAAACAGTCAACAAGCATTTAAATCTTTATCAATCAAAAAATCAGTCCTCATCATTGCCCAGAGAACAGCCCGAAGATCAAGGAGAAGAGACTCAGCAGGCCCTCTGGCCCATCTCTGTCCTCAATGCTGTGATCCAGTAATCCTGTGGCTCCCAGGTTTTCTTTGGATAGGGCCCTATGGAAGTTTTGCTCTGTGGCCTTGTTCCATTTCATAAGTACCAGTGACCCAAGTTGAGATACAATTGAATTGAGTACAACCACTCATCACACACTTTCAACTCTAGTCTGTGAATGGCTCCTTGCATTTATTTCTGAAGTTACGTGTTTGTTTACTCTGTATTGGGTTTTTTTTTTTTTTGGGGGGGGGGAGGGTAGGACAAGGTTATTATGTTGGAGTTCTGAGAGTTGGATGTAATTTTTATTCTTAAGCACTAAATTGAACCTGAGACTTTTCTACTGAGTATTTGGCAGTAATTTACTTACTGCTTCTAGTCTGGTCCCACGTTTTTGTTTTCTACATTTTTAAAATCATACTAAACACATACGCACATAAAATTTACCATCTTAACCACTTCTAAGTGCACAGTTCAGTAGTGTTAAGTACATTCACACTGTCGTGAGACATGAACCAGATCTCCAGAAAATTTTCATTTTGCAAAACTGAACCTCTGTATTCATTAAACAACTTCCCCCTTTCTCCCACCCCCAGAAACGTCCATTCTACTTTCTGTCTCTATGAGTGTGACAACTTTAAATACCTCAGATGACTGAATTTGTGCCATATATAATCTTTTGTGACTGGCTTATTTCAGTTAGCATATGTCCTCCAGGTTTATCCATGTTATAACATATGTCAGAATTCCTTTCCTTTTGAAAGTTAGATAGTATTCTATTGTATGTATATACAGTATCACATTTTAGTTAGCCATTCTTCTGTAGATGGGCATTAGGGTTGCTTCCACTTTTTGGCTATTGTGAATAATGCTGCTATGGGCATGAGTGTGCAACCATCTTTTCAAGTTCCTGCTTTTAAACCTTTCAGATATATGAGGGAGTTATATTGAGTGGGACACTTGAATCCATGTTAACACAAGAAATTAAAATGAGTAAAAATTAAATAAATAGATAAATCTTTCAGATATATATGTACCCAGAAATAGGATTGCTAGATCATATGGTAGTTCTATTTTTTTATTTTTTGAGAATCCTTCTTACTGTTTTCAGTAAGGAGTGCACAGTTTTAGATTCCCACCAACAGTGTGCACAAGAGTTCCCATTTCTCCACATCCTTGACTTTATTTTGGAGTTTTTTTTAAAAAAAATATGTATATAGCAGTAGCCATCCTAATGAATGTGATATGATATATCATTGAAGTTTTGATTTACATTTGATTTACATTTCTCTGATAACTAATGATGTTGAAAAACTGTTCAAATGCTTGTTAGATATTTATATTTCTTCTTTGAAGAAAAGTTCTTTGACCTTTTTTTTTAATATTGGGGTATTTAAATTTTTGGTTTAATTGGATTATTTGATATTTTGTTCTTGTTTTTGCATTTATGTATTTTTTCTTGTTTTTTTTACTGGGGTTTTTTTTTTGGTATGAATCACAGTAATTAGACACTATGTAACTTACTAAATGATCATTCTGATAGATGTCTTACCCATCTGACATCATACATAGTTATTATAATACTACTGACTATATTCCCTATGCTGTACTTTACATCCCCATGACTATTCTTTACCAACCAATTTGTACTTCTCAATTTCTCCACTTTCTCACCCAGCCCCTCCCCTCTGACAGCCATCAAACTGTTCTCTGTGTCTATGAGTTTCTTTCTGTTCTGCTTTTTCATTTATTTTGTTTTATAGATTTAATTGTTCATAGATATGTATTTATTGTCATTTTATTGTTCATATTTTTATCTTTTTTTCTTCTTCTTAAGAAGACCCTTTTAATATTTCATGTAATATTGGTTTGGTGGTGAGAAACTCCTTTAGCTTTTTCTTTTCTGGAAAGCTCCCTATATGTCCTTTGATTCTAAATCATAGCTTTTCTGGGTAATCTTGCTTGTAGATTCTTGCTGTTCATTAATTTGAATATTTCTTACCAATCCTTTCTGGCCTGCAAAGTTTCTGTTAAGAAATCAGTTGACAGTCTTATGGGAGCTTCCTTGTAGGTAACTAACTGCTTTTCTCTTGCTGCTTTGAAGATTCTCTGTTTGTCTTTAATCTTTTCAATTTTAATTATGATGTGTCATGGTGTGGGCCTCTTTGGGTTCATCTTACTTGGTCCTCTGCACTTCCTAAACTTGTATGTCTATTTCCTTCTCTAGGTTGGGGAAGTTTTCTGTCATTATTTTTATCAAACAGGTTTTTAATTTCTTTTCTTTTCCTTTTAGCACCCACCCCCCATGTTGGTATGCTTGAAGTTGTCCCAGAGACACTTCTTACACTATCTTTATTGTTTTAGATTCTTTTTTCTTTTTGCTGTTCTGATTGGATGTTTTTGCTTCCCTATGTTCCAAATCATTGATTTGATTCTTGACTTCATCTACTCTACTGTTGATCCCTGTAAATTACTCTTCATTTCAGTTAGTATATCCTTCATTTTTTACTGGTTTTTTTCTTCATGTTTTCCATCTCCTTCTTTATGCTGTTGAAGTCCTCAGTAACTTCAACAGTTCTTTGAACATCCTTGTAGCCAGTGTTTTGAACTCTGCGTCCAGTAGATTGCTTGTCTCTATTTTGCTTAGTTCCTTTTCTGGAGTTTGTTCTGTTCTTTCATTTGGGGCCTATTTGTTCATCTCCTCATTTTGGCCACCGTCCTGTGTTTGCTTCTATGAATTATATAGAGTGGCCACATGTCCTGGGCTTGAGAGAGTGGTCTTATGTAGTAGGGGTTCTGAGGGGCTGGTGGTACAGCCTTCCCAATCACCCAAGCTGGGCATTCCAGGTGTGTCTTCCCATGTGGGCTGTGTATATCTTCCTGTTATAGTTGAGTCTTGTTTGCTATTGGCATGTTAATAGGATGAATTTATCCCCAAGACGATTGGCTGCAAGGCGTGGCTGTGACCACCAACCACCATGGAGGATCAGCTGTATAGGGGTCCACCCCACAGAACAGGACTTACTTCATCGGGACTATGGTGCTTGGTGAGCCTGACCCTTGAGCGTGTTGTTTATGAATGTAGTTGGGCGGTGTTTCAACATGGTCTGAAGCTGACCACCAGGTGCACTGGCTCTGGGGCATTCTGAGATGTGCAAGCCAAGGTCAGCTTGTGTTTTGCCTGGGGCCACCCAGCATGAGCTACAAAGTAATCTGCAGGTAGCTGCTACTTGTGCTGAGCTTGGAGGTGCCCAGACAAGGCCAAGATGAGAACTAAGGCTGACTGCTGCTAGTAACAGGCCTGGGCCACTGTGAGAGGTCCAGGGCATGCTGAGGCCAGATGCTGCTTGTTGAGAGATTTTAAGAAAGTCTGAAGCATGAGTCAAGACAGGCCACTTGTATAGAAATGCTACTAGAAACAGTTTGGGTCACATTTATGTATTTTTAATACTATAATAAACGTCCATTTAATCACCAAGAAACAAGAAAACTGGAGCATTGACGTCAGCCTTTGCTGCACCCATCTTTCTCTGCCCAAAGGAACTAAGCACTCTCTTGAATCATATGTTTGTCATTGCCTTGTTTTCCTTTCTTTTTTCAAATAAAGTTTTATTATAGCTACATATTTTCTTTAAAAATAATATTTTGGTTTGGATTTATTTTAACTTTATACAAAGAGTATCATGCAATATTTATTATGTTGGGGCCTCCTTTTTTTACTCAAATTCTATTACTAAGACTAATCCATTGTTTCATGTAGCTGTTGCTCATTCATTCTGACTGAAGTTTATTATTCCACTATATGCCGGCACCACAATATATTAATCCATTCCCTTGTCAGAGTACAGTTGTATGGTTTTCAGGCTTTTGCTGCTTATGAATAGTGTTGGTAGAGCATTCTCATACACATCTGTGTGCATGAGTTGCCCTTCATGTGTGCCTACAAGTGGGAATACTGAGTTCACCCTCACAAGATGCTACCAGACTGTTTCCAAAGTGGTTGTACAATCTCACACCATCAGCAATGCACAAAAAGTTCTGCAGATCCACCTTCTATCATGTGCTGTTGTCAAACTTCTTAATTTTTTAACAGTCTAGTACAGCGGTTCTCAACTTGTGGATCGTGACCCCGGCGGGGGTCGAATGACCAAAACACAGGGGTCGCCTAAAGGCGACCCACAGGTTGAGAACCGCTGATCTAGTAGGTAAGCACGGTATCTCATTTGCCTTTGATATGCATTTCCCTGATCATTAATGAGGGTGAGTGTCCCTTCATATGTTTACTGACCATATGTGTTTCTTTAATTGAATAAGAACTTCTTTTCATCAAGACACCCCAAAGAAGTAAAAAACAAGATACAACAAAGATGAGTTATTTGTCACATGCATAGCTGACAAAGAATTAGTGTGAACAATATACACCAGAGGAGAAAAACTCATCTACTAGAAAATGGAGAAGAGAAATGGCAGGCATGTCCCAGAAAATCCTCTCTGTTATTACTGTTAGCCGTAGGATATGCTGTGTTCACAATACCAGCTAGTCATGGAGTGGGGTTTTCTTAGCATCAAATGAAAATTTCTTTTAGTGTTGACACAGCCTTCTAAGGCTTTGTCCTTAGCCAGTTCAGGGAGTAGTCAGAAAAGCCTGCTCCTCCTCCCTTGCCAGCTAGAGAATTCATCTGAGTCCAGGAAAGGTCTTCATAGAAACAAACGCTTGAAGCCAAGATACCCTCATAGATGGTTGCTTAAGGACACTCAGGCCTTAAGAAACCCTAGCACTTGAGAAATAAAACGACATTCTTCCCCAGTAGAACTGGGCAACATTTTTCCAGTCAGGACCTGTCCAAATTACTCACAGAGGAAGTAGGGAATCTTTCCATCACTATCCACACACTGAAGAAAGTAGACCATTTCTCTTGCACTGAGACTGTTGATGACATAATGACTAATGACATTAAAAATCTACATAGAACTAATTTCTCTCAAACATCCCCTGGAGTCAAAGAAATGGTTAAATGTCCTGCTGGAATGTGGGTTGCTAGTGAAAAGTAAAGAGAAGGAGTGTAAGATGTTAGCAAACAGATGAATTGAGGGGATGGCTACTCGCTGTCAATCTTAAACATGGTCTGTACTGCAGGTAGAGCCAAAATAGGTCCGGTCGGGAGTGCAGCTGGGGCTTCCTTCCCCAGCTCCCTCCAGTGGTTAGGAGAGACTTGGAGAGGGAGGCCATGCAGAGAGAAGCAGTGAGGCAGAGAAATAAGTAGGGACTAAAATAAGAGGCAGTGCTCACGCTCCTGTTCTGTTCCACTAACTAGCTTTCTAAGGCGGTGCTTGCCATTTGCAGTTAATAGCAAGTGTCTTCCCATATTCATTCGCTTACCTGTCAGGGGTGCCTACTTCCTGTGCAGCAGTGTGAACCCTGACTAGAAGATTATGCCTTTGGGGCTAACTTATCAGGCCTGGGTGTCCTCTGCTGAGACCCAGGCGGCCACAGAAAGATGACAGGCAGACAGTTAGTTCAGTACACTGACTTGAAGCAAAACTAACTAAAGTCTGGACCCTTGCCATGGAGGCCACCAGAGGAATTGGCTAACAAGACATCTTTTCCAATCTCCAACCTGGTTTGGATGGAATAATTAGACATGTCTAACTGGGAGTGTCAAGATAAGACAGAGAGCTAGGGGACAAGATGGGCAGCTAGAAAACCCGAAGGCTGCTCCTCCTTTAGAGCATGGGAAACAAACTCTTCGGAGCTTGAAGGAGCTCCAATATGGACACACACTAGGGGAAGACGTTAAATGACCCCTGGGTCCCTGGGTGCAATGTGTGAGCTTGTGGCCTGATCAGGATCATCCTCCAGGTTGCTCATTCTCCCCCAGTCTGAAGGGAGCAATTCCCATACTACATATCAATCTCAGCAGTCACTGGTGGAACATTCTGGCTCATTTGAAAATCATCTTTCTTAACTATTTCCAAGATTCTTTTCAGTCACTAAAATAGCAAATCACAGATTGTTGACATTTCCAGCAAGATCACAGAGGGTCAGTTTACCACCTGGTGAAGACAGGGCAGCTTATACTTCATACTTTATCACATCTCCCCTCCCCCCACCACCACCTCCACTATACAGCTTCTTTACAGCCAGCCAGGGAAAACAAGCTTGGGAGCAGAAGTATATCCTTCTGTCCAACCACTGTCTTGTTTCATCCCCTCCTTCCTCATCATCCTCCCACTCCTCTTTGGGGCCTGGAGAGCTTTGGGTAGTTGGTGTTCGAGGTTATTAAGCAAAAAATTCTTGTGACAGCCACCAGACATGGCTTCTCTGAGTCTTTCAGCATCGACAGAGATGAGAACAGCTAATGAAATACACACGTTTCCTTCCTTACAGGAACTGGGGCAGCAGCGAGCTTAGAAACTGCACACGGTCCTCCTTACAGAAAACTGACGCTGTATATTCAAAGCAAGCAACAACAGTTCCTTCCTTTATTGTTTAATTATGAGCTGACGCAGCCGAGATAAAGGCCTGACCGATCTAGGGCTCCAAACGCCAGTCATTCTCTGAAGAAAGCTGAGGCTTACTCTCTCCTTTCATTATATTTGTTATGACTTTAGCTTGGTCGGCGGTAAACACAATATTGACATTTAGAACTCTTACGGAAAAAAAGAAAAGAGGAAGAAAGAAAGAAAGAAAGAAAGAAAGAAAGAAAGAAAGAAAGAAAGAAAGAAAGAAAGAAAGAAAGAAAGAAAGAAAGAAAGAAAGAAAGAAAGAAAGAAAGAAAGAAAGAAAGAGGCAGCTAAAACATTGTTAGCTTCAAATATTTGAGCGGTTTCCAACTGGAGGCCAAAGGTGTCTCCTCGTTCTCCTTTCCACATTACTCCCCTCCCCCACTAACATTCCCACAGAGTTGGGTCCTCCGGTCATCAACATATTCCCAGTCAGTATCCCTTCTGTACAGCACACATGCAATCGTGTTCTAATGGAGAAGGTAGGTTATTGAATGCACCTGTTGGGCTGACCTGACTGTGGCCAGAGCCAGGCAAGGGGCAGCCAGACAGCAGAAACCGGACAGGTGGGGGGTGCACTCTGCTTTGCTAACTCCCAGGGTTGGTGACAGTGCTAAGAAGTCAGCCACATCCATCTTAAAGCCCAAACTATTTCAGGCTTCTCAGCATTGACATACTAGCGGAGGCAGAAATTGCTCTGAAGGAAGTCATGCATCTCCTTCCACTTGACATTTTCATAAATAACATTATTTATCTCTCAAATGTAACTAGTGCCCAGGATTCCTTTTATAGGCATTAAACCCTTTGTTTTATTTTCCTAGTGTGTTTTGTCCTGTAGGTGGGGGGCTCTTCAGGGGCGGCGGGTCTGCGGTCCGGCCTGCACCGCGCGGCTTCCCTCTGGCCGCCACTACCCCCGCGCTTGTCCGCGCTCACCAGCAGGTGAGTGCTTGGGCAATGCAGCATTCATCTTTGAGCTGCTGACATCTAAAACAATGCCTGGCATGTAGGAACAGCATAAGTTTGTTGAATTAAGACATTTAAAAATGCATTGATGAATGAAGCAATCAATCAGTGTATCAGTAACATGAGCGTGGAGGAGATGGTTGCAGTAGAAGCCCGGTAAGCTATGAAGCTTGATTGCAGCTCACAGAAAACTCCTAATCCCCACCACCACCACCACCACCACGTTGTTTCCAGAACTGGCAGCTCCAAAGAACAGGGAATCTTACAAGTTTCGGTCTGAGTTCTTGTGGATTGCCTTGTTTCTGAGGTTTAATAGTTCAAAAATAAAAATATTTTTTAAATAACTTTAGGCTAGGTAAATTTGATGTTATGTTTCTGTGTGTGTGTGTGTGTGTGTGTGTGTATGTGTGTGTGTGAGAGAGAGAGAGAGAGAGAGAGTGTGTGTGTGTGTGTGTGTGTGTGTGTGTGTTTGAATTCCTTCTTCTCTATGCCAATCCAGAAGGAGATTTTTTTATGCAAACGGCCCCTAAGTCAGGGCAACTCTATGAATTAGCTTTGGCAAGAAAGCCAAGAGAGAAATGATCACTAGCTTATTGCCTGGCACAAAGCAGGGCTTACTTAGCCAGTGTTCAAGATAACATTGCACAAACTAATCAGCTCCTTCCTTGGCATGGCTCTCTCATGCTCCTGCTCATGGACTCCAGCCTCCTTAGCGCGTCCTGAAGTTGGGCACGCCCTCACTGCTCTGCAACCTCATCTCTCACCCCTCATTTTCTCGAATCCCACCTCCAGCCACACTCATCGCTTGCAATTCCAAGAATGCTATGCCCACTTGGGCCCAAATGCTTTTGAATGTGCTGTTTCTCTTCTCAGAGTGACCCTCCACCCTATTACCATCTACTGGATAGCTCTTACTTATCTTTCAAAATTTGGCTCCAGGCCCCAAGCCCAGGAAGCTGCCCCTCACATGCCCAGCCTAGGTCAGTAGTGTCCCACCACTCCGTGCTGTCAGAGCAGCCAGCGCAATTTACTGCAATGCTCAGCACACAACATGCCCTTTGCGCACCTTCCTTTCTGTCGGTTGATAAAGTTCATGAGAATAAGATGGTGTCTTTTGTCTTTGTAACTCAGCACCAAGCACAATGCCTAGAATGGTCTACAAATGTTTACTAGTGAGTGAGTCGTGGATGGATGAATGGAAGAGCTTAAGCACTGAAAACTCAGGAGATGATCTTGGAGAAGCCATACAATACAGAGAACCCTGCTTCTAGACATGGGCCACGGTCAGAAAACATCAGCAGACAGCGGGGCTGTGGGGGAGGAGCTCAAAGTGAGACAGAACGCAGAGACTTCTGCCAACAAGCTCATGGAGTCAAAGGCTGCCTGAGGCTCAAACCGCAGACATTGTGCCCAGGGGGCCAGAGCAGAGAAGCTTTCTTCAGGTCAAGGCATGAGAACAAACTATGGCATGGGTTGTATGTGGATTCAGCTTTGATTCGGCACTCAGTACAGTAGGAAGAGGCTTTGAAGGAAAAGGTCCGAGTGGTCCCTGAGCCCTGTGAGTTTTCCATCAGCCCGAGGGGCTGACAGCCTACTCCTGCATGGTGTGTGGGCAGCTCTCGGAACAGCAAGTAGAGCCAACAGGGGGAAAATATTCACCACCCTGAGCAAGAGACCACAATGAGATGGAAACGAACTGTCACAGCATTTTAATTCAGCCAATGTATTTTGGAATGTTTAAATTAAGGTTTATCTGTTACCGTTATGACTATCATCTTTAGAAGTGCCAAACCTGCCCTGGCAGGAAGGAAAGAGAGGAGGGAAACACGTCATAATTAAAAAATAATTAATCTCATTTCATTAAATATAGATGATTAATTATTGTTGTTATTACCACGCACTGAGGGCAGCCCCCTTTCCTGAACCAGTCTCATCCGTTTGTCTGCAGGGGGAGGTGCGACTCTGCCTGCAAAATCCTTCCTCTCCCAAGGCAGCGACCTGTCTCCTCCCCACAGAATCGCTACCCAGCTCTCCTTCCAGAAACTCTTCTGCGCAAAATCTGCTGGGTTTGAGAGGGAGGTTCTGCGCCCAACCCCCTGTCCTGCCCGTCACTCCCCAGTGCAGAGCTGAGCCCCTTCCTCTGTCCTCTGGTTCCCCTGAGGACAACTCCCCAGTCCTTACTGCACTGGGCTCGTTTGCAGAGCTCACCCCCAGGAGGCCATGAACTCCTTGAAGACATTCACAATGTCCTTCCTCTTTGTGTCATCTCTAACTTCTCCTCCCACCCAGTGTCTGCAGGAGTGTAAATCTAATGCTTCAATACTGGATGAAAGGAGGAAAGAGGAAGGGATGGAAGTGGGGGAAGAGAGAGAGGAAAGGAGAGGATGAAGGAGAGGAAGGGAGATAAAGGCAGAGAGCCCAGTCTTGCTGAGGATCACTAGAGGCCTGGGCCAGCAGCAGCTCCGTGCGCCCTCTCACGCGCACATGGGAACGCATGGTCAAACACGCACACACTACCTGCTCCATCTCTCCATTTGCCATAGGTGTAAATGACTAATGAATATCAAAGCAAAGTGATTAGGTGGCCTTTACAAGCTTCGGTACCTACCAAGAAAACTATAAGTCACCCTGACATCATAAATGCCTTCTTGGGAATGGTAAACAAAAAGACGAGACCTACCCAAAGGCATACTTTTAATTCTAGCGTGTTTTCTCTTTTTTGACCACCAGCGCATCAAGTTTGACTTGCTTTATAGGGAATTAAAGGCTTCTGAACCTAATTCCAGCATATGTGTGGATTGTTCCCACAATATCAACAATTCTCCAACACCAGCTGGGTGGCTTACAATTCAACTCCTCTCTGACTCTGTATACCTGGAGATGGCTTCAGTTCCACAAGTTAAGGGCTCAGTCCCACAAGCCTGCCCCCACTTCAGAGGCCAATGACGAATAAATAGTAGGTGCCATCTGTCTGACTTGGCTATAAATTATAGGCCCCCAGGACTGACCCACCCACACACACATCTTAGATTTGATTAATTTGTTAGAGAGACTCACAAACTCAGGGAAACTCTTATTTATGTTTACCGGTTTATAAAAAATATGGATAAACTGCCCTTCTCCGTTCTTAAAAAAAATGGGGAGAGGGGCTGAATACTCTAACATTCTTTCTAATCATGCTTTGGTCTTCCCAGTGACCACTCCTCGTCTAAGAGCCCACCTAGAGTCGCCTCATTAGAACAAATGGCACCCCTATCACCCAGGAAATTACAAGGGTTCCAGGAGCCCTATCCCAGGAACTAGGGACAGAGACCAATATGTTTTCTATTATTTCACAAGGATATTCATCAAAATAATGAAGAGACACAGTGGCCAACTGAAGTCACAGAATAATGGGCATGATTTATGCTGGTGGTTTCTCTAATATTCCTCAGAACCCTGAGATTTCATGAAGTTCTTTGGGGTGGGTGGAGCCAATGTAACCAGGAAGTTTCACCTCTGTGTGTTTCTATGTATCAGTTCTTTGTTTAGATCTGATTTGTGAAAAGAATTCTGCTGTTTAAGGTAACAGCAACTTTGAAACCCCTGATCTAGTACAACTCCCTTTTTCAGAGCAGAAGAGTAGGTCCCCAAGGCCAGGGGTGTCCGCGGCTGGTTGGGGCAGAGCTGGCATGGACACCGTGCCTGCCAACTCCAGCCTGGCTCCCACCACATCACTCACCGTCCCTGCCCCTCAGCCCTGCAGAGTGAGTGTCCTGTCTCAGGGCTCCAAGCAGCTTGCCTTGGGGGCTCCCCTGAGATGGCGTCCCTCTGGCCAGTATCAGGTTCAGCTCAGTCCACAGTTGTCAGTGGGCAAACTGCTCTGTGCTGAGCTGCCTTCAGTGTGAAGAGGAAGGGCCTTCAGCTCCCACTTCCCTGTAAAAGGCCTCAGGGGCCCACAGCCTTCTCCAGTCCCTAAAAGGGGCCAGGCAGGAGTCATCTCCTGATCACGATAGACCACGCTTGCCTGGGGTCTGGCCAGGGTTTGAAGAATGTATTTTGTTTCTACTCCAAAGACAAGTTTACCTCCTGAGAAGGAGGAGGTTGCCTGTCCTGCTGCGTGGAGCCTACACAGAGTTCTACCACCCATAGACAAAGTGGACGGCTCCTGAGCTTGAGATCATGTGCCCGAGGCCTCCAGGGCCTCTGTGCTCTGCAGCTCACGCCTCGCCTGGAGTCAGGCAATGTACTAAGAGCACTGCATGCCCAGTCTATCATCCCCTCAACTTCTCTTTAAGACAGGTACTATGTGCTTCCTAGACTGCAGAGAGCATAGAGAGGCTTCGACAGATCTGGGGACCTGCCCACAGTCACACAGGGAACTTGTACATAAAAAGACTGGACACTCACTACCCAGACCCTTGGCTCTGAGCAGTCTCAGCCTGTTTTTCCCCTGTGGACGACAGCCATATGGGGCAATCTTCTGATGGCACAAAGTATGTCCCATCTACAGACCACCACACTGCCCAAACATTCCAACACTTCAGAATCCCATTTCTGTCTCCCAGGTTCAGCCCATGCCTTTGGCAGTAGCTCCAGGAGCACTTTTTCCAAGCTCAGGGTCATAAAATTTGGACCACAGTGCCCATATGATATAGATCAAAGGACTTGGCATTGATTCTCACCTCTAATGAGACTTCATGGAAAGATACCTGGAATTCTATCATGCATTCTGTTCCTCTTTTTTATTTAAACATTAACCTCTCCTGCCATATTTTCTTAAAATGCCAATTCCCCTAAAAGACAGCAGAGTAACTTCATAGCATCGTAGGGTTAATCATTTTACCTGATTTCCTGTCATCTCAAACAAGATACTGAAAGAACCCACCACCCAGAGATATCGCTCATTTGGAGGAAAAGGATGAGAAGAGGAATGAGAGAAAAAGCAAACGCTGATTGGATATCTGCTCTGTCTCACTAGGCGCTGGGCCAGAACGATGAGGCTCCTCAAGTTTAATCCTCACCACAGCCTTGGGAGGGAGGCCCATTCTACAGATGAAGACAGTGTGACTCAGGAAGGACACTATAGCTGCCCACTGGCATCAAGTCCAAGCTAGAAAGAAGTAACTGTGGGAATGGGTAGGAGGGAGCATATTCAAGAAATATTTCAGAAACAGAAGCAGAACCCACTGGCCTAGGACACAGAATTGGCACATACTCCACACTAGCTTTGTGAGACCAACTTTTCTTCATCCAGGTCCTACAAGTGTCTTTTTCATTGGTTAATTATGGGATGAATATTTTATTACCTTGCATCAAATAACAGATATCATAGAACTTTAAATCTGCAAATGACTGTGAAGATTTAGTCCAATCTTAACATCTGGTTTTCTGATTCCCAAACTAACATTTTCTTTCTGCCTACTAGATTGTGTGATGTTTAAAATCTAATGCATAACCCTGGCCAGTGGGCTCAGCGGTAGAGTGTTGGCCCGGCATGTGGAAGTCCTAGGTTCAATTCCCAGCCAGGGCACACAGGAGAAGCACCCATCTGCCTCTCCACCCTTCCCCCTCTACTTCCTCTCTATCTCTCTCTTCACCTCCCTCAGCCAAGGCTCCATTGGAGAAAAAGTTGGCCCGGGCGCTTGGGATGGCTCCATGGCCTCTGCCTCAGGTGCTAGAATGGCTCTGGCCACAATGGAGCCACACCCCAGATGGGCAGAACATCGCCCCCTGGTGGGCATGCCGGTGGATCCTGGTCGGGCACATGTAGGAGTCTGTCTGACTGCCTCCCTACTTCTAACTTCGGAAAAATTAAAATAAATAAATAAATAAATAAATAAAATCTAATGCATAAGAAAACACTAAAAAACCTTTCTGTTGCATGATTTTATTTTTTGAAGTACATTTGGTTTGCTTGTAATGTATTTCTCATCTCTCAAGACTTGGGATTCTGAAAGGCAAATTCCTCAGGAATACTGATCCAGTAGTATTAGCCTTGCCATGCCCTGAAACAGGAGAGAATGGGGGAGTGGGGATTGATGCTAAGAGAAATTCAATTAAACAAATATTCATTGAGCACCTACTATGTGTGAGGTACCATGCTTATTCCCTTGATGGCAATTTGTTAAGCTCAAGCATTGGCCTTCAGGTTATATGATTGATCTAGGGTGTGTATGTGTGTGTGTGTGTGTGTGTGTGTGTGTGTGTGTGTGTGTGTGTGTGTGTGGCATACATTCCCAAGGGCACACACATGGGCAAGTTATTACCCCCTCAGTTCTCCACACTTCCCAGGGTAAACTGAAATGACTAAATCCCCATAAACAACCTCCCTGTACCCAAGCAACCTTGGAAATAAGTCCTATTTACAAATATTTCATCAGCCCACCTACCTCCAGCCCCATGTTCCCCTGATGACTGTAGGCAATAACATGAATAAAACTCAGGATAATTTCCTTCTGCTGGGCATCCATCATCACTTTGCTAGGCAGAGAGGCATGCGATTCAGTGCCAGGCTGCTCTGGAGGTGTTAGGGAATGTCTGCAAATTCTGGATACAAAAGTCCACGACCTTTGGGCTTGGACCCTAGATAGCCTGTCTAGGGAAAAACTATACTGAATCCAGGCAGGAAAAGGGGCACCTTTGGTAAGCTCCTGACATTATTTCTCACGTTTTACCACCTGGGAGGGAGTTCCAAGTCCCTTTAGTCATTGCTGCAGGAAAACGTTTTGACATGCACTCTCATACATCATGACGGAGGTTAGTTACCAAAATGCACACATTTGCCTCAGCCGGTTTCATTTACTACCCTTTAAATTATTTCTCAGCCTGCAAATCTTGCTGTGACAGACAGAGCAGGGGGGGCAACCACTAAGTGTTCACTTTTTATATAATATATTCCAATCCTGTTAGGTCGTACTGCTGAAGGTAATATTTCTGGCATTCATTTAATGAAATTGACATTGATGAATGGTTAATTATACAAATTACATTCTTATTAAATCCCCTAGAATCAGTGCCTGGAAATTTCCTAGCTGTGGGCTTCTTATGGTTGATACCTTTTTTTTTTTCTTTGAGTATCTCCTCTGCTGGCTGCTAGAAGACTCACTTTGCATATTTTTTCTCCTCTAAGAAACTTTGAAAAGCATTTAAAATCCCCTAGTTAAGGCAATTACTACAGATAAGTTAATCTTTATGGGATGTTTAAACCCCAGTTTTAGCTTATGTTTATTCTGTTTTTCTCCTGCCCTCTAGACAGGTTCTGCCCTGGAGGGGTATGGCCGAGGCGGGGACCCCTCTACCTCCTGCTGGAGGTGGTCTGAGGCTGAGAGCCAACTCCCTCCACTGCTTGTTGGCCATGCATATAGTATGTATTTGTATATAGATAACTATATATTTATATACATACCATGTATATATATGTACATATATATATACCGTATATACCATGTATGTATGCACAATGGAGGAGTTGGTAAACATGGGACTAATGAGAAAGGATTAATAAGTGGTCCAGCTCATTGTGTCATTGGCTGACACATGTTACCAACAGAAAAACCTGTTCTTTTGCCTTTTCATTGGGGAATAGCAGGAGGGATCATATCTATTACACTGACTGGTCACAAAGGCAACAGATATTTACTGAGTGTCTGCTATGTAGCCAACACTGAGTAAATACTTCGGCGAACTGGGAACAGTGTCAAGTAGTTCATGGGTTTTTGTAAAATTTGTGTCAAAGAACAATTGCAAACTTGGATTGTTTTCCTCCAACTAGGAGAGGCAACACAAGTGTTGCTGGGAGAAGCAGACCCAGTTTCAAAGCCATCTTAATCTTGCTCGGAGTTCAGCCACCAGGGAAGAAGCTGCTTGTGCCCTATCCTCATGAGCTGCGAGGCAGGCTTGGCGGGCGGCGGGCGCGGCTGGGGGGTCTTCTCATTCGAGTGCTCTCTCTGGTCACTTCCCCTTACACCCGCGGCACTCGGACCATCCGGTTGGCCGAGGCAGGTTAGGCTAGTCAGACTAATTTCAACCGGCAAGTGAATGTGGCTTGTTTGGATTGTTGGTGGTAGGTTGGGGCGAGGGGTGGGGGGCGGGGTATGCTGTGTCAAATCTCCAGTTCAACTGAAGTTCACCTATTTCAGTGGGTCATGTGGACAAACCTCTTGATTTATGCCGCGTACTATTAAGTCAACCGCAGTGTAAGCAACATTCATTCCCACGCCTCCGTACTCAAGTTAACCATCTAGGAAATCACAGAGTATAATGGTTAACCGTACTAACTCTCCAGAGTCAGAAAGACATGGGGTCAAAACCAGTCCCTGCTATTTCCTAGCTGTGTGACCTTAACAAACTTAAACCCAAATGCCCTCATTTACAAACTAGAGGTAATAATAACAACTGCCTCGAGGGATGTGGTTGAAGGAAGCTTCAAAATGAACGAAAAGCACTTATTAAAGGCACGTACTGGGGCCTGACTCAATAAGTGGAAGTCATTTATATTATTTGGGACTTTTGTTCAGCTATATGTAACACAATGGCCTTTTGACTGTGGCTTAAGCCAAAAGACATATATTGTTTGCTTAACAAAAGACCGGGTTAGACAGTCTCGGTGTTGGTCTGCCAGCTGAGTTATGTAACCAAGAACCCAGGATCTCTATATGTTACTATTGTACTATCCTTACCAGGTTACCTTTCAAAAAAAAAAAAGAGTATTTATTAGAAAGCTTTCAAACTCACAGCAAAATTGAGTGGAACGTGCAGAGATTTCCTATACAAGCCCTGATCCTACCTATGCACAGCCTACCCCCGTTATCAGCATCTGAATGTCACCGTGCCACCTGCATAAGGAGGAAGGGGCAACACCAGCAAACCCCTAGCATGCCTTTCCATTTCTTCAGAAAGGAAAATACCTTTCCTCGCAGTTCCTTAGCAGATTTCTCACTATGTCTCACTGGCCAGAAGTTGGTCATCTGCCAGCTCTTGGGTGGCAGGTGGGTAGGGAGCAGAGGTTGGGAGTGGCTTTGAGTAGCTGTATCATGATGATCTAATGCAGCCTGACACCTTCTGTCTCAGTGTGTGAGGCTCGGCCCAGCCATCCTTCCCTCTGCTGAGCAGAGGGTACGTGCCACCCATGCAGGCTTTGCCACTCGCCTGCTTGTCAGAGCGGGAATGGGCAAGGCCAGGCAAAGGAGAGCAGAGGGGTCCTTTTCTTTTCAAGTTCATTTTCTTCTGAAAGGTCACTCCCTTACAAGTGGTTCTCTTTTCAGTTGCAAGGGATATGACTCCACGACCTGACCGAGGGGAGAAAAATGTGTCCCACCTTTTTCTCCTCCTTCCCAAATTTCGTACCCATCTGTGCTGGAGTCAGCATGTGCTATCGCAAATTACTAGTTTTAACTGTATAGCACAGGGGACAATGGGTGATACTACTCCAGTGCTATAAACTCACAGAGTGAAGGTAATAAATAGACTGTTAAGTTAACCAAGTTTTTGGCTTCCCTAATGAAAGCTGCCATCTATCTTGTGTGGTTTTTGCACGCTTTGTTACCACATATAACCATACTGAAAAAAAACACACCTTCTCCTTTAGAATGATGATCAACTCCCTGCAACAGAGGTGGCCAAGCCCTGGTTCTGAAGCTGGAGCGTGGAGACGGCTGTCTGCCAATGTCCCCAGGCCTGACACTGATACCGATGACGGGGCAGGGCTTGGTGGTGACAACAGCCTGAACACTCCAGTCCAGAACATTCAGCCCCTCCGACCACTGCTACTCCCTGCCCCTCATGGAGGAGCAATGAGAAAGGCAACTTTGCTCCAACCCCTGGCCAAACATCCCACTGTTCCTGGAACCAGACCACCCTGCTCTGGTCCAGCAGGCTCGCCAGGACTTACTGTGGGAAAGCCCCTCGAAAGCTGCCGGTCAGTTGTCTGTCTTCTCTGCCCGTCCCAACCTTCCAGCAGCACTTGGCATCTGGGAACTGAGTGTTTACAGCCAGACAGCTGGGTGGCGCCCACTGCTGGGCCTTCAAGGAGTTGCTTAATCTCTATAACCTTGGCTCTCTTACCTATAAAATGGGGTTAATGAGGCTACCTTCCTGGAGAGGTGGAGAGAATTAGATGAGATGATGGAAGAACACCCAGCACTATGCTTAACACCAAAATCCTTCCTCCCAAGTAAAGATTAAGATATCAGATGGGGTAATGAAATCTTTAAGAGTTACAGTAAACCACATGTTATATGGTTCCATTCATATGAAATGGCCAGAATGGGGAACACTTAGAGATAAAAAGTAGATTAGTGGTCGCCTAGAGCTGGTGGCAGGGGGAGGGGGGGTAGAGAGGAAGTTTAAAGGGATAGGAAGGTGACTGCTAAAGGGTGTAGGGTTTCTTTCTGAGGAGATAAAGATTACCTGTGATGGTAGTCAGACATATCTGTGAATATACCAAATATCATTGAATTGTAAACTTTAAATGGGTGGATTGTATCATATGTATGAGAACTAGACCTCAATGAAGCTATTTTTTTTAATAATCTCTAATAAAAATAAAACATTACAGTAACAAAAATGGTACCATATGGTACCATGGGCAGCACTGGGGTGCGTACGAGCCAGAGACACAGCTCTGGTCCAAGCAGGCACCTCAAGTCCGGGTGCACAAGGTCCAGGGCCACATCATAGTGTCGTGAACTTCAGAACTCAAAGACCCCTCAGAGTATGTATCCCAAGACTATCAGAGCAGTTCCTTAGAGGAATTCTCAGCACCTCCCCCATCCCTCCAAAAACAAACAAGAGCTAGAACAAACATGCTGTTCTAAGCGCGCAGGCGGAGGCCATTATTCAGAGCCATCCGGCAGCCCAGGTGGTGTGAGAGGCCCCAGGATGAGAGGGACTCCTCCCGTGACTAGCCCGAGGATGGGCGGGACAGAATTCACTCCGGGATATTAGCAGCATTCCTCAGCACCCTCCTTTCTGGTCCCTCTCTGCAGCTTCCTCGCCTTGTGTGCTGAACTCTCAACGGTTTGTGCTTCTTTCCCTGGATGCTGTCCCCTGTGCCCTGCTGTCCACCATCACCCTGATGTTGATGACACCCCGATCTCTATCTCCAGTCAAGGCTCTCTCCAGAGCTCTAGACCTCTATGGCCAAACATCACACAATTCTACCTGAACGTCCCAAACCATCCTAAATCCAGCATGTTCCAAATGGAAGCTGTCATCCTCTCCCTTTCTCAAACCTCTTCTCCTGCTGGCTTTCTCATCCTGGTGTTAACATCACCATTCATTCAATTTCTCAAACCAAAAGCACGGAGTCAATGCCTCCCTCTCCTTTCTCTCAGTCAAGTCGGTTTTATTCTGCTTCCTTTGCTTTGCTTGGGTTAGTGTTGTGGTTCCTGAGTGGACCCCAAGCTTCCACTCTCTCCTCATTAATCCAATATCATGCAGCTGCTGAAGTGACCAGTTCCTTGCTTCAAATGCTTTCCCGTTACCTACAGAATCGAGTTCAAACTCCTCTGAGTGCCTTACACAATCTTTCATGAACTGACCCCATTAGCTCATCCCTTTTTACTCCCTACCTCCAACATGATCAAGCCCCCAGTCAGCCAGGAAGCAGGCTCTTTGTTCTAAGGAGTGACAAAAACAGACAGTAGGCATAGAGATGCCCCTTCATTGCATACTGGTGACTAACTCCCTAGTCCCCACCACCCCCAGGCCCAACCAGAGAAAAATCGTCTGATACGACTGCTCTCAGGCGTCAATCCTATGATGCCAGACTTCTCTCCCCACTACCTTACTCCATTCCTAACCCCCATGCGAAGGCAGATGCAAGCCAATGTGAAATGGTTTTCATTGTAGCCTAAGTCCAAAATTGTGGACTTTTAAAATATAGAATTGCACCATAATTAATAATACGCCCAGCATATAATCAGAGAGCAAACAAGGCCCAGCCCATTAGGTCAAACATGCTGAGTTCAGTGGAATAACAGAAATCCACTTCTAAAGCCATGAACAGTCACTAGAAACATAAAAGTTCAGATCACTGGCTCAGTTGGACTTGACTGTATGAAGCTAGTGTGTGGGTAAAGGTCCCAGAGCAGGAAGGTGTGTGTAAGAGATGAAGCAGCAGGAGAGAGGTGGTGCTGGTGTCGCTCCCTCAGAGGATCTGAGGGGCCCGCTGGGGCGGGCAGACAGCAAGCCCGGAGGTGAGGGCTCCCCACAGCGCTGAACCGGGAAACGGTCCAGTAGAGTCAGGTGCACTTTCCTCCTTTTGACCTGAGGTAGAACCCTTCATGTGTTTACTGGTTAACATAGCGTGCATCACTTTCGCAGGTCTCTATTTTCCTCAGGTAGAACTAGCGCTCACTCTATAACCTCCCCAGGCTACCTAGGAGGACAGACAGTTTCTCATTGCTGCCCAGCTTGGGAACTGGAAGGACTGACGTGAAGTCTGGAAGAGAAACAAGAGCATCCTTTTGTGGATCCCCAAGCAATACAAGGTTTCAAGTGAATGTCGGTATTAGGGGATGACTAGGAACAGGGTGGGCGCTTGGCCACAGTGTCCAGACTCTGAGGGCAGCCAGAGCGGGGGTGGGGAGTCCTCCCTCACTGAGTAGACGCAGCAGCAGCTGTCTCACCCTGTTGGCTACCTGAGCCCTTCGTTGATGCCACTGCTCCTCACCAAAGTCTCAGTATGGAGGCAGGACTTAACACCCAAGGGGTCTGACACCTAGTAGGTACTCAGTATATGTTTACAAAGGCTGTGAAAACTTAGACAAAGATTATTCAGTATGCCTATGAAATCCCATCCCCTTGAGATGTAAATTGGGGATAAATGTCACATAGAGGTAAAAGATAGTCTTTAAAGTCCTTTTCACACCTACAAAATTCCCAAAACATTGCTCAGAAAGAGGAATCGCCCTTCCCTTCCCTTCTATCACATTCCAGCAGAGCCAGACCTCACAACCACTGAAGTTTGCAGCTTGAAAGGGCCCTTGCAGACCTCCCATGCGAACCTCTCCATTAGCAGGTAAAGGACTTGGTGGCCCAGAGAGGGTTAAGGAGCTCACCCAAGGTCAGAGTTGATGGCAGGACCATGACCAAAAATAGCCTCTTCCCAGAGAAGCCTTCAAATTGATGAGCACTACTGGTATAGACCAGCTCTGTTATTCCCTGACCCTTCCAGTAGTTAACTTGTGAGGAATCCTAAATGTGGAAGGAGGAAGATCCACCCGGGTGCTGAGAGCAGCTTTAAATGCTTCTATTAGTAGTTGCAAGGATTAATGCATTTCCCAGTGGAGGAAGATCTTACAGACCCCAACCCAGAATTGTTCCTGAGTTGGGAGCCTGTTTCAGTTTCTGCTCCCGGAAACCTCACAGAAGGCACACAGGTGATGAGTGAGCCTGGGCCCCCACTCGTGTCTCCCGCCCTAGTCCCTGTGCCAGCCCCAACCGTGGCACTGAGTGCGAATGTAGATGAACTTTGGAAATATATTAAGAAGCAATTATGGATTTCTTGCTTGTAAATGCTTCCTCCTTCCCCTTGAGTCCCAAGAATTAACATAAATTCCTTGGTCAGGAGAAACTATCAAAATACTATCCATCTGGATCTAATTTCCAGAGCTGCTGGGCCACAGGGGGACCAGAGTTAAAGGTCTATTCATAAATTGTCCTCCCGGGGCTGCCTGCCTGAGCCCAGCTCCGCCCGCAGCCTGCCAGACCTGACCAGATAACAGATGGGGCTGGCTCGGCTTCTGCACACGCAGCACAGCTCTTGCTGACCAGCTTCTCCCCTTGCCCTTCTCAGCCAAATGTGGCCACGTTCCCTTGAACTTCATTTGTCTGGGTCATCTGCTTTCCTGCCCGTCTTTGCAGGTGTGGCTGTCTGAGTTAGCGGAATACAACCCAGTGCCCATTCTTCAGAGCTGCCTCCTCTTGGGCTGCTCAGGCCCTTGTTCATCCCGCGACCATTTCTGTCTCAGCACTTTCCCCAGAGAGTGAGGGGGCCCCGGAGAGTGCGGGGGGATGGGGCCTCAGAGGGGATGAAATTCAAGCCTGTTATTATACTGCTTTCTATAATTTCAGGAATGACGGTTTTTTACTAAAAATTAGCTTTAAAAAAAAGTTTGTGACTTAAGAAAAGGTTAACACAAGGCAAGTAAGACACAAGACAGTGAATCAAACAAGAATGAGAGAACTAGTTGTCTACTTAGTCAGCTGGGTCAGGTGACTAGTAAGGGAAGAATTCATTACTAGAGATCCAAGGAAAGAAATATCAGGCAGCCAACTAAATAGCAAGCATCCTAAGTACTCCAAGAACTGTTTAATTATCTTTGTGTGCTCCTACCTCTGTGCCAGGAGCTGAGGACACGACCATGGCAGAATCACACACAGTGGTTTGGCCACCTTGAAAAAATTCCCTGCGCTTCATCTCCTCAACCCTTTCGCTTACCATGCCCCTGGTACCTTCTTGTGTTCATCCTCTGTAGTTGTGCCTTTTCCAGTGTCACATGAATGAAATCATATTGTACATAGTTTCTTCAGACTGGCTTCATTCATTTAGCAATATGTATCTAAGATTCATTCATGCTGTGGCTTGATAGCTCATTTCTTCTCATTGCTGAATAGTATTCCATGGGATGGATTGACCCAGGTTTATCTATTCCTCTGTTGGAGAACATCTTAGTTGCTTCTAATTTCGGTGTTTATGAATAAAGTTGCTATAAGCATTCACATGTTCTTGTGTGCATATAGGTTTTCAAATTATTTGGGAAAATACCTAGAAACGTAAAATTAGTTGACGGTGTGGTAAGAGTGTACTTAACTTTGTAGGAAATTTCCAAAACATAGTTCAAAGTGGTTGTGTCATTTTGCATTCTTACCAGCAATAAGTTCCTGTGGCTCCACATTTTATTCATTGTTTTTTTAGATTTTATTTATTCATTTTAGAGAGGAGAGAGAGAGAGAGAGAGAGATAAGTGAGAAAGAAAGGGGAGAAGCAGGAAGCATCAACTCCCTTATGTGCCTTGACCAGGCAAGCCCAGGATTTTGAACCAGCGACCTCAGCATTCCAGGTCGATACTTTATGCACTGTACCACCACAGGCCAAATCTATTTTATCAGATTTTTATTTTATTTTAACCATCCTAATAGGTGTATAGAAGTATTTCATTGTATTTTCAATTTGCATTTTCTTAATGACAGACGATATAGAATATATTTTCATATGTTTTCTTGCCATCTTTAGTGAAGTATCTGTTCAAATCTTTTGCCCATTAAAAAAATTGTTTTTAGCCTGACCAGGCGGTGGCACAGTGGATAGAACATCAGACTGGGATGCAGAGGACCCAGGTTCAAGACCCCAAGGTCACCAGCCTGAGCGCGGACTCATCTGGTTTGAGCAAAAGCTCACCAGCTTGCACCCAAAGTCACTGGCTCGAGCAAGGGGTTACTCGGTCTGCTGAAGGCCCGCGGTTGAGGCACATATGAGAAAGCAATCAATAAACAACTAAGGTGTTGCAATGCACAACAAAAAAAACCTGATGATTGATGCTTCTCATCTCTCCGTTCCTGTCTGTCTGTCCCTGTCTATCCCTCTCTCTGTCTCTGTAAAAAAAAAAAAAAAAATTTTTTTACTTCTTTATTGATTTTAGAAAGAGAAGAAGAGAGAAAAAGAGAGATTTAAAGAGAGAGAGTAAAGGAGAGAGAGAAAGATTTTTTTTTAACAGACACAGAGAGAGAGATAGACAGGGACAGACAGGAGTGGAGAGATGAGAAGCATCAATTATTAGTTTCTCGTTGTGCTTTGCAACAACTTAGTTGTTCATTGATTGCTTTCTCATATGTGCCTCGACCGCAGGCCTTCAGCAGACCGAGTAAACCCTTGCTCGAGCCAGTGACCTTGGGTCTAAGCTGGTGAGCTTTTGCTCAAACCAGATGAGCCCGTGCTCAAGCTGGCGACCTTGGGGTCTCGAACCTGGGTCCTTCCGCATCCCAGTCCAAGGCTCTATCCACTGAGCCACCGCCTGGTCAGGCAGAAAGATTTTTTTGTTCTACTTATTTATGCATTCATTGGTTGATCCTTGTATGTGCCCTGACTAGGTAGTAAACCCACAACCTTGGTGCATCGGGAAGGCACGCTAACCAACTGAGTTACCTGCCCAAGACCAATTTTTTTAATCAGAACATTTGGTTTCCTAGTGTTGAGTTTTAAGAGTGTTTTGTATATTTAGAATACAAGTGTTTTGTATATTTAGAATACAATATTTGAAAATATTTTCTCTCCAGCAGTGAATTGTTTTTTTTTTCAATTTCTTAAGAGTATCTTGAGCAGAACAAAGTTTTTAACTTTAATAAAGTCTAAATTATCATTCTTTTAATTTTATAAATCCTGCTTTTGATGTTGTATCTAAAAGCTTATCGTCACATAAATTTTCTCCTATTTTCTTCAGAAATTTTAAGTTTTGTATTTTACATTTTGGTCTCTGATCCATTTGGAGTTACTTTTTATTAATTCAAGGGTTAGGGTGTAAAATGTGTCTAGGTTCTTTTTTATATAAAGATGGCCAATTGTTCCATCACCATTTATTGAAAAGACTGTCCTTTCTCCAATAAATGGTCTTTGTGCCTTTGTAAAAAACAAACCAGTTGAATATATTTGTGTAGGTCTATTTCTGGGCTTTCTGTTTTGCTCCACTGGTCCATCTGTCTGCTCTTTCACAGGTCCTATACTGTCTTGATTACTGTAGCTTTAACGCAAGTTTTGAAATCAGGTAGTATGAGTCTTCCAGATTTGCTATTATTTTTTAGTATTGTGGTGACTATTCTAGGTCTTGGCCTTTCCATATAAATTTTTGATTCAGTTTGCTTCTATCTACAAAATAGTTTGTTGGAATGTTTTATTGGATTGTGTTGAATTTCTACATTAAATTTGGAAGAATTGCCTCTAAAAATACTGAATCTTCCAATCTACAAACATGGGATGTCTCTCCATTAGTTAGATATTCTTTCATTTATTTTATCAGAGTTTTTGTAGTTTTCCACATACAGAAATACTGTAGGCACATACTTTTTGTTAGATTCATACTTCATTATGGGGGGGTGCTATTGCAAATGGTATTTTTTTATTTTAAATTCTAATTGTTGCTGGTATATTGGATGGCAGTTAACTCTTTCTTTTATTACCGATGTAAATTTTTATTTCCTTCTATTAAGTTGTTGATTACTTTCCATTAAAACTTAAGTGTCACCGTCAAGGGTGGGACCGAATAAACACTGTCCATGATTCTGACTTTTGTACCGGGCAGGCAACTTTTGTACGTTCATCTTGTGTTCTGCAACCTTGCTGTAGTACTTGAATGTTAGTTCCAGGAGTACTTCTTATAGATTCTTCTGGGCTTTATACATAGACAACATGTCATCTGTATTCTTTCTTTCTTTCATTCTTGCTTGTTTGTTTTTTACAAGAGAAAGAGAGAGAGACAAAGACAGAAAGGGAGAATGATGAAAAGCATCAACACTTAGTTGCAGCACTTTAGTTGTTCATTGATTGCTTTCTCATATGTGCCTTGACTGGAGGGGCTCCAGCAGTGCTAGTGATCCCTTGCTTGAACCAATGACCTTGGACTCAAACCAGCAACTTTTGGCTTCAAGCCAGCAGCCATAGGGTCATGTCTGTGATCCCACACTCAATCTGGTGAGCATGCACTCAAGCCAGAGGAATTCACGCTCAAGCTAGTGATCTCAGGGGTTTGAACCTGAGACCTCAGAGCTCCAGGTGAACGCTCTATCTACTGTGCCACCACCGGTCAGACCCTTCCTTCCTTCCTTCCTTCCTTCCTTCCTTCCTTCCTTCCTTCCTTCCCTCTTTCCTTCCTTCCTTCCTTCCTTCCTTCCTTCCTTCCTTCCTTCCTTCCTTCTTTCCTTCCCTCTTTCCTTCCTTCCTTCCTTTCTTCCTTTTTACTTTTATATGTCTTATTGCACTAGCAGGACTTACACTGCAATGTAGAATGGAGCAGTGAGAGGACCTAAGTGTACTGGGAGCTCCAGGTTTTCCTTATACTCCTCTTATTACATTATGACAATCACTTCTATTCCTTCTTAGTTTATAGCTTTTATTACTAATAGTCATTGAGTTTTGTCAAACGCTGATTTACTTTTAAAAGATCACTGTGCCTGCCATGCAGGGCGTGGATTTTTAGGGCCAAGAAAAGGAGCAGAGACACAAGCTGGGAAGACTAATAATACAGACCACACAAAAACTGATGACCGGTTGACTGTAATGATGGGAGCAGAGATTAGTAAATAGATTATGGATGTATTTTGGATAAGAGCCAATAGCACTTGTTGGCTTGTTAAATACGATAAGAGAAAGAAAGGGAGAACTCAGTAAGGGCTTTTAGATATGAGTCTTAAGCAGGTGAGTGGATGGCATTGCAAGGTCTTGACATACCAAAGACTGGAAGAGTAGCCCATTGGAAAGGGTTGGGGGAGAGGAGGCAAAGTTACAAGTCTGTTTGGGGGCACATTATAGTTTTCAATAACTATTAGACCTCCAGAATAAGATTCAAAAAGGCAGTTGAATATACAAATCTGGAGTTCAGAGGGTAGGTCAGGGCCAGATTTATACTTTTAAAAATGGATTGTATATCAATGGTGTTTAAAGCCTTGGAATTTCATACAATTATGTTGGGGGGTAAGTAAGCAGAGAATAAGGGAAAGCCCATAAGAGCCCTGGAGTCCTTTGACATTTGCTGGCTGGCTGGGTACTCTGGCTCAGGGGAGGGCTTGAATGAGTCAGGCACAGAGTGAGCAAGAATTCAGTGTGTGCTGAGACCCGTAGCTGGTGCTGGAGAAGATGTATTAATTCTAAACCAGGAGTTAAATTTAGCCACCCACCAGTAACAAAGAAGCCCTTAAATACACACAGCTATTACAAGAATTAACTAAAGATATAGAAATGTTTGGGAGTAAAATAGAAGGGATTCAAGAGGGGAAGTTTCCTGGAAGAGGTGATCCGGAATCTGAAAGCTAGAGAGGCAGGTGCCCCGGGAGGGAGACGGGCCTCGCAAGCATTGGAAATCGCTGCCGGGGGGAAGCTTGCTTCGGGCCAGGACTCCAGATCTAGAGGCCCGTTTTACTGTCATTTGTACAGTGGCCCTAGTGACTTTCCATCACAGTCAAAAGAGGAAATTCCTGCGGAAACAAACAGAAAAAACCAACATGCCACAGAAGCAGCACCGAAGAGCCAACCAGAGGAGCGATGGAAATTTCTTCACTTACCTCCATCCACACTGCAAACCTTTTTGCTGGGATTGAAATGGAATGTCCTATCAAATGAATAAAATGTCAAGACATCCTTGAACCCCTTTTTCTTCAGGGCACTGTCACTCTTGGTGCAAACAACCTCACCCATGGGGGAAAAGGGGGGCTGAAGTTTTCATTAACCCTCTGGTAACCAAGCGCTCATAAGAAAGCATTCTTTGCTGCCCACTCGGGGCTCAGGGTTTAAAATAGAGTTGAACATTATTAAAAGCCCAGGTGAACCACCCAGGGGGGAGGGGGTTAAATTTTTAAAAAATGAATGGCTGGCCAACAGCTCTTTATAGATTTGAGATGGCAAATGGCACATTATAGGCAGACTCTCGGCCATAATGAAAATGGAGAAGGGTCCCTTCTGTCACCCTGGAGTGTTTGGAAGAAACTAATGAGGAGGCCAGGAGGAAAAGCGACCACACTCAGCTCCAGCGCCAGGGCTCGCCTTCTCCCAGAGCCCCCGAGCTGAGACAGCTGGCCAGACTGTGAGAAAGGAGCACAGTCCAGAGAGAGAAGAGCTCGGCCTCTTCCTACAGCCAGGGCTTCTGCCGTAAACCCCTCGTGAGGTGCTGAGGCCGTTCAGAGACAAGATTCCCAATAACCGTGCTCACCACAGAGTGTGACCAAGCCCACACACCTGGAGACTTTTCTCCAGGTGTGTGGGCTTAAAGTCTCCAGGTGTGTGGGCTTGGTCACACTCTGTGGTGAGCACGGTTATTGGGAATCTTGTCTAAGCTCTGGGTTTCTCTCCAGGGCCCAGGGTTTCTCTCTGTTGTGTCCTAAGATCAGGAGACACCAGCCTCCCCAGACCAGCCAGATCCAGGACCCGAGGCCCCTTGGGCAGTGTTCACGGAGTCACTATACTCCTGCCAAAGGGAAAGTGTTTCCCTAAATATTGTTGGAGCCGTTTGTTCTCTAAAGCAGTGCCATACCACACACACACACACACACACACAAACACTCACACACACTTCTCAAAAATGTTAGCTCTGAATCCAGGCAGCATAACCTTTCAACTGGGTCAACTTGAGATTCTGTCTGGGGGGCAAAGGCATGGACTCTATTGTTCATTGAGTTCACCATGAAGAAGTCATTGTCACCATGGCCTTCTAGGGAAAACAAGTTATGAGGAGCTGCACCTGTCTCTCCCTAATCATCCTTCCAGCTCACCTTGGGGGGCAAAGGTATGCACCTGTCTCTCCCCAGTCCTGCCTCCACCTTGCTGCAGGGGTCAAAAGTTTCTCCTTAAATGCCCACCATTCCTAAGGCAGCCCTCTGCAGAGCCCCACTAAACGCTGAAGCCTCACCTGAGTGCAAACCCCCACTCGCTCTTAAACCACATTGTTGCTCCAGCAGCCACTTCAAGGCAGGCAGTTTGATGTGAAATATTTGTCAAGCGGCCTCCCATCCAACCTGTGCATACAGTACTTCTGAGAGATATTTGCAGCTGGGAACTGTCTAGAATTCAAAGGAATGAAAAGGGACTTTTGCTATGATTGAATTCATTAGAGGGACATTTTCTGACTGTTTTTTTTCCCTTTAACTCTCAACTTCCAAAGTTATTTTATTGAGATTCTTTGTCCAACATGATGGAGTGATCTGGAGCTTTTTCTTCCCCTTTGTCTTTTAACCTGAAGTGATATTTTTCTCTGAAATAAATTGGACAAACAATGCACAACTATTGACAAGAGAAACTGCCTTGTTCAGCACGTTTACCAGTCACTCCAGCAGTTCCTAGGATCTACATCAGGATCTGAATCTTTCAGGACTGGGGGGACCCTGAACCCAGGGGCAGTCAGGACCACCCCCTCCCTGGGAATCTTTCAACCCATTCCAAACCCCAAGTGTATACCCCACATGGGTATCGCCCATGAATGAGCCCCATGCCTGGCGCCTCAAGGACATGGTCTCTGCTTTATTCTTCTGAGGAAAGACCTCACAGTCAACACAAATAAAAACGGGAAAAGCCAAACCCTCACCAGAGAGAAAGAGAGCCGTGTTCAACCCCATGTGTTAATGTCACACAGCGAGAAAATCAGCCGAATGATAAAGAGACTGATAACCATGCAGCACAAATCACTGAGATTGTTTTCCTGTGCCACAGAACTAAGAAAATGTTTCTTCATCATTTCTAAGTGAAGGAAATGGGTTATTTTTCAATAAGCTTTGCTGTAACTTTCTTCTCATTAGATTTTTCTCACCATAAAGCCAAGGAGCTCTGAGGCCAGCTGGCCCACGGTTTCCTAGGGGCTGCTCTGCGGAATGGACTGCACACCCCCTCCCGCTCCCCTCCCCTGGCGCCCAGCACGTGTCCTTGCTGCCCTCAGCCCTGTACGAAGAGGAGCTGGTGTGCCCAGGAGCTGGGACCCCAGGCTGTCCATTAGAGGTACAGCGGGAAGGAGGATGGCATGGTAACTTGAAATAATTTGCCAGTGAGAATTGAATACCATGACTCCATGCTCTTCCTGGTTAACCAACATCCTACCTTACTTATTTATTGCTGATTATTTTTCCTCAACTTCTATAAAATAGAAGACAAATGGTGTGAACTCAGGATGCAAATCAGACTCTCTTGAATAGCCCTTTCAAAATAAAAATGGCCAAATTATCCCAAACCAGGAACTCTGATTAAGTGATAACAAGAAAAATAGTAGTTTATATTTACACAGCATAAGTTTCAACTATTCTAAACCCTTTCTATAAACCACTTCATGTAATTTATATGATAGCCCTACATGATAAGTTCTATTGTTATCTCCATTTATAAACAAAGAAATGGACACACACAGAGTTTAAGAAACCTTCCCAGGGTCACTCAACTGACACGTGATGGAAGCGGCCCAAACCCATGTAGCATGTCTCTACACTCCATGCTCCTCACCACCAAGGCTGGCTGGTGCTTCTATTAACAGATCTCCTGAAATGCATTCCTGACTAAGAACCACTGCACTAAAACTTATTTTAAGTATTCTCACAGTAGAGTGTTTCCCTCGGAGCTGGCAAACTCAGGTGGCAAGCCACATGTGTGGAGCAAATAGAATGCATTGTGCCACACTCACAAACACCAGTTGCACCCCCTGCACACACACACCCCACAAACACCGGCTGCAGACTGTTTTAGCTCGGCTTGGATTTGCTTGTGATGCACGTTGTCCATTTGTCTGTAAGTGATGAAGTTCACCCCAGAGAAGTGGAGGGAAATTTGCAGCAATTTGACAGAATTTTACATGACACTACTGTGACTTACCCTGTACTTGCCATAGGATAGAAGCTGAATAAAATATGGAATCTTCTCACAGTGTGAAGGAACAGAGACACACACCCAAACAATCACAATGCTGGAAATAACACTGAGGCTGTGGGAGCCTGGAGCAAGACCACAGTTCTTCTGCCTGGAGGGGGCGCAGGGCGGAGGCTGAAAGCTGGACAATGAGGGGCGAGCGCGCTGGCCTGCGGGTGAGCAGGAGGGGCACGGCTGTCAGAGCCCGGAGTGCTGCGGACTAGGAAGCCAGTTCATGTGGTGGCAGCTAGGGATGAAAGGGACACAGTTCAGCAAGGTGTCATTGAAGCAGCCTTTGGGGCTTCAGTCCCCAACGTGTCCCACAACCCAGGGAACAACAGTGGGCATCTCCAAGAGATGACTGGCCTTGAGGGTGTCCAAAGGGCCCAGCAGGGCTAGCAGGAATGCAGCTGCTAGGTGTAGCTCTGCCACAGAAATGACTCCAGAGGCTGAGGCCTGACAGCTGTCATCCCTTTCAGCAGCCCCAGCCCCACGAGAGACTGAGAAGGAGGGCTTTCCTTCCCTCTCGTTTAGAGTCACAGTGAGAGGGTGGAGAGGCTTCTCTCAACGCTGCAAAAGCGAGCCTGCAGCATGAGATTGCACCGTCCTGCACTCCCCACCCCTGCGTGCCTCCTCTTTTATTCATTTCCTGTCTGTACATCGGACCACGGTGGGTTCTGTGTGATTCTGTCTGTACTTTGCCTGCTACACAGAACAGGTGCTGAGCTTGATGAAATGATGATGGTAAAACATGCAAATGGCCCCAGCAAAAGCAGGCAGCCTCCCTCGGCTCCTCAGATGGGTCACAGAGGGTGGAAGGTGAGTTCCAGGCATTCCCACTTGGCTTGCCCCAAACAGCTCCCATATTAATGAAAATTTTAATGAACTAAGATTTGATTAGGTTGCCATGCAGAATTCTCACACTTGGCAGAATCTGTTTAACTTCCCTGGTGCCAGGGGGACACAGGCCCAAATGCACAGCATATTCCCTCCAATCTCCAGGCCAGTGACCCTCTCGTTTTTTCCCCGGAGTGGTATAAGGTCGCACTACCTCACCCATGCTTATAATCAGAGCAGGCTCAGAGGTTGCAAGGTACCAGGGAGCTCCAAAGGGAGCGTCCAAGCTTTCTCGCTTCTTTTAGGGGCTCAGATGGAATTGGAGCAAGAGTTCAGAGGTAGAAATCTAAGGGGCAGGTGCTGCGCCCCTTCCTGCGGGACAGACTGGCAGGTCACTTCCTGCTTCCTTAGGAACCAGCTTCCCGCTTCCCGAGAAACATGAACACATTCATTCCCATGAGATGTGCTAATTATGACAAGCAGCTCAGTCTATCCCTGTGTAGTGAGAACCAGGGGTTGTAGGAGAGAAGCCGTCCATGAGTCTATCTCGTTAAAGGCACACGTGACGTAAAACCTCCCCCGCGCCGCGCCCCCCACAGTGCGTCACTCTACCCTGGGCCCACATCCACCCCTCCCGCTGCGCCCCTCTGGGCCGCGCCAGAACAGGCTGACACGTGCTATTCACAGCATCTTGCCGAGGAGCCACCCGTGAATCCCTGGCTCCTATTCTGAATAGAAACAAATGAGTAAGAAGAATATGGAACAAAGAAAGAAAACCATGACTTTGGAAGTAGAACACCACCCTCTGGACAGCATAAAGACCTCACTGCTGAGAATGCAGGCGATGCACCGGCCTCTTCTTACCTCCCTGCCCAGCAGAAGGCCCTTCCTTGTGAAGTCGCATGCTCTGCTCTGCCACCCAAGGTCATTTACAATTGTTAGTGATGGGCTTTTGGTCAGAGTGGTGCAATTTTCCCTTTGGTTAGTCCTTGATGCTACTGTCCAGCAGCGTCCTGACTCCTCTGAAGGACAACGGAGACTCTAAACCTTCCTAGGTGATAATACCTTGTGGAGGGGGCGGGTGGAGGTGGAAGAGTGAGCACAGCCTTTCCCTTTGAGACTTGGTTGCAAAAACACCATTCAGGGAAAATCAATCTTACTTCTCGCCTCTCCTTCTCGACAGGCTTTTGACTCTGTCTTTGTTTCTCACTCTCCCTCTTTCCCTCCAGCCCACACCTCTCCCTCCCCGCTCCAGCCCTGCTGCCATTCATCTCCCCGCATCCTGTGAAGATGAGGAGCGCTGTCTCAGAGGCCGGGCGGGTCCTCGGCTCTGTTTGCTCCTATCACCGCGGAGGTGTTTGCTCACGCCCTCTCTCAACCTTGGTTGCACATAGACTCTCCTAGGGACTTTAAAAACTTCCTGATATTGGGGGCCCAGCTCAGACCAATGGTGACCGTGGTGTCGTGTCTCTTCTGCTCCCCAGGTGATCCTCATGTGCGGCCAGCGGTGAAAACCACTGTGTCTAGGCCCATGCTGGACAGCAGCCCCAGGAGCCTGTCTGTGTAATCCTCACACCTCACCTCCTCTGGTTCCGACAGGGAGCGGGACTATTACCCAACAGGGAACCTGGCCGTCGGGTCTGCCTAGGGCCAGCGGGTAATGCGTGGGTTCTTGATATCGTGCAGGAAATATTTCACAACACAAGTACAGGTGATCTTGAGAGTAAGTTTCTGAAAGCTGAATACAGTGAAACAGGGAAGGGCCTAGAACAGAGGAAGCAACAGGAGGAAGTGTAGGCGGGGCTGCCTTGGCTCTCCAGAAACCTTATGGGAAAGGAAGGAGCAGAGAGAGGGAGTATTGGAGACAGGTTCAGGGGGTTCGCCCGGGAGGAGCTGCCACTGCCCATAGCTCCCCTGGTTGCAAGTCTCTGAGGACGCTCAGAGTTTAGGAGGTACACACCTGTGGGGGGGGGGGGGGACAAGGGGAAGGGGGAAGGAAAAGGTGCCGCGTCCTAACATCTTTATTTTTTTAATTGATTAAATTTTTAGGGGGGGACATTCATTTGTTTTTCCACTTAGCTGTGCATTCTTTGGTTTCTTCCCATATGTGCCCTGACTGGGGAGAGAACCCTCAACCTTGGAGCTTCAGAACAATACTCTTACCAACTGAACAAACCAAGCCCCCTCTAACCGTCTTTTAAAGGTGGAGAGCTTAGAGGAGGTCCCAGGGGAAGATCTCAATAGAGTACTTCTCAGCTTTCTAGGTGTATCCTTTTACGGGAGGTCATTAGTCAATGCAGCTAGTCCTGAGGTTTTGCTGCTTTCTGGGCCTGGAGCTGAAACACACTGAGGCCCAGCTGTTATCCCTAGTGGTTAATGCTTAAGCACCAATCTCCAGCCCCCTTGTTCCTTCTCCTGCAAAGGGTATCTAACCCGCATGACTAGCAATAGGTTAGGGGAGAAAAGGCTACCCTGGGGCGAGATCCTTGTTTTCCCCGTTTTGCCTGTTGCTGGGCACCTGGGGCTTTCTGCCCTGGTGGCCTTCTGTGCCTGGCCCTGTCCTTGCTCTGCTCACGGCTGTCTGGCTGTCATAGCACCAGGAGGTGACCTGGAAGAACTAGTCAGCAGAGTCTCTGGCTGACAGAGGGCCCACTGCAAGGACCCGCAGGTACACATTAACCCAGACATGGGCTTTCTGACCCTCCTGAGAAATGTCCCTCCCCCTTCTACCACCTTTCAGCCAGGTGATTCATTTCTCACTATCATCTGGGACAGAACACAGAATTGTAGAAGTTGTCGGCATGTTCTTCTTGCAAAAAGCAGCCTGTGAGCCTGTCTGACAATAGTATCTGTTCTCTTTGTGATAAACAGCATACAGCCAAACAATACTTATCAGGAGCCCACACGAGGCATGACCCACTGCTAGTCCCTATTCATTCTCAGAGACAGCGTCTGCACCATTTGGGAGCTTATGTCATAGAAAAATTTCACCATCCAAACATAGTTACCCAGAAGGCAGATACAACTTTGGGCTGTCTTCCTTATTCTTTCTTTTTTTCTTGGTATGTTTTGGTTTTGAAATCTATTTGGGGTGGTATTTCACAAGATGTTAGATGACAGAGCGGCTGTGACACCCACACGTCCATGTGGGCTCCAGCGTCTCGGTTTCTATAGAGGCTGTTTCTCCCTAGCCTTCTGTCAGGTTTCAGACGACCGCCCCACTGGCCTCTGTCACAACCTTTCTATGTGAGAGTCAAAGCAAAAGAGGTTGTTTGGCAAACCTCTATCTTCTGTAGCTTCCTGGATGGTGTCAATGTACAACCCAGAGAAGGTCCTAATGCGTCTTTGATTGGTTCTTGCAATGGCTTCATCCTTTACTAACCAAGCCTCATCTCTCCCAGAGCCAGTACATCTTCTAGCTGTGGGACAGTTTTACGCTTACCGCCTTGGCAATCAATGTGACATGCCGAACAAGATTGCTTTCTCTGGCCCGGGAATGGTCAAGCTATTTTAAAAGTTTGCTCCTCCTCCAAATTCACATTTCCAGTCATTTCCTTGGATCTCTCTTGGGGAGTTCCTATCATCCAGGTACTGGGTTCCATTCTTGGAAATAGTCCAAGACATACAGTCAGTTCTCAATAAGCTGTACTTGTGGAGGTGAGCAGTGGTGCAGATAATCCAAAATAGCACACTATCTGAAAATCACTTTCCGTGGCTTTGGAACAAATGCAGTAACGCAGTGCATACAAGAACGTGTGCATGCGTGTGTGCCAGCAGCATCACGCTGTCCATGGCTGTCTGGGCTGTATGTGCATCTGAGTTGGTGTTCTCTGAGGTACCATCTTTGGGAAGACGGAGTAAGCATCCCAACTGCCTCCTGAGGAACAGAGGGAAGCCAGCATACAGTTAAAATGCTCTCTAGAGTATATGCAGAGGCAATGGAAGAGGGCCATGGACCTCTGTTTCAGGACTTTTATGGACCCTGTAGGGCCTGTCCCTTCCCACCAAGGGCTCCACTTTGCCCCGATGCCCATGATCTATCCCAGATTTTGGCAGGATTATAGGCAGATACCCCAAGGCACTCTCTCTGCAGTTGTCCCTTCTTGGAGGGCACCCCAAATATTTAGTGCCCCCTGAAAAATCAGAGTGCCAGTTGGGATATGAAGCTGATCGGTTGTGCCCGCAGAGTAAGCACCCCACAGCCTCCAGCCTTTCTTGGAAGTTCATTTCAAGTTCTTGAGGGAAAGGAACCTGCTTGGTTCCTCGCAAATCTTACTGAACATAAGAATCACCCAGGGAGCTCATTTTAATTGCAAATGCCTGGGGCCCACTCACAGAAATTCTGGTTCAGATGTCTAGGGGTGGCTTCTTTAATTTGCATTGCTGTCTAGCGCACCACCCTTTGGGAGACATCTGTTGAGCACCTGTGCTTGGAGAATATTTTGACTCTGCTTCTCATCTCATTTGGGGGAGTCGCTTGAGTGAATATGAACATTGGTGTTTCAAGGCCTATTCCCCTACAAACCACTAATTATAGTATAAGTTTGACTTGTGCTGGGCCAGCAGGACCACAATGAGACCAGATGGGTGGGGCAAAGTGTTCACATACTTGAGCCAGTGTACCTGCTTCCCAGTCTGACCATAGCCAGAAATGTGTGGCCAACCCAAAAGTCACAGATGGTACAGTAATTAGAGCTACTACTGTTTATTGAGCACCTACTAGGTGGCCAGCATTATTGTAAGTGTTCGGCATGAATTTTCTCACAGAATTCTCTTAATCCTCTGAGGTGTTATTCTCAATTTGGGAGGTCCAACAGAGAAGCTAGCTCAGTCTTTGTAGAGCTAATTTTAAAATAAGAGAAAAATAAATAAACAAACCCAGCATGTCTGAGATTCTTGAAGGAAAGATATCTTGTAAGCCACCTAATTAACATTCATGTCTACATCCTTGCGGGCAAGAGGAAAAAAGTATGATTTTCTGTAGTTTACTAAGGTTTGTTCAGACTAGAACAATTAGCTAGCTAATTGGCCAGTAGAAATGGTTTTCTGTGATCTTGATGGATAGATACACTTTGGTCTATTCTCCTTGTGAGATGTAAGAGTTAGAGGTCAATCCAAAAGTTGTGACCAACTGCCTAAAAAAGGAGTTGTCACTCTGGACAATTTCCCACGCCCCAAATCTCAGAGTGGACAAAGTAAGAAGTCCAGTTGTTTATGCGATCACTGACTTTCTAAAATAAGCAGTAGGATTTGCGGACACTTTAAAGGACCCTGTTCACAGTAGATCATCCAAATGAGGTAAATTCTGAGGGTCTGGTGGAGGAGCAGGAGGTGGGATAAAGCCTCGAGGCAACAAAACAAGAAAACTTCTGACAGGGAAGCCCCAGAGAAGAAGAAAAGGTCTTAACGAGATGCAAATCCCATTCAGAAAAGCTCTCCAAGTCAGTAATTAAAGTATATCCAGGACCGCAGGGCTGGCAAGCTATAAAAGATCAATAGGTTAAATACTTTATGTTGTTTAATCAGATACTTAGCACAAATCAAATATTACCTTATTGAAGTTATTAGGCTAAATGGGGGCACCATGGTGGTGAACATTCATTACCGAGACACCAGTGGATCATGGAAACTGCGAGGTTCACCCGCGAGTCACCTCCAGCCCTGAGATGAGGGATAAGGAGGAGGGAAAGCACGTGCAGGACCACAGTGGCCCCTGTGCCCATCTGTGCTTTTCCTTTAGGAGTAACTTGGGCAGTTGAGGCTCTGCATTTCCTTAGAAAATCAAATGTACCAAGTCCAGAAATGTATAAAATAACAATGTCCTTGAAGCTGGGTACACCTATTGATGTGCACAGTGAGGCAGGCATCCTTATTATTCAGGACCATCAAAAGTTCCCTCATTGTTGTAAGACACTGCCTTCTTATTTTGTGCATTACCATACCATATGTGGCAGCATTAGAGTATTAAAGCTACGAGTCTTGGCCTTGGCCAGTGGCTCAGTGGACAGTGCATCGGCCAGGCTTATGGATGTCCCAGGTTCGATTCCCAGTCAGGCCACACAGGAGAAGGAACATCTGCTTCTCCCCTCCTCCCCCTTCTCTCCATCTTCCCCTCTCACAGCCAGTAGCTTGATTGGTTTGAGCGTGGCCCCAAGTGCTAAGGATAGCACAGTTGCTCTGAGTGCATCAGCCTCAGGCATTAAAAATAGCTCAGTATTTGGGCATCAGCCCTAGATGGGGTTGCTGGGTGGATCCTAGTCGGGGGTGCATGCGGGAGTCTGTCTTTCTATTTCCCCTCCTCTCACCAAAAAAAAAAAAAAAAAAAGCTGCGAGTCTTAAAAATACTTCTTCCCTGAGAAGGACTCCCTGCTAGAACCCTCCAGGAATGGAAGAGCTGTGACTGAGCCACCAAGGGACTGGTGATCCTCCAGGTTGGCAATGCCCATATTGTCTGTTAAACTCATGGGCATCCAGGTGAGGGCTTTGTGGACTGATCACTAATTGTCCTCTGCTGGCTTTGCTGGCCTTCATCTGGTCAGATTATTTCCTTGTCTTTTCCAGCAGATAGATGCAAGGCTCAATTTGAATTTTGCACAGAACTAAGAGAAAGCAAAGGGACAGAAGCAGTGGTGGGATTCAGCCGGTGGGATTCAGCCGGTTCACTCTGGTTTGGCAGAACCGATCCCTAATTTTTTATTGAGTTGGCAAACCGGTTGTTAAAACAGCACTTGTAATCAGGGTTCTCTCTAAGATGGGTGCCTGGGCAGCCACCCAATGTGGAAATCACAAATTTACATTCCTTACTCCTTTTTAACATTCATCTGTGCAACAGAGTGTTCTAAGCGCCCATAGGAATGTTCATTCCGTCCATAGGTGAAAAAAATTGCAAGTGAGGATGCCAATCACAAAGCAATATAGAAATATTTTAAATAACAGTTTTATTGGGTTTTATCAGGTATTATTTCACATTTTTATTAATATTTTAAAACTCTTATAATCTAGTTTTGTATACCTTTTTCATTGTTCTTATTTAAGTATTAAATGCATGAAATAATAAACTACCTTTTGGTTATCATTTTTTTATATTTAAAATGGTCATTAGGGCAAAGAACCGGTTGTTAAATTATTTGAATTCCACCACTGGACAGAAGAGATAGCATTAGAAGGCATTCCCATCAGCAAACACATCCCAGGTCTCTGCATCTACACAACCAGAGTGCACAGCTACACACACACACACACACACACACACACACACACACACCCCGTCCACAGGAACCAACTGATTCCCACTGGGGGTGGGGTAGGAGGGGAGGAGACTGTGTCTGTATCCTTGTCTCCACCCCTTACTCCACCTCATGCCAACCCATCTACAGGACCTGCATTTCTACAATTCCCAGCCCCACTCTGAGTGAGAAAAGGAAAAAAAGACTCTGCCTTTTTCTTCCAAAAAACACATCCTGGATGTCACTTCCACCAGCTCTCACCTGTCTGTCCTGTGTCCTGCTGCCCCCCTGCAGGTTTCTCCTGGTCCATTTTGCTCTGGGTTGGTTTGCTTGGTTCACTAGAACATGGTACTGAGCTGGAGGTTAGACTGGACTCTCTTCTTTTGGAAACAATCTACTGTTTCTCTAATTCTCTAAGCTCAGCAGTTTTCCAGATGGACACCTCAGAGACTTTTGGTTCCAAAAATGGCCAAGCTGCCTCTACAGACAATGAACAGAGAGACTGAGCAGGCAGGGAACAGGACCCAACCCCTGCCTGCCACCCACTGACACCAATTTTATATGTGGAGACTCCATGAGAAAATTCATCTGAAAAAACTACAGCTTAAGATAAAAATGTTGGAAGCCATTATTCAAAGCCTTCTCGAGACTTCAATGATAGTATCTTGTATTCTATTTCCTTCCCAAAATGTAACAAAACAGTCATAAGACTAACTTACAACAGTTGAAGGTTTATTTCAAGAGAGGGTTTTGGATAGATTCTCTTATTTCAAGCTTTTTTGCAAATGAAAATACTCATTTTACAAATGAAGAAGCATAGAGACTATGGTAAGACGCCAGCCCAAGATCTCACAGGTACCCATGGCAGAAGCAAGAGGCGTCTTGCTGACTTCCGAGTCCAAGCTCAGTAGCCTGCCCTCACCTGGCTCACCTGCACACGGGGCTCCTGCGAGCTCCTGCTGTGTTTCCGTTCCAGGCGCAGCTCCCCCAGATCTTCCACAGCCTCAGAGCTCAGTGAACTAGCAGGACTTCCCGAGCTCAGCCTCTCGTTCCCACCCACTTCTGGAGGATTCTAATGAGCTCCCACCACCTGCTCTCACCCATTCTTCGGCCCCACCCACCTTTTACAGTCTCAGTGTTTTACTAGAAAGAAACTTTAGTCAGCAAGTTCCTTTGGTCCTCACAAATCCAACAAGAACTGACCATGTCTGCTGTCACTGCTGCCACTGTTCCAGTCCCCACCCCCATTTGAATAGATTGGACAGGATTTCCATGTTCTTGCCACGTAGAGACTTGAGCCGAGGCCACCAGGACTTGCCCCAATCCTGCAGCCCCTGACACCATGGGGACCGGCATCACACAGCTGTCCAGGGAGAGCAGCACCCCGCACCAGAGAGGCCCACTGCCTTATCAGAGGGGCTCTGTCTCTGGAGTGATCAGGGAGCCCCCACCCCTGCAGGAAGTGAAACAGCTGGGTAGAAGGAGGGAGAGCTCCTGAGTTGACAGTGAAGTGATTTTACCCTTCCAAAGTCAGCTGTTGGCGGGGGAAGTAAGAGAGTGGAGGAGAGGAGAGGCTGGCGTGAACACTTCGGCAAGTCGGAGTTTTCAGGGAAACAAGGAAGCCATTTGTCAGAGCAGAGCGCTGTGTAAAGCCGCCGAGAATTCTGGCAGTTAGCACCTTGGCAAGCCCTGCCTCTGCCAGCCGTGACCTAATT
This sequence comes from Saccopteryx leptura, assembly GCF_036850995.1. Lineage (NCBI taxonomy): Eukaryota > Metazoa > Chordata > Mammalia > Chiroptera > Emballonuridae > Saccopteryx > Saccopteryx leptura. The sequence continues at coordinate 369,394,908 of NC_089504.1, read as the reverse complement.
CTCAGAGATATGCTCGTGTTGTTTCTCAGATAAAATCAAGCAGCAGCAAAGCACTCCTGGAGGAGGCTCTGACATCAGGAAAAGCTCTCCTGACTCAAGTGACAAATCCCACTTCTGACTCCCGGTTCCCATAACCCAACCCTATGCCCTTCCATCCTGCTTTCACAAATCTTTGGCACAGCTGCCAAATCGCAAGCCGACCACACGGACAGGTGTGCTTCCCCGCCACCTGTCCACTGTGGGCGAGACCAGTTTCAGACTGTCTTTGCCAGGGTGGGTGAACCAGAGGGTTTCTCAGTGTCTTCTTCCAGACTAATGAAAATAGGGCAGTTTGAACTGCCTCCTCAAGGCCAGGAAAGACAAAGGAGTCGCCTCTGGTGAGTGAATGATCCTCTGCAGACTCCTGGCCTATAGGTTATTAATATTCAGAGAAAGAGGGCAGAAGCTTTAAAAAAGCAAATCCTTAACACACTCAAGGTTTAAGACAAAATAAAAAAGCACAGGAGCGGTATGGGAGGAGACAAAAGGGAGATTAGAGGTACAAGACTCCACAGCAGTTCAGAGAGGCCATGAGTCTTGGAGCTGATCTTCCACCATGTTGGGCTGTGTGCCGCCCAGTTGGAGAGGTCTGGAAGGGTGCAGTCCAAGCTAAATCCCCCTCCAGACAGATGCACAAGGGGGTCTCAGGGCCATCATGTTCTTATCTGAAACCAGGGAGCTGCCTAGATTACACGGCTCGTCCTCATCTTGAAAGTCACCCGCAGGAAGCGCCTTTTTGGAGGTCTTCCCAGAAAGGACAAGCTGATCTCCATCTTCAGTGTTTCAGAGACAGATGCATGGAGGGAGGGAAAAGGACAAATTATTTACTTGAAATTGCTTTCAGTTCAGGTATTCTGGACCCATCTTCTTGGGTTTGAGCCATTGATCTATCTCTGAAATGGTAAGAGTTCTGGATGCAAAGAAGAAACTCATCATTTAATAGCTTTTAGCAATAAAAGCAGTACTCCCAGTAGAGAAGCCCCCCCCCCCCCAGATATCCAAACCCTCATTCATCTACCTAATGAAACTGAATACAGAGATCCAAAAACAGCCAAAGAGATCCTCAAAGTAGAAATGAATGGGTCTGGGCTCCCATGGGAACCAGAGGCCCATGGTGAAAAAATTCAAGGACATTAAACTCTAGAATTGAGGGATGTAACTTCACTGTGACTGAGGCTTTGGCCTGGTATGCGGGAGAATTATAAAGACATGGAAGACTCCACCTTTGCCCTTGGTGGGTCCCCTGTAGGAAAAAGTCATGGGATCGCCCCCTGGATGTGCACACAGGCATTTACGAAGTATTTTTTTCAATTCCCCTTTCTGGCTACAATGGAACAAAGATGTCATTTTCTATTTGACAACATAAGAGTCAATAGAAACTTCTAGGGCCTCCTTGCCCCTTACTACTTTTCATCCCCAGGTCACTGCCCCCTGGACCACGCCCCCCTTAAAATCAGGCCTTGGTTGAACCACATCTCTCCCAGCTTCTCCCACAAGTCAGTGGGCTCTGCTCATTGCCCTGGCCAGCAACACGTCACCTGCATGCTGCCAAGCCAGAGCCGGGCCCGAGTGTCCAGGTGATCTTGAAAAGAACTCCATGTGTGACACGTGAGAATCATGTTTATGAAATGCTCTCCTCCGGGGCTGCTTCCCTCGTGCACTGTCTGGGGTTTGTGCTGCACTCGCATCTTTCAGTGCAGTTCCCTGTCCATTTACATTGCATTTCATAACAGCTCTGTGAGGGGTCACCACCTTCATCTTACAGCAAAGAAAACAAGGCCCAGGAGAGTAATCCCTCCAAGGTCAAATGCCTAGTTACTGACTGAAACCCGGAGCTCGGCCTCCTGACTGTGTCCAGCTGGTGCCCCTTCTGCCTTCCTGTCACTGCTCATCTTTCGGCAAGCAATTCACATCCCACTTTTTCCAAGAAGCCTTCCCAGACCACACCAGACCCTAGTGCTGTCTCCTCTGTTTGACTGTAGAAAGCACATTGTCTGCATCTCTCAGCTGCCTGGTTATTCAATCACTCTCTTGTTTACTTAATTCTTCAGGTGTGTACACATATTCTTCCCAAGAAAATTATAAACAATGTGTCTGGCATAGCTTTATTATTCCTGCTCCCTTCTCCCCTACCCCCAACAAAACCCAATTAAGAGTGTAGGAGACATTTAACAAATACCGCTGCTGAATGCATGAATGAATGACTTTTTTTTAATCAAATATAAATTAAGCTGGTGTCACATTCAAAGCAGAACTTCTTTTTTGTGTTAATCCCTGTGGAGCTCTTTCTAATGGCAGTAGGGGACCATGAGGTAGCTGGCACTTTTATTTCTGTTCCACTGAAGAGGACTTCAGGGAGGAAAATCTAAAGGCTTCTAACCTTGTTGATTGCCCTTGGAGAGAAAATTTGAGGTAAAATTTTCAAAAAAGAGTAAGTCTTCAAAGTTCCCCATTTGGGGTAGTAATAATAGAGTAATGATGGGGTTATAATGACAACACTGATGTTTGGGAGACAGTGGGGAATAAGGAGACCATGTTGCCTTGTGACTACATACAGGAATTTAGAATCAGACATCCCCATGGTCCCAACCAAGCTACTTACTGATTTATGGATGACTTTGGGCAAGGGACTATGGACATGACCTCTTGTCCATAGTCCCTTGATCTGTGACATGGAGGTAGTAATAGTATCTACACCATAGTACTGTTATGAGCACTATGAAATAATATAATGGATGTAAAGTGCCTAGCACTGTGCCTGACATTTAAAAAGTCCCCAAGGTATGACAGCTATTGTTACTACTACCATAGTCTCCCTAGGGAGCTCGATCTAGGTAGGCTTGCCTTGGTTCTTCCTGATGTCCTAAGGAAGAAATATAATATACTGTCCACCAACCCACAGAGACTCCAGCCCAGACTCATTGACCAAAGGGTGCCAATTCCCCATACAAAACAAAAAGGGGCCACAGATACCAGAGATACTAGAGTCCCAATCCAAAGTAGCTCATCCTTCCATTCAGAGGGGCCGAAATTCCCGCTTGCTAGTGACGCCCAGAAGCTTGGGTTCTCCTTTATGAAGTTCTGCAGCCAGAGCAGAGATCACTCACGCCTGCCTGCTCCTGGCCCAGCGGTAACAAGAACTCACCGTCTCCCTTCTTCTTCTCTGGTTGGGACCAGGTCAAACTCCTCTATTTGCCAGCAGGCACAATGACTGCCTCCACCCTCTTTTAAATATCTGAATTCAGAGACATTCATTGGGACTTACCACAACTTTATGGAGGTGTCGTGATCAGACCTATTATTACCACCTCAAATGAGAAAACTGAACATCTACTGCTCTATGAACCCTTCGTCACAATTAGTGCCACCTCTCCAGCTCTCCATTTATTGGGTTCTCTGGTGTAATCATTCCTTATATGTGTTTCCAGACCTTGTACATGTACAAATAATTTAAACTAATTAGCTTCTCATAAGAAAGGAATGAAAACAAATGGCACATGAATGAATTGTGGGGTTTCATATGGAATTAATATCTCCCTAATACCCACAAATTTGGTAAATTCATTATGCATCTATAATCAAACCTGATGAATCCCCTAGGTAATTCAGAAGTAATTATGCATGAACTGCTGCCACTTATTTTTAAATGCTATCAAAATAAGAGACTTGTCCTCCAGATCCAGTTAGGCTCCAGGATAACGAGCACTAGCCTGACGTGTCCTGTCAAAACCAGCAATAGGAATTAACCAACTTTGCACACCCCTGCCCCTGACATCCGGGAAAAGCAGCCTGAGACGTGGAGTTCACTGAGATTGGTTTGTGAGTGATTTGGGGAGGACAGACAGGGGTCCCCAGTGGGAACAGCTCCCAAGCCCCACTGAGGCACTGCTCATCGTTCATGGTCACTATTTCCCGAAAGCCTTTCTTGGTCGCGATGAGGGACCGAGTGGGAGGCCTGGTGCCCTTGCAGCATGGACAGCAGTTCTCTCCCAGAGCTCCATACCCACGGCTCAGTCAGGGCCTTGCTTTTAGCAGGCTCATTCAACCAGGCAACTGAAATTTTCTACCCTTTGAATTACATAGTTTTTTATGTCTAACTTTCTTAAAATATAGCTCATTATTGATTTTCACACATATCTCCCATTTGATTGTGTTTCTAAAGGACCATGACACTGCAGCACATATATATATAAGGAATATATATAAAAGGAATATTTACTAAATATCTGTGTGCTTGGCACTGATACTTCATATACATATATATAAAAGGAATATTTACTAAATATCTGTGTGCTTGGCACTGATACTTCAGTAAGTAAAACAAATATCTGAGCCCTCATAGAGTTGACATTCTAGTGGAGGAGACATAAAATAAACAATCATATGTAATATTCTCCCCCTAAGATGGGGAGAAGTACTCTAGAAAAAGATAAAGCAGGAAAAGGAATATGGAGGGATACAGTATAGGAATGGAATGCAAATTTTAAATAAGGTAGTCAGTCCATGAGAAGCTGACAACCTGAGCAATCTCTTGAGGAAGTGAAGGACTGAGCCACGTAGGTAACTAAGGACAGAGTATCTCAGGCAGTGAGAATGGCAAGTGCAAAGGCCCTGAGGCAGGAGCATCCCTGATGTGTTTGGGGAAGAGCAAAGAGGCCAAAGTGACTGGAGCTGAGAGTCAGCAAAAGGAAGAGTAGGGGATGGAGCTACAGAGGGAACAGGAGGCAGGACCATATAGGCTACTGTAAATCATGACAAGGGCTTTCCCTTTTCCTCTGAGATGGTCTTGGATGGAGAAATGACACCATCTGGCTTCAGTTTTTAAAAACATCACTCAGATTGCTCTGTTGAGTAAAGAGTACGGGGAGGCAAGGGCAGAAGCAGGGAGACCAGTTAAGAGGCTCTGGCAAGAATCTGGGTGCAGAATTGGCTGAACTTGGCTCAGGGTGTAGCATGGTGGACGGGAAGCAATCAGATTCTGAATTTACTTTGAAGAGAAAGCCACCAGGATTTGCTGACAGATTAGACTTCTTTATAAACTTTTCAGCTCCCAAAAGAGTACCTTATTCCTAGAAGGTGCCTGGTAAATGTTTGCTGAGTAAATGGAATAAATATATGCATAAATGAAGTATTCAAATAATTTGGACCTTAGTTAGGGGTTGGGTTGAGTTTGATTAGAGGGAAAAGTGCATACCTCATACAACTCAGTCCCTCTCCTGGGGTTGAGATTCCTTACCTAGCAAAAACTTATTAAATATTTGTTGAATAAGTGAATAAACAAATTAATTAAAATAGGTGTGCAAGACCTGGGACCTTGTTCTGACTTTCAACTGAAAGCCCAGGAGATAGGGTCTGGGGCTTTTCTCTCTATAGCAGAATTGCACAGATAAACATTATGAGATGGTGCCAAGGCTGATGTCCTCATTGATCCTGCCCAGAAAAAGTGCCTAAAATGATCATCTGGCCTCCTGTTTGTCATGGTGGGAAGACAAGAAATACTTTTTTAAGTGTTTAAATATCATTATCATTACAAAATTGCTGTAGGAATAAAAATTTAGTTTATGCTATTAAAGATTATGAAACTCTTCTGAATCTGATGCCAAAATTGAAATAATTGGCTCTTCAATGGTACAACATGGACTATAACTACAACAGCTTCTGGGGGAACGTGTTGTTTCAACATGAAGAATGGAACAGGAGCTTGGGTGGTAGATTGGTTTTGTTGGCAGAGTGTGGTTGTGTTGCAATTACAATTGACAGCAGAGATCATGATTAAAAATACTTGGAGCAAAAAAATTTAAAGTTACAGAAAAATAAATGAATTTTGCAATTAAACAAGAGTTTAAAAGTCCATTGGATTTTCCAAGGCATGCTAAATTTTGTTTTGGGGTCATGTGCAGATCAGACACCCTGATCCTCAGTGCAGGAAACATATTATACAGGAGCAAAATAGATAACGATAATAATAAATTGAGCTCCAGTCCAAGAACGGAGATGTGTTTTAAATGAAAATCATCACTCACAGATGCCCGAGGACAAACTCAAACCCATTCTGCGCTGACTCTAAGTGTGAGAGACACACGGGGCCAGCGCATCTCTAACCTGCAGATGCCAACGCCAACCTGTGGGGGGTGGGGCGGGGTAATTAGCTGCGGATTGTAAAGCATTATTGCTTTGCAGAGCATTATTATTTTAATAAAAAAAGGCTCATGAAAGCGTCTCTGGTGGGAACTCATGAAGACTCATTTTGAGGACAAGAGTCCTCGTACATCATTCTGAGGGCCGCCTATGTATTTGAGTATCAACAAAAAATTTACTGTTTAAACATAAATCTCTGGAAGAAGTTGAAGTTAATTAAAAAGGTTTAACAGCATATGCATTAGTATTAGTCCTGGCCCTTGTTAGTATGGAAGGAAGGAAAGGAGATAAAAACAAGGTATGTGAGGAGGAAGTCAACGCAAGCATTTAATTAAATGTGGTCCGAAGCACAGGCAGAGATACCACTTTATCTGCCTTTCAGAGCCAGGTTCAGTGCAAGGAGAGAGTGGGAAGCAAGGAACGTCCCTGGAGAGCTATTTGTGTTTTTAATTAACTAAGGCTTTGAGAGTTTTTACTCCATTTTTTTTCTTTAGAAATCAAGAATTTCACCTTGTGCCATGGTGCTTTCTGTTCAGATGTGGAGGCCTCAGGCCAAACATGTAACCCATTGTAAGTGCCTATCCTCTGATTTATGCCCAATGATTTACTCATTGACTGGCTCATTCACACCATATATATTAGCAGAGCTCTCACCCTGCACTGCGCACGGGAGCCCTGCAGACTGAGGAGCCACCAGGTAGGGCTGGTCTCTGTCTCCAGCGGTTCACATGCTAACTGCTATGAAAAAGGTGTGTATTCAGTATTTGGGAATCATAAATGAGGATATTTGAGGTTCGTGTGAAAACTGAATGCTGCAGTTGGCCCCCGCCTGTGACCACAAGAAGGTGAGAGAGTATTTCCTTGCTTTTGAATTCTCATAACATCAGTCAGCATGTCTCCATTCTTTGGTTCCGCTATTATCCCTCCAAGCGCCCAGCCTGCACTGCTCCTACACTGGCTTCAGGATATGCCGTCATCCTTCACTTCTGCTCTGTCTCTCGTCGTGGAGTGCTTGCCTCCTTTCAGCTCCTCTCTCTCCCTCTAGGTTCACCTCCTCCGTGACACATAGCTTGACTCCCCTACACTGCAGGGGTGCTTCACAGGACTTGAAATGTTTGCCAGTGTCAAGAGGGCTGGTCAAAGTCACCACACTCAAGCTGTGTGTGGCCAGTACTATACATTGTAGCACTTAAAATTTCTGTTATCTCTATAACCTATTGATTATAACTTGTTTCATGGCTATCCTTAGACCCTCCAACTTAAGACTTTAACTCTTTGAGGCAGTTAATAATACAACAATAAATCCATCCTGTATATTGTTTTCCCCAGACCCACTTCCATTTAAACCCTTTGTCCCAAATAAGTTCAGTCATTGTACTGTCTCCTCATCCTTCTCACTCCATCTACAAGTTTTCTGGACAGGAGTCCATTTTCGCTTTGATTTTAGCACAGGTCCCCAGCCCTCATTGCTCTTTCTCATCACCTCCTCTACCCTTGATGACGTCCAATCCTCCCAAATCCCTGACCTCTTCATCCTCAAGTCTTCTTCACTCCAGTGACTTCTATCTCTGCTTCCTCTGTATCTTGAAACTCACAATTCAGAACTATTAAACATTCAGATTTTCAGTTTTCAAAATTCCTCTCTTTCCTCTCCCATTTTCTCACTCCCTCTTGAGCTGCTCTCTGGTTTTCCCTTGGCCTTCAGTCTAGTTGTTTTTTTCTGTTTTCCCACTTTCCTCCCTGACTTCACTCAGTCTGAACCCAGTGACCACACATTTTGCCTCCATGATTGCTAACACTCTAGCACTCCCTACCTTTTTGTCTTATCACCTACTTGACTTCCCAACCCCCACCTCTCAGGACCCACTTTTCACTGGATCCACTTCAAGTCTAGTATGCTAGTCTTATAAACTAAGAGTTATTTTAGCCCCTTCTCAATCATGCAGTCATCACCTCGAAGGAGAGGGCACCACATCCTTGTCTCCAGCTCTGGATCACAGCCTGAACTTCAGCCACATAGTTCCAGCTGTGTATTAAACATTTGTACTTGGGTTTCCTGCAAGATTCTTAACTCACTAGAGTGAGCATAGTTTACCTTCCTTCAAAAACTATTCTTGCCTGACCAGGCAGTGATGCAGTGGATAGAGCAACAAACTGGGATGCAGAGGACCCAGGTTTAAAACCCTGAGGTTGCCAGTTTGAGCGTGGATTCATCCGGCTTGAGTGCTGACTTATCCGGCTTGAGCATGGGCTCATCTGGCCTTGAGGATGGGCTCACCAACTTGAGCACGGGGCTGTTGCCTTGAGCATGGGATCACAGACATAACCCCATGGTCGCTGGCTTGAAGTCCAAGGTCACTGGCTTGAGCCCACGGTCACTGGCTTGATCAATGGGTCACTTGCTCTGCTGTATCCCCCTGATCAAGGCACATTTGAGAAAGCAATCAATGAACAACTAAGGTGCCGCAACAAAGAACTGATGCTTCTCATCTTTCTCCCTTCCTGTCTGTCTGTCCCTCTCTCTGACTCTCTCACTGTCTCTGTCAAAAAACAAAACAAAACAAAAAAACAAACTTACTTTTTTCTATGTTCCATAAACTATAGCTGACACCATGGTCTTCTTATTTATCTCCCCCCTAAATACTCAGGGTCAGTTTCAACCCCCTTACTCTCTACATCCCATTAGTCACCAGCTCTTATAGACTGTTTCCCTTCCCTTCATTTCTACTATCACTAGCTTTGTTAAAATCCTCAATTAATCTCAATGAGATTATTGTTGCCTTCAGACTTGTCTCCTGTTTGTAATTAATCTCCAGTACAAGTCTATTAATTTGATTGTCATATTGATCTTCCTAAAGTATGACTGCTCCTTTTCTCTAAAATCTCCAGTGATTCACTTTTGTCCGAGTACCAAGTCCACATTCCTCAGAACAGCAATCAAGGCTTGCCACAGTATAGCCTAAGCCTACAGCCATTCTTAGTTTCCACTGCTTGCCGCTCCTGGAAGTGTGACCTATGCTCTTACACTTCGATGCTCATGCTCTTCCCCCTCTGTCCAAAGGAGCTTTCAGCTACACTTGGCAACATCCTCTTCACCTTTCAAGAACATCTCAAGTACTGTCCCCCCTAACCACTGACGAGCTCTCCTCTGTGTTTTCCTAACATTGCCTCTGTTTAGAATTCATTCATTTAACTAATATTTATTAAGCATCTACTATCAATACATGCAAAAAAAACTTTTTATAAGAAATTATTTTAGCAAGAAAGGAAGGGAGAGAGACAGAAACATCAATCTATTCCTGTATGTGCCCTGACCGAGGATCAAACCTGCAACCTCTATGCTTTGGGACAATGCTCTAACCAACTGAGCTATCCGGGCAGGGCCTACATACAAAGAACTTTAATATACATTATCTTATTTAGTCCTCACAATAACCCCTGAGATAAATATTATTAATATCCATGCTATGTAAATAAGAAAACTGAAGCTAAATGTATTGAAATTTCCTGCTCAATATCACAGAATTAGTAAATGGTAGAGGAAGTCTGCAAATCTCATCCCAATGCTCTTCACATCAGACCAGAGCTACCTCTGCTTTAGTACATCTGCCTTGCATTGGATGGGGAAAAGGAAAAGGGAGAGGGAGAGAAAGAGAGAGAGAGAGAGAGAGAGAGAGATGCTCAAATGTCCTTTATTTCAAGATTGTAGAATCCTTGAACTCAGAAATCTTACTTGGTTCACCTTTGAATTCTTAGAGCCTCACACAGAGAAGATGTTTAATAAAAGTTTAATTTGTTGACCTAATGTCCAGTTTAGAATTTTTCACAAATCATGCACTTGGAAGAAATGTATGGACATGATGTCGTCCATCCCCCCACCTCAGAAAGACTATTCCTGGGGTATTTCTGGTTCTATCCTATCCCTTTTAGTGTCATTACTTCTTAAAACTTCACTACGTTACTAAGCACTTTTCCCTGTCAGATGCTCTTGGCTTTTCTGAGGCTTATTTGTTCATGACCTATTCCCAGATGTTAGCTTGGACATGGTGGTCAGCTGAGGAAATCAGAACTGTTCTTAAACTGAGAGTTGGCTTGGAAGAGGCAGAGGAGTGGAGGGAATAGAAAAGGGAGGGCCAAGTTCACATCTCTGTGAGTCTTGCTTGAGCTGGGCCACATGGTAGCGAGCTCTCACAGAGAGACAATTTCACTTCCCTCCTGCTCCCTGTAGGGGTCCCATAGCAAACTCCATGTTATCTCCCAGGAATGCTCTGCCTGGTAGGGGCATAGCCACAGCATTTCAAGGGAGACTTGGCACAAGCAGAGCCTCTTGCTGGTATCAGAAGAGGAAACAGTGAGAACTAATCACCAACCCCAGTGAGACTGGTACAGGGAAGATTTTGAAGTTGGGACTAGAAGGCAGGGAAGCATCTGTCAAAATCTGTTACTTGATGTGCTAACGAGATTGTTAGCACTCTCTCTCCTCCATGGGTTATGGAGCTGTACCCTTTCAAGGGGGGGCCTCTGGCTGTCCAGGAATAGCCCAGCAGCTGCCCACTGGGACCTGGGTTCCATCTGAAGCAACCAAAGGCATCTTCACATTCCACAGGGAGGCTCCTCCCCTGCTAGACACCTGCTGCTTATATGATGAAAAAGGGGTCTTTTCATAATCATCACTTGGAGTAGCAGAATTGACACTCTAGTGCTAAGAAAGAGTGGCAGCCGGGGTTATGCACATGCAAGGGGACCTGTGATGAGTTCAGTGAGCATCACATGGCTATATGTAAAACTAGACTTACTCTGAGTTCTCAAATAGATTATAAATTAACATTTAAATGGATTCCACCATTTAAATATGGTAAGGCCCTGGCTAGTTGGCTCAGTGGTAGAGTGTCAGCTCAGCATGTGGAAGTCCTGGGTTCAATTCACGGCCAGGCCACACAGGAGAAGTGCCCATCTGCTTTTCCACCCTCCCCCTCTCATTTCTCTCTCTCTCTTCCCCTCCCGCAGCCACGGCTCCATTGGAGCAAAGTTGGCCCAGGCACTGAGGACAGCTCCATGGCCTCCACCTCAGGTGCTAGAATGGCTCTGGTTGCAATGGAGCAACACTTCAGATGGGCAGAGCATTGCCCTCTAGTGGGCTTGCCAGGTGGATCCCAATCAGGCACATGCAGAAGTCTGTCTCTCTACCTCCCCGCTTCTCACTTCAGGAAAAAAATACACACACACAAAAAAAAACCCAACAAACAAAATAAGTATGGTGGGGACTGTGGAAAGAAGGGAAAGAGAGAGAGAACAAATGAGAGAGACTTACTTGTTATGTAATAGGCAAGCAAAGCTGGCTGCAGGGTGGGGTAGAATACATGTTGCCCCAGTCTCTTAAGAAGCCAAGAGGTTCTTGTTGAGTACAGTCTGTACTGTCTTGGTGAGATAGGTCCCACTGGCTGGTACTTTCTTTGCTTGCAGTCTAGGTGGGAATAGCAATTTCCAACTTTCTTGTTGTTACTAATGTCACAGGTATTCTTTTATCTCAGATCTCTGTGGAACTCCACATGAGCCCCTGAGCCTGACCTGATGAGTATGGCAGAGAATAGCTTTGTGCCCATGAAGACGCTGTTCTGAAACAAGGCCTGGGAGAGAGGCTATAGCAGTCACTACAAAAACGATCATGGTGACTTGGACCAGGTGCTAGCAGAAGAAGTAGTGAGAGGTGCTTGGTCCACGTATATAGAGATAACAGGTAATGTTGACAGGTTGGATGTAGGTATGAAAGAGTCTACGATTACTCCGAGATTTCTGGTCTGAGTAACTAGAAGGATAAAACCACCATTTAAAAGATAAGAAAGTCTGTGAGAAGGGCAGGTCTGTAGGAGATCAGGAGTTCCCCCCTGGGATGTGTTAAATTTGAAATGCCCACTAGATGTCCAAGTACAAATGAGGAGTCGGCAGTTGGATATATGAGTCTGGAGTTAAGGGAAGTGGTCCAGGCTGATATAAATTTGAGAGACATCAGAGGAAAGTTGGTGTTTAAATTTCTAAGATGGAGTGCAGACCAAGAGATGAGATCAAGGACTCAGCTAGGAGACTCTGATGTCAAGAAGAGGAAAAGCCAGTAAGGAGTAGAGCTCTGTGACCTAAGGGAAAAGGATCAAAGTGGAGAACCCAGTAATATTTTACATGCTTGCCTCTCATGGGCTACTCCTCACACCGAGTTAGACATAGTTCTAAATACAAAGGTTTCCATGGTCCACCCTAAGATTTGGAAGGAACCTCTGTGAGACAGCACCAAGTGGTATGAGAAAGTTTATCTCTAAGACCAAGTAGTATGGTGCAGACTAAGTGCTATGGGGTGTTTATCTGACTGCTGGCCCCTCTAGCAGCCACAATTTCCAAGTGCAAGCAACCCAGAAGGCAAAGGTGACTTAGTTCAGGGGCCAGATTTCCTCCTCAGATCTATGCATGTAATGTATGCAGATTGGAATGCTTTTGAAGTTGCTAATCTGAATTGACAATCTGTTTGCTAGTTCCAGATGAGGATGCCTTTTAATTGTGTGTGTGTGTCTGTGTGTGTTTTGTTTAGTCAATCCTAACAGCCTCTTTTCCCAACCAAAGTGGGATTCCAGGACCCCCACCTCTCCACTTTCATGGCTATTTCTTAGGGTGCCCCAGCCAATCCCCATTCTACAAATGACAGGCACTCTCAGGGATCACTCAGCAGCTGAAGGGAAGTAACCATCTCAGAGAATCATAGAGCTTCTGTGCCTTATTTTCTAGTACAGTGCAGGGGAAAATAAAACAGTAAAGGCTTGGGAAGGTGGAAGATTAATTGTCTTCTCTGGGCACATTTATTTCATATTCATTGTCACAGTACTGATCGTAATGAAGTAATTTAGTATTCATGCAGTTGTCACATCAAGTTCCTCTATAGATGTTTTACTGTAATTTAGCATAAGTTAATGGATATCTATATTAAAGTGTTCTCAATTAAGCAAGTGGCCTTTCTATTCTACAGGCCAGATTGGATTGGATGGCCATGAAGTGTAAGCAAACTACACCTTCTCGGATCCAGCCTCTGAGGTCAAACCTGAAAATGAGTTTAGCTCCTTCTTGTGTCTATTTCCAAGAATCCTAGTGGCTCAAAAATAACTTTGTAATTGACTGATCCAGATAGATGAGTTGGAGAGTGGGTGATTGATGTGTCCAATATATTTGAACAAAATCAACACTAGGGAGAATACTAATTGCACAAGTCTGTCTAGCTAGCAGAGCAGATATGGGGATAGAGTCAGGGTTAGACGATCAGATCTCTGGCGTGTAGTGCCCTGGGACCTGCTGGCCACTGTCCTGGGATGTGGTTGGTGGTTGTTTAGCATCTGCCTTCTAAATTTTCCTGGATTAGGAGCTGCCGTATTGGAAATGATTTATTGAGCTCAGTGAAGGTTACTTTTCCAGGCTTAAGGGATTGGGTTCCATTAAAAAAAAAATACCAACAGCTTTTAAATGAGGTTTGGTCAACCAAAAGAATTGTTTGGCTTTTTTTCCTTTTATGATTACCCAGAAATAGAAAAAGAAAAGAACCAAAAAATTCAAACAGAAATACAAATAGGTACCTGGCTCTTCATTGAGATAAGATGGATTCAGTCAGTACATAAGATTTCTTTTTCTTAAATGTTATCAAAAAGGTCAGGAGCAGTGGTTTTTGAAGGCCAATCTGATATGATAGAGGTAGCCTTCCAGAGCTCAAGTCCCCAGATCCATTAGCACTGAAGTGTTTCTGTTGACTGGGCTTTGGGATGACTGGAGGTTGGCAAGGCACAAAGAAATTACAGACTTTGGCAACACATCCCAGGGCTGAGAGACACCAGCAGGACAAAGGGAAACTCCTCTCATATTACTGAGAATCTTAATTCACCCAACAAAAAATTATTAACCTATACTGCCCCAGGCCCTGGGGATACAATGGGGAGCAGAGTTTACATAATCTAGAAAAGGAGATGGAGCCTGGGAGACTCCGTGATGCTTCAGTCATCACCTGGCTCCCCAGACTGAGGTCCTTTTGTACAGTGGTCCCCCCACAACAGCAGCCTCACATCAAGGTTCCCGCATGACGTGAATTTCAAGCCCTCAGCTTAGGTTTCCATTTATCAAGGCTGGTCCGTGATCAAATGGCTACAGTGATAAGAAAATATAGGGTTTCTCATGGAAGGGGGAAATGAAGAAGAGGAAATTCTCCATGTGCTCTGGGGCTATCCTCCCCCACCCATCTCCAGAAAAATGGCTACCCCTCATTTTAGTGCTTCTGCATTTTGTTAATATTGTTCCACATTTGTACAATATTATTTCTATCTGTGTAAACTCTGTGAGCCTGAACTAGACTTTGTAGAGAATAGAGAAGAACTCTTGTGGTCTTATCTTAGTTGAAAAGGACAGTTGGTGAAACATACAGAGTCTCTGGATCTCCTAAGTAGAAGATTGACTCTAATTGCAGCCAGAGTCCAGACTAGTAAATTTTTCCAATAGTAGGTGATGTATTGAAAGGAGAATGTGGTGGACCTTTGGTTTCTTTAAAAACAAAGAAGGTGCTTCTCTCCTAATCTCTCTGGCATGTTTAAGTGAAATCCTGTCAAGAGGAAGTGATATTACCTAAATGTTCCGAGTTCTCCGATTCTGAGAAGTCAATACTAAACTCCAAAGCAAAGTTAGTTATCATTCCTGTTCTGAGCTCCCCATTCCCAGGATGTTACAATCCTCCCCACACATTGGAGTAGGTCCTATACAGACTTTATAAAGATTCTGAAGTTTACTGATCCTGGTACCACACGTGTGCCGATGAAAGAGAACTCAGCAAAGCTTGAGTCTCTTCATTCCTAGATTTTTAATTCAAGTGTCCCTTCTTCAGAGAGCCATGCCTTTCAGCTCACTGACTCAGATGTGTGTCCTCACACTCCCATTGCACTCTCAGCATCCATCACACTGCATAGTGACCATCATTTTACTTGCCAGTCTTCCCAACAATCACCTGTGTGTCCCCAAAACCCAGTGCTAGGCTTGGAATGTTATTGACACTCTGTAAGTATTTAATGGGTAAATGGATGATGGATGGATGGATGGATGGATGGATGGATGGATGGATGGATGGATGGATGGATGGATGGACAGATGGATTTTGAAGTTATTGATCATTAGTTTTAGCCAAGGAAATTTCTTCTCTGCATTTTCATCCTTTTTCACATGACCAGCCTTCAACGGTAGCCAGCCTTAGGGAACAAAATAGGTCTTCATTCTCCAAATAAGACTATCAGCTCAGACAGCACTAAGCTACATTTTTCTCAGGATTTAGGCATAATTTATTTTTTCTTTTCTTCCAAGACTAGGAATTGAAATAAACACACAGGTGGAATTTGTAAGAGGACAAGTAAGCAGTGTGCCTGCCAGGTTCTGGGAAACAAGTAGGTAGAACCTTGAGTGAGAAGCTAGAGAAGAGAAGGGCGGAGGCCGCACAGAGACTGACCATAGTGCTAAGCAGGGGACATGGTGTCTACAGTAGAAACATGAACCAGCTAGAGGCGGGTAAAATGGTGTTAGCAGAAGCATTCGAAGCATGCTAAAGAAAGAAGGGAAAAGAGAACACCAGTAAGGACATTCTGTTCTCCACCCCTGAAAATAGGTTTAGCCAAAAATCCTACTTTAAGCAGGAGGAAGTGAGAAAAGGAAGGCAGTAACCTAATAGTTACTAAGTGCCTCCTGTGTCATCTCGCCTCTCCGTAATGCAGTGAAATAGGTGTCACTCTCCTTGTATTGATGACCTCACAGACTCAAGGACATTAAACAACTTGCCTAAGGCCACACAGTAGGTGGTCAAGCCAAGATTCAAATTCCAGCCCAGACCATCTGGACTCTTGGTGTGGTGTTAACCCATATCCTCACCCTGGAGATGTGCAAAGAGCCCAGCCCACCAGGCCAAGACCATAAACAGCAGCAGAACAAGGGTCTCAAGCAGACAGGACGACCAAGAAAACACCGGTGAGAGTGTGCTGGGGAGCGGCCTGGAAGCACAGCAGGCAGAGCTGCTGGGTCAGGACAGCACGAAAAACAAGAAGGCAACCTAAGAACCAGAGCGCAGCGAGACAAGAGGCAGGATGTGGGCAGACAGACACTCAGCGTGCTGTAACGGGAACCAACATGAAGGCAGAGCTTCTGTAGTCCCCTGGCTCCATGCACCTTCCCTGCCAGGGACAATTCCAAGGTTTGAGCATCATGAGCCCTCAAGGGAACAAGTACAATAAGAGAGAAAGAGGAAGGCAACTTATCTCTGGAACATATGACAGGTGCTGCTTACACACCTCCTCATTTTATCCTCCCAGCTCTTTGAAATGGGCATTTTCTCCATATTAAACAAAGGTAATTAGTAGGAATTAAAATGACCCCACTACAATGGCCCACAGTTATTGAGTACTGAGTACCTTGTATGCCTGTGTATACGTGGGTATCCCTTATTTCATATTCTATGGATATTTAAGCATAGTGCTATTGTTAGTTCTATCTTTATAAATGAAAGAACTGAAATTTGGAGTTTTCTGAGATTTTTCTCGAGGTCATAAAAATAATGTGGCAGAGCTGAGACATATCCGCATGCCTGTCCATACTAGGTGGGCTGGCGTTTGACAGCAGACTTTGGCTCAGGGACCCTTGAGTCTTACAGGAGACACGTCACTTCTTTCACTGTCCCTCCTACTACTGCAGGCATATGCTGGCCCTTCCTGTGACATAAACAAATCCAAATAATTCCCCAGAGTCCTTTATTGTTTCCATATTGGGAATGAGAAACATAGGAGAATATTTCAGAGGAGAAGGGCAGGGCAGCCTCCTTCACCCCTCACACCCTGGCCACCCTCTGCTCTTTACAAGGTACTTTCAGAGTCATTCGTTGGCTCTTCAGAGTCTCAAAACAATTTCTTGAGAGAGGTAGAGCAGGTATCTCCACCCTCATTTCACGGATGAGGACACTGAGGCCCCAAGAGTTGTCACAACTTGACCAAATATCCAGTTGTGTCAAAGTCCTGTCTCCAACCTGCCTGACACCTGACCCCAGGCCTCTGCTCTCACTGGTCCGCAGTGTGCTCATCACTGGCTCACACAGTGATGTGAGAAGGACTTCCCACCTCCAGCCTTCCCCACCCTCCCAGTCCCTTCTCCTCCAACCATCTCCTGCACCAACCCTTTGGCCACAGTTCATTCCCTGAACCCCACTCTTTTGTGGCCCAAGAGCCTAGAGGTTCTGAGACACTTGAAGCCACCCAACCACCCCAGCTCTTTTAATGAAGAAGATTCCCTGCCCCCTCTAAGCCTGATACAACCATCAAGTTCAACATCCATGGGATAAGGAAGGAAGAAAAGCTGGAGATAGTGATGTGCTCTGGACCAGGAGGGTATATGCCCTTGCCTTTGAGATTTAGAACTTCTTTTAAGGTCAATCCTTAAAATAAAAAGTATTCTTTGTGCTCATTCTCAGACCTAGCATCATTCCTGACCTAGGAAAAGAGTGAGACCCACAAGTTGGAATTGTGTCACTTCTTAACTCAAGGCAGCTCGGGGGCTGCACAGACAGAGAGTAGGCTAGCTCTCCTCCCTGGGTGCATAAAAGCTCTCCTCTCTGCTCCCCAGAGAGCAAGGAGTCACTTTTTTGTGACCAAAGAGACAAGAGACATAATGAAAAGAATACCAGAAGGGGACATTATGGCCAAGAGGGGCCAGACCTGTAGCTTAGGGCTGAGAGTCGCTTTTTCAGAAATCTGATTTTTTTTACTGAACAAGAAGCAAGTGGCCCCAACTGGGTAGAAACAAATGTGAGGAGGACTGGATGGGGGAGAACTGTGATCCTCCAACGCAGTTCCTGCCAGGTGTACCCAAGGCAAAACCACCCAGAGACACCTGGTTCCCTTTTCTACTTTATAGAGAAGAAAAGCAAAGCTTAAACCCTCAAGACACAAGAGTCAAGCCTCATTTCACACAAAGCCCCCCAGGATCTCCAGAACAGGTGGTCCTTCTCCTCAACCCCACAGAGCTATGCTGCCACCCCCACTTCCTGCCCGCTGAGCACACCAGCCGCTTTCCCTTGGCTGGGTTCAGAGATGCCCAGGCATCGGGTGGGCCAGACACCCACCCAGGGGGGCCAGCAGCTACGGCATTATGATGAGCACAGGCTTGGGGTGCAGGTTCCTGACTCCATCCCCAGCCAGCTGTAAGTGGAGAAAAACAAAGCCACCGTCCTCATTCAATTATTGTGAAGACTAATGGAATAATGGTACAAAGTCTATGCACAAATGGAAGCTCTCATCACTCAGTCAGTGAAAGTAAAGTCAGGTCCAATTCCACCCACCTGTTGATAGAACAATATAGACAACATACACAGCCTGTATGTAAATAGACCTTCCACACTGGATCACCTTAAAAAAAAAGAGTATTTTCTCTTCAAATGGGAGCTTTAGAGGAAGCTAAGCTAGATCACTAAACCAGATCGCCTAACCAGATCACCAGAACAAGAGGGAAGGGTCCTGGTGGTCAGGTCTGCTTCATGTGGAGCACATGGTGCCTCCTAAAGAGGCGGAAGGAGGCTAGAAATGGTTTTTTTCTTTTTTTTTTTCTTTTTTTAGGTTTTTTGTTTGTTTGTTTTTTAATAGAAAGTGAGAGAGAGAGAGGAAGGAAGAGAGGGTGAGAAGCATCAACTCATAGTTGCTTTCACTTTAATTGTGCATTGAGCTTCTTGTACGTGCCTTGACTGGGACCGCGCTAGTATCTTCTTGCTCAAGCCAGCAGCCTTGGGCTTTTCATGCCAGCGACATCTGGGCTCAAGCTGGTGAGCACTGGGATCATGTGGACAATCCCCTGTTCAAACCAGTGACCCCACACTGACAAGCCCAGAGTCAGAGCCAGCGACCTCGGAATTTTGAATCATCAACTTCAGTAATCCAGGCTGACACTTTATCCACTGTGCCACCACTGGTCAGGCTAGGAATAGTTTCTGAACAGGGACATTGATTGCAGCAGGAACATGACTGATCCATGTGAAACAAAATCTATATTGAAGACATCCATTTTTTCTGTATTTTCTATGTCTACACCATAGATAAGTTGTCAGCACCTAGGTTTTTCATATATATACATACTTTATAGATATAGATATAGATATATATTTGATAGTACAAAACTATGCACTGATAGATGATTAAACAGTAAGGCAAGATGGTGTTTAAACTGAATTTTAACAGCTAGAGAGTTTTGTTTTGTTTGTTTTTTTAATTTAGACTGCAAGTAGCATAGAAGAAAGGACTGATGAGGAATCATCAATATATTCCTCGCGCCAGTAGCCAGTACTGTGCAAAGGAGGCTGGTAGGAAAATGTAGAGGAGCCCTTAGCAGCTGGGAGCTGTCCCAGGTGCTGACAGCAGCTCTCTGTGGCCTGAGTGTCCAGACTGCCTGGGAGCAGAAATGAGGGGCTCAGGTGTTGCCCCAGAACTGGCCAGCTGGAGACAGAAGCTAGGCTTAGAAAAATTGAAAGCAGATACAAAATACGGAGGAAGCACAGAGACTCCCTCCTTTGTCATCACGCGTGGCCCCTGCCACAACATCGCAACAGCAATTACCTCCCTACGCAGAGTGTGTGCCCAAGTCGGCTCACACCTGCGGTGCAGTGGACTCCTCTTGCGTGGACATGCAAGGGACTTGGAAGAAATGGAAGATGAGGAGAAAGTACATGGAACAACATAAGCAATAGTTCAAGCAAGCCTCACAAGGGCACCCACCAGGTTGGCAGAGGGGGCGTGCTGCTCACCCATGTCTCCTGGGACCCAGTCCCTCACCAGTTGCCTCTCCACAGTCCCAAGTTACAGGCAGAGAAAAGAAGAGAAAGAAGCAGCATGAAGAAAGGGGCTAGCAGGAGGGAGGGTGAACAAGAAAGCAGCAGACAAGAAAGTAAATTCTCAGTGTGGAGAGGAAGGGGAGGCGAGGGTAAGAAGGTGATCTGTTATTGCCAACATGTCAGTCACAGTTACTCACTAGCAAGAAAAGTAATAAAGTCACATTATTCAGACATGTACTTGGAACAAGCTATTCAATGCTGCCTTCCTCCCACTCAAATATTGTGATAATTTTAGAGATCATAACTTAATTGAAAAATGAATTAATAACATCATGTGGGGATTTTGTGTGTGTGTGTGTGTGTGTGTGTGTGTGTAAACCAAAAAGCCTGAGGTTTTCTCTCATTCTCTGAGCACAAGCAGTCAGTCAGCAAAGTGAGACACAAACAGATTTCTCAGCTCTAGGAGAGACCCACATGGGTAATTCTTTCTTTTTCTGGCCTTTCTTTAGCTCAGAATAGGGGCCCAGGTGAGAGAAAACCATGTAAATGCCTGTAGGATATTGCTTGTTCTCAGAGGTTTTCATAATGGGGCCCCTGACCGGCAGCAGCAGCATCAGCTGGAACTTGTTAGAAATGTAGATTCTTGTGCCTCCCAGACCTTCTGAATCAGAAACTCAGGAGTAAGGCCCAGAAATCTGAATGCCCTCCAGGTGATTCTGATGCCCAGTAACGTTTGAGGACCACTGTTTTATATATTCTAGGTGGCCTGGCACCCAGGAGGGAGGGGAGTCGGGGAAGCCAGCCCTCCCCCAAATGGCTCAGAATCAGAAAGTGATGAAGAACGGAAGGCATGCCGCACAGACCCAGAGCCAGGAGCCAGTCCAGGGTGGCATGCGGCTCCTCCACTCGGGAAAAACTACGCAGTCTAACTGAGCCGGTTCATCTACAAAATAAGGCTAACAATGCCTGACTCTTTGTAAAATTGTTGTGGGAATAAAATGAGTTAATGCATTTGAAAGTGCTTTGAAAACTACAAAGTGCTACACAGAAGTAGGGGGTTGCTACCTCGTCAACACAGGAAAAGGCTGTGACAGCTGACACAAACTCCCTTCTGTCACAGACACAAACCATCTCAGGGTGCCTCGGCCTTGCCTGCACCCACCCGCACTTCTCCCTCAGAGTTCTCTCTCCTCCTCTCTCTTTACCTCTCCTTCAGCACACTCAGTCCACCTGCTCTGGGCGGAGTCAGTGAAGTGTGGATTAGGAAACACGGAAAGATGGAATCTGTTTAGGATCTTCTACGTCTGCATACGAACAATTTCATACTGTGCTGACGCTTGAGAGTTCAAGTTCTAGTGTTCTACTGCCTGTTTCCAACCCTGGCGCCAACATCTACCAGCTGTGTGGACCTCAGCAAGCCATTTAGTCATGCTTTGACTCAGTTTCTTCCTATGGAAAACAGAAGTGATAATAAAACATACCTGACAGAGATAAGGTGAGGATGAAATGAGATGATGTTTGCAAAGTCAGGTATCTAGAGGTGACTTAATAAACAGAAGAATGAATGGATGGACAAATGAGTGGATATTGACTGGATGCACAGGCAACTGGCTGAAAAGCCACTGGCAACTGACAAACTAGCCACTGGGCCACTGTGTACAAGAAGAAAGGTTCTTTCCAAATGTTGGTGTGGGAACCTAGGACAGGGGTGGGAGGTGGCGTTTCAGGCAGGACACATCAAGGAAAAGTGCCTTTCTCTCCCGCTCAGTCAATGTGTGGAGTAGAAACAGGCAGGTGTGGAGAGATGACTAGACCTACAGTGCAGCTGGCCACAGTGTCAGGTCAAGGGCAGGCTCACCTTGTGTGCCACTGTGGGCGGCAGTGCTAACTGGAGTTTGGGGACTGTGTGCTTGAGAATACCAACCCAAACCACTAGGCAAAAGGGCCAATCAGGAATCAAAGACAATCCCCTTGGCTGAGGGCCAGGCATATTTCTAAAAGTTCAGGACCCTAGAATGAGGCTTCTACACGAGGCAGTCAGTCGGCAAAGCCAAGATCAGAAATCATCCTCAAGGGCCAGCTCCAGGGAGAGGTAGGAAGATGAATCATCATTAGTTAAGAAGGATCCTGGGATGGCCCTGGCCGGTTGGCTCAGTGGTAGAGAGTCGGCCTGGCGTGCAGGAGTCCCAGGTTCGATTCCTGGCCAGGGCACACAGGAGAAGTGCCCATCTGCTTCTCCACCCCTCCCCCTCTCCTTCCTCTCCATCTCTCTCTTCCCCTCCCGCAGCCAAGGCTCCATTGGAGCAAAAGTTGGCCCAGGCGCTGAGGATGGCTCTATGGCCTCTGCCCCAGGTGCTAGAATGGCTCTGGTTGTAACAGAGCAATGCCCCAGAGGGGCAAAGCATCGCCCCCTGGTGGGCATGCCGGGTGGATCCCGGTCGCGTGCATGCGGGAGTCTGTCTGACTGCCTCCCCGTTTCCAACTTCAGAAAAATACAAAAAAGAAGGATCCTGGGAGCCTGGCAAAGAGACTGTATCTCAGTGGAGACTCCGAGCCCAGGGTCAATGCCCTCCTCACTTCCCCACAAAATCCTTGAAATCAGTCTACAAAGCCAAAAGGGAGCAAATAAAAAAAGGAAAGATTCCCATAATTGATAGAATACCTGCTTCAGTTAGTTCCTTGTTAAGTGTTAGTACAAAACAAGCACGCCCTAAATTCTTGTCGAGTCACTCAACTGCAACGGCCTATTTACCAATAAGAATAGGCAATAACCTGTGTAAAAACATTTTGAGGAAGAATTAACATCACTTCTACCTTACTCAATACACACACACACACACACACACACACACACAGGGTTGTATTCTAGCCCATACAGAACTTTGGAAAAGTTTGAGGACTATGATTGGATTCTGAAAAGCAAACTCACTAGCACTTTTCTAAAGCCAACTCACTTACCTGGAAATGGGGATCTTTACCACACACAGACTGCATTCAGTCTATACCCAAGCTGCCACCTCGGGGCAGCCTGACACCAGCGGGACCCCTTTGACTGTGTGTGTGGTGAGCAGGAGGAGCAGGAGTGATCTGGAAGAGGACAGGGGCTTCTATCAGGATCCTGGCAGAAAACAGATGACACACTTGAACCAAGTATTCTGGGGAGAGTTTAATAAAGGGCTTTTTGCAAGACTGCTCAGAGTATCAAGGAATAACACAGTACCCTAGGGCTCCGATGCCTGCAGGGTGAGGGGGAGTGGTTAGAGGGAGTGGGAGAATCAGGAAACACAGCATGTCATAGAGTAGCTCCCTTAACAAGGAGCCACAGACGCCAGTGGAGAGAAGACCAACCGCTGATGCTCTCACAGAGGAACAGCCAGGGGAACAAATAGTCCAGCTCACTGTCCTCCTTCCATCCAGTGTCCTGCCAAGGCCAACCCATTGGCCAAACCCACTCCAAAGCCTGTGGCAAGGAAATTCCCAGGGCGTGGGCAGGTTGGAGATGGGTCTTAGAAGCAAATGAAAGGTTATCTCCCAGCACAACAGCCACTCCAACCCCAGAGAAAGCAATGCAAAGCCCTTTTCTTACAGCTGCTTTTTGTCCCCACTCCGTTAAGCCACTTGGAAACAAAAGTATCATGAGAAGCCCAAGAAACACCCTTTTGGCCCAGAAGTCCCTCATCTGGTCCCATGGCCCTCGCCCTAGAGCTTCACCCCAGGGCACTCACAAGGCAGCAGCTGCCACTCGTTTGTGACCCTACCTGGGTCCCTGCTGTGCTTCCTGGAGTGGAGTGCAGACATCTGCCTGGCTCTGGGCAGCACGCTCCTGGTCCGCCTCCACTCACACATGCACATCCTTGTCAAACCAAGCCCACGCCGCGAGCCCATGCTGAGGAGGAGCTGTAAAGCCCCCAGAGAGCAGCTTAGTGGAAGGAAATATGACGGGCCTGGTCCAGAAGCAAGAAGAAGTACGCCTTATGGGCAGGGGGAGGGGTGTTGACAGGGGGCAAAGGAGAAGAAAGGGGAGAACTAAATAGACAGCAGCATTTTAATTAAAATCTTCAGCTTGCCTTCCACGGCCAGTTATTCCTGGCTCCCTTCATTAGGATGTGCCCCAATGTGCTCATTATCAAAGAGTACAAATTGTGTGGGTTTGAAGCCTCTGCTGGCTGGAAAAGTCTGCTTCCCTGCTAAAATCAGACATTTTCACAACCCCCTCAGTTGCTCAGACCTTACCCAGGACAGAGCTGTGTAGGACTGGGGAGCTGGAGGGGGCTGGGGGAGGGCAGGACTGGCTCCAGGTAGCAGGCTAGACTCAGAGAAGGTGGGGGTGCTCAGTATCACCGTTCCGATACAGGTGGGGAGGATGCAGCCAAGTTTCTGCTTTCTGGTAAGGACAAAGAGGAGACAGATATGTACTGTCAAAAGAGAGATGTCAGTTAGCCCTTGAAGGAGGTCCTTAGAAAGATTGACAATGGAGCAAGTTGTTGATAGAAATGGCGAGAGCCCCCACCATCGCAGTGAGAACTGTGAGAATGAGGTCCACCGTCTCCCCTGTGCAGCACACACTTACCAGCTGCCTACTCTGTGCTCTCGGGCAGAGTTCAGACATGTGCTTAAGATCCAGGGTTCGGTAGGGGCGGGGGGTAGGCTCTGTCTGTCTACACCAGTGGTAATCAACCTGGTCCCAACCACTAGTGAGTGTTCCAGTTTTCATGGTGGGTGGTAGCGGAGCAACCAAAGTATAAATAAAAAGATAGATTTAACTATAGTAAGTTGTTTTATAAGGATTTATTCTACCAAACTTAGCGAAAATCTGACATAAAGTCCTTGGTAAGTAATTATTACTATATGCTTTAACTTGCTGTAACTCTGCTTTATAGATTTTATAAAGTAAAGTTACTTCCCTACTTTATAAATCACTATTACTGTGGAACCGGTGGGCGGTTAGAAAGTTTTACTACTAACAGATACAAAAGTGGGCAGTAGGTATAAAAAGGTTGACTACCCCTGGTTTACACCATCACTGGGAAGTAGGCTGCTTGCCCCCAGAGCCCTGGGTGGCACCCTGGCAACCAGAGAAAAAAGAGCATGTCCTTCAGGGATCTTCTCATGTCCCTGCTCATGAAAAAGGTGAGGCCGGGCTGGCCCTCCAGGGAGGGAGA
Source organism: Saccopteryx leptura (assembly GCF_036850995.1). NCBI lineage: Eukaryota > Metazoa > Chordata > Mammalia > Chiroptera > Emballonuridae > Saccopteryx > Saccopteryx leptura. The sequence continues at coordinate 369,369,714 of NC_089504.1, read as the reverse complement.
GGGCCCAGGCAGGATTAGAGAAGGGAGCGGAAGGGTTTGACCAGATGAGTAACCAGACAATGCAGGCAGGAAGCCCTGAGAATACAGGCGAGGTGTGTTCAGAGAAACACCACAGCACTGAACCCATCTGAGCAAATGAGACCCCTTCTTTGGCCTTGTTATTTCATAGTACAGCTAGTGCTCGACTTACGATCACAATTGGTTCCAACAGACCAGTCGTAACATGATTTGGTCATAACTTGAGTAGGCTATATGTACAGTACTGTGAAATGATGTTATAAAAATCTTTGTCATATTTTTTCATAATTTTCTTTCATTATTGTTATATATCATAATTTTTCTTTGTTCATTTTATGCCATTTGTATCATCTCTACACCATTTTGTTTCTTATTTTTACATTCGTCAGGTTTAAGTAAAACACTGCATTACCAGTACAACTGGTTTAATGTTTGCAAAACATACAAAATTAGGCCCTGGCCGGTTGGCTCGGTGGTAGAGCGTCGGCCTGGCATGCTGAAGTCCCGGGTTCAATTCCCGGCCAGGGCACACAGGAGAAGCACCCATCTGCTTCTCCATCCCTCCCCCTCTCCTTCCTCTCTGTCTCTCTCTTCCCTCCCACAGACCGGGCGCATGCGGGAGTCTATCTGACTGCCTCCCTGTTTCCAGCTTCGGAATGATACAAAAAAAAAAAAAAACATACAAAATTACAAAATACAGGTGCATACAAAAATACAAAATACAGGTGTAAAAAATGCCATAGGAAACATTTTCCCAATTGCAAAACATATCAAAATATATAAACATGTACGAAACATTTTATTGGCCGCTGGTGCTTAGCTGCAGATCGTTGATGTTGTCATCTGAGGCAGCAGTTGGGGTTACCGGAGTTGGTTTTTTCATAAACATGTGCGATCACATTCACTTTCTTTCCTCCTTTGTACTTGTTCATTGATTGCTTTCTCATATGTGCCTTGACCAGGAGGTTACAGCAAAGTGAGTGGCCCCTTGCTCAAGCCAGTGACCTTGGGCTCAAACCAGCGACCATGGGGTCATGTCTATGATCCCATGCTCAAGCTGACGACCCAGCACTCAAGCTGGTGAACCCATGCTCAAGTTGGATGAGCCCGTGCTCATTTTCATGTCGAGATCAATGGCCTTTCTTTCCTTCTTGGCAGGCTGGGGCGTAGACAAAGACAATTTCCTCTTGGTAGACATCTTGGGAGGGGTTTGATGAAAAATACCCAATACACAAAACACAAATTGCTGTACCGAGTCTGGGATAACAGTTGAAATGGTGCACGCGGAGATGGTAGTGCTGCCGGAAGCTGGACTGCACTGTCGTACACTCAGCTGGGCAACGCTTGTGCTGCCAGATGCAGAGCAGTCGTGGCTAGCGATTGTGGTCATAAAGTCGAATGGTCATAAGTTGCATAGGTTGTAAGTCAATCAATATCTGTACATAGAGTTTTTGATCCCTTGGAATTTCTATTTTCTCATTAGACACACTCAACAAGGCTGTGAGGTAGGTGAGGCTGAGATAGTAGCCATTTTTTGAATAAGGAACCTGAGCCTTCATCTTAGTCCATTCAAGCTGCTCTAACAATATACCATAGACTGGGTGATGGAAGCAGCAGACATAGCTCTGGAGGCTAGAAGTCCAGGATTAGGATCTCAGCACCATTGGATTCTCGGTGAGAGCCCTCTTCCTCATCATGTCCTCACATGGCCATTCCCTGGTGTGTCTTCTTTTTATAAGGGAACTAATTCCAACATGGGGCTCCACCCTCATGACCTCATCTATACCCAACTACCTCCCAGGTTTCGCCTCCTAACACCATCACAGTGAATAGTAAGGCTTGGAATATGAATTTGAGGGAGACACCACCCCTTCCTAGGTGGTGGCAGAGGCATCATGAGGACCCAGGCCTTCCAGTTCCTGAGCACTCTGGCCCTGGCTAACCCTGTCACTGCACTGAGGAAGAGAAAAGCCCCCTCCCTCTGAGCTGAGCCCTCCACTGGGCCCCGCAAGTTCTCTCGGAGCATCTGACAGCTCTCTAATCCTGCCAACACCCCCACAAAGAACACCCCTCTGCCTCCACCCTGTGCCAGCGCCAGCTCCAGCTCCCTTCTCTCAGACTAATGAGGCAGGAAGCCCCATGCAGGGTCCCAGTGACAGCTGCTAGAAGCATGTTTTCTGGAGCCAACTCCTGGACCTGACAAGACGTATTAATTAGGAGATGATGTACCGTGATGGGCCACATTGGTTACATGGCAGCGGAAGGGCAGCTTCAGTCACCATAGAGCCAGGGAGGCTGCCATGACGTTCTTAATTAAGGAGACCCCTGTCCCCTCACCACAGGACAACACCAGACAACACCAGTTGTGAACAACACCAGTCGGGGCCTGCCCAAGCAATAAGGTTTGGCTAGAGGGCGGGAACCTGGGAATACCTCCATGTGGCTTTTAGGGCTTTTCACAATCTGGCCTCAACCTACTTCTTCCTCTTGAGCCCAGTGATTCCAAGAATCATGCAACCACCTTTTCCAAACAGGCCCATCCCCACTTCTGTGAGCTCATTCAGTCCTGACCTGAAATTCCCTTGTTTCCACTTCCTTCTCTTTATACTGAAATACAATTATGAATGCTACCTTCTCATAAGCTTTGCTCATTCTTTCACGCACACATATACATACATCTTCCTTTGAGAATGAGCAAAATTTTTGCTATTCTTTAATAGGATTCATCAATAGGCTGAATACACCACCAGTACAGCATATCAGAGCCCGTTGTTAAACTGCTGAAATATTTTCATACTGGCAGGTGAGAGGTTCCAAGCCTCCTCATCGAATGTGCTTCTACTATTCCCAGACCCTCTTCCAAGATACTTTCCACTGCTCAGCACTAAAGAGCTAGGGCTTGGCACAAAGGAACCCTGTGGCCTATGTTCGCTTATGATTGGTCAATGCACCTGCTGTGCCAGTTATTAAATATCTTAATATCCACCCTGCTCATCAGTCTGGTGACTATCAAAGTCAGGTGTGCTGTTTTTCCATTTGAATGTCAGCATCTGCTCCGCAAGGGGCCTGGGGTTGCGCATATGCTCGGGGCCACTGTGTTCAGAGAATGTGGTGGGAAAGGGCATACCCCCCAAGGTTCCCAACACACTGCTGAGTGGAGGCATGGCTTTGCTGCCTCTCCGTCTCAGTGCCTTGCACATCCATTCTGCACCCCAGACTGCAGAAATGTGTGTGCCTGAAACCCTACTGATCGCTCTTGCCCCAGCAGCTTCCTCTTCCAAAGCCCCACTCATTGAACAAGCACATGGAGTGCACCTACTTTGTGCCCAGAAGTTGGTACAAACAGGGCAAAGGCACATCCCCTCACCACAGAAAGCCAAACTGCAGTAGAAATAGACAAGAAAAGAAATAAACACAGTGCCAGGAGAAGGCTGGAGGAAGAAAGCTAATAAAAGATGAGCAGTGTTCAGAGAAGGAACTGCCCCTAACCACACAGGAGAGGCAGGTGAGATAGAAGAACAGGCTCTTTTTAAGGGTGGGCAGGAGTTTCCTGGGGGCAGATGGGGGAAAGATGTTGAGGACTCAGGAAATTTCACGTACAAAGTATACAGAGAATGAGAGGATATAGAATGGTCAGCAATGTCCAGAGTGCCTGGAAATAGGACAGGCAGGACATCAAACTGAAGACGGGGGGGTGGGGGGTTGGGGAGGATGGTGCCAAGGAGTATAGCCTGTCCTCAGAGAGAGGCAGATGGATGTCTTTATGTCAGGAAGTGAGAAGATCAGGTGTGTCTTATAGAATGATGTGAGTAGCAGTGTGGAGACCGTTGGAAGGTAGGGAAGATTGGGCAGACTGCAGAATTTGACTAAACTGATGTTTGTGAGTAATTGGTTTCTTACAATTACTAACTCTGGGGTTTTTACAGAGCTTTTTGGAAGGAAATATAGCTTGTTTTAAGTCATACACTCATATCGTTTCCAAGGATCCTACCTAAAGGCGACTGAGAATAGACCTGGCAAAGAAATCCCAAATTATAGCCCAGTCCGTGTCTACCTGGCTGTGTGACCTTGAGCAAGAAACTTAACTTCTCTGAAAGCAGTCACTGGAATCATGCACTAAAGTAATCACATGCTCAGGTTGAGCAAGGCCCAGGGTAGGAGCTGTTATTAGGGCTTCTTGCTACAGGACTAGAGGAATTCTGCTCATTATCCTCAGGGCTGTGTCGTGCTTCTGGCTGGAGAATGGGGACCACCCACCCTATTCTCTGTATCAGGGTAGGGACTGACTTCCCAGGGCCCAGCTTTCCTAAGAAGAGTGTAAGAGGTTCTACTTTCTGATAGTCAGTGACCTTTGTGATGAGTCACCAGGCAATGCTGTCACAATCACCTCTGCCTCTACCACCACCACCCAGTCCCCCACTCCAGTGGCCACTGTCCTTACCTTAATAGGTCTTGAAAAAATACAGGCTACCTCCTCAAGTCCTGGGTCGGGGTCCAAGGGCCCCTTCCACTGTACTGCCCTCACGATTGGCCTCAAGTCAGGCATCTTGAGGTCACCCCACATTACATAATGACAGATGTTATTGATGCTTGGGAATTACTCAGCCCTTTGAAAAATCACAGCCACAATATTTGTCTCCATTAACATCCATGGCAGCACTCCAGTGAATCAATAGGATACTTAATGCTGAATTACAGGACATGCCTAGGCAGCCTGCCTCTGCGGACTGTGATCTGTCAGGTGAATAACTGAGAGTGTTCCAAGCCCACTGTGAAGGCACCCGGGCCGGGAAGGGGCGGCCCGGTGTTTACACCAGTATAACTATGCATTTGTTTACCTGCTAGATATAAAACACAAATTCTTGATCTTTTCATTATAATTGCTTTTGAAGCACTTAGTGATGCTTTTCTCATCTTATCTGGTTCATGCTTCATGGTCTAAGAAAGACCTGGGGTTGGTTTTTCCTACTGGAAATCAGAGAAGAAAAGAATGATCTGTCTCGCGAGAATAACAGGTGAGCCAGCTGCACAACATCCCCATCTCTGACCCTCCTGCCTCCCATCCCCCATCCCACCACCAGCTGTCCTTCATTCAGACTGATTTGACCCAAAATAATGCCATTCTCCTTATTCACAGCCTGACCTGTCCTCCAGGGATCTCTAAGCTCTAAATCAACATTTGTCACCTGCGAGGATGGTCCTTCTGAGGCACAGATGGAAAAGCCGTCATTGCCTGTGAGGAAGAGGCCAGTTCCCCCGTCTCCTCATCTAAAGCTCTGCCTCTTTGATTCTGACCTGTTCAAGTATTACTTAATTGAATTCCAACAACTACTCACTATTACTTTCTCAATGAGCTAAAATATCTACCTGCCAGCCCTTTCTGAACTGGGGAGAAAAAAGGTGTAACTTTCATTGCTGGGTTCAACACAGGCCCCAATATATGGAAAAGAGCTTTTCTAGTTGGTTTGTTTATTTTCTTGAGGACCTAGAATTTCATCATATGTCCTTGTCTGCTAGCGTGATACTTTAGTGACCTTCTCACTGCCCTCTTTGTCTGGACTGTCCTTTTCTCTTAAGAAAGTAGGAGGGGTTGGCCCTGGCTGGTTGGCTCAGTGGTAGAGCATCGGCCTGGCATGCAGAAGTCCCAGGTTCGATTCCGGCCAGGGCACACAGGAGAGGTGCCCATCTGCTTCTCCACCCCTCCCCCTCTCCTTCCTCTCTGTCTCTCTTCCCCTCCCGCAGCTGAGGCTCCATTGGAGCAAAAGATGGCCCAGGCGCTGGGGATGGCTCCTTGGCCTCTGCCTCAGGCACTAGAGTGCCTCTGGTCGTGACAGAGCGCCTCCCCGGATGGGCAGAGCATCGCCCCCTGGTGGGCGTGCCGGGTGGATCCCGGTCGGGCGCATGCAGGAGTCTGTCTGACTGCCTCCCCGTTTCCAGCTTCAGAAAAATACAAAAAAAAAAAAAAAAAAAAAAAGCAGGAGGGGATGCCCTGCACACAGCTCGCCCTAAGCACAGGCACCTCTCTTGCCTTGCCTGCCCATCCGCTATGCCCTTCCACCTTCCTTCTCACACTACCAAGCTCTCCTCCTTCAGCCTTCAAGGCCCACAGATGCTTTTCTGATCACTCATTGACTGCAAAACCTCATCTGTATGTCAAGCAGGCAACCTCATAGAACATCAGCACTGTCCCTTCCTTCAAAGTGAGGGAGCAAGAGACATTAAGGGGGTGCCTACGGAGATGAGGGAGAACCAAGTCCCCCCTTTCAGCCATCTGCCCACAATCCAAATTGAGATCATTTGCCACTCTGACCATGCTTCACAGGGCTTGTCTCATATACCACCAGGGAGGGGACATGGTGTCCAGTGAGCAGACCGCACACATGCAGAGACCCTGGGCTTTTCTTCTGTGAGCCATGTTGGCACATCTTCCACCAGTAGGTGTACTGAAGAGAGGGAGAGAGGAAGAAAGCTATCCTAGTGAGTTAGTGGGTTTGGCTGTGTCACCATGGAAAAATGACCACCTACTTCGGTTTGTTTTGTGTATGTGTGTTTGGTTTTTTGGGGGGAAGGGGTAATCTCTAAAATGGAACCAAAGGTGGTCGGGATGATCAAACGAGATAACAACAGGTGGATAACACTTTGTAGGTTGGAGCCGCGATGTAAGGTATTTAAGTAGAGCCAGGATTCTGGAAGTCAGGTTGACTGGTTAAGAATTCTGGCTCCACCGCTCCCTAGTTCTACGACCTTGTGCAAACACCCTCTCGGGGCCTCAGTGTCCTGGGTGTGAGACAGCATCTGCCTTATGAGATCTGTTGTAGCATTAAAAGAATGAATAAATAAGATAAAGCACTTAGAACAGCATCTGGCATGTAGTTTTACATTATGAAAAGTCCCTGTTGTGATTAATTTCCTCTCTTAGAATCTGAGCTCTTGGGAGTCAAGAATCTAGTCTCCCCTAACATGTAGTGAAGGTGCCAAGTTCATTACACTGGGACCTAATAAGAGTGTATGAGACCTTGCTGTGGCCGTGGGGACCCCAATGGCTGCCTTACAGAGGGATTACCAGTAGCTGTCCTTCCTCCAGAAAGATCAGTGGCCTCATCATTCACAAGCCAGAACAGCCACTGTTCACCTTTGTCCAGAGGATGGAGACTCAAGGTTCAACATGAGATAAAATGTGTCACCATTTTTAACAACAGTTAGGGTACCTTTAAGAAGAGTGATTAAAACAGCACCCAAAGGCCCTGACCAGCTGGCTTAGTGGATAGAGCGTCCACCCAGCATATGGATGTCCCAGGTTTGATTCCCAGTCAGGGCACACAAGAGAAGCAACCATCTGCTTCTCTCCCTCTTCTTTTCCCCCTTCTCTCCCTCTTCCCCTCTCACAGCCAGTGGCTCATTTCAAGCATGGGCCCCGGCACTGAGGGTAGCTCCTTGGTCTGAGTGTCAGCCTTGGGTGCTAAAAATAGCTCAATTGATTCAAGCATCAGCCCCAGGTAGGGGTTGTTGGGTGGATTCCAGTCGGGGTGCATGCAGGAGTCTGTCTATCTCCTCTCCTCGCACTTAAAAAAAAAAAAAAACAGCACCCAAAGGTGCTCTAACTTCCTCTAAGAACACTAAGTTTCCACTGTAGGCAAAGTACCTTGAAGATGTAGGCTGAGCCACAAATCCCAAGAGAGATTAGTAACCATAGCAAACTAGTGACACAACTGTCATCCCAGATACAGCCTCTAATCTGCGCCCAGGCCCGATCCCACCCCTCCAGCCAGCCAGCATGTGGACAGTGCCTCAGGGCTGTCCGCTCCAGAAACAGCACAGCTGGGGACCGCAAAGCGCTCCCCTCACCTGCAAGGCCTCAACTCTGTCAGCGCCAAAATGAGCATTTTTCACCCGCGTTGTGCAAGATAATTATCTTCATAAGGTTTGATAAACACGGTGATATATCTCATTTTATATAGCACATTAAGGTTGGAATTTAGAGCAAGGCAGTAAAACAAATCTAAAAATATAAGGTGATATAGTAAAATCAATAGGGATTATTAGAAGCAAAGTGTTATATCTGAGGTGATAAAGCCTTGGAAATCCAAGGAAACAATGTTCTACTAAAACTATGAAAAACGTTGCGACTTAATCACTTGGTAAATAGCTTCTTATTTTGATGGGTTTTATAGTTTCATGGTATAAAAAAAATGCACATTAGGGATTCATCCAAGATGGTTCTTATAAAGAGTGTATCCAAGAAGACTATTGTTTTGGCAATATAAGCTTTTAAATAATAGTATATTATTTTCTGCCTAGATCTACTACTCTCTAAGCCTCTCACACACTTTGAAGATTTTACTTGCCATTAAGCTATCACTCTGCAGATTCTCAAGCCTTTGAGCACACAGACTTATATTATTCACTGCCTTCTCCCACTTCATAGAACAGGCAGACTTGGGAATTCCTAGAGGAACTTGATTTTCCTAACTATTTTTCCTTTAGCTGGGTACTAATTTCAAATGTTGGTTTAGAAAATAAGAAGCCATTTTACTTGAAGTTCTCATCATCTATTTAAATAACCCAAGTCAAAAAGGGTTCTCCCCACCCCCCACACAGAGCTGTTCCAAATAGTCAAATGAAAATTAAACTCTGATTTAAGTAGCTACATCTTAGCAGTAATTAACATGTACATCAAATACTTCTTTTCCTTTGATATGATATGGTACTAGAATTTAAATCCTGATGAAGGTGCCAAAATTAACTGCAATGGGAAATGAATAATAACTCTTTTAAGATGACTTTGCCCTTTGCATCAGCTTTCATTCAAGCCCTTTAACAGACTCTGTGCTCTGCCCTTAAAAAGTTTGCAAGTCAGGCACGCAGGTCAAGTCCAAAAATATTAATATATGAGTACAGGCAAAGAAGAAAAGGCTCTGGCCCTCAGCTCATTGCTCTGTGTCCTCATCCCTGTTAGCTGGACACAGCTTTCCTCACTAGTCTCTTCTCTAAGAAAAGAAAAGAAAAAAAAAAAAGCAAAGGTTGTCTTCTCTGGGTTTGGCTGAAATATAAGAAACTAGAGAAGGAGTTTGAAATGGGGCTTGAGGCAGGAAGAAGAGGTCAGGAGACCGGTATAGGCATTTGGAGCAGGCAGGAAGAGAATGAATGTAGGATCAGAGGAAGGACTAATTGTAGCTTCTCCTTGTGTAAAAAAATCCCTAGATCAAACTTTCTAGGTCAGTGGTTCTCTGTTTTTAATATTGATGACAATTTGAGACTTGAATGGAAGTTATGGACTCTCTTCCCAAAAATATATACAACTCACATTTGCAGACCCGTTCACGGACACACAACCTCGCACTAAGAACTCCTACCCTATGAAGAATTAGTGTGATATTCTTGATTGGTGGATGCCCATGGAACTAACAATCCCTTTGAATCCCAGGTTGCTCAAAAGGTATTCAATACTGGATGGAACATTTGAATAAGGGCTCGGACAAACCAGAGATCCACCAATGAAGAATGACCAAAATTGTGAGGAGTCTAGAATCCAAGGAAGGGGGAGTTCAGAAAGAACTAAAGGGAAATATGATCACTGATAAGAAAAAGTGGAAGAGGAAAGAAGACTTGATTTTGGCTGTGTTTTTGGGTTTTGGTACAAGAGTCATTACTAAAAGAATCAAGTTTCACTAGTAGGAGAGGGAATTATCTTCCCAACAATTAGAAGTACTCCTTGTAATCCCATCCCCACATAGCAGCTTTTTAAAATATTAATCAGATTGTGTCACTTTCCCAGTCAAGCCCATCCAATGGCTGCCTATAACACTCAGGACAAAATCCCAAAGTCTTCATTGCACCAGCGGCTCTGCCCTCTTCTCTGAGTGCTTCCCACAACCCTCTTTCCTACTGGATTTTTCCCAAGCCCTTTGTCCTTTAATAGGACAAACCCAGTCTCTCCTCAAAGCCTTGCCTTCTCCTGTCTTCTCTGCTTTAAATGCTCTTCCCTGGAGCTTTGGCAGATGGGCTCCTTCTTGTCATTTAATTGTCAGCTCAGTCGTCACCTCTTCAGCAAGGTCTTCCCTAGCTGTTCACGGGGAGGTGGCCCTGGGTCTAGGCACTCTCAGCCCGTCTGTTTCACTATCTCCAAAGTAGTTATCACCACCTGAAATTTGCCTATTGACTTTTCATTTTGTAACTCTTGCTCCCCCCTACTAAAAATCAGAGCCCATGAGAGCCAGGTCCTTGTCTGGCTTACGGGCTTCTAGAATAGCGCCTGACATAGAGCAGGCATTTATTAAATATGCTTTGGGTGAACAAGGGAAATCCAGTGAAACTTCTTCCTTGTGAAGTAATTGATGAATATTCCATCTGTGGAGGTGGGTGAACCAGCCCTCATCGGGGATGCTCCAGGAAGGCCCCTGGCCATGGATGGGTACATTGAGCTTTCAGTTCTGAAATTTGCAGATTTCACAGCCTCGTGTCACAGAGTGTGAAGAGCATGCACTTCTTAGTCAGACAGGCCTGGCTTTAAATCTTAGTTTTGCTACTTAGACATGGAAGCTTCCAGGAAAGGCCATCTTTCTAGACTTCAGTCTACTCCTCAACTTAAAAATGGGGATAAAAATAGCTGTCTTGCTGGGTTGTGAGCATATATAAGAAGATCACATGGGTGATGTACTTGGCACGGGTCACACTGTGTGGTCCTCTAGTAGGGACACTACAACAGCAGCTCTAGTTTATGCAGCTTAATTTTCTCTATCAACATTTGATAAGAAGGCTATGTGTTGGCAATACTTTCAAGCTAGAAGAATTTTTATAGGGTTTCTTAGTTTCCTAAGAAAATAATGTGTCTCTTTAAATTCTTTTTGAGAGTAGATATATAAATTCTAAAAATCAGAAATCACAATGAATATCCAGCCTTGTACTTCTGTCCCATATATCAGTTTACCTATGCTCTAGATAGAGCTTTGGGCATCTCTGCAGTGAATCTGAGGTCCCCTCCCCCCTCCTCCCCTCAGAGTTAGATGAGCGAGGAGCCATGTTTCTTGGTGACCTGCCATCTAACATCATGGCATGCCCACCAACCAAATCCATCTGTTTGATGATGAATATGAGTTTACCTTTCCCACCCACCAGTGACCCGACTTCTCCTGTCCTGTAGGCTGAGACTGTGGCCTCAGCCAGGTCAGGCCAGAGAGCCACTCCCAGAATTCGTGCAGTAAATCAACACAGCTGCGTGCCCAGGAAATCCTCCTAAGAAAGCAAACCCCCAACCTCAGCCCAGACCATCTTCATACAGCTCATCTGGATCCTGGCTGCACACAGTAAAATGAACATATGGGTTTAGACATGTTTAAACAAGACTCAATGTGGCTTCTAATTTAATCTTCAAAAAACTCTCCGAGCTTGTTTCCTTATCTGCAAAACAGAAATCCTCTCACCTATCTTACATGTTTGTTATCAGCAACAAATGGGACCGTGGATTTCAAGCGCCTGGTTCTCAAATGTTCACTCCCTTGCTTGTCCTTATAATCTCATCTCAACCACTCCCAACCCCTCCAGAGAAAGTTTCCTGGGCTACCTCCTGCCTGACCCATAGAACAAGAGGGCCATCCGTGCTTCTAACTAAATTCTCTCTCTCTACATAAAGCTCAAGTTCGGCTGTGTATAAGAAGAATGCCACAACCTTTAAAGCAGTGCACAGCATGTTAAAGGTATCACCAATCCCACCATCTCCTCCCCTCTTTGCCTTCCTGTCTCTCCTTGCCCTGAGCTTGCCCCCTCTCCCTTTCTTTCTCCCGAGTTTCCATCTCACCATTCTCCTTGTAGCCTTCCACTAATTGGCAGTGCCATCTCAATATTATTTCTGTGCCTTAAGCTATGCCTTACTTTGATGAAAGACATTCTTGGAGCACTCCCTCCTTCACCACCTGCCTCCACCCCTCCGCCTTGAACCCTGTGCCGTGAGGTAATGCAGTCCCTGAGTCTAAAGGACATGCACAGAGAAGCTAACACAATGTCTCCTGGCCGGAGCAGTCCTGCATCCTGTGCAATCTCAAGACACCTCTTTCCACTCTGACCTGTCACCAGGGGCTTATGAAGAACTCTGTGACTATGGGGCTTAACGAGAAACACAGGTGGGTGGCAGAGGCAGCCACAACACCCTGGAGACCACAGCTGCCAAGAGAGCAGCTTCATCATGGAGGCTTTGTAGCCAAAGGCAATGAGGATCTTTGCCTAGACTAGGCCAGTACCTTGCTGGTGGGGCCCAGGGTAAGAGGCTGAGGGGAACAATAACCAGGTGACTTCAGACTTTAAAATATGCCTAGCCTCAGCCTGACCTGTGGTGGCGCAGTGAATAAAGCGTTGACCTGGAAATGCTGAGGTCGCCGGTTCAAAACACTGGGTTTGCCTGGTCAAGGCACCTATGGGAGTTGATGTTTCCTGCTCTTTCCCACCTCTTTCTTTCTCTCTCTCTCTCTAAAAAGGAATAAAAAAATTTTAAAAAAATATGCCTAGCCTCTGGCTCTGTCACCATCTGAGACTTTTCTAACTCAGTTTGTACTCACTGCCATGGCATAACCAGTCAACCAAACAGTTGTCCACTTTCAACCTGAATGCCTTCAGGGCAGGGGAGCTTCCCCCCACAAGGCCCTAGCAGGCAGCTAGGAGCACCAGTTTTAAATCAGAAAGGCTTGAGTTCATGGTCAGCCTCTACCACATACTGGCTGTGACCTTGCATGTTACTTAACTTCCCTAAGCTCCAGCTTCCTTAGCTACAGAGCGGGGTAATAACTATATCTACCTCACAAGGCACTGGAAAGGCTAAATAAAGGAAGAAAAGTGCTTTGCATAGTGGACATTAATGACAGTAATTAATAATCACAGAAATTATAATAAACATTTGTTGAAGACTATGCTGGGGACTGAATTTTGTGCCAGGACTACAAAGATGAAAAAGATATGATCTCAAGGTAGAGAGATGATCATAAAAGCAGGTGCTAAGACAGGTATGCACAGGGAATATGGGAGCACAGCTCTACATTACAACAATTCTTCCTTCTAATGCAACAAAATCAGTTTCCTTGACTCTCTCCTCATCGGCCTGAGTTCAGCCCCCTAGAGCATCTAGAATAACTCCAATCCCTCTTCTACATGACAATCTTTTAGCCTTTTGAAGATTGCAAATCACATCCCCCTAAGTCCCCTCTTTTCTAGGCTAAACAGTCCCAGCTCCACTCTAAAAATAATAAGCCTGCCTTATCTTTCTACATGCCTTTCTCCAAGGAACAAAAGCTATTTTATCAGCCTTGGCTCATCCATCTTCTCGGCACCAAGGGCCCACAGAGAAAGGAAAATTTACCTGCCTAGCCCAAGTCTGATACCAAGAGAAATTCAATTTCATTCAGGCTCCCCTCAGAGTCCCTCAGCTTAGACACCTTAAACCTCAGCTCAGAATCATGACCCAGTGATTGTGGCCCACTTGTTTGCCAACATGTCTCACCAACTTCAACTGGTGAGACATCACTGCCCAGCTCATAGCATCGGGTAACCAGAAGTCTGAAGGAAGCTTTGAGATCATCTGGACCAGGGGTTCTCAGCCCTGACTCTATGAGAGAATCACTGAAGAGTGTTTCATGAAGACACCGAAGTCCAAATCCATTCACCCACACATGAGAAATTCTGATTTAATTGGTCTAGGAGTTTTGGCATCAATAGAGTTTTCAAAGCTCCCAGGACATTCTAATACACAGCCAGGGTTAAAAACCAATCCATCTAACTCACCATCTCCTTTTGCACTCGAGAAAACTGTCCAGATGGTAGATGTGATCTGTCCAAGGTCAGAAAGCTACTGAAAGGGGGAACAGGATTAGATGCCCTGGCTTCTGATTTCCAGCCTAGTATCTTTTTCAATAGGCTACCTGGAGGATAACATCCTGATATCAAACTGAAGTCCAAGGGGTACTCTTTAGATGCTTTAGAGAAATACATAATGGATACAACTCCTCCAACCCCTAAAACCCACCTCGTTAGTCCCTCTTCTGCTTTCTAAGTGTTCTCTGCTCCTCCCTCACCTCTGTACTTCAGACTCAAAATGTGGTCAAAGCGCCACCCACGATGGGAGAGCTCTATTCAGTGTTCAGCCAAAATAACTACACAGCAAAGAACCTCATTGCAAATCAAGAGTCAAAAGCAATTCTTAAAACCAAATTAAGGTCCTGAGCACTCAGCAGTGCCTCTTCAGAAATCAACCCTCAGGTTCACTCCCCTGCTAGATAAAGGCTATGGGGGCAGGGGGGAAAGCAACAGTATTAAAATTCCAGAAATGTAATCTGAAATGAATAAGTGATATTTCCCAGCCAAGGTAATACAAGGGTTTTAGTTCCCAATGTGATGGAGCTACTTTACATTTTAATAAATGCACATTGAGAAAATAATATTATTGCTCTGATATTGGAAGATTATTTGTGAACATAAAATATTAGAACTTGTCAGGAAGGCATTTATTTTCTTTTTCCTTCTTTCCCTACCGCAATATTCTTTCACCTAATAGAAGATGATTGCAAAAATAATTACATCAAACAGTGGCCAATACACAAAATGAATGGGAAAAAATGAAGGTTATCTGGCATCGGATAGCAAACATGAGAGGGAGAAGCGTGTGTTGAAGCGGAGCAGGATAATTGCACATCAATCAGATGATTACAGAGTGGGTGGGAAAATTAGGGCAACTGATTGGCTGCTGAATGTTTGGATCCCAGATGGAAATCAGAACATGGATCAGAAATCATTAGTTAGATTATCCATTTCCTCTACCCGTGTGGAAAAGCCACAAATGTAGGTGGAGCTTTGTGTTTGAGAAAATAATATAACCTTAAAGTGCTGCATGCATGAGTCTGTGATCACAGAACACTGGGATTCACGGCCCATGTCTGGTCATTCTTACACCCCTGCAATTATATGTGTACATATACATTTATCTGGGTAGACATCCCATGTTTTTTAATATTTTTATAAAGGAGTTCTTTATCAAAAATAAATAAAAATAAAAAATCAAGAAATACTGGTCCATCTCCTTCATTTAAAAAAAATTAAGTAAATAAAAATAAAAGTGTCCCTAGGATATACTTTAGCAGTTCTGAAAAGTGAAACAGAGTTACCATATGACCCAGCAACTCCACTCTTCAGTTCTGCCCAAAAGAACTGAAAACATATGTTCACACAAGAGATTCACACAAATGGTCATAGCAGCTTTATTCATAATGACCAAAAGTAAAACCCAAATATCTAACTAATGATGAACAGATACACAAAATGTGGCGAATCCATATAATGGAATATTGTTCCTCCATTAAAAAGGAGTGAAGTTCTGATGTGTGCTGCCACAAAGATGAGCCTTGAAGGCATATGCCTAGAGAAGCACTCACAAAAGGCCACATATTTATAATTCCATTTTTATGAAATGTCCTGAATATTCAAATTCATAGAGACAGAAGGCAGGTTAGTGGCTGCCAACAAGGGGAAGAGGTAGGAGAAATGACTGCTGATTGGTACAGGGTTTATTTTTAGGTGAGGAAAATGGACCAGAATTAGTAATGGTGATCATTGCAAAATGTTGTAAACCTATTTTAAAACCACAGAACTGTATGTACATTTTTAAAGGGCAAATTTTATGTTATGTGAACTCTATCTCTTTTCTTAAATGAGTATACTTTAAAAATAAAACTATTCCTTATAACTTACTAGTTCGTCAAATAAGAGAATAAGAGAACATAGTAAGAACAAGTATAATATAGAACAAACTAATCCAAATTGGTGTCATATGTATTTATTCATTCAAATATTGACAGAGCACTTATATGCCAGCATGCCTGAGCCCTGCCAACATGACAGACTTACGCTCTCTTGGACTGAAATTCTAGGGGGAGCTTGACAGTCCACCAAATGCACGCAAAGTCTGCAACTGCAATAGTGATGAGAGTCATGAAGTTGAGAAATGCGGAGACGTCAGAGCGTGCTCTGGGCTGGACAGCGAGGTGACGTCAGAGCGTGCGCTGGGCTGGAAAGCAAGGGTGACGTCAGAGCGTGCTCTGGGCTGGACAGCGAGGGTGACGTCAGAGCGTGCACTGGGCTGGACAGCGAGGGTGACGTCAGAGCGTGCTCTGGGCTGGACAGCGAGGGTGACGTCAGAGCGTGCGCTGGGTTGGAAAGCGAGGGTGACGTCAGAGCGTGCTCTGGGCTGGACAGCGAGGGTGACGTCAGAGCGTGCACTGGGTTGGAAAGCGAGGGTGATGTCAGAGCATGCACTGGGTTGGACAGGGCCGGGCGATGAGGCTTCCTCGAGGAGGGGAGCCTGAGCGGCAGAGCACAGCATGTTTAAGGAATTAAGGAAGATCCACGTGGCAAAGGCACCAAAGAAGGACCTAGGGGTGTGGTGGGTTCTACAGGGACAGTGTGGCCTGTTAGGATTTGGGTCTTTAGCCAGAGCTGATGGGTCAGTCTGAGATGTGACCTGTTCCTAAAAAATCAGAGTGGCTGGTCTGCGGAGAATGAATTGGAGAGAGGCTGACGTGTGGAGAGCAGTTGGGGAGGCCAGTTTTGTCTTATCTGCCTGAAAAAGGATCTAGGAACAGGTGTGTCCAACATGCGTACAATCCAGAGAGCAGCCAACTGTACAATACCCAGGGGATAGCAGGAGAGCAAGCTCAGGAGAATTATACTACAACATCTGGATCTGGCACCTCATTGTGCCTTCCAGAAAGATGCGAGACCTAGAGAAAGGTGAAGCAGAAAATGAAGACGATGAGGTGGGAAACGTGAAAACAGCCTGAGTCCTCGGAGTCCAGTCTGAAGCAGCACAGACCTGGAGGGCCCCAGCTGCATTTGTGCTCACCAAGGGCACCGACACAGTGAGCACAGGCTGGTGGACAGGAGAGAAAACTACCTTTGAGGTTGCAAGGAAGTATAATTCCACAAAAGACATTGTCCCTCATATGTGTTAGAAGCTGAAGGTATAAATAGGGTAGAGAAGAAAATAACAGTAATGGTTTTGACAGAGGCAGAAACAACAGTAGTAATAGTTAGCACTCATTGTGTCAGTGAGCCAAGAACTGGACTCAATATGTTACATGCATTATCTCATCTACTTTTCCTCATGACCCTTTTAGGGAAGTCCTATTACACTAAACTTCCTTAGTTGCAGGAGATACATTCCAAGACTGCCCATGTACAGCTGAAATTGCCATTAGTACTGAACCCCCATAGACACTCTGTTTTTCCTATACATGCATGCGCTTCGTAGCTTCTCTTTAGCATATCCACATTGCCAACATCACTACTCCTGTGCTTCAGGGCCATTATTAAGTAAAATAAGGGTGACTTGAACACAAGCACAATAATACCCAATAGTCAATCTAATAACCGAGATGGTTACTGAGTGACTAATGGGAGGAGAGCGTCTGTAGCACAGAGATACTGGACAAAGGGATTATTCACACCCAGCAGGACATAACAGGATGGTGCAAGATTTCATCATGCTGCTTAGAATAGCACACAATTTGAAACATATAAAGTGTTTATTTTTGGACCATGGTCGACCTCAGGTAACTGAAACTACAGAAAGCAAAACGTCGGTTAAAGGGGCAATACCCACCTCTCAAATGATGCCATGGTGACTGTGGTTTAGGACCTTCCCCAAGGTCACATGGCTAGGAGGAAGCGGAGCCAGACCCCACAGAGGCAGCCTGCCTTGCACCCGCCCTCTCGGCCCCTAAGGCCGGCGGCCTCTTCCTCCGAGTGTCTCCATCACAAGTTGTCCGAGACTGTCAGAAAGGTCTGGATTCCCCTCAGGCTGGGACTCAGTAACAAAAGTCCTGCCTTCAAACCCTGCCTGAGTCAGACCATGAAGGCTGAGAGGTCTTAGGCTCTTCAAGGAACTGATATCCCTGGGGAGACCACTGTCACGTGGATGTGCTCAGTGAAGGGAGCTGCTCTAAGAGAGTCAGAGCCCTGACAGTGACCACAGGGAGAGCTGGGTTTCCCCAGCAGGTCCTGTTCTCCCTCACCCCATCTGCAGCCCCAACCTCCCAGACTCTCACGGCTCCTCTCCCCACTGGATCACAGAACCAAAGCCTCCCATTTGTGAGCGTGGCACAGCCCCTAGAGCTGCACCCTAACACTCTCTCTCAGTGAGTAGGTGGTGGTCAGGACCTCCTATTACCATGGTCCCACGATTCTGTTAGGCAGCGAAAGCTCTTTTGTCCTTAAACCCAAAGCATTAATTTGTTAGTAGGAAGCATTACTTGGGAAAGTGTTTAGCAAAATCCTCAGACAGAAGAACATCAAGATGCCCCTTA
This sequence comes from Saccopteryx leptura, assembly GCF_036850995.1. Classification (NCBI taxonomy): domain Eukaryota; kingdom Metazoa; phylum Chordata; class Mammalia; order Chiroptera; family Emballonuridae; genus Saccopteryx; species Saccopteryx leptura. Next base: position 369,351,361 of record NC_089504.1, on the reverse strand, counting down.
GCCATTTGCCACCACCCTGATGTTCTTCTGAAGTGGGATAGAGCGTGGTATGAATGTTAAGAGAACAGGTTTTGGAGACCGAGCTAACTTTGCAACTCAACAAATGTGTGACGTTGGGCCAGTTGACTTTATTTTCCTAAGCCTCAATTTCTTCATCTGTAAAATAATAACACCTTCCAGCAACATCAGGTTGTTCTGAGGATTCGGTGAAACATCTACATAAAATTCTTATTCTGTACTTGTCACATAGGAAGTATTCAATTAATGTTAGCTGATACTATTAGTAATGATGAACAAAAAGTAAATAGTCACGAGAGGAATGAGCTGAGACAGAGTCCTCCACCTTTGCTGCATATAAGAATCACCTGGGAGCTGGTAAAACTCTCAGGGTGAGGTCACAGCCCGCTCAATGACATTTAAACCTCTGCTGAGGGAGCCAGTCACGAGCACCTGTCAGAGCTCTCCCGGGTGATTCCCACGCACAGCCAAAGCTGAGAACTGCCGACGGTTGGTTCCTTTCCAGCTCCACCCAGTGGTGTAAGTGAGTGTGCATTGGGCCCCCCCCCCCAAAAGGAGCTGAGCTAAATGTGAAGCAGTCTCCTTACTCCAGTTTCAGACACATTCACCCACCTCTCTCCTAGCCCACAGCCCAGCATTTGCCTTTCATGAGGCCACTCTTGGAGACCTTCCACACACACCTCAGAAAGCAGGAATGACCGGTCAGCTAGCCATGGTTGTCATATTAGGAATAGACCAAAGGAAGTCATAAATAATATCAATAGATGCTGCCTAAACAATTTGCAATTAGCCCAGCCACCAGCCCCCGGGATAGGACACACAGTAGCCCTCTTGGCAAGATGCTAAGCTGAGACACTAAGAAAGCTGCCTGGAGCTGTACAGGTGTGCCTGCTAAACGGCGGCCCTTCAGAAGCAGCCCCTCCCTCCCTCTGCCTTCGCCTCAGCAGAGGTGATGTGTCCCCAAGGTTGGATAGGCATTGTCAATTTAGCACAATTAAATGTGGAGTTGGAGTTGGCAGTAACTTTAGCTCTGTCTCCATAAGAGACTTTCCCAATTCTCCTAACACACTAGCACATTCCTTTTCCATAACTGCCCCCTCTGGCTTGGGTGTTCCTGCCACGTTATCCAAGTTGATCTTCAGTTAGTTCCCTTCATCGGGACTCAGTGAACGGCCTGACTGCAGAGAGAGCCCCTCAGCCTGGCTGCGGAGCTGTGCACCTCTCCCTCCCGCCTGCCCAAACCTGGTCTCCTCACCGAGGGTCCCCACTTCCTGTCAGGCACCAGAAATACACTCCCTGCACCCCTGCAGTCAGGCCCAGGCCCGAGGAAACTTCAGATCACGTGTGCTCGGTACCAGCTTGTGGTGGGCCCAGTACTCCGCCTCTGCACTAGCCTCCCCTCCTAGTGGAGTCCCTCTACCACCCAGACCACCATCCCCTTAAGTAGGGAGAAATGAGAAGTGGAGGTTCCTGCTGGAGCCAAGGATCTGTGTGGATGGATCAGTTCAGGGTGATTAGTGGCTTAGGAGAAAGGAGCTTTGTGATTACAGAGGCCATTTTGGGGAGGGGAGAGGAGGCGCAATTCTAAAACACCTGCCTGGGAATCACTCTAGTAAGGCCAGACGTGAACCTCCCTCAGACGGAGAAGGGCACCAGAGGCTAAACGCAGTCGAAAAGCAAGGTTAGTGAATTTAATGAGGTGATCTTAGGCAGCTTAATTCTGCTCCATAGCCTGGAGCTAGAGGAACCCCACACAGGAAGTCAGAAGTTAAGGCTGCACTAATTAGATTTTACAAATGCTTTGTTATTCAACCTGCCAGTTGGCTGGGACGCTCCTGTGACAGCTCTGAGACCACCCTTTCTCTCCCACCTGTGCCTGGATGGCACTACCCCACTGCCAGCAATGCTTCCAGAACTGTCACCCAGCTCAGACTCCACCTGGGCCTGCCCTGTCGCAGGGGTGGGCAGAGGGAGGGGTGGGGCAGAGGCAACCTCCCTTCCCTCCTGCTGGTTAGAGACTGACATGGCAGGCAAGTGGGGTTGTGAGAAAAGCTCAGGGAGAACTAAGTGGTTGGTCCTGGCCCTGGTCCCTTTCCCAGCCTTGCAGCTGCAGGGCTTACCCAGTGGTGACTTCTGTCCTTCAGGGAGTGGGGATCATGTCAGTTCTGTCTTAGGGCCTCTATTGGTTGCAAGCTCTCCAGGGTAACGCCCCCTCCCGTTCATCCGGGCACTCTACAGGGCTGGCGCTGAAGGAGGGAAGGGAGGCCTGGCTCGTCTGGAAGGACAGCCTGAGGCCAGGAGTGGGTGACTTGCTTTCTCCATCTGAACAATGGCGGCCTACAGAAGGCTCCCGTAGGAAGGACGGAGAGCCGGGTCTCGCCGCAGGGAGGCCTTGCTTTGACCTTGCTGATCGAGTGTTACTATTCTGAGGACAGAGAAGCCTGGGTGACAGTAAGGGCAAGCAAATGACAAGAACAGTTCTCTGAACAGGGAAGGCTGCTTATCTCTTGGAGTAGAGAAGGCCCTGTCTTCCAGGGACGGCCCACCTTTGGAGAGGCTGCTCCCCCCAGTGGAAGGCGATGGTATGGTCAGCAAGCTCCCCTCCTCACCCCCTTCTAGCTCACCCTCCCTTCTCCTCTGTAGCTAAGCCTGTTCACACTTCCATCAGAAAACAGCTGGACATCACAAACTGACACAGCCTAGCACCGCCATGTGATAAAGCGAGCAGATCACCCTGCCGCTCAGGCCTCGACTTCCTTTCCTGTGAAAGCAGGAGACAGGCCAGTCTCCGCTCAGCCACTCATCATTCCCCCAGGGCTAGGGAGTCGGAGCCCCAACTTGTCCTGCTGGTTGAGCCCCCCACCCACTCCAATGGCACCTGGGAGGCACTGGCTACTCCTAAGCCCTGTGATCAGCCTTGACTCTGGTTCACTGATGCCCAGGAGAACCCCTCGGGAGCCACTGACTGGTCACTAAAGTCACATGCAGCATGAAGTCACCACACCTTGGAGTCACAGGCTGTGCGGTAGGCAGGTTCTCAAGCTGCCTACTTCAGCTGGAAACTACCTGTGAGCTGTGTCAGTCCCTCCCTGTGTGGCAGTTCAGGGAAGTTTTAAGGACACTGCAGAATTTTAGGAGAATGTTTCTGAATGTTAAACATACCCCTGGGTTCCTCCCTCATTGCCAACCGTGGCCCAAATCACTTGGCTTGGAAACTTGGACCTGTGGGTAGCTGACTGGGATGCCTGGAGACATTACCTCCCAACGCCCCCTTCCATAGGGGACAGTCTGAGCCAAAGAATGAATGGTGACATCTCCAGATGTTCCCTGCTGCCTGTGCCCCTGATCTAACCCTGAGAAGAGATGCGTTGAGAGGAATCACTCTGCTTAACTCGCAGGGGGAACCCCCTCCACCCTCCCCAGCCCGGCTCTCCACAGACTGCTCCACACTTGCCACCCTGCATCCCCTCCCCAGCCCGGCTCTCCACAGATTGCTCCACACTTGCCACCCTGCATCCCCTCCCCAGCCCGGCTCTCCACAGATTGCTCCACACTTGCCACCCTGCATCCCCTCCCCAGCCCGGCTCTCCACAGACTGCTCCACACTTGCCACCCTGCATCCCCTCCCCAGCCCGGCTCTCCACAGACTGCTCCACACTTGCCACCCTGCATCCCCTCCCCAGCCCGGCTCTCCACAGACTGCTCCACACTTGCCACCCTGCATCCCCTCCCCAGCCCGGCTCTCCACAGACTGCTCCACACTTGCCACCCTGCATCCCCTCCCCAGCCCGGCTCTCCACAGACTGCTCCACACTTGCCACCCTGCATCCCCTCCCCAGCCCGGCTCTCCACAGATTGCTCCACACTTGCCACCCTGCATCCCCTCCCCAGCCCGGCTCTCCACAGACTGCTCCACACTTGCCACCCTGCATCCCCTCCCCAGCCCGGCTCTCCACAGACTGCTCCACACTTGCCACCCTGCATCCCCTCCCCAGCCCCCAACATCCCTCTGCCCAGCCCTGGGAGTATGCACAGCTCCAAGCCAGCATGACGGATATGTGTGGCCAAGAATGGTGATGTATTTATTAAGTGAAACCGACAACTTTCATTAACCCAAGTAGACATTATTAAAATGCGCCGCTTGTCTCTGGGAAATGAAGTGCCCAGCACAGGCTGGAGCAGAGCCCCTGCGTGCAGTCTAAGCTGCTGGGTGTGTGCTGGGCCTCCCTCCTGGCACCCTGAGTCTCATCCATCATTTCCCTGGAACTGGCCCCCACCTGAGCCCCCACCTTTCTCCCCTTACAGCAGTCACCACAGGACTCCTCCCTCTGGTGTCCTTCTGAGACAGGAATCCCGACCCAGGTGATCTGAGGCCCGGAGACCATGTGCTCTGCTACTCCCACTGCCTGCACCTGAAGACTGAGCTGCCTGCTGGGCCCTGGCAGACTGCGTTAAACCGGATTCTGGCAGTGGCTGCAGAGGCACCACCAGAGACGTTGTTTTGTGGGGTCCCAGTTTCCCAGCCCACTGCAAGTCAGTTACCATTAGAGTTATCCACAGAGCCCCAGCCGGGGCAGGACAGAGAGGAGGGATGCAGGGGACAAGAGGATGGGAAGAACCTACTAGAAAAGGCAGAACCAATGAGGAGGTGGGACAGGGTAGAAAGGGCGGGGCCACCCTGCACTGTGCTGGTCTGTGATTGAGGGTCTCTGCTGAGGTGTAGGAAGTGGTAATAACAATCATGTCTGCTACTCTGCAATTTACAATGCAATTTTACATAGACTATCTCACGGCTCCTCTGAAGTCCTGCTGTGAGGGAGACATCATCAGCCTGGTTCTCCTTTTGCACCAGTGATGAGAGGAGGCTCAGAGAGGTGAAGTAACCTGAGCGAGGTGGCAAAGTTGGTCAGGGCAGCCCCAGGAGGAGCGCCTGGGCCTCCCACCCTGTGTCTAACGTGGCTGCCCCTCTTCACCCCAGATGCCTGGCAAACGCAGATGCCTGGCAAAGTTCAGATGCCCTTGTTGGGAGGGCACCATTCTGTGCAATCCCAGGCACACACACAGGGGTTCAGGCAGCATGCTGTGCACATCTGCCCATCTGCCCCTGTGGTCATGCGCCAAAGCTTCTGGGTGCAAAAGCATCACAGAGGAGCGCAGGTGTTAGAGCAGGTCAATAAGTACAGTGCCACCACTAGCCAACCCACCTGACTCCATCCACTGTCTGTACAGTGAATTATCTCCAGGCCTGTGAAAGAGAACAAATGAGATGCTGTGTACGCATTGTCTGGTGCAGGCCAGCACCTAGCACGTGCTCAACTAACAGTGGCTCTTTTTTTTTTGTATTTTTTTTTTTGTATTTTTCTGAAGTTGGAAACGGGGAGGCAGTCAGACAGACTCCCGCATGCGCCCGACCAGGATCCACCTGGGGGCAATGCCCACCAGGGGGCGATGCTCTGCCCATCTGGGGCATTGCTCTGTTGCAACCAGAGACATTCCAGTGCCTGAGGCAGAGGCCACAGAGCCATCCTCAGCGCCCGGCCCAACTTTGCTCCAATGGAGCCTTGGCTGCGGGAGGGGAAGAGAGAGACAGGGAGGAAGGAGAGAGGGAGGTGGAGAAGCAGATGGACGCTTCTTCATGCCCTGGCCAGGAATCGAACCTGGGACTCCTGAACACCAGGCCAATGCTCTACCACTGAGCCAACCAGCCAGGGCAACAATGGCTCTTAATGTTCTTACCAGTAAAGCTACCAGACAAGAGGGCAGTGCGGCCAGGATCGAGTGACTGCTGAGTCTAGTCCTGGCTTAGGAACAGTGTGCCTCCGACTGTCAGGGGCGGTGTCCACACCTCTTCCCCCATGTGACACTCATCCTGTCACCTCTGTGTCCTCATGCTGAGCTCAGAAATACAGTCCTCATGCCTCTGGACATTCTGAGAAGACAGGGTAAGGACAGGCTGTAGCTTATTCATCTTTTATTCCCACTGCCTGGCATCCTGTCTGCTGTGACAGATTGCCAATAAATGTTAATAGGTGGGTGGAAGGGGGAGGAAAATGCCAAATCAACAAAAGGTGGACAGATGATAAGAATCATGGCATTCTTCGGCAACTGGCCACCTCCACAGACACAACTACAGAGCTGATCCTTGGTCTCGAGGCCGGGGGAGGCAGTCTCCATTTTGGAGACATGGAGAAAAGCCTTGTGGTGGGGGGCACTCCACCCCCCTGGCCTGCACCACTTTTTCTTCCGGCCAACAGACCTGGTCCACCCAGAGCTGCAGTCCTCCCAGGGTCAGGAAAGGTGATCGCACAGCTCACCTGCCGAGGCTGTGGCTGCTGGGTGTCAGGCAGAGTACAGAGAACTGTGCCACCTGGACTGAAGCGACAGAGTAGGCCAAGCAAGTCCTCAGATCTCGGCTCCAGCACAGCTGCTCAGATGGCCGAGACCTGGCCCCTTCTCTGTTAGCATGTCTGGAGAGGAGGTGGGGCTCAGACGGGCGTCCACGGGGATGTCTGTGCTCTCCTCTTCCCTTCAGCGCCCACCCCGGCTTGTCAAGGCCCTCTGTCCTCGCTGCACTTCTGTGTGGCCCAAACCCTACTCCTGCCCATGCCCTCTCCTTCCCTAGGCTCCAGGGCGGCTTCTGCTCCCTTATTTACCAGAAACTAGGGCTCTTGCCACAAGAAGAGAGATTTCTCTCCAAACCACCTGCTAAGAGACAGTGCCAGGAGCAAGCAGGAGCTGGCATGAGCCCCTACCCGCCTGCCCATCGGTATTTGATGAGAATTTATTGTTTTAATCGAAGCACTAAGCAAAACAGTAAGCCCGGCGCCCTTGCCCTGGCAGGAGGCACAGCAGCTATGGAAATCTGCAGAGCATGCTCAGAATTACAGCCCATCCAAGGCCTAGGGGGATTCCTTCCTCACCGTAAGGTGAGACTTTTCTCCTGTGGGTGGCCAGGCAAGGGGACGTGAAGCATGATGTAGGTTCCTCCAGGTCTAGTCTAGTGGAGAAAGTATCTCAGGTTGGTCTCTCTGCCTTAGTCGTCAGCCCCCACTAGTGATTTATTACAAACCCCAACAGACACGAGGGAGGGAGGTCTGCCCCTCACTTGGCCATAGTTCCCTGGACTGACTTTCACCATGGCCTTAACTTTTCCCAGAGCCACTCCTGAAAAGCTCCCGCTCACACATGTGCCCCAGACAAAAGAGCAAGCCCATGGTCCCAAGTCCAAATGAGGGTCATAAATTAGAACTCCAGCCCAAGTGATTCAGATCCAAGGTAGGGTGAGGCTTCCAAGCTCACGGTGGAGCCACACCCCCTCTCTCTGCCCTGGAATTGTGAGGTCAGAAGTCTTGGATGCAGGTCCTAATTCAACTAGCTTTGGGCAGAGCACTGCGCCTCTCTGAGCTGTCAGGTGAAGATGCCATCACAGGATGGCTGTGAGGGTCAAATGCGATATTGTATGAGGACACACTGGACAAAGGCAGCCTGCTTTATCATGGCATTTGTCCCAGGCCTGTGAAGAGGGCTAGGGGCCAGGCCTTGAGGAGAGGAACTGGGAGGTGTGCTTCCTCCCAAACAACCCCACACACCACAGGCCCCTTAACCGCAGACCTACAGGGCTCCCAGGGCTAAAGTCTCCTGGCTGGAGCCACCTCTGACCACGTGCACATACTGAGCACCCTTCCCCAGAGCAGCCTATTCAGCCTTTGTCCAAAGGCAGACAGAAGTGCTGCCGGCCACCTCTGCCTGCCCCTGGGGAGCCACTGCGCTGTGTGGGAGCCAGTGCTCATCTTGGTAAACAGGCTCAGTCATTCCACTAGTTCCTGTGTGGTGTTGATCATGCAACAGGACAGGCTGCTGCCCCTGCACCACGCGGTTGCTGTCATGACATTGCCCGGGAACCAGAGGCAGCCTGGGTGACCTGTTTCATCACAGACGTCAGAGCATCCCTTATCTTCTAACACACATTCTGTCCTGTATGCGCAGCTCTTAGACTGACAGCCACTTTTAATATGGTGCCCTGGGGGCGGCTGGGGGGGGGGAGATGCTGAGGAAGGAGGGAGGGACCTGGGAGGGAAGGAACTGGGCTTCCTTGGGCACCTACTGTGTGCCAGGGCAGACTGGCAGAAGAGGGGCAGCAGGAAGGAGGTGCCGTGTGCTGAGGGAGGAAACGGGGCTCTCACTCCCCAGGCTCTCTTTCCTCTGGTTGTACATCTCCTGTCTGCAGCAGGAGCGGCTACCATCTTAGAAGGTGGGTCATATTTGGAATGGTGGTGGCTCGGGGCAACCTCACTCCAAAATAATGAGCTCACCAGGGAAGTTGTGATTTGGGGCTCAGCAGCAGTCAGAGTTCAAGGAGGTGAAACTCTAAACATCCTCTGAGAATGTGGGTAGAAGGATGCACGGTGTTGCAGGGTGACAGAGAGGAATGGGCAGGGGCCGCCGGGATGGGTGGAGCAGGCAGGCAGAAGTCAGGACCACTTCCCCAGACTCTCTCAGGTACCACAGGGAGGGGGATATGCTGAGTGGGGAAGTACAAGGCTTCTGTTTACAGCCATCTATCTCCCATAATTAGCCATTTAGGAAGAAAATAGCCTTCAAATTCAAAGGTAAATTGACTTACATCGGGATAATAATGTTTGATTGAGCACGGGAAGTTCATCTTTAGAGTATGAGAGCAAACAAATTGCTTTTCTTCCCTGGTGCTTGGGAAGAAACGAGATGAGATGAGATTGCAAGCGCTCCCAGGGCTGCGTTCCCATCGCCTCCGGCCATTAGCACGCCTGGGTTTGGCCACCACACCAAAGTGCCCACAGCTCGGTCCCTGCCGGTTGTTCTCTGTTCCTTATTTTGGAGGGTTTTTAAATTATATTGCATCACACTGATGCGGCAACCAGTTATTATTGTCAACAAGAGCATGAACAGACATCAATTCCTCCCATAGATAGAGGCTGCTCCATAAATACCTTGCTTTATTACTTCCTAGACTGGAGAGCTCGCTCTACGCCTGTCTCCCTGGAACAGGACGGGTGTGGGGTACAAAGGGTTTTAAATTTCGCCCCTAAGGTTTTGAAATCCTGGATGATTTTCCGTAGATATCACTCGATTCTGAGCTTCACTGGGGTAGGGGTCAGCGGAGAGGTGAGAGAGTGAAGAGAGAACATATAAATAATTAAAATGTAACATGATATGCGCTCTGATGTAGATGCAATGTGGGACTCAGATGGGGAACAGTTCTTCTCAGTGGAGAAATCAGGTGCTTTTTTTCAGGGGGCTGAAGTGTGCATCAGGCTTTGAAAGGTGAACCATGGAAGTGAATTATCAGAGGCACAAAGACCCCAAGGGCCTCCTGGCTCAAGCCCCTCCTGGCACTTTGGGTTCTAGCAGAAATTCAAGTTTTGCTGAGGCTACTAATGGGAACCGGGAGTCACCTCACTAGAGCTTTATCGCAGCTATGTCTCTCTCCCATTTATTTTGATAATGCGTTTTTGAGATAGGGGTGAAAGGATGTGGGCACTTCATAGATTTGAGTGTGAGAGTGTGTGTGTGTGCACATAAATGCACCACCAAAGTGGTTCATGGATGTGAAAGCTTTAAGCTTTAAACCTTGAGTCTAAATATGGAAAAGCAAAACATTTTTTTAAGCTAAGAAAAATGTGTATTAATTGTCTACTGCTGTGTAACAAATGGCCCCAAACTTAACAGCTTATGACAATACACATTTATTATCTCAATATCTCTCTGAGTCAGGAACTGAGGCCTGGCTCGGCTGCCTCCTTGGCCTCATGGTTGCTCCAAGGCTGCAGCCCACTCATGTGGTTATTGGCTGGACTCAGGTCTTTGTAGGCTGCTGAACTGAGCGCCTCAGGTCTCCACTGGATGTTGGCCGATGGTGCTCACCACATGGGCCTCTCCAACATATAGCTTTCTTCTTCTAAGCAAGCAGCCAAGAAAGCATGAGAAAGAATGTGTGTGTCAATATAGAACACAGCAATCACAGTCATTTATAACAATTACAGATATAACATCTCATCACTCTGACCATATTCTATTCACTAAGAACAAGTCACTAGATCTAGCCTATAAATGAGGGAGAAGAGTACACATGGGTTTGAAAACCAGAACAGGGACCATTGGGACTTTACCAATCACAGACCTGGGCTATCAAGTTTAACCCCCTGAATATAGAACAAGACAATAGAAGCACAACTGGGATTGAAGCCAGGAGTGGAGCCCTGGTCTTCTGGCTCCCTCCTCTCAATGTTCCTTCAACTGCAGAGAAGCTCACACATCAGAAGAGTGGTCAGTGAATGGGCTGGGGCCAGGGGAGTGTCCTGGAGAGAACCGGTTCTCTGCAAAGGCTAGTGGTGATCCCAGAATCTTCACTAGGGCATGACAGAGCCCTGGAGGTTTTCGTGGGAAGGAAAAGCCAATTGGGCCTAGTTTCTATGTAGGTGTCTGTGTGCCTGACCCAGATCCAGCCGAAATCCAGGAGAGAAAGGGGTGAAGTAGAGAGCCACACAGATGGGTGAAGGAATAAACAGCCCAAGAAAGAGCGGTCACCTTTTCACTTTAAGAGTTAAAGGCAACAGAGAAGAAAAGAGTAGAGAATGAAATAACAGGCACAGGCAAAAGCATACCTGCCTCAGAGACAGTCCATTAGGGGCCAAGACACTGAGCAGGAACAATGCAGCCAAGACAATGGAAGCAGCTGAAAAGCCCTGGAAATAGGGTGCACAGACTCCCGCTTCTGGGATGTCTTAGCAGATTAATAAGGCTTTTGAGGATTTCCAGAAACGTTTCTATGAGTCAGAGCCTAGAGGGGCGAGTGTGGGACTCTTTGAAGCTTCCTTTTCAGCAGCTTGAAACAGCAGCCGTCACTGCACCCAGGAAGGAGGGGCAAGGACTGGGCAGGCCAGGAAGAGCCATTGTGTGTCTAAAAAATAGGAGCCCACAAGGGGACTTTATAACAGCCTGAGTGAGCCATTGAAGTCGGAAGGCAGGCACATGCCTTAGTCCAGGAACAATTATCCAGCACAACAATGGGAGGGCGGCAGCCGCTGCTCAGATATAAAAATCATGTGACCTTCAGACTGAGGGCAGAGCATTCTCCAAAGCCGATGAGTAGACCCTAGAAGGCCAACATAACGTTTACAAGACAAAACAGGAGTTATAATTCTCATTGTAGAGGTGAGAAAACTGAAACTCAAAGACACCTAATGACTTACTCACAGTCCCTTAGGAGTGAATGGCAGTGGGCAATCAATTTGCCATTCAATGGTCAGTAGCAGAGTCCAAAGTACTAGTGTCACAAACAAGCTAGGAGTTAATTTTCTTTTCACATAACATGAAGTCTTGATGGAGGCAGGCAGCCCATCTTTAGCACTGGCTTCCATGCTCAGGTCATACCTCATAGTTACAAAATGGCTGCTGCAACTCCAGCCATCATCATCTGCACCTTTCTGGCAAGAGGAGAAAAGAAGAGAAAGATGTAGGTCAGCTCACATCTCTTAGGATGTGCTGTCTATTCTACTCAAATGAACTCAAGCCTCTACTTCTCTTAGAGCTGTGTAGAACCAGGCACAGGTCTTTGCTTTCATTGTCTGATTGTTATGAAATGTTGTAGGGGATTAAGTGGCTGTTTTGCTCCACTCAAAGCAAGAAGTACACTTCCTAGTGATACAGTACTGGTCATGCTATGTAGACAAATGTTTGCAGCAATTGGAGCAGAAGGCTGGTGGTCACTTACATGTACTTTTAATTCTCCAGAGATCAAGGACAAGTTGCCACATTCTGCCCCATTCATATGGACTGTCCCTTTGTTCACTGCCGCAGCAAACACAAAGCTCCATCACCATTTGTGATGGAAGGTCCTTGAGAGGTAGAGTGGGGCCACCTCCCCTCTGAGACCAAAATAGTTTTGGAGCTCCGAATGGAAAGTGCAAAACTGGGACAGAAAACGTGATGGGGTCCTTCCCACCCGTGCCCTCTTCCACCATTTCCACATTTCTCCCTGTGACATTTCAAGTTACAAGACTCCCATCTCAGAACTTTGACTTTGAATGTCTTTTCATATTGGCCTTAAAGAAAATGGTATCATCAGTGACCTTTTTAAAAGACCATGGGGGCTTAATTAAAAACTAAACTTGGCCACTTAATTCAGAGGATCCTGTCAGCTCCTCGGCACTAAAGTGAGCTCAGCCTTATCAGTGGCAGCAGGCTGTTGGCACTGCCCTTTGGTGTCCCCACACTGAGTTGCTGCAGAGCGACAGGCAGGCTCCGGCCCAGGCTCTGGGACCACCAATGTGGCTCTTGGTGAGAGGGGACCCACTACTGAGAGCTGAGGGGACTCTGCGGGGAGAGAAAGAGCCCGTGGGGAGACTGAGGCACCTGTGCTGGGAAGGGCGACAAAGGGGGGCACATGAGTTTCTGGTGATGGTGAGTCTAGAGCAGGGAACGCCTGTGTCCTAGTTTTCCTCCAAGTAAGCATGCAATGACCCATCCCGCTCTCTTCTCCTGCTTTAAAGACTCTAGCAATTGGCAGACGGATGTGCCAACACGTCCCCTGAGCTCTGGGACCTGCAGCCCCACTCTCACTCTCTCTCCCAGACCCCTTCACCAGAGGCCATCAGACTCATCTGGAAGACCAAATCAGAGGGAGTGTCTGTTCTTCCTACTTCATTAGCAGTGGCTTTTCTTCCCCCTTCCCAAGAGAGGAGAGCAGGGCTCAGGGGATGCTGGTGCGCCGGGAAGAGGTGTGTGTTCCCACGACACCATGCAGGGCACTGGATAGAAGCGTCCTCTCTGCACTGCCTGTGCACTGCCAGAGACAGGAGAGAGCTCCTTCCTGGACAAAAGCCGTCTCTTCTTTACAGAACCACATCTTGTAACTGGAGACTCAGTGCAGCTAGGACATTTGCAAGGAACTCTTTAGAGGTCAAATCAGCTGAGTGACCCTGGGGCCTAGGTCCTCACATTCCCAACCTCCCCCTCACACACACACACACACACACACAAAAGGAGAGGAGTGTGGTGAACGGACACCTGGGTCTGGACCTTCTCCCACCACTACCTGGCTGTGTGACTGTGAGCGTGTTACTTAACCTCTTTGAGCCTCAGGTGCCACCTCTGTAGAATGAGCAAACAGTATTCTTCAGGGATGATCTAGACTTTTCTCACATGTAATCACTTGTTAAAGGGTTTGCTGAGCAGCTGCCATGTAGCAAGCACTGCCTTTGATCTGAGCATTAGGCAGCATTCTTGCTACGCTGCCCCACAGGCATGAATACTGGGCATCATAGTTCCTGAGACCTTCTGGTACATGATCCTCAAAACTGGCTAACAGCCTCCGGAGAAGGCAGCCCAGCCTCAGCCTGTCCAGCTTCCCAGGTAGCCCACCAGGACCTAGCACAGGGAGATTCATCCTGGGAGTTTTTCCTGCCTCCCTTGGGACCTCAGCCATTGTCCTGCTCCTATAGGAAGAATCACATTGCCAACCTGTGACTCTGGCTCTTAAAGCATAATTTATTACCATTATTTATGACCAACACCCCAGTCAAAGAAACCTTTGAAAAGCAGACTATGCTTACTTACGGAGCTGGCGAAGGGTCTGGCAAAGAGGACCTGTTGGCTTCTGTCATGGCTGGACAACTACAGCTCTCCGTGCCATCGGGGCTGGTCATATCTGGTGGTCCCCTGTCACACTCCAGGGAGCAGTGTGGCCTGGCTAAAGGCAGTGGAGGGTTGGTAGTCAACTGCATCGTCCTTGGAAAAGGAAGCCTCATTCCAGTCCTGACGTTGCCACTTACCAGTTGTGTGATCTTGGGCAAAGCACTTGATTTCTCTGAGTGACAGCAGCATCGTGCAGACCTGTGGTGCTCACAGTGCATACCCACGAGCTATTGTGAAAATTCTTTACACAAGGTGCAGCACCAGTAGGTTTACAGTTGTGCATATAGAAAGTAATACAATTAATAATGCATAATAATATAAGAGTAGGCTCTGTGTTTCTCATACTCACAACTGTAAACCTACTTTTGACCCCCCATATAATAGTTTGTATACTAAATTATTTTATGTAAATACTTGGTAAACTAAAGAGGCTCAAATCAGAGACCAGGTGTGATAATTAGGAAGCCCCTGACATGGAGGAAATAGGCCAAGACCCAGGTGATCAGCTTGAGGTGCAGCTGAGGACAGGTCCTGCACATCCCCGCCCATCTCCTCCAGCCAGGCAGGCTGGACACAGAGCCTGAGGAGCTCTGCCAGCCCCCTCCCACCCCGTCCCCCTCCGTGGGGTCACTGGAGCCAGGCTGGAGAAGAGGCTCGCTCACTAGCTCTGGTTCCTTTGCCCAAAGTGGGTGTTCACCCCCTTCAAGACCCTTGTCCCTGCTCAAGTGGGTTGAGAGCCTTGGAAAGAGAAGAGGTCAATGAAGTGGATCTCAAGGGCCCTTCAGCCAGGCTGGCAGCCCACAGACCTTGTCACTGTCCCCACAGCTGCAGGGAAACAATGCCATGGGCAGCCACGGGGAACTCTGCATCCATGTTCACTGCCTGCTTGGGAAGGGCTGCCACAGCCCATACTACCAGGCAGGCCTCCCTGGGCCCAAGGACTCAGGGCAGCTGCAAAGTGGCTTTTGCCAGAAAATGCCTCTCCCCTTACTCCCACCCACTGGCACAGAGATCTGGAAAATAAATGAAAGAAGGCTGGCAGAAAACACCATGGAACTCCAAAACACAAGTTCCTTCTCTGTGACTTGGGGAGTTTGTGTGATCTTTATGACAGTGACACTTTCTACATTCCATTCACGATCTCTGTCTTTCTGCAAGGACCCATTGGCCGGACAGAGAAAGGGAATCAACCAGGAGTGTGTGTTAGAAATCAGAATACTTTACAGCTGGCAGAGGTCTTAGAGAGTTTCTGCTGTCTCTTTGTACCCTTAAAGTACCACTCCTGAGGCCCAGGAGGCTCAAAAAGGTTAAATGGCTGGCCCAGACCCTCCAGCAGGGAATCCCGGCTGCCTAGGAGGAAAAGACTTGCCTCCCACCCAGAACAGAGCCCTGCCCTTCATCTCCCTTCTTAGTTTTCACCAACGCCTCCATCCCTCCCAGCCCGTCCCTCCTGCCTTCCTCTTCCTCCGAGTCAGGGAGTCCTGAGTCTTACTACAGATTCTGCACTACCCAGGACCTGGACTAGTGTGAATAGGCTCCTAGGAATGGAAGGAAGCACACTGTGCAAACACACAACAGAGGGAGGGAACCAAGAGATATCTCTTTCCCCCCATTAAGATAACAGGGAGGCCCTGGTCAGTTTGCTCAGTGGGTAGAGCATTGGCCCTGAGTACAGACCTCCCAGGTTCAATCCCAGGTCAAGGCACACATGAGAAGTGAATATCTGCTCCTCCCCCCCCCCCCACCCTGCCCTCTTCCCCTTCTCTCTCTCACTTCCCCTCTCACAGCTAGTGGCTCCACTGGTCTGAGCGTCAGCCTCAGGCACTCAGTTGATTCAAGCACTGGCCCCCAGTGGGGGTTCCCGGGTAGAACCTGGCCGGGTCACATGTAGGAGTCTGTTTTTCTATCTCCCCTCCTCTCACTTTAAAAAGAAGAGAAGAGAAAAGAAGAAAAAATGACAACAGGGAAAGGCAGGAGATTCTGCAAATGCACAGTCCCTCATTCTCTCCTGTGATTTGTCAGCCAGTCAGCCATCACCACCCGTCCACAGGGCACAATGGAGCAGAGCGAGGACCAGCCCTTTTCCTCTGGGAGGAGGAGGACAGTTAGATGGTACCAGCAGACGTCCCAAGTAGCATGGCAAAAATGACAGCCATCCCATGGGTTCACTCACACAGCTTCCTGGAGAGGTCATCTGAGAATGATGGTTTCCCAGCTTTTTTCTTTTGGGGGCGGAGGGCTGTCATAAATCCTCTTGAGAAAATGCTAAAAGTTATGCACATTCACTCAAAATTAAGGAGTTGCACAAGCACTGATGGCACCCACTCTGTGCAGGCCCAGGTCCCAGTCCCCTTTGAGGACTCTGTCTGGATCGTCTCACACACAGAGAGCAATGTGACTGAGAAATGGCCAGCAGGCAAGCAAGCTGGGCTGACCAGACCAGAGGGAGTAGGCCCCCTGTTCCATTGCCCGCTGTGTACCTGGAAGGGATGCCAGCTGTGCTCACTGAGCTCACTGCTCTGGGGCCCTGGCTCAGCAGGGAGTGCCTGTGGCCGGGGGCTGGGGATTGTGCCATGAGCCTGCTTGCCGCCATCAGCCAGAGAGAGCTAGCGGAGTGGAAACGCCAGCACCCCCGCAACCTCCCAAAACGGTGCTCAATAAAGGCAATTTTCAAGTCACCAGTTAACAATGGCTGAGCACACAAGCAGTGACCCAAGAGTCAGTCAATGGCTGGGTGAGCTGCAGGGAACTGCTGTAAGAGCCACCTAGTCCATAGTCCATGTCCACACCAGGATGACCTGCAGAAGACAGTGTCTTGGATCCATGAGACGCCAGGTCAACACATTTGGCTCTCTAAAGCCCAGGTGTTTTTCCTATTGCAGAATTAATTATTCAGACAAGCTGCAAGTCTGCCAGAAGGGTAGGCTCCACAGGCTCTGGCCAAGAAGCCCCTGTGCAAGTGTCCTAACAGGGAGGGACCGTGTGCCTCCTCCCCCTCAGCCCTCCTGACCACAGTCCCTCCCAGCCCCTCACCCGAAGGCCCTGCCAGGCCGTCTGCTCTGGGCAGCAGCCCGCTGCCCTGAAACAAACAGGCCCCCACCCGACTGAGTTCCCAGCTCCAGGCTCCGCCCTCATGGTCACACACCGCTCAGCACAGCAGCTTCCTGAGCACACACAGCCCAACCTGGGACAACTCCAAACTCACTTCTTCCCGAGGCCTCCCCAGATGCACCTCCTGGGCCCACTACCTGGCCCTCTGGGCCCTGACCCAAACCAAAGGGTTCTTTCTGGCCCTGAGACCTGCTTCCCAGGCAGCGGGCTCACGTGAGGTGCCCTGTTTTCTCCGGGTTCTTTCCATCCTGAGGTGTCTGTCTTCCCTACTGGACCAGATTCCTCCAGGAAACTGCCTCCTCCGGACCCCAGTCTTCCCAGGCAGGCTACATGGTGTAAAAGAAAGAGCATGGCATTTGGAATCAGTTGAATTTGTCAAGTCTTGGCACCCGCCCCCCACTTTGTTAAGGTGTGACTTTAGACTTGGTGCAGCCTCAGTTTACTCATTCACATAAAGGGATGAGGATTAAAACAATGACTGAAACATGCCTAGAATAGGGCTTGAGTCATCACAGGGTCCTAATACACTTATGTCTCCATCCAAGGGGCCCAGCAGAGTTTTGTCTCATGGTCAACCCAGGGCTGTGAACAAGCCCTCAGCTCTCTCATGGGCCATCTCTGGAAATCCCAGTGGCAAGGAACCCCCAACCCCAGCATTGCGGCCCCCAGAATCTGCCAGTGTCCTGAGGGGATGGAATGGGGTGAGGGGTTTAGCCCAGCAAGAGCCTGGACTGCTTGGGCTCCAGGAACAGCGAGTCATGTGACCTTGGGCTAGACACAAAACCTCTCTGAGTTTCCACTCCCTCTCACAGTGAAATCTCGACCCTGTCAGCCTCCGGCATTATCAGGAGGAGCGGTGAGAGTGCCTTGAACATTGTGAAGTTTTGGTTACATGGGGAGGAATGCCCGAAAAGTCTAATCAGTTAGGGCGTAATTACCCTGCCCAAACTACCTGCCTTTCAGAACATGGACTGTCATCTTGAAATTTATGCCTTCAGGTTAGGGAATTCTCCTGTTAAAGTAGTTATGCTCTTGGGTTATGGCCAACTGTTGAATTCGAACACCTTAATACCACATCGGTGCATTAGATCAGCTTCTAATAAGGCAAGTCCTCCAAGGAATGGGGTGAAATGAGACATACAGGACAAAGAAACTATGGTGAGAGAAGGAGTGGAAAGAATGGGGAAGGAAGACCTAGGTCGAGTGACCAGCAGAAAGGGATCCTGAGAAGCCTGGGCTCCCAGAGACCAAGGTGGGCAAGAGGACGAGTGAAGACAAAAGCTGGAAACACAAGAGGGCAACCCCGCCGGTTCTACACCCTCGCAGTTTTCTAGGGATAGTTCCGACCTCACTCCATCCTCATTTCACTCCCTGTCCCCTATCCCGTCACACACGCCCCTGAATGAGCAGGGGTTCCCAGTTACCAGGTCGGACAACCTCCTTCTCCTGGACAAGCAGGTGCACGCCTCCCTTCTCCCAGAAGAACAGACTATTGTCTGTGTCCCCAGCCTCCTTGAGCTGGGACAGCAGCCCCCACAGGCACAGCTCGGGCCCTAATTACACCCTCCATCACTTTCCCACCGAGGCTGAAATGGGGACAGATCACTCACCAAGCAGTGGCAGTGACCTTCACAGGCCATTTCCCCTGCAACCAGCCCCCTACTTACTAGAGACCATGTTCTCTTTCATCTTGAGTGTTCACTGAGCGCCACAGCAGAGCTGAGTGCAGCCATCAGAGGCACAGACTGTGAGGGGGGAGGAGAGCTGGGGATTTAGCCCTTGGTCGCAAAAGAGAACAACAAAAGCAGGTTAACCCACAATGGCTCATTTCTGGAAGACCTAGGGACTTAGGACTGGCTGAGAGCCCTAATAAACTGCTCACAAAAATAGGGGATATTTCAAAATGAATATGAAGCGATAAAAAAAAGAAGCATTTGATTTTTTTTTTTATTTTATTAAACGAGAACATCAGAAAAGCAAACAAGTCAAAGAAAGTTGTTCAATTATGCAAATGAGATGCAAAGCCAACTTTTATTTCATCGGTGAAAATGCACTATACAAAAGGCTGAAAGTACTGGAGTATCTGCACATTCCCTGACCCCCTAATTTTTGTGAGCAGTGTCATTGGCAACCCTGGAACTTGGGGACCAGAAAACGTGAGTGCAATTTTAGACTATTACTTGCAAATGATGTGCAAAACATAGGGAAGTGACATCCCCAGGCTTTGCTTGGTCAGGCCACATTCGGAATTTTGCATTCCATTTTAGAAATTGATTTGAAAAAGTGAAATTAACAAAACAGAGAATGCCAGGGTGGTTTAGGTCAAAGAACATATGAGAAAGGAGCAGGACATTTAGTGGTTAAAAACACGGATCTCAAGAGTCAGCTTTTGAGTTCACATTTGAGACTCAACAAATGCTCAACAAATACAAGGCAGTATTAATTAGTATTCATATCAGAATTCATACTTGTGTTTGTATTAATATGGGTGCTCCCAGGGGTCTCTCTGCTGCGGTTGAGCCCTGGATGGTGTTCGGGGAGCCCCACCCCTGGGATGAGGTCCAGGAGAAAGAGGGGCTCTCAAGTGGTCACTGAAATAGGACCTCAGCTAGCAGTGGGCACCAGGACAGGACCAGCTCCAGCCGACAGGGGTGAGGATGCTGGCAAGGTTAGGTGAGGCGGCAGCACACAGGGGTTGAGGTGCAGCATCAATAGCTGGTACAGGGTCAGGACCCTGAGGCTGGGAGGTCAGGGAGGTCCACACCACACAGGCTGCAGGACGCTCTGAATTGAGAAACAAGGGAGTTCTTACACCCTAGCACTGCCACCTAACGAGCTGTGTGACCAAGCACTGATCACTCAACCTCCCAGAGCGTTCCTTTCCTCATTCGAAACTGAGAACAGCTGCTTCACTATAAAGAGGGGCAAGCACCCAGCAAGGCACCGGACACTCTCGCTGCAGGCCAGCTCCCTCTCTGTGCTGCTTCTCAGGTTCCTTTGCACAGAGGCCCCTGAGCCATGGGTGGCTAGGCAGCTGCCACGCCCTGCTTCCTTGCCCACAGTGACACTGGTCCTAGACAAAGCTGCCACAGCACCCAGGTCCTGCAGGAGTCAGAGGGCAGCACACACCTCAAGCGGGCTGCCGCTGCTGTTCCCTTCCACGCACCAACACTCCTCCAGCCTGGGGGCTTGGAAGACCCTTAACCTGCCCTCATGTTACTTGTTGGCCCCATTGTCATGAGGAACAGAAGAGAAATACTGTCTGCAGCCGAGCCCCAGAAGACACCTCCAGAGGCAGCAGCTGGGTGACAGTAATTGCTCTGACCAAGGGCGTTTCCAAGGTCAGGTGCTGGTGCTGCCCGCACCCAGCAACTGAGAAACCCGGGCTGTGGTTCCCATGAAGAATGGGCACCGGAGCCCTGGCCAGTTGGCTCAGTGGTAGAGCGTTGGCCTGGCGTGCAGAAGTCCCGGGTTCGATTCCTGGCCAGGGCACACAGGAGAAGCACCCATCTGCTTCTCCACCCCTCCCCCTCTCCTTCCTCTCTGTCTCTCTCTTCCCCTCCCACAGCTGAGGCTCCATTGGAGCAAAGATAGCCCAGGCGCTGGGGATGGCTCCTTGGCCTCTGCCCCAGGCGCTAAAGTGGCTCTGGTCGCAACAGAGCAACACGCCGGAGGGGCAGAGCATCGCCCCCTGGTGGGCAGAGCGTCGCCCCTGGTGGGCGTGCCGGGTGGATCCCGGTCAGGCGCATGCGGGAGTCTGTCTGTCTCTCCCCG